>NC_045429.1:454458584-455775251 GCF_902635505.1 Sarcophilus harrisii
TCAAGAGGGAAAAAAAGAACAAGCATTTATTAAGTACCTACTCTGCAAAAAGTGCCGGGCATTTTGCTAAGCACTTAATAATATTATCTTATTTGATTCTTACATCAGTCCTGGGGGAAAGTTGCTATTATCATACCCATTTTACAGTTGGGGAAACTGAGTCAAGCAGGTTAATTGATTTGCTCAGGATCACATGGCAAATGTCAGAATACCTGAGACTAGATTTGAACTCAGGTCTTGGTGACTCTAAGCCTAGAACTCTATCCATCGTGCCATCTGGCTGCTTCAGAACAAACTTAGGAGGTTGTGACTATAGACATGGTCTCCATTGACAGATTAGGATGTAGAGGCTCATAAGCTTAAGTGGCTTGCTCAAAATCACATAGTTCATAAGCATCAGAGGGATTTGTTCTTTTTTTTAATTTCTAAAAATTATTTTAAACTTTAATATGAAATAGGAGGGGAAAAAAGCATTGCTAGGAGCATAGCAGAACATGAGAGGATTCAAAATATAAAACAATACATTTCTATTTCAAGAAAGCGTATATAATGAATACTACACGTGTCAGAGCTGTCCGTCTTTGCTTCCTTGTAGGTTTTCTCTCTCGTGTGCACTTTCTACTTTATTCTTTTTTCTCCCATTCCTTCTTCCCACCCTAAGAAGGCTCCAATTAAGCACACATTTATGTACATGTATATATGTACACAAACATACGTGCACACAAGTACATGTATACGTATACACGTAGGTCTCTACAATCCTACATAGACATTCATATGCATCTATTACTATGTTTAATTGTTCTCTAATTCTCTGAAGGCTGATTACATTTTTCTTCCTAAGTCCAAGTCTTTCCCTATTTTTCCAATAGCTCAGCATTTCCTACACCAAAGCAATATTCCAACCTTATACTGCCCAATTATTTTAGTCTAAAACAATATTGATTAACACGGCTGACTAGATAATTTTGCCTAATTTTCTTTTTGTTAAACCTATTTTAGTTTTAACTTAGACTGAGATCATGATTATTACCCTCTGCTTTTTTTTTTTTAACCTAATGAAGTCTACTCCTGCTCTTTATTTTGTGCTTGTGTTTCCTTTTGTGCTCCTTTGTTTCCTTTTTGTGCTCTTATTTTCTTTTGCTCCTGACTTCTCTGCTGTACTGCTATCCATTACCTTGTCCTTCTATTACTTAACCCCTCCCCCTTCAAGGATTCCTTCCTTATCCTTTCCTCCAATCTTTCCCCCTTTTGTTCCTTTCTGGATTTAGAAGACTTTTGTCCTCTTTTAGCTATATCTGTAATGTTCCCTCTTTAAACCATTCCTGATAAGAGTAGTTCTGGAAACTACCAGCCCTCCTTCTCTAGCTAATTCCTCTGTGTCACTTCTTCCTTTTGCACCTCATTTGTATTAGAACTCTTTTTTATGTTCCTAATCAAATCATACTCGGCTTTACTCAAATCTTTCTTTCAAATTATCAGTTACTAATGACAATCTCAGACATATGGCTTCCATTTCCATATAGAATAAGTAATTTGTCCTTATTGACTCCCTTGTAATTAGTTTTTGATGTTTGCCTTATATTTCTCTTAGATCTTATATGTCAAATTTTCTATTCAGTTCAGGGCTTTTTGCAACAAAATCCTGAAAGTCTGACAATTCATTGAATATTCCTTTTTTTTCCCCCATTCCCATTATGCTTATCTTTGCTGATATATTTTTGATTACAACCCCAGTTCTTTTCGATATGTAGTGTTCCAAGACCAGCAGCTTTTTCATGTAGTTGCTGATAAATCTCGTATGATTCTAATTGTGCTTCAGCTGTACTTGAATTGTTTTTTCTTCTTGATTATAATATTTTATCCTTGATCTGGAGGTTTTGGAATTTGGCTATGATGTTCCTGTAGGTTTTCCTCATAGATTCTCTTTCAAATGATGATCGATAGATTTTTTTTCTTCTATTTGTAATTTTCCCTCTTGTTCTAACATTTCAAGATAATCTTATTTAATTATTTCTTGTATTATTGTAGCAAGATTCTTTTTTGATTGTAGCTTTCAAGTAGTCTGATTATTCTAACTTTTTCTCTTCTTGATTTGTTCTCCAGATCAGTTGTTTTTCTAATAAGATGTTTCACATTCTCTTCTTTTTTCATTTTTTGTATTTTGTTCTGTTATATTTTTTTTGCTATCTTATAACTTCACCAGCTTCCCCCTTGCCCAATTCTAGTTTTCTTTTTTCTTTTTTTACAAGTTTTTAATAACTTTTTATTTACAAGTTATATGCATGGGTAATTTTACAGCATTGACAATTGCCAACTTTTTTTCCAATTTTTTCCCCTTCTTCCCCCCACTCCCTCCCCTAGATGGCAGGATGAGCAATACATGTTAAATATATTAAAATATAAATTAAATACAAAACAAGTATACATGTCCAAACAGTTATTTTGCTGTACAAAAAGAATCGGACTCTGAAATATTGTACAATTAGCTTCCAATTCTAGTTTTCAAGAAATCGTTTTTTTCCTTAAGATTCTGGACCTCTTTTTCCAGTTAATTGACTTTTCATAATCTTATTTTTCTTGTTCTTTTTTAAAAAATTCTATCTCTTTTTTTAAAAAAATTCTCTCTCTTATTTGATTTTTAAAAGTCTTTTTAAGTTCTATGAATTCTCTTTGGCATTTGACAGCCCTCTTTGGGATAGTAGAGACTTTTTTTTGCTTCAGTCTCCTGAAAACAAACCTCAGTCTTCTCTATCCCCATAGTAGCTTTCTATGGTTAAGTTCTTAACTCTTTTGCTCATTTTTTTTTAAAAAATAGAAGCCTCTATTCACAATCCTTGTGATTTTTGAAGCCAAAACTCCTTTATATGCATTATATGCGTCCATTTACAATCTAAACTTCTTCAGGAACTATCTTGCTTTGATATTTCTGTATTGATATTCAGTATTTAGCATGTAGTAACGAAGTGCCCAAATGGGAGAAAATACGGGACAGCCAAAATAACGAAAGTTTAAGAGCGTTTATTGTCACTGGCCAGGACCGAGCCCCATCAGGACTGGGAGGGGTCGGTATCAAGTGGCTCCAGAAACATATCTCTAGGAAAATTCTACAAAAGAGTTCTTGGAAGCTTCCATTATAATAATACGGTTCCTTTCCCAGACAGGAGGCAAAGGTTACCACATTTAAGAATTACATTCCCAGACAGGCAATAGTTCTTTAAGTTTTATATTTGTCAAGTTGTCAAGGCCTTAAGGCGGCATATCTGGGGGCTGTGCGTGCCTGCAACTGGAAGCAGAAAACACCACCTGCGTAGGGAGTGAAGAGCTGGCAACATCGTTCTGACTGCAGACGGAGCTGAGATCGAAATGATGTTCTCCTGGTCTCAGGAGCGCATGAGCAGGTTAGGGACAGTGTCCATTTCGGTATGTGCTTGATAAATATTTGTTCATTCATTTTAAATGATAAATTGTGGTCTTTAAAAAAAAAGCTTTCTAATCCTAAGGAGTTTGGACTTGATTTAGGAATAAATTATAACTAAATAAGCAACCAATGATGAAGCTTTTTTAGATCAGGAGTGATACAACCTAAATTGTAGAACAAAGGTACTTAAACTTTTTGGGTGTTCAGTGGGTCATTTTGGCAGCCTGGAGAAACATATTAACCACTTTTCAGAATATCTTTATTTATTTATTTTTAATAATTACAACTTTTTATTGCTAGAACCATGCCAGGGTAATTTTTTTTTTTTTACAACATTATCCCTTACACTCACTTCTGTTCCGATTTTTCCCCTCCCTCCCTCCACCCTCTCCCCCAGATGGCAAGCAGTCCTATACATGTTAAATATGTCATAGTATATCCTAGATACAATGTATGTGTGCAGAAGTGAACAGTTCTCTTGTTGCACAGGAAGAATTGGATTCCGAAGGTAAAAATAACCCAGGAAGAAAAACAAAAATGCAAACAGTTTACATTCATTTCCCAGTGTTCTTCTTTGGGTGTAGCTGCTTCTGCCCATCATTGATCAATTGAAACTGAGTTAGATCTTGTCTTTGTCGAAGAAATCCACGTCCATCAGAATATCTTTAAGTGAATAAAATAGCTTATTTTATTTTCAAAAAATAATCAATAGGAGCCTGTTAATAAGATCACCTCTTTTGGGGTGGGGCGGAGAGCCAGGATGGTTCCTCTAGCCTCAGGTCCTCCTTGAGCTCTCCCCTCTGGCTTGGAACTGAAACCAAGAACTTGTGCCCACAGCCGGCAGCGTCCAGGCCCGAATCGTGTCTGCACTCAGCTGGCCTGTGCTGGTTCCTTCTCCTCCGGGGTCATATCTCAGCAGCCCAGTTGGGCCCTTATCAGCAGAAGTTTCCTCAGTCTTCCCTGGCTCAGATGCCAGACTTTCCACACTGTCCAGGAGATAAGGACTCCTGTCACTGGGGCCTTGGCTTCCCCTCGGCCCGGCTAGCCCCCAGCCTCAGAGGCTCACTGAACAGCGGAACTAGCCTGGAGGCCAAACCTCAGTGGAGATCTTTCTCCAGCTCTCCTCTGGTTATTCCCGGAGGACCACTGTTCTGTCCCAACTTCTGGTGATTTTTACTTGCTCTACATTTGGCCTGAGGTACTATCAGGTCTTATATGCCGGGAAGATCTGGAAAGCTTGGAATTTCCTGATTTTCTCTTTCATGCTTCATGGCAAATTTGTTCTTTTTAATTAAAAACTTTAAATTAAATGTTATTAAATTTAAATTTAACTTAATAGCATTTATTTTCTTTTCCCATCACATCCACTTCCCTACTGAAGAAGGAAAAAAATATCCTGTTAACAAATATATGTCATCAAGCAAAGCAAATTCTCATATTGGCCATGTCCAAAAATGTTTGTTTCATTCATTCAAGACCATAACTATTGTCAGGGAGTAAATTAAATCTGGCTTTGCTGTGGTTATCGGTGGGAGGTTTTCAACCCCGGGTCCTTTGGCTTCAAGTTCAGCATTATCCACTTCTCCCGGATCGTATCTGTGGGCACCCTTTCCAGGTGCACTTGGTGGCACTGGCTGCAAAGTAAGCAACTTTATGGCTTTAGACATATTCAAAAAGAGAACTTCTGACATGTCTCAAAATGTGCTGGAGAGAATGGTCTGAGTGTCCCTTGGGGATGTTGGGCTTGGAGTCCCGGCCTTGCTCTGGATCCTGCCCAGTCAATGAATAAGCATTTGTGTGCCGGGCTCGTGCTGGAAATACACACGGAGGCACTCACTATCTGCACGGGTCTAGAGGACCATGAAGGTCCTTTCTAGCTCAGCAGGGATTCAGTCTCCTTATCTGTAAAAGAAGAGAGTTGTATTCAGTGGCTTCTGAGACCCTCTCCAGCTTCAGATCTGGGACCCAGTGATTTTTGTCAATGTTAACAAGACCCACCATTTTGACACCAGAAGAACAGGCAAACGCTGCTGAATTGTGTGTGGATGGCTGATTGTTGATCTCCCTCTTGGGGATTCTTTTTGTCAGTCACACCCAGCTATTAGAGGGATTTTTTTTTTTTTTTAGGAAGTCAAGTAATAAGAGTCATCAGTACAAAATATGCTTTTCAAAGTCCGTCACACTCTCCATCCTTTTGCCCTTGGATTTAATGTAGTTTTTCTCTTTCCTCCATTTGTCCTTAGGTCCCAGTGCAGACTTTTGTCAGCTGTTCCAAGGACCTTGCTGGGACCAAGACTTGGAGAAGAAGTCCAGAATTCTCGGGCTCTCTAAAAGCTGACAACATCAGCGTTGAGTTAAACATGGTTGGGCTTCAGAAAAGACACCCATTCTAGCCCTTCACCCCCTAGCAATTCCTTCTCTGGGACGTGGCTGCCAGATTCCACCCTAATGTCGAGGCCCTGGACTGCTGGAGGCTGTTAACAGAGAAAGACTGAAGTATTGCCTTGAGGCACCGATAGGGATCAGTTTAACCTTCCAGCCCCATCTTGCTGGATCCAGCCAAGAAATCCTTATCATGTCCCTGAGGTTAAATTTTCCTTATGAAACCTGTCCATCTAGGGGAGGGGGGAAAAATTTGGAACAGAAAGCTTTGCAAGAGTCAATGCTGAAAAGTTACCCATGCATATGTTTTGTAAATAAAAAGCTTTAATAAATAAATAAAAAAAGAAATCTAGCCAGTAGGAAAAATAAAATAAAATAAAATCTGTCCATGGCTCATGCCAGTTTTGCTGAAGCTCTTGCGTCAGTCCACCATGGCCCTCTACCTCCTGGTGTCTTTCCCTTCTGTGCTACAGGATGTCTCCTCAACCCCCACCATGCTTCATGCTTCTCTCAAACCCTACTGTGCCTTATGGGCTCCTTCTTCTAGCTAACTCTTTGAGGGCCCCAAATCACCTCCCTCTCTATCAGGAAGATTTAGCCTGCAGCCCCTCCTCATGGGTGAACCCCTTTCTCCTGGGTAATCATGAGTTCCATTTGGGAACTTGCCCTTTCCATCATTAATCGGTAAAACCCCTTTCTTGTTAACTATATGCTTCCATATTTACCCTTCCTGGGGTCTATCGTATCCCTTCATTTTGTCTGTAATCTCTTCTCTTAAATAACCCTTTCACCAAAGGTTTTACCTAAGAGAATAGCCATTGGAAATTCTTGGGGGGACCAAACCCCAACATTTGGTGTTTCTCCAAAAGCACAAAGTGCCCTATCAGCCGTAAGATAGCAAATGCCCAACTTCCTGAGCTCTGAGTTAGCTTGCTATTTTGTAAATACACAGGGTGCGCCTGGTCCAAGCCAAATCCTTCCTGGGCAACATTATTGCATTTCATCCCATGACTTTCAAGGACTTCTAAATTAACCAAAGAAAGATTTCCCATTTAGTCTAAAACTGGACACCTTACACTTTGCGTGTCCATTGTCCGGTGAACCCCTTTTCAGAATAATGTTTTGAAATGTGTAAAATAAAAGAATATGATTATATTGTAGTTAGGTCATTTTTCAGTAGTACCCAACTCGTCATGATCCCATTTGGGGTTTTCTTGGCAAAGACCTGGAGTGGTTGGCCCTATTCTTCTCCATCTCATTTCATAGATGAGGAAACTGAGGCAAGAAGAGTGAAGTGACCGATCCGGGGTCATACAGCCAGTAAGTGTCTGAGGTCAGATTTAAACTCAGGCTCAGCACTCTTAGCCACTGAATCTACAATTATAAAGGAAACCTATTATATCATCATTACTCTATTCACATTATATTGTTAAGGTCAAAGATCATACTTTGCTTGATGGATTCAAGAGACATCTTTTCACCTGGTTAAAGGAACAAAGTTTAAGGGGAGGGAGGGTGAGCTGACTGACTGCCCAACCCTCACCTTTCCATAAATAACATGGAAAATCAAATAGCAGGATAATCTCCCACATTTTTCCCATGGTACAATCTCCCCAAGAAATCTTTATTGGTGGAAGAAAGGACGCTTCTTTCACAAGTGACATTGCTGCCTTGTCATGGTGTGTGTGTCACCGCAGACATCAAAAGGGAAGAGACCAGGCCGAACACTTATCAGGACATTACTCATTAACCTTTGTTGCTGATTGTTCTTGCCGTGAGCGAGGTGATGCAAGTAAGTTGAACTGAGGTGAGAGTTGGGCTGGGCAAGATCAGCCCTCCAGAGCATCTGGTCCAGCGGCCAGATATAGCAAGATGACCGGAGAGGGCCCCGATGCAGAGGCCGAGCATCGGCCTTCTTAAGCTGAGGTCCCCAAGAGGGCTCAGTCTGACTGAAGCAACACCCATTCAGTGATTCAGGCTCCGTAAAAAACGAGGCAGAAAATGGCCTTTTTTATCTAGCCAAAAAAGAAAATAAAATAAAATCGAGGAGGGGAAGCCCCTCGGCATTTCTGGCCAAAACAAAAACCATCGCTATTTACATTCACTCTGGGCCCAATGACCAAGCCGGGCTGATCCTGCTCTGCTTCCCAAGCTGCCATTTGTTACTTCTCCCCTGCTCTGATGCTGCCATCTGCTGGAGCTCTCTCCAATGCTACCAAAACCTTAAAAAAATGATTCCCCCTCCACAGAAAGTCTCTAGTTCTCCCTCCTAGCCGAATGAGGGTGAGAGAACTTCTTTCAGCTCCTGACATAGCTTTAGTACAAATTACCAATTACTAATTAAATTAGCATGTGATGTATTACTCCAAACTTTGATAAACCTCAGAGAAGCACTTGGTAGTCGCAGGGGCGGAGGTGGCAAACTTTCATGCTCTGGCAAATCCATGTCCCCCTTACTCTCCCATCAAATCTAAATTTACTTCTATGTAGCTTAAAAAAAACTCTAGAGAAGCATTTTGTTTAATCAGTCTTTTTACTCACCCGCCTCATTGAGAACCCAAGAAAAACAAACCCCATTACACACAAGTCCAGTCAATCAAAGCAATTTCCACTTTGGTTGTATCCAGAAAAATATTTGTTTTATTCTGTTTCCTGAGTCCTTCAGCTCTCCATCAAGAGGCGGATACTATCTTTTCCTCATTAGTCCCTTGGAATCTGATTGTTCATTATGCTTATGAGTTCAGCACAATATATTTTATCACATTTATATACATAATATTATATACATAATATATACAGCATATTCTTAACTTGTTCATCCATCCCCCAACTTATAAATACTCCCCAAGATTCCCTTCCTTGGCCACCTCAAAAAGAGCTATAAATATTTTTGTACATTCTTAGAGTTTGTTTTGCTTAGGAAAAATTGCCCTCTTAATCTACTCTTCCTCTGATTCCCTCTTTCCTGTTTCTTTGTTGAGTGAAATGTATTTTTTTAACCTCCCTTTCTCTTTTTCTTCTTCCTTCTTTTGATAAGTTCATATGAAAATGATTTTCAAGTGTCAGCTGTTCCCCCCTGCCCTCTTCTCCTTTTTCATATAAATACCTACTTCTGCACCCTGATTATGTGATCATTCCTTAACCTTATTTTTGCCTTCCCACCCATCTCCTTCCCTTTCTTTTCATTCTTTTCTTAATATCACCAAGACATAACAAAATCACTTCAAGCTTTCTTGAAATGAACTCCCTTATGGACTCTGCTGATAGTAGGGTTCAACAGAGAAACAGGTATCATCTCTCCATATTAGAGTTAGATTAGAAGCAGTTTTCCCCTTTTGTTCTGATTTTTTTTTTTTTTGCAACATGACTGATACGTAAATATGTTTAAAATTATCGTACATGAATAACCTATATCAGATTGCTTGCTGTCTTGGGGATGGGGAGTTAAGAGAGGGAGGAAGAATAAACTTGGAACTCAAAATCTGACAAAAATGAATGTTGATATTTAACATGTATTGGACTACCTGCCAACTAGGGGAGAAGGTGGGGAAGGAGGGGAAAATCTGGAACAAAAGGTTTTGCAGAGATCAACGTTGAAAAAATTACCTACGCATATGTTTTGTAAATAAAAAGCTTTAATAAAAAATAAACTTTAAAAAAAGAATGTTGAAAACTCGTGTAATTTGAAAAAATGAAATACTGTGTGGGGGGAGATTATAAACAGTTTTCAGTCTTTTATTATTGTTCATTTACTTTTGCCTTTTTATGTTTCTCATCTCTCCTATGTTTGACCTTCTAAGTTTCTCTACAACTCTGCTCTTTTTATCCTGAATGTTTGAAAGTCCTTGATTTCATTAAAGGTTCATTTTGCCGTATAGCATATATGTTCAATTTTGTTGGGTAGATTATTCTCGGCTGTGTAAACCTTTATCCTTGGTCTTCTGGAGTATCATGGCCCCCAAGTTCTCTATTCTTTTAATGTTGTGGCAGCCAAATCTTATGTGATCCCGAGTATGACTCCTTAGTATTTGAATCCTTTCTCTCTGGCCACTTGCAGTAAATTTTTTTTGACCTGGAAACTCTGGATTTTGACTCAGATTTTTCATTTTATAATTTCTTTTAGAAGGTGATCGGTGAATACTTTCTATTTTTACTTTGTCCTCTGGTTTTTAGCAATTTGGCAGTTTTGTTTTAAGATTTTTTTGAAATATAGAATAGGCTCTTTTTGGTCTTTGTCTTCAAATAGTTCAATGATTAATTTCTTTTCCCCTCAATCTATTTTCCAGATCAGTTGTTTTTGCTACTTTATATTTTCTTCTTCTTTTCCAGCCTTCTGGCTATTCTTTAATATTTCTTGTTGCCTTGTGAAGTAATTGGCATCTATTTAGCCCATTCTAATTTTCAGAGAGTTTGTGGTTTGAGCAGTGTTTTTTATCTCTTTGCCAGACAGTTAATTCCCTTCCCAATTCTTCCATAACCCTCAGGGCCCACCTCTTTTGATTGTTTTAAACTTTTTCCGAGAAGCTCTGGTGCTTAGAAATTGCTTATTCATTCATTCATTTATTCATTTAAATTAATTATTTTATTTATTTATTAAATTTGTTTATTATTGATGTGTTTATTTATTAAATCTGTGTTAAACACTGGGAAATACAGACGCCACGTACTGAGGTGGTGGCTGGATAGTGGTGGCAGGAAATAGAACTTCTTATTTAGGTCAAGTCAACATGTGTGACCAACTCCCATGTTCCTCTCAAGAGGAAGCCACCAACCACAATTACTTGTCTCTTCTTCCCGTGGTAATTACAGGATGCCCTTGCCCTGTGCTTGTGGGAATCCAGCTCCGCACGAGTGGGGAAAGCCCATAGGTATGGCACAAAGATTTATTGAGCTTCTTTTGACCTTTCTTCTCTATTACATCATGTCCCCAAGCCTCTAGTGAACGGGGTCAGGATTCTGCTTTAGTTCTTCAGATTATTTTCATCCTGTAACTCAACTCCACAAACATTTATTAAGTTCTTGCTAGTTCTAGGCATTGCAGTTAGGGGCTGAGGGTACAAAGATAAAGAAGGAAGGGAGGGAGGGAGGGAGGAAGGAAGGAAGGAAGGAAGGAAAGGAGGGAGGGAGGGAGAGGAGGGAAAGAAAGAAAGAAAAAGAAAGAAAAGAAGGAAGGAAGGGAGGGAGGGAGGAAAGAAAGAAAAAGAGAGAGAGAGAGAGAGCGAGAGAGAGAGAAGAATGAATGAAAGAATCCTTACCTTCAAGGAACTTGTATTCTGTTACAATATTCAATTGAATAAGCAATGATTAAAATCTTATTGTGTGCCAGGCAGGTTCTGAGCCAGATATTGGGATTATGAGACAGCAATGAGCCTGCCTCTGCTGGGCCCGAGGGTCCTAAGCTGTTCCTCTCTCCTTCTCCTTCTCTCACTAAGGGGCGCCCAGCTTGGGATCCCTTTGTTGACTGGGTTCAGTTCTGGTCTCTGAAGAGAGAGGTTGCATCTCTTTTCCCCTCTCCCTGCCCCCCACCACACGGCCTCCCCACTTCCCGGCTTTTTACGCATTCACCCTAGGACAGGGGAGTGAATCATTTAATGCTCAGATTTATCTTATGTCTGGGTGTCCCAAAAAGGGGAGTAGAAAGTTCCCCAACAGACAAAATAATCAGGTAGAGAAAAGCTATTTCCTCCATTCAGATAAAAATGTAAGGAAATATGAAAGTGCCTGACCCAGGGTACTTAGTAGCTATGGGAATGACAGAAGGAAGTAGGGTAGGATAAATGGGACTTAATGTCACATCAAGCATCCCCATGGCACTGTAGTGAATAAGACTTATCTTCCTAAGTTCAAATCCTGCCTCAGATTCTTCTAGCTGTGTGACCCCGAGCACTTCGTTTCACTTTGTTTGCCTCAGTTTCCTCACCTGTAAAATGAGCTGGAGAAGGAAAGGGCAAACCATGCCAATATCTTTGCCAAGAAAACGCCAAAATGGGGTCTTATGGACACAACTGCTAAATGACTAAACATCCGTATCCTCCTCAGGGTTAACTTTCCTAACTCCCACTGCCAGGGGACCCTCTTGATTACTGACCCCACCATGGATGTAGGGAAAATCCTGAGGCATTATGGCTTTTCACACTATCACTCAAAGCCCGTTATCAATAGAACTCGATTAACTTTTCGAAAAGGAGTTTCCTGAGAAAGTATAACAAATAGTCCCCAAACTGAGGTGGTTCCCCCCCCCCATATATCATGTCCCTGAAGGAAACGAGCTCACATTTTCTGGCACTTGCCTAAAGGACAGATGGAGCCAAGCGGCCCCTCTGGAAGTCTCTTTCTTCCTTTGTGGCGTCCAGCCAAAGTTAGGTCTGATTCTCTGCAGGGTTTCGGAGCCCACGTTCGGGTATCACTGCTTTCGAGAGCCCGTAGCCAGCCTGTTCCTGTGATGAGGGACCTTGGTTTCTGAAGCTGGACCATGCTGGGGACTGTTCCTCCACCCCCTTCTGTAGGCACTTCCTTTCTCTCTGCTCGGTAGACTCTGCCACCAAGTCCGGCGTCCCTCGGGGGCTTCCGATGAATCTCCTAGTTGTACAGGCCGCTCCTCTTAGAATATTCAATCACCAACGATTAGGAAGAATAAATCCCAAAGAAATAAAGACGCCACGTACCGAGGTGGTGTCTGGGTAGAGAGAGAAGCTTGTGACCTCTGTCTCACCCAGAAGGTCATGGAAGTTGCTTGTACCACCTCCTCAGCCCCCCAAGCCTTCTCCGAGAATTGGATTGGAAATGGGCAGAGGATTTGGGCCAATCAGGGAGCATCTGTACCAGCTTCAAGGGCTCTCCCTCCCTCACTTTGCCGGTCATCCATTATCTGAAGCCAAATGACTGCAAGGATGATGGTGCCCTCAACAGAAACGGGAGGATTTGATGGAGCAGCAACTGGCGATGTGATACTGGGGCTCGGGATGGAGACTGGGCTGAGATATTTACATCTGGGAGCCATCTGCATAGAGCTGATTATTAAACCCATGGGAGCTGGTGAAGCCATGGAGAAAGTATAATTAATAATAATATAATAACTAAAAAAGCTAATATTTATATGGTTCTTACTATGTGTCAGGCACTGGGCTAAGCACTTTATAATTATTTATCCTCCCAACAACCTTGTAGAGTAGATGCTATTATTATCCCATTTCACAGATCAGGAAACTGAGGCAAACAGAGCAACTAAGTATCTTGCCCAGAGTAACACAGATAATGAGTATCTGAGATGAAATTTGAACTCAGACCTTCCTGACTCAAGGCCTGGCACTCTCTTTGCCATAGAGCCACCGAGAGAAAGAGAAAAGGGTCCAGGACAAGACCTTTGAATCAGCAATTAATGGATGGAGGAGAGATGGTGATCCAACAAAAGAAACAGAGAAGTGCGTTCTGAGGGAAGAACCAAAAAAAGAGCAGTGCCATGGAAGCCGAGGAAGGTCAGAGGATGTGTGAGAGTGTGTGTGTGTTTCTGTGTATGTGAACGTTTGTGTGTGAGAATGTGTATGTGTCTCAGTGTGTGTGTTTGTGTATATATGTGTATGTGTGAGTGTGTGTGTGAGTCTATCTCTATGTGTGTATGAGTGTATCTATATGTGTGTGTGAGTGTGTGTATGAATATGTCTATATGTGTGTATGAGTGTATCTATATATGTGTGTTTATAGGTGTGTGTGTGTATGTGTGAGTGTGTGTGTGAGGGTGTGAGGGTGTGTGTGTGTGAGTGTGTGTATGAATATGTCTATATGTGTGTGTGTTTGTAGGTGTGTGTGTGAGTGTGTGTGTGAGTGAGTGTGTGTATGAATATGTCTATATGTGTGTGTGTATGAAGTTGCCCAAGTCTTAAGCTTCCATTCTTTTTTTACATTAGCATCTTCTTGTTCCAATTACATTCGAAGACAATTTTCACCCTTCATCTTTTCACGTCTGGGCTTCTCCTTTCCTTCTCCCTCCCTAAAACAGCAAGCGATTGGTCTAGATGTATGTCGTCACGTCAAACGTATTCCCGTGCGAAGCTGAAGTTTTCTCAGAGAACATTTCCCCCTTGCTGACAACGCTGAGAGCACTGAGTTTCTTCTGACTGAGCTTTGCCAAAGTGGCCAAGAGCATATAAGACCAAATCACATGATGAGGTACAGGGAGTCTGTTCCAAAACTCCTTTCCCCCCACTGTGATTTCCTAGACTTTTGTGCTGGGGAAATTTCTACCCAGGGTTTAAATCCCAATTCTTTCTCCATCACTTCCTTCAGACCATCTGGGGGGAAAGGAAAGAATAGAGGGTCAAGTCCTGCTGTGTCACTCACTGAGGCCTTCTGTGTATCGCCTGAATGTCCAGCTGTGTTTTTCATGGTATTTGATACTCCTAATAAAGTATATGATCATCCACAGTGACTCATCCATGATAATCCTGATAAAGTATATGATCATAGCAGCACCGATCATAGGATCCACACTCGGTTCCCACAGCCTCTCTCTGGGTGCAGGTGGCTCATCATCACAAGACCATTGGAACTGGTCTGAATCATCTCATTGTTGAGAAGAGCCACGTCCATCAAAGCTGATCATTGTATGATCTTGCTGTTGCTGTGTATAATGATCTGGTCCTGCTCGTTTCCCTCAGCCTCAGTTCCTGTCGGTCTCTCCAGGCCTTTCTGAAATCCTTCTGCTGCTCATTTCTTACAGAACAATAATATTCCATAACATTCACATGCCACAATTTATTCAGCCATTTCTTCACCTGATGAGCATCCGTTTCCAGTTCCCTGCCACAACACAAAGGGCTGCTGTGAACATTTTTGCACATATGGCTCCTTTTCCCTTTTTTATGATCCCTTTGAGATACAGGCCCAGTAGAGACACTGTGGGATCAAAGCCTATGCCCAGTTGGCCAATACTCTTTCAACTATTAGAGACCTCATCCACCTCTGTTATCCACTTAAGTCACTGATCAAAGGAAACTGTTAAGTCAGTTGCCTTGTCTGCAAAAAGCAGATAGCCCTGCTTGCCCTACGTGCCATGCGGGGAGTGTCTTACAATAGAGAAGACATGTGTGTCCAGGGAGTTGTACAAATGGAGCCTGTGGGGAGGGATGACCAAAATCGCTGCAATCTTGCCCTCCTCTCTGGAAGAGAGTTTTTGGTTCCTGCCTGGAGTAGAGCGAGAGAAAGGGCCAAAAAGCCAGTCCCTTTTTTTTCTTTGAGAAAAGGTACCAGACTAGAATTATAGCCCCCTGCTCCCCTAAATACTTTGGATCTAGGAAGATGGTTTTTAGGTACAAATAATTTCCCTAACTGCTATTTTTTAAAAGCAGAGAATACTCCAAAGCTTACACCCACTAGATTGCTTCTTTTTTACTAAATGCTACTTACACAAAAAAAATCACCACTAATAGGAAATAGTGAGTAAACTCATTTACCCAAGCAAGCAACAAGCAGAAACTGGAAAAGTTATATAGATTAGAATATACAGAAGATACAGAGTGTGAATGAGCTCCCCTCCCTGGAAGCTAGCTATCTCAACTCAACAGAGAGAGGCCCCCATCTTACCCAAGGAGAAATCCCCAAAGTCCCTGGAGAAGTAGGCTGGAAATCTGGGATTTACTGAGCACTGGCCTATGTCTATTTCTTGCCACTTCCTAGTCTTTTTTCCCCTCTTTTTTCCTGTGTCTCTCCCTAAAAAGAGCCTGGAATTCCATATCTCTCAAGCAGGAATATCTCTGTTCTCCAAAGTTCTTGCACCAGTTCCATTTCTCATCCATTTCTCACAGTTTTGAGGAATCATCCTCTCCCTCAGTTAGGAAAGTTAAGTTCTCCAGGCTTAAAAGCTGGGTTACATTTAGAAAGCGCAAAAACGATAAAAATTCTAGCAAAGACAAATATTATTCCACCACTATTTATTAAAGTTCCTGGATGTTGGTGATGTGGTCAGCAATGTGAAGGGTCAAAGAGGTAGTGAGACAGAATCCCTGCCTTCCAGGAGTTTTCCGTCTAGATTGGAAGTCTGCTAAAATCTGAAAATCTCCCATTAACTTACCAAAAAATTACAATGCAACACTTGGTTATGGGTACCAAGTATAATTACCATCGAGGACAGAGAAACGAGGCAACAGTGTGTGTGAGCTACAATCAGGGGCATGCCGAAGCCAGCTGGTTGTTAAATTTTCATTGTGAGCGTTTACACGGCAGGTATTGCCAAATACAATTCAGGACTTGATTTATCGTTTTCTTGCTTGTCTAGACTTAAGACAATGATGGAGAAAATGGAACTAATGCAGATTAAACTTAAAAGTGTGTCAAAGGTACATTCTCCTCCCCTTTACCCTCTGCCAAAAAGCCAATCGTTAAACATTTGCCAGCTCATACCTGGAATAATGAGGGACGGTTTCCAGCATAAGTTAGGACTTAAACTTGAGGATGCTAAATTTGGGTCGGAGACCCAGAACTGCTTCATATTAGTAGCTATGAATGAGTCCAGTCCCTGCTTTGGACTTCAGTCGTTCTATCTGCTGGACACTAGTTGGTGCCATAGCGCACAGAATTCTGGGATTGGAGGAAAGAAGCCCCACTTTCCTGAGTTCAAATCTGACCTCAGACATTTATTAGCTGTGTGATCTTGGACTGGTCACTTCACCCTGTCTACCTCGGTTTCCTAATCTGTAAAATGAGCTGGAGAAGAAAATGGCAAACCACTCCAGTATCTTTGTCAAGAAAAACCCAAATGGAGCCCGAAGAGCCAGACGTGACTGAAAGGACTCAATATTTTCCATCTATAAAATGAAACGAAAGGGTTGGAGTAGGTGATTTTAAGATAATTTCCACTTCTAATGGTATTGAACGTACGTAGTCTTTCAATTTTTATAAATGTACACACATTATCTCACCTGACTCTCACTCTAGGCCTATAAGCTAAGTGCTAATACTATCACCCCCATTTTACCCAGGAAGAAACTTCCAGGTCTCATTTACTGAATTTCACTCAACCAGAAGATGCACAAAAAGAGATTTGAATTCCAATTTCTGTTTGTTCATTTGTTTGTATTCCTGTCAAACTGCCTTGCTCTCATGCCATCAGGTTCTATGAGAAAGACATAACTCAGCGGAGAGATGGGGAATTGGGGGAAGGAGGAGAATCGAGAAAACATGAAATGGGAGGAATAGTTAGGGAGAGTGAGCCCTAAAGACAAGGCCAGAGGGAGGAGAGCAACCCAATCAGCATGAGATTGCAAGTCCGGACTGGAGCTGGAATCAGGAATCTGGCATTCCCAGGGAGACCTCGGACAGATCACATAATTCCTCGGTACCTTATTTTTCTCAATTATAAAATGACTTGTTCATTTTCAATCATATCTAACTCTGTGACGCCAATGGGGTTTTCTTGGCAAAGGTACTAAAGTGGTTTGCCATTTCCCTCTCCAGTTCATTTTACAGACGAGGAAACTGAGGCAAATAGGGCTAAGTGACTTGCCAGATCACATAGCCAAGTAAGTGTTTGAGCTCAGTTTAGAACTCAGAAATATAAGTCTTCCTGATTCAAGGCCAAGTTCCTTCCCAGCTCGAGGCTATAACTTTATGATCAGTACCAGGGCTGAAAACAGCAGGAAGTAAATCAGTATAAACAGGGAGTCTAGGACCAGATCCTAGAGGCTCTGAAATGGCACCCCAAGGAGTTGGGCCTTGATGTGCTGAATGAGTAGAGAACCTTTAAAGTGCTTGAAAAGTTGAGCAAGAGAGGAATAAGCACCTGAGGCATCGAGGGTTGCAGGAGGATGTGGAAGAGTCAAAATTGGAAAAGAAGGAAATTGAAGCAAGAGGAGGGATAATGCCTACTAAGAGCCCTGGAGATCTTGATGAAGTATGGGATGAGCCATGGGAGAAATCACCCAATTGGAGCCTTTGGTCAGAGAGAGGAATATCGGAGTTTTTAACGAATGAAGGGGAGTACTTGTGGCTGTCTTTGCCTCCAGGATTTGAGCATCACTCTCTATGGCTGAAGTAAAAGGAAAGTCAGGGGCCTTCAGGAGGCAGTTAAGAGAGCAGCCTTGTGCATGTTGAAGTCCTAATTTAACGGCAGGATTTGGGGCGGAGAGGAAGATGGTAAGCTGGGTACTGAATCCTTGGGAAAGGAAGGGGGAAGGACTTGGAAGGACCATCATAATCTGGATTGGGTGAGAATTTTTGATAATGTGAACTTCAATGGAGAAGGATGTTGGGATGATGATGGGAAGTTTAGAAGAGACAAAGAGTTAAGGGTTTGGGTTTTGAGGAGAGCCCTGGATATTATACCATGAAAGGGAAAGGAGGAGCATGAGAGAAAGAGGTCTCAAAAAAAGGGAAATTTGTTGATTATGGAAGGGAATTTTAAAGGGCACAGTGGAAGGATAGGAAGTGGAAGAAGCTGAATAATAGGATATGGGTGGAGAAGATGGGATTGAGGAAAGTAGAGATGAGAGAACATAGACTGGGAAATGTTTGCTCTGACCTGTCTGCTATACTGTGATTGGTTACAATTAATGAGACAATGAATATTACAATAAGAAGATGGGCTAGATTACAATGAGGGTCCCAGGTTATATTTGGTCATTGATTAAAAGAATAAGAAGGAAAATGGGAGGCTGGATATTATTAGACATAAGGCTTTTTGTGGATGGCAGATGAATAGTAAAAGATGAAAAAGTAAAAGTATAATAGTAAAAAATTTTGATGTCCAAAGGATGTTGCTGAGAACCCTACCAGGTTTGGACCTGACTTTCTTGGGCCCATTGCTGTAGCTTTTCTTACTCCTGACTGTGGTGTTCTCTTCTTTTGTATAATATAATCGTTTTCTCTGGGAGCAGGTTTCTTCAGGAGATCTTCTGGAGGCAGCCTTTGTTTCGGTTCAGAGTAATAATCACTCCAAATGCAGCCAGCTGATAAAATCCATACGTTTATTTTCTCCAAGAGCTCTTGCCGCTTGTCCTTTGCCTCTACTTTCTTCAGCCTCCAGCCAGCACAAAGGTGGAAGATGGAATGAATCTGACTTCGCCTTCAAGAGTGGACTTGTGTGCTTCTGTGTCTCCCAGAGTGCTCTCTGTCCCTGAGAGCTTCTAGCTTATATGCTGTTCATTGGGTACACACCAATCATTACATCACTGGGAAATCATTATTTGTTGTAGGATTAAATCAATGCTAAACTAGATTAAAACATTGTGTCCTCAGTTCCACTTAGTCCTTGTTTCAAGTTTTGGCCCATAACATCTCCTCGTAGGATCAGATCAATCATACTGAACCAGGGTAAATTAGATAATTATGGTCTCTATCAACTCTAGAGTTAACACTTTGTAAGGATTCCAACACCTGACAGAAAAGGGGGGAAAGGCAGAATAGATTTAGAGCTGAGGGGACCTTAGAGACCATTGATACTCCCTGAGACAACAAAAGAATAAGGGGAGGCATCTAATGTGTTGGGTGGATCCCTTATGGAGAATTTCTAGGAGAATATGGAGCAACACTCTTTGCATGGGAAAAAATACCCATGCCAGTGGGATAATAACAATGGTTACTTCAAGCAAAGTATTTTGTGCACGTTACATCATCTGAGCTTCACCGAAACTCCCTGAACCGGCCCATCAGTCCACCCGCAGTGCAGCAGAGCTTGTGGTTTTATGACTTGGAAACACCTCCATCACCACGTGCCTTCTATGACTTCTCATCTTGGAATGTGCTCCCGACTGGGGATCTTCAGAGAATGGCCCATGATTGGGCAACCGAGAAGTGCCAGAAGGACGTTCTGACCCCCTCTTCCTGACTCTACTCGCCATTCAAGTGGCCTCAAAAACACCAGTGTGATTTCCATGAAGAGGTCAGAGCTGGGGATGCCATCAGCCTGTGTTCCCAAGGAGTCGCAGCATCTCAGGCCGATAACATGCCCCCAAATAACTACACACAGCTGTACGTCAACCAACCAACAAGCATTTACTAAATATTTACTGGTGCTGGGCACTAACAATATACAAAGACAAAGATGAAGCCATCCCTGCCTTCAAGGAACTTACATTTAGAGTAGAGAATGTGATGCTTAAAAAAATTAAAATCATTTCTGGGTGATTTAATTACCTTAATAGTAAGAGCAGCAAGTTTATTAACAAAAGAATGATCATTTGGCTGTCTCCCCTAGACCAGAGACCCCCTCATGGCCATTGGCTCACAGTTAGAATGTTCTCGGAAGAGGAGATGTTTCTCAGATGGTCAACTCTGATTGGTTAACAATTAGTGAAAAAATGGATGTTATACTGAGAGAATGGGCTCGATTACAATGAGGACTCGGGGCTATGTGACTTGACTCACCCAAATCTGGGTCAAAGAGACATCAGTTTCCATATCACCTGTATGACGGTTGGGGAACCACATTTCCCCAGCAAATACATTGAGCGGTAATGGACCCATTGATTGAAACTTAGAATTTCTTTTACTGTCTGATTAAGCTGGATAAGAGTGAAGAGAGTTGATTTCTGGATGAGGAAGTAGAAAAGAGGAAAGCCCTTGGTCTTGATATAATGATTTAGTTACTGATACTAATGAGAAAAATAATTTCTCAGAGGAAGAGTGGGGAAAAAAAGCCTTCCTTCTTTTGGAGTTTGCTCATTTTTCCAGCCTATTTTTTCACTTTTAACTCTATGGCGGCAGAGGTCTCTGCTTCTAGGCGGAGGGCGTATCATCCCACGCATCAGAGTTTTTGTGCAGTTATTTTCAGAGCCAATTCTGGGGGTCTGTGAGTTTTCAGTTCTTCCAGGGTGCATTGGTCTAAGGAGAGTTGGGTTTATTCCACTCCCGCTCTCTGGTCTGTGAATGACTAGCAGCACTCCGGAATAGCCTGGACCTGTGATAGGATCCTCTCCTCCCTTGCAATGCAAGCTCTGGTCTGCTATGGCTCTTCCTTAACCTGGGACTGCCTCGTATGGGCTGTGCTGTAGAGTCCTGCCCCAGGACCGACAAAGGGCCCCTATAATCTTCTTCTGAGCAGCGGTAGACCCCCCCCCTTTTACTATCTGTGGGCAGAGATGGAAGCAGCCACTGTCAGTGCTGACACTGACCCCCAAGGCCTGCTTGATCCTGGCCTGGTCTGCTCCAGCACAGCTGGAGATGGTCCATGTTCCATTCTCACTCTGATGGGACAGACCTTTCCCACTGACCTGGGCTGTCTTGGCCTGGAAAATTGTTTCTCCTTGTCTTTCTATGGATTTCGCCCTCCAGAATTTATTTTGAGGCAATGTTTTAAAGGTATTGGGGGGAGGGAATTTGGGAGAGCTCTGGTGAGTCACTCCTCTCCTCCCTTTAGAAAAGAAGACTGGACAAAGAAGGGATGGTTGGAATAAGTGAGTAGTGAAGACCTGGTCCAAGAAATATGGTGACCCCCGAAAATCCCCCCTGAAAATTTTTCTTTCTTTTTTAAAAAATTTATTATAGCTTTTTATTTACAAGTTATATGCATGGGTAATTTTGCAGCATTGACAATTGCCAAACGTTTTGTTCCAATTTTTCCCTTCCTTCCTCCAGATGGCAGATTGACCAATACATGTTAAATATGTTAGAGTATAAATTAAATACAATATTAGTATATGTCTTGGCTTCTTTCAAGGCACTGCCTGGGTACCACCACCGATACTTGTTCTTTCTTGGCACTCTTCCCCCCTGTTCCCCCCCAATTAGAGCTGGAGGAAACCTCAGCTATCAATTCCCTTTAGTAGATAAAGTGGGAATAGGGAACCCTTTAGCTACTCCCTGGTGCACCTGGAATTATTATTGCAATAGCCTTCTTTGGGGGTGGGGGAGGAAGCCTCAGTTTCTCCTCACTTCACTCGATCTCCCCCTCAGCTGCCAATTTGATATTCCTAAAGCTCTTATCTGATGATGTCAACCAATGGCTCTCTATTACCTCCAGGATCAAATATAAAATCCCCTGTTTGGTTTTTAAAATCCTTCCTAACTTGTCCCCTTCCAACCCTTCTAGTTTTCTTATCTTTCACTTTCCTTTACAATCTGGGCTGCTTGCTGCATCTCATCCAAGACACCCCAACGCCCAACTCCATGCATTTTCTTTTTTAAATCAATTTTTATTGATATCTTTTTGTCACTAAGATTTCTCCCTTTTACCTCTCCCTCTCACCTTCCTAAAGAGCCATCCTATGTAACAAATAATATATATTTTTTGCAAATAGTATTTTATTTTTTCAATTACATGTGAAGATGGTAAAACATTTTGATATATTCATATACCATAGTTTACTTAGTCATTCCCCAACCAATACCTTCTTCATTTTTGTATTTGCTACCACAACATGGATGTGTATGGATGTGTAGCAGTACTTTTTGTGTATATGGTGTACATGAGCACTTTCTTCTTAAAAGTGAGTCCAAGAAGTATACTGGAATCTGAGTTAAAGGGCACAGGTATTTTAGTTACTTTATTTCACAATTCGAACAACAAACAAAAAATGAAAATCATCTTTGCCAATTTGCTGGGCGATAGATGAAATCTCAAGATTGCTCTGATTGATGTTTTTCTTGCTTTTAGTGATTTAGAGAGTTCTTTCACTTTTCACTTGCTGTCAGCATTCTTTTTTCTTCCTTAGTTAACTTTCCCTTCTAATCGTAGCTGCATTGAATTTGTTTATGCAAAAGTTGTGCAATCTTTTCAAATATTTTTTAGCAGTTTAAGTAAAACTAGCCTCCTTTCTTTTGCTAAAAGTAGACTTCTTGAGCTGATGGATCAGGGGAATGCCATAGATTTAAGATATTCTTGATTCCAGCAGTGTATTTTGAAGTTTCTCATGTTCTCTTTGTGGACAAAGTGGTTAAATATGGACCGCTGTTGGATTATGCTACTTTGTGGTGGATTTTACAGTTGAGCTAGTTAAGCAGTTATTCTTTTTAAAAATGTATTTTTTATTTTTAAACATTCAGCTTTAAAAACTTTGAATTCCAAATTCTTTCCCTCAAGCCCTTCCCCCATGGAAGCAATATGACATTAATTATACATGTGAAATCATGCAAAATATATTTCCATATTAGTCATGTTGCAAAAAGAAGCAAAAGCCAAAAAAAAAAAAAAAAGTAAAAAAAGTATGTTTTTCACCAGAGTAATGATTAATGATTCTCTCCAGCCTGAGGGCAGTCTCTCCTGGTATGTCATAAGACTTTGTCACTAGCCAGGGCTAGTTCACATTTTTACCAGTGATTTGATTGAGACATCCAATTTTCAAATGATACAAAACTGGAAGGTTTATATCATAGATAAGACCGGGAAGTTCTTAGACTTTTATTTAGGATTATTCTCCAATTCCTGATGAAAAATGTTCTGTTTTTTTGTTTTGTTTTGTTTTGGGGAGGGGGTCAAGGCCCAAGACTTTGGTCTCATCTCCTCATTTTACCTCCAGGCCTTTTCATTGCTTGTGCCCCATGCCTGGAATGCTCTCACTCCTCATGTCTGCCTGCTGACTTTCCAGCTTCTTTCAAGCCCCAACTAAAGTCCTGTGTTCTGGAAAGAAGCTCTTTCAAGTCCTTCTTAAACTTAGAGGATGAGATGGATAGAGAGTATCACAGAAACAATGAATGTGAACTTGGACAGACTTCAAGAGAGAATAGAAAATAGAAGGGCCCGGTGTGCTCTGGTCCATGGGATCATGAAGGACCCAACATGACTGAACAACAAGAAAGAAGAGCTGAAGAAGTATCTTTGCCAAGAAAACCCCGAATGGGGTCACAGAGAGTTGGACATGAATGAGATGGCTGAACATCAACAAGGCTTGCTCGAACCAGCTCTGGGCAAACCTAAGCCATGGGTTACACCATCCTATATCCCAGTTTATTCAGAAATGCTCCAATGGACAGTTCCTGCTTTGTTTCTAGTTGTCTTGTTTTGTTCCCCATCACACACGCACAAACACACACTCACACACACATAAACACACACAAACACACTCACTCACACCCATACACACACACACACACACTCACACCCATACACACAAACACACACACAAACATATACACACACAAACACACACTCACAAATGCTGCTATTATTATTTTGGTATGTGTCTAGTAGTGGGGCTGTTGGGTCAGAGGTTCTGACCAGTGTTCATAGGAGGGTTTATCATCCTGAAGACTCAATATACCTGCCCGATTCTGGGCGCAGCATTCTGCCTCTTTCTGCTTCCATAGGAGGCAATTGTGTCAGGTGGATGAAAGGAGCAATGGTCCCTCACTAACACTGACCTCTAAGATCTTCTCTGGTCCTCAATCTGCTCCTTGATTACTATTAATGCTGCTTCAGGAAGCACAATGACCTTAGGAATCTTAGAATTTATAACTCAAATGGACCCTGGAAGTTATGCAAACCAACTCTCTAATTCTACATAACAAGTGGAGACCCAGAAAGAGGAATTAGCTTTTCCTTGTGTTGGTGTTCACTCTCACCTGGGGTTTTCTTTTCAGAGACACTGGACTGGTTTGCCATTTCCTTCCCTGGCTCGCTTTACAGAGGAGGAAACTGAGGCAAACGAGGTTAAGAGTTCCACAGCTACTGAGTATCTGAGGCCTGATTTGAACTCAGGAAAGTGTCTTCTTGATTCCAGGCCCAGGACTCTATCTGTGGCCCTTTCTGAGGTGAGAGAGACATTAAGTAGCTGGGCCCGGTTTTAGGACTTTAGTCCACTAGGCTGCCTCACTTTACCTGCCTGTCAAAACGTGTTATGCTGCAATGGCTCCTGCAAGTCCATCATTGTTATCTGCCCAGTTTTATCTTGTCCCAGAAGCGCTCCAGGTCATTGCAGACTTACACGAAGCTCTCCAGGCAACCACAGGGTGGACTTTTTGGTACAAAGAGGCCTTGGCTGGGTAATTGTGGGGGACCACCATGCTGAAGTCTAGTCTACAGAGCTGGAGAAAGTGGGTTATAGTGTCACGGGATCAAAAGTGCTGATGTAATGGGGACCTGTTTGTCCTTTCTGCTTTGATGAGTTCTGGTTACCACACCCATATGAATTACATCTTGTGTAACGCGAGTCTCTTACAAGCCTCCTGAGAACTCTAGCCCTGAAACCCTTTCCTACATTTACTAGGTTGAAAGCAGGATATTTTGGGTAATCAAGCAAGCAAATCACGGTCAAAATCCCCACGGGACAATGCTTTCTACTCTTAGACCATAGAAAAACTACACATCAAATAGAAAGCATTTAATTAAGAAAGAATAAAGCTTAAATAATGTTAGACTACACTGAAAGCTAGGGCCTCCCTTGGAAACACAAGTTCCCTTGCAAACTCACCGAAAAGAGCAGTACTGACTCCTCTATGTTCATCTCCCTGTCCTTCCCCTCTTCTCTGAGATGAATTTGGAAGGCCCCTTTTTCACCATAGTTCCTTTCTTAATCCCTTCTCCGTAGAGTCCAGAAGTAAGCTCTCAGCTCTTTTTGGGGCATCCTGGGGAAGCCCTTTCAGAACAATGTTTTTTAAATGCTTAAAATAAAATTACCAAGAAAACCAATTTTATTGAAATACAGCCATCAATTAAAAAAATAGTCCATGGACCCCATTGGGAATCCCTTTAGGGATTCTCTTTAGGACTTCTTGATGGAGGCAGCTGGGTGCTGTGGACAGGCCCTGTTACTGAGTCCAGGGTTCTTTGGTTGTTTCTTGATCCCTCATCCCTTTTGATTTCCTCTCTTTTTCCTTTCAAATTTATACTCTACTCTTTCTTATAGTCTCCTTTGACCCCCAACCACTTCCTCTTCTCTAAGAGAAGTTGGTTTGAGATCAATGGATTGTTTTACAACCCACCTTTCCAGTCTTATTACCCATGAATGCTCTACATTCTGTGATCCAACTAAACTGGCCTGCTCCCGTCCCTGTGCTCTTTCAGGCTACAGGGTGGGAGCCACAGTATATATTATTTCCCTAGTGCTACCCACTTCACTTTGCATCACTTTCATACAAATCTTGCCAAGCTTCTCTGTATTCATCATTTCTTATAGCACAGTCACAGCCCACTGTTCGTTCAGCTATTTCCCAACCACTGGGCATCACTTCCCGCCACCCCGCCAGGTTTTTGCTACCACAAAAAGGGTCACACTAAATATTTTGGTATATACAGAGTCAATGACCTTCCATTTCCTAGGACTGGCATCTCTTGGTCAAAGGGTATGGGTGATTTAGTCACATTTAATTTCAAATTGCTTCCTAGACTGTTTTATTAATTCACAACTCTACCAATAATGCAATAGGGTTTTTCTTTCTACAACTACACAGTATAAACTAGTCCCATCTTTTGTTTTTATTTTCTGGGTGTGAGGTGGAACTGTAGAGTTGTTGGGATTTGCATTTATCTTACTGTTAGTAATTTGGAGCATTCTTTCATTTTATGGACATTTGATTTGTTCTGACGAATTTGATGGAAAGATGTAGGTTAGAAAATAATCAAGATTGGGACAGCTAGTTGGTGCCCTGAAGTCAGGAGAACCTGACTTCAAATCTGGCCTCTAATGAGTAACACTTACTTCCCAGCTGTGTGATCCTGGGCAAGTCACTTAACCCCAATTGCCTCAGGGGGGGAAAAAAGGAAGATTGTGGCTCTTTTCAACAATGAGATGATTCAGGCCAGTTCCAATGGTCTTGTAATAAAGAGAGCTATTATCTACACTCAAAAAAGGAGTGTAGGAACTGAATCACAACATAGTATTTTCACTCTTTTTGTTGTTGTTTGCTTGCATTTTGTTTTCTTTCTCTTTTTTTTTTCCTTTTTGATCTTTTTTTTTCTTGTGCAGCAGGATAACTCTGGAAATACATATAGAAGAATGGTACATATTTAATACATATTTGATTACTTGCTATCTAGGGGAGGGGGTGAGTGAAGGAGTAAACATTTGGAACACAAGGTTTTGTCAGGGCCAATGTTGAAAAACTACCCGTGCATATGTTTTGAAAATAACAAAAGAAATATCTGCTCACATATATTGTATCCAGGATATACTGTGACATATTTAACATGTATAGGACTGCTTGCCATTTAGGGGAGGGGGGAGGGAGGGAGGGAAAAAATCGGAACAGAAGTGAGTGCAAGGGATAATGTTGTAAAAAATTACCCAGGCATGGGCTCTGTCAATAAAAAGTTATTATAATAAAAAAAGAATAACAAAAGAAATAATAAAAATTATTAATAATTTTATTATTAATAAAAAAGAAAATAATGAAGATTCACTGGAGGGACCCAAAGAGGAGTTCAAAGTCATCTCGGAAGGCCTCTAGTGTCCTAAGATTCTGTCTTTCACCGTTTTTGTTTTATATTTTTATCACGGACTGGGATAAAGGAATGAATGGAACTCATTATTGAATTTGCAGATGAAAAACTAGGGCAAGTTGTTGGATGACCGAGTCTCTGTCCAAAATAATCTGTTTGGATTAGTGCGTTGTATTGAACCAAATAACGTGGCCTACTCTGGGGACAAACTTAAAAGTCTTATACTTGGATTTTTAAAAATTCCCCTCATGTGGCTCTGGAGTCAGGAGGATCTGAATTCAAATCTGACCTCAGATAGTTGACACTAACTAGCTGTGTGACCCTGGACCAGTCACTTAACCCCAACTGACACCCCCCCCATACCCCCATACCCCCAGGCATGCACGCTCACACGTACACAAACCCTCCACAAAAAACAATAAAAATCATTCCCCCTCACAAGTCCGAGGTTGGGAGGCAGGATTCTGAAAAGGCCAGAAAAGTTATGGCCTCAAGCACAGGTGAATCAGAGTGAAGGGGAAGCTGCCGGAACTAACCGGGCTCTTAGGTCCCTAAGAGAGAACCAGGAAAGGAAGGTGCTGCCCCACAAAGCGGGGATTCGTTCCAGCCAGGGCTGCATCTTGCTGATCAGCTGGAGAGTGTGCAGAAGTCAGGGAGCCAGAACGGCAAAAGGCGATATCGGGAGCCCTCCAAGGAAGGGAGGCGGCCTGGAGGAGATGCCTCAGGACGACCAGAAGTGCTTGCAAACGCTGAACTTGGGGGGCTTCTCCCCCCTCATGGCCAACTTGCTGCCAAGACCCGCCCATTGCACCTTTCAGCACCTCACTCCAAAATGGCTGCCCCAGCCCCTCCCTCCTCATCTCTGCCTCCCGACTCCTCCAAGATTCAACTCCAAGCAGATCAGTGGCAAAAAGCCTTTTCCAACCTCATCCCTCCCTGCTCCCACTTTCCAGAGCCACTCTCGGAGACGTCTTTACATCTGCTCTTAGAATACCTGGACACAGGGGTCCTCAAGCTACGGCCCGGGGCCAGATGTGGCAGCCGAGGACGTTTATCCCCTCACCCAGGGCTAGGAAGTTTCTTTTTTTAAAGGCCCCAAAACAAAGTGGACTCTAGTCCAGCCTCCAACAGTCTGAGGGACAGAGAACTGGCCCCTATTTAAAAAGTTTGAGGACCCCTGGAGGAGGCTTCATTATCAAGATCCTAGAGTAAGAGCTGGAAGATGGCTCTCCGGCCATCTAGTCTGGCCCCCTCATTTTTATAAAAGGGGAAACCGAGGCCCAAGAAGGTCACAGGCCCTGCGCGAGATCACGCATGTAGCTGGGGTCTGAATTCCAGAAACACCCTCACCAAGATCTCCGTTAAAGTCACTCGGTACACGTGTGGGGGAGGGGTGGGGGTGCTCCTTTGGGGATGCTGGGCCTGGAGGCGGGGGAGGGGCCGCTTCTCTCCTGTCCCATCCCGGGCAGCGCCCTGGCCACAGCAGGAATCTGGGCAAGCTTTGGTGGCTGGAGGGAGCAGGTCGTTCCCTAAAGGTCAGAGCAGGTCGGAGTGAGGTTGGAAAGGGCAGCCATGGACAAGTCCCTTGGACGCCCCACGGATGGGGAGATGCCGCGGTGAGCGGGAAGGGGCCTTGGAAGGAAGTAGGCAGAGGAGGAACCCGAAGCTCAGAGAGATTAAAGGACAGCGTGATGTCATCACACAATCTCAGGCTCAGGGATTTCCCAGTTTTACAGCCTAGGAAACAGCTGAGTCAGACCCTGCGGAGCGGCGTCTCCAGGGTTTCCCCCAGTGACCCCTTCACTAGGAGAACTCACTTCTCCCAGAACCAGTGATGGGAAAGGGCTGGACAGGCCTGTGTCTGCCAGACAAGTCTGCAGAGGGAGCCACAGCCCGCCAGGGAATCTCCCTCACTCCGGCCTGTCAGGCCTTTCCTGCAAATCAGCCTCACAGGGACAGAGGCGGCCTAAAATCTTGGGCTTGGAGTCCCGACACAAATCCAGCCTCTACCTTTCCTAGCCGGGTGACTCCAGGCGAGTCCCATGATCCGCCTGCCTCACTTTCCCCATCTGTAAAAGGGGACAATCCATACTCCCCCTCCCGGGGCTGCTGTGAGGGTCTAATAGTTGTAAGGAGCCTGGCAGGCCCGGAGCCGGGGTCTCCCCTACGTGCTTAGTCCTCTCCTTTAACAGGTGACCAGGCCCTCCCCGGGCGGGATCCGCCACCGGTCACTATGTGTCTAAGGCAGCCCCGGACTCCGCCCCGCCCCTGACGCCGGGCTCTGAACCCCAGAGACCAGACTCTGGCTCCGCAGGGAGGAAGGAGGCCGTGGCTGCCTCTCCCCGGGCAGCTCCAGCAGTTCGCTTTCCAGAGTCAGATCCGAGACTGCATGGCGCCGGCCCGAGCGTGCGTTTGCCTCAGTTTCCTCATCTGTAAAACGGGCCGGAAGGAACTAGCAACCCCGGCCAGGGTCTGTGCGAGAAAGCGCGGAGGGGCCGGGGAGAGCCAGGCGCTGACGGACCCGGAGCGTTTGGTCCCGCGCTGTACAGGAGGGGTTTGTGTGGCTCCTTTCCCGGGCGAGGGACGAGGCTCTGAGGGATCTGCGCCGGGGCCACATGTCTGCGGGAAGGGAGAGTCCCTGGGGCTGGGGCTCGGGCTCCGGGAGCGGGGCCGCCCCCCTCACTGTCTCAGGCGCAGGAAAAACTAGCCGAGCAGGCCCCAGAAGGCCAGGGCGCTTTCCGGCCCAGAAGCGGGGTTCTGAGCGACTTCAGCCGGCCGTGGGGGGGAGTCACAGGGGAAGCCCGGGGAGAGGAGGCCAGGAAGCGGACCACAGGCCGGGAGCCCCCCAGGAGGCTCGTTCGCGGCTCGCCTCGGAGCAGGTCGCTTCCGGTCCGCGTAAAAGGCCGGGCCGGTGAGAGCGGGACCAGACACCCCTCCCCGAGCAGCGGAACCAGGACTCTGGCCCCGGCCCTCGCAGCGCGCCTCCGGCGGGCGGCGGGGAGAGTTTGCTGTGGACGGCCAGAGGTCCCCCGGCCCTAGGACGGCCCCGGCCGCTCTCCGAGCCAGGCCTCCGGGCACCCCTCTAAGGAGGCGGCAGGGCCAGGCCGCGTCCCCGGGCCAGGCCGCGTCCCCGGGCGGCCCCCGAGGCCAGATTGGCCCCAGGAGGCTTCTAAGGAACTTCCGGTTCTGCGAGCTCAGAAGTCCCGGGGCTTTAGGGCCCCAGCAGCCACTCTCGGAGACCCCCGGGCTTCGGGGCCGGTCCGCGAACGTGGAGCCGTGGGAGTGGGCCAGGCGCCGGACGCGCCTCCCCAGAGGCTGGACTTCTCCCGCCTCCTCCTCCTCCTCCTCCTCCCGCTCGCTCACTTCTGCTTCCCTTCCTTCCCTCCTCCCTCGTCCGCCCACTAGGGCGCGCGCGCAGGAGCCCAGGGGAGCGGAGCGGCCACGAAGCTCCGCGGGGAAGCGGACCCGGGAGTCCGGGCCCGGAGCGGATCCATCTCTGCGCGCCAGACTGCCCGGGATGGTCTGAGCAGGCCGGCCGGCCCCTGCCTCCTCCTCCCCGGCGGGCGCCCTTCCCCCACCCCGCAGGCCAGCAGCCCGCCCCGCGCCCCGCCCCCCCGCCTCCCGGCCCGCCCCCCGGCCCCCGGCCCCGCCCCGCCCCGCCCCGCCCGGCCCCGGCCCCGGCCCGGCCCCGGCTCCCTCCGGAAGGCCCTGCCCGCCCATGGGTTTCACGCCAGCGCCGGCCCCGGCCCGCTCCCGGCCGCCGGCCCCGGCCCCGGCCCCGGCTCCGGCCCCGCCCCGCCCCGCGCCCCCGGCTCCGGCTCCGGTCCCGGCCCCGGCCCATGGCGGCCCAGTGCTGCTGCCGCAAGGGACCGGGGGCCGCGGGGCCCGAGTCTGCAGCGGCGGCGGCTGCTTCCGCGGCGGCCGCGGCCCCGGCGGCCGCCCCGGACGTGGCCTCGGCCGCCAGCTCGCAGCTCTTCCGCCTGCGCCATCTGCAGCTGGGGCTCGAGCTGCGACCGACCGCGCGGGAGCTGGCCGGCTGCCTGGTGCTGGAGCTGTGCGCGCTGCGGCCCGGGCCCCCGGCGCTCGTGCTCGACGTGCACCCCGCCGTGCGCCTGCACTCGGCCGCCTACCGGCCCGCGGCGCCCGGCCAGCCGCCCTGCGCCTTCGCCTTCGCGCCCGACCCGGACCCGGGCCTGGGCCCCGAGCCCCGCTGCGCCCCGGACCGCGCCGAGCCGGCCGCCCCCGCGCTCGGACCCGCTCCGGACGCCTGCCCGCCGCCCGGCCTCGGGCTCGGACGCCCCCCCGGCGCCGGCCAGCCGCCCGACCCTGCGTTCGGATCCTGCCTCGACGCCGGCCAGCCGCCGGACCCCGCGCCCGGACGCCCCCCCGACGCCGGCCTGCCTCCGGATCCCGGCCCCTGCGCCCGGGTCCCCACCCCCTCCCACCTTCCCGGGCGCGCCGCCGGGGCCCTGCCACCCTCTGCTCTTCCGGGTGGAGCCCTTCACGGACTACGGCTCGTCGCTGACCATCAGCCTCCCCGGCGCGCTGCAGCCCCACCAGCCCTTCCACTCGGTGCGCTACCCAGCACGCCCCCCCGTGGTGGGGAGGGGCACCGGCCTGGGGGAGGGGGTCCCAGGCCGGCTGGCCCTCGCTCCGGCGCTGGGGGAGGAGGGGGGCCGGGGGGGGGGAGGGGCCAGGCAGCCCGCCCCTCCTCCAGGCGCTGGGGGAGGGGGGGCAGGCCGGGGGGCGGGAGGGGAGGGGCCCGGCCTGGGGGCGGGAGGGGAGGGGCACCGGCCGGGGGGGGGCGGGAGGGGCCGGGCAGTGACCGCCCCTCCCTCCCAGGCGCTGGGGAGGGAGGGAGGGGCCCGGCCTGGGGGGGCAGGAGGGAAGGGCCCGGCCGGGGGCGGGAGGGGGGAGGGGCACCGGCCGGGGGCAGGGGGGAGGGGGCCCCCGGGGGGCGGGGGGAGGGGGCCCGGCCGGGGGGCGGGGGGGAGGGGCACCGGCCTGGGGGGCCGGGGCGCGCCCCCCTCCCTCCAGGCGCGGGGGGGAGGGGGTGGCGGCCGGCGCTGGACCCAGCTCCCCTTCTCGGCGGCCGGGCCCCCCCCGCCCCGCCCCTGTTTTTTTGAGAAGGCCAGGGCCCTCGACTAAGCGTCCCGGGCCTCGGGGGCCGCGCCCTGGGCTTTTAAAGGGAGGCCCGCTGGTGGGGGGCTCCCTGAAGGTCAGACAGGCAGCTGCTGCAGCAGCCCCGGACCTGGCTCCCAGTCCCGGGGCTCTCTGGCCTGGGCGGGGCTGGGTTTGCCCCGGAGCCGGGAGGGCCCAGGGCTCGCTGCGGCCGCTCCTGCCCCTGCCCGGAGGAGGCCCGGGCTCCCAGGGGTAAGGGGCAGGGGAGGGGCTGCGTCGCACTTTGACAGGCCTGCGGTGCCTTGCCTTCCCCTGCCCGGATCCCCAGGGCCTTGCAGGCGGGGGCAAACAGACCTCCTGCAATCCCAGCCTCCCCTGGGCCTGAGAGGGCCCGGTGGAGCCAGGCAGGCCCCAGCCCCCCTCCATGGGGGCAAAGCCCTCCCGGGGCGTCCCCGCCCCCAAGGCAGGTTTCAGACCTCCATGGGGGGACTTGGGGCTCGCAGTTTCTCGGAAGCGGGGGGCAGGGGGCAGCATTTGGCTCCCTGGGGAGGGAGGGAGCCTGGGCCGCCCCTCCCCCGGGCCGTTCTCCAGACTGGAAGGGTTTTATGAAGGGCTTGCTGTTGGAGGGGGAGGCGCCGGGTGGTACCGGCCCGGCCCTCCTCGGGCGTGGGGAAGCGCGGCCCGGCTGCCCCCATCTAGACTAGCCTGGCGTGGGCTGGAAGGCGGGGCGCCTGGGCAACACCCACCGCGTCCGAGCGGAGACACCGGCGGGGCGGGACCCTCCTGCGGCCGCTGGCGCCCACCCCCGCGGGCTGGATTCTGCGCCGAGTCCCGAGCGGGGCAGCTTCGGGGAGGCTGTGGGTCTGAGGCGGGCCGGGGCGCTGGAGCGGAGGAGCCCCCCAGGGGGTTTGGGGGTCACGGAAATCTGACCCGCCTTTGTACCGGTGGGAAACCAGCAGGGGCAGCGTCCTGGGGGCGGGGCAGCTGGGCCCCAGGCCAGAAGGTTCCTCTCACTTTGCAGACAGGGAGGCTGAGACCCAGCGGTTTAAGCTCACCGAGATGGGGAGCAACTGGCGGGGTTTGGCCCCGACGCTTTGCCGCATTTCGCCCCGGAGTGGAGGAGCCTTCTCTGGGTTTGCTGGCCTAGGAGCAAGGTCTGGGAGAGGGGCAGCCCGGTCCCGGGCAGCGAGGTGGGGCCAGCGAGCAGGCGAGGTCGGGCCTCTGCGCTGGGCAGCCCTGGGAGTGGCAGCGGGTCCGGAGGGGGCTGAGCAGCTTCCGAGCCGGGCAGGGCAGGCCCCGACCAGCGGCTCCTCCGCTGGCCTCTGTGGCCCCGTCGCTTCTTCCGCTCCGCCGGCTCTGCGTTCCAGGACCAGGCAGGCCAAGCCAGGAAGGACCCACTGAAATCCGGATGTGGAGAGGGAGAAGGGGAGGAAGTCCGCAAGTTTAATCCTCATCTCACTCCTAGAGGCCCCTATCATTATCCCCGCTCTACTCTTGAGGAAACCGAAACACGATTATCTTGTCCAGGGTCACAAAGCCGATAAACACCTTAGGCCGAATTCGAACTCAGGTCTTCCTAACTCCCCTCGGCCCATCTGTGTTTCAGACTTGATGGTAAAACTTGATGGCCTCCAAGGTCCCTTCTCATTCCGGGGGGAGGAGCCTGAAGTTCTGAAATATTGTAAAAGGCACCCCCTGAGCAGTCGCGGCTTGAGATGAGGCTCCCCCCGCCCGCATCCCCCTTGTGCTAGCGCCTGGCACAGGGGTTCTTCCTTTAGTCGGACAGTTTAGTGAGTTTGCTGCTAAGGAAACTCCCTTTCCCGGGTACAGCAGCAGCTTCTAGTCTTAGAACACTGAGAAGGTAACAGCCAAGTGTCCTCCGGGCTCCGTGACTGCCGGCCAGGGCTCAGGTCCGGCCGGCGTTGGCGGGCCCTTGCCCTGGGCCTGGCTCCTCTTCACATAAATGTTGCTTATGTAAAAATCCCAGGTCTGAGGTTTTAATAACTGAGCCGTCCATTTAGAAAACAAAAGCCTTCACCCTGAAATAGGCCCTCCTGATGAATTCCCTCAGTAGTCCTGAGCATCTCGGACAGCTCCCTCGTGCATGACAAACCCTTTCCTTCTTCTTCTGACAAAAGAAAGGGGGTTGGGCTCCTTTGGTGGCTCGGCTCCTCTGAGCTGCTCGGGGTTTAGGGGGCACCCGTCTCTGGTACCCAGCTGCTTCTGGCATTCGTGCCTGCCTGGCGCGGGCCACCCCAAGCAGGGAGGAGAGATCTTGTTTCCTTTAGGAGGGTGGCCACCCAGAATTTGTCGTATGTTGTTCACTAGAAGCTTTTTAAAGGCTCTCAAAAGGGAGGGGCCTGGAGACCCTGGACCGTAAGACCCCAGTTCCATTTTCCAGGGGCCGACCGGGAGACACCGGGGACCGGGCAGATGCTGACAAACATTTGGGTGAACTCTCGTACGGGAAGAACTTGAGCTTGACCCTCTCAAGGTGTTTTGGGAAGGAGGGGTCTCGGTGCACAGATAAAAGCTAATATCAGGAATGAATGTGAGGTGGACTCGGGTGTAGATGGTGGAGGCTTCCCGACGGGCCCAGATCGCTTGGGAGGAAAGGGTGGTTTTCCAATCACTTCGTCCTGGGCGCTGTGCCAGGTGGTGAGCTGGGTGCCCAGATACGAGGACAGAGCGAAACCGTTCCCGTCTGCGAGGGGTGTAGGTTCTGCCCACCTAGCGCTCAACCACAAAACATCTATGTAGCCCTGCCGGGATCCAGATACTTTGGTGTGTAGATACAGTGACAAAAACTGAAACATCCTGTCTTTAGGGGAGAACACTATTAAAAAAACCTAAATCTATGCAGAGTGATAAAACGTCATTTCAGGAGAGAGACTTTATAGCTAAGGAAATCTGGCTTAGCATTGTTCAGGCCGGTGAGTGTGATAGTGCAGAAGACCCAATTCTGTCATTTTACAGATAGAGAAACTGAGGCCCAAGGACTGGAACTTACTAGTCCAAGGTCACATGACTGGTGAGCATCCGAGCAGACAATTTTCTAGATACTCCGTGTTCCTGGTACCTATTAGAGTTTGGTTTTCTTTTTCCCTCCTGGGCCCCATATGGCTGGTATATTCTTAATGGAAGACACGGCCTGGCCCTTCCTTTTCTGGCTCAGAGGAATTCATTTTTGCCCCTTCTGATGGTCTGAAAAGAAGTCATGAGACACGGCCACGTGGCCGCCGGGGGCAGGCTTCATGTTCCCTGCTGCCGCCACCCTACTTTCGTTTGGTCTTGGGCACCACTCCCTCCGTGTGCCCAAAGGCAAAGGATAGGTGGGGCTGCTGGTAAGTAGGCCTGCCGCCCATCCCTTCCATGACTCCACAAGTCCCCTGGCACACATCTTCCGCTCCCCCTCCGAGCCTCTCCGGATTCCACGGAGACCTTCGGCCTCCCGAATCTGGACCAATCGGAGGCTGACGACCCCTTCCCTTCAGCCGACGATACAGCGTCTTGTTTTGTTGTTTTCCTTGAAAGTGGAAAAATTCCTCTCATTCCTAGAAGCCAGAGCCTTTGTGGCCAGCCTCTTAAAAGCATAATGTTCCCCGTCCTGAGGCTCTCTGGGACAGTGTGGCAGTGCCAGGCCCTTGGTTTGTGCTAGCAGTAAGGGCTGGCACTACCCGGTAAATGTTCAGTGGCTTGTGCCAAGCCTCGCTGGCTGTGTGGCCTTCAGTGCACCCGTGACGGCAGAGATTGGCCCTGGAAGGGAACGAGATTTCTGGGTAGGGAGGAGTATGCAGGATGAGGGCGATATTGCAGGCGTGGGTTTCCACGAAGAGCATTTCTGGCTTCCTGACTTGCTCACCGTCCAAAAGCGTCCCGTGCAGCTGCTACCGACAATTAAGTCGGTGTGAGAGGAGAGAAAGGGCCACAAACCCTCAGTCGGAGGGAGCTCAGAGCTGGCCCGCTTTTGCAATATTCCCAACAAGTGATCTCTGACCTTTGCTTGAAGGCCTCTGGTGAAGGGGAATCCACTGTGTCCACTTCCACTTCGGGACAGCTCTGCTTGCCAGAAACGCTTTCCTTTTCCCTTTTCAGCCCCTGGATCAGACTCCTTATGTCCTGAGTCTTTTTGGACAAACTGCCGTCTCTTCAGCTCTTCCATTAGGACAGCAGGAGAAATTATCAAATGCTTTGAAAAAGCCCAAGTAGACTAGATGGCATTCTCTAATCTCCCCTGTTTAAAAAGGTAATAAAGTTAGTCTGGCACGACCCGGCCTTGATTAAGCCACTTCCCTTCCTGAATGTTCTCTGACCATCCCTTTCTAATAAGTTCTAGAATTTTTCCAGTATTTGAAGTCACCCTCGATGGTCTATAATTGCAGCCTCCATTTTCTTCTCCTTTAAAAAACAATTTTAAATTGGTGCCTTAATCTTCCTCCAAACTCTTCTTTGGCCCCGTGTTCTCTCGTCAGTTTTTTCAGTAACCTGGGATCTAGTTCACTTGAAATCATTAAGGGAAGTCAGATGCTCCCTTTCTGTCTCTCTGCTCATCTTGAACCTCATCTCCCCGTTATCTGCTTTTATTTTATCCTTTTGGCAGGGAGAACCAGAATGATCTATGCACTGAGCAGCCCTGCCTTCTCCTCATCCATCGCCACTGTCCTCTTCACCACGGGGAGGTGTCCCGTCCCTCCTCAGAGCCCCTTTCTCCAGGGTAGCTCAAACCCTCCTTCAACCTACCTCCTCCCATCCCCCTGCCTTGATGTTATTAATTTTCTTCACCAGCCTTAGTGCTTTATTATACCTGACACTGTTCTCACAGGCCTGGGTCAGCCTCTGTTATGGGCCCTCAGTTCTCTCTCTTATATTTTATTTACTTATTTCTTTGGGCGGATTCATTTGGTCTTTTGAAAGATGAAAACGTTAAAGCAAATCACAAACTGATTATCTACTCCATCCTGGGGAAGTACAGGTAATGGGAGCCCCCTCTCATGGCTCTGTCCATCCCATCCAGGCTTGTGATCTGTTTTCTCAACTTCTCCTCAATTTCACGTTTCTTCCCAGTCTATCCCAGTGACAGTCTCAGTACTATTCTTACCTCCATTAATTAACCCGAACATTCTCCACAATGCTTTTCTTCCTCGGTTTCTGGATTTCTCCACAGAAGCAGATCTTTGGTTTAATTACATGATTGTAAAGAGTCTGAGCTAGGATCAGAGACAGAGACCGAGCCAGCCAGAGAAAGAGAGACAAAGATAGACAGACACCCAGAGAGATTCTTTTTGCTCACTTCTCTGCTGCGGGTAGGGGAGTGTGAGAGAATATATGACCAAACAAATCTAGTAGGAGGGGAAAAAATGAGAGAAGGGAGCACAACCAGAGAAGGTGGTTCTTGTTTTTGTTTGTCCCTCGTTCTCAGGGATGACCGTGAGATGCATGGGAGACTGTGCAAAGTCACCAGCCTCACTTTCTCCTCTGGAGCCATGATCTATCAGGGGATTTCCCCAAGAAATTGCTTCTGAAAAGTGGCAGGGGAGCGTGTGTGTGTGTGTGTGTGTGTGTGTGTGTGATCACAGACATAGAGAATGGTCTAGAATGGAGCATTCTTGGAGGGCTCCAATATGGAAGCATATTATGGGGTCCTCCATTGGCTGACTACCTCGTATTTTACCCCCAAGGCAATGGGGAGCCACAGTGACATGGTCAGACCTGTGCCACAAGCAGATTCTTTTAGCAGTTACAAAAGTGTGGGAGACCAGGTAGGAGTGATAAGGGTTTAGGGGAGGGTGGTGGGCCTGTGAGTGCAGAGAAGGGGAGCGATGTAAGAAATGCTGTGACTGGATGGTGGGGCTCATAGGAAATAGAATGAAATAATAAGCTTAAAGTTGAAAGGACGTTTGGAATCCTTTGGGGGTGGCCCCCTCATTTTACAGATTAGGAAAACTGAGGCACAGAGAGGTTTAAGGGACTTGTCCTGGAGTCACGCAGTTGGTGAGTGTCTGAGATGGGAATCGAGATGGGTCTTTCTTGCTCCAAAGCCAGAGCTCTCTCTGCTGACTCTAGAGCCGATGAGACGGTAACTGTTTGGATGGAGGCGGTATCGGAGAAGGAGTCAAGGATGGCTCCAGCTTGTGAACTAGGGGACTGTGAGGGGAGCGAGGTGAGTCTGGCAGAGGGCTGGTGAGAAGGTCACGAGTTGTGCTCCAGACAGGCTTGGTTGGCATCCCCTGCAGGACACGCGAGACCGGTCACCAGGCCTGGAGTGGGCGGCAGAGAGATTAGGGCTGATGCTTTGGGCCTGGATCTTATGGGCAGAGAGACCCTGATTGAATCGGTGGGAGCCACAGAGATTCCTGAGACAGGAGAGAAAGAGGGAAAAGAGAAATGAAAGAAGAAGGAAGGAAACAAGAGAAGCGGTGCCAGGGAAACCGACAAAAGGGATGGAAGTTCCAGAGAAGTCGAGGAAGGTAAAGAGCGAGCCAAAAGCCATCGGCTGAGGCAAGGAGGAGGGAGCTCTAGGGAGGAAGGAGAGGAGGCCCTGCAAGACTCCCCCTGACCTAGAAGAGTGAAGGAGATGGGCAGGTGGGAGCATGGGACACATCATAAAGAACATGCTTCTATTTTGCTAGTAAGTGGGAGGTTTAGACACCCACTGAGAGCAGGCGGTGGCAGGGGTGGCATCAGCTAAGCAGGCAGGCTTAGAATAGACACCAGGGGGCTTGGATGGAGCCAGTCAGGGAGGAGGAACACAGCTTTTATCACAGAGCAACAAAGGATGAGTCCTGACCAGTGCAGATTTGCTGCTTCCTCCAATGGTGACGCGGAAGAAGCGATTCTGGGTGCCCGGAGGTGGTGCCGTGGCAGAGCAGAGAGCCTGGCCCTGGCACGGAGGCCAAAAGACGGCCACCCGGGCACTTCATAGCCGTGGGATCCTGAACAGGAGCTTGACCTCTCTCTTCCTCGGTTTCCTCTTCTGTAAAATGACTCAGACTCTGTGGCTTCTACGACCCTTTGCAGGTCTCAGTCTGTTCTTGTGTGAGCCTCTGAGCTGGGAAGCAGTTCAAGCCCCTGTGTGAAGGGGGGAAAACGAGGCAATACCGGAGCTGGGCCTGCTGGTGAATTAGTCAGTCGCATATTGACTGGCATGTTTAGGATGAGGGAACTTTCAGATTGCTTGTCTTTGTGATGGCAGGTGCCGGGACTGGGGGGGAAGAAGAGGGTTCAGAATTTTAGAAAGAGAATGTTAAAAATAAAGAAATAATAAATTAATTTTAAAAATATATCAATTATGTATAATAAAGGGAGAAAAGTGAAAGCAGACTGAGGAGAATGGATAGGGAGCAGGATGGAGGATGGAAGATGAAGACATTTTAGAGAACCAGTTTAGGAGAAGGAAGGCGGAGGCAGCACCGGGCAGAGAAGGCTATTTTCAAGTTCCTGTCACTGGAGGTGACACGGTCCTGACTGCCAAGGGCAGCCCAGCTTGAGGGAAGCCATAGGGACCGGAGGGCCAGGAGACCGAGAGAATCGTGAGCGGATCAATTTGGAGATTGAAACGGCGAGTTAGGAAGGCGAGGAGCGGGCTGGGGAGAGACGGCTGGGCAGGTATAGAGGAGGGCGGGAGAGCCATGACCCGGGGCCTGTGGATCTCAGCCGGAGCATCCCAGTGGGCCGACACAGACAGATGGTCTGAGCCTCCGAGGAAGAGAGGTTGCTAAGTGATGGTGTCCGGGGGGGGGGGTCTGGAAGTGCAGGAAAGAACAGGAAGTCAGCCAAGTCCTCTTCCTGGCTCAGCGAGGCCAGGGACATCAAGGAGAAGCATCCAACGCTGAAGATGGCAGCTAGGGAAGCGGCGTCTTAGGAAGGAGCTGAAATATGGAAAGAATCAGAAAAGAACAGGGGAGAATGGAAGATGAATTAAGGCTGAATCAGTGCTTTCCCTCCCTCCACAACACTCTCTCCCTGTTTCTCAGTCTGTCTCTCCTTTCTGTCTGTCTTTCACTGTTTCCCACTTTCTCCCTTTCTGTCTCCATCTCTCTCCTCTCTGTCTCTGTCTCTTCGTGTCTATATCTCTGGCTCTTTTTCTGTCTCTTCCTCTCTCTGTCTCTGTCTTTTGTTCTCCCTCTCCCTCCTTTCCCCTTTCTTTCTCTTTATGTCTATCTTTTGGTCTCTCCTCTCTGTCTCTTCTATCTCTTTCTCCCTCTCTCTCCTTCCTCCTTTCTTTCTGTTTCTGTCTTTCCTCGTTCTCTCTCCTTTTTGTCTCTTTGTCTCTGTCTGTCTCTCTCTCGCTCTGTCTCTTCCTCTCTATTTCTCTGTCTTTCGCTCTCACTCTCCCTCCTTTTCCCTTTCTCCCTTTCTCTCTCTGTCTCTGCCTATCTTTTGCTCTTACTTTCCCTCCTTCCCCTTTTTCCCTTTGTCTCTCTCTCTCTATGTCTATCTCTCTCTCTTCCCCTCTATGTCTCTCCCTGTCTTTCACTCTCGCTCTCCCTCCTTCCCCTCTCTCCTTTTCTGTCTCCTCTCTGTCTCTGTCTTTCTCTGTCTTGTCTCTCTCTTCCCCTTTGTAAATTATATTTCTAATTTTTTCAAATTCAATCTTTTTTGTTTTTACATCACCTTTATTCCCTAATTGCCCTGCTCCTAACCATTCCTTAAAATAAGGCTAACTGCCATTACAGAATGCGTTAAAGTTTGCAAAACACTACAATAATCATCTCATTTTATCCTCACAGCAACTTTGAGAGATAGGTACTATTATCATCTTCATTTTCTAGGTGGGGAAACTGAGGCAGACAAGTTTAGGAGATTTTTCTAGTCACAAACATGATCTGAGGCTAGATTTGAATTCAGTTCTTCAATCCTGTGATCTATCCCTAATAAAGCCATCTAGACTGAAAGCTAAATAGGAAACAAAGTGGGGGGCAGTTCAGCAAAACTAATTCACACATCAATCAAGAACCCCTAGTCCCCTACCCAGCCCCGAAGTGGAGGAGAGGAGCACTCTCATATCTCTTCTTTGGGGTCAGACTCAGTCATTAGAGCTTCACAAGGCTCAGTTTTGCTTTGCTCTGGTTCTTTCTGTGTAACCCTGTCTATTTTGGGTTCCATCGCCTTTGTGTGAGTGGATAGAAGCCGTCCCATCCCTCCTGTCCTGCATGTTTCTGGTCCCTCGAGGAACAGCGATATCCCAGCACAGCCGAGTGCCCCGGCTCATCGTAGCTGTCCCCATTCAGTGGGTGTGGACTCCTTTACTACCACAGAAAGTGGCCTAGAAACGTGGGGTTCTTCCCTCCTCACCGTATCTTTGCCCTCCGTGGGGACACGATCCAGGCCGTGCCTTTGTGTCTGAGGAGGTGACCTTTTCCCGGCTTTCTTGGTGCTGTTCTGTCTGTCTTGCTTCTCGGAGCTGCGTGTTCATCATGAGCGAGAGGGCCCGCCTTTCCCATGAGTGAATGGGCCCCTCTTTCCCATGAGCAAGAGGGCCCGCCTTTCCCCAGTCCCTTGCAACCCACTGTTCCCTCCATTCATGTTGATTATTCGTGATTTGTAGCAATCTTCCATTACGCAGATCTGTTCCTGGGTAATTGGGCATCGCCTAAGCCATAATTCAGCTAAACTTCTGTCACGTCGTAGCTCTGTGATGTGTCCCATGCTAAATTCACACACCCCCGCCCCAGTCCATCTTCCTTGTCCTTCACTGCACAGTTGGTGGAGACATTTGAGGGCAGGGGTTCCTTGCTGGCCTAATCTCATTTGGGCCTCCCCCCTTTCCTTCCAGCTCCTGGGGGAGGCCCTGGGCTTTGCTGCAAAGATGCTGGCCTTGGAGGCTGAAACCCCGAGGTCAGACCCCCTCTCTCCCTTTCAGGGCAGAGCCCCTCCTCCTCCTCCTCCTCTCACTTCCTTTATGTATAAAGAAAAGTGTGGCCTTAGGTGATCTCAGAGGGCTCTTTGCTCTAAAGCTACTTATGTAACTTTAGGCAAATCACTTGCCCACTTCCTTTTCTTGGCAGGTGTGCCCAGTTCTCCATGACCTCATGTGGGGTTTTCTTGACATCCGTACGGGAGTACTTGGCCATTTCCTTCTCCAGCTCATTTTACAGATGAGGAAACTGAGGCACACAGTGTTAGGTGACTTGCCCGGGGTCACACGGCTAGTTAGGATCCGGGTTAGATTTGAACTCGGGAAGATAGATGACTCTTCATCTGTGCATCAAAGGGGATGGACTATAGACAAACTCTTAAGATTCTCCCAGCTCCAAATCTGTGATCCTCTGATTAGATTTCCGAACTGCCAGACAGCGCTTTTCTTTCTGGCCCTCGGGAGATCCCGTCCGTCCCTGGCCAGAAGCTTGTTTCTTTGTATTTTAAGTGTTTCATACTAATAGTCATAGAGGACAGAAGGGCGACTTGAGCCAGGAAGGGAGGTCGGCCGAGGTGAAGCACAAGCTAAGTTGGTTTGAGAGGTGGACTGAGGGGAGGATAATCGGAGGATTACTGTGGATTTAGAGTCGGAAAGGACATTTGGGTTCATCTGGCCTGTCCAATTCCTCATGTTCCAGAGGAGGAAACTGAGGCACAACGGTGAGCAGGGTCTTGTTCATAATGGCAGCAGTGGAATTTGAACCCAGACCCTGGGCCTGCAGAAACAGCTTCATTCCACTGAATCCCATGGTCTCCATTTGAGAAAGACTGGGCTTCCGCAGGGTTGGTCTGGACCGGCGACATCTGTGGCCCCGGTTGAACCTCAGAACGTTTCGTGGGCCTCCGGGCCTCTGCTGTCACTTCTGTTTGGGAAAATGCCTGATGACAGAATGAGGTCAGCAGCCTCTCAAATACACTTGTGTCTCAGCGCCAGTGATGGCTCCTGGGACATGTGGAAAGCAAGGGTGCGGAGGAGAGCCCTGGCCCGGGCGGCCTGCACACCCTTTGTTTGTGTATTTGGCTGCGTCATGTGGCCGGCTTGGAGGGAGCTAAGTAAGGATCGAGGGGCAATGCCGGGGCCCCGGGCCCACTTCTGGGCCCTCTCCTAATGTCTCTCGTGCCCCTTAGACAGGAGGGCCCAAGATGGAAGGAGGAAGGTGGAGATGGAGATCCCAGAGACAGCCCCGGGGCTGTGATCTCCTCACCAGGGAGTTCCCAGAGTGGAAACTTCCTCCTCCAGGGCAGGGCAGCCCCTCTGTGGCTCCTGCCTTAGAGTTAGTCATTCTGAGCGCTTGGGGCCGTGACTCACCCAGGATCTCGCTGCCAGCAAGTCCAGGGGCAGGAATCAAAGGGGGGGTCTTGCTGGCTTGGAGGCTGGCTCTGCTAGGCCGTGATGCTGTGTGAGTGTGGGGGTAATCCAGCTCGGGCACGGTGCTGTGCCAAGGGGCCCAGGCCCGTGAGGGGAGGACGTCAGAGCTCAGAGTTTTGTAGGCACTTGTCCCCAGGGTAGCCAGGAAGCTCAGTGGGCAGCGCCGGGTCTTGCCACAGAGAAGCTTGAATTTAGATTTGGCATCAGACATTGGCGGGATTGGGGGTAAGTCACTTAATCCGTCTGCTTCTGTTTCCTCATCCATCAAATGGGTAAAATAAAAATAGTACTTACCTGTCAGGGGTTGTTGGAAAGCTCAGATGAGATCATATTTTGAGGTGCCTACCAACCAACCATTCCATCCTTCCACACTGATTAAGTGCCTACTGTGTGCCGGCACAAAGAGATTCCATAACCTAATGGAGAGAAAACAAGCAGACAGAGATGTCCCAAGTGGCCACATGTGGGATTGAGAGAGGGAAGGCGCTGCATTCAGAGGGCTTGGGGGAGGTTTCCTGTGGCATATAGTAGGCGCTTAATAATTGCTTCTCACCTCCCCCACTTAATGGGAGCAGGCACTGAGGGAGATGATAGGGTCCCAGAGCACATGTGACATTAGTAGACTATAATTCCTGTTTTGGATTTGGGAACCCAGCTGTTTGGGATCTGCAGCTTCGAAGTCACGCATCCCTGTCCCATAATTCAGTGGGGGATGTTGTTCCCCTCGCTCCCATTTCTTTTTGTTCAGAAGAAAATAAAAGTATTTTAAATATCTTAAAAAAAAAAAAAAAAAAAAAGGCAGTTGGACAAACCCAGAGATCGGGGCTTTAGCACAAACCCACCCGACGGGAGCTCCTCAGCGGCAGGGACTGTAGTTTTTGTCTGTCGGGTAGCTTCATGCCTGGGACACAACAGGTACTTAATAAATGCCCGTTGGCTTGATCTGAACTTGGGGAGGAAGCAATAATAGCCAGGGAAGGGAGCGTGAAACATGACAGTTGAGCTGTCATGAAGGGAGCAAGGGATTCTGGGAAGCAGAAGTGAAGGAACAGGACATTTCAGACATGGGCAAAGCCTCAGTGGGTGGGGGCCAGACCGGGCAGGGCCAAGCCCAGGAGCTTATTTATACTGGCTCCTTCAGGTACCAGTGAGCGGCTGGTGCTTGAGCTGGGACCTCTGACCTCGAGCCATGGGAGCCCGTTCTCCCTTCCCCAATTCCTCCATCCAACGCTTTCTTAGCCCCAGAGCCCTCCCTGGTCCCCTTCTTCCCCCCAGAGTCTCCCTGGCTTCTCAGGCTGAAACCCTGGGCTTCAGTCCTCAGCAACGGCTCTTCTGGTGATTTCCCTCCTGGCAACAGGCGCCCCAGAGGTCCCCCAGGTGCCCCCAGCCTCCTCTAGGCTTCCCTCTACTCCCGGAAGTAGCTGCTGCTCTCTAGGCCCTGGGGAGCTCCAAGGGGGCCGTGAATCCATCCAGGGCACCCCCGCATCCCCCCTGCCCAGAACGACTCATTCTCCCCGGCTTTTCTTCTTTCTGTCTGCCCCCCTCTTTTTCCCCTCATTCTCCTGCCCCCCTCTTTTTCCCCTCACTCTCCCGGCCCCCTCTGTTCCCCCTCACTCTCCTGGCCCCCTCTTTTTCCCCTCATTCTCCTGCCCCTCCTCTCCCTCTCACTCTCCTGCCCTCTCTGTCTGATTCAGCCTGAAACCCCGGCCTCCAGGGAGCATCCGGATGGTCCAGTTCCAGCCGCCTTTAAGGCTGAAAAACATTTTAATTGAAATCTTTTGTTCCTCTCCAAATATCTCCCTGCTCCTCCTTGGCGCGGGTCCCTCCCCACAAAGGATTACAAAGGAAGGGAAGGCAAAGATGAAAAGCCTTGGAGCAAAATGAATCAGTCCCTCGTGAGTGGGACCCAGCACGAGTGGGACCCAGCACGCCTTGTTCTTTATCTGCGGCGCCACCTCTGCAGAGGGAGGTAGAGTTCTCCTTCTTTGGGAGATTATAATTGCACCGGGTTCATTGGGGGGCAGGTTCTTTCCATCTACATCCTTCTTGTTGTCTATATTGTGAATTATTGTTACGGGCATTTATCATGAGGTTATGTGACTTGCCCAGGGTCACACAGTTAGTAAATGTTGTATCTGAGGCTGAATTTGAACTTGGTTCCTCCTGCCTTCAGAGCCAGTGTTCTATCCACTGAGCCATCCAGCTTCCCCCAGCATCCTTTATTACTTACTTCTGGGTGTCAGGTAGTGCTCTAGGCCACGGAGATACAAGGAAAAGAGAGAAACAGACTCGGCCCTGAGGGAGCTCACGTTCTATTGACAGAAATACCTCTTGTATGAAGGAGCTGGTCGTTACTTCATCAGCTCTCAAGGAGGATTATTCCGGGGCCTGGCAAAAGAGTCCAGGCCCGTGTGCTGGAAGAGCTGCTGGGCCAGTGCCAGAGGGTTTGGCTTTATCGGCGGGAGGGATGGGAGGGGGCTGTCCCGTGATTCCAGGGAGGTGAGACTGAGCCTCCCCTCACATCTCCTCCGCCCGCATGGAGCCAACTGTCCCCTCTGTCTCCTGGGAATCTTTAGGGAATCTGAGAATGACAGAACTAGATTGGGGAAACCCGCTCCATGAGAGCCATTTGGCTCCCAGACATTCAACAAGGTCCCGACCTCCCGCGTCTCTGCTGGCGTCCGTCGGCTGCCCCGGCTCCGTGGCCGGCCCGTGGCTGTGACGGGTGGGTGCCGTCTGTGAACCGCAGCTCGGAGGCCTGATCCCTGAACCGGTTAGCTCGGTGCTGTCCAGGGTGAGCCCTAGTCCCTGGACTGCTAAGGCTCTGCCGGCTTGGCCCAAGGGGTGCAGGCGCAGGACAAAGCTTTGGGAGCTGATGGGTCCCCGAATGTGCCTGTCATCGGCCTGGCCCTAACAAACTGGAGAATGAGGGGAAAAGGGGGCCAGGAGAGTGAGGGGGAACAGAGGGGGCCGGGAGAGTGAGGGGAAAAAGAGGGGGGCAGACAGAAACTAGGAAACCAGAAGACAGGAAACCAGGCCGAGCCGGGGCTAGTGTTTCCCATGATCAGATTCCTGGGGAAGACTTTTCTCCAGCTCCAACACTCAGTGGTTCAAAGTTAGGGTGACCTTGTTCAGGACCATGGCTGGAGCACTGGCTTTGGAACTCAGGCCCCGGGCTCATCTCCCTCTGACATTATCACATGACCCTGGACCAGTCCTGTGACTCGATTTCCTCCTCTTCTTCCTCTTCAGTCTCATGAGAACATGGCAAACATCTGCTGGGTCTGGCCCCACCCAACTGGTGCTTAAGTCAGTGGCCCTAACAAACTGGATTCATCCTGTTGACTTAGAAAATCACAAATGACCATCGTCTGTGTTGTATATTGTTTTACTGTGGTTAAATGTTCCTTAATTACATTTTAATCTGGTTCTGGCCAAGCAGCGATGCGGGGACGCCTGGCTTTGAGCATCCTGGTTATTTCTAGGGTCGTCAGAGGGATGAGAAATTTCCTTCCCCACAACTCAAAGGGAGAGCAGTCGAGTCGCTGTGCGATCGTCCCTCCCCCGGCCCGCGTTACGTCGGTGGCCTCTCGTTCCCTGGCCCCACCGGCACAAACGGCGTCCACTTTGTGAGTCTGTGCCGAGTTTTCCATTTGCACTTCCCTTACTCAGTGACTTTACAGACGGTGGAAGTGATGGACATGTCCAGAGTCACACAGGTAGAAAATGAGGAGTGAGGATTAAACCTGGTCTCACAGTCTGAGGGCAGATTAGAAGTCAGTTCTTCCTGTCCCCGGGCCTGCTGAGCTGCCGAGCGACCCGCAGTGAGGTTAGTGGCTTCTGATTCCCTGCCGCCCCCGGGCCTGTGATCCCACGAGGCACATTGAGGGGCCTGCGCATCGCTTCCAAAGCTCTCTGTGTCAGCCAACTGACTGTGGGCTGCAGGGACGGGAGCCCGGGCTGGAGGGTGTGAGTGTGGGGCTCTTAATGATCCCCTTTTCATTTCCCTTCGCCAGAGGCTCCTTGGGGTTAGTTCTAGAGGTCAGACCTACAGCCTTAGCAGGTGAGTGTGGGGAAGATAGGGAGGGGGTGTCTGAGGTGAGATTTGAACTCAGGGCCTTCCTTTGACTCCAAAACAAGATGTGAGTCCTAGTGAGAAGAGAGATTTGGGTAGATTGTTGTTTCAGAGAAGTTGGCACTTTGGGCATTTTGTTGATGGGGAAATAGAGGTTCAGAGAGGCAGAAGTGACCCACCCGCTCCTGGCTACACAGGGAGGAAGCGTCAAAGGCAGGATTTGAATTCAGATCTTCTCGATTTCACATCCAAGTGACTCCACATACACCATCGCTATGGGGAGCCTAGCCCTGGAAATGGAGGGTCTGTTCTGCTGAGCGGCCCCACGGCCGGCTTCCTTTGTCACTCTCTTGCTGTGAGGCTGATGGGCCGGGGCAGGGACACACTCCCTACTCTATGTCCCCTTGGTCTTCTTCCTCAGGGGCACTGAGCCGGGCTGTCCCCCCCCACCCCCACAGTCTCCCCCCTCATCCAGCACCTGGAAAGCCCAGCTCCCACTTGCTGTTTATTGGCACTTTCTCCATGAGCACTTTTTGTCTGTATGTCACTGTGTCTCCTTGTACTCTGGTCTGGACCCCGTGGACGGAGGGGCGGTTTCCTTATTGTCCCGCCCAGGGGTCGGCAGCGGTTCTTGTTGAATTGACCTTAACTGGATCATCGGCCACTTCGGCCTTAGACAAGACTGGGGAAGGTCCTTTGTTTTGTTTTGAAATACTTGAGAACTTAAGGGTTTCAAACGGGATCAGCCACCGAGTCTGTGGGGGCCCCCGCCCTGCCCCGGAGGGCCCGGCCGCTGAAGCTCTCCCTGTCCTCCAAAGACTGGGCTTTGCCACCAGAGGTCTAAGGCGGCCATTCTGGGCCAAGTTGGGAAGAGGCTCCTCCTGGCACATCACATCGGGCAGAATGCACCCCCCCACACACACACACACACTGACTCTCTTTCTCCCTCTCTCTCTTCTCTCTGTCTCTGTCTCTGTCTCTCTCACACACTTTCCCCCCCACTCTCTGCTGACATCTCAGACTGGCCGTGCGGTGACGTCTTCAGCTGAACATGCCCCAGACAGAGCTCATTGTCTTTCCTAAAGCCTCTTCTTGATTTTCCCTGTTAACGCAGAGAACGCCTGATTCTCCCAGCCCCCCCGGCTCCCCACCCGAGCCTCCTCCTGGACGTCTCATCTGTCCCACTTCCTGTATCCCACAGGGTACCAAGGTCTCCCTGAGATAGCTTCCGTCCACTTCGCTCAGCACCTCTCTCAAAGGCCCCCTCTTCTCCTCACATGACCGCCTCTTTGTGCAGACCCTCCCCATCTCACACACCTGGACTATTCCTGCTTGGGAAATCCATCTGCTCCCAATCTCTCCCCCCTCCAGTCCATCCTCCCCTCAGCTATTAAAGGGAATTTCCTGAAGCTCAAGTCTGACCAGGTCACCTAGGAAACTCCAGGGCTGCCTGTCCCTTCCAGGCTCCCAGATGAAATTCTGTTTAGCATTCAAGGCCTTCCATAAGCCATCCCCTCCCAGCTTTCCACCTTCTTACTCTTCTCTCCCTCTCACATTCTCTTGGAGCTGGTGGCGCCCACCTCCTGGCTGGCCCACCCTCCCCCCACCCCTTTTGGCTCGGAGCATGTCCCCCTGGCCTGGGACACCCTCTCTTCTCCGCTGCACATGACTGACTTCCTTGACATTAAGTCCCAAATAAAATCCATTCTTTTATTTCTCCACTCCCCCCCTTACTTCTTTTTTTTTTTGGCTGGGGCAGTTGGGGTTAAGTGACTTGCCCAGGGTCACACAGCTAGGAAGTAATCCCCCTTAATTCTGGTGCCTTCTCTCTCCTATTGTGTGTGGATCTTGTATTAGGTTTTGTGTGAGCTTCTCTGCTCCCTGTCCCCCCACTAGACCGTAAGCTCCTGGAGAGCAGGGGCTTCTTTTGCCCTCTTTTGTCTCTTTACTGCTCGGCAAAGTGCCCAGCGCATAATGGGCATCCCTTGATTGACTGACGTGCAACCGGCTCACTTGCGGGTTTTAGCAGTTCCTCATAAATAAAGTTAGTGATTGGAAAGAAGCCGACCTAAGAAAAGGTTCGGGGGCGTTCATGGCAGCCCTTGAGGGCCTGGGGGGTCCCCGGGCCTGGGCAGAACCACTCTCGGGAATCCCGGGCCTCACCCTCAGGGCTGGATGTTTAGGTTGGTGTCTGTCCGGCTGCCCTGGGTCCTTGGGACCGAAGTAGAATGGGAAGAGCCTTGGATGTTTTTTAGTCCATTCTCCCAGATTAAGAAAGTGAGGTTCAGACATCATATGGCAGATGGCCCGGGCGACCAAATCGTGTCTCAGCACGAGGCTCAGCAGGGTGGAAGGGACCTCAGGCCCTCTGGTGCAGCCCCTTCATTTCATAGAGTTGGGGCTGAGGTCACGTACTTGGCTGAAGTCTGAGGTGGGATTTGACCCGGGCTCTGCTCCTGGGCCTCTGAGTTGCGTGTTTCTGGCCAGGCCGTGGCCCAGCTCCGGCCACAGTGAGTGATGCCGCTCCTGACCGGGCCCTTGCCCCGCCTTCTTGTCGTTCCCAGATCTGGTGGCTGGACCCCGAGCTGACCTACTCCAACTCCAAGCCATTCGTCTTCACCCAGGGTCACTCCGTGTGCAACCGCTCCTTCTTCCCCTGCTTCGACACGCCCGCGGTGAAGTGCACTTACTCCGCCACCGTCAAGGTGAGTCTGGGGGGCGGGGGCTGCTGCCGGGTCACAGCCCCTTGTTCCCTGAGAGCATTCCCCTGCGCACCCGGGCCCCCAGGAGGCAAGAACCAGCCCCTTGTTCCCCAAGAGCGACCCCCACGCACCTGGACCCCCCCCTACACCCAGGCCCCCAGGAGGTGAGAATCCCGGGCCCCCCACGCACCCGGGCCCCCAGGAGGTGGGAACCAGCCCAGCGTGCCAGGCTCAGGGATCCCGGGCGGTCCCCCGTTGCACGTGTGGTCCAGATCCTCGGGAAGGATGGTGACCTGGGAAGGGAAACTGAGGCCTGAGAAGGAAGAGGGTCGTAGCCACAGCTAGAAGGGACCAATCCCGTTATTCTATGAGGAGACTGAATCCCAGGGAGACAATAAATACCTGCCAAGTGGGCTGGGGGCACATCCTGACCCATAAGGAGCTTGGAGTCTCCTGGACATGGCCGAAAAACCCCAAAGTCTGTGCAGAGGGAGCCCCCACATCCTTGCCGGGGGGCAGGCTGGGGGCCAATCCCGATGGTCTCCTGAAGGGGGTGCTAGCCGCACAGGATTGACAGGGGAGGGAGGGCATTCCAGAAAGGGGCCCCCGTCTGGGCAGAGTCACAGGGACTGGAGGCAGCATCAGGGACGGGGAGTGGCACCGGGCCAGCTTTCTGGGAGGGTGAGATAGGAAGGAAGCCTGTAAAGGTGGCAGCGCTAGACAGGGGCATGGGGCAGACCCTGGGGGTCCCTCCAACGGCCCGTGCTGACTGCCCACCGACGACTGCTGCTGGGATGCTGCGGGCTGGCCCTGAGTGGGCACCGGCTTTAGCTTTTGGTGGTATCTTCCAGGCTCCCGCCGGGGTCCAGGTGCTGATGAGCGCCACCCAAAGTGCCTACCTGGAGAAGGAGGGCGTGTACCAGTTTCACATGGAGTACCCAGTGCCCGCCTACCTGGTGGCACTGGTGGCAGGAGAGCTCGTGCCAGCCGACATCGGGCCCAGGTGAGAGACTCTGCCAGACTGGCAGGGAGCCGGGAGGTCGTTCGGTTCAATCCCCTCATTTATAGAGGAGTAAACTGAGGCAGGGGGGAGGGGGCAGGGAGTGCCTCGCTCAGGGTCCCTGCGCTGGTGAGCAGCGGAGTTGGGACTCCCCGTGACGTTTAGAGAGGGGAGGAACTTCAAGGTCATTCAGTCCAAACCTAATTTTCAGATGAGGAAACTGAGGCTGGTGATTTCCTCCAAGGCTGCTCAGATAAGGCACTTTAACTCTTTGTGCCATGTTGGGCATCACTTCCAGGGGGCTGGGGGAGAGAGGGCAGAAGAACCCTGAGTTTGATCCCTTCAGCAAGCCCCGACCATCGCGGACCTCACTTTCCTCTGAGGAGGATCTGAGGCCCTCCCAGCTCCCGAGGCTCCTGGTCCCATGGGCCGGTTGATGAAGGCCCTTTGCTTCCAGCCTTTCCTGCTCTCCCAGGACTGGAGTGAGGGGCTAGGGACCCCGGGTGAGCTAAAGCCTGGGGAGGGGGGCCAGTCTCCCTGTGAGAGCAGCCTGAAGGAACACCTGGAAGGAGGCGCATCTCTGACTGTTAGAACTTCCCTCCTGGGCGTGACCTTGGGGCACGGGCAGCCTGGGTGACTGGTCACCCTGGAGGGGCAGTCATCCCCTTCCTCTCCCTCACAAATGGGGGGCATCAAGTCAGGTCAAAGGAGATGGAGAGGCCGGGTGAGCCTCATGGGGTCTCCCATGTTCTCCTAGATCCTCGACCTCTGAACTCTGGGCTTCCTCCCCATGTCAGTCTGTGCTGCTCCCCCCCAATGACCTCATGCCCATTGTTGCCAGGGGGCAGCGAGGGCATCTGCCGGACACCCCGTGGCGGGCACTTCCTTTCCCCAGTAACCAGGGGACCCGGTTACCAGCTGGTCGGGAAGCCCAATGGGCCCTCTCTGACTGACTCCCTGGGGAACGAGACTCAGGCCTGGTGCCCAAAGGGGGCCAGAGAGGATGGCAGAGGCTTGGAGAGACAGAACCCCTGGGAAATAGGAAAGCCGGGTTCGGGTTTGACCAAGGAGATCAACGTTCCCGCAGCTCTCTGAGGTTGTAGGAGACAGCGGCCGTGATGGCGGAGGAGCTTTCCTCAGCCGGGCAGCAACATGCTAAGGGTCAGGAGGGAGGTCAGGCGCCCGCCTCCAGAGCCGATGAGTGGCGGGGCTCTCTGAACATGATCTTCATCTTTTGCTTTTGTTCACCTCCATCGCTGCCTGCTCCTCCTCTTCCTCTCCCAGGACCGCCCCCCCAAAAAAAGAGCAGCTTAGTGAAACCAATGGTCACCATCTCCCACCCATAGTCCCCCACCTCTGCCTTGTATGCAGCATCTCCCACCCATAGCCCCCCACTTCTGCTAAGGAGAGAAGAGGTATCTTTACGTGTTTGGGGCCAAGCTTCTACAGGCAGTTTTACCTTTGCTTTCCCATGAGGAAACGGGGTCTCCGAGAGGCGGGGGTACCACGCCCCGGCCCAGAGCCAGCTGGGGGCCAAGGCCAGAGTCAAACTCGGAGCCTCTTGGGGGTGCTCTTGGCTCCTCGGGGTTGGCGGCAGATCCGGGTCCGTGACCTCGAGTCTCGCTGCTGCTTCTGGCAGGAGCCGAGTGTGGGCCGAACCGTGTCTCTTGTCGACGGCCACGAGCAAACTGTCGGGGCTGGTGGAGCAGTGGCTGAGCATAGCCGAGAAGCTCTACGGGCCCTACCTGTGGGGCAGGTGAGTGCAGGGGGCTGTGGGGCGCCTCCTGGGGAAGGGGTGGGGCCGGGCATCTCCTGGGGGAGGGAGAGCTTAGAGGAAGGGGAGGGCACCGCCATCATGCACCCAGAGGATGGGCGCGCTGCACAAATCTCAGGAAAAAGGATTCTCTCTTTAATCTGCTCCATCGCAGTCGATACATGTTATGTCACCTCCCTTCCCCTCTGCCCCTCTTCCCTCACCCTCTGGAGAATTATCTCGTACAACACAAACTTGGAAAAAAGAAACAGTAAAACTCAGCAGGCGCCGGACCTGCCGTCCGACGCCACCTCCTCCAAGGGAGGGAAGTGCGTTCTCAGGCTCCTCTTGGGGATCAGCTCGGTGACAAATCCCAATTCAGCCAAACATTTATTAGGCACCTACTGTGTGCGTAACCCTGTGCAAAGCTCTGGGGGAGTACAGAGGGGAGGGGGGCCGTGTCCCTGCTTCTGACGTGTTTATAGTGGAAGGATAGGAGCCAGCCGCGGGAGCCCTGGAGCCCCCAGAGGCCTTTGAGAGGTTCAGCCAGTGCTCGGGAGCTTGTAGTGGAATAATGGCTAACCTACTGTGTGCCAGGCACGGTGCTAAGTGCTTTATAACTATGGTCCCATTTGATCCTCACAGTCCTGGGAGGGAAATGCTATTATCGGCCCCATTTCACAGCTGAGGAAACTGAGGCAGAAGTCCTGGTGGAGCTTTTGGAGGGGAGGCCCGCACTTGGCCCGTCAGTGCTGCGGGAAAGCCCAGAGAAGGGAAGGGGTGGGGGACGTGGCTTGGCCGGGGAGCGTCTGCGTCCGAGAGCAGATCTGAATCTGGGTCTCCCCGACGCCTGCGCCCCAGCTCTCAACTTTGGGGGCTCCGCCGGGGGCCGGACCCTGGGGGTGGGCTGGTTCCCAATCCTCTTCCTGCGGAGCATTCTTCCTCCCCCCTCCTTCGATCTGGCCATGGAAATCCTGCCCTGCCTTCTCATCGTCCATCCTGGAAGGTAGTTTCTCATCATTGCAATCCCACGGTGGGCGCGGCTGGTTGGCCGGTCCCGCTACGTGGGAGGGTGTGGCGAGGGCGGCCACCTCATGGCGGATCCCCCCGGGGACCTCAGTGCGGCGTGGGGCTGGCGGGGGGGTCGGCGAGGGGACCCCCTCCTCCCCTCGGGACCCCGCCTCTTTCTGGGCCAGGACCCCGGTGGGGGAGGGGGGCCCAGGTCGGAGCGGGCCCTCCTGCCAGCGGCCGCTCTGGGGCTCTGGGCCTGGCGAAACTTTCTAATTTATCATCCGTTCATTTTTAACGTTCTTTTAAAATTTGGAGCCCCCGGTCCTCTCGCCCCTCCCACCCCTGAGAAGAAGCGCCAGGAGATCAGTTTTCCGCGGCTCCGCGCCGGCTTTGGGGGTTTCTTGCCGTCTCCGGCCCGGCCTTGTCCAGGGTGTCCCAAGGGCAGCCCGAGGGCCCACCCTGACTGGCTCCCTCCGGGACTCCGGGGCCCAAACCCAGAAATCCCGACTGAACGGCTCGGCCGCCTCTGTGGGAGGCCTCGTTCCCGAGGCCGTTCCTGTGGGGTCCGGTGCTCCCGCCTCTGCAGGAGCCCACGTGCCCTCCTCCTCGTCCCTCCTCCTCGCGGGCCCTTCCCCTCCGACCCTCCCCCTCCCCAGTGCAAGTCTCATTGCCTCGGAGTCTGTCTTGTTCCCCGGTGCCGGGCCCTTCTCCCGGGAGGCGCCTCCTTTATGTTTGCCTTCTGTGCCCCCTTCTGACAGCACAGTAGCTTTGGGGGCAGCTTTCTCTCCGTCTGCTGCTCCTGGAGCACAGCAGGTGCAGGGCAAGAGCCGCCTGAGGGAGGGGGGGGGCAGGCCCTGGTGCCCGAGGCTCCCCGGCCTCTGCTGCCCTTCCTCCCCGCCTGCCCCCCCCACCGGGGTCTCGCCCACCATCCACCCCTCCCTGCCCTAGGCGCCGCCTTCACGTGCCTGGAGACCGCGTTCCGCCTCGACGCTCTCCATCGACAGATGAAGCTCCTCGGGGAGGACAACCCGGTCAGCAAGCTGCAGGTCAAACTGGAGCCAGGTAGCGTGCCGGCCTTCCACATTGGCGCCCCCTGTGCCCCCCCCCGTCTCCCCCGGTCCCCAGCCCTCTCCTCCCACCTCACCCCCCGTCTCCCCTGGTCTGCGGCACCTCCACACACACCTCCCCCCATTCCTGGTGCCCCCCGGTGAGGGTGGGGGCAAGGCTGTCCTCAGGGGCTGCCTTCTCTTTGCAGGGGTGAACCCCAGCAACCTCATGAACCTGTTCACCTACGAGAAGGGTTACTGCTTCGTCTACTACCTGTCACAGCTCTGCGGGGACCCCCAGAACTTCGACTCCTTCCTCCGAGTTAGTGCTCCCTCCCCCCCCCCCCCAGCCTCGGGGACCACCCTGTGGGCAGTGAGCTGGGGAAGGGCCCCAAGCACGGGGGAGGACTGGGGGAGGAGTCCCAGGCCAGGCCCTCTCTGCCTCTGGGATCCTGGAAGGTCCCACCCTCTCTTGGAGCCTCATTTTCCTTCTCTGTGAAACCAGAGTCAATGCAGTGCCTTCTCGGCCGTTCTGGCTCGGGGGGATCTCTGTGCTGGCCCCTTGCATGAGGGTCCTTAAGGCCTGTCCAGGAGACCCTGAGGACTCCATCGGATCCAAGCTGGGATCCAAGGCCTGACAGGGAGGAGCCGTATTAGCAGAGTGCTCCCCCAATGGCGTCCCTCCTCCCCGGGTATCCGCGGAGCCAACAGCTCAGGGGGGGGCTGGGCCGAGATGCCCCAGGCCGGGGAGCCGTCACGGGGGTCACTGCGGCCTCAGGCGGGCCCTTGCCGCTCTCTGCGCTTTTTCCACCAGCGCCCAAGCTCAGGGTCCGCGCGTGTCCTGCCTCCCCAAGCCTCCCACATGGCTTGGCTTCCCAAGGCCTCCCTTCTGTGCTCAGGAAGCCCCCCCTTCACTGCCCCACTGAGACCCAGCGGTCTTCTTCACTGCCCTCCCCCCCCCTCAGGCCTACGTGGAGAAGTACAAGTTCAGCAGCGTGGTGGCCCAAGATCTCCTGGATTCCTTCCTGAATTTCTTTCCCGAGCTGAAGGAACAGAGCGTGGACAGCAAAGCAGGTGGGGGCCAGCCCCGGTTTCCCGGCTCCGTCCTTCCCACTTCTGGGAAGTGGTGACACTTCTTGTCCCTGGTGCCCACAGACCGGCCTCCAGGCCGAGGGAGGGGCGGGGAGCTTCCTGCTGCTGGGCGGAGAGCGGGGGCGGCGGCCGGGGCCCAGGGCATCCGGGGGTTCCAGATGGGGGTCACCGGGAGTGCGCCGCAAGCCCCAGGCCCCCTGCCCACCTCCGGGGTCCAGCTCCTGCCCCCAGCCCAGCCCCTGCCCCTGTCTGGCTCCTGCCTCCGTCCCAGTCCTCCAGCCCCTGCCCCTGGCTGCTGCCCCCGGCCCGGCCCGGCTCCTGTCTCCTCACTGCTCGCCTGCCCCCTCCTTCAGGGCTGGAGTTTGAGCGCTGGCTCAATGCCACGGGTCCCCCGCTCGCCGAGCCAGACCTCTCCCAGGGCTCCAGCCTGACCAGGCCCGTGGAGACCCTCTTCCACCTGTGGACGGCGGAGCCCCTGGACCAGGCGGCCGCTTCGGCCAGCAGCATCGACATCACCAAGTGGAAAACGTTCCAGACGGTTCTCTTCCTGGACCGCCTCCTGGACGGGTCCCCGCTGCCCCAGGGTGAGTCTGCCCAGGGGCCCCCAGGGAGTGCGACGGGGGCAGCCGGGAGCCCGGGGGGGGCAGCAGAGGGTGGCTGGGATGGCGAGTGCTGAGGGTCCTCACAGCGCGGGGGAGCGCTTCCCCTTGGGGATGCTGGGTGGGGGTTTCCATGGTCCCAGAGTGGGCCCCGATTGAGGGGCCCTGGGTGCCTGGGGTCTCCATGTGTCCCGCTCCTGGGGGCTCAGATCGCAGCTCTGGCCAAGCGTGACCCCGGGCCCATGTCGGCCCGAGGAGATTGGTGGCTGGTGGCCGAGGGTCCCTGGGCCGAGGGCGTCCGCCCTGTCCCGGGCCGAGCCCCTGAGGGGATGTCCCCCTGAGCCCCGTCTGTGCGGCCCCTCAGAGGTGGTGATGAGGCTCTCCAAGTGTTACTCGTCGCTGCTGGACTCCATGAATGCCGAGATCCGCATCCGCTGGCTCCAGATCGTCGTCCGCAACGACTACTACCCCGACCTCTACAAAGTCCGGCGCTTCCTGGAGAGCCAGGTACCCGAAGGCCTCCGGCAGAGGGAGGAGTCTGAGAGGCGGAGCAGGGACTGGCTGCAGAGACTCGGGGAGCTGGGAGGGAGCCTGGGGCGCTAGCGGAGGGGCTGGGCCGGGGGAGGGGACCTCTCGTCCTGGGGATACCTCTGGGGCTCGGGGCTGGCTGGTCCTCGTGGTGGGCTCCCGGGGGAGGCCGGAGGGTCCCCGGCTGCAGCCCCCTCCCCGGCCTTCCCACGGGCCCCCAGCCGAGCCTGTTGCCTTGCAGATGTCCCGCATGTACACCATCCCACTCTACGAGGATCTCTGCACGGGGGCCCTCAAGTCCTTCGCTTTGGAGGTTTTCTACCAGACCCAGGGCCGACTGCACCCCAACCTTCGTAAAACCATCCAGCAGATCCTGGCCCAGGGCCTGGCCTCCCCCGCCCCCACGGACACCCCCCCTCTGGCCATTGCCACGGACACGCCGGCGCTGCTGCTGGAGGACAAGCCCCCCGAAGCCACAAATGGTGCCATCTCTCTCAGGGACGTCAACGTGTCTGCCTAGCCCCGCTCTGGAGCGGCCCGGCCCCCGCTGGGAGGTGGGGGGCTGCCTGGCGGTTCCAGCCACCGAGCTGAATGTGCCTTCCCGGCCCATCCTGGATGGGGCTCTGGGTCTTTCCGAGCGTGAGCCGGACGGGGTCCGGGAGTCACAGTGTCGGCCCTGCCGCGGGTGTCCCCGGCCCAGAGCGGGGGTCGTGGGCAGGGCTCCCGGAGGGGGCTCCTCGGTCCTCTGAAAAGTTCCCAGCAGCGACAGGCTTCTGTCATGGGCGCTTGGCCCTTTACCTCAGGGCTCAGGGTTGCTTAGGGGCCGGGGGGATTCTCAGCCCCTTGGGAAACAAGCAACCTCATGACCACTTCCTGGGGTGGTGAAAAGCTAGGAGGGCGGCCCCCGTGAGCCCGGAGCCTCCGGCCTGCCCCGAGTTTGCACTTGGAGAGTCTGCAGGGGGGGCCCGGCCCCCGCCATGGGGGCACAGCAGCCGAGAGCGACCCCCCTCCTCTGGCCGCTCCCGCAGGGACGCTCTCCCCGCCCGGCCCCTCCCTGACCTGACGACCACCACACTGTGCCTTACGTCTGCCCGAGAAGGCGTAGGATGAGCCTTTTTCTAGTCACGCCCCTCAGCCCCCCGGGAGCCGAGGCTCCCGACTCCCTCCCCTCCATTCCTGACTGTCCTTCGGGGTGATTTAGAGGCAGGGGCCGGGGCCAGGCCCACGGAGCGGGGGTGGAATGAGGGCCCTGGCAGAGAGGCTGCCCGCAGGAGGCGACTTTCCACCTTTCCCGCCCCCCATGGGCAGCTAGCAAGGGGACGGCACCGCAGAGGATCCCAGGGGGGGTTGGCAAGGATAGCAGCCACCAGCCCAGCCCCAGAACCCAGCCCAGACAGGGAAGCTGCCCCAGGTGCAGCGGGAGGCAGGAGGAGCCTGGGCCTCCGGGAGTTTGAGCTCCAGGGATGCCGCGGGGAGCCGCCCCTGCCTCTTCTCTCGTACCTCGGCTTTAGCCCGTCTGGGAGCCGGACTGCGGTGAAAGCAATAAGACCCCCCCCCCCGCAAGTCCCCACAGGATTCCTCCCCAGCCATGCTACTCTCCCCTGACCCCCAACCCTCAACTCCCCCAACTTGCACCAACCCTGTGATGACTGTTTGACTTCATTCCCCTGTTATAGGGATATCATGTCAGGGAGGGGAACGTGCGACTCGGCCTTGCTGTTCCCCATTGAATAGAGACTTTGGGGGGAGGTGCATCCTCCCCAGGCCCGGCCTTACCACTGAGGGGTCTAAGCCCCAGACACCACTGCAGGGGCCGTGCCCTGCCCGGAACCTTGACCTGCGGACCCTGCACCAGCCTAGGACTAAGGCAGCAAGATTGGCATGAGAGCCCCGGTCACCGTCCACTTCAGGGCCGCTCTGTGGCCTCCCACCCCTGGCCCGGCCCATCCTACTCAGCAGCGGGATCTGCGTCTCCTCGGGCGCCCGGTGGGGTGACTGTGGGCGCAGACTGGCGGCCAGCCCTGACCTGAGGGCAGGGGTCTGGCCCTGAGAACCGCCGCTTCCTCCTGGAGGAGGCTTATGACCACTAAGACTGTGCAGCTGCTGCTTTGGGGGCCGGGGGCAGGAGGCATGGGGAAGATGGGAGGTGGGCAGCACCTGAGTGGGAGCTGCCCATGCCCTGCTGCAGACCCCGGGCCCTGGGCCTGGCACCCTCCTGAGGGCAGGGGATAGGCAGGAAGGGAAGGGTGAGAAGGGCCCAGGCTTCAGGGGGTGGCGGTGGCGAAGCTTCCGGCCACAGCGGATGGCTCCAGGGTTTACAGAGCTATGAGCTTTCCCCTCTTAATTCCTCTTGGGATTCCGGCAGGGCCATATACTTTCCTTAACCCTGCTTGTCCCAGACAGAAAGCCCCAAGAGTGCAAAAGCCCCTTGGTCTCAGCATTGCCCTTCCATTCCGGGTCAAACCTTTCAAGGGAGTGGGCTTTGCTGGTCCCTCTCTATTCCATCAATTCCTACTAGACTGTAAGCTCCAAGAGGGCAGAGATTGTGTCTTACCTAAATTTTGTATCTCCCACGGAATCTAGTACCATGTTCTGCACACAGTTGGTGCTTAATAAATGTTGAATTAAACACTTTCCTCATCCTTGGTCTTCCTGCTGCTCTGAGAAACCCCTTGCTTGCTCCAGGGTCCCTGGAGGCTTTCCAGTTCCTAATCTGAAATTTCTCCATGTTCCTCCTCTTTGTTCTCTCATGACATTGTTATGGATCACTCTAGGGCCTGATGAGATTAGAAAAGTGCTCGGAACACAGTAGGTGCTTAATAAGCACTTCCCTTCCCACATAGGTGCTCATTGGCTTCTGAGACTCCGCTATTCCATCTCTGCTGCATTGGTCACCTCAGATGCTATCTACAGCTTCTTTCTCTCGTTTTTTATACTTGTAAAGCTTTTAATTTTCGAAACACATGCATAGATAATAGTTTTCAACATCCACCCTTGCAAAAGCATGCACTCCAAAATTTTTTTTCTCCCTTCCTTCCCCCTACTCCCCCCTCCCCTGGATAATAAGTAATCCAATGTATGTTAAACATGTGCAATTTTCCCATACATATTCCCACAATTATGCTGCACAAGAAAAATTAGGTCAAAAAGGAAAAAAAATGAGAACGAAAATAAAAAGTAAGCCGAAAACAACAGAAAGTGAGAATGCTGTGTCGTGATTCAGACTCAGTCCCCACAGTCTCTCTGGGTGCAGATGACTCTCTATCATAAGACTATTGGAACTGGTCTGAATCACCTCATTGTGGAAGGCAGCCACATCCATCAGAATTGATCAGCATCTAATCTCGTTGCCATGTACAATGATCTCCTGTTCTGCTCACTTCACTGAACATCGGTTCCTGCAAGTCTCTCCAGCCCTCTCTGAAATCCTGCCCATCGTTTCTATATTTGGAAATAAGACTTTTTGTTTAGTTCTGGTTTTTTTCATCAGAAATAGATGAAATTCACCTATTTCATTGAATGTCCATCTTCTTCGTTGGAAAAAAAATGCTCATTTTGGCTGGGTAAGTTATTCTTGGCTGCATACCAAGTTCCTTAGCCTTTCAGAATATCAGATTATCAGATATCAGGCCCTTTGATTCTTTAATGTGGATGCTGCTAGATTCTGAGTAATCCTTATTGTAGCTCCTCTATATTTGAACTGATTTTTTCTAGCAGCGTGTAGTATTTTTTCCTTGGTCTGATAGTTCTGGAATTTAGCCACAATATTTCTTGGAATTTTGATTTTAGGATCCCTTTCAGTAGGAGATCGATGAATTCTTTCAATGTCTATTTTACTCTCTGTTTCTATAACCTCTGGGCAAACCTCTTTGATAATTTCCTGGAAATTAGTGTCCAGGCACTTTTTTTCATCATATTTTTCAGGAAGTCCAATAATTCTTAAATTATCTCTCCTAGAGCTATTTTCCAGGTCTGTTGTTTTCCCAAGAAGGTATTTGACATTTTTTCCCATTGTTTCATTTTTTTTGGTTTTGCTTGACTGATTCTTGGTGTCTCCTCGAGTCATTCAATTCTATTTGTTCGATTCTGATTTTTTTAATAGCCTTTTATTTACAGGTTATATGGATGGGTAACTTTACAGCATTAACAATTGCCAAACCTCTTGTTCCAGTTTTTCCCTTCCTTCCCCCCACCCCCTCTCCCAGATGGCAGGATGACCAGTAGATGTTAAATATATTAAAATATAAATTAGATACACAACAAGTATACATGACCAAACCGTTATTTTGCTGTACAAAAAGAATCAGACTCTGAAATATTGTACAATTAGCTTGTGAAGGAAATCAAAAATGCAGGTGGGCATAAATATAGGGATTGGGAATTCAATGTAATGGTTTTTAGTCATCTCCCAGAGTTCTTTTTCTGGGCATAGCTAGTTCAGTTCATTACTGCTCCATTAGAAATGATTTGGTTGATCTCGTTGCTGAGGATGGCCTGATCCATCAGAACTGGTCATCATATAGTATTGTTATTGAAGTATATAATGATCTCCTGGTCCTGCTCATTTCACTCAGCATCAGTTTGTGTAAGTCTCTCCAGGCCTTTCTGAAATCATCCTGTTGATCATTTCTTTATTATTATTATTATTATTTTATTTAATAGCCTTTTATTTACAGGATATATGCATGGGTAACTTTACAGCATTAACAATTGCCAATCCTCTTATTCCAATTTTTCCCTTCCTTCCCCCCACCCCCTCCCCCAGATGGCAGGATGACCAGTAGATGTTAAATATATTAAAATATAAATTAGATACACAACAAGTATACATGACCAAACCGTTATTTTGCTGTACAAAAAGAATCAGACTCTGAAATATTGTACAATTTAGCTTGTGAAGGAAATCAAAAATGCCAGGTGGGCATAAATATAGGGATTGGGAATTCAATGTAATGGTTTTTAGTCATCTCCCAGAGTTCTTTTTCTGGGCATAGCTAGTTCAGTTCATTACTGCTCCATTAGAAATGATTTGGTTGATCTCGTTGCTGAGGATGGCCTGATCCATCAGAACTGGTCATCATCTAGTATTGTTGTTGAAGTATATAATGATCTCCTGGTCCTGCTCATTTCACTCAGCATCAGTTCGTGTAAGTCTCTCCAGGCCTTTCTGAAATCATCCTGTTGGTCATTTCTTACAGAACAGTAATATTCCATAATTTTCATATACCACAATTTATTCAGCCATTCTCCAACTGATGGACATCCATTCAGTTTCCAGTTTCTAGCCACTACAAAAAGGGCTGCCACAAACATTCGTGCACATACAGGTCCCTTTCCCTTCTTTATAATCTCTTTGGGATATAATCCCAGTAGTAACACTGCTGGATCAAAGGGTATGCACAGTTTGATAACTTTTTGAGCATAGTTCCAAACTACTCTCCAAAATGGTTGGATTCGTTCACAACTCCACCAACAATGCATCAATGTCCCAGTTTTCCCGCATCCCCTCCAACAATCATCATTATTTTTTCCTGTCATCTTAGCCAATCTGACAGGTGTGTAGTGGTATCTTAGAGTTGTCTTAATTTGCATTTCTCTGATTAATAATGACTTGGAGCATCTTTTCATATGACTAGAAATAGTTTCAATTTCTTCATCTGAGAATTGTCTGTTCATATCCTTTGACCATTTTTCAATTGGAGAATGGCTTGATTTTTTATAAATTAGAGTTAATTCTCTATATATTTTGGAAATGAGGCCTTTATCAGAACCTTTGACTGTAAAAATATTTTCCCAGTTTATTGCTTCCCTTCTAATCTTGTCTGCATTAGTTTTGTTTTTACAAAAACTTTTCAGTTTGGTATAATCGAAATTTTCTATTTTGTGATCAGTAATGATCTCTAGTTCTGCTTTGGTCATAAAGTCCTTCCCCTTCCACAGGTCTGAGAGGTAAACTATCCTGTGTTCCTCTAATTTATTAATAATTTCATTCTTTATGCCTAGGTCATGAACCCATTTTGACCTTATCTTGGTGTACGGTGTTAAATGTGGATCAATGCCTGGTTTCTGCTATATTAGTGTCCAATTTTCCCAGCAATTTTTGTCAAACAGTAAGTTCTTATCCCAAAAGCTGGGGTCTTTGGGTTTGTCAAAGACTAGGTTGCTATAGTTGTTGACTGTTTTGTCCCTTGAACCTAACCTGTTCCACTGATCAACTAATCTATTCCTTAGCCATCGATTCTGATTTTTAATGAATTATTTTCTTCACTCACTTTTTAAAACTATCTTTTTCTAATTGTCCAATTGAGTTTTTTTTTAAATAACTTTTTATTGACAGAACCCATGCCAGGGTAATTTTTTACATTATCCCTTGCACTCACTTCTGTTCCGATTTTTCCCCTCTCTCCCTCCACCCCCTCCCCAGATGGCAAGCAGTCCTATACATGTTAAATAGATTACAGTATATTCTAGATACAATAAATGTGTGCAGAACCAAACAGTTCTCTTGTTGCACAGGGAGAATTGGATTCAGAAGGTATAAATAACCCGGGAAGAAAAACAAAAATGCAAGCAGTTCACATTCATTTCCCAGTGTTCTTTCTTTGGGTGTAGCTTCTTCTGTCCATCTTTGATCAATTGAAACTGAGTTAGATCTTTTCTTTGTCGAAGAAATCCACTTCCATCAGAATACATCCTCATACAGTATCGTTGTTGAGGTATATAATGATCTCCTGGTCCTGCTCATTTCACTCAGCATCAGTTCCTGTAAGTCTCACCAATCCTCTCTGTATTCATCCTGCTGGTCATTTCTTACAGAACAATAATATTCCATACCATTTGTATACCACAATTTACTCAACCATTCTCCAACTGATGGGCATCCATTCATTTTCCAACTTCTAGCCACTGCAAACAGGGCTGCCACAAACATTTTGGCACATACAGGTCCCTTTCCCTTCTTTGGGGTATAAGTCCAAAGGGCTAGATCAAAGGGTATGCACAGTTTGATAGCTTTCTGAGCATAGTTCCAAATTGCTCTCCAGAATGGCAGGATGTGTTCACAGTTCCACCAACAATGTATCAGTTTCCCTGTTTTCCCACATCCCCTCCAACATTCCGCATTATCTTTCCCTATCATTCTAGCCAAACTGACAGGTGTGTAGTAGTATCTCAGAGTTGTCTTAATTTGCATTTCTCTGATCAATAATGATTTGGAGCATATTTTCATATGGCTAGAAATGATTTCAATTTCTTCTCTTGAGAATTGTCTGTTCATATCTTTTGACCATTTATCAGTTGGAGAACGGCTTGATTTCTTATAAATTTGAGTCATCCAATTAAGTTTTTAAGTGAGTTGTTTTGTTCTATGGATTTTTTTTCGATTTTGCCAATTTTATTTTTTAGAGAACTATTTTCTTTTTCTAATTCACTAATTTTGTTTTTCAAGGATTTGATTTCTTTATCCACTCCATCTTTAAATGAGTGGGCTGACTTATCCAGACTCTCTTGCCAAGCTTCCCTTTCCTTTTCCCATTTTCTTCTAGCTCTTTTGTGAGAGCCTTTTTCATTTCTTCTATGAGAGTCTTGTGTATTGAGGACCAGATCATATTCCTCTTTGGGGATTCATCTGGAGACATTTTGTTTTTAATCTCCTCAGGGTTTAAAGTCTGCTCTCTATCTATATAGAAGCTATCAATAGTTACAGCCCGTTTTAATTTTTTGCTCATTTTTTCAATGAAGAATCAAAGAAGACAAACTAACAAAAAACAAAACAAAACACAGTTGGCTTTTTTTTTTTTGCGGGGGGGGGGGGCTGGATGGTATTATTGAGCCTTCTTCTACAGACTGCAGGGGCAGCAGTGAGGCAGTAGCAGGACAGTAATGGCTGCACTGCGTCTGCACTCTGAGACTGAGAGCATGCTGAGTCACTCCAGGTAGATGTGGCCAGGTCCCAAGAGACCCTAGCTTTTCGGGGTTATAGTCTTTACCCTCTGTGCTTATACCTTCTCTGCTGATCTACTGGCTTACTGCCAGGGCAAAGTAGCCACACTGTGGTAAAGTTCTCCCCGAAGAGATGGCTGAGATCACATCCCACCCCTCTCAGGTCTGCTCAGCATGAGCTGCCTTCTACAACTCTCACTGACTCCCTTCAGTCTGCAACTGATCTAACCATCCCTGCCCAAGAGCAAAACCAGATCTTTTCTGGTGAATTTTGAGGATGTCTTCTGTTGGTTATTATTTGTGGGTTTTTTCAGTCAAGCACTAATTCCAAGGCCTTATCATGAAAAAAAAATATTCTGAAAGCAAGACAGAGCTTAAATAGACGTGTGCGTTCTCTCCACCATCTTGGCCAGAAGTCTGACTATGCACACTTTGAATAGCAGTGACGATAGTGGGCACTCTTGTTTTACCCCTAAACTTTTGGGGAATGCTTCTAGTTTAGCTCCATAATATGTTGATGGTATCAGATAGATGCTACTGATCATTTTAAGGAAAACTCCATTCCTATGCTTTCTAGTGTTTTTAATAGGAATGGGGTGGGGGTGGGGTATGAGCAGTTTGATAGCCCTTTGGGTTCCATATTCTGCAGCTTCTCTTATTGTGACCTTGAAAGCCTTCCATGGTTCCAGTCTTCAGCGATAGACATTTCTTTTTGTCAATACCTTAGAGGGCTGACCCACATCTTAGGGACAGGTTGGGGGAGGGGACCTCCTCATCCCTAACTACTCCTTTCCTTCAAATGAGGAGCATGTGAAGATTTATCCCCCAGAACAGATAGGGGTCAGGCTGTGGACACCCTGAGGTGGGCAGAGGAGAAAAGGGGGAAGGTCAAGGACTTGTAGCAGGATAGCTGAGGAAGTTGGGGTTGGATTAAGTCCCAACCCTGACCCACATATCATCACCAGGTAGGAAGAGGATAGGAGTTCTTGTGTCGAAGACAAGGTGGATCCATCTTCCTATCCTCTGGTTGGTTGATCACAAACCCCTTTGGAGACTAAGATCTGGAGTTGCCAAAGAAGGTCCTGATCCCTGGACTTCTCTATATCAAGGAAATCTTTTTTTTTTTTAATTATTATTTTCCCAGATTCCTAGGGTCATAGATTTAGTCAGGAAAAACTTTGAAGGTTAGCTAATTCATCCCCTTCATTTTTTATATTATTGTGATACTCTCCAAGAAATTTGATGCATGTGACAGATTTTGTTGTTATAATCTATGTCAAAAACCTGAAATTTCAGCAGTTTTAATACTCAATATTCCATGATAAATGTATGACAATTTAATAAGAGTAAGTGTAAAGTCAAAAGAATTTGAGAATAGGAAGGAGCTGTGGAAACTATCCCAATTTACCTATAATTTGATTTTAGATACTGATTGGATGATCCTGGGCAAGTCATTTTACTCACTTACTTCATTTTCCTTATTTGTACAATGAGGGTCAAAATAGCACCTCCCCTTCTGGTTGTTGTGAGGTAATAATTTTAAAATGCTAAGGCCCCGTACTTAACACATAATAAGTGCATTAGAAATATTAGCTACTATTATGAACTATTATTACTAGAATAAGAAGCTCCACAATATTTCCATCAAGTGGCCATCCAATTTCTTGAAGATCTCTAAGGAGCGGGAACTCCCCATCTCCTCAGAAAGTCCATTCTACTTTGGGACAATTTTAATTGCCAGAAAAATTTTCCCCACCTCACGACTAAGTCTGTCTTTCTATCTCTTCCACCCTGACTTCTAGTTCTGCTTTCTGGGGCCAAGCAGAACGATTCTATTCCCTCTTCCATGTGACAGTTCTTCGAATCCTTGACAGCTTTCACCATCTCCCCCCAAATGAATGTTTTCTTATCCAAGCAAAATGTCACTAACTCCTTTGACAGTGTGGATCATATAGACTCTGTGCTTCAATTCCCATCCCACACTAGCATTAACATGTCAGGTATGTCAGCATCTCCCTCAAGGTTCCCAGGAAAGACCTGGGGTCTAGGCTTGCTGCCATTATTTAAGAGCTCCCATCTGTGTGTCCTCCTTAGTGTCTTAAACTGGGAGCACAATCTTCCCTCCCTGGGGAGAATGGGCATGAACTTAAAAATTTTTTTTTCAACTAAGCATTTTGAAGAATTGATCCGTCTGTCCCTCCAACCACCCTGTCTCCTCCCACATTGAGCAAATATTTTAAAATCCTGAAAAATAAAGCCTTCAATACATATCTGGATAGTCTGGCAAAACAAAGAAATCATGTTTGAAAAATGGATGTCTCGGCATTTTAAGTTCAACACTTCTGTCAGGAGGTGAGTGCAATGTTTTATTTTCATTCCTTTGAATTTATAGTTTATCAGTACATTAATCAGATGCTGAAGCCTTTCCGAGTTGTTTTTCTCTATAATGTTATCACTCTAGTGACTGATCTTTTTCAGCTTGTTTCACTCTGCATTAATTCACAGATGCCTTCCCAGGGTCTTCTAAAACTATCCATTACCGTTATATATCACAATAAGTGTGTGTGTGTGTGTGTGTGTGTGTGTGTGTGTGTGTGTGAAAGAGACAGAGACAGAGGGAGATTGAAAGGAAAGAGAGAGAAAGAGAGAAAAAAGAAGAGATAATGAGACATAGTAAGAGACAGAAACATATACACAGAGATAAAGACAGAGACAGAGCCATATAGACAGAGAGACAGACAGAGATAGAGATAGACAGAATGAGACAGAGAGATAGAGTGAGACAGAAAATGGAGTGAGAGAAAGTGGGGGAGACATATAGAGACAGAGATAGAAAGACAGCAACAGAGAGATGCAGACAGAAAGACAGAGAAGAGAGAAAAAGAAAAAAGAAATAATGAGAGGCAGATAGACAAGAGATTGAGAATGGGAGATAGAAACATATACACTCTTTACAGCTTTAATTTAATTTAACTTTTATTTTTAAACTGTATTTTAACTTTGCTTATTCTAAAGCGAATTTCCCCCAATTGTTGCTTTCCTCTCTCCCACTGCTATCACCCTACCCTAAACCTTGCTTGAATTTAAATGTTTCTGACCTGCAATGGAGTGGAGTTCAAATCCTACTTTTGACATTTACTTCTTGTGTGACTTTGGCAAAGTTACTGACTTCCTGGCTTGCAAAATGAGAAAGCGGGACTGGATATCCTCTGACATATCTCCTAGCTCTAGGATCCTGGGACTAGGATACGGGTTTCTCTGGGTAATTTTGGCATAAGATGCAAGATCTAGCTTAAAGAGTCAGGTATTCAAATTATACTGCTAACACTGCTGTGCAACTCTGAACAATCCCTGAAAATCTCTGAGTTTTCCTTATTTGTAAAATGAGAAAATTGGACTTGGGATGTCTGAGGTTTTGTCCAAGGGTAAATCCATGATCCTAATAAGAATAATAATAGTGACATGCTGTGCTTTAAAATGTGCGAGACTAAATGAGGAAGCCTTGCTATATAGTGGTTAGAGCATGGAACCTGAGTTGGAATCCTGCCTTTCACACATACTAGTTGTATGACTGGGAAAGTCATTTAACATTTTCAGCCTCAGTGTTCTCATCTGTAAAATGGGACTAATAACAGCCCCACCTCACCAGTGTGCTGTAAAGATTGATTGTGATAATATATATTAAATGATCTGCAAATTTTTAAATGCTATGCAAATTTTTGCTATTATTATTGCAAAGATGCTTTCCGATGATTCAGATGAAGAAACTGAGGCTCAGGGAAGTGAGCTTGCTTGCTTCTGTGGATTGTACTGTTTGTAAGTATCCAACTTAGGCTTCCATTTCCTGCTTTCTGTCCAACTCCCCATCCCTGGGCATCATAACCTTTCTTAGGCAGAAATCCTATGTGGCTTCTCAAGGAACAGCTCTCAGTCAGCCAATAAATGAAGTGCCTACTGTGTGCCACACAGATCCATATCCTCACTCCATTTCTCATGGAGTTGTTGCAGCTCCCACACTCCCTTTATAGCAAAGCTCCTTAAACAGTCAGTTGTGATCCTATATGTGGGTCACATAACTGAATGTGAGGCTCACAAAATTATGATTTATTATCAGTAAATGTTTGATTTGTGTGCCCCATTTTATATATCCAAATTCCCAAGGTTCTGTAAAAATTTCTTGGCCAAAAAGGGGCATGAGTGGGAAAAGTTTAGAACCCTCCTCTATGGAAAGATCCTGATAACTCTTCCTTAGTCCACCATGTCTAATCCTCCATCTCTTTCTTTGTGACATATTCTTCTCCCTCCTAACCTACAGGCCAGGACCTCCCTCTGCCCCAGAAGCCCTGGGACTTACTTAGAGAAGACCGTTTATCCCTCAAGAATAGATCGCGCCACCACGTTGTGCCCCGTGGTTGCTGCAATATTACTCAATCTCCGAAGATCACTGCAACATTCCCCTTGTTTGGAACCATATTCTTTGCCCTTTGTTTTAGCTTCCTTGACTAACCCTGGTCACTAACTACTGACACGCACTGCCTCTGTTCCCTGCCTGCTTGCTGAACTTATGTCTAAATTAATTAATTATCCAGAATTGACTTTTACCCACAATGCGATGGTGCAATTTACTTATCTGCCTTTGGGGGGTGTGGTGAGCACATCCTTGCCATCCTCTCACAAAGATTTGGAGCTAGAAGGAAGCTGAGGGAATTTTTAGTCCAGTGCTGTCAAACTCCAATGGAAATGGATCCTTATGAGTAGCTTATTGACTTAGAAAACCACAAACTAGCATTTTCTATGTCGTGTTGTATTTTATTTATTTTGTTTAATATTTTCCAATTACACTGTAATGTGGTCCTGCAGAGGCTCAGGAATTTGGTCTCATTTCTGATGGAAATCCAGAGAGGTGAGTGACCTGCCCAATGTCACTCAGACAGGACGGTCACTTGCAACAATAATTCATTTTTTCAGTAGGATATGATTCTTCCTGACCCCATTTGCAGTTTTCTCGGCAGAGATACTAGCATGGTTTGCCATTTCCTTCTCTGGGTCATTTTACAGATGAGGAAACTGAGGCAAGCAGGATTAAGTGATTTTTCCCAAGAGTTAGTGTCTGAGGACACATTTGAACTCACAAAGCAAATCTTCCTGGCTCTAGGTCTGGAGGTCAAATACCTGCATTTTATACACAAGGAAATTGATTCTCAGGAAGAAAAATGGATTGCCCAGGATCACATGACTTCAAGTTGCTAATAAATTAAGGAGTCATCACTTGAATCCATATTTGTAGTTCTAAAGCTCTTTCTGACACAATTTTCTTTTTTTTCTATGAAATTTATTTATTTTTAAATACATATTGCTTTATGAATCATATTGGGAGAGAAAAATCAGAGTGAAAGGGAAAAACCAGGGAAGATCTTAAAAAACAGAAAAAAGAAGTGAATAAAAGCAGGTCTTGATTTATATTCAGTCTCCTTAGTTCTCTCTCTGGATGCAGATGCATTTTCTGTCCAAAGTCTTTTGGGATTGCCTTGGATCACCAAACCCTGAGAAGAACCAAGTCTTTCCTAGTTGATTATTGCACAGTCTAATTGTTATTGTGTAAATGTATTCCTGGGTCGCTTGTTTCCCTCAGCATCAGTTCATTTAAATCGTTCTAGGCCTTTCTAAAATCAGCTTGTTCATCATTTTTTATGGAACGATAATATTCTATTACCCTCATATACCACAGCTCATTCAGTCATTCCCAATTGATGGGCATCCACTCAGTTTCCAGATCCTTACCCCACAAAAAGAGCTGCTACAAACATTTTTTGCACATGTGGGTCCTTTTCCCTCCTTTATGATCTTTCTGGGATACAGACCCAGTGACTACTGGGTCAAAGGCATAGTTTTATAGCTCTTTGGATTTAGAATGGTGGATCATTTCACAACTCCACCAATAATTCATTAATGTTTCCGTTTTCCCACACCCCCTCAACTATTTATCATTACCTTTTCCTGTCTGACACAATTTTCAATAATAAAGTTCCCTATTGGGGCCCTGAATTTTACTTATTTTAAATTTCCCATTAGGTGGCCAGTATCCTGGTCTTTCAATAAGAACCTGATGTGGGATATCCTACGCTCACCCTATACTGGGTAGCTGGGAAGGGGGGGGACTGGGAAAAACCTCATGCAGAAGGTGCATTTGAGCTGAGTTCTGAAGATAAGTAGGAATTTCAAGAGGTGGAGGCAAAGAGGGAGAGAGCATTCTGGGCAAAAAGAGAACCTTTGATGATCTTTGTATGTGCAGAGCATGAATAGCCTAGAATGGCTGGATTCGATAGAGAGCAGGGAGGGGAAAAAGTGTTAGACTGGAAAGGAAGAATGAGACAAAGTCATGGAAAGCTCTGAATGTCCAAGGGAGGAATTTATTTTTTATCCAAGATGGAAGTAGAGAAGTAACACGGCCAGATCTGTGCTTTTGGAAAATAAGTTTGCCAGCTACATGATGGATGGATGGATTGGAGAAGAGAGGGATGTGCAATAGTTCATTGCAATAGTCTAGGCAAGGAAGGATTACAGCCCAAATTCGTGTCATGGTCCCATTAGTGGAAAGAAGGGGACATAGGAGAAAGTCACTGGAAAGATGGAAACAGCAAGATATGGCAACAATTTGGATGCGACACGAACGAGCGTAAGGAGTTGAAGATGACCCCAAATTTGCAGACGTGGGTCGCTGGAAGAATGGTATCACTTCTCCCACTTCCCATATCCCACTGTCTTCCTAATTTCCTGCACGGTAAGATAGATTTCTATCCCCCTCCTGAATATGTTTGTTATGTTGTTCACTCACTTACCTCTCTCCCCCTTTTCCCTTCCACTATAAAAGCTTTGCCTCTTTTTTTTTTTTTTTTTTTTTTTTATGAAGGCTTTTTTTTCTGAAGTAATTGTCTCTGCTGACTGACAAGAGTAAGGGTTCATTCACCAGTGGGGGTCCGCCCGCTATATAGTTTTACAAGTACAGACCATCCAACTCCTTTCCCCCATTTTCATCTCTCATGTCTTTCTGTTGTCTTCCCGGTCTAAAGTATCCTCTCGAATTTGATTCATTCTTTAATAGAATCCCCTTCAACCAAGATCTCTTGATACTTTTTGGACAGAAACCAGCATTTCTTCAGAAGATGTTGTCATTTTTTCTTTCTTGAGAACTGGCTTCTTTTTACTTCCTTAAACATTCACCCTTGCTCTGGAATCACTTTGGTCCCTTCAATATCAATACATTTTAATCAGTTCAACTTTCTACTGCCTTTTCTTCTCGAGTCCTTTGTCTCCTTGTCCTGTTACTCATCCCTTTCTGTTCTCCAACCCACATTCTCTCCTCCTACTCCTAGATAGTGGAGGAAATTGCACTACTGTGTGAACTGGGTTCGGTACAATCTTGTGATTCACTATGTTGAGATGTGAGACATGAGGAATGAGAGATCCCTAGGCTGATGTCGCAGGTTTTTGTGAAAAAATTCACAGCCCCGAATACAGACAACTTTTTTTTTGGGGGGGGTATTTTAAAAATTGGGTTTATTACACTGAGAAACAACTTCCCAGAGGGCTAGTTCCAAAGGAATTTAGCAAAGGTAGGTTTTTAGCAAAGATGGGTTTACATTGACAAACAATTTCCCAGAGGGCCAAATGCTGAAAGGAGTTTTAGCAAAGGTTTGGGGCACAGCCTTTGATTATATTGGGTTTTTATGACCCTGGGATGATAGGTGATCTGCAGATGAATTTGAGGGACTAATTTTCAATTCAGTAAAGGATCGTGATTGTTTCCTAGACCAAAGTGATATCAGATGTATTGGAAGTGGGACATTCCTGTGGGAACCAGATGGCTTTCCCAAAGGAGATCCAGGTGGGGGGGATCCACAGGCCAGGTGGCCCCCCTCCACAAAGATCAGGAAGACATTATTATATTACATCAACCGCAGCTCCTGCATGCTAATTCTACCACTTTGTTTTGATCCACGTTGGTCACATTCTGTCACATTTCTCACGGCACCTTCTCCAAACCATTTCTTTTCCTTTAAAGTCACCTATGTGGCCAACTCTCAGAAGAGATGCCTTCTTCCTATGCCACTGAAGATCCAGAACGGATCCATTGTGGTCCCTCTCTATTCCCTAACGCCAGACCTTCAGCCTGTGTGGTTGTTTTCTGAAAGAACCAACCTGTGGGGACAGCTAGGTGGTCCCTACCTAGGGACCTAGGATTGAGCAGCATCTGGTCTCAGATACTTAACACTGCCTAGCTGTGTGACCCTGGGTAAGTCGCTTAACCCCAATTGCATTAGGAAAAAGAAAAGAACCAATCTGTGATTTATGTTTTAGCAGCTATTAACCATGAATCAAAGAAGTAGAATAGAAGGTCTCCATTTAACCCATTATAGAATGTGAAAAAAAAAAAAACCCTACATGATCAAGGACACCTATCTTCAGATCTAGGATGATATGATCAAAATTCACCTTGAAGTCATCTGATTCTACTTCTACTTGCTGTAACCCAGGTGAGAGCTGAGAAATTGTGAAATCTGCAAAATTTATCTTAGAATTTGGGTTCTGAAACAACAGGAGAAGACGTAAAAAAGGATTTACAAAAAATTCAGATCATTAAATTTTAAAAATCAACCGTGTTTTTTTAAAGCAAATTTGAATAAAACCAGATTAAATGGCCTCTCCTACTGAAATCACCCTAAGAGGGTTTTTGAATGGTACATAGATAGGTACAATTTAACTATCAGTCTAGGAAGCACATTAAGAATGATGTTTTTTAAAATAAAATACTATCTTAAAAAGAATGTTTTGAGAGCCACTGTAGGAAGACACAGAGAAAGGGCTCGAAGAGAACTTCTTTTCTTGAGAAAAATGTTTGAACTATTATCTCATGAGGAGGTTGAAAAGTTCTTTTAAAAGGGTATTAATTGATATCTTGAGTATACCAAATTGTGGGACTCTTGTTCCTAGAAGTGAGGAGCAGTTATTTACAGCTGAAGATGTCTGAAGGTAACTCTAGATGTGATGTTTCTCATAACTAAAACACCATGAATATGTATGTTGTGGTGGTATTAAACATTGTTAATCAGTTGTATAGTCAGTAACATTGATATTCAGTGAAGCTTGGGAGAGTAGGGTTTTTGGAAAGAATATGACAAGTGTTTATGGGAAGAAGTTTTTCTGGTTTGGTAAATACTTGATAAAGTAGGATGGGCCCTCTTTGACATCAAATTAATTAATAAAGAAGCTGCAACCTTAGTGATTAATCAAGAAATATCCAAACACACTCCTGGATTACATTAGAACTCGTGCTGATCTGAGCTGCAGGATCATTTGGCAGTCCTGCTGTATCTGAGTATAAGGTTCATGGGACCGGGCTTATTTATCCTACAGAGAGAGGAGTAATAAAAGGAGGTTTTGTCTTTATGTTTTGGGAGACATTTTTATATGCTTCCTCTTATTGAAAAATCTTTTAAGTAAATGTCCCTTTGTAAAAGTAAAAGAAATACCACCTCGTGCTGATGAAAATTATTATCATATCTGGCCAAGCAACAAGTTGAGGGGTGACTATGCCATCTTAGACATTTATTGTCCTGCTATATTTTTATTGATATATTTTATTGCTATGGTTTGTTTTTATATCACCTACATTTTACAATGCATCCCTCTACCATCCTTGCTATTCCATTTGGGTTTTTTTTAAGCTGTATTTGATTCTTCATAACCCCATTTGGGGTTTTCTTGGCAAAGATACAGGAAACTGATGATTTCATCAGTGAAAAAATATAAAGAAGAAAGTCCGAGGACTTTCGGACCTTGCCATCTGACTTACAGCTGGAACGTTCCATTTGGGTTTTCTCTGTTACTCTTACATAGGTTCCTTGAGAACACACATTGACTTTTCTATGTGTGTCCCCAACCCATAGCACAGTGCTTTGAACATAGTGCTTAATAAATCTTCATTCATTCATCCTCTCCAACCTCGATCAAGAACTTTTCTTGGTGCTTTTCATGTCTCTTCTAGGAGATCCAATTTGATCATGATACTTTTGTAACTTTCAGTTTTGGTTGTCTTATTGTATTCCCTTCTCTATTTTTCATTGTTATATTCATTATATGGATGATATTCCTGATTTTTGCCACTTTACTTTGAATCTGTTCACGTCTTTCCATGCTTTTCTAGATCCATTATAGTTATAATTCTTATAGAAGAAAATACATACAGTAATATTCTATTAATGAACCGTAACTTTAAAGAATTCCCCAATTGCATATATAAGCCCCTAGTGGGCTAATTTTCAAATACTTGTCATTATTTGAATGAGAAGTACTTCCCAAATTCCCTAAATCCTTGATTAAAGAGTATCAGAGCCTAATCCTGGTTTTGAAGGCCTGGCTAGAATTTAGTTCTCTTTTATGATCTCTCCCTCCCTGAATTCTCCATTCATTGGATAGCCATGGGCAAATCATTTTTGCCACCATGTGACTTGTTGTTCCATTCAGTTCTCATACAGAAACCCTAATTGCTATATTTAGGATAATAAAATGTGAAAAAAAAAATTAAGGACTGTGAAGGAAAGATACCTCTTTGAAACAAATATGAAATATTAGTCATTGTACACTCTGTGTTCATAATTTATTTTACTTTAGGTTATTGGATATCTTGAATTATTGACATCCTTTGGTTGTCAAAACCACCAACGGAACAGTCAGAAGCCCCATTACCTAGTTGTGGGGCAACACATCCTGTCAATGGGCCAGGCCCTGAAGCTAATACTGACTTTGTCCTCTCTCTCCTGTTGATTTCACAAACTACAAGTTCTGCTTGGATAAAGTGATACAAGCTTCAACATGGCCAGGACATCTGCTGATAATCCTTCTCCTTCCTCCCTTCAGGAAGCCAGTTCTACTGCACAGAATGAATTTATTAATTAATGAGGTTGCAATTTTAATAATTAATAACAAAAAATTCTCCTGGATTGCTTTAAAAGTTGGAAGATTACAAAAGTGGGATAATGAGTCAAGAAGTGGGTTGAAGGGCAAGTTCTACGTGAGCTACATGTGAGAAAGCCCAGCCCTAATCCCTGCTACATAAAAATAATGGAAGGATCCAAAGAGGGCAAAGGAGAGGTGGAGACGAGATGCTTGTGGGAAATTTGATTACAGAGATAGCATGAACAGCTGTGGAGATCAGCAAAGATTTCATGGAGCAGAAAATGTTTCAGGCCCTTGAACTGATGATTATGGAAGAAATATAACATTGTGGGAAGGAGGAGAGTCAATCTGGACACATTCGATCAACTGATTCCCTCAGTCCAGTTGTTAAACTCACAGGAGATGGAAAGGAGAGTCAACTACCCAAGTTCAGGAAGCAATTGCAGCTGGGTGGTATAATGAGTAGAGAGGATCAAGCCTAGAGTCAGAAAGACCTGAATTCAGATTTGGCCTCAGACATTTAGTAGCTGTGTGACCCTGGGTAAATCACTTAACTCTGTTTGCCTCAGTTTCCTCATCTGTAAACTGAGCTGAAGAAGGAAATGGCAAACCACATCAATATCTCTGCTGAGATAACCCAAGTGGAGTCACCGAGAATCAGACACGAGTGAAGAACAACAGAAAGCAATCGACTGCTAAAGATTTGGGGATACGTCTGTGACCCTTTAAGAGGAAAACAATCTACCTGAGGAGTTAGTCAAGGAGTTGAGATGAGGATTTGGCTTGAGGAATGTGATCTCTGGTACCAGACAGGAGCCACAGCTGAAGGGGACCCCACTTTGGAGAGGGAGGGGGACTGTCGATTCCTCATTTCTACACTTCCCCTTTCTCCATTTAGCCAATGAGTATAACAGAGAATCCCTGAACTTCACCATTATGAGGATCTGCTCCACACAGTAGGTCTGCAATGCAGGATACACTCGTAAGTTTAGACTGTTATTAATATTTTCTCGATTGCTTTTTAAAATCTCGATGATTAACAAAATGATAATCAAGTCTTGATGTGTGATATTTGCCAGTTTCCAAGGTACGGATGCTCATGCAACAAACCGAGCAATTGACTCTCCAGGACCAGTGAGAAGGCTCCAGCACATCTCTAGATCTGCCCCTAGGTTGGCTGTCCTGCAGTTGGGAGATGTCAGTATTGTCCGTGGAGTTTTCTTGGCAAAGATACTGGAGTGGCTCGCCACGTCCTTCTCCAGTAGATTAAGGCAAGCAGAGATCATTGACTTGCTCAGAGTTATTGGTTGTTGTCCTTTTGTTGAAGAGCATCAGAATGCATTACTGTGTTAAAATTGACTTATAGTGTGTCCGACCAGATCTATATGAACTCGGAATGCTCTGTCACAGCTCAGACACAAATAGTCCTCGTGAACACTGGGGACGGCTTCTCTAACTTTCAGCATCTCCTGTTTCTTCTGAGCTAATTCAATTCTGCTTTGTTCAGAGAGAGAGAGACAGAGACAGAGACAGAGACAGAGACAGAAACAGAGAGACAGAGAAATAGAGAGAGAGAGAGAAACAGAGAGAGAGACAGCCAGCCAGACAGAAAGAGACAGAGACAAAGACAGAGAGAGAAGAGAGAGCATCACAGAGCTAATGAGTGTCTGAAATGAATTTGAACTCAATCTTCCTGACTCCAGGCCTAGAGCTCTAGCCACTGAGCTACCTAGCTGCTCAGCTACAGGTAGGTCCACAGGTAAAATGCTTTATGAAGGGGTTAAACTAGAGCTTTGACTTCCCTCTTCATTAAGGTGCCTCTGATCCTACAAGACATTAACAATGATTACACTAAAATTAAAATATCCATTACAAATAAATCAGAAGGGATATATTTTAGTAAGGAGATTAAGGCTGACTTAATCCTATTAAAGCAAGGACTATGAGAACGGGGTTGTTGGGAAGTATCACTGAATTAAGGGCCGAGGACGCTGCCAAAGAGATGCTTCATTCCGGCCTGACTTGGGCCAGTTTTGGATGTAGTCCAGACAGATGCACCGGAGACAAGGGAGACTCTTGCAATGACACACTTGGAAGGTGGTCAGGGTTTCTTGGGGTCACTCCCTGACCACCTTCCAAGTGTGTCATTGCAAGAGTCTTCCTTGTCTCCGGTGCATCTGTCTGGGTTACATCCAAAACAGGCCCGAATGAAGCATCTCTGGCAGTGTCCTCAGGCCCCAACCCACTGATACTTCCCACCAGGATACAGGCAGTGCCTGTGAATGACGGTACCGCCGTCACGGACGGCACGTGAGGGGGAAGTCTGTGCCCCTTGTGGGGCGGCTGCCTGCTGGTCCTGGGCCCCCCGTAGGGGCATCCGCGGCCCCAGCTCACAGTAATCCAGGGCCATTGATGATCTCTGTCCTTTTTAGGCTTTCTGTGGTTTACGGCCCACCCTCCTAAGGAAGGGCTTGTCCCAGCTATGGGAATGGCTCCTCCTGCAAGCATGTGTTTCCCGCGCTGGTGGGAAGCATAGTGTCTGATCGCCTCCTCCCATCCCAGTGCAGGGAGCTTTGCCTCCTGCTCACATCAGCATCTGCTGCTCGAGTCTTGGGCTGTGGATCCTCCCACTCCTTGCTTCTCTTTCTGCTTATTCCCTTCTTCAAAGACACGGCTCAGGTTATCTCCCTAAAGGATTTCTCAGAGACGGGAGGGGGGAGCCAGCTTGTCCCCACACAGGCACCTGCACCCAGAAACAGGGGCTTGCACTAAGGGATGAGGTAATTTGGGCAATCCCCATGCCATAGGATTCTGTCAATAATGGCATCTATCTTAACGTCCGGGGGCTGCTGACGGCCTCCATCTTAATCTTATTTAATGAGAAGCAAATGGAGCAAGGTACCCCTTGTTCTCCAAGGGGAGACACGGCCAACTAAGCTCATAGCGATTTTCAGAGAGCTAACAACCTCACCTGCTCCCTTCTGCCCTGGTCTGGGGGGCAGGACCCATTTGCAATCTAGAGGCTGTGCATTATTCTGCATTTACCCATTTAACTCCCCCCCCCATCAACTCTAGAGTCCCTACATCTGACACCCCTTCCCCTACATTCTACAGAGTCTCCGCATAAAGGAAATGATTCCTCGCAGGAAATCATTCCTGGATATTGGATCCAGCACTTCCTCTCAGCCTAAGAAACATGAAAACAATGAACAATATGTAAGAACTCTCTATTGAGAGGCTGTTCCTATTGGTCTCCTAAACAGACACAGTCTCCGGAGTAGAGAAGCTCTGGGGACCCCAGAAGTCCCAGGAAAGACAAAGCATAACTTGGTTCCCCATGGCCACCCCTCCTGTGAATAGGCGAGGCAGTGTCGATAATGAAACCGTTTCCTAACGATGTCTGACTTATGCCTCAAGCTGAGCCAATCCCTTGGGAAGGTGACAGGATGGCGAGGGGCTTCCCAGTTAGAGCAGCAAGTCTTGCATGAGGAATCTTGAAGGTTAGTAGTCTTCTGTTTGGGGTCCCCATCACTGAAGGGGATGCTTTGGGGTTTATTGTACTATGGGTTTGATTGAATTTTTTCTCCAGCTGTTTTACCTTTGTCTGTGGCCTCATTTGGAGTTTATTTGGCAGAGACACTAGAGTGATTGCCTCTTCCTTCTCCCCTTTTTTTTTTTGCTGAGGCAACTGGGGTTAAGTGACTTACTCAGGATCTATGTTAAGTATCTGAGGCCAGATTGGAACTCAGATCTTCTTGCCTTTAGGTTTAATATTCTATCATACATCACTTCCCTGCCCCAATTTTATTATTTTTTCCAACAAATATTTATTCATCCCCTATAAGACTCAAACCATCACACCGTAAGATGAAAAAGAGAAATAAAATCAGATGCTTCAGGCAGGGAACTGATGTTTCATGTATAACATTCTAGCCTATACAGATTTCTTTTTCATTTCTTTTGTCCTGAACTGAATATGTAGAGTCAAGCAAACAACATCCCCACATCGGGCCTATCCACAGAAAGGGATGCTGTGCCTGCACCCGTGTTCTGAATCTGTTGGATCTCCATCAGGAGGAGGGAACACATTTCACTGTGAGTCCCACACGGACATACAATAATAACTGTACATGGATTATATGTAAACTATTCTAAATTGCCAAAGAACAAGCAGCAAGAAGAACATATTGCATGGAAAACATGTAGGAGACATTCCTACATCAGTACTTAACATCAATTGTTTTTTGTTAAATAAGATCAAGATGGCGGCCATCATGGATGGGATTTAGCTACCTGAGTGACTCATCTTCTCCTCCCAAAGTTTGGTCCCTCACTCCTAACTGCTCTCCTTCTCTATCTCAGAAAACACCAGCCAGCGAGTCACAGACGAAGTCATTGGATTGCTGTCAGTCACTGCTTGAGTCTCAGAACTTCCCAAGGAGGGTCCACACCAAAGTCAAGAACCCCAGTCTGTGTACGGTTTCCTTCTCTCTGTAAGGCACCTCCTGGCCAGTTCCCTCAATGACCACCATTTGTGATCCCAGACCTTTCAGGCCGGCTTTAGGCTGCGGCAACTTGGTAGGATCCCAGTGGACGCTTCGGGGCTTTGTTCTCATTACATTCCCCTACCAGAGGTATCCGATTGTAACCATGGTGCTGGTCTGGCATGGAGGTCTTAGCAAAGTCCCCAGCCTCGGGGGCTTGTAAGTCACTTTTGTTCTCTCGTTAGAAGTCGGCCAGTCTAAACACAATTAGATCTTTTCTGTCTTCTTCCAAGCTGCTCGATGACCTCTACAGAGAGCCTCTGGGGCTCCACGATGATGGCCTGGCCATTGCCCACAGGAAGTCAGAGACCAGAACGTTTGCCAAAGCGAGGGCAGCGGTCACTGTGAATGAGCCCGCCAGACGGGAGCGAGCGGGCAGCTGCAGGCAGTTGTCCTGGCTGCAGACACCAGGAGGACATAAGGGCATCGGGCAAGGCTTGGGCAGCTCAGCATCGGGATGTTGGAGACAGGGCAAGGACACGCACTGGGGTTTCCCAAATGACCGACCGTTCTGGTTCTGTCAAGTTGGGCCACAATCGAGCACTTCTTTTGTTTCTTTTTTTCTGTAGAAAGGAGTCCCGGCTGGTGGCAAATGGGGCCCGTCGGAAAGGAGAAGATTCTGGGGCTGGGAAGGTGGGCAGCTGCCTTGGCGAGGGCCTGCCATGGGGTCAGAGGGAGGCCGGGAAGCATGCTCCCCTGGCAAAGCCTCCCATTATGCTCCAAGACAAAGAAAGCTTTCTGCTCCTGCTGCCTACGTGACCGGAGCAGCATCCCTCAATTCCCACATGACTTGTAATCTTATTGTCCCCCAGTCAAAGTAAGGGCTTTCTCCTTGAAATTCAGCCACATGCAGCCAGGGCCTTCCCCACTGAACGCTCTCTGCCCATCAGGCTTGGCCCAGTCCTGCTAATGTCTGCAGACTGGCCCTAGCCTGCCCCACACTCACATGTCACTGCACAGTCCCGACAAGCTGCTGTACCCGCGGCCTCCTCTGCTGGGGGGAGGCTCCCCCCTCAGGCTCCCGGTCCTTTGGCTGCTCCAGGATCCTCATCCTCCCAGGACCAAAGTTCTTGCTTGATGTTCCATTTCACAGCAGATCTGGCTGAGCTCCTTGTACCTTTTCCATCTGGGCCATCCAGTGGAATCTCCTGCTTTTGCTTCCATAGCATTGGGCATGTTACCTCACTCTGTCTCTGTCTCTCTTTGTCTAGCTCTCTTTTCCCCTCTGTCTTTTTGTCTCTTTGTCTTTATCTCTGACTTTATCTCTCTTTTTCTTTCTTCCTTCCTCTCTCTCCCTTTGTCTCTGTCTCTCTCTTCTCCTCTATCTCTTTGTTTCTCTCTCTCTTGATATCTGTCTCCATCTCTCTCTCTGTGTCGCTATCTCTGTGTATGTCTCGGTTTTGGTCTGTTTCTCTCGGTCTCTTTCTCTTCTTTTCTCTCTCCCCGTTTCTTTGTCTCTTTTTGTTCCTGCCTGTTTCTCTATCTCTAGTTCTGCTCTGTCTTTGTTTCTGAATGTGTGTCTGTCTGTCTCTCTGTCTCTTGTGTGTGTGTGTGTGTGTGTGTGTGTGTGTCTCTGTCTCTGTCTTTTGTCTCTTTTTCACTCTCTTTCCCCCTCTCTGTCTCTGTCCTTTCCCTCTTTCCACTAACTCTATTATGTCAGAGCAGTTCACTGTATTGAATCTGTGGCCAAGATGCTCTAAAGGCATCTTCACTCTTCGTAGAAAACCAGACTTTAAAGTACTTTCTTCATGGGCTGCTCGAGTGAACGAACAAATGAAAAAATATATTTATTAAGGCTTACTGTGTGCCAGGCACGAGGATACAAAAGCAAAAGTGAGCCAGTCCCTGTCCTGGAGGGGCTTACATTTTAGTAGGGGAGGCGAGTAGAAGTGAGGCCAGAGTGGGTCTTGTGACGTTAGGTGTCACAAGGAAAGTGAGGGGAGAAAGCTACAGAGAACATCGTGGTCTTGTCCCCTTGGCCCAGGACTAGGACCGGTAAAAACTCATCATGGACTCTGGGCAATAGCACCCTGCTTCTTTTGTCTTTGAAGGCATCCTGCCTTTCGGACTTGGGGTTGCTGACCCCAGCAAGGGGCCCAACCGGCCTCCATCATTTCTCCTCTTTGATCACCTGGTCCTATGATATCCTCTCATGTCCTGTCTAGGCCTTATATGGTTAAATTGTTCCCCTGGAGCTGGATGTAGCAACTCAGGGCTAAGGGATCTTGGGTTGCCACGGTGAAGTCCTTGCTCGGCCTTGGGTCCGGCTTACTCTCTACCTCCAGGTTTCACTTTTTCCTCTTTCCCAAACTACCCAGAAATGTCAGGCTGCACCCTTATGCTGACCTCACCATTGTGTGCTTGTGAAACCTGGGCTTGGCTTGGGAAGAGTCTGAAGATCACCGGGCAGGACAAGGGACGGGACATCATTGAGGACCTTTCTTGAGCTGAAGTGCCAAGGAGTCAAACTCTGCTGCAGAAAGTGCAATTCAGATGAGCTGGCCACATCGCCCAAGGCCAAATTTACCTTTGTCTAAAAGACACACACTCTACCCGGGCAAAGTGCCCGCATAGAGTTCAACATACCCTCAAGGTCTCTCTGAACTCTGGGCCTTGGGAGACACCTGCCCGGGATCACCCACATCAAAGAAGGTGCTATGCTCTGTGAGTAAAGCAGAATTGTGGGAGCTCAAAAGAGCACAAAGTGTGCCAATTTAGAGCCATCTCCCTTGCAAATGTTCATCTGGACTAGCTGCCTTGGGGTAGAACATTCTGAGCTCATGTTAGTGTGATCAGCCACAGTTGAACACACGGCACCTCAGCTGCAATATAGTGATATGGTTTGGGTCCTTTTTGAGAAGGAAGGACAGCAATCAACCTCCCAGGGACTCTAGGGAACTCCAGTTTAAGTTTGTTTCATTTCTCATGGTCATTGCTTCTGGGAGGAGGCAAGGGAAGAAGTGCCCAAAGGGTGTCTCCTTGTAGATTGAGTATTGCTAGCTGGCTAGAACAGTTAAGAACTTATATATGCCAAGAGATGCCTTGTGTTGGAGATACAAATCCAAGCAAACAAGATAGCGCCCCCCTCAAGGAACTTAGAAAGGGGGAAAGCAAGACCCAAAGAGGGTTGGGAAAGCAAAGGGAGGGAAGGAAAGAGTAGCTGAGAGGGAGAAGAGAGTGGGGCTAAGATGAAGTCTGGAAAGGGTTGAATTCATCCTACAAAGCAATTTGTAACTGACCAAAGAGTTACTGAACTATGCATGTAGCTAAGCGGTACAGTAGGTACTCTGTACAGACCCAGGTACCCAGCAGACGACCCTAGGCAGGTCACTTATTTACTGCCTGCTTTAGCTTCTTCGTTGATAAAATGGGATTAGTAATCGCATCTACCTCCAAGTGTTGTTGTGAAAATAAAATGAAGTAATATTTGCAAACCCTAAAGCACTGAATCCTAGCTCTTATTACTACTCCCCTTTGCCCCAGCTATAATGTAATGTCAGAGAAACTGAGGCAAGACAGAGATTGGTTTTTAATCTTTAATTGTGCAGAGTTTAAGCTAGCCAGTCAAATGTAACTCATGTTCAAAAATCATTCCAGGGGCAGCTAAGGGGCGCAGTGGATAGAGCACCGGCTCTGAAGTCAGGAGGACCGGAGTTCAAATCTGACCTCAGACACTTACCACTTCCTAGCTGTGGGACCTTGGGAAAGTCACTTAAACCCAATTGCCTCAGCAAAAATAAATAAATAAATAAAACTCCCCAACCAAAAATCATTCAACCCTGAGTGACTGAAGCTTTATAGCTGACTAGGGTTTGCAAACAGCTAATAGGGGAAACAAAAGCATAAGGACACTGGGTGAATGGACAAGCCATAATTCCAGGAAAGGATCATAATTCAGTCCTGACAGTGAGGTATCTCAAAAGGAGGGGGAATTATCCCAGCAAGGACTGAGATAAGGCACCTGGAGTTTTATGACTCAATGGTATTTTTAGGCTTCTTTTCTGGTTCAATTGTCCCAGTCCTAATGACAAGGAAAAGGGGGGGGGGAGCGGCTATAATAATTTTATTCAGGGCATATCAATATTACTATTAGGCTTATATCTCCAAAGAACTACTTTATTATATATTTAAAAGGAATAGCAAGTTGCATATAATAGATTTGCAATTTTAAGTGCAATTATATTTTTTATTATACTACGTTATAGAACTGTTTGTTTTATTCCATAAATTAAAAATTAAATAATTTTTTTTTAAAAAATCCAAGAAAGAGAAAAAGAACCTATTTTTTCCCCTTGTTTATTTATTTATTTATTTATTTTAAATTATAACTTTTTATTGACAGAACCCATGCCTGGGTAATTTTTTTTACATTATCTCTTGTACTCACTTCTGTTCCGACTTTTCCCCTCCCTCCCTTCACCTCCTCCCCCAGATGGCAAGCAGTCCTATACATATTGAATATGTCACTGTATAGCCTAGATACAATATATGCATGCAGAACCGAACAGTTCTCTTGTTGCACAGGAAGAACTGGATTCAGAAGGTAAAAAATAACCCGGGAAGAAAAACAAAAATGCAAACAGTTTACATTCATTTCCCAGTGTTCTTTCTTTGGGTGCGGCTGCTTCTGTCCATCCTTGATCAATTGAAACTGAGTTAGATCTCAAAAAGAACCTATTTTACAAAGAAATTTATACATCTCTTTTCATGGTACCAAAAACTGGAAACAAAGTGGGTGTCCATTAGGGAATGATTAAACAAGTTGTGATGTATGAATGTAATGGGCTATTATAGCATCATAAGAAATAACAAAATGGACAATTTCACAGGAAATGGGGGAAGACCTCTAGGAACTGAGTCAGAGTGAAGTAAGGAGAACCAGAAAAACAATGTATAAAATGAAACAGAGAGAAAAGCAGCTTTGAAAAACTTTAGAAGTCTGCTCCCTGCACTGATAAACCATGAATTTAAAAGAATGAAGAGGAAATCTGGCCTTGACAGAGAGAGGTAGTGAACTTCACATGCAGAATGAGATGTTCTCACACACACGGTCCCTGTGGACATTTGTTTGGTGGGATTACACAAAAATGTAGATTGAGGCTTTTCTTTTTCTTTCTTTCTTTAAAAAAAATAATTACTCAGAGAGGGGTTTTGAGAATGGGAGTGGGGCAGAGGGATAAAAGGGAATAAACCTAAACAAAGGAAATTGAAATACAGTGATTCAAGGCAATTCCAACTGGATGATGATGGAAAGTGTCATCCACATCCAGATAGAACTATGGAGACTGAATCTTATAGTGTTTTCCCTTATTTTTGTTTTTATTGTTTGCTTTTTTTCCCCTCTTGCCTTTTTCCTTTTGATCTGATTTTTCTTGTGCATATGACAAATATGGAAATTTTACAAGAATTGCACATGTTTCACCTATATTGAATTATCTTGAGGGAGAAAAATTTGGAACGCAAGGTTTTGCAAAGGTTGATGTTGAAAACTAACTTTGCAATACTTTGAAAAATAAAATATTATTAAAAATTTTTATGGACCAGAAACCTGAAACAAGGATTCTTACAAGGTGCTAAGTCAGTGGAATTGATAAAGACAATGGTTATCTAGTTTAGCATGGTGCTTAATAGTTCTCTAAGTTCAGTATGATTGACTTAATCTTACAACAAATAATGGTTTCCTAGTGATATAATGATTGGTTTATACTTAGAATAGAGCATATATGCCAGGGGGGAAAGAGAGAGAGAGATTCAATTCTATCTTTGGTCAGGCTCTGGAGGTTGACCTGGCCTCCTGCACTTCTCTCCTGAAACCAAGACTCCAGAAGGCCTTGAAGAGAGCTAGCAGGGCCCAGGAAAGGAGATAAGACTTTGAAGGAGACAATAAAGACTTTTGGACATTGACACCTCAGCTGTTCTCATGGTGATTACTGAACTGAAACGAAGGTTGCTCCCAAGACCTCCAGGAAACCAAAGGAAGAACTTTGCATTTTGGTGCCTGAATGTAGGACCAAGGACCTACATCTGTGAGTCAGAAATTAGGGTAAGTACAAAAATAGACAAGAAGGAAACTCTGTAAAAGGCTAAAACTAGTATTGCAGCTGAAATGGGACAAATGTTTAGACAGGAGCCTTTTTCACTTCAAGGAAAATGTGTAGAGAGCATTGTGAGACTTATGAAAAACTAAGGTTTGATTGTAACTTGGATGCAGATCATTGAGCTCCTCAAAATATTAAATACATATCTCCTTGGTTCTCTAAGGAAAAAGAATTAGATCCAGACAAGTAGAAATTAATAGGAGAGCAACTATGTGAATATTACAATGATAATAATACCGATTCAATTGCTAAAGAAACATTTTATACATATAACAATATAATTGGCTTTAGTAAATTATATAAGTATTAGAATAAGTAAAAAGAAGAAAGTGCAGGCGGGGGAGGATATTGACAAACTAGGTGAAAAGGTTTAAGAATTAGACAAGAAAGGAGTTAAGAACAATTCTGATGAAATTAAGGAGTGTGGTGCTTCACAGCAGGAGCCATTAGGGCATTCCCCGTACCCTGAACTACCCCCCTCAATTAACCTTTCAAGAAAGGAGGGAGAAGAAGTAGGGGGAGGGGCAGTGACACTTTCAGCACTACTCATGCAGGAGCTTTGTCCACCCCCACGACAAGATTACAAAAGGCACTAATTAAAGCTAAAAAAGAAGGACAGGATATATCTGATTTAAAAATAAATGCAAAGATTTTTAAAAGGGTTGTACTCTTTATGGAGCTATATTGTTTTATATTAAGATGGTATTAGAGCATTTGGCTTATGAAATCTTAACCCCTAAGTGACTGGAAATCTATAGCAAGGACATGCTTAGAATCTGGCCAAAACTTGTTGTGGCTTTTGGAGTATAGTGAACTCTGTAGGATACGAGCCCAATGATATAGGCAAACTGGAGTCAATATACAAATCACCTTTGACCAACTAGCAGGTAAAGGTCAGAATGCAGACACTTTAGCACAGATTAATTACCTTTTGATAGCATATGAGCAAATTACTGCTGCTGCTATGAAAGCATAGGGCTCTCTCCAAGGAAAAGATGGAGGGGAAGCCTTCACAAAACTAGAGCAAGGTCCAAATGAACCCTTTGCTGATTTTGTGGGATGTCAGCAGACAGCTGTCACAAGAATCATGGAGAAAATGCAGCTACAGGAATTATGATAAGACAACTGGCTAAGGCAAATGTTAATGAGGTTTGTAGAAGAATTATATGAGGACTACATAAAGATGCTCCTTTAGAAGAGATCATAAGACGCTGTGCCACGGTGGCAACAAATGCCTTTTATACTCAGACTATAATGCAGAACATGGGAAGATGGGGTCCTTCTTGGCAAGGGACTTCCAGAGAAACTTGCCGATGCTTTCAGTGTGGTAAAGTAGGGCATCTGAAAGCTCAATGTAGGCAAAGAGACAGAGTGAGAAAATAGGGTGGGAGAACAAGACCCCAAACCCTGTGCAACAATGGCATCCACTGGGCCTCAGAATGTAGATTGACCCCGGGAAATGAGAGGTGGGGCCCAGCTCCAAGTCCTCAAACAAAAAACAGGTGGGGCATGATGGCAGCCAAGATTACACCCAGAGAGTCTTTAGAAGTTCAGCACTCTGATATGATCAATCAGCAGAGAAGCAATAAGGTGGGAAAAAAAGGGATTACAATTGGGGAGAATACAGGCTTTTTAACCCAACAGAAGGGCAGTGTCCAGTGCAAGCAGCTTCAATATAATCTCCAGGTGATGAGGAAAGATCTAGAAAGTGGCGAATGGAAGGGACTAGATAGGTTAACTGGTTGGGAGAAAGGGTTTGCTTGTATCTCTACAGATGGAGAAGGAATCTGATAGGTACCAATGAGCCGTATTTACCTTGTCCATCGGAGAGAGACAGAAACAGAGAAAAACCTTGAAACAAAGGAGAAGACCTAAAAAACATCTGACACTGGAAGAGCATGGCTGATAATGAGACTGTTAAAGAACTTCAAACCCAGCAAGAATCATTGGATTTCCTGAGATGAAAAATTGTTGATAAGACTGATGCAGGACTTCAAAATCTGCAGGAATCATTGCATTCCCTACACACAGGAACCAATGGACTATTTTTTTTTTTTGGACTATTTCTAGGACTTATGGACATGTATAATTCCTCATGTTGATTCATGTTATTTGTTATATCACTACTAACTTGTATTAGTAGGTGCTTATGCAAATTATGTAATTATGTGTAATACCTCCCATAATGACAGATTTATGTATACCTGTTTCAAGAAGGACACTTCAGAAACCTGCTTATTTGGTTTGATTCCTCATTTTCCTTTGGTTTTTATCTCTCTTCCTGAGATGTCAGAGAGGACATGATCACCTCCTTTTATGGGGTTTTCACCCTTTTTCTGAGCAGTCAGGGAAGGCATGATTACCTCCTTTTTGGAGTTCTCACCTCCTTGAAAAGTCAGGGAGAGTGTGACCACCTTATGTTCTAAAACAAAGGAAAGCGGGAGATGGTATGGGCCAGAACTCTGAAACAAGGGTTCTTACAAGATGCTAAGTCAGTGGAATTGATAAAGACAATGGTTATTTAGTTTAGCATGGTGCTTAATAGTTCTCTAAGTTCAGTATGATTGACTTAATCTTACAATAAATAATGGTTTCCTAGTGATATAATGATTGGTTTATATTTCAAATACGGCATATAAGCCAGGGGGGAAGGAGAAAAAGATTCAATTCCATCTTTGGTCAGGCTCTGGTGGCTGGCCTGGCCTCCTGCTCTTCTCCACTGAAATCAAGACTCTGGAAGGCCTTGAAAAGAACTAACCGGGCCCCAGAAAAGGAGATAAGACTTTGAAAGAGACAATAAAGACTTTTGGACATTAACACCTGGCTGTTCTTGTGGTGATTACTGAACTGAAATGAAGGCTGTTCCTAAGACCTCCAGAAAACCAAACCAAGAACTTTACAAAAAATTTAAAAATAAATATGTACCTACCAAAAACCAAACCAAAACAAAAATATTGAACTAGGTGTTAAGTGAGCATGTTGGGCTCCTCATAAATGGTCGTGGCCGGAACTTACCAAACAGATGAATGACCTTCAGAGGGCAGGTAAAGGCTCATTTCTGTTTGTTCCTGAGTTTGACCTGGAAGCCTTTCCAGCTTGTTGGACCTGCTAGATGTATGCTCTGTGGCACAGTTTCCAAAAACCCAGAGGATTCTTCAATCAAGAGGAAATATTGAGAAAGGATCTTAGGGAAGTTAGTTCAATCATGGCAAAAAAAAAGAGTCTGGAGATAAGAGGAGCTGAACTCTGCTTTTTCTATCTGTGTGAACTTGGGCCATGACTTCATAGCTTAGAGCCTCAGTTTCCTGATCTATAAAACAGGGAGGTTAAACTCAGATACTTCTAATTCTAGGTGTTCTAATACTATGAATGGAGGATTAATTTTTTTTTAATTTTTTTTTATTTAATAGCCTTTTATTTACAGGATATAAACATGGGTAACTTTACAGCATTAACAATTGCCAAACCTCTTGTTCCAATTTTTCACCTCTAACCCCCCCCACCCACTCCCCTAGATGGCAGGATGACCAGTAGATGTTAAATATATTAAAATATAAATTAGATACACAATAAGTATACCCGACCAAAACGTTATTTTGCTGTAGAAAAAGAATCAGACTCTGAATTATTGTACAATTAGCTTGTGAAGGAAATCAAAAATGCAGGTGTGCATAAATATAGGGATTGGGAATTCAATGTAATGGTTTTTAGTCATCTCCCAGAGTTCTTTTTCTGGGTATAGCTGGTTCAGTTCATTACTGCTCCATTAGAAATGATTTGGTTGATCTTGTTGCTGAGGATGGCCTGATCCATCAGAACTGGTCATCATATAGTATTGTTGTTGAAGTATATAATGATCTCCTGGTCCTGCTCATTTCATTCAGCATCAGTTCATGTAAGTCTCTCCAGGCCTTTCTGAAATCATCCTGTTGGTCATTTCTTACAGAACAGTAATATTCCATAATTTTCATATACCACAATTTATTCAACCATTCTCCAACTGATGGACATCCTGAATGGAGGATTAAATGAAACTTTTAATTAACAAGCTTAATGAAGCATCTTACTTGTCAGGGACTTCATTACTAAATCTTACAAAATCTGAAATCCTTGCCAGGCTCTGCCCTACTTGGCTTTGCCCCTGTGGTACAGACCTAATAACATTGTCACGGTATGCTGACTTGGCAGGAGGCATGGGAAATTAAGGAAGAGACCTGGGCGGGGGAAGGGGGCAGCCTCAGATCAGTGGCTCCCCCACACTGGAGTCTCTCTGTTCAAAGGGAACTCTAGGCTGATGTCAAGGAGTGAGCTCTTACTGGCCTAGGGACTGTGCAAAGAAGCAGAAGAGTAGGTACAATGAAATCCATTTCTTTGGTTTTGTCTATTGGGAGAATGACATGCACATAATAATAATAAATCAGCATTTCTATAACAAAGTGTTTTACAAATATCTCATTTTATGCTCACAGAAACTTTAGGAGGTAAGTGCTATTATGACTCCCATTTTACAGATGAGGACAATGAGGCAAACAGGTTGTGACTTGCCCAGAGTATAACTAAAGCCAGGTCCAATGCTCTATCCACTGTACCACAAAGCTGCCATGTTGAAGTTTTATTTTGGAGAAGGAGAAATAGGAAAACAATACTTGATCTGAAATCATGTTCAATCCTTTGTTCTCTCTTAATTTATGCAAACACCTTTGTCTTTCTAGAACCCTGTTTATAAGTAAAGGACTTGGGTTAAGCTGGCCTCTAAGATTCCTTCCAGCTCCAAGAGGAGTTGAGAATTTTTGTTGTTCGACTATATCAGTCCAATTCTTCATGATCCATTTGGGGTTTTTGTGGCAAATCACAGAAACTCTCAATAATTTCATTCAAGAGAATGGCAATAATGAGGTAGCATAAAAACCTATGGGATACAGCCAAAGTAGTTCTTGGGGGAGGTTTTATATCTAAATAGTTATGTAAAAACAATTAGAGAAAGAGGAGCTCAATGAATTGGTCACGAAACTAAAAAAGCTAGAAAAAGAACAAATTTTAAAATCCCCACTTAAATACCAAATTAGAAATTCTGAAACTCAAAGGAGAGATAAATAAAATTGAAACTAAGAACTAATTAATAAATTTAAGAGTTGGTTTTGTGGAAAAAAAAAAAAAAACCTTGGTTAATTTGATTAGAAAAAGGAAATAAAAAAATCCAAGTCATCAGCATCAAAAATGACAAGAATGTATGCCAGAAAATCTGACAATCTAATCAAAATGGATGAATATTTTCCAAAAAAGTATATAAATTGCTCAGATTAACAGAAAAGGAAATAAATAACCTAAACAGTCCCATTTTAGAAAAAGAAATTGAACAAGCTATCAATGAACTCCCAAGGCCAGAGGGATTTACTTGTGAATTCTACCAAACATTTAAAGAACAATTAATTCTAATACTAAGTAAACTATTTGGAAAAGTAGGTAAAGGAGTCCTGCCAAATTCCTTCTATGACACAAATATGGTACTGATAACCTAAACCAGGAAGAAACAAAACAGAAAAAGAAAATTACAAATCAGTCTCCTTAGTGAATATCAATGCAAAAATTTTAAATAAAATATTAGCAAAAAGATTACAATAACTTATCAGCAGACTACACTATGACCAAGTGGGATTTATGCCAGGAATTCAGGACTGGTTTAATATCAGGAAAACTATTGCCATAATCGACTATATCAATAACAAAATAAACAGAAATCATATGATAATCTCAATAGATGTAGAAAAAGCTTTTGACAAAATACAGCACCCATCCCTATAGAAAACACTAGAGAGTATAGGGATAAAGGGATTTTCTGTTAAAATAATAATCAGCATCTCTCTAAAACCATTAGCAAGCATTATTTGTAATGGAAAGAAGCTGGATAAATTCCCAAAAAGGTCAGGGGTGAAACAAGGATATCCATTATCACCACTATTATTCAATATTGTATTAGAAATGTTGACTTTTGCAATAAGAAAAAGAAATTAAAAGAATTAGAATAGGCAATGAGGAGATAAAATTGTCACTCTTTGAAGATATGATGATATACTTAGAGATTCCTAGAAAATAATCCAAAACCTTACTTGAAACAATTCACAGTGATAGCAAAGTTGCAGGATATAAAAGAAATCCACACAAATCATCAGCATTTCTTTATATTACTGACAAAGCCCAGCAGCAAGAGGTTGAGAAATCCCACGTAAAATAATTAGACAAAATAAAATAGTTGGGTGTCTACCTGCCAAGACAAACCCAGGAACTGTATGAGCACAATTACAAAATACTTCTCACAAAAATAAAATCAGCTCTAAACAATTGGAAGAACATCATTTGCTTATGGATAAATTGAGCTAATATCATAAAAATGACAATTCTACCTAAATTCATCTACTTGTTCAGTAACATATCAATCAAACTACCAAAAATGTATTTTATAGAGGTAGGAAAAATAATAACAAAGCTCATCTGGAAGAACAAAAAAGCAAGAATATCAAAGGATTAATGGAAAAAATTACAAAGGATGGTGGCCTAGCAGTACCACACCTAAAACTCTATTATAAAGTAGCAGTCATCAAAGCCATTTGGTGCTGGCTAAGAAATAAAGTGATGGATCAGTGAATACTGGTTAGATATTAATCAACGATTATAGTAATCTAGTGTTTGAAAACCCAAAGATCCCCACTTCTGGGATAAGAACTCCTAGCTCACAAAAATTGCTGGGGAAACTGGAAAATAATATGTCAGAAACTCCATGCAGACTTACATCTCATACCCCATACCAAAATAAAGTCAAATTGGGTACATGATTTGGGCATAAAGGGTGATACCATACACAAATTAGGAGAGCAAGGGATAGTTTGCCTATCAGATCATTGGAGAAGGGAGGACTTTATGACCAAAGAAGAACTAGAGAACATTATAAAATACAAAATGGTCAACTTTGATTACATTAAATTAAAAAGGTTTTGCAGAAACAAAACCAATGGGAAGTACAAAGCTAGAGAAAAAAAATTATAGCAGCATTTCTGATAAAGGTCTCTTTTCTAAAACATATAAAGAACTATGTCAAATGTATAAGAGTACAAGTCATTCCCCAGTTGGTAAGTGGTCAAAGGATATAAACAGACAATTTTCAGATCATGAAACTAAAGCCATCTATGTCATATGAAAAATGCTCTAAATCATTATTGATTAGAGAAATGCAAATTAAACAACTCTGAGGTATCACCTCATACCTCTCAGACTAGCTAAAATGACAGGAAACAATAATGATAAATATTGGAGGGGATATGGGAAAACTGGGACTAATACATTGTTGATGGAGTTGTGAACTGATACAAACATTCTGGAGAGCAATTTGGAATTATGGCCAAAGGGCTACAAAACTGTGCACATCCTTTGACTCAGTAGTGTCTCTACTGGGTCTGTGCCCCAAGGAAATCATAAAAGAGGGAAAAGGACCCACATGTGCAAAAATATTTGTAGCAGCTTTTTGTGGTGGCAAAGAATTGGAAAATGCCCATCAGTTGGGGATTGGCTGAATAAATTATGGTATATGAAAGTAATGGAATATTATTTTTCTATAAAAAAGATGAACAAGCTCTTTTTTGAAAAGCCTGGAAAGATTTACGTGAACTGATGCTGAGTGAAAGAAGAAGAACTAAGAATAGATCGTACACATTAATAGCAAAATTGTGTGATGATCAACTATGAAAGGCTTGGTTGTTCTCAGTAGTTCAGTGATCCAAGGCAATCCCAATAAATTTTATAATAGAATACTTCATCTGCATCCAGAAAAAGCATTATGGAGAATGAATGTAAATCAACACATGCTATGTTTACTCTTTTTTCTGTTTTCTCTCGTAGTTTTTTTCTCCTTTTGTTCTGATTTTTTTTTCACAACATGATTCATGGAAAAAATGTGTATTTAAAAAGTCAATATATATGTATAAGCAGAAAAAATAAAACAAATAATTAGAAAAATTTTAAAAATAAAAAGATACCATTTCTTTCTCTAGTCCATTTTACAGATGAAGAACCTGAGGCAAAAAGGGTTGAATAGGATCAAATAGCTAGTAAGTGTCTGAGGCCAGATTGGAACTCCTGAAGATGACTCTTCCTGACTTCAATCTCAGCTCTATTCAGTTGCCCCAATTAGAAATTCTTTGTAGTTATATATTTAATGGTGAACTTAATCAACCAATCAACAAACATTCTTAAGAGCTTAGTCTGTGCCCAAAGTTAAAAGGTGGGAAAGGGCTACCTAAATTTTAAATCTCTAAAGGACTTTGGAATCCCCAAGAAATTCTTGGGTTACTTGGGAAATTTCTGGCCTCAGTAATGAGGTGTGTCCCCTGTTAGAAGAAAAGTCCCCATGGAAGCCTGCAGGGCCCCTGTCCTATCCAGTTGCATGATGTTGACTCTTGGGTGAGGGAAGAAGAGAGGGAAAGAAGGAGGAGCTGAGCAGGTTGGGACTAGATGAGAGTTCAATTCTAACAAATGGGAAAAAGTCTTTATTTTTTCTTTATAACTCACGCAACCTTTTGCAATCTGGTTTTCAACCTCACCACTTCATCGTGATCAATCTCTCCAGAGCTACCAATGATCTCTTTGCCAAATCCAATGGTCTCTTCTCACTGTCAATCTCTTTATTTCATCCAGGAATGTGCTCAGGTCATATTTATGTGTCCATAACTTCCTTCTATAGTACTTTGAGATCAGGGACTATATCTAATCTGGTCTCATTTTCTAGATCTTTCAAGTCTCATTTTAGGTGGTGATAAAGCAGGAGGAATGAAAGGACCAAGGATGATCACATCAAAGTCCAATATAGGAAATTCAATTTCTTTTTTTTTTTTTAATCAAGTGCCTCCTGTGTATCAAGCACTGTATTGGGCTACGGAGTGGAATGAAGTTTGATTGTTATCACTGGTCCCACTATGACGTTAGAGGGATTTCAATCTTACATATAAAACTAAAAACACATAGTAACATGTGATAATTCAAATCAAAAAACATGTAGTGCATATGTGTATGTGCATGTGCCTGTATGTGTGTGTTTATGCAATAGCACCTTCTGCTATCCATGCTGGAAAAACAATCCACGCTTGGATGAAGCATGTTTGTTGTCTCAAATAAAATGTACAGATGGAGTGACAATCTGCAAAGCTATCCCCTCCGCACATATACCTTGGATAGATGCTGCACATCAGTGATGAACTTGGTCCAAAGTGAAACAAGAGGAGGAGAGTCAGCTGGATTGCTCTGGGGAAATTTTACAGCAATTTTCATCACCCCAAGCTTCTCTGAGAAAAAAGTGACCCATTTTTTTAAAAAAAGAGATTCTTCTGATATTCCAAAGTGGCTTCAAGTCATAGAATTCAAAGGCTTCCCAGGATTGAAGTTCTCACTCAAAGAACAATGGAAAAGCACTTGCTGAGCATAGGGAGGAGACAACATATTGTCAAGCAAAAACTGAGTAAGGATCATCACAAGGAATATTATCAAACACTTATATAATCAGGAAAAAAAAAAAAGATCCTTCCATGTACCTCCACCCAAAGCAGATTTAAACAAAACATACTGAGCTTGGTCTGAATTAATGCACCATGGATCTCTAAGGAAACAGCAGAAAGATTTCCCCTTCTTTGAGGTCAACTTTGGTCATCCAAACTTTCATTTTATGTTCATCCTTTTGCATGATGGCATTGTATAAATTCTTTTCCTAGATCTAGATTTCCATAAAGTGTCCATAGAAGACTAGGGTGAAACTGAGAATTAAGATCGACTAATATGTGAGATCTCCCTTTCACTCTGCCCTTCTTCCTGCCATGAGGTGCAGAGAGACTTTGACAATACAGAAGAGAAGGAAGGGAGGACATTTAGCAGAGGAAGTGGTGTGATGACCGTACGTGACCTGTCCACGGAGACTAAGACAGCCCACGATGGGAGCCTCTATTTTCCAATATACACTGAATTCATGCTCTTGCTATGAGAGGCACCAAGTCCCAGTTCCTGTATCTCACCCCAGGACTGGCCCAGATGGCTGCATGAGTTAATCACTGAGTGGAAACCAGGTTGTATTGCTTATGGTTCTCTGCCCAATTTCAGAAGGAACAGTCAAGGGGATAATAAGCACAGTGGGAAACCTCTTGATTGTCTGGATTGGAAGTAACTTCTGGATGGCTAGGGGACTGCTGGGGTCAAGAAGAATGGTGGATTTGCATCTGCTTATTTGATTTGAGTATCATTCATTGTTATTGTTGTTTCTCCCAAGAGTAAAAGAACTGGAGGCAACATTCAAGCGTGTCTCTCCCTTTCCATGGGCAAAATTCCATTATATCAAGAGTATGTCTTGAAGGCTCAGGAAGCAGCAAGTTCAAGGAAGCAGAGTTTAGGAGTTTACAAAGTAGAATAAATAAGAGCTTGAGAGCTGATTTCTGATTGGTCGGATTTATAATCATCTAGGGATCTAGTAGAAAATTGTCCAGTATAGAGTTGACTCTAAGAAATGGAAGGGGATTCTTTCCCCAGAACGCTAAAGAGTTCTTCACAGCTGTACAATGGAATAGTTGTACGCGATCATTTGGGGGGCAATGTGAGACCATGTGAGCTCTGGCTCCTTCCTGCTGGCTAGAATCGGGATAATGGCTATTAGTACCATGTTAAACTTTTAACTTTTAACTGACTAGATATAGGAATGAAGGAGAAGGAAGAGTAAGGATCCTCCCGAGACTACACACGTTGGTGCCTGGAAGATGACGGTATCTTTAATAGAAAGAGGAAAGTTGGAAAGAAGGGTAGATTTCATGAAGAAGATAATGAGTTCTGTTTCATGAATAATGAGTTTGAGGTACCCATGGGCTGTTCAGGTGGAATTGTCCAGCAGGCAATTAGCAAGGATGGACTGGAGCTAACAAAAGGATTGGGGGTTGGGCATATAGATAATAACTGGACTGAAAGGAGTCCCTGAGATCCCCAAGAGAGAATGAAGAGAAAGAGTAGAGAAGAGGGTCCCAAGCAGAGCTGTGCTGTACACAAAAGCATATGGGGTGGGACGTGAGTGATGGCCAATCAACATCTATCTAACACCCTCAATGGTCCAGGCATCCCTCAAAAGAAGGAGCAGTCAGACATATAAGAACCAGGAGAGCTCCATGAAAACTCAGAAAGCATCCAGGAGAAGGGGGTGATTAATAGTGTTAGAAAGGTCAAGGAATTGTTAGATATGCTTTCGAATTGATTCTCCTGCCAAAAAGGTGAATTTAAATTGAGCCAGATGAATAGCTCTCCCATGGTCCATCTTATACCCAGGGCTACTCTGGATCTAGACTGGGGAGCACAATGAAGAGAACTGGCTCCTGGGATGATCCATTGACTTTGGCTTTAGTAGCCCCATGAGGCTACTGGCCAGCCTTTCAGCACTTTGTCTGGGAGTAGTAAAAAGTATGGCCTGGAGAGGGGAATAGAGGTGGGGATACCCATTAGGAGGTTGTTGCTTCTTGAGGCTAGAGAGAGGACTGTTGGAGTCACTCTCCATGGAACTGAGGTTTTTCTATAGGTGACTGCTAGCTGGAGCTATAACAACAGTTGACTGTCTGGGTCTAGGGTCAAGAGAAATGGGGAAGGGGCTGGGAGTCAGTTCCTTGACTCATGGAGCCATTGATTGTCAGAGGCAATCCAAAGATAATGTTGGCTCTCTGAGGGGTTGGGGACATGGGTGAGCGGTTCTCCTCCCTTAGGGTGAGGCCATGTCTGTCTATGTCAGGTTAAGCTTCTGCTGAGGGGCCAGGGTGTGGGCCCAGATACAGGGACTAAAATGAGATCACTCCACCTTACTAAGACAACACCCCTGAGGCTTTTCCTTGTTTAGAATACACAGTGCCCGGTGTTCTTGATATAAAAGGAGAGAGAGAGGAAGGGAAATTTAGTGTGATTGTACAGGAGACAGAAAGGAAAGGAAAAGAGAGGAAAGGAAAGGAAAGACAAAAAGAGAAAAGAGAAAATATTCCAGATGAGAACAGAATAGAAAAGAATAAGTAAAGACAAAGCGAAGGGGAAATAGGGGAATAGAACTAAATAGAGGAAGGGAGAAGGGAAGAGAGACCAAGAGAGGAAAATAGAGAAGACAACAGGGAAGAGGAAAAGAACATAAATGTATTAGAATATAGAGAAGGGAGAAAAGAAGAATAAAAACAGGGCAAAGAAGAGGAGAGAAAGGTGGGAACTTAATGAAAATAGAAGTGAGGAGAGAGGAGAAACGAAAAAACATAGTTGAGGAAAGAGGAGGATATAGAGAATAGGAAAAACAAACAGGCTAATAAAGAAAAGGGGAGTAAAAGGGAAGAGCAGAGGAGGTGAGAGAGAGCAGAGGGCAGACTTTGGGAGGCCAAGTTGAGGCAGAGTCACGGAAGCCACATGTTCTCACTGGTCAGTGGTCTGGCCCTGCTGGCCGCGTCCCTCCTGCTCCTGAAAATGCTCAGTTTCTACCTGGCTCGAAACCAGTTCCCTCCTGGCCCGTGCCCCCTCCCCATCCTTGGAAATCTGCTGCAGTTGAATTTCCAGCTTCATCCTGAGAAGCTCAGTCAGGTAGGGCTTCCTTGATGATTCAAAGTTTGTTTGCCTGGCCCCCTCCAACTCCCATTCACAGGACAATGGAAGAAAACAACTTTCCAAGGAAGGGGAGTTCTCAGAGGGGAGCAGAAAAGGGGAACCCAAGGGAAGAGCTCAGCTTTCTCCCAAATCTCATCATTGGAGTTCTAGACTGGGAGGGAATCCTCTGAGATGGTGCTTATTGACTTCTGCTGCCCAGACTTCTGAACTTCAGCAGATGCATAAATGGGAATATTAATTGCATGGGGGAACCTGCTAAAATAATCGGTCGTTAGCTGTCTGCTATATCCGAGGAGCTTTTTTGAAAGGGAGTGGGTCCCATCTCAGAGGCTGATCCCCATCTGTCCTGAGGTCCAAACACCTGCTAATGTCCTGCTACAAATGGCACCTCCTTTCTGGTTCTTGGTTCACCCCAATTGTGCTTCCACGGTAGTTTGCCAGCCCATTCTCCTGCCGGTAAGGATTGTGGATGGGAAGGAGCAAATGTTGGGTGTTGGTCATGGGGAAGAGGAGGCATGGAGGTTGTTCCCCTTAGTTTCTAAAAGGCAAAGCAGGAGCAATGGTTTGGAGTTGTAAAGTAAAATTGCAGTTTGATAGAAGGGTAATTTTCCTAAGAATTGGAAATGACTAAGCAAAAGTTGTCCATTATCAAGAATCATAGATTTAGATCTGGAAGAACTACAAGACTATCAGTCTCCAACCCCCTTACTTTACAGATAAGAAAACTGAGATACACGGAGGCTATATGACTAGCCCAAAGTCACATGGATCCTACGCATTAGAAGTAGGATTTGACATAGGCAATAGGCAATTATACCACCCTGCCTGCCTGTGTATCCTGGAGACATGGATTCCTAGAGGAGATTCCATTAAGGTAGCCTTGAAGGTCCTCTTCTCCGGTCAGGAGTTTGCCTAAGTTAGGACGAAGCTGGCATTGGACCCAGCCATGACATGGTCTCCTGGATACGTGACTTCCTGCTAAAAGTATAATCTATCCCACTCAGAAAGGAGAAGAAGCCAATCAAACTTTCTCTTTTCACAGCCAAACCCTTACAACTCCAATCTGCTCATTTTATAGAAGAGTAAACTAAGAAATGATTGTCCCAGATCATGAACTAAGCAGCAGGGCAAGATTTTAGACCCAGCTCATTTGATTCCCCCCAAACCAGAGTCACATCTTCCCTCTGCAGATGGCCAGGAAACATGGGAGCATCTTCACTGTGTGGGTGGGGTCAACGCCAGTAGTTGTACTGAATGGTTTCCAGGCTGTGAAGGATGCCTTAATCACTCATTCAGAGGACTTTGCTGACCGGCCAATTACCCCCCTCTTTGAGGACCTGTTTGGAGACAAAGGTAACACTCTCCTTGCGACCAACAGTGAGGTCGTGATGAAGGCCTAATTGTGGATGACAAGTGGGGCTATGCCAGGGGCTTGCTAAGGAAACTCAGTAAATCTTCAGCCTTTAGATCTGCCTTTACTCTAGCTCCATTTTGGGAGGTGTGAATAGAGAAACTTGGAGGAAAACAGAAGGGAGAGACCAGGTGGTTTTCTAGATATTATTTCTAGATATTACAATGAGCTCCTGCTGGACCCAGGCTGAGCGTTTCAATGAATGGGTGAATGAATAAAAATAAGCATCTACTACATGCTCCCTCTGTGACAAGCATTGTGCCAAGTCCTGAGATACAAAAAGAAAAGCAAGGTAGCTCTTAAAAAAACTAATGTTCTCAATAGGGGGAAATATTACATAAAGGGGACTGGTGGCCAGGGAAGAAAGTTTTGGTTTGAGAAATAGAGAGGATGGTGACGGCGGCCACACACTTTTCAATTGCATTGAAAAATATTGATTTGTTTATGGTTTCAGACCAGGTTGGTTTGGGAAGAGGATACATGCAAGAGAGTAGGGAAAAAGGCAAGATGGCCAGGGTGGAATGTCAAGTTTGGGTAGAACCTGCTGGATAAAGCAGACTATGCAATGCATTTCTAAAAAAAGGCCACATGGAGCCCAAGGAAGCAGTTTCAGATCTCAGAGATTTAAGTCTTCCAGCCTGTGATCTTGGGTCAGAGGAAGCAGCGAGGCAGAGGGAATGGCCAAAAGAGGGCTGTGATATAAGGAGGATCCCTCGTGACCACCTTACTACCAGCTTCTGTCCTCTGTTTTTTAAAATTTTATACTTCTTTTCCCACATTGGACAAAAGATCCAGTAACAGCGTCAAAAAGACTATCATTGAACTGGGCGAACTCTGTCATCGCATGGTATAGGGAGTATAACCGTGGGTCCTGGTAAAGCAGGAGTAGAATGTTTTCCACTAAAACTTCCTTTTTCCATTGGCATCAGGGATCATCTCCTCCAGTGGTCACACCTGGCTACAGCAGAGACGCTTTGGCCTGACCACCCTACGCAGCCTGGGGATGGGCAAGAAAGCCCTGGAGCAGCAACTGCAGGAGGAGGCACAGAACCTGGTGGAGATCTTTCGCAGAGAAAATGGTAGGAAATGGGAAGTTGAGGTGGAAGCAGGCAGCAATACTAATGGCTGACATTTATCATCTTCAGGTTTACAAAGCAGTTTTTACAGACCTCTCACTGGATTCTGCTACAGCCCTGGGAACTGAGTGGTTTGATTTTTTTTTTAACCAAACTAGGCAGAGACTTTCTTTAAAAATCTTCTTTTCCAATGTAGATGAGAATCTACTCTTCCTTTATCCTCTTGGATGCTCATATTGCCATTATAAGGTATAATCCCAACTCCAAAGTCAGTTCTTAATCCATACTGATACCTCTCTATGATTTTAAAGGTGAGGAATTTGAGACCTAAAGAGGCAAAATCACTTGCTTAAAGCTATATAGCTTGTCAGTGCTGATGCCAGAATTTGAACTCAGGTCTTTTCTCATTCCAAATTTAATTGTTTTTTATTATACCACACTACCTTTCCAACATGCAGCTCAGATGTATGTGTGGAGAGGGGTAATAAGTTGGTGAGTTAGTAGTACAAGCAATTGTAGTTACAAATTAAGACAGAGCCAGGCCAAGGGGAGAAGGGAAGGGAAGGAAAGGGAAAGGAAAAAGAGAGGGAGGAAGAAGGGAAAGAGGAAGAGGAGAGAGAAGGAAAGACAAGAAAAACAGAGGAAAGGGAAAGGAAGGGAAGGAGAGGGGAAGGGAAAGACAAAAAAAAAATCATTATCTCTCTTCAGATCAACCTGCAATACTGACAGGTGTAGCTAGAACCTCTATTGCCACTGGCTTTTATATCTCATCCTTTCTCTCTCAAAGGCAAATCCTTCGACCCCCATATTCCCATTGTCTGGGCAGCATCCAATGTGATCTGTGCTCTAGTGTTTGGCCGTCGCTTCTCCCATGGGGATCCCTTCTTCCAAGAAATGATGAAAGCAATTGGCTTTGGGCTGGCCTTTATCACTACCATCTGGCGGCGGGTAAGCTGGGGTTGGGGTCGTGCTGTCAGTCATTTGTTCAGGGATTTTGATGCCTTCTTGGGTAATGATCTACAGGAAGCAACCTGTGAAGCCTGTCTGCTCAGTCAGTTAAGTAGCTATTGAGACCCAAAGGACACACACATAAGCAGCATCTGACCAAACAGTTGTGGCAGAAAAGTTTAGACAAATCATTTTTTCCCAGGAAAAATTTTCCCATTTTTTTTTTCCTAGAAGAGCTATCTCCTACTTCCTCCATGTATTGGAAGGGTTATCTGCAATGTAGAACCAACTAAGGAGCACAGAGTGAAATAAGAATGGAAACGTAGTCCAGAACCAGTCTTTGAAGGGCTTTAACAGCTAAGTTGGGGATTTGTATTTTAGCATACAGACAACAGGAAGCCGTTGAAAACTGAGCTGGGAAGTACGATGGCATATCTGTGCTTTAAGAAGATTACTTTGCAGGAATATTAGAGAAGGGAGAAAATGGAAGTACAGAGACTGAGAGACTATATCAATAGTCCTGGCATATGTAACTAGTAGTTATTCTACATATTCCCCAGCCACACATATGTTATAATCGCTTCCCGTTGAAAAATGGCACAAATGCACTGATTGTACCTTAGGGGACTAAAGGAAAATCTTAAATTTAGGTCAATGTTTGTGTCCCCAACTTTGAGTGCCACTCATCTGCATACTGCTAAAAGTAATTTAACCACTAGGGGGTTCTGTTGACTAGTTTCCTGATCTTGTTCAGTAATAAGGACCAAGTGTTAGTGACCCAACAGAGATCTGACTTTACGCAACACTAGAGGGCACTCTGGGATGGGTGATAATGCCAAGTTCTTCTGGCATTCAGAGACTAGCAACCTTTCCTTTCTAACCCTAAATTTTCTAACCTTATGCTCAAAGGGCTTTAGTCAAAGGGCTTAATCCCTTGGGTTTTATCCAGGCAAATTTTTGGATTAATGTTTATTCCTCCTGAATTTCTGTCTATTGTCACATTCTTGCTGTATTTCTTTTCTATTCTATTCTTTTCTCTCTCTCTCCTCTTTTTTCTTTTTTTGCTGAGGTAATTGGGGTTAAGTGACTTGTCCAGAGTAATACAGCTAGGAAGTGTTAAGAGTCTGAGGCTGGATTTGAACTCAGGTCCTCCTGACTTCAGGGCTGGTGCTCTATCCACCACCCCAACTAGCTTCCCCTCTTCTTGATGTATTCCAATTGAACTTCCTGTCCTTTTGGACACAAATTGCGGATAGAGCCACAATCCCGGTACTCAGATTCAAACCTCCCACTTTGGGTTCAGACAACCTCAAATGCCAGAGTTGAAAGAAACACAGGCCATGTGTTATGGTTCAAATCTTCCACTCTTTGTGACTCTGGATCTAATAAACACAAAGGTATTCATTAGTCACTTAGAAGTTTCCATGGCTAGACCAGATACTGAATGAAGCTCTATCTCTGGATACATCTTCTAGGCACTCTGCTTCTATTCTGCTTTCTACTTCTGTCTTAGCTCTGAATACATGCCTTGTTTGCTCCCAAGAATTGTTTCGAGCCCAAAGACTCATATATCTCAGGGACTTATCCAAAGCATCTTACCTCAAGCTGTTCACCTAGACTTTGTGCCCAACCTATGTAGAGCATTCCAAACTCATATTGGTCTGATCAACCATAATCAGACATACTGTTCTTGATTCCAACTTATTTGGTCCTCTTCAAGAATGAAAGATCACAACCAATCAACCTCAGCACCTCATGCTCAAAGATTCTCATATCATGATTCTAAAGTCTTATCTCAAGAGATTAGCTTAAGGGAAGACATAGGCTGACTCAATCATGGTTCCCATTTTGGCCTCTCTCTTTCCTCAAATATTTCTCCCATTGTAGGTCCAACAGTACCTCCAGGTACCTCACTGACCAGTCCTCTGGACTGGTCATCTGGGGTAGGAAAACATAGCCATATCTCACCGTATAACAATAATGGTCACACTTAGGTTAATACTTTATGATTTATAAAGTGTTGACCTCAACAATCCTGCAAGATAAGTTGGGTAGGTATAATTAAGCCAATTTAATAGATCAGGACATGAAGTTTCAGGAAAATTAAGTGATTTGCCTCAGATCAATGGCTAGTTAGTGATGGAACCAACATCCTCATCAAAGCCCGGGAATTAAATAACCTGCTGCTTTAATAGGAACTTCTCTGTCCCTTTTTGAAACTCTCCTTCCACTCATTTTCCACTGCAGACTCATTGTCATTTTAATTTATTCTCATAAACTTCTAGAAACTCTAAGCTTTTCCAGGTTGTTTTCAGTATGTTGAATCTAATAAGTTCCACAAATTCTTATATTAAATGTGGGTCTTTTTATGCAGTTGTATGATCTCTTTCCATGGCTACTGCGCCAACTCCCTGGACCTCACCACAAGATCTTTCAGTATCAGAAGATCGTGAAGAATCTCATCTTCCAGGAGATCCAGAGTCACAAACAAAGGGTGCCCAAAGACACAGATGACTTTATCAGCTGCTATTTGGCTCAGATTACTAAGGTAAGAACCATGTCAGGAATTCTGGGCCACCTTTAAGATTCAGCTTTCTTCTTGTATACTCAGAGAGAATTGCTTTCCCTAGAAGTCAATCTGATACCATGTTCTCTGTTCTTTAGGAAAGCTTTCAGAGCTCCTCAGGCCCCATAGAAGGACCATATTACTTCTTTGCTTCCTTTGATTTTTCTCTGTCTTGGGCCAGAGCTGAAGTCCTATAGACTTGGGCTCCAAGGATGACAGAATTGAGAACTTCCTGAGAATTCTGATCACCCATGGAAGTTTGGATGTGCCAGTGGGCGCTCAGAACAAAGGAGGGCTAGAGAGTCAGGAGTATCCACTCATTAATCCTGTCTAGTTTTTTTTTTTTTTTTTTTTTTACAGAAAAAGGATGACCCTCTGTCCACATTCAATGAAGAGAATTTGATCCAAGTAACCATTGATCTCCTCCTTGGGGGCACTGAAACTACAGCCACTACCCTGCGCTGGGCACTACTCTATATGATCCATCATAGAGATGTTCAGGGTGAGGACACACTGGGGAAAGGGAAGCTCAACACAGGCCATGAGGTCTCTAAGGAAGGCTTTCTCATATCTTGCCAGAGTTCATCCCTGGATAAAGTAGCCATCCCCCCAGGACTGGCAGTTCCAGATGGGTAGATGAACGGTCCTGTATAACTCAATGGTTCATCAGCCATTCCTGGGGAATCTGAGGCTGATTTTTGTTCTTATGATATCCCCCTCCCCATCCTCCCAAGTGAAAGCATGGAGTTAATTTTCCAATTGATAACTGGTCAAAGGATATGAACAGATAATTTTCAGATGAAATTAAAACCATTTCTAGTCATATGAAAAAATGCTGTAAATCATTATTGATCAGAGAAATGCAAATTAAGACAACCCTGAGATATCATTATATACCTCTCAGATTGGCTAAGATGACAAGAAAAGATAATGAAGAATATTGGAGATTTGGGGAAACTGGGACACAGATACATTGTTAGTGAACTAATCAAACCATTCTGAAGAGCAATTTGGAACTATACTCAAAAGGCTACCAAGCTGTGAATACCATTTGATCCAATTGCGTCTCTACTGGGCTTATATCCCAAAGAGGTCATAAAGGAGGGAAAGGGATGTGTACAAAAATGTTTGTAATAGCTCTTTTTTAGTGACAAGGAACTGGAAATTGAGTGGCTGCTCATCAGCTGGGGAATGGCTGAATAAGTGGTGGTATATGAAGGTTATGGAATATTATTGTTCTGTAAGAAATGATCAGCAGGATGATTTCAGAGAGGCTTGGAGAGACCTACATGAACTGATGCTAAGTGACATGAGTGGAACCAGGAGAACATTGTACACAACAATAGCAATATTATAGATCAATTCTAATGGATGTGGCTCTCTTCAACAATGAGGCGATTCAGATCAGTTCCAATGGTCTTGTGATGATTCTGTACCCAGAGAGAGAACTGTGGGAAATGAGTGTGGTTCACAACATAGCATTGTCACTTTTTTTGCTTGTTTGCTTCCATTTTCTTTTCTTTTTTGCTCTGATTTTTCTTGTGCAGCATAATTGTGGAAGTATGTACAGAAGAATTTCACATAAAAAAAAAAATCATGGGGGCAGCTAAGTGGTGCAGTAGATAGAGCACCAGCTCTGAAGTCAGGAAGACCTGAGTTCAAATCTGGCCTCGTACACTTAAGACTTCCTAGCTGTGTGACCCTGGACAAGTCACTTAACCCCAATTGCCTCAGGAAAAAAAATGGGACTACTCCTGGCTATCATTTACCAGAAATCCAGTATGATTCAGTGCAGCACTCTAGGCTTAGAGACTGAAGGTTTGCATGAAACCTCTAGCTCTGGCATTTACTACTCAGAATTATGGGACCTTCAGTAAGCCCTATCCTCTCTGACTCCCAGTTTCTCCATCCATAAGATGGGGAAATATTATGTTATCTGCCTTACCCCAAGAATTATTATAAAGAAAGTACTTTCTAAACAGCTACTGACGATTTTATTGCTATTTGCAGAATAACCAACTAGTGTTGATGACTTGGGTCACTAGAACTCAGTTTCCCCAGTATAGGATAGGGAAAACATATTTGGATTACCTGTGCTCAAGGTGGTCAGAAAGCACTAAAGAAAGAAAGTTGTTATTAGTAAGGAGGCAAATTAGTTTAGATTAGTGTAGATGAGTTTGAGGTCACCAATTTTCTGAATCTGAATTTCCTTATCTTTATAGTGAGAGGTTCAAGAGATCATGTCAACATCTTGTGCCCTTGTGGCCTATTTTAGAAGAACAAAAGGAATGATAGAGGATAGGGCCCTCTGCAGATTCCTGGCATTGGACTATGGGCCAGAGGGATGGTAGTGACCTTTCACTGCTGTCAGTGAATGAGCTTTGGAAATAATAAGGCAAGCAGTCTGCTCTTGTTTCTCCTCATAGCCCAGAGCATGGTCCTGCTCAGCGGTGTTCAGCATATGACTGAATGCAATGACATGGTAGGACTGAGTGTATCTTGGGTTACCTTGAAGTAGATGTTTTGGGGTTTTTTTTGGCTGAGGCAATTGGGGTTAAGTGACTTGCCCAGGATCACACAGCCAGGAAGTGTTAAGTGTCTGAAGCCAGATTTGAACTCAGGTCCTTCAGGCTTCGGGGCTGGTGCTCAATCTATTGTACCACCTAGCTGTCCCAAAGTAGATGCTTCTTATATACAGGAGAATCCCATCTCCTGTGGAGTAAGACAAGCTCCAAGAGCATCAAATCCCAAAAGATTGGTCCCCAAATGATCCAGAGAATCTCTCTGCAGAAAAGGTTCAGGAGGAGTTGGACACAGTCCTCAGTCCATCCCAGGTGATCAGCTTTGACGATCGGAAGCACTTGCCTTACACCAACGCCGTCCTCCATGAAGTACAACGTTTTTGTAGTGTCATCTCCGTGGGTGCTGTGCGCAAGTGTGTGACGGCCACCACTGTGCAGGGATTTTCCATCCACAAGGTACAAGGGCTGGCCCTGTCCACGGAGCACTAATAATCTACTGTTCCCCTTCCCCTACCCCATCCCATTCCAGTGAGACGGGATCTGGCCACCTCCTCTCCATGATGTCCATGGTCCCTGAGGAGCTTTCTCTTCTTTCCCCATCAGTTCTACCTGAGCCACGATATACTGATGAAGCATCTGTGATGCGCACGGCACCGGGCCAGGTGCAGGCCCGTGACTAGGGAGTAATTCACGGTTCGGCTCAAGTTCCATTTCTTCCACTAGGGCCAGGGCTCCTTCACCAGATATCTCCTGCTGACTTCAGATATGTGACATCACCCAGGGCACAGGTGTTTGTGTGTAGAACTCGGCCCAAACGGGTTCTTCTTTGTCTAAAGAGTGTGTGTGTGTGTGTGTGTGTGTGTGTGTTGGGAATGGGGTCAAGCCCCAACTTTTCAGTAGGCTGAAATATTCCCTTTGGTCTCCAGAGCATATTCAAAGACTGAGCTATTCTTACTGCCTGAACAAGTGTGAGTTTGTTCACCATCACCATCACCATCACTAACAAAAATATTGTTCCACATAATACACATAATGTTCACGGAAAAGAGGAGTCATAGCGAATGCCAGTTCCAGACACTTACAAGTTGTGTGATCCTGGGTCAGTCACTTCTTCCTGTTTGTCTCAATTTTCTTATCTGTCAATGAGCTACAGAAGGAGATGAAAAAATATTCCAGGATCTTTGCCAAGAGAATCTCCAAATGGGGTCAAGGAGCACTGCTTCTAGTTTGTTTTCACTGAGCCCGCCCATTCCCACTCCAGTCAGCAGCCTCGGTCCTTTCTCCCTTTCTGTAGGGCACAATCATCTTACCGAACCTGGCCTCGGTATTGTTTGACCCCAAGCACTGGGAGACCCCCTGGCAGTTCAATCCTGAGCACTTCTTGGACCCAAAAGGAAACTTTGTGATCAATGAGGCTTTCTTGCCCTTCTCTGCAGGTAACGGCCGAGGGCCGCACGAGCATGGGCGGTGGAGAGGGGGGTGGACACCCCAGGTGGCATTGATGGTCCTATTCTTCTTCCAGGTCCCCGGGTGTGCTTGGGGGAGCTGCTGGCCAAGGCCGAGCTCTTCCTGGTGTTCACCAATCTGCTCCGGGAGTTTCAGCTGCGGTTTCCTGAAGGAGCCTCTGGGAATGAGCGAGATTACATTTTCTGGGGCACGTTGCAGCCCCAGCCCTACAAGATCTGTGCCCGCCCTCGCCGAGGCTGGTCCGGGGGATGCGGCAGAGAAGACGGGCTTTAAGCTCCTGCGCTTCCCCCGGTCTCCTCCGTGGTTTCTGTTTCTTCTCGTGGCTCACTAAACTTCTGCAGTTAGGATGGGAGAAATGGGGGGAGGGGAGGGGGGGGGGCAGAGCCAGTGCTTTTCCCAGAGTCCCTGGAGCTGCCTCAGGAAGGCCGGAGAGCTGCCGACTGCAGCGTCCCAGGAGGCTTTGGAGGCTTCATGCGTATCACTGCGGACATGCCGGGCTTCAGGAAGGACGCGGGGCCTTCTTGGCTTCGTCCGGGGCCCGTAGGAGACTCTGGGAGAGGCAAAAGCCGCTTCAGTCTTTGCTTCGTCAGCACAGCCCGGCTTCCCTTCCCAAAGTCCCAGACGATCCGAGGGCCTCGGCCCGGACTTGTCACTCCCAAAGGAAGTTCGCCCCAAGTTGGGAAAGCTGCGGGTCCCTCCTTCTGCTTCTGACAGGGAAAGAGCCGGGCGGGGTAACGGAGCCGCACTTCTGTGAGGGGTCATCCCCGAAAAAGGCCTCCCGCGCCCCCTCCCCGGCCCCGGCTGCCTAACTGAGGATCCTTCTTTAAAAAATAAAGCTGGGAAAGAGGGAAACAGAAAACCCACAAAACACCCCGAACGCCCTCCGCGGGAGACGCTTCCGGGGGTGGGGGGCAGGGAGGGGGAGGGGGCAGGGAGGGGGAGGGGAAGGGGGAGGGGCGGGGGTCTCGCCGGCCTCCCCAGGGCCGCTCTTGGTGAACCTGCACCTTCGCTTCTCACAAGATACGTAATAAACCCGACGGTCGCTTCCGGAGCTTCGGCCTTTGTTCCGACTTTTAAAAAACGCGCGCTTGGTCCTCCCCGCTGACCCCCGCCCGCCTCCCGTTAGGAGCCTGGGAAGGGCGGCCCCGCCCCTGTGACGAGCGCGCCGGGCACCGGCCCCGCCCCCAGCGGCCCCACTCCCTAAGGAGCCCTCGCCAACTGCCCAGCGCCGCGCGGGCCCGGGAGCCCCCTGGTGGGGGCTCGGGAAGCAGCCGCGCCGCCCGGGGCAGGAAGTGGCAGCGGCGCCTTCCGGGGAGCGCCCCGACACATGGAGAAACTGGGGCTCAGGGAGAAGGCGCCGGTGGAAGAGCCGCCCCTTTCCCGGCCTGCGCGGGCCCCGGCAGAGGGCGCAGCGCCCCGGGCTGGAGGCGGCGACGTCTGCGGCTGCGCGGAGGGCCCGGGCCGGCCGGGGAAGCGGCTCGCCATTGGTCGGGCGTGTCTCGTGACACCCCTGAAAAGCCTGATTGGCTGCGGTGCGGGAGGCGGGCCGTTGCTGTGGAGACGGAGTGACAGGAGGGAAGTGACAGGAGGCGAGTGACGGTCCGTCCGGGCTCGGGGCGGCGGCCGCGGCTCCAGGAGCCGGAGGGAGGAGGAGTGGGCCGGGGAGCCGGGGCCGGGCGGAGGTGAGCTAAGAGCCGGCGGGGGGCGTCACTGGCTGGACTGCGACTGTTGAAATTACTGGGGGGTTCGGCCCCTCCCCCTTCCGTCAGCCCCGCCCCCTGCTCCCCTCCCCCTTTCCTCCTCGGGCTGATGGTATTTAGACCCCCTTTTCGTACTCCTCCCCCGCACTCCGTCCCCTCCCCCTCCAACATCTCAGACTCTCCCCTTCCCCGCCAGTACCTCAGACCACCCCCTTTCCCTGCTCCCCCTCCTCTGTTTCCAACATATCTAGAACCCCCCGTGCCCCTCCCCCTGCCCCCTGCCCCTTCTCCCTCCGTTTCCCAGATCCCTCCTCTTCCCTCCCCCTCCCCCTTCTCTTGCCTGCTTCGGACCCCTCCTGTCTCCCCCCCTTCTGCTCTTTCTCACCTTTTTCCTTTCCTCCAGGTCAGCTGTGGCTTCTTCCCTCTCCCACTGTTTTCCTCAGCCCCCTCTCCAATGCCCCCCCCAACCTGGGCAGGACCCATCCCCCCACCTGGGCCTTGCGGGCAAGGGTGTGGCCGCTGTTGCTGCGGTCAGTGCCGTCCCCTGGGACCCCCCCCCCCCTCCCCCTTCCCCCCACTCCCCCCCCCCCCCCCTTCCCCCCCCCCCCCCCCCCCCCTGCCCTGGGAACCACACCTGGAGTCCCCGCCTGTCAGTTAACTCAAGCCCCCTCCAGAGCCTCCGTTTCCTGGGCTGTCATGAGGGGGGGCAGATCTGGGTTTTCGAAGGGCCCCTGGTTCCTTGGATCACAGGGGAAAGCCCCACAGTAGGAATACCGAGGGCTGCCGGGCTCCATTCTTTAACTTAAAAGGCCCCAATGCTGCCATTTAGGCCCCGGTCTTTCTCCTCAGCAAACCTGTCCTACTTTTGTGTTGCAGTTTGAGGTGGGAGACGAAGTTCTGGCAGCTGCGGCCCCTTTGTGATGCTGAAAATGCCGGCAGATGGAGCCGAGTCCCCTGCTGAGAGAGACTTCTTCAAGGATGCCGCGTTCCCTGCCTGTGATTCTTCCCTCTTTTGTACCTTTTCCACTCCCCTGGCGCAGTTCCGAGAAGATATCACCTGGCTGCGCCCACAGGTGACGTGGGCGGGTTAACAAGCTGACCACTGTCCACAATAGAGCCTTTTTTCAGGGTCTGGATGGTCTTTCTCCAGCCTTTCTTAGGGGAGGAAGACATTAGTTTGTATTTCACGCACACTGCCCCGATCCAGTTTAGCACAGTTACAGAGCCTGTTAATGTTCAGTCCGAGACACTGTGCTAACGGGTACTTTCATTAATATTTTGATTAGAAACAGTCACTGTGAACATCCCCCTGCATCGGGAAGGCCTCACAAATAGGTTTGTAGAACCTCTGTTTATATTTGAGGAATCCAGCACAGAGAAGTGCCACAAAATTCCAGATGGTCAAAAGCTTCCGTTTTCTAGTGGAACGGTGCTGGGCCCGGGCCCGGCTTGTTGGGTGATGTTCTTAATTCATGCCTAGGATGAAAATTCCCATACAGTTTCCCAGTAATGGAATCCCAAAGAGGGCTGGGCTGCATCTGTGTGGGGAGCCCTCCCCGAAAGCCTTCAGGTCAAGCCTTCAGGTCAGGCAGAGGTTCTGGTAAAAAGGAACCCCGCTCAGATCTAAGTCGGTCTAGATAGTCCTCTCCAAAGATACTGGGATTTAGATAACATGTTTCTCAGGTTGTTGGCAGAATAAAAGATCATATATGATAGTGTCAGGCTTCACAGACATTACAATTGCCATAATATGTTTTCTCTCCCAAGTTCAAGTTAAGAAGTATTCATTGAGCACCATGGTATGAGCTACTGTGCTAAATGTTGGTGATGAAAAGAGAGGAGAGAAAGGCATCCCCTGCTTTCAATGTCTTCCCAACAAATGCCTGACAGTAGATTTATTCAGTCATTTAAGTCTCATCCAACTCTTCATGACCCCATTTGGGATTTTCTTGGCAAAGATACTACAATGATTTGCCATTTCCTTTTCTAGTCCGTTTTATAGATGAGGAAACCGAGGCAAACACAGTCACCCAGCCATTAAGTGTCTGAGGCCAGATTTGAATTTGGGAAGACTTCAAGCCCAGTACTCTGTCCCCTACATCAATACTGCTTATTTATAGAGCATAGGGAAGGTCTAAGCTTGTGATTCTGTGCAGTGTTCCTCAAGGTGTGGAATGTCCTTCCTTCCTCTGGGCATCTAGTAAGGGTGAAGGGCCCTGGGACAACAATGTAGTTGTTTCCATTGACACTTGCCTCGGTGTACCTCACCAGCAGAGAGCAAGTTGTCGGGACACTGGCATCCTCCACGTGGCCTCATTTCTCAGCCTTTGGATTCAGGCCGTGCTTTCACTTAGTTGGGCCTTTGAGCACATCTTCATGTCATTTGTCCTTCATCGCTTTGTATTGGGTCTAGTGTTTTCTATGGGATTCTCTAATGATCATTAATATGTACCTCGTAATGTACCTCATTAATATGTCACTGCTGTACTGTGAGCATCTGGAGGTCAGAAATCAGTTTCTTTAGTGTGCCAGCTAGGACAGGGGATGCTTTGGAATATTTGACTTGTAACCCTGCTACCTCATTATGCTCTAACTGGGAAGATTTTCTTTATTGTAGGAAATTTGCTCTACTCCCCGATTGTTCCCAGATAACCCACAGGAAGGCCAGATAAAGCAAGGGATTCTGGGAGACTGCTGGTTTCTCTGTGCCTGTGTAGCTCTCCAGAAGAACAAACATCTCTTGGATCAGGTAAGGGGCCTCCCCCTGTCCTTGCTGAGGCTGACAAGCACAGGCTTCTTTCCTCTGTCCTCCGCTGCCACCAGACAGCCCTTGAGAAAGCTAGTGAGGGAGCACTGGCAGGGAGCAGGGCGGGAGAGGCCATTGAAGTTTTTGCTCAGGATGGAAGTGGGAGGATCTGCCAAGTGGTATCAGTCAGGGTGAGTTTAAAAATAGAGAGCAGACTGACTGCCAGCTGAAGGGAATGCACTTTGCTCACTGGCTTACCTGGATCCAGTTGCTTTTTGTGCCATTCTGATATCTACCAAGCCCTCTAGTGCCCTCAGGGATTTATGGTTAATGAATTTGAAAGTGTTTTTGAAAAATTTTAGAAAAATTCTCCTAGGGAAAATGTCCCTGCCTGTTGCCATGGTTGCATCTCCTAACATGTCCAGGGGATTGTGGATGACCGTGGAGGAAATTGTCCAAAGGCCTAGCTGGCTCAATGCTGCAGGCACAGATAGGTTTCTGAGGATTTCAGGGGCACCACAGAGGTTTGTCTTTCTGTGTTTTACATTTTTAACAATGTCCAATGAAAGTGATCCTGTCCCTCCCCACCGCCACTCTAGATATTGGATCACATTGTTGCCCGAGTCACTTGACAGAATGTTGGGCCCGGCATTGACCACTGTTTCTGTGACAGCGAGCAGTCTGTTCAGTGATGCAGTTGGTGTGCAGCAGTTCAGAGCGACTTGCCCATCAGAGTCTGAAAACCTGTTTAGAAGTTAATGAAAATTGTGTTTGATCTCAGTCTAAGTTAGAGGCTTATTTTAGACTGGAAGGTGATAGGACGACTCTCAGTTCGATCTGACCTGAAATCTTTTTTTTTTTTTTCTATTTTTTTAAGTTTTATTTTTCTGGTTATATATGCATATTTATTTTTAATAGCTTTTTATTTACAAGTTATATGCATGGGTAATCTTACAACATTGACAATTGCCAAACCTTTTGTTCCAATTTTCCCCCTCCTTCCCCCCATCCCCTCCCCTAGATGGCAGAATGACCAATACATGTTAAATATATTAAAATATAAATTAGATACACAATAAGTATACATGACCAAACCGTTATTTTGCTGTACAAAAAGAATCAGACTCTGAAATAGTGTACAATTAGCCTGTGAAGGAAATCAAAAATGCAAGTAGGCAAAAATAGAGGGATTAGGAATTCAATGTAATGGTTTTTAGTCATCTCCCAGAGTTCTTTCTCTGGGCGTAGCTGGTTCAGTTCATTACTGCTCCGTTGGAACTGATTTGGTTGATCTTATTGCTGAGGATGGCTACATCCATCAGAATTGATCCTCATATAGTATTGTTGTTGAAGTATAGAATGATCTCCTGGCCCTGCTCACTTCACTCAGGATCAGGTCCTGTAAGTCTCTCCAGGCCTCTCTGGAATCCTCCTGCTGATCATTTCTTACTGAACAATAATATTCCATAACATTCATATACCACAATTTATTCAGCTGTTCTCCAATTGATGGGCATCCACTCAGTTTCCAGTTTCTAGCCACTACAAAGAGGGCTGCCACAAACATTCATGTGCATACAGGTCCCTTTCCCTCCTTTAGTATCTCTTTGGGGTATAAGCCCAGTAGTAACACTGCTGGATCAAAGGGTATGCAGTGTTTGATAACTTTTTGAGCATAGTTCCAAATCACTCTCCAGAATGGTTGGATGTATTCACAATTCCACCAACAATGTATCAGTGTCCCCATTTTCCCACATCCCCTCCAACATTCCGCATTATCTTTCCCTGTCATTCTAGCCAATCTGACAGGTGTGTAGTGGTATCTCAAGAGTTGTCTTAATGTGCATTTCTCTGATTAATAATGACTTGGAGCATCTTTTCATATGGGTAGAAATAGTTTCAGTTTCTTCATCGGAAAATTGTCTATTCATATCCTTTGACCATTTATCAACTGGAGAATGGCTTGATTTCTTATAGAATCCATTTTCTATATATTTTGGAAATGAGGCCTTTATCAGAACCTTTGACTGTAAAAATGTTTTCCCAGTTTATTGCTTCCCTTCTAATCTTGCCTGCATTAGTTTTGTTTGTACAAACTTTTCAATTTGATATAATCAAAATTTTCTATTTTGTTATCAGTAATGATCTCTAGTTCTTCTTTGGTCATATATTCCTTCCTCTTTCACAGGTCCGAGAGTAAACTATCCTGTGTTCCTCTAATTTATTTATAATCTCATTCTTTATGCCTAGGTCATGAACCCATTTTGACCTTATCTTGGTGTATGGTGTTAAATGTGGGTCGATGCCTAGTTTTTGCCATACTAGGTTCCAATTTTCCCAGCAATTTTTGTCAAATAGTGAGTTCTTATCCCAAAAGCTGGGGTCTTTGGGTTTGTCAAACACTATAGTGTTAAGGTTATTGACTGTTTTGTCCTTTGATACTAACCTGTTTTGTCCACTGATCAACTAATCTATTTCTTAGCAAATGGTTTTGGTAACTGCTGCTTTATAGTTTTAGATCAGGTACAGCTAGGCCACCTTCATTTGATTTTTTTTCCCATTAATACCCTTGAAATTCTTGACCTTTTGTTTTTCCATATGAACTTTGTTATTTTTTTCTAGGTCATTAAAATAGTTTTTTGGGAGTCTGATTGGTATAGCGCTAAACAAATAGATTAGTTTAGGGAGTATTGTCATCTTTATTATATTTGCTCGCCCTATCCAAGAGCATTTAATATTTTTCCAGTTGGTTAGATCTGACTTAATTTGTGTGGAAAGTATTTTGTAGTTTTGCTCATAAAGTTTCTGATTTTCCCTTGGCAGATAGATTCCTAAGCATTTTATACCATCAGTAGTTACTTTAAATGGAATTTCTCTTTGTAACTCTGACTGTTGGTGACCTGAAATCTTTAACTGAAAAGTCATCTTCATTTGCCCAGCATATTAAAGGAACTTCCAAATATCCCAGACAGCTTTAAGATCATAAGCTTGAGACTAGTGGACAATCTGCATCACTGGAGGGAGTTTTCCACACTGGGACTTCCCATTTTGATGAAATCCCAGTTCCAGACACTAACAGTGTTCTAAATGATGACTGATTCATCTTTCTTAGCCCTAAAAAAGTGGGCTTGGAATAAAGGGTTAGTATGTGGCCAGGCTGTTGCTATTTCCAGGACATTTCCCTGTTTTCTCTATTATGACTTCTCACCGACTCCCTCTCTCCCTGATAGGTGATTCCACCAGGACAGCCCAGCTGGCCGGATCTAGCCTATCGCGGCTGTTTCACCTGCCGGGTGTGGCAGTTTGGACAGTGGGTCGAGGTGACTGTGGATGACCGCCTGCCCTGCCTTGGGGGGCGACTGTGCTTTTCCCAGTGTCAGACAGAGGATGTGTTCTGGCTTCCCTTGCTGGAAAAGGTGTATGCCAAGTAGGTGTGCCAGCAGGCAGGACTCCATTGCAAGGGGTGGGGGAGCAGAGGCCGGAGCCTCTCTGGGCTGCTTCTGATGGGTGCCCCTCTCTTCTGCGTGGTGGGGTTAGCTGCATCCTGGGGATCGGAGCTGATGTTTGGGGTTAACTCCGAAGGAGCAGCAAAGAGATTTATTTCTGCGTCTTTTATCCCCATCTGTTTGGGGGGTAGATTTCAGGACATAACTCCCCAGAGAAAGGGCCTGCTTTCCTCCGCCTTTTTAATTTTTCCAAACCACATCAGCTCTCCGCTTGCTTTTTGAACAGCAGTATTGATCTGAAAGGGATCTGCTGGCAGGAAATTTTCCTTGTGCTCATTTCTCGTTATTGTGGGTCCTTATTGACCGGAATGACTGAATCCCTAGGCCGGACACTTTGTCAAACAGGAAAGCCGAGCCTCTGCCCCATGGTAATAATGAGGAGAGCTGAGGCTTTTATAGCACTTTCAGGTTATACTTTCTCATTTGTGAGTAACTCAGCCAAAGCAGCCTCCTATTCACTGCGGGCAGGGTCAGAAACCAGCATTCGGACACCGTTCCCATATCAGGCGGGCTTGCTCCCTGGGGTCTCGATGGAAACTGGGCAAGTAGGAAGTGGGCGGTGCTCGTCAGCATTAGGAAAGATGTATCTGGAGGGAAACAGGAAGCATCAGTAGATGATCCCCAGCACTTTTTTGACTTAATGACCTCAGAGGTGAGGAGGAAGCCAGATGAGGGAGGGGAGAAGTGCTGAGTGGGGTGAGGGGTGAGGAGGGAGGACGGCCTGCTCAGGTAGTCGGGGGTTAATCTGGGACTACGATGCCCAGCAACATTGCTGTGCTGCTGTTCTCCCAGGTTCTACGGGTCCTATGAACAGCTGTGGGCGGGGCAGGTGGCGGACGCCTTGGTGGATCTAACTGGAGGCCTGGCAGAAAGATGGAGCCTGAGGGACCCAGGAGGACCCCGGGACACGGCCAGGAGTCCCAGCAGCCTGGAGCCCACGACCTTCCGGAAGCTGCTGGGTCTCAAGGACCAGTGTGTGATAAGCTGCTCAGTGCTCAGCTCCAGGGGAGGTAAGGGCTGGCTGGGACTCTGCAGGTGGGCCCCTCAGCCTCCAGGCCTGACTTTAGGAGGAAGGAGGCTTCTCAGCCTAAGCCAAGGCTTCCCCCAGGCTGGGTTCCCTCATCTGATCCTGGGTCCCTGATCTCACTTTTTTTGCTGCTGTTCCTAGAAACCAGAAATGAGGGATCTTGAGGACTTGAAAGGCCTGGCCCGGGCCCAGGGGTCTCCTCCGGTGCTGGGCAACTTTAGACGTGTCATCTGGCACATAGAATCGGTTCAGAGAATAAACTTGGACTCTCCACTTGGGGAACCCAGAGCATCTGTGCAGGCCCCATAAGCCTCATTTCTTAGTGAATTGGCACAGCTCCCTCCCCCCAGGTGGGATGTTCTTCCTTCTAACGTGGTCTTCTTCGGCCTACAGGCTCTGCTCCCCCACCGGCCCTGCCCCACTCCCACCCCCAAACACACTTGCTCGCACCCGCCCCTCTGGAAAACCCTTCACCGGCACATTTCTGGGCCTCTTCAGGCTCTCGGCTCCCGATCCTGTTTCTCCGAGCTGAGGGGCCCGTTTTGCTCAGGGTTTTCACTGCCACCAGTTGCTCCCTTCTCATTTCCTCTTCCTCCTCTCCCTGCCCCTTAGGGTCCTCTTATTGGACTGTTCACGTCAGTGCCTTCCCAGGCACCGAGGTCCAATTTGTAAACTGTCAAAGAGAGACATGTGTGTATTTGTAGTCTCAGTTTCTAAACTGGAGCCAGACTGAGCCTTCTCGAGTTCAGGGAGCCTTCCTCTCATGCTGCCGGCACCACACCCATTTTCAGGAATCTCTCCCCAGCGCAAGCATGTCCAGGATGTTCGTGGTCTTTGAGTTGACCTTGACATCCCCCTTTGTCTTCCTTTCCATGTTTTAACCCACGTGGGAACTCCCATGTCTATGTCTGACCATTGACTGGAAGTCCCCCTGCAGTCTTTTGCTGGATTTTTGGCTAGAGGATGTAGCTGCTGACGAGGAAACAGAGGGCTTTACTCCCGGGAAAGGAGCCTCTGGGAAATGGCAGGAGGTTAGGGAGCCCTTGGGGCAGCCGGAGCATCCCAGGTCCCAGAGCACCAGGCCTGGAGTCAGGAAGCTTCCCCTTCCCGATTCAAATCTGGCCTCAGACGTGGGATCCTAGGCAAGTCACAACCCCTGCTGCCCTTCTGTCCCCGCCAAATGAACTGGGGAAGGAAATGGCAACTGCCCCAAATGGGGTTGTGGAGATTTGGACACAATTAATGAACTAAACAGCAGACAAGGAGAGGGACCCCTTGGAACTGTAGCCCCGCCCTCATTCTTCAAGGCTTGGGCAAAGCAGCCTGTGAGGGTCACATGGGGAGAGAGGAGAGCATTTCTATGGTACAGGAGGCAATTTCTGCCTTTTAACAGAGTCTCATTGGAGACGTCTGCTTTGGCCCGGGCGCTCCCCCGAGTGAGCCTTTCCTGGTGCCCGCGGCGTGTCCCACCAGAGCCGTCGCCAGTGCCAAGGGTGGCGCCCTCAGGGCCGGCCCTCCCCGGCTGGGGCCGTCACCAATGTGGTTCTTCGTGCAGGGGCCAGTGAACTGGGGGAGTTTCACGCCTTCATCATCTCGGACGTCCGGGAGCTGCGCAGTCGTCTGGGCAGGGAGCTGCTCTTGCTCCGGATTCTGAACCCGTGGGGTCGGCGATGCTGGCGAGGGCCCTGGAGAGAGGAGTGAGTGGCCAGGCAGGGGCTCCCAGAAGCTGGCTCAGCCCTGGGTGGTGTGGGGGAGGGCACCCGGGGCAGAAGCCCTGGGGATGCCCATCTGGGGCCCCTTTGTGGCCCACGCGACCCCAGAACTCTGGGGAAGAAGGAGTCCACCTTTAACTGTCCTTTTATCAATTGCTGCCGACACTGTATGAAGTCATTAGTGCAGGTGTTATTGCTGTTGGAAGTCACTGGGGCCCAAAGAAGTGGGAATGGTTGACCCGAGGCCCCAAGCTGGGGACAGAGTCAGCCCTGGAACTGTGGGTATCCGGCCTTTCTCTCAGCCCCCATCCTGGCCCTGGTCCTTCAGGGACGGCCCAGAGTCACAGCCAGCAGCTACGCTGAGCATGTCTAGGTGGGCAAAGTCCTTTACTAGAAGCCCATGTGATCCAACAGCCCATTTCTCAGAGGAGGAAGATAGAAGCAAAGGGACTTGCCCAGGCTGTCCCAGCTAGGAAGTTACCGGCCTCCCCCAGGAACCGTCCTTTGCATTGGCCTGGGCCGAAGCTGCCTGTGTAGCCAGGATCCCCGGCAGGTTCTGCTGGAAGTAGGCGGGCTCATGGGCAGAGGAAGAGGATGAGCAGAGGGTGGGGGACTTGGCGGCCCTGAGTCCTCCCGCGCACGAGAGACCTGGGGCTAGAGGGGTCTTGGAAGTCACTGGAAATGGGAACCCCTCCGAGAGGCGGGAGGGCTGGGGAGCTGCCCCCACTTCTGTGTACCAGGGCAGGACAGGCTGGGTCTCTGAAGAGTCCAAGACAAATGGGAATGATCTGGGACCCAGGGACATAACCGTCGCCAGACTCTGGAGCCTCAGGGACTTTGTGGGGGGTGGAAGCTCTTCCTTCTGGCTGTTGGAGGGTAATTGTTGCCCCTCGTGCAGTCGGACACGCAGACGGAGTCAGCCGGGGCATCTTCTTCCAGGGGCGAGGGCTGGAGCCAGTTAGAGCCAGAAGATGCCTCGGAACTCTTGTCTCAGCTCCAGGAAGGGGAGTTCTGGGTGGAAGAGGAGGAGTTTGTCCGGGAGTTTGACGAGATCACCATCAGCTACCCCATCACAGAGGAGGGTCACCTGCAGAGCCTCTATACTGGTGGGTGGTGAGCTCAGGACAGCCCCGCCCGGTGGGAAGGGGAACAGGCCCAGGGCCTGGGGAGATAGCGGGAGACAGTGGCCTCATCTCCCCGGGACTAGAGGCAAGAGGTCGGGCCTTGGCCACTGGAGGACTAGGAGCAGCCCCTCCTCCCATCGAGGGGCAGGGCCTCCTGAGTCCTTGGTGGGGCAGCTTCCAGCTGTAATTGAGCACGGGGAGAGCGGGGCTGGCCCGCTGTTGGCCTGGCACTGACTCGTTCTGTGCGTTTTTGTACTAGCAAAGGTGTTACGTCATACCCAGAAGCTGCCTGGGGCCTGGGTCAAAGGGCAGTCAGCTGGAGGTTGCCGGAACAACAGCAGTTTCCCCAGCAACCCCAAGTTCTGGCTGCGAGTCTTGGAACCCAGTGAGGTGTGCATCGCTCTCCTGCAGAGGCCCCAGGTGTGCCAGGCCGACTGGGCAGGCCGCATCCTGCCTCCGCCTCCAGGCCGAGGGGGCCGAGCCGCCCTGAGCCCGCGGGGCCTCCCGGGGAAGGAGCACCAGGCCGTGGGGCTGCACGTGTGGAAGGTAACAGCCGTTTGGCAGTCACCAGAAGCCTTTGGCTGAGCAAGGGCCATGGGGTGAGTGGAGCCACGGAAAAGTCACCATCGGGGACCTGCCGGCAGGTTTCTGGGGCACAGCCCCCCCTGGCCCCAAGAGCCTCAGTTTCCCCCTCAGTTTCCCCCGGGTGTGCTCTTTGGGGTGCCAGGTTTGGCTGTGCTTTGGGAGCTCCCTCCCTCAGCCTCCGTTGCCTTTGCAAAAACCGGAAAATAAGGGGGGATTCTTGGAGATGGTCAGGGGAGGCTCCAAGGAATGAGTGGGGGGGGGTACTTCAGCAGCCCCTCTCTCACCGGCACTGTCCCCCCGAGACCCAGAGAGCCCGGGGCCTGTCCCTCGGGGGCTGGCAGGGAACCGGGCGAGGCTTGTGCTCTGGTCTTGGCTGGGAGAAGCTTGGAGTTCTCTGTGATCCTACAGAGCCAAGATTTATGGGTAAATCTTCCAAATCTGTGGGAGCCGCTGTCCTCAGCATCCTCGGGGTAGGGGAGGGGGGAGGTGCCTTTCAGGGAGTCTCCCATCCTGGCCGGGCCACGTGTCCTCTGCCAAATTCCCACAATGCCCCTGTCCTGGCACTCTCCTGGACACCCGGATTCCGGGGGGGGACACTTGGTCCTCCCCTCTGGGGTGGGGCAGGGCCTTCCCTGGGGCCTGGAGGTGTCATGGTGAATGTGAAGGAATTGAGAGGTTCTCTTGCAGTCCCCACGGGAGGCTCCGGCCTCTTAGGAGAGGTCGTCGTTAGCGGGAGCTGGGGGAGCTCATATACCGAAGTTTGGGGCTCGTAGCCTCCGGAGAGCAAGGAGACGGGGAGGGGCCAGGTCTTCGGGCCAAGTTCTGGCCATCAGACATTGGGGTTTTTGCAGAGGTTTTATCCGCAGTTTTGAGCAGAGCCTTGGCCCTGACCCTTCATCTCCCCCTCCCTGTCTTTTGGGGAGAAGAGATTCAGGGCAAGGGCCGAGTGGGGTTCATTGATGGCCTGGGTGCTTTCTGCCAGAGGGGGCTCAGCCTGCCCTTCTGCCCTCAGGTGGAGAAGAAGCGGGTCAGTCTGCCCGCGCTGCTGTCTGCCCCCCCGGTGGCTGGCACCGCCTGCCACGCCTACGACCGGGAGGTCCACCTGCTCTGCAGCCTCTCTCCCGGCTACTACCTGGTGGTCCCCAGCACCTTCCTGAAGGACGCCACCGGGCACTTCCTGCTGCGTGTGTTTTCCAGTGGCAGGATCTCCCTCAGGTGAGGCCGGAGAGGGGGATGTCCGGGGCCTCAACTGGGGGCGGCGGGGAGGCGCCTCCCCCACCCCTGCCACTCTCTCCCTGGCAGGGAAATCCAGCCGGCCTCAGCCGCCACCTCCCCCTGCGAAGACTTTGCTGCCGGGGAGTGGGAGACGGTGCAGCTGAAGGGGCGCTGGCAAAGCGGGCACAGCGCGGGGGGCAGCAGGAACTTCCCGTCCTACCCCAGCAACCCCTGCTTCCCTCTCTCTGTCCCCCTGGGCACGGGCCCCCACAGCGTCCGGGTCACCCTGCGCCAGCACTGCCAGGACAGTGAGTGCCACCCCATCGGCTTCCACATCTTCCAGGTATTCTTCCCATCCTCTCGGGGCCCCGGAGGGTGTCTCTGTGGAGGGGCTCTGCATCCGGCCCGGCCCATGAGAAGCCATCCTTCAGTCTTGGGGGCCCAGGGATTGGGGAGCAGGGTCTGCGATGGGTGGGATTTCCCAACAGCAGCTTTTGGGCCTTTCTGTGAATACCCGGGACAGGCCAAGTCCCCCAGTGAAAGGTACCCACGCCGGCTTAGGGGCTCACCTGTGAGGCTCCCGGGCTGCTGGGTGCCGGACTAGGCGAGTCCCTCCCCCAGGCCGGACCTGAGCCCCCGGGGGTCACTTCCTGTGCCCTCCTCCCTGGCTGCCGGGCTTTGGCCCCAGAGTGAAACGGGCTTTTTGGCGGGAGGCTCCAGAGAGTGTGGCCACCCTGGTGGAGACCTCACCTTTCCCCCCTGGGACTTTCCCCTGCTTCTCCTGGCACTGAGGGGGGCGGCCGGCGAGCCCCTGGGCTGGGGCATCGGCCGCCCAACCTTGGTGAGTCCAAGTTTTTCCAAGTGGGTGGGTCAGATGTGGGGATGGAGCCGGCCCCGAGCCCGGGTCCTCCTGCCCCCGCCCCTCCCAAGGCCACCTGAGATGCCCTCCCAGTGCCCGCTCCCCGTTTCCTTGGAACCCTGTGGGCATAAACAGCCCTCACAAGAGGGAGCCGCTGGGGGAAGAGGCCGCTTTGGGGTCATCGCATCCTCAGAGACAAAGCAGGCGCTTCTCACACCTGCATGTGTAACAGGCCTCCGAGGCTGGGGGGCACAGACCCAGGCAGGGCCTTCAAGGAGGTTAGAAGCTCCCCAGATCCCAAGGGCCTGAGCCATGAACAGGGGCAGGAAATGGCCCGAGTGCTGCCCGACCTCCCCATCCCCCATTAATCGGTGCCCTCTCACCTGTGTTATCTAGGGGGCAAACATTCCTCCCATTGATGACTCTCCATCCAGTGGGCCCATGAAGGATTCCCTAACCTGGGGGTGCAGCAGGCGGGGTGGGGGGGAAGGGCGGATCTGGGGGGGGGCTTCTACCTAAGTGAGACCTCAGTCCCTGGCAGTGCCCACCCCAGAGCCTGAGCATTTTGTGGGGGCAGATGTGTAGAGTCCTAGGCCACCTCTGCTCACCAAGGGGCCTTCTTGCCCGAGCTCTGGGCGGCCCCGGGAAAGGAGCCTGGGCCCACTGAGGAAGGAGCGGGGCTGCAGGTGGGCGTCCCGGTGCCTCTGCCCCCGCCATCCTGCCAGGCTGGGAAGCAGCTTCTCCAGGCGTATTTCAGGCCCCAGACGAGCAGCCGCAAAAGCTATGAGTTTCCCCCAAGGAGTGACCAGGGCGCCTCCTCTCCCCCTCCTCAGATGCCGGAGGGCGGCTGGCCACGGGGGGCCTCCTCCCTGCTCCACCTGGAGCCCCTGCTCAGCTGCGTGCCCCACCGCTATGCGCAGGAAGTGAGTCGCCTGTGCCGGCTGCCCGCGGGCACTTACAAGATCGTGCCCTCGACCTACCTGCCCGACACCGAGGGAGAGTTCACCATCGTTATAGCAACCCAGATAGACAGGTGTGCTGCCTCCTGAGGCCCCTCCCCTGGCTTGGTGAAGGGCCCCAAGTGTGGGTGCAGGGAAAGTGGGAGCCTGTGTGAGGACCCCGGAAAACCAGCTTCTGAGAGCGGGGAGGGAGGGCCCTCAGCAGGTCACCCAAGGGTCCCATCGGAGCTCCCCTGACCCACACCCTCCGGCCCGGCGCAATCTCCCCAGGGGTCTGACTTGTGTGGGGGCCATCTCCTGACCAGTGTTTCCCCCAATGTAGGAGGCCGATTCGGAGCCAGGAAACCCTGGGGCAGCTCCTGCAGGAGGTAGGGATCCTAACAGGGGACTTCTGGGAAGGGGGGTTTGGCACAGGCTGGGACGTCTTCTCCCCAGGGGGGACCTTGCTGCAGATCGTGCCTCACACACAGAGACCACCCTGTTCCTGGGCTCAGTGGTGTCCACAGGGGAATCTGGGCTTCAGAAAGAGCTGCAGGAGTTAGGAGTCTCCTGAGCACCCACGGTCCCACCTGGGCCCATTCTGGAGGGGAAGAGGGGCCGCTGCCAGGCCACTTGTCTGGGCACAAGACTGCCTGGCACTGGACCGCTGTCTTGGGCCAGAATGCCAGTGGGGGCGCCCATGTGAGGCGTGACAGAGGCCACTGAGGTGCTGAGTCCTGGGCACGTGGGCACTGGTGGCTCCACTGGGCCAGGGCCTCCTAGGTTGGCCTGCCCCAGCCTCCGTGTGTGCGGTCCCAGGCTCCAGTCTGCCCAGACACGGCCGTCTGGCTGGCACGGGCTCCCTTCTCCCCTTTCCTCCAGGAGCACTTTAATGTGGGGCTTTCTTAGGGGTTTCCAGAGTCTCCATCTTCATCTTCCTGCATTCTGCACCTTGGGCGGGGGTGAGGTCTTGAGCCTCCCCCCCCCCTTCCCCCATTTGCCCCAGGAAGGTTCTGGCAGAGCTGGAGGGGCTGAGCAAGGGCAAAGGCTTCTGCAGATGCCAGCCGGGGGTGCGTTCCTCTCTGGAGGGCCTCACTCTGGAGAGCGGGAGAGTCCTTGGTGTGCTGACCAGCAGCGTCCCCTCCCTTGCAGGTCTCCTTCACAGCCGTGATGAAAAGGTAGCTGGCAATGCCCGGAGGAGAGCATTCGGGTGCCGAAGGCTGAGGCCCTGGAGGGCACCTCGTGCCGTGCTCTCTGCTGTGGCCCACGCGGACTCCCGTCTGCCCCTCCCCGGAAGCCCCCTCCCCAGTGCCCTGCACCTGGGCCCACAGTGATATACCTCATTTCCTCAGCTCCACGTTGCCAATTTTTCAAGCCTTTGATTTTAGAGACCTCACTGTACTTGACTGGAACATCACCTCTTACAGAAGAACCTCAGGCGTGTGGGAAGCCAGGAGTCCCCGCTCCTCTCTTCCAGCCCCGACCCAGGGGTGCCAGGACTTTCTGCCATGGCCAGAGCGGGGAAAGTCCCTGGGACCCTGGGGGAGAACGCTGGGTTGAGAATTGTATCAATTCATAGCGGGGTTACTGCGCTGCTGGAGAGGAGCTCAGAGAAATCATTTACAAATGAGGAAACACAACCCTAGAGGAAAAGACCCCCAAGGTCTTGCAGGTGGGGGTCGTCGCACCCACAGCCTCCAGCTCCACAGCTCTCTCCCAGAACGGGAAATGAATTCAGAAGAGAAGCTCCAAAACCGCGGCGGCTCATGGGGGCAGCAGGAAAGGAGTGGCCACAATCTGTACAGGTGTCAGCTGTGACGGGAGTGAGAGGAAGAGCAGAGGGGGAGAGGTGACCCTGGCTGGCCACAGGTGGGTCGAGAACGGGGCCTCCGTGAGAAGGCAGAGGCGCTGCTACGGTGCTTGGGTTTTCTCCGTCAAGAAGTACCTGGGGACTGGGAAAGAGGTGCCAACATGGTCAAAGGGAGTTGAGACCCAAGACGAATCAGGAAATGGAAGCAGGACTCTTGGCTCCCACGGCCCAAACAAGGTCCCTCTCAGGATTGGTCTTTCTGGAAAGCTTCTGGAGGACAAATCTGGAAGCACAAAAACTGGCTGCATTTTCGAAATGGGGAACAGGCTGCAGCCTTCTGCCGTTTATTGGAACAATGACTCGGAGCCCGGAGTTCTCAGAAATGAGTCATCCTGTTCAGCAAGCACTGAGTGCTCAGTTTGGGCAGGACACTCTGCTAGGCACTGGGGGGAGGGGGAAAGACAACAACATGGCCCCTGCCCTCAAGGTACTGACTTCTCTGTGGGGCCAAATCCCACATAGTACCTCTGGAATGCTTGGAGAACAACTGGAACAGCCGGGAATGAGCCCCTGAGCCCTGCAGGCAGGGAGCGCTGGGCAGAAGCTGAAGAGACTGGTTTTGACTTGTTATGGGGGAAAACTGGCCAAGAGGGCTCAGGTGCCCCGCCAGAGGAGGTGTCCCTCTTCCCGGAGGCATCACTTGGACACAGGCCCTGGCACAGATGTTGAGGAGGAGGGAGGTCCCTGTTCAGGAATCAGATGGACTGGACAGCCCCTGTGGTCTCTTCCAGCATGAGACTGAGAGAACCCAGTTCTCATGCCGTCTGCTGTTGAGGCCTGTGACTTTCCTTGGTGTGGGTGTGTACCAAGAGGCAGATCGCAGCCCATCTCTTAACACCGTCTCATACTGATCGGAGCTGCAGAGAAGCCAAGGACAGGCCCCTGGCCGGCCAGGTACGAAGTGTCAGCATATCACCCCGGTCCTCCAGACTCCTGAGTTCAGCACTGTGTCCTCTACATTGCACCGTCTCTCTTGACGTCTGCAATATTCGAAATCATCTCCTGGTGAATGCAGAAAGATGCTCTAGCATCAGGAAGAAATGTATTATGAAGCTGTTTTTTATTTGAAACATTTTTAAGATTGTAATTTTTATAATAAAAACATAAATTTAAAAAAATTGTTTTATTTGAAGTTGCCATGACGGTGCTAATTAAATAAATTATACTTTTATTTTGACATGGTTTTAAACTATTTTTTTGGTTGTCCAACTCTCATGTCATGTCCAACTCTTTGTGACCTTTTATGGGGTTTTCTTGGCAAATATACTGAAGTAGTTGGCCATTTCTTTCTCTAGCTCATTTTGCACACAAGGAAACTAAGGCAAAACAGGGTTAAGGGACTTGCCCAGAGTCACATAGCTAGTAAGTGTCCAAGGCTGGATTTGTACTCATAAAGAAGACGTCTTCCTAATTCCAAGCCTAGTATTCTATCCACTGGGCCACCTAGCTGCCCCTGAATATTGATTTCCTTCCGTTTTTCACTTTAGAGTGCCCTTGGTCACCTTATTGCCTCTTTCCAAGATATTGATCCCACTTATGCAATACAGAATCTAAAGACCCCTTGGCCATCTTCAGGCTAATTCTGGCAAAGAGTGCCACGTGTCAACCATGGAGGAAGGTGTCTGTGCAGGGATTTAAGCCAGGGAGGTCACTGGTAGGAATGGGGGGAAGTGTTCAGATGTGGGGGAGAGCGGGGCACCCAAAAAAGGCCCAGAGCTGAGAGACACCGAGTCTCGTTTGAGGAACAGCCTCCTGGCTCTCACTGGGTCACAGTTCGTGCTGGGGAATAAGGGGTGAGAAAACTGGAAAGGTAGAAGGGGGGCGATGGAGGGGTTTGAGAGCCAAATGGAATATTTTGTATTTGATCCTGGAGGCGACAGGGAGCCACTGGTGTTTCCTGAGTAAAAGGGGTGACAAAGCCCTGTTTTAGGAAAAGCATTTTAGCAGTGACTGAAGGATGGGTTAGAGCATAGAGTGATGAGGCAGCTGGAGGTCAGCTGAGAGACGGGGTAGGAAGGGTGGACTGGAGAACCAGCGGCAGAGACGTGGTCATTAAATCCAGGGAAGCGAAGGGGAGAAAGAGCGAGAAGAGCGCCTGTCCAAGCCAGGACCCTGAGGGTGGTTAGAGGGTGCGACCTGGAGGGGAGGGTTGAGCCAAGGAGGCCAACAGAGAAGTCGGTGTCCTCGACTGGGAGGGGAGGTGGTCCGCGGCCTCCAAGGCTGCCCAGACTCCAGAAGAATGAGGACTGAGAGCGGCTCGGGCTGGGCACTGAGAGGAGGGGGATTCTGGGCTGTGGAGGTGAGGAGGGCAGGTGCTCCAGGGTAGGGCAGAGGCCCGGAGATCAGAGATGGAGGGCACGTTGGGCAGGACCAAGTGTGGAAATTAAGTTTACATGAGCTTTGGGGTTTGCTAAGCATTTTATAAACACCGTCTCAATAATCTCAGCTAGAGAGTGCTGCGGCTGGATGTGATTCCAGCCCTCTACCCACTGCACCATCAGCCGCCTCAAAAGGAGCGGAACAAGATCAGGAAGCTGGGTTTCAGTCACCAGGAAAGGCGGGTTTTTGTTTTTTTTTTTGCTGAGGCAATTGGGGTTAAGTGACTTGTCACCCAGCCAGGAAGTGTTATGTGTCTGTAGCCAAATTCGAACTCGGGTCCTCCCGACTTCAGGGCTGGTGCTCTCTCCACGGCGCCCCTGAGCTGTCCTGTGATTTTAAAGCCAATCAGAAGAAGTTGTAGTGGATCCTAGAGCCCGTAGGGAGCCCTTGGGGTTTGAGGAGAGGAGTGACGGTCACTTTTGCTCAAGGCAAACTGCGGGTGGCCAGGGCATTGGAGGGGAGGAACTAGGGCAGGCAGGGCGCTCAAGAGGCTTTTGCCCAAGCTGAGACGAGGAGCTGAGAGAAGGGCGCAGGCTGCCCGGCAGGGCTAGAACCCAGGCCACGGACTGGATGGGGGCGGGAAGGGGACAGTGTAAGGCTGGGAGCAGGAGGGCACCTGGAGAAGCCCGGCCGCTGTCTGGCTCCGACCCAATCTGGCCCAGTTCTGGATGCCACGTGTAAGTAAAGATGTTGAGAAGGTGGAGCATGTTCTGATGAAGGAACTGTCCCAACCTGGGCAGTAGCCACAGTGTGAGGTTTGCTGAGCCTTGAGAATCCGCATCCCTTCCTTGCCCCTTCCCAGTCTGTCACCGTCCCCCCCGTAGCCCTTTCCCGGGTCACCCACCACTCAGCCAATCTCAGGAGGGCAGCCTGACCTGGAGTCAGCGGGACGAGGCGAGCGTGTGAAAGCCTTTGGCCAACACTGACATAACTGATCCCTATGTTTCCCAATGAGCGCGGACCCTCAAGTCACCGTCACGTGCTAGACCGTCCAATCACAGCCTGTGACCGGTCAGGCCTCCCAGGCAGCCACAGCAAGGGCCCCCTGTGCTTGTTCCCGGGGACGAGACGCCCCGAGGGGAGCAGTTTTGCTGGCCCTCCCTCCCTCCTTAATACCCTCTTCTCCCCTCCCCAGATGCCCCAGAGAAAACTCCAGGCTGATGAGTGGCGTTTGAAATGGGACTGGCGCCTGGCTGGTCCAAGATCAGCAGGGGATCTAGCCCCCAGAGAGCCTGGTAGCAGAGACCTCCTCCCTAACTCACATGTGGGACTCCCTCAGCCTGCGGGGAAACGGCCCGTCCTCTCTCAGCCAAGCCTGGTGCAAGTGCATTGTGGGAATCACTTACTAGGAGCCCAGCAAGTGGTTCCGTGTATCCACCTGTACTGGGCTCTCTCGACTCCATCTGTCAGTCAGCACCAACCTCAGTCGGACCCTCTCCCCTACGGGTGTCTGGCTCCATGCGGGGCTTTAATCGGACTGAAGATGGGACAGAGGAAAAGTTCCTTTGAAGGCAGGTTGCCGTTCCTTGGGTCTACAAGGCTGTTAGGAGAAGGGAATCCAGACTCGGCCAGAGAATATGGGGAGGGGCCAGGACAGGATGGTCGGGGCTCAGCTCAGGCTAGTGTGGATCCCAGGCCTTCTTACCCAACACATTCGCACTCTTCAGTTCAGCCAGTCCAAGCCAGGCCCCCCCCCATCTGCAGGCCTGTTTGCCTTTTAAGAACCCCCCCATTGGAAGTAGTTCTGGATTGGAAGGCAGAGAACGAGGGGTTTCTGTCTTTCTCGGCCCTTACAGGCTGGATGACTTTGGACAAAACCCGTGCCCTTTCTGAGCCTCAGGGTCCTCATTTTAACAATAATCCCTGAAGTATTCTCCAGGAAATTCAACACATAGAAGCGAGGTGCGCTGGAGGCCAGTCTCAGCCTTCCGCCAGGACAAGGGCCCCCAGCCTCTCCTGTCCGAGAGATGGAGACATGCAGGGAACACTCCTCTAGAGCTCTCTGGCAGTCACTTCCTCCCTGGGACAGTTCTGAGAAACGAGGTCCAGTCCTTTTCCTTCCCACGTTGGTAAAACGAAGGGGTGACACCATCAGCCACTCCGGGCACGGCTCGTGCCCTTTGGCTCAGGCCCCTGGTGAGGCTGACAGGAAGCGGAGCGCAGCCTCGATGGCACTTGGGTTTGGGAGCCCAAACCGAGCACGGAATGTGGGGCCGGGTGATGGCTTCACTCTCCCAATGTCAGCAGCCTGTTCTGAGAGCAGCTCCCAGGGCGGCCAGTTACCGTCAGGGCAGGTGATGGGGCTTTCAGTGTCTGTTGGATTTCTCGGAGGCCCTCAAGTCCCCTATATCTTGCAGGTGACCACCTGCCGGCTGTGGGGTGGGGACTCCCTCACTGTATGGGTAGTACTGGGGGGCTCCTGGGATCCTTCCAATTCTCCCACACTGAGATTCTGGGAAATCAAGTCTGTCCCAAGCCCAACGTGCAGCCTTACCTTGTAAATGGGGGCCAGGGATCCCCTTCCGAGCCGCTTCTAGGAACTCTAGATACAATCTTGTTCAATTGTTTGGCAATCATGTCCATCTCTCCCTGGCCCCATTTGGATTTTCTGGGCAGAGAGACTGGAGAGGTGGCCATCTCCTCCCCCAGTTCATGTGACAGATAAACTGAGGCAAACAGGGTGAAGTGACAGGCCCAGAGTCACGCCTGGCAAGTGCCCGAGACCACATGTGAATTTGGGGAAATGTTGTCTTGCTAAGACATGAAGACAGGTGGCGAGTACCCCCTAAAGCATCTTTTCTCCATGCCTGGCCTCCTCAAGAATCTGCCCAGGATTGCTGGAATGTGACTCGTGTCAGGGGCCCCCACGCCTCGGTAGCTGCTCTCCCTTCTCACTCCCCAAAGTGAGCATCCCCTCTGTGCCTTTGCGCCGGCTGCCCCCCATCTCTTCCTTTTGGTCCCTTAAGATTCCCAGAATCCTCCATGGCTCGGCTTGGATACTCTGGGAGCCACAGTGGGTAGAGCATCAAGACTCGAGTTCACATCTGGCCTCAGCCACTTACCAGCTGTGGGACTTTGGAAGTCAGTTCACCCTGTTTGCCTCATTTCCTTATCTATAAAATGAGCTGGGGGAGGAAAGGGCCAATCAAGGAAACCCCAAATGGGGTCAGAAGAGTCAGTCACAGCTGAGGAACAAGTAAGTGTCTGCTCCTCGAGGATGCTAAGTCTCATTGCCACATCAATCCCCGCAGGGTCTGATAAGCAGCAGATGCTTAATACATGGGGGCTGAACCAATTCCAAGTCTCTTCTGGGGCTCGGTGGGAGAGCCTACCCCTCCTCACCCCCTCACGATCCCAGCCCCATAGCTAGTAGAGGAGGCTCCTTCCCGTTGGTCCTTATGGCTTTCCTGACTGGACACCCCGCACCCTGCATGTCCTACTCCCAGGCCCTTCCCCTTGTGCCATCCTTGGAGGTCCGAGCCAGCCCTTTCCTCACACCCCAGGCCCGGATCCTTCAGCCGTCCCTGAGGTCATGTTCACACCTGCCAGGATGAGGGGCCCCGGGAGACCCCTTGGCACCAAAGGGGCTCCTGAGATGCAGATCTGGGCAAGGGCCGCGTCCCTGGGAAGGCTCATTCTCCAGCTGCGCGTGGGGCCCCTGCCGTCACCCCCAGGCGCCATACATGTTCCCAGTCAATGCTTGTACCCACTCCCTTCCCTCCTTCGTGCACTGTTCCCTCTTCCTATGATTCCACTGTGCTGGCTGGGAGGGGGACTCCACAAACTGAGTTTGTGCAGGGAGAGCAGGAACAGCCAGCAGCAACACAGGAGATGTGGGGCAGGGGCCCTGGGGAGCTCCCCTAGCTCTTGTTGCCGGTCTGCCCGACACAGCTTGCCCGCTGGTGGCTGCCCGGTAGCCCCTCCTTCCCTGGGGGACCTTAACCACTGGATCAGGATACTCACCTGGACTCCATGGGCCCCAAAGTCCGTCCAGCTCTGGGTTTGGGGCCTGGGATTCCATGCTGGCTGGAGTCCCAGGGTGGGGGAAAAGCTTTCAGGACCTGCGAGCTTCACCCTGACCCCTAGGCTGGCCCCTCCTGGGGTGGCCCCTTTGCCCACCACCCATAGCACAAGGGATCCACCCGAGCCCCTGAAACACCAAGCGGTGACAAAGGGTTGGGGAGGGAGCCCTGCCCGAGGAGGAGCCGGCTGGGGGACTCCATCTCAAGATAAGTCCATTTGCCTCAGTCAGTGGAGGGTGAAGGGTCTTTCCCCAGGTCTTCATTTCTTAACCCAAGGCCCAGTTTTCCCATTGTGACCGCTGCACTCGGCCCGCACTTACTTGGCTCTGTCCTGCTGGGATGGCCCCGAGGGTCATGCTGGGAGGGGCCTCTGGGAGCCCCAGCAGACAAATACAAGGGACAAGGAAAAACAGTCTCCTGTGGCTGTGCCAGGACTGGGGGCTCGGAACAGGGAGGAAGGGGCCCACAGAGAACCCCTGCTCCCTGGGAAAAGTGGCCTGTTCTCATCAGACACCACCTGGGACACTTTCCCCTGCCCATGATTAGTTTTATAGGGAAGGGGAGGTTCTAGAGCAGGTTCCCTTCCCTGGAAAGCTGCTGGGAGCTGGACCTCCGATGATCCAGAGACACAGGAAGGATTTTTGCAAAGGCAGCAGCGGCCTGGGAGGCAATGCTCATATTTAATGGCTGTAGCAAAATGTTTGGGTTTTTTTTAAGTCTCCAGAAAAGATTCCCCAGACCCAGAAGAATCCCTCCTGCCTCGATCCCCCCCCCCTTTCTCCTGCCTCGGTGGAGAACTCCGCTTCGATCCAACTAAAACCCTATCACTGAAAATGGACACAGACTAAAAAAGCAAGCCCTGCAGCAGAGTAGGGAGCCCACGAGCGACACGGCCCCTGGATGGAGCCATCCTTAACTCCAGGCCCCGAAGCTCAGGCCCAGGGTCCCGAGAGCTTGGGGCAGGGCTGGCAGCAGAGGCACTGGCCCCATGCTGCCCATGGGGCAAAGGCCCACAGGAAGCCCCCAAAGCAGACTGGGTGGGGGGCAGCTGTGCCCCTTCCACCCGTGACTGTTTTGACCTCTGGTCCTTGGCAAAGTAGACCCACTGGCCCAATAGAGGGCACTGTGTCAGTGAGTCAGTCAGGAAACATTTATTAAGCACCTATTGTGTGTTAGGGGGCAGGAGCTCAGAGTCTGAGATGGGAGACAGCAGGCCCGCCTCTGGGCACAAGCAATTTAGGAAGGAGAAAGGGAAGGCCCAGGAAGGAGAGAACCAGGCAGGGGGAGACGTGATCTGGGCCCGCTACGAGACTTAAGGGGGGCTTCAAGACACCGGAGAGCGAGAGATGTGGCACTGAGGAGCTCAGAGGGCTGGGCCTCAGACACTGTCTGGGAGTCCCTCCACCCTCTTGCCTCAGTTTCCTCATCGGTGAGATGAGCGGGAGAAGAAATGGAGGACGCCTCAGACCTCTGTGGATGAGGCCCCGGGGAGAGCCCCTGGACTGGAATGCTGAACCACAGAAGGATTAGTAGGTGCTTCACAGCGGGCCGGACTTGGAGGGGCAGGACCAGGGAAGGCGGGCATCCTGGGCAGAGGCACAGATGCCCACCTAGGGCTGGCAGAGGGGGAAGGTGGCCCTGGGGAGGCAGAGTGCACACAGCACTCACCCTTGGGGCCCAAAGAGAAACCCCCAGCCTGCCATTGCTGAGAGATTTGAGGAAGTCCTTGGTCTCTAGGAACTTCAGTTTCTCATGTGGTGGGCAGGGGGCAGAAAAAGGTTGGGCGCTAGGGTGGCCGAGGGCTGGGAGGGCCGGGCTCGAAGAGGCAGGAGAGGGAAGGCGGGCCTCCCTCCCAAGGATTCAACAGTCGCCTTTACACAGATGACTCCCACATCTTCCTAACAGAGGCAGGGAGCCCTGAGAGCAAATTCTGCCTTAGCCACTTATTAGCCATTGGAACCCTTGGCAGCTGCTTCATGTCAATGAAGCTGTAAAATGGGATAACAACAGCACTACCTTGTAGGATTGTTGAGAGAACAAAGGAGAGACTATTTGCCAACCACTTAGCACGGTGTCTGGCACACAGAAGGCGCCATATAAATGCTTAAAACATGTCAATTGCTCATCTCACTCTTAGGCTCCAGTGCCTTTCTCCAGGTCCCTGGGGGACAGCTTCCCTAGATGTCCCCAAGGCACCTGAAATTCATCATGTCCAAAGCTAACTCATTCTCTTCCTCCTGATGTATTCCTAACTGCCCTGTTCTGCCGGGTTTGGGAGTCCGAGTCTTCCTCCTTCCCTCACACTCACTCCCATAATGCTCTTGAGTCAACTGAGGCTCATCTCAAATGTCCTTCGCTGGGTCTTCCTTGCCTCTCCTGCACAGAGAAGCCACAGACATCCCCTCACACACAGGTCTGATCCAGGCACTGCCCTGCTGATGAAGCTCTCGGAGGCTTCCAGAAACTCCTCCCATCAGCACTGAAAGCCCCCAAGGTCCGGTTCCGCCCAAACCAGTCTGATTTCAGTCAGATATCCCCTTTCTTCTCTCACGTTTTCCCTATCACTGGCCTACTGGCTGCTGGCTACAACACTCCATGCCTTTGCACAGGATGACCCCAGGCCTGAAGTGGGCTCTTGTTCCCCTTGATCTCCCTTCAAAGTTCAGTTCAATGACCACAAGAGGCCTTTCCTGAAACTGAGTATTCTCTGACTCAGAATTGGTTCATTGTACTTAACTGATTTCTCGTCCTCTTTATTTTTTGTTATAAGGGGATGGCTTCCTGGGAAGGAGAGGAGAGAAAATATATTTGGAGATGAAAAGATAAAAATAGAAGATATCAATAAATATGCAAAATTAATTCACAGAAAGGGTTTTTTCTTAATTGCTTCAGTTGCTGGTCGATGACCATCTTCCTGCACATATTTACTGACATGTGAACATGTTTCTAACCAGTAGAATGTAAAGCCCCCTGAAGGAAGAGGCTCTTCTCCTTTTTTCTATGTGTAACAACCCTCAGGGCCACTGTTCCCAGATTGGACTCGTAGGTTGGATCCCCCAGGAGATGATTCTGATACATTCTGTGGATCCATCCTCCTAGAACAAGAGCTCATGAGCCCCCACTGAGGGGTTTACCATGTTTCTAGTCAGCAGGGGATACAATTCTCTCAGAGCAAAGAAATTTAGGGAAATGCCACAGCAGGAATCGCAGCAACAAAGTTTCTTCTCCACAAACCTGGAGTGCTCCCCTTCTCACACAAATACAGTATCAGAGAGAAGAACAAACACACACGCCAGCTTCTTCTGCTTCCAATGCGGAGCTGTGTTCAGAGCGCTCCCCTGAGCCTAGTCCCCAAGCGTGCTGAGGGCTCCCGGCTGCCAGTCACTGGCACAGGCCTCTCTCCCCAATCCCTCCCAGGTGCTGCTTCATTGTGTGGAGGTGCCACCATTTCCAGCTTTCCACTTAACTGACACCTGGGCCTCAGTGCTGCTGCGGGGCCACAGCCCGAGGCTCAGCTCTGGGGCTTCCCACGGCCAGAGCATAATCCCAGCACAGGTGGGCCCCGTTCTTCTCACTTCTGCCAACTAGATTCTGAGACTAGACTCTGGGCTCTGGAATGCTTACGTGGAGTTCTGGCTACAAGACTGATGACCTGCTTTTTTTTATCTAGGCCAGCCAGAGAATGGCTAATTTCAACCAATTATTCAAAGTTCTCTTCAAAATCCTTGTCCTCTGGTTCATGTCCTTTGATGAGCTACTTCATCTTTTGTCATAAGGTTGCTTAGGTAACCCTTTCACTCAGTACTATTGGATTGTTTAGGAAAACTCTCTTCTTTATGTAAAAATTTCCAAAGCCTAGCACAGTGCCCGACACTAAGAACACATTATAATACACACTTGTTGAAAAATAATACCATTATAAGTAGAAGAGAACCACTTGACTGGTTCTTAACTAGCTTTAAGTTTCTCTTATTAAGGTCTAATAGCCAAGATATATAAGGAACAGCCTCAAATATAGAAGATTAAGAGCCATTTCCAGTAGGTCAGTGATGAAAGGATATAAACAAGCAGCTAATTCTCAAAGGAAGAAATCTAAGCTAACCAAAGAAAGAGAACAAATCGTTGCCGGAGGGGCTGTGGGAAGCCAGCACACTGGTGACAATTTGGAACTATGTCCAGAAAAGACATCCTACTATGCATATCCCACTTTACCCCGATGAGATCTAAAGTTCAAAGACAGCAAAGCAAGAAGAAAAGGATCCATCCACTCAAAACACTCAGAGCAGCTCTCTGCTGGGACAGAGGGGTAGAAAGAGAGGGCACCCACCTATCGCCTGGGGAAGGAATGGCTGAACGTGTCATGTCGTATGAACATAATGGGATATTGTTGCACCTCAAGAAATGGTGAAAGAACGGATTCAAAGAAACTCTATGAACTGATGTAAAGGAGAAGGAAGCAGAAGTGAGATGGATCACACAGCAACAGCCACGACTTTCCGAGTCTGCAGGCTCGGATCTGGGCAGTTGGTGACCCTTGACTTCCAAGAACCAATCAGGAAGCCCATAAGTCGCCCACTCTCTAAGCGATGGCCAATGGATTCAATTGTGTCAACCAGACATGCTGGACATGGCCAGTGCGCAGATGTGTTCTGCTCAACTATAATTTTGGCTACAAAGATTTTGTTTCTCTTTACTGAAGATAAAGTGGTAGGAAGAATTGGAGAGAAGTCAGCCAAAGTCTTGCCAAAAAAATTAAAGAAAGAGGTCACTGAAACATTCTGGGGAAACTCAAATCGGAGGGGAGTTCCAAGGGAACCTTCAGGAGAGCAGGGCAACATTAAAATTCAAATGTAGAGTATGTTACATCATTTTTTTAAAGCAAGCCAAATGTGAGAGCAATGTAGTTTTGAATATAATAGAAGCATTTGGATTTATATTCAAAATACCTACTATGCACTATGTACTACTGCACTAGAGATGAAAATCTGCCCCCAAGTAGTTAGCTTTCTAGGGGAGAGGAAAAAACCTGTGTGCAGAAGAATGAAGATAAAATAGTGATTCAGAGAGTGGATAGAGCACTGGGCCTGAATCTGGAGGGCCCCACACCCCTATTAACTTTGTGACTCTCAGCAAAGACACTGAATTCTCTCCGGCTTCCTCACCTGTAAAATGGAACTAGAAACAGTAACTTCCCAACAGGGTTGCTGTGAGAATCAAATGAGGTTAATATATGTAACATGACTTAAAAACCATTAGAACCATATATAAATGCTGTTACACGCCTCACGTCTAACAAATTGACAAAGATGAGGAAAGGCAGGAAGAGTTAATGTAGCAGGAGCCGTGGAGAGACTGACACACTAACACATAGTTGGTGGAACTGTGAACTGTTACAATCCTATTTGGAATTATGAAAACAAAGTAACCATAATACACACTCCTTTTGGCCTCGAGAATCCACAGCTTGGGATATTACCCAAGAAGGGCACTGACAAAGACTCCCAAGACACCAAAACATTAACAGCGGCACTTTTTGGGGAGCAAAGAATGGGAAACAACATCCCCATTGCCTGGGGAATGGCTAGACAGGTCACAGTCCATGAACACAATGCAAATTATCATGTTGTACGAAACAAAGTATGATGATGATGCCTAAAGAAGCATGGAAACAGTGTGAACTGATGCAAAGCAAAGAAAGCGGAGCCAAGAAAACACCATGCAGATGATGGGCAATGAAAAGGCCGGGACCAGCAAACCATCAAAACGGAAAGCTGTGAACTTACAGAGAATGAGCCTGGCCCCAGAGAGGAGAAGTGAGAAGCCCTCGCCCCCTTCCTCTCCCCTGCATGTGATGTCTGATTGACTTAATGAATGGATCGGCTTCACAGAGTTCTTTCGCTTCTTCTTCCTTTCCTTTTTAAAAAATTCTGTGTTACAAGGGATTGTTCTCTGGCAAGGATGAAGGAGAGAGACCGAGGGGGTATCTAGGTGATAGAAAATCAAAAGACATAATTAACACCTATTTAAAAGCCAAAACCAAACCAAACAGATACCAAGAAATTGTGGAGGAGGGGTGGGGGAGCATTAACGCTGGGAGATGGGGGCGTGGGCCAGAGAAGTTTTCTGTGGGACACGGTGGCTGGGAATTTCATAGGACATTCTGCCAGTGTCTCTTAAGCGGGCAGTCCTGCAGAGCTGCCTGAGTGGTACTTGACCAAAGGTACATGATGATAAAGCCAGACCTGGAACGTGAACATGGAGCCAGGGTTCCCTGACTCCAACCTACCACAGCATCCTACCAGGTCCTGCACCACAGAGACAAGCGATGGGTCCTGGCCCGGGTTCTGCCCCAAAGACAAGCAGGACTGGTTATTTTGGAATGTGTGTGTGCACATGTGCTCTGAACCTTCCCTTTTTGGTGGTTGTTTCGTTCCTGCTCTTCTATTTCTCCATATTGTGAGGTACCCCGACTCTGACTTTGCTATGACTGACCATTAGGGCCCACGTTGCTGGAGTCCCAGTGTGCTTTTCTGCCACCAGCTAATCTACTACAGGATGGGCAACTGAGGAATTGTGCTCTAAGAATACCCCATAATGTCCTTTGGGCGGGACATTATGCGTGAACTAAAGGAGGGCTTAAGAATCATCTCAGAGCAGCAGTGGACAGGTCGTGATTTGTTCCTTGGAGGGACATCCATAGAGACAAGCTCAGATCAACTAAAATGCTGTATTTGGTTCTTAGCACTTGGAAAGTTTTTACCATCTCTAACCCTTCTGATGCCTCATTATGGCATGGAGAAAACTATGGATTCTTAAAGGCTAGAACAGTGGAACAGAAGCTCTAACTGACTCAAGCAAACTGCAAAGGTTTCACTTATAGGCCCCACACTGGATTGGACTGTATGGATGCCAACTGTGGACCAGCCTGGCTAAGTGTGGAGGGTCATTATCACGGTAGTTCTAAGTGGCCACCTTTCAGTTACAACAATTCTGGAAGGTCACCTATGAAATTAGAGGAGGGGAATGATCTGCCCTGGTAGAGACGATAACTACGTAGTGAAATCCCAGATCCTAGAAAGAAAGATACACCATCTAAAAAAATTATCCATCACATTAGTCCCCCAGCCAAGCAGACAATCATATACAGCTTAGTTGGGAAATGTTTACACTCAACACTGATTTAGCTAGAACACACAGGGCTTTCTCAGGGAAAAACCAATGTGCTTTGTTAGAAATCCCCAGAGTCATTCATTAGCTTGTGCAGGAGAGCTGGATACCCAGGGTCAGTCAACAAATTCAGTCAACAGGCAGCCCTCAGGGAATCCCACAGAAACCAGGGCAAGCCAAGCTGCCCTTACCTCCCCATCTGCCAGGAGTTCCCCTACTGGGAGGCTTTAGATGGAGGCTAGTTTTCATCTGCACCGGGGGAGTCCCATGAGCTCAGGGGATGATGCTGAGTTTCTTTTAGTTGCTGGGCCCATATCCACAGGGAATCTCATTGTGCCACTGCAGTGAGAAAGAAACTTTCTCATTAGTTAACACAAAAAGACAAGGAAAATAATCATTAACTAGAGCTACAAAAGTAACCACAGTTTTCATAAGGGCAAAAACTCTAAAAGGAAAAAGTAAACATGATGGTGAGTCTCGGTGGCTACCAGATCAGCATTCCCAAAATCTGGCAAACCCTTCCTTCCAGCTGTAGCCATGGCAGCGCAGCACTCCGGCAGGTCCAAAAACAAAAGGGATGTGCTGGAGCTGGCAGCCGCGCCTGGCAGCTCGAGATGTCATAGAGAGTGAGGGCAGTGTACACCTTGGGCAGAGTAATAAATCTGGAGACCTGAGCCCTGGGCCCAAATCCCAGATCTTCCAGAAAACTGGATGGTCTCTAGCCAGAGCACCGATTCTGGAGCCAGAAGGCTCAGGCAAGTCCCATCCTTATCTGCAAATGAAGGATTGGACTGGAGACCTCGAAGGCTGCTTCTAGCTCTGACTCTCTCAACCTGTACATTCCAAGCTATGTGGCCAGACCCCTATTTCCCTGCCAAAAAATAAGGAGGGAGGGCGGGGGACCCCTGAAGCCTCTCCTGATTCTAAATCTCTGAGGGAGAGGGAGTGACCTGGCACCAGACACTGTGCTAAGACCTTTAGAGACATTCTATTGGCTTCTCACATCCAGTTCCACACTGGAAGATGACGACATGCTCATACGGGTACTCGGAGCTGCCTGCAAACTCTGCTGGGAAAAGGGTCCCTCCCAGACTGTCTCACCTCATTCAAACAGCCAGTGGCCCTCGCTGGTTGGGAAGAAAATCAGCCCTTGTACGCCTTGATTCCAACAAAAGGTTGGGGACATGTGACTGCTCAGAGGAAGGTCAGGGAGTCCACACGCCAGCATCACCTCAGAAGGGCAATGCGAGTGAGCGACTCATTGCCACTCACGGAGGACATTACTGCCTTTGGTTCTGCCATTGCCTCTAGAGCTAAGAAGGAGTTAATGGTCGGTCTCCGGCAGGGAGCTTCATCTCGCCTTCAGAGTTTCAAGCCAACACAAATTTACCAAGTCTCAACCACATGGGAGGCATCATGCCAGACACTGCGGCCACAGAGATGAGTAATGACACATTCTTTGCCCTTAAATTCTGTACTAACAGAGGAGAAAAAACACGGGCAAAAAAACTGTGACTCAGACTCTAAGGACAAAGGAGAGGTCGGCATGGCAGCAGAGTCCCAAAGACAGCTGGAGTCTTTCCTCTTGGACGCTCAGAAGAGGGAGGAAGGCCTAGGTTGATCCTTTCTTCTGAATGCACAGATCAGGCCGGGCTTCGGAGAGAGAGGTTAGCAGCTAAGGGGGAACCTGGAGGAAAATTCGAGGTGAGGGGGAGGCAGTCTGCTATGGCAGCAGAGGACAACACAGTCAGAGATGGACAAGCTCAGAGAAGAGGGATAAGTCCAACCCAGATAAAGCACTGAGTGTATAAAGGAGAGCAGAGTGAAATAAGGTTCTCAAGGTAGGCCTTAAATATCAGGCCAAGGAAGATCCCGGAAGGTTTGTGAGCCTCTATAAACATGAGTGATGTGGTCGGGCCTAAGTTTAGAGGGTTAACTCCCTGGCCGGTGAAGGATGCATTTGACAAAGGACATAGTAGAGGCAGGAACTCCAATAAAGAGGCTATTATAGTCCAGGTGAAGGGAGATGTCCTTGGGTCTCAGTGTTCTCATGAGCCAAATAAGAGTTGGACTGTATAGCCTCAAAGTTTCCACCGAGCTCTAGAGCAAAGGCTCGTTTCCTTTTGGGGTCACAGACCCCTCGGAAACCATAAGTTGTTGCCTACACTTGTAAAGGAAGGACAAACTAAATTTCAATTAGAATTTTTTTCTGTTCAGGTTCACAAATCCTCTGAAATGTATTTATGAACCCCCTAGTGGATATAAGAACTCCAAATTAAGGATCCCTGCTTTAAATTGATAATTCTACAACACATAAAATGCTGTCAGTTTGACAAAACCCTTTTCTTAGAAGCCTGCAATTTGAATGAAAGCACTTTTTAAAAAAAAGCAACCACATAATCCTTAAGATAAATAATTATGCTGGGCACACACACACACACACACACACACACACACACACAATCATATTTTCCTGATATTTTTGTTTAGCTGTTTTTCCTTATGAGGGAGGTTTCAATCTGGTGGGTGGGACAGGAAATGACCATAATATTAAGACAAAAGCCATCAATGTTTAAAAAAAACAAACACACAAACAAACCTCAAAGTGCTCCAGAGCAGGCTGGAAAAAACAAGAACTCCGCCCAAAACAATACAACAACACAAAAGGTTCCCTAGGACACTTGGTGCCTCATCCAAAGGGGTGGAAAAACTCTCCCACCTGAGCAGCTAGATTTCTGTGCTTGCCTTCCTTCTGGTGGGGCAAGAAAGGGGATGGAGGGCAAAGATGTATGTAGAGCTCAGTCCTCCGGAAGTCACTGAATCCCCTTTCAATCTTGCAGGAGAGGCAGCATCAACAGGTCCTGTGGGAATCTCCCTGACTTTTAGACAATCTAGATCAGCATTTCACCAGTCCTGGAGGTGATGATGATCACTCAAGGAAGTAACATTTCTCACTCTTCACCCAGTCCTTACATTAAGAATGATGGGACACTCCGAGTCCCCGAGGATGAAGCTTCTTCCTCCATGACATGACAGAGGGAATCAATGACTTCCTGGTCATACTTTTCCCCACACTGTAAAATATCATGACCATTGACTCAGAACTTTAAGACTGATTTGCCAACAACAGGGTCTACAGGGAAGAGAGATGACATTGCAATAGGTCTGCCATGAAGTCCAATGGCCTCAGGCCAATGTCCCCCTCCACATGTGAACAGACTCAGAGGTCAGACAAGAGAAGACAATGCGCCTTCTGTGTTGTTTAGCTATAGTTGCTTCATAGTGAACCCATAATGTTGTTGGCACAGCTGCCCGTGTCATGGCCTCCCTATTGGCTCTGCAATCAAATACTGCCCCGCTGTTGGGCACGAAAAGCCCTTGACAACTTGGCTCCAACGTTCCTCTCCAATTTCATCAGACACTTATTACACATTTGTTTCTCACGTTCCAATTGCTTGGACTGGAATGGGAACCTTTCAGAAAATCCCTAGCTCAGCTGTTAATACTCTTCAGGAAGTCATTCTCCATTGGCCCAGAACCTAGCACCTTCCCCTAGAAATCACCTAGTATTCTGTGTACACCCAGGTGTATGTATTGTCTCCCCAATAAAATGTAAGCCCGATTTAGGCATAAAAAATAACAAACAAATTAGGAAAATAAGAAATAATTTACCTATCAGATCTTCAGAGAAGGGAAGAATTTATGACTAAAGAAGACTAAAGAAGAACTAGAGAACGTCATGAAAGGCAAAATAGACAACTTTGATTACATTAAATTAAAAAGTTTTTGCACAAATAAAACCAACAGAAACAGGATAAAAAGGGAAGTAGAAAGCTAGGAAAAAATCTTTATAGCCAGTATTTCTGATAAAGATCTCATTTCTAAAATATATAAAGAACTCTCAAATGTATAAGAAAACAAGTCATTCCCCAATTGATAAATGGTCAAAAGATATGAAAAGACAATTTTCAGATGAGGAAATTAAATCCATTTATATGAAATGTTCTATTTCATATATGAAAATACGCTCTATGAAAAAATGCTCTCAATCACTATTGATTAAAGAAATGCAAACTAAAACAACCCTGAGGCACCACCTCACACCTTTCAGATTGGCTAAAATTGACAGGAAAAGATAATGATAAATGTGGGAGGATACAAATACATTGTTGGTGGAGCTGTGAAATGATCCAACCATTCTGGAGAGCAATCTGGAACTATGCCCAAAGGGCTATAAACTGTGCATACCCTTTGACCCAGCAGTGTCATTACTGGGGTCTGTATCCCAAGGAAATCATAAAGGAGAGAAAAGGGCCCACATGGGCAAAAATGTTTGTAGCAGCTCTTTTTGTGGTGGCAAAGAATTGGAAAATGAGTGGATACCCATCAACTGAGGAATGGTTGAACAAGCTGTGGTACATGAAGGTAATGGAATATAATTGTTCTATAAAAATGATGAACAATCTGACTTTAGAAAGGCCTGGAAAGATTTACACAAACTGATGCTGAGTGAAACAAGCAGAACCAGAAATACATTGTACACAATAGGAGCAAGATTGTGCGATGACCAACTATGAAAGACGTGGTTCTTTTCAGTGGTTCAGTGATCCAAGACAATCCCAATAGACTTTGGACAGAAAATACCATCTGCTTCCAGAAAATGATCTAAGGAGATTGAATGTAAATTAAGAAATGCTATATTCACTTATTTTTTCTGTTTTTTTTAATCTCTCCCAACATGATTCATAAAGCAATGTGTATTAAAAATAAATTTATTACAATTTAAAAAAATAAATAAAATGTTATTTCCTTGAAGGCAGGAACTCTTTATCATGTGCCTGGCACAGAGTAATCACTTAATGTTTTTATCAGTCAAATGATTTCCTATTTTTTCTCATTTTCTGTACCAGAGAGAAAAAAAACAAAAAACAATGAACTGAGAACTGGGATACCCAAAATAAGTAAGGAAATTAATTATAGATCTGGAGCTGAAAGGGTCTTCAAATGCCATCCAGTCCAGTTTCTTTCATAATACAGATGAACAAACCAAATCCCAGGGATGGGAAGAAATAGTAATCATCAGAAATAGCATTTGAACTTAGGGCCTTTATTCCTGATCAATGTTCTTTGCAATCAATGTATGGTCCTGACTCCTGTAAATATAGAATCCTCTTTATCCTTGATAATTTCAAGTCAGCTGGCTCAGATGAATGGCATCCGCAGCTACTATAGGTGTTGAGCCCTTGTGAGAGTTCTGAAGGACTGTGGAGAATGAGAGAGATACGACTGGACTGTAGATGTGGTGGGGGCAGGGAGAAGAGGAGAAAGAGAACAGAGGCTCTAAAATCTGTGGGACAGTGACCTGGACTGCAATTCTTGGGAAAATTCTAACACCTAATTTAAAAGATAGATAATGAGCACCTAGCAAAGGAAGTGGTGATTACAAAGAGCCAACAGATGACATCAAGAACGGGTCAAGGCAGACTAAGCAGATTTCCACTTTTGGACTAAGCCCATTTTAGTAATGTTTTTGATGAAGTCTCTTATATGATATTCTTGGGGAAAAGAGGAAGAGATGTGGACTAGAGATAATTAAATTAGATGGATTCATAACTGGCTGAATGACCCGACTCAGAATTATCCTGGAGGGTTCAAGAGAAAGGGCCTTAGATGTGAAGGCAGAGAAGAGAAATTCCAGTTTTGCCTCTGCTATTCTCTGTTGGGTGTGTGATCTTCAGGAGAGCACCTTGGGGTGTTTCGGCTATTTGGATTAAGGGATACATAGATGGCACACTCGGCTTGCTTCCTCAAATGAAGAACAAGATGAGTTAGATGTTCCCCTGACCTTAAAGGGATTTCCAGCTAAATCTATAACCCTAATAAGAGAAAATTCAATTAACATAAATGTTAAATCTGACACTAGTGCTCAAAAAAATCAACTGTACAAGTAGGACAGGATGGAGGAGGCGGGATTAGATAGTTCTGGGAGTCTAGGGGGACTGCAAGTTCAGGGCCAGTCAGTTATAAAGAAACATTCGTGTAGTTTGGGGCTACAATGAGATAGAACTTCCAGAAGTAAGGAGTTGATTCTGCCCTGATCAGAACACATCTAGAGCTTTTAATTCAGGTCCAGGAGTCAATATTTAAGATTATTGCTAAAATGGAGAGCGTGCAGAGGAGGTAAGCAGGATGTGGAAGGACGAGTCCATGCCGTGAGAATTAAAGAAACTGGGGGCATTTAGTCTAGAATAGATGCTAGGAAGACACAATAAGAACAAGGAGATTTGCTTAATTTGGATCAAGGGAAAAGGCAAGGGGTAGAACTGGACTGCAGTTCTGGGGGCACGGGATTTTTTTCTCCCATGACTGCTCTGCAATTAATATGGAATTTGGTTAGAAGAAGGATTTGCCTCATTTTGTTGGGTAAGAACAAGGGGCAATGGAGAAAGCTGCAATGCAAAAGGGCCAATTTCCTCACAGTGAGAGCCATCCAAGAGTGGAATGAGTGCCATGGGTGGGTTCCCCTTCCTCGGAGTTCCCCAAGAAGAGGCTGATGACATGACCAAATATTTTGGGCTAGATGGACACCAAAGTCCCCAAATTCTCATTCTGTGATTAGGGCCAAGGGAGAAGCAACATGTCACCAAGGAAAATTCATTGCCTGTGGGCAACAGCATGTGTTACACGTGCTAAGGTGATAAGAGTTTGTAGGACAACCCTTCCCTGCACCCAAAGTTGATAGTTGTTTGCCTCAGTTAGTGAATACCTGCTTATTATCCAGTTGTTAACCCTATTAGCAACTGAGTCCTGGGGACTTGGAATCATAGTTGTACTAACTTGCCCAGAGTCACACAGCTAAGGCCGGAGGGTAATTTAAAGCAGGCTCCTCAGAGCCACCAGAATCAGAGCTCTTTCCATAGTGCCTGGTGGAAACAGTATTGAAATGCCTTTTTCACATTTGCTCTCTTAGCGCTTTGTCTTTCAACCTCCCAGGGATAAGAAAGTAGGCGATTTCTGCAGTTTCTTTTCCTTCAAGTTTTCAGGCAGAGGTATCAAAAGCAAATAGAAATGGGGACCACTAAATCATACATAAGGATTCCTGAAGGTGCGTAGTAACTTAGAAAACCAAATTAAGATCACATTTTTAAAAATTTTGTTAAATATTTCTCAATGACATTTTAATCTGGTTCAGGCTCACTTAGCAGTATGGTGGGCTGCATGTCGGGCAATTCTAAGAGAGCTTTCCTTTGCAACTGGGTTGGAGTTCTGGGTATTTAATAGCTGTGATCTTAGATAAGTCACTTCAAAGGAAAGAGCCCCGGATTTGGAATCAGAGGACCCGAGTTCAAATGCTGCTTCTGTGTCATCTGGGTGGCCTTCAGTGGAGCATCCCAGCACTCTTGTGCGGTCTACTTCACTTACAAGTGGTTATTACTACCACCAGCTTCACAGTCCTTGTAAGAGTGCCCATTATAAAGCAGGACTACAGAAGGGGAAGAGATCAAAGCAATGAGAGCTATTAACAAGTCCCTCTATCATCAGTCTTCCTGGGGGAGGTAAAACGGAACTCTGCCTGGTAAGAGTTTTGCACCAAACAGGAAGGCCTATTGTCAGGGAGTCAGGTTTCTAGACTGATGGGTCCCAAGCCTAGGGAAGACCTGGGAAGCTGGGACCATCGTAAGCCTGAGAAATGGGACCCTGAAAAAGAGCTCCCTTCAATGGGGGAGCATCCCTTCTCCTCTCCCATCCTTCCTGCAGATCACACTCACTAACAAGAAAATGTGTTTCTGCAGAGCTTAAACAAGACTCAGCAGTGGGCACATCACAGACTCATGCCCAGGGCATCATCAACTGGAAATGTCTCAAAAGCACTGCTTTTCTCTCCTCTGATGCTATGCTCCTGCTATTCCTCTTTAGACTTATTGAGGCCCTTGTCCCAATAGAACACACTTCCTTCCTTCTCAGTCTTGGGAATGCCCGACTTCCTCTAGAGCCCGCTTCCTTCCTGCAGATTTTGCCCCTATCACAGTTCCTCACACCCCAACCGGGAAGCAGCGTGACTAGAATCGCCACCACCTTCGGCACACGTCAAGAGTACCAAAATATGAGCCAGGATTCCACCAGCAAAGAAAGAGAACCAGGGGCTTATCATTCTACCTGGGCTACCCCATCACAAGTGGGCAGCCTTCAGGCTAATGCTAACTGGTGAAATCACCCAATAGTAAGCCCAGCTACCAGGAAGAGTTCCTACCAGCAACTTCCCAATGGTGCTAGCATCCTCTTGGATCAGACAGTCCCCACAAATAGCCAATACTCCCACTTCCCCTCCCGCATTAAAGAGTCCACAACCTGGTTCTTGCCCATTTTTTCCATTTATTATTGCAGCAGACAAATGCTCTGAAGGTGCGACACTCACTCTTACCATGGCCTCTACTAATTCTCCACTAGTAACAGCCAGCAAGCCCTTTCTGGGAACAACTTGAACCATATGCTTTACTCTGGGTAAGAAATGATGACCGTTTCTGATTTCACAGGAATAACACACCCCAAAAACTGAAGGATAAAAAAACCGGGAAGGGGAAAGGTGCCTCAAAAAAGAAAATGCAAGAGGGACAATGGGACAATGGAGTAGCAACGTGCCAGGTGTGGGGAGTGGGGGTGGGAGTGGGGCTGAACCACATCCCTGCTCACTAGGCTGGCCCTGGCAGACTGCTCTTCCACGGAACGATAGCCGCGTCATGCCTCGCTGCGCGGAAGCTGGCTCCAGTGAGAGACGCCTCAGCTCTCCATTCGCAACAACAGGGGGTGGATGGAGCCAAGAGCACAGCTCTCCCAAGGAAACTGGTTGGACAGCCAGGACAAAGAAATATGGGGGGGAAACTTATCTAAAAGGGGGAAGAAATTGTTCTAATCAATACTGTGTCCATTTAGATATATATGTATATATAGATATATGAATTTTTTTTTTTTTTGGCTAGGAGAAATTTTAAATACTGCCAGTGGGGAGAAGTGGTGGGAAGAGGGAGAAGGGGAGGACATGAGCAGCTCTGGAAAATATCAGTGGTTCAAGAGTCTGAACAGCAGATGAGTTAAAAGGAATATGGACAAAACCCCACAAATACATGACCTAAAAAGATTTAAATCCATGGACACAGACGTGTACACGCACACCGGTGGGTGCCCCAGACTCACCCTCTGGCATTTCCACGGCAAATCGAGCCATACCCAGGAAAGAGCAAAGCTACTTCCCTTTGAGGGGCCCAAGTTTCAGTGGGAAGCTCTCTATGCGGCCCCTGGCTTCTCCTGTCCTGTTCATGTGGCTCAGGGCCAGGACCCGGGCTTCCCACTTCTCAAATCTGAATCATCCCCAAATTTCCTTAGGCACACCTGATTTTGCCAAGAATGGAAATGCACAACAACACTCACTCTCTCTCACACACACACACATACATGCACACACTCTCTATATATTTCATTTGTTTTTCCATTTGTTCTAATGAAAACCTTTAGGATGATTAAAAAAAATAACAAAAGTATCCCCAAACCAGTGGTGACTGGGGGTGCTGGAGAGGAAGAAACGATTCTAAGCCCAATGGGGAAATGCCTGTCACTCTCATCGGTTTCCTCTAAGATCAGTTGGTTGAGGGTCCCTACTTGGCCCCACCTCCCCCAACCCAGGCTTAGAGAACGCTTTCAAGAGAGGCCCTCATTTTAAGGCACTGCTAATCTTTGCTCCCAAGAGCTAAGTGGATCAGCGTAACTGGAAGGCTGCTGCAGGGTCCTAATCCAAGCGCTTAGGTGGGCCTTGGGGACTCATTCTACTTTCCCTAATTCAGTCCTTCTGGAGTTGAGAGGTCATTCAAACTTCTCAGACCAAGGATCTGGTCCATCTTAATGCTTGATGACAGAAGCTTTCAAAGGTTTCATCTGGGCATCCCGTGGACCAGCAGGTATTTACCAGAGTGGGCACCAAGCACAGAGGACTGCCGGGAAGGAGCTCTCCTGGCCAGCTGCAAACAGGCAGGAAAGGCGAGACTGTCATCAACAACGGCCAATGTGTCACCTCCGATGATGTCCGGGATCCTCCCACGGCACATCTTAAAATGCAGCCAGATCTGGCCTCCCAAAGTCCTCTCCCTCACCTTCCTGCTCAACGAGGGGAGAGCCGGCCCTCAGACCCGGGCCTCTCTCTCAGGGTCTCATGCCCTGCCCCCGGGGAAGCCCGACAGCCAGAGCTCAAGATGGGGCCCGGTTCCTGCGCAGAGGGGCCCGCACCTCCGCAAAACAGGAGCAGACACCGTGTCAGAGGCTGCGCCGTGCGCAGCCGTGCTGAAGAAGAAAGGAAGTGTCCTCGGAAGAGAGAGGGAAGGACTGGAGGCTGGCAGGAGGCCACACGGAGCCCTGGACAGTCACCAACACACCACTGACACGTTTAGAGGACAGAGGTGAGGATGAGGGAGAACGGGGGAGAAAAAAACCAAAACGTCCCAATAATTTAAAGGCAGCGCCAGAAAGGAGCACTTACAGAGAAGCATGGTGACTCTCTCCAACAGAAATTCTTCCCAGATGCACAGACATTCATAATACTGATAAACTCGCTGTCAACAGCTCTGGCACATACGTGTGTTCACAATACCCTTTGTGAAGTATAACAAGAGAGCAAGAGAGGGCCCAGAAGGCATGTGGACAACGGCACACACAGCAAATGAAAGGTTCAACTCTCCCCAGAGCCCCTTTTTAAAAAAAAGTCTGTCTATTACAAAGTCATCTTTTCTGTCTTTCTGCTTTATAAAGTCAGCGATGCCGGAGGGCGTCTAGTGGAATCCTTCCTCCAGGGATGAGTGCAAAAGGGGAGCCCATGGATCGGGGATGTCCCTTCAGTGAGCAGACGGAGGGAGCTGCTGGAGGCCTCCCATCCGTTTCAGACAGACAGACACACACATACAGAAAAGGATTATTGCCAGCTTGGGTACTTTCACAATGTGATTTTTGTATTTCGAAAACTTGAATTGTCCCTGAAAGAGAAAGTGGGAGAGAATGGAGGATTTAATACATAGGTCATCTAACACATATCCATACACAGAGTGGGGGGGAAAGCTGTGACCATCAGCTTTGGGGCCCTTAGTGACCCACCCCTGGCCCTTGCTTAGCGCCTCCCTGCTAAACTAACCCAGAGACACAGGGACCAGCATCCCCCCTTTCCATCCAAAGAACTCAGTTCAACAACTCCCAGCAGCTTAGGAAGAAGAGAGTAATACAGGAAGTGAGTCTGGCCTCTCCACTTTGGAAACTTGGATGCACTCGTTCTAATATTACAATAAGTCCTCCCCGTTTGATTTCCAAAAAAAAAGTTGCCTTTTTTGGGAGCCGATGGGCTTGCCTTCTCATGGATTTTTCTTCCTGAACACAGAGGTGTCTAAAATGCCAAGAGGAGCTGGTAAGAAAGGGAAAGGACCAGATCTGAGCACAGAAGCAGAGACAGAGATAGGTGGACCAAAGAAAAGTAACTGTTCCACAGTCTTTTCGGGTATGTTTCTGTTGGCAAAAGGTTTGGAGCCCGGGCGCTTCCCACACCGAGCTCCTCTCCCAGATTAAGGTAGTTTCACAAGAGCGTCATTAACTATTATAACCCCACCCTGCGATAACGTGGCTCAGCTGCCTGCCTGCCCGCCAATGTCTGGGGGGCTAACTGCCCCCTCTTAATGTTTCAACTGCTGCCATCTTTCCAGGAACCCATGATGGATGTTCAGTGGCTGATGCTTCTAACACCAAAGCGGATACACTATGGAACCCTACCTGAAGCCAAAGAGGTAAGAGAGTAAAAGTACCTAAAACACCATCAAAGACGCTGCTGCTGCTGCTGCTGCTGCTGCTGCTAGGAGTTATTTAAAGCACAGTAACTTGCTCTGTTCCACATCTTCATTGGCTGCCACCTCTAACCCAAGAGTCCAACTGCTGACATAGGTCAGTACGTAAAAGGAGGAAAGGTGAAAAGAAAGGAGAGGACATGGGAAGGGTTAGAGTAGGGGTGTCTTTTCTGAAGACATATTTTCTGAAGAAAATAAAATCATGTTTCTACCCAAACAGGTAGATGGGGAAAAGGCAGAAGAGAATGTGCCAGGCCCAGTTCCTTTTAGAATGTATGATTATCTCCAGGGGTAGGGGAGGAGCGCCAGTATCCGTCATACTGATAAGCAGCTAGTCTCTCAGGGACAACAGGTGAAGTGTTCAGCAGAGTGAAAACTGAAAACCTCAGTTCTCTTTACACATAATGTACAAAGACTTTACACACTATTTTGCCACGGAGAAATTTTAAAAGAAACGAAATAGCCGCCATTCCAAGAGGTCTATTCATAATCACAAAGGATGTCGTCTGTGGAATGGGGCCTGCAGACACATATTAAAAAATTAAGGTCAAGATCATGCTGGGTTGTAAAGAAAATGTGGGAGAGAAAGGAAGCAAATTCCCAATAATTTAACAAGTCTTTACCTAAAGCAGGGGGAAAAACCAGCCAGAAAGAATGTATTTAATTATAGGTAAAAGAATAAGATGAAAAAAAAATTTCAAGTTTTTGATAATTTTTAGAAAAGCTATTTCTATTCCCTCAAGATTGGCTCCTTTGAGATTTCTGAGCAAAAGCATCTTTTTTTTCTTATCAAAATCTGCATCTATCATTTTTATGTGAAATCGTAACAAAAGACTTCTGACTTTGAGGAGGGCCACGTTCTAGTTAACTATAATAGAAGAAATAAATCTCGGGCATGCTGTGCTTTCCCCTGTTCTAGTCCTGTCTGTCCCTTCCCTTTCCAGGTCTCCAAAGCTGGAGGTGCACTGTCTTCTTCAGATCATTTTTTAGTAACTTCTCGGTTTTTGCATGGTATCCTCCAGTAGAATATTAACTCCTTAGGGATAGGTCCTCGTTTTGTCTGAATCCCTAGCATCTGACACAGGCTTTGCACACAGAAGGCTTTAAATAAATGCTTGAACAGATGAAGAGAGGGAATGAAGGAATGGCAGGAGTGACAAGTGCTGCTGCTGAATGGCTGAATGGCAGAAGCAGACTGAACAGAGCGAGGTGGGAGGATCATTCCATGGCCTTCCTGAGGAAGCAGCAGGCTAAAGGGTGGCTCAGAACCAAACGTGGCATGTGCCAGGGCGTCTGCTTCCCCTCCCTTACAGCTCCGCTGTGCTCCTGCCTGACCCAGACACCTGGCGGCAGATGCGCAGACATGGCGTTCCATGGCACTGGGGGAGAGGGTTGGATTCCCTTCTGCCTTGCTGTCTGTGCCCCTCCCCCCACGAGCAGTGTAGACACAGGAAGGCCGACATGGAAGCTGGGTCTGTGGCCATGTGACCTTGGCCTGATACTTCACTTCTCTAGGCTTCCTTTCAAGCCTTTAGCTCCCAGAGCGGAAGGCGAGGCCGTGGAAGATGGACAAGCTAACTTGGGTTCCCAGGAGCGCCACCATCCAGGATGGGCTTTTTTGGGCCTTCTTCAGCCTGGGGCTGCCCCTTGCAGCAGGACCCACTCCACTGTTCTGGGGACACGGAGGGCAGAGGGCCTGCACTCAAACAGGACTTGGAACAAGTGGGAGACAAAGAAATCCCCGAGAACAATCTCCCCGAGCTAGCCTAGGCACACCCCCTGCCCCGGAGGCCCCAGGACAGAGAATTCATCACCCTCCCTCCGTCTCCTCCCAGAGACCTGGATCACCGCTGGGAATTCCACTCGGCTCCGGGCCCAGAGGGCTTGGCCCTGGAAGCGAGGTGGCTCCCACTGAATCGGTTCTGACTTCTCAGGAGCACCTCAGGAAGGGCTAACTACAGTCCTGGGTGCCCCAGCCTCCAGAGAAATGCTCTCCAGCTACCAACTCCCATCCATCAGTCCAGCTTGGATTCTTCCTCACTTCCTGGAAAAAACTGTGGTCCTTTCCTAGGGAGAGGGAAGCAACAGCCCCCACAGCTCCGACTCCCAAGTCTTCAAGTTCCCCCTTGACCACTGCCCGGGGTTCCTGACCCAGAAAGGGTTCCTGCCACAGGGGTACCGGCCCCTTCCTGCATCTGCTCGAGCCAGTGGCGTCCCGCAGGAGCCACAGTAAAGGCGCAGTATCTGCACCGAGGCCAAAAGGGAACAGGCTACAACCCATATTCCAGCTGCAAACGAGGCAGAGCTCAGATGCTAACTCAGACAAAGGGGAGTCTTCTCTCCCATCAGAGAGGATTTCTCTATAAAAACCAGCGTTCACTTGTTTGTGGATCAAGAACTACTCGGGGGTAAAGGATGGAGAGGGACACTGAGCAACCGGAAAGCTAAGGAGCCCAGCAAACAACACTCACACCAGGAAGCATCATGTGAGGAGAGAGGGAAACATGCTTTCAGGGCACTTCAAGAGTGCACAGGGAACAGCATTTCCCATCTGGGATCTAAGCCACTGGAGCTCCCTACAGCAAAGCCACCAGGAGCCTCGGGGCCCCCGGCTCCCCTTCTGTAGTCATGCTCTCGCATGCAGCGGGCCAGGCAGGGCAAGAACGCTTGCTTCATTGGGACATCTCGGGGACTAGGAGGTGACGGGCAAAATGCTGACATGTTCTCGGCCCTCAGGTAAGAAATGGAGTCCAAGGGCATGTTATCGAGGGGCCACCGGGGTGCCCTCACCCAGCCTCCCAAGGGCTTCGCTTCCCTCCCAGGCACCCTTAATGTGAGCCGGCCCAGGAAGAGGAGGCAGTCAGTGCAGAGAATTCAAGTCCCACTTTGGGCCTGTGTCCCTCTTGGAATCACTAGAATGCCCTCGCTTCCTTTCACACATGGAAGGGCTGGTCTTGGCAAACACAAAGAACTCCCCAAGGTGATGCTTGTCGGCAACGAGGCTCAGCTTCTCCCCCCCCCCCCCCCCCCCGTGGGTCCCTCTCTCCACAGCTACAGCTGCCTCAGAGCTCTGGTCCGTTCCCCTGAATCAACTTTCCGCCCCTAACCAGGAAAACACCAGGAACATGTATTTTCACACCCCAGATGTGATTGTTCTGGCTACAAGACAATACCTACACAACACAAGCAAATGGGAGACGTACCTCTCACCTGCCCCCCAGGAACAAGTGGGGTGCTGCCCTTTAAAGCACAGGATGCTGTCAAATACATAGGGTAAAAAATGATCACAGCAGAACAAGGGGAGCACCATCTACAGGACAGGTCTCCGTGGTTTTGGTTAATGAGATCAGGAGACCCAGGACAGCAGGGCAGGAATGGGGCCCCCCTCTTTCGAGAGAAGCCCGGCAGGGAGAGGTATGTCACCGAGTCACAGAGAAGACAGATGAGGCCCTACCCTGGTGTGAGAGACAGAGAGGGGGAGCGTCCGATCAGCGGCCGCTGCTGTTCACCAGGCCATGAAACTCCTCCCAGGCCCTGGCAAGCCAGAGACAAAAAAACATAAGAGCACGGTTCAGATCACAAGCTTTGAACAGAACAGATAACAGTCCCCATACCCCCCAACCAGAGGTGCCCACCCCTCCTCAGAAAGTCGGAGGGCCCAGCAGAGGCAGCGCTCGGGCCGGGAGAAACCAAGGGGACCAGGGCCACCTCACCGCGTCTGAGCGGCCCCTTCCAGAGAGAAACTGGGTCATCCCCGATTTGTTCCAGCCGGTCGGTCTGGCCCTCCCTGTGCTCTTCCTGAGAGTTCCACAAGCAGCAGCTTAGGGCAGTGGCACAGAGGAGGCCCTTAATACAGGTTGGTCGTCTGACACGGTGCAGGAGGAGCCCATGATGGCCAGCAGGGCTTCTCTTCGGAGGGAAGCAACATTGCATCCCGCTCCGCGGAGTCGGGCAGGAAAACCATAAAAATAGCCCTGTGACGAACGCCCTGCCGTTTAAGCTACCTGGACTAACCGGCATTCAAAGCTGTTTGAGAACACAGTTCGTTCTAGCTTTCAAGTACAGCTTGAGCCCCCACGGTGAAGGAAGAAACGGTGTGATTAAAGGATGGGGAGCTTCTCAAGGGCAGGAACTGTCTTCTCTATACTGTATTCCTATTCCCCACATACAAGCCCAGCACCTCAAACGTGGAAGGCGTTCACTAAGCATCTACTGAATGCAGGGAGGTGAATGCTTCCCCCCACCCTAAACACCAAAGCACTGCCCTATTCTGTGCTGAAGTTTATCTTCAAAGGTAACTTCCTGGCTTTTTGGCCAAGTCCCGTTTTGCCCCATTCCAAATCAAATTAAGATTTCTTAAGAACAAGTGTTCAAATCGAAAGGGATCACTGACCTAGACTTGTGCAATACACTCATGGTCTAGTCTCTTAATAAGACCAGCTGAAGGAGAAGGGCTAAAACTATCACATTACTACCATTGCCACTGACCATCTCTCCTGGGCTGGCCATTCCGGTGATTCGTTGCATGACTGAAATTCTTTGAGCAGACTAGCATTACTCTTGATCAAAAGTCTCATTTATTTCTAAGTCAGAGCAACATATTCCTTGGCAAGGGTGAGGACGGTTAGGGGGAGGCAGGGTGATTAGAAAGTGGAGGCAAACCTGGATTTCCACCCAAGTGACCAGTCAGGACTTAACTGGGCGAGAATTACAATGGGAGGAAACCAAGCCATTGTGTTCTCCCAACAAACTTGACTGCTACAACCGAGGCCCTGTGGTTCCATTATAGGAGACAGCAAAAGAATAATGTGCAATACCTCATGTACTACTTCATCAAGCGAGGATAACCAGACCGTCTTGCTAAAGGGAAAGCAGGAAGGCAAGTTCCAACATGCAGGTTTATTAACATCCAGATTATTATGATTTTCAAAGTGGCAAAGGGTGGGGCAAAAATTTTAAAATCAATCCAATAGTTCAGAGAAATTTTTACTTTGTGGTTCTTGGACTAAAATCCCACTATAAATTGCTGGGAATGTATCCTGAGGACTCCAACTTGTTACCAGGGCTAAAGATAGTCACGCCTTCCCCCCTCCTCCCAAGTTACAAGTGCCACGCTTAAACTACCTCATCTATAAAAAGGGGAATCTCTCCTGTTGCTCCCAAAGTCTGAACCGTCCCTATCATATCTACCCCAACTCTTTCCCAATGTACTCCAAGTGGCTCTTTAGAGCCTTCATATGGGAAAATTAAAACAAAAATGCAGAGCAAGACCCAGCCAGCTAGCCAGCCACTGTCCTCAGAATGTATACCCCAATGATGCCTCCCACTGGCAGCTCCCACTGGCCTTTGAGGCAGAGGTGAAGATTCTAGCTGCTCTTCTCTGGCACATCATACAAACTGGCTTCCAAACAAAAAAGTGCTTACTTTAAACACCAACAAGTACAAGCCTGATGACCAGACCATCACTGCGACCACATCTACTAGGGAAATGAAGTCTCAACAATCCCAGATTATCTGCCAATTTAGGAGAGAAGAAACTGCCCTTGTAGACTCACTCTGCTCTACCTTCTCTCCTAGGATTTAGGGCCCTGTCTTAACATGTCTTTAAACACTAACAAGAAAGGGCTCAGGGTCTTTCCTCATCAGAGCTCAAAAAAAGCAAAGTTGCCAGTGTCCAAAACTGAATCCAGGATCATGAAGTTAAAGCTGGAAAGAATGAGAGAAGACTGAGCTGACTGAGCCGATTTTGAATGAAACAAAGAATAATCCAAATCAGAAACCTCCTTTCAGACCAGCCTTCATCCTCAATGGCACTACTCTAGCTGGGAAATGTCAGAAATTTGAGCCCAGAGTAGCAGTCAGCATGGATCCTTCGGGTGCCTATTCCAGCACTAGATACAGAATTGATCTGAGATGAAGATGAAGAAATGGGTCAGGTTTAAGAAGTCTGTCATGAAACTCTAGTCAGTCCATCTGAACATGAGATGAGAGAAGGGGAATCACCCCCCATGTGCTGGGTTATTGTCCCTAAAGTCAAAGAGGCCAGAGAACATCCATCCCCCTTTGACCCCTGTCTGGGCCAGATCAGTCTGGGCCATCCTTCTTGTCTTGAAATTGAGAACTGTACTGGCAGTCACTTCATGGACCCGAGATCTGTGCCCTGCCCCAACAGCTCTGATTCCCTAGAACTGGAAGGTTCTGATAATGCTTCTTTGGCTGGCTAAATATAAATCCTCTTCAAATCAAAGTGGCAATGTTCCCTTGACGTTCACAATGGCCTGAAAAGAGGCACAAAATGCTAGCTAAGAACCTCCACATAATTAAAGGGCCTGACATATTGAGCATTATTTCAATTTAATAAGTCTCCTGGGTATTGCTTCACAAGCCTGTTCTACCTGTAACGAAACAACTTCTAGAAATAAAGCACCGTGGCTGTTGTAAAAGATAAGTCTGGGTACAGATGCTATCCCATGCTTAACTTAAGATACATGTTCCATCAAGTACTTGACTCCTGAGCACCAAAGATGACTGCTCAGTCATGGAGAAGAGTCTCATGTGCCACTGGGCTCTTTCTAGCTGACCATAATGTACCTGAGCAATGAGGTCAAAGAGGAAAAGAACAGAAGGCCCGCACATGGCTTGTGGTAAGGACATGGAGAAGGGAGAAGAGAAGCCTGGAAGAAGGAAAGATTAAACAATAGTTAAGAAAATGAGGGCAAACACAATAAAGGAAAGAAAAAGCCAATAATAGAAAAATCCTCTAAAAACTCCTCCTTCTTGCAAAAGCCTCCTTTCTCCACTTCTGGCAGCCCTTGCACCAGGTCCCTTTCAGGACACTGGACAGTTCTCTTCTTCACTTTCTGCACAATTCACCTGGCCTAGGAAGTACAAAGCCTCATCAGGCTAAGAATTTGAGAGAACAGAGCAAAGCATAAGTAAATTCTAATTTTCATCCATGTGGGGCAAAGAAATCCCCCAATTATCTGGTGCCTTCTTACCAGGTCTCACTCTGCTAGGCGATCACCAAGTCCATCAACACCACGAGTCACACTACACTTAAAAGGAAAGCAGCCCTCACTTAGGATATTTAATCACTACTGCATATACTTTGTGATCCTTGGGAGGAGGTGAGGAGAGGGCAGAAAGAGAGGAGAAAGGTCACAGAAAGCATAAGAAAGGATTCCAATTCACTGCTGCATCCTGTAAACAGAAACTGGGCCTTGGAGATCCTGGTGGTTCCCGCAACCACCATAACCATGGAAACAACACATGTCACAGGGTCATAGAGTCCAGGGCCTGGGTACATCCAGTGTTCCTCCCAGCCCGGCCAGGGTAGACCAGCAGCCAGCACAATAAAACGACAATGACCACTTTGGGAAAGTTAATTACTATGGCCACACTCAATTTGTAGTTCAGTTGAGAAGGCTTTGAAGGGTTGCCTGAAAGGCTATCCAGTGCTTGTGGGGATGCCCCGGGATGGCACCAGAGCTCCGTAAAGAAAGGGCTAAGCAACTAGAAGGAAGCTTCCTCAAGTTCTATTTTTAGGCTTAGAGAAGCAAGTCTGCCTCGGCTTCAGCAAACAAGCAAAAGCAGTAAGCCTATCTACAAGCAGAAGCAGAAGCCAGGACCCACCTCTGGGGTCTCCCTCCCGTGGAGCCAGTTCACAAGGGACAAAGATGGAGGCAAGAAAAATCCAGGGGCTCAAGCAAGGGGGCCCTCCTCACCCCTCCCAGGCTGCAACCTGGACAAAGTAGAGACAGAGAAGATCTGGGCTGGGCCAAGAAGCAAAGCGGAGGGTCCCCAACTATGGCGGCTCAAAGGTTTTCGTCAAGCAGGAAAATCCTGCTCACGCAAAGCCAAGACGCAGCAGACACCTAAGGGCACACAGAGTGAAGCAGGGTTTGCACTTCCCTATCTCCAAGCAAGTGATTCATTAAAGTGAAGGCAAGCTGAGAAAGTGAGCAAGACAAGACGTGAGACTCCCCCTCTCTGGATCTACTGGAAGTGGGGTCCTAACATCACTTTCACCACCCGAGTCTCCAGGGTGGCTTGATGGGACCTAACTCACTGGGAGCCTCCCAGGGTGCCCTCCTTCTCTCAGGCCCTGGGGACTGGAGGCAGCGGCCGCTCTCGGGCATCACATCTGGGGCACGGCATTGTTCCCTGGGACAGCACTACAGAGGAGAAGCCTAGGCTGTCTCCTAATCCAGGGAGTGAGGCCGCTTCTTTGAGGCACCAGAAAGAGCAAGATCATGAGACAAACTAGTTTCGCACCATTTATTGAGTGATCTCAGCTGTCACTGTGGCTGTGTCAGCCTGTACTGAAAACAGAAGATGCTCTTCCAACTCCTGTTGTCCGGGACAGAAGTATCTTCCAGGTGGCACGCCAACAGAACAAGAGACTCCGATGATGCCAGCTGCGACGACGGTGCCATCCAGTAAGGGACAGGGTCATGGCACATTCAACCGCGTCTTCCAGAGGTTATGAAAAAGGAGCCTTTGGGGGCCCAGCCTGCCTGGCATTCTAATGGAAGTGCAAAAAGTTGGCATATTGGGAGGGGAAGGAGAGGGAGAATGGCGTCTGGGTCCCAAGGTGGGCTTTTTGGGTCCCCAGGGTTGTAGGGCAGGAACATGTGGAGGCAGGCCTCTGTCCCGGAAGTGACAGGATATACCCGGTCACTTTCTCTACAAGTCTGAGATATCCTGCCAATAGGCCGGCTCCCCTAGGATTGCTACCCATGTCTCTGTGGCACAGAGGCGGGACTGCTTCAGGGCACTGGGACAGTGCAGAGGCAGAGAGGGGAGAGAGGAGCTCATGGCCTTCCTCTCTCTTTAAAAATCTTTCTCTGAACAGAACAGGTAGTAGTGCCCAGACAAATGCAGGTGCGGGTCTATACTCAGTCTGGCCAAAGGAAGCAAATTATCAATATCCTAAAAACAAAGAGTAAGAAAAACCAACCTAGATAAAAGCAACGCTAATCTAGAAAGACTAAGACAAGGGACGGGGGCACCGGCTGGCTGGTGGCTCTCGGGCTAATGACCAACTCCCCTTTTGGGTACCTTAGCCCACTGCTGGGACGTTCAATGAAAGCAGGCCACTGAAATGCACAGAAGCACATACAACACACAGTGGCAGACACAGGGTCAGGGTCTGTCTGAGGAAAAAGGCTCCCAGTCTGCTGCTGAGGTAGGTGGCAGGATCCCGGCTGCCTGAGGGGTTAGAGGCCCAGGGGCTCCGCTGACTTAACCCAGCTCCACACCCCCAGCATCTTCTGTCAGTGCCCAGGGAGACAATTTCCCAAGAGGCTGGACTGCTGTAAACAACTGGTGGGCTCATGATTGGTCTTTAATAAGTAGAATAACATGATGGTGATAATAATAATACTTGTCACTGCCAGAGCATCCTCCATTGGAGGAACTCAGATCAATTTACAGACATTAATTCAGCCTCACAACAACCCTGTGAGGTAGGTTAAGTATTATTACCCCCCATTTTACAGATGGGGCAACTGAAGCACAGACAGGCAGAGAGACCTACCAAAAGCATACAGCAAAGTCATGGTCAAAGGGCGGCATTCCACCCAGGAGCCTCGCCTCCTATTGGTCAGCTCTCCTTCCCAAGAGGAGATGAGCTAATGGCTTTTATTGGTTTTTTACTGTCCTTATGAATAATACCCTGTCTCTGAAAAGGCATCCCTGGCCAGTGAGATTTCCTATGTGTAAAGGGCTCCATTTCCTGAGATTCCCTTCCACCTCAGACCTTTGCTCCCCAATTCAGGCCCCACGGAACCACCTGCACGGAGTCCTTGGCACTCTCAGCTCGATACAAAAGGAAATGACATCACCACCCTGGGAGGAAGGCAAATGCCCAGGGTGATGAAAACAGAGTGAAGCTAAGGAGTTAAAACTACAGGGTGGGTGAGGATAGGGATCTACTACCTCCAAACAGCAGCAAGAAAAAGCAGAGAGACCCTTGTCTTCCTTTTGAGGAAAAAGATTAGAAAGACTGAAAAGATAAGCCTACGTAACAATAAGCCTAGGTTAATACAAAATGGGTTTAAAGAAAAGATCTCTATTACACAGCCCACGTTTCCCTGCGTGGCTGCCCACAGAGAGCCGCCACAAATCCCCCACAGCACTGGTGTCTAAGCCTGGCCCTTCTCCACACGTCAGCCTCCTGCACAATCACGCTCACGTGGGCACATGCCTGTTTCTGCTGAGCTCAGGGACATCCCCGGCCCCCCCACAACACGTACTTGATGCTGTCGGTGTGTGTTTTGTACTCCATGATGGTGTTGGGAGGTAGGTTAAGCACTCGACGTAGCGTGTCCCGGATCCGGGCCGTGGTTGCCTGGTCACTGGCTGTCTTGTTCCATATTGAAATAATGTCCTCCTAGAAGAACAGAGCACGTGATCAAAGCAAAGAGAGGACAGCACAGAAACCGAAGGCAGTGAACACACCCTGCAAGATAGGACCAATTCAGGGCAATTTACCTGGAAACGGACAGAGACGACTGCCCCACATATCTCCTCGCCCACCATGAACTGTTCTCCCAACATGGCAAGTATAAGATTCTCCCAGCACCGTGATGCTAAGCCCTTGCGGAGTCGAATAATCCATTTGCCGCCATTTTTATTTGCATCATCCTATAAAAAAGAGGATGAAAACGTAAAAAAAAAAAAAAAAAAAAAAAAGGCCTCCAAGCCTTTATACCTAAGATAGTAAAGATCCCAGACCAACTCCAGGAAGAATCATCATCTTTCCAAGCACTCAATTCTCCAGGAGAAAAAGGTAAAAACACGGGCACTCTAAACTACAAGTCATAACACACAGTGTTGCGTCCAACACTCTTCTGTTCTAAAAAAGTTTCTCAGGAAACAAAAAGACTTGAAGGGAACAGGATTAATTACTGAGTCCCAAACTGAGAGGTTTGGAATCCAGAGTTGAATAAAGGGAGTAGGCCACTAGCTCAGTCTCAAGTTACTCATGGGGACTTTTATGTGATGTGTTCTAGCAACACCCACATCCTGCTCCGGCTCCTCCTGTCACCTGATCCTAACTGACGGGAGACACTGACGGCATTCCTAGCAACAGATGGGAAGACTGCAGAGCGTGGTGGCAGAGGACCCGGGGGAAGGTGTCCCTCCGCCACCAGGAAGCGAGCAGCACCAACTCACCCACTCTGCCTCTGGTCTATGTGGCCGGGGTTTGATTCCTTTGATGTGTGTGCCACATTTACCAACCCAAAGAAACGCACCACCAGGTAGTTTCTTACCTCAAAAGGTATCCTATTAAGTATTCACTGAGCTCTGGTTCTCAGAAAACAAAATCCTTTTGAGACAAAGCTTTTAAAACCCCCAGAACCCATCACTGCTGCCAGAAGCAAGCCCACACTCCTCAAAGCTAACCCTAATGTCCAAATCACAAAATGTACTCACCTCCCACATGGGTTTGATCCCCTCTTTGAAGAGATGGAAGTCACTATGGCCTGTCAGGTCCCCGGGACGTACCATGTGGCTATAAAACCTCCAGAACTGCTCCACCTGTGGAGACACCCCAGTTAGCACACGTTAACATGCCAGATTGTCATAAGGCCACTTCCTACCAATACCTAGCAAGTGAATGCTTTTGTTTCCTGGTCAGAAAACATGCACGTGCCCTCTCCTAATCTGTGGCAGACCTCATATTCTCTCCCTTATTTCAACAGTCCCTCCTCAAGCAAAACTCACCCCTATGAAACCTTGCCTTCCACCTGGTTCCAGCTGCCCCAGTCACTCCAACAAGCCCATTATGCACACACTGCAGAGCTGTTATGGACCCCTAACTTTTTTCTGTTAGCCTTGTGCTTATGTGTATTTCTTAGTATTCTTTCTCCCAGTGGATTTGAGTGGTTCCCAGGATGAAAAGCCTTTCTTAAAAAAGTTAGTGCAACACTCTGCAAACAGCTGGTGCTAGAGAAATTCTAACTTAAAGAAAAGTATATTGAGAAAAACAAGAACGTGGGGCAATCCAAAAACAGGCAAAAGCACTGGCCCGAGCTCTACCTTATTCTTTGCAGAACACAACAGAATGGTCAAGAAATTACTGACAAGCCCCACGCCAAAACTGCCGGACAGGCTCACCGGGCACCAAACATGATCAGAGAGCAAGGCCGTCTTTCTAGTTCCGGTTAACACCTAAGATTAAACAAACTCTACAATATATGAAATTACCATTCTTCATATACGAAGTTCTACAAGCAAGTTTTTCAGATTTTAACTCGAAATACAACCAGCTCTACAACCTCAATGCAATTTTTGGTTCTCCCCAAGTTGGGAGCTCTCAAGGATTTAGAATGTGGTAGCTGTACATGCAATGCTCAGGCGATCATATACAGACCCCTAAGTGGTTACTTTCAAAGTAAATATATGAAGCTTTATTGTCCAAAGGACAGGGTTCCTCCATTTGCCTACCTTTTCCCTGTGTGACTGTTACTCAGTGTACTAATTAGAACCCTTTCTTACAACTCAGAGCAATGAAGAGAGCTGCTGAAGAAACAGGCAAAAACTAGAGGTGTCAAACTCACAAATTTTTATACACCGAACCAAATTAAAATGTTAATTGGGAATGTTTTCCAGAATCAATAAAGATATTATGCAATATATGTAACACAAATCTGTGGTTTTCTTAATCAAAACCTGGTCTATTTGATGTCAGTGCTATAAAAGACCAGAAGTTCTTTTTTTCACCTCCAAGCCCCTATGCTCAGTTATGTGGATTTCCAAATTCTTGAACAGAATAGTAAATACAGAGAGTGAAAATACTCTACGAAAGCTTCTTGGAAGAGGAAGAAATGTTCATGATGATTCCAAGGAGCCTAAGACACTACAAAATGCAAATGTGTATGATTTTAGAAGGACAATTTTTCGTAAATGAATTTGATACTTTCAACTTTTTATAGAACATTCATTTCCAAATGTGCCCCTCCTTCTTCTTTTCTCAGCAAAACCCACCAAGAATGAAAAAGAGCTTAAATGGAAATTCTTTACTATGCCAAGGAAATGAAGCACTAAACATCTCCTAAGAGTCAATGTCCCATGATTCTTTTCAAAGGAATACCAACCTAAAGGCACAGGCCCTATCCTACCCCTTCCTGCCCCTACCTGGAGCCTTTTCTGAGAGGACCCGCCAACGGGGACCCTTCAGCTCATCTTTATATAATGTCTAGTGTTCGCTAACACAAGTACACAACGCTAATACAAGTTCACCACAGGTACAAGTTTTTCTTCAAAGACTAACCTCCTTCAGATCAGGGCCTCTGAGCCTGGGCCATGTTACAAGAAGGATAAGCCCGCATTCTAATGATACCTGGAGCTCCCTCAATACAGCAATACAGCAATCACTTTAAAGATGGGAATAAATGGATGCTGAATCAAACGAATTAGCCCCTGCTGACTACACGACATGCCCTCTAGTGGTGACTCTGGAGTGCTGAAGTTTTCAGTTTGAAAATTTCTAAGGTTACTGATCAGAACAAAATTAGCATAATTAACATTCAGTGCCTACTGGGTACAAGCCACCAAGGAAGGCCACCACCACCATCACCACCACCACCACACTGCTACAGGAGAAGCTGTGAGGCACACAAAGGAGGCAGAAGGACCCTGAAGAAGAAAACTGGCAGCAAGAGGAAGCATAAGCAGCAGAGATGACAAAAACGCTGGGGCTTGGAGGGAGGCCCCTGGCCCAGGCCCCAAGAGAGAGGGCTCGCTGAGGCACAGACAGCAGAGTCGGGGCGGTCATTGCCCCAGGCAGCACATGCTTTAGGCGACAGTCCCTCCAGATGAACCACAGCGCTGACAAGGGTAAGGGCTACCCCAGCAGTCTGGGCAAGAGGCCTGCCACAAAATCCAATCAAGTCAGTCCCAAATCCTCCTCCTCCTCACCCTAAAGACTCAGAAACAACAACAGGCTGAGCTGCTCTTCCTGACCCACTCTGTCCTTCCCTGTGGTTCCACAGCACCCACCCTAATCGATTTTTAACCTGCCTGCTTTTCCCAAAGGCCAGGCCCAGCAGCCCTCCCTCCATCCACTCTCCCTAGTCACTGATAACCAAACTAGGAAAAGATACTGCTGTTTCGAGTGAGACAGGGGGCCTGGGAAGTCAGCTCTGGGACAGGGCTTTACCAGATTCGGTGGGACTGGGCAAGCCATGTCCCTGTCAGTGCCTCAGTTGGAGAGTGGGCAGGCCCTCTGAACACTCCCCCTCTTGTGGGGAGGAACATTCTGGGCCACTGTAACTCCTAGACCCTAAGTGGAGAAGGCAACGCAGTGTCATTTGTCCCTTTACACACCTTTATTTACCCACTCTGCCATGGCAGAGGCCTGTCCTAGGGAAGGAGGGAACGAAGGATTAAGGACAAAGTCTTCCCTGGGAACCTTGAGCACTCGAGACCCCTCCTTCCCCAAATACCCTGAGGAAATGCCCTCTTTAGCCTGAGCATCCCCACTCTTCGTCACCCAGCCTAACTCGCTCTTTTCTTTCCTCAAAGCATCTTTCGGCTCACCAAAGAACAAGTCAGTGAGGTGCGTTTTTGAGCTCTCTTTGGAGGCAACCATTCTCTGAGGGCCAGGGCCAGGGTTACCTAAGAGAAACTGTTTCATTTACCCCTTCTTTCATGAAGAGATTTCTGGTAGGTCTTTCAGCCCAAGCACATTAAAGGAGCCGGAGTAAAGGCCCTAGCAGTGAAGAGGACCTCTTTTCTTTGAATATCACCACTTAACACCAACCAAACCCCCACCAGATTATAAGCTCCTTGAGGACAGGATTGTGTCTTATATATCCCCTTATCTTGGACAGAGTGTGTGTGCAATAAAAATGTGCAAAATTACAAGTTTAAGGAAACCATTTTGGAACCCAAATCAAAAGCCAAAACTTTCTAGGTCTAAATGAATCAAAAATCTGTGAAATTTCTTGTTCACCCAGGGACTCCTGCAAACCACCGAGCTGATGAAACCAATGTGTGACCCGGGAAGCCAAAGCCCGGGTAGCAGGCAATGGTAGAGAAAGGGTTGGCCACTGCATTCATGGTCTGTGGACACAACAAACGTGAGCCCGTAAGCCAGGAGAGCGTGCTACTTCTAATCTTTGCAACAAAAGAAGACTCACGGAGGCAAATGTGCCGATCTGCTTAATGTTCTGCTCGTAGCTCTGTGAGCTGGTCGGCCGGCCCGGCGTCCTCCGGGAGTACCAGAAAGTGTAGTTGTACTGCAGCGGATGTTCTGCAGGCCCAGGGACCACAGCCTGGGGAACAAAGCAAAGACACTTAGCCCCCTGGCAACTAATACCTTTCCAGAAAAAGAGGCTTTTGGGGGACACTCCTCAGCACTCCTAATCCTCCCCTGTCCCCAAATCAAAGGGCCAAGTTAAAAGTTAGAATAATTAAAAACCATCTGCTTTTGGCAATTCAAGTCATAAATCCTAGAACAGAAGAATGTACACCACCTCAAGGACCTATGATAAGAGAACTGTTCCAAGTTATAAGAGAAACTCTGGGAAATCCCCTCTCAAGATTCTCTCAATCCCACATGACAGCTATCAAGATAGCACAAAATTTCTTTCAATAAAGGGATGGTGGTTTTTTGGTTTTTTGTTTTTGTTTTTTTCAGAAAAAGAGGATTTGTGAGATGCCCTGGAACTCTTGGAACAAACACGTCTCACCAGCTTCCCAAGACTTAAACCTGCTGATGAATGCATCTGAGAACATAGCTCCAAACACACCTTCCTCTTGCTGCTGCTCTGACTTTTGTCTCGCTCACTTTTTTCCTTCTCACCGTCTTTCTGTGTGCTGTTTTCTTCATTCTGGTCATGGTCCCCACTGTCATCATCTTTCAAGCTGGAAAAAAAAGACAAAACAATGTTCCTCCTATGGCTGAGCTACCTCTTCCTCATCCAAAAAAACCAGATTTATATGATTCACTGTCTTAGATAAAGGGAAACCACCTGGATTCAGTGTGTGGATACGGAAGATGACCCAAAGTTAAAGCAAAGCAAGGAAAGGACTCTATGCCAAGCAGAAAGCCAGTCCCCATGAAGTACAGGGGTCAGAAGGTGGTGAGCGCTTTCGGGGGCAGGGATCCAGCCTGGGGCCGCTGAACCCTCGGCATGTCCCCTGCCAGCTCGGCACCTAAGGGTCGAGCACGTCTCCTTGGGCCAGGCCGATGGGAGGAAGGCAGGATGGATGACTGGCTCAAGGAGAAGGGACTCGGGACAAATGTTTGGGAGTGTGGAAGGAAAGACATTCCAACCGACAGCTTAAGGAGCGCTGAAATCACCCCTGGCTCTGTTGCTAATGGGAGGTTTGCAGTTAATAAGTGTGACCAATACTAGAAATGCTCAACCATACTCCAGATTATGTCATTCGGTACAGGAGTTTGCAAGAGGAAAAGGTGGTGATGAATTCAAGTTCCAATTCCTCTGGATAAGCAACCACCCCCGTTTTCTGCTCAGTAACAGAGCAAGCCTTGCCTGCTGCTTTCTCCTGGGGAGGACCTTGCCTTTATTCTGCACGTATCTCAGCCGCCGGGGCTCATGATTTATATATTGTCTCCCCACCTAGGATAGGAGCACCTGCCCCATGCCTGGCACACAGTAAGCACATACTAAATGCTTGCTGACTGACATATGCACATAACAAGTACCACATGGTGAGTGTCAGATGAAGGCTGCAGACAGTAAGCATTCTAAGAGGGCACAGGAGCAGTGTGGGCTGATGGGAAAAAGAAGAACTAGATAGAGTTGGACAGAAAAAACAGATAAAGAGAGAACAGAGACCCTGGACATGCTTCCTAATGAAAGACCCCTGACCCAGAAGATCCTGAAGCAAGCAACGAGCATTCCTGAGGAATCCCCAAATCTCAGGCTTAACCACAGGTCTTCTACCCTTGTCTGAGCAGCATCTCCCACAATCGGGTCCCCAGCTTTCAGGGGAAGATTCTGCTGATAGGAACCCGCTGGGCCGGAAAGTGGAGCTGACCTCTGCCCCACCTTGGGCCTCCCCTATCTGTTAGCCCTGCCTGTAGCCTTCTCCCCGGGTTAAGCATTCCCAGTCGCTGGAAGCAAGCCCCTTCCCCTCCCGGGAATGGAGCGCAGGGCTTCCATTCCCCTCCCGATCCTGGCCCCCACTCCCTCCCACCCTCCAGGGTCTCCCCCCCACTCTGGCTCTACACTTTTCCCCTACAACGTGGCGCCCAGAAGCCAGCGAGGGCCTCCTTAGCCCGGGGCACCAGGCAGTTCCCTCAAGAGGGCCAAGCAGCTCCAGAGGCAATGACCCCTGGGTGAGCCTTCCCTCCGGGACCTGTGAAGTGATTCTTGACTACACATTCAACTTGGTCCCCGGGGAGCCAGGACTGCAGGGATGCTGGCGGCTACATTGTAGCCTTGGGCCCCTCTGGCCCCTCCCCCTCAGCTCTGGGCCTGCCCTCTGCTCCTGGGACCCCGAGGCCCCGCCGGCCCACGGGCGCTCCACCCCAGTGACACGGGGGACAAGGAGGGCCTTTTGGGGAAGGAAGGAAGCCAGGATACCCGTCAGGAGGTCTGAGTTTGGGTCTCATTAATGTCTTCGGCAAGTCCTTTTCCCTCTCTGAGCCTCAGTTTCCTCATCTGTAAAAGGAGGGGAGAGCACGGCTTAGGGCTCCACGAGGCCCCGGGCCCTTGCGGGCTCTCTCCCTCCGAGGCCCCCAAGGTCGCGGCCGGTCCCAGGGGCCCGGGCAGAACCTCGCACTCCGAACCGAGGGCCTGCGAGGGCACCCGCCGGTCTGTCTCCCCCCCACGCCCCCAGAATGGGAGTTCCCGGAGGGCCTCCAGCCCAACCCCCCAGCGCGCATGCATTAGGCGCCTACTAGGTGCCGGGCCTTGGGGCCGCCCCCGGGCTTTCCCGGTGTGTCCCCGGCTGCCAGGCGCGTGGCAGGCGCTCAATCAGTGCCGGCTGTTGGCGACGGGGGCTGCCCTCGGGGAGGTTCCACTCCACGGCTTAGAAAGAAAGGGGAAACTGAGGTCCAGAGAAGGGAAGGGACTTGCCCAAGGTCACAGAGGGTAGTGACAGGGCCAGGATTCGAACCCAGGTCCTCGGACTCCAAACCCTGCGCCCTTGCCACTGCACCACACGACCGCCCGCCGGGCACCCAGGAGGCGCTTAATAAATGCGCGTCGATTGGTGGAGAGGGAACGTGGCGGGTGTCCCCGCTCGGCTTTCCCCTCCCGCCTCCCTCCCCCGCCCGGGTCCTCCCCTCCCCCCAGGGCGGGGGTCCCCTCCCCCCCACTCCCCCCCCCCAGGGCCCCGGCTCCGGGCTCCGGCCCCCGGCCTCGGCCCCGGGCGGGCCCCGGCGGGGGCGGGCTCCGGCTGAGGCCGGGCCCGGGGGCGGCGGTTGGGGCCGCGCGCCACGCCACTCACGCGTCGAACTTGTTGTTCATCCTCTCACCGCCGCCGCCGCCGTCGTCTCACTCACTGACTTCCGCTCCGCTGAGTCCCTCGGCCTCGGTCCCCCCGGACACTTCCGGTGGCGCTGCGCACCGCCGGAAGTGCAGCTCGCGAGCTCCCGCCGCGGGGGGAGGGGAGCGGAGCGGGCGCCTCCTCGGGAAGGCGGGGCCTGCGTCGGGCGGCGCGCCTGCGCAGTGCCCAGCCGGCGGGCCCGCTCCGTCCTCCCAAGCCACGTGGGCTCCGTCCTCCCTCCTCCTCCTCCTCCTTACGGAAGCGGCAGCGCCCCCGGAGTCTTACGTTCGTCCCGAAGGGGCCCGCAGTCCCGACCCTCAGTGTACAAATGGGGAAACTGAGGGGGGGAGAGCAGTGACGCGTCACCGAGCCCAAGTTTACAAAACCGGAGCGCGGAGGGGCCTCGGGGGCCGTCTGGCCTCTCACTGAGGGGGAGCTGAGACCCCGGGGAAGTCATTTCCCTAGAACTCGGGTCTGACCGTCGCCTCCGGGACCAACCTGGAAGCGCTTTGTCTGGCATGGCAAGTCCCTCCACCTCCGGACTCTGGCCACCCCCCCCCCCCCAAGCGCCCCTTCCCCAGGAAGCCTGCCGGGGCCCCCTCAGCTCCAGCCTTCCTCTAGTTCTTACTTCCTGTTGATCCTCTAGATCCCTGACATGTATCCGCGCCTCGAGAACCGGTTTTTTGGTGTACCTGAAGCTTAATATAGAGTACGGCATGCAGTAGGTACTTAATAAATGCTTAGGTTAATGCTTAATGAATGCTGTGATGTCTAAAGTCCTTTCCATCTCTAAAATCTATGACCCCATCGCCTCTATGACACTTTCCGACCTCACCTAGAAGTTTAGATGTTAAAGGGAAGAGAAATAGGGGACGGGAAGGATGAGTGAAGAGCTTGGGCTTGGACTCTGTGGAGACTGAAGCTACAAGGAGAAGAGGGTAGGAAAGGTGAAAGCTCCTGGGATGGGATCAGATGCCCAAGGAGAATATTTGGCTTTGGTTAGGAGGTAGCCAGCCAGTCCTCCAAGTCAGGAGGGAGGGAGGAGAAAACAGGGGCTGCCTACAGCAAAGGGTTTGGGGGGCGGTGCTAGGGTCGGGGCTAGTGTGAATTCCTAAGGAGGAGGCCAAGTCCTCTACTGGCCAAGTTTGGGCAGGGAGGGATTTATAAGGCTCGAGGAAAGAAGGGGAGGTTTGAGAAGAGCAGCGGATAAAAATAGAAGGATTGCCTGAGAGCCCTGGTGAGATCCGGTCACATAAATCTGTAATGGACCCGGAGGCAAGGGGGCATGACCTTCCACTGGCTCTTCAGCACCATGCTACCAGGAGTAGAGGAAGTGAATGAATAGTGATGGTAGAAGAAGGCAGAGGCCAGAGGATGGCTGAACTGGTTAATTATAGTTTGAAGGCTTCAGGGAACGAAAATGAGGCTAGAACAGAGTTAAGGAGAGTGAGTCATATACGTGGATACCTGGAAGTTGTGGTCAGAGAAAGGAACTTCAGAGAACTGGATCATGGAGGTAGATCAGTTATGGGTGAAAGTGAAATGGAAAGTGTGAACCTGCCTTAGGAGGAGGAGGCCAGGGTGCCTGAGAAGAGAGCAACAGATAGACTGGAGTCCTTAAGTATGACAGGAAGGGGTGGGGATGAGACGAAGACTGGGCCAGATGATGAAGAAAGATGGTGAGTGTGGAAAGCTCTAGATCTGGGTTAGAATCTTGCCTCTGTAAAGATGGGCAAATCCCTTAATTTTTCTAAGCCTTAATTTTCTTTTAATTTTTTTATTTTTAATAATAGCTTTTAATTTTCAAAATATATGCAAAAGTAGTTTTCAATATTCATCCTTACAAACTTTGTGTTCCAAATTTTGCTCCCTCCCTTCCCCCAGCTCCCTCCCCTAGACTGCAAATAATCCAAAATAGGTTCAACATGTGCAGTTCTTCCAAATTTATTTCCACATTTATCAGAGCCTTAATTGTTTTCTTTTGTTAAATGATAGAATAGATGTTCTCCAAGGCTTCTAAATCCTGTACTGTTGGGTGGAGAGTAGGTGGGGGTAAATCCCCACTCACAGGGCTGTTAAACACCTATGAATTTGCATTCACTTAAAACTATCCTCAGGAGCCCCCACAGGTGTGTTCACATTTACTTGTCGGTCAGAAGACAGCAGTGAAAAGATGATACTGCATCAGTGGCAACAGTATCGGAGAGAAGGAGGAAGTATTATGTTGGAGAGATGTTGCAAAGGTGATACTGACTAGGCCTTAGCAACAAATTGGCCACCGAGTGAGAGAGAGTGAGAAGTTAAGGATGAGAACGAAGAAATGGGGAGGAGAAATGGGCCTGTCGAAACGCAGATGTTTCTCTTAATGGAGCTTTCTCTGGGTTAAAAAAACAAACAGGAGCCTTTAAAATAGCTATTGCAATAATAATAATAGCTAACATGGATTCAGGCACAGCACTATGAGGTGAGGATTGTAGGGCACTATGGTCCATCAGCTCATTTGCATGTGGTTGTTTTTAGAGTTTTAAAAGATTATAACTGAGAAAATATAAATTAAAGAATTGGAAGGGAGGATCATGGGAAAATCTCATAGGATTGTTGGAGTCATACCTGACACAACATTAGATTTTTGAGATTAAATCATATTAGAGATGGATCATTGCTTATAAGATGACCTCGATTAGAAGCTTTAAGGCCGGCAGGAGAAAAGTAGAATAGAATGGAAGAGGGTAACAAATGATGCCGAGAGAGGAGTCATGTGAGAAATGTTACGTGGAGAGGTAGGCACGGTGGGAACTTTGTGGCCCAGACCCACCTTGGACGCTGCAGGGAAGCTGATACCTCCTGGCCAGAGTGTCCTGCTGCTCCTGCCACGTGGCTTGTGCCAGAGGGAGAGTCTGCCCCAATGCTGCCAAATGCTTATCTCTGCTTCCAGCTGTAGCTAAAGGCCCCGAGAATAGGCCCTCCCCATCTCTCTTGTCTCCCTCTCTCCTCTTTCTCCCTCTCCTCCCCTTCCTTCTCCACTTCTTCCTCCTTCTCCTTGTCTTCTTCCACCACTTCCTCCTCCCTCCTCTTCCTCCTTTTTCTCCTCCTCTTTCTCCTTTTCCTTCTTCTCCTCCTTTTTCTCCTCTTTCTCCTCTTCCTTCTTCTCCTCCTTTTTCTCCTCCTCCTCCTCCTCCCCTCTCTGTATTTTGCTTTCAGTTTAAAAAGAAGCTTTAAGAATAGCTTTCCCACATAATAGTACTAATTAACATTCACATAGCACTGACTATGTGTCAGCCACTGTGCAAAGCATTTTATGAATTTATTATCCCATTTCATCCTGGGAGATAGGCAAAGACCATTATTGCCATCACAGCTGGGGAAATGAAGCAAAGCAGAGTTAAGTGACCAGCCCAGGTTCACACAGCCAGTGTCTGAGGCAGTATTGGAACCCAGTCTTCTCAACCCCAGGTCCTGGGAGGCCTCTCGCCTGAGGCTAGGCGAGGCCCCTTTCTCAGAACAGACACCTGCGTGGCCCTCCCACAGAGCTGGGCCAGGAAGGCGTCCTCAGCAGTGGGGTCTCGGCTCCACAGGTTGCATCGGGATGTGGCCCGGGTCCCCGGCAGCCAGCTCACACTTTCAGGCTTGGTCTGACTTCTTGGGCTGGGCTCGGGGGTCTGTCAGACTTCAACCTACTGTGAACATTCCCTGTCTCCTGATTTCCTTCTCCAAAGCCGGGCCTAAAGCATTCCCAGAGAGGCCATGTGCCCCCCAGCTGCCACACGCCACCCTCCCCTTGCTCTGGGAGCTTCCACATGTCTGCAGCCCCCCCAAAACAGAGCAGGTGTTTGGGTCTGAACCTTTATTTCCCTTGGCTTTTCCCCAGAGCGCCCAGATCACAGAGCTCTGTGGAAGCACTCCACAAACATCTTCACCTTCTTTTTTTGCATGAGAGGTGCCCGAACCTTGGGCACCCAAACATGGCAGGAGCAGAATGCCAATGTCCAACTTTGGGGGCCCAGAACTCAGCCGAGGGGGCCATCGGTGGCCCCTCCCCCTCTCCCCCCACCTATGACAGCTAAGGCAGATAGGTACGGGGATCTCCTGGGAAAGGGAGAGCAGGGACCTGGTTGTAGTGGGCCAGGACAAAGATGCCGAAGGTGCCACAGAAGAAAAGTACGACCATGGCCAGAAAGCAGACTCGGTCCAGAACACGGCCCACCAGCATCCACTCTTCATTCTCCTAGGGCGTTGGAGACAAAAATGGGGCAAGGAGGCAAGCTACCTTGTTCCTACTCCTCAAATGCTCTTCTCCATCCACCCATCTACCCATCATCCATCCATCCATCCATCCATCCATCGTTCTATGCATCCATCCATCTTTCCATCCATCCTTCCTTCCATTCATCCTTCTATCCATCTATCCTTTCTTCCATTCATCCATCCATCCAATGCATGTGTTCAGTCTCTTTCATTTGTTCAATGTGGGCCCTTTGTCATTTTTCAGTGGTGTCTGACTCTTTGTGGCTCTACTTGGGGTTGTCTTGACAAAGACACTGACCAGTTCCTTTTCCGGCTCATTTCACAAATGAGGAAACCGAGGCAGGCAGTGTTAAGTGACATGCCCAGGGTCTCACAGCCAGGAAGTGCCTGTGGCCAGATTGGAACTGAAGAAATTGAGTCTCCTTGACTCAAGCCGGCGCCTGGCCATCAGCAGGTACTTTATAAATGTTTTCTGAATGAATGGCACAGCTCAGTAGCAAAGCAGACAGAGCGCTGGGCCCCGAGTCAAGAGGGATAAATGAGAGTTGGAGTTGGTGGGGAGGGCCCTGGGAGCTTCACCTCCATCTTCCTCCTCCTCCTTCCTGCCCCTCCCTTTCGGCCCATGCCTCCCGACCCCCACCCGGCTCACATTATCGAAATGTCTCTGCTGTTTCCTGGTCCAGGCGATGTGTCTGCAGGCGTCCACACAGGCCTGGATGGCGGGGGCTGCCTGCTTCAGGCTGGCACATAAATCCTGACTGTGCCCAGACTCCAGTCCGTTCCCTGCCAAGGGGGAAGGCAAGGTCTGAGCACAGGCCGGAGCAGGCCACGCAGGGTGTCCACCTTCCTTCTCGCTACGCCCCCCGCTGAGGTTCTGAGTGGGCCATGTGCCCCCAAAGCCGGCTGCTCCCCTTTCCTCTGAGCCACTGGAGAGGGGCTGCTCCCCCCGCTCCATCCGGGCCCCTCGCTTGGTCCTGCTGCCCCAGAAGCTGGACAGAAGACAAGAGCACACCCCTCCCCTGCCCCAGGGCCCGTGCCCGGCGCCCTCCTGCTCACCTATCTTCTCCAGTGCGGCTTTCACCAGCCCGTCCCTCTGCCAGCGCTGCTGGAACGCCAGCTCGCTGCAGGGCATCCACGGGGCGGCCTCCTCTCTGGCCAGCTCCGGCCCCCCAGAGGAGCCATTCTGCAAGTAGCGGGTGAGGCGCCTGGGGGCCAGGGACCCCGAGGGTCTCATGTGCATCTTTAGCAGTCGAGGCAGCAGGTAAAGGAAGACCTGGCTCAGATGAGAGGAAGAGGATTCCCTGAGAGCTCGGACTGAGGAAGTCTTGGTTGGGGGGAGGATCTGGGCCTGGGGCTTGGGGCCGGGGTACCACAGAATGTGGAGCCAGGAAGGCCTGAGTTTGCATCCTGCCTCAGTCATCTACCAGCCGTGACACGTGGGCACGTGTCTTTGCTGCTGCCTGCCTCAGTTTTCCCACCTATAACATAGGATAACAACAGCACCTATCTCCCAGGTTGTTGAGAGGACACGATGAGATCACTGACGTGAAGCTCTTTGCCAAATGTAAAGTCTGTGAGCGTTAGCTGGCATGGTTATTGTTATTCCCGTCAAAATACACCCATTTCCTGCATCATTTCATCTCAGCAGTGACTCTGCAACCTATGGCAGCCTCAGCCTGGCTGAGTGGCTCAGCCCCACTCAGGGTTAATTCAGTATCTTCTCCCCTCCCCCCCAGCCCCCCTGCTCCTAGGGGAAACCTGGGGCTGAGTCCCAGTGAGACCGAACTGTCCCAGAGCCACTGGGAGCGCAGAACCCGGAGCTGCTGGGAGCGCAAAACTTAAAAAACAAACGGACACAACACACAGTTAAACATGGCTTCCCATGCGACTGTGGAGAGAAGAAAGGACGACTTTGTGAAAAGTTGGGAAGCAGAAGCTCCTCCAGGGCCCGGCCTACAATGGAGCCTCTGACAAAGACTGGCCACCTGACTCCGGGCCGGTCTGGGGCTCTCAGCGGCTTTCTAATGGCAAAGGGTGAGGGTGAGTGAGTGTGAATGTGTGTGTGAGTGTGTGTGAGACTATGAGTATGTGTGTCTGTGAGTGTGAGTGCATGAGTGTGTGTATGAGTGTGTGTGTTTGTGTGTGTGCGTGTGACTGTGTGTGAGTCTGTGAGACTGTGTGAGTGTGTGTGAGTGTCAATGTGTGTGAGTGTGTGTGACTGTGTGAGTGAGTGAGTGTGTCTGGGTGAATGTGAATGTGTATATAGATGAGGAGGTATCGGGGGAGCCTGGCCCAGGAAGCCCAGTAAAGCTTCCGGAAGCAGAGGCGAGCTGCCCACTGGGGGACACCAGTTGAGAAGAGAAGCCCAGGAAGAAGCGACCCCTGGGGATGGGGACCAGGCCGGGCGCTCTCAGAGGCAGAGCTGCTGGGCCAAGAGCGGGAAGCGGGGAACGGGCTGGTTTTGCCAGACACAGAGGGCAGCGGGGAGCCGGTGCAGGGGTCAGGGGTCAGATTGAGGGCCTTTGAGTGCCAGGCTGAGGAACTGAGGCTCCGGACGTCCCACTGGGTGGGTGGGTGAGTGGGGGTCAAGCACCAGTGGGGAGGGGAATACAAGTGGGAGTTGGGCCACCAGACTAGCTGCTGGGCCCCCACTGGAGGAAGGAGCGCAGAGCGACGGGGGGGGGGGGGGGGGGGGGGGGGGGGGGAGAGACCCTGCACAGAGAGGCCGCTGGAGTTTGCAGCTGGCCGGTCGCCTGGGTTTGGGAGTTTTGAGCTGCTGAGGAGCCAGGGTCAGTGAAGAGCCGGGGTCAGTGAGGGGCCTGGGCCACTATGGCGAGCCCGGGGGGGCAGCAAGGGGGAGCTCCCTAAGGAGGGACAAACAGGGGCGGTCAAGAAGGGAGCAGGTCCAGGCTCCCTAGGGCTCACTAGTGGGTTCAGCCTTGGGAGTCCAGACCAGTGTGAAAAAGGTGTCGAGGACATGAGCAGAGCCTTACCTTTCGCACCCCTTGGGCCATGGAGTGAGTATGGGGAGACCGGAGGGAGACATTGAGGACGATCACAGCATTCACCACAATTAGGATGGTCACTACCAACAGGAAAGTCAGGTACCTAAGGGAGGAGAGGGCGCAGAAGTCAGGACTGGCCCTCAGCCCCTTCCCAGGAGCGCCAGAATCTCAACCCCTTCCCAGCCCCTTCCTGACAGCGCCAGAATCCCAGCCCTTTCCCAGGAGCACCAGGATCCTAGCCCCTTCCCAGCCCCTTCCTGGGAGTGCCAGAATCCCAGCCCCTTCCCAACCCCTTCCCAGTAGTGTCAGAATCCCAGCCCCTTCCCAGCCCCTTCCTGGGAGCACCAGATTCCCAGCCCTTTCCCAGGAGCACCAGGATCCCAGCCCCTTCCCAGCCCCTTCCTGGGAGTGCCAGATTCCCAGCCCCTTCCCTTCCATAGTGTGGCAAGGGGGAGTCAACTCACAGACCCTGCCCAGAGCTCCGAGGTCACAGTGGGGAGCCCAGAAAATGGGGGAGGGAGTCCTGCCTGAGAAGATGGAGCAGGAGGGAAGACAGAGCCGGGGGACCCTTACTTGCTGATGAGGGGCACAGCCTGAGAGGTCTCTGGCACCTTCTTGGCCACCAGGAAGAGGAAGACGGTCTGGGCGAGCAGTACGTTGATGGAGACAGTGCACTTCTGCCCGCCAGCTGGCCCCCCAGAGAAGATCCAGGTCAGAGCAGCTGACACAGGGGATTTAGTTTCCCACCTTCTAACCTCACCCTCCAACCAGGGATTTTCCCAGAAGTCGCCTCAGCCTGCTGAGGATGGAACAAAGTTCTAAACTGTGCCATCTTTGGAATACGTTCCCTTAACGGGACCCCTCAGCATGGAATGACTGAGGCAGCAGACAGGACAGGCCTGGCTTCATTTGGATTAACTTGCTTCTCTTATTTATTACACGTATGGGAGTCACCAGGCCCCCTGGGATGGGATGGGGGGCTCTCCTCTCTCACAATCCACAAGCTCCTAGTGGCTAAAGCACTCTATAAAATCAGGATGCTGTTATTCCCCTTATTCAGACTAGGAAACTGAGGCAAGTTCACCTCTCGGGGTCTCGGTTTCCCTGTGGCCACCAAATATCTATGGATTAAAACTTATTATCATCATTATGTGCTAAGTAGGTTTTGGACTAAACCCTGGGAATGCAAATTCCCAAAGGAAGAGCAGGAGATAGAAATAACTCAAGACATCGGTGAAAAAGATGACAAGAAAGAAAAGCTGGGATGCTTTTTGTATGCTGAGCTTAGCACACAGTAGGAGCTTGTAAATGTTTAGGGAGCGTCCGACCTTGACTTGCAGGTGGGTTCTCTGGCTTTTGTAGCACCAGTTTAGGGGGTCACCTCCTTGTTTTACAAATGAAAGGTGACTTGCCCAGAATCTCCCACAGACAGAAGAAGCGGGATTTGAATGCAGGGCCTCTGGCTACCTATGTGGGGCTGCTGAGCCCTTCCTTCCCCCCGGGGCAGGTGTCCTCGGACATGTGGGGCCTGGATCAGAGGGTCCCTGGATTCTCTCCCCCGGGTCCCCCGCCCGGAGGCCAGGAGCCGCCCCTTAGAGCCGGGGCCTCACCTCTGGCAGGCAGGAAGTAGATGAGGATGGCGACGGACGAGATGAGCACACACGGAGCGATGATGTTGATGATGTAGAAGAGGGGCTTCCTCTGGATGAGCAGGTAGAAGACCACACGCTGGTGGCCTGCCTCCCCGGGGGCGGCCGGAGGATCCAGGAGCCTCTTGGCAGGGCGGTGCTTGATGGCCCACTCCCCGTTCTCTGTGGATGGCAGAGGAAGAGGGGGCTCTTCTGGGGGCCCCCTCCGACTTCCTTCTATCCCTGCCTGCTGTGTCAGTGCCCACCCGCCCCAGGAAGGTTGGGGGAAATGGGAGCAAAGAGGGGAGCCCAAGCGCCAGAGGAGGGGTCACTCAGAAGTGCCTCAGGGGCAGTGGGAGGCTCCAAGAAGTGGGGGGCTGGGACCGGAGGGGCAGTCACTGGAGGGAGGGGCTCGGTCACCAGTGAAGGCCTCGGGGTCAATGAAGATCCACTCCACCGTGCGGCCGTCTTCTTCACTCAGCTGCAAATCGATCTCGCTTGAGCTGTAGGTCTGGGACCTTCGGCCAAGGGAAAGAAGACCAGGTGAGGAGGGGGCGGGAAGGGGAGGAAAGGAAGGGGGGAGGAGGACAAGGAGGAGAGAGACAGATAGATGGACAGAGAGACAGAGAGACAGACACAGAAGGAGACAAAGAGATAGAGACAGACACAGAAACAGAGACAGAGACAAAGACAGAGAAAGACAGATGCAGAGAGAGACAGAAATAGAGACAGGGATAGAGAGACAGAGAGACAGAGACAGAAACAGAGAAAGATGCAGAGAGAGACAGAGACAGAGAGACAGAGACAGAGACAGAAAGATAGAAGTAGAGGGAAAAACAGAGACAGAGAACAAGTGAAACAGAGGGAGAAAGAAACAGAGACAGACATACAGAGAGAGTGAGAGACAGTCTCTGCAGGAGAGAGTGTGGTCTGAGGGGCGCACCCACGCATGGGGACTTGTGTAAGGTCAGGTGCCCCCCAGTAAGGGCCACTCCCACACAGCCCACGCTCCCATCAAAGCTCCAGCAGCCCGGAGCAATCCTACTGGAAGGGCCAGAGGGGCCAGGCTGACCAGGCCGGGTGATCCCCCTCCTCTGCCCCCATTTCACAAGTGGGAAGCTCGCCCCGGGACAGCCGGCCAGTGGGAGGCCGGCCAGGCCTGGAGCTGGGCCTCTGGGCCTCCAGGCTGCACTCTTGCCTCCCCCGGCCCCCACTTTCCAGCTGCCCCCCCTTCCTCGTCCACCCCAGCCCTAGCCCCAGCCCTCTCACTGGAAAACCAGGGAGCAGTTCTGCCAGTCGAAGGGGAAGTAGGTGACGGTAACCGGGCAGGACGAGCGGAAGATGGCGGGCGGGAGCCAGTAGATGCAGCCATTGGGGGACACGAGGACGTTGCAGTAGAGGGCCACTTCGAACACGCCGTCCACACTGTGAGACGACGGGGGGGGCATGAGGGCCCAGGCGCTGTCTGGCCTCGGGATCCTCTCTTCCCCAGGGCTCCCTGTACCCCGACCCCCAGTTCCTGGCCCCTACAGCCTGCCTCAGCCCAGGGGTCACCTCCTCTCAGCCGCTCTGGAATAAAAACCTCTTTTCTCAGCCTTTCCCAGACAGCCCAGGGGCCCCTCTCTGTCTCATTCAAACCTGACCCCCCCACCCAGTCATGGGTTATGGGCACCCATCCTAGCCCCTGCCCTCTACAGGAAAGGTGACTTCTAGAATCCGAGGCCCATCCTCAGTGTTCCCTGTATCCCGTGACAGCGCTGGGCACGGCACAGGCACTTAATGGGCGCAGAGCTGAATTGTAGCAGGGAAAGTACGAAGTCTCCAAGTCCCCAAGAACTAACTCTGCCCCGGTTCTACCCTTCCCCCGCCCTGGTCCATAGCCACTTTTAACCCTTCTGCCTTCACTGTCCTCCCCTCGGGCCCCCACTCCCAGCCCCCTTCAAAGCATTCCAGAATTCCAGAAGCAGGGAATCGGGGCGAGGGCAAAGAGGCAGAGGGAGCGCTGGGCGAAAGCCCCCTGACTAAAGGCTGGATCCGCTGTCCCCCCAGAACAGGCCCAGTTCCTCCCGGCCCCTGCCCCGACCACTCACTTGTTCTCCAGGACGACATCCGGCCGCCACACCATGGTGGAGGGGATCCTCAGCACCCACACGTCCTCGTAGTCCCTGGGGTCCCAGCGCAGGCGGTAATCACACCATTGCTACGGTAACGAAAGGCCGGGGACCGGGGAGCAGGGGGCAGCTGGGTCGTGCCGCCTCTGCCCACCCCTCCCCCTGCCTCAGCTCCTGGGGCCCAACTCTGTGGGGCCCGGCCCCTCGCTAGGTGCCCGGGCTGGCATTGGGCTGGCAGGACCCCAGCCCTCCCGGGACAAGTGGGCCAAAGCTGGGAAAGGGGGGCACGGGGAACTTACTAACCCAGGACCGGGCAAGGGGTTCTTACCATCTCTATCCAGACATTGGTGGTGAGGGCTTCCTCCCGCTCATTCTGGGGACATAAAGGAACCCTTAGCACCCTGCCTTTGCCTGCCGGCTCCCAGCTCCAATGGGGAAGCCAATGAGCCCCCCCTTTCTCTTTCTTAGAGGCCAAAAGATTGAGCCCTTCTCCTTCCCGCCCTCTCCCCAGCAGGGTCCAGGTAAGACTCTGTCTTCCCTGGCCATGGTGGGCAAACGCAGCGGCCTCCTCTCCCCAGCCGGCTCACCAAGGAGATGAGGTTGGTGAGGGTGAGCTTCAGGCTGACATTGATCACGTCCGAGTCCATCTCGGCGGGCCGCAGGTTTGGGTTGTAATTTCTCATCAAGTCATTCAGAAGCTTCTCCTCCTGGTTCAAGCCTTGGACTCCTGCAAACAAGGGTCTTGAGCCAGGAGGGGAGAGGGTGGATTTGGAGGAGGGAGAGGGAAGGGAGAGGAGGGAGAAGGGAAGAGAGACACGAGGAGGAAGAGAAGAAGAGGAGGAAAGAAAAGAGGAGGAAGGAGAAGAAGAGGGAGAACAAAGAGGAGGAAGGAGATAAAAAGGAAGAAGGAAAGGAGAAGAAGAGGGGAAAAGGAGAAAGAAGGAGAGGAAGAAAGAGAAAAAAGAGGAGGAAAGAGAGGAAGAGGGAGAACAAAAAGGAGAAAGGAGAGGAAGAAGGAGAAGAAGAGGAAGGAGAGGAAGAAGGAGAAAAAAGAGGAGGAAGGAGAGGAATAGGAAGAAAAAAGAAGAGGAAGATGAAGGAGAGGAAGAGGAAGAAGAAAAGCAGAAAGAAGAGGAAGAGGAAGAAGAAAAGATAGAGGAAAAGAAGGGGAAGGAGACAGGGAAGACAAGGTAGACATGTGGGATGAAGAGACGAGGGGATTCCTGGGCAGGGGTGCCCCCTGCCCAGTACCTGTTCTCCGGCTCTGCCCTCGAACCCTAACCCTCTTGTCCTGTGCCAGCCTCCCCCCTTCCCTCCAGCTTTGGTACCCAGGCAGCCGGCCAGCAGTAGCAGCTCCAGCCTTCCCAGCCAGGACATGGTGAACAGGGACTGGGGTGGGGAAGAGGAGGCAGCTTCCCAGCTCCGGGGGCAGATCCTGGCTTCTGCTGGGCTGTCGCCTCCTCTGGCTGGCTTCCCCCCCCCACAACACCCTACACCCCATCCCAGGCCCCTCCCTCCTCTTGTCTCATACTGCCGTCCACACACGCAAGCCTCTGCCCAGCTGTCTAGCCACAGCATTGTCAGCTGTTCAGCTTGGGACACAATGCCAGGTTAGAGTTACCGGAAGGGGGATGAAGGGTGAGGAGGGCCCCTTCCCCCACTGCAGACATTTCCAAGCTCTCCCCTTTCTATCTCCCCCACCCCATTTCCAGGGGCAGGAACCAAGGACTCACCTCCTAGACGGAGGGAGTGAAAGATTGCCATAAGAGAATGCCAAGGACCGAAAGGCTGCCGTGGTGGCTCCAGAACTCGGGGAACAGGCGAGCACAGAAGGAGCACTGGAAGCCAGTCAGAGGCCAGGGGGCTGTCTGTGTGTGTGTGCATGTGTGTGCATGTGTGTGTGTGAGTGTGTATTTCTGAATAAAGTCCAAATTTCCTCTGCCTAGTATTCAAGGCTCAGATGAATTGGCCACAACTTTCCTTTTCAGCCTTATCTCCTGTTTCTTGGTTTTGTGAGGTCTGGTACTAGAAGGAACCTTATGGATTCTGCACTTACATTTTTTAGATGAAGGAACTAAGGTCTATGGAACTGGAATGACTTGTCCAAGAGAACACAGATCCCAAGCATTTGATCTTGACTCCAAATCTAGAACACTTTGTACTGTCTACACTGGTTCTCCCCTTCTCACTGCAGGGCTCTCTTTGCTTCCTTATCTTTTTTTTTTTTTTTTTGCTTAGAATGCTCAATTGTTTCCTCCCCCAACTCTCCTTCTCCTGATCTTCCTTCTTCCTCCTTCCTTAAAATGGATTTTTGCTCAGAAACCAACATGTGGTTGATTTTTATTATAATTTACCCTCTAGACACTATTCCAACAGTACTTCTTGAGGAAGGTGAATAATACACACACACATTTGTGGGCTATTGGACGGCTGTGTGCATGTAAGTTAGAATGGAAACTTCTTAAGGGCAACTGGTACAGCTCTCTCTGCCATATTCCCCTCACCTTGCAAATCACCTAAACATGTAGGCATAATTAAAAAAAAAAAAGCCTAATGACTGATTCTGTGTCTTGGAAAGCTCCTGATTAAGAATCCCCAACCTGGCTACTGTCCATGTTGGCACATAGTAGGATATCCTGGATGTGGCTCAGTATGTGGGGTGGGAATGGGGTCTCTGCATTCTCCTTGACCAATGAGTGACTAGGAGGGAGAGGGGAGAATTTTGTTTTTTTTTTAGTATAGAAATTTATTAAACTCAAAAGCAAAACAAGTGGATACAAAAAGAGTGAAGAATCAGGAAGAGAAAGCAGTCAGAAGGAAGATCAATCAATTTCTGAAGACAGAATAGGTAATAAATTGGCTTGGGATGAGCTTATCCAAAAGGGAACAGAACCATGAAAACAATTTATCCAACGACAACAATGTAGAACTAAAACAAAGACATTTTGAAAGTGTTAAGAACATTAATTGTTGCAGTGGCTAATCACAATTCTATTTTTTTTTTTATTATTAAAGCTTTTTAGTTTTCAAGACAAGAGTGGACAATTCTTCAGAGAGGGGAGAATTTTTTAAAGGCTTATTGATGTTTTGATTTTACTTTTAAAATGTTTTACATATAAGTCCTATTCCTAGAGAGTAATAAAGTAAAATAATGAAATAAAACTAATATTGCAACAATAATACATCTGAAAGTACAGGTAACATACCCCATCTACAGCATCCCTCTCACCTTTATAATTTTTTTTTTTTAGAGTTCTTGACTTTATTTTTTTTTACATTTTCATAAAGTTTTTTTTTTGTTATAGTAACTTTTTATTGACAGAATCCATGCCTGGGTAATTTTTTTTTACAACATTATCCCTTTGCACTCATTCTTTCCATTTTCCCTCCCCCCTCACCCCTTCCCTAGATGGCAAGCAGTCCTATAAAAAATGTCCCATTATCCTAGATACAATGTATGTTAGATCAAACAGTTTTCTTGTTGCACAGGAGTTGGATTCAGAAGGTAGAAAATAACCCGGAAGAAAAACAAAATGCAAACAGTTTCATTTTCATTTTTTTCCTTTGGGGTGCTCTTTTTCCATCAATCAATTGAAACTGAATTAGTCTCTTTGTCAAAAAAATCCCTTCCATCAAATTACATCTTCATACAGTATCGTTGTTGAATATAATGATTCTTTTCTTTCCTTCATCAGTTCATTAATTCTCTCCCTTCTTGTATTCATCTTCGTCATTTCTTTGAACAATAATATTCCATAACATTCATATACCACTTTACCCAACCTTCCAATTGATGGGAGCCACTCGTTTCCACCAGCCCTACAAACAGGGCCCCCCAAACTTTCCCACATACAGGTCCCTTTCCTTTTTGTTCTCCTTAGGTATGCCAGTAAAACTGCTGGGTCAAAGGGGATCACAGTTTGCTTTTGGCATAATTCATTTGCTCTCCAGAATGGTTGATTTTCCACTCCCCACCAAATGTTCAGTGTCCCAGTTTTTCCCACATCCCCTCAACACTCATTTATCTTTTCCTTCATTCTGGAATCTAACAGGTGTTGGTGGTATCTCAATTTTCTTAATTTGCATTTTCCGATTAATAATGATTTGGAAACCCCTTTTCATATGGTGGTAATGATTTTTAATTTCATCATCTGAAAATTGTCTGTTCATATCCTTTGACCATTTATCTTGGAGAATGGCTTGTTTCTTATAAATTAGAGTCATTCTATATATTTTAAATGAGGCCTTTATCAGAACCTTTAACTTGAAGATGTTTTCCCAGTTTTTGCTTCCTTTAATCTTTTTACATTAGTTTTGTTTGTACAGAAGCTTTTAATTTGATGTAATCAAAATTTTCTATTTTTGATCAATAATGGTCTCTATTGTCTTTACTCCTTTCCCTTTTCCACAAGTCTGGAGATAAACTATCCTTGTTCTCAATTTTTTATAATTCTCGTTCTTTTGTTAAATCTGGCCCATTTTGATCTTATCTTGGTTACGGTGTTAAGTGTGGGTCCATGCCTAATTCCCATACAATTTCCAGTTATCAGCAGTTTTTTGACAAATAATGTTCTTATCCCAAAGTAGGGATCTTTGGGTTTGTAATATAAATTTTAGTTGACTATTCTTCTTGTGAACCTAACTTTCCACTGATCAACTAATCTATTTCTTAGCCAATACCAAAGGTTTTGTAATGCTGCTTTATAATATGTTTTAGGTCAGGACAGCTAGGTCACCTTCATTTGATTTTTTTCATTCTTTTGAGATTCTTGACCTTTTATTATTCCATATGAATTTTGTTGTTATTTTTTTCTAGATCATTAAAATATTTTCTTGGAAGTCTGATTGGTATAGCACTAAATAAATAGATTAGTTTAGGGAGTATTGTCATCTTTATTATATTTGCTCGACTTATCCAGGAGCACTTGATATTTTTCCAATTGTTTAAGTCTGACTTTATTTGTGTGGAAAGTTTTTTGTAATTTAGCTCATATAATTCCTGACTTTCCTTTGGTAGATAGATTCCCAAATATTTTATGCTGTCCGACAGTTATTCTGAATGGAATTTCTCTTTGTATCTCTTGCTGTTGGATTTTGTTGGTGATGTATAAAAATGCTGAGGATTTATGGGGATTTATTTTATAACCTGCAACTTTGCTAAAGTTATGGATTATTTCTAATAGCTTTTTTGTAGAATCTCTAGGGTTCTCTGAGTATACCATCATATCATCTGCAAAGAGTGATAGTTTGGTTTCCTCACTGCCTATTCTGATTCCTTTAATCTCTTTCTTGACTCTTATTGCCGAAGCTAGTGTTTCTAATACAATATTGAATAGTAATTCACCTTTATAATTTAAAAAAGTTTTTAATTAATGGAAATCTATTTTCTCTCCTCCCAATTCCCCCCTCCCACCGCCAAACATTCCCCCATTAGCTGAACAAAAAATACCTGTCTCATTGTGCGTCCTAAAGCTCTCCCGTCAGTGTCAGGAGACTAGAATGTTCAGGAGAGGAGCAGGCATTTGCTGGACATGGCAGCACAAGTGTACACAAGTGACACTTCTTTTATCCAATTATTATCAGGGACAGCTACTAGCAGGCTCATCATGGGGCAAATTGCTCAATGGATCAACAATCAACACACTTATTTATTTGTTCATTTGTGTATTTATTTATTTTTGTTGAGGCAATTGGGATCAAGTGACTTGCCCAAGGTCACACAGCCAGGAAGTGTTAAGTGTCTGAGGCCAGATTTGAACTCAGGTCCTCTTGACTTCAGGGCAGGTGATTTATCTGTCTATCCATACACTTATTAATAGATTGTCAGTGGGTTGGATATTTGAAGTCTGTGAGCTTCCGTTTCCTTGTCTGCAGAATACACCCAGTACCTGTGTGACCCACCCCTCCAAGGATGTCATAGAGCTTGGTAAACCCGGGAAGTCTGTGGAAATGTGATTTCTAGCTGCTATCAGAAGGATTTCTATGGAAGTGAGTTTTTCAGATAACCAGAATTTGGACCTCTTGGCACCAACAGTTTTCTAATGTTAAACATTTTAAGCCTCAGCATGTCTAGAATTCCTTGGGGGGGTTATTGAGAGGTACAGAAGTTTGCCCCTAAACTAGCCCTCCCCCGTCCCAGGCCACCACCAGCCCTCACTAGTTTTGTCTGCTTCTTAAAATTCCTGTCTCCTTTCCCCGGGATCAGCTGTCGGCTCTCCTTACTGTCAGTGAATCCCCGGCGCTCAACCAGTGACCGATTCACACCTGTCTGGGTGAAAGCCTCTTGTGTAATAAAATGTACAAGCTCTGGGACCAGCTATTGGTTGTCCCGGAGCACTTCTGTCAACTACTCAATTCCTGTGGTATTTTGGAAGTTTGATCCCTGCATAAGGCGGGCAGAAAGGGAGATGAAGGCTCACTACAGACTCTCGTGGTATTTCACTTGTACTTATGCAAGTGTGGTTAGAAATCTGACAATCACACCTGTCAGATCGGCTAAGATGACAGGAAAAGATCATGATGAATGTTGGAGGGGATGTGGGAAAAGTGGGACACTGATACATTGCCGGTGGAGTTGTGAAATGATCCAACCATTCTGGAGAGCGATCTGGAACTCAGCCCAAAGGCTGTCACACTGTGCATGTCCTTTGACCCAGTAGAGTCACTACCAGGGTCTATATCCCAAGGAAATCATAAAGGAGGGCAGGGAAAAGGACCCACATGTGCCAAAAGGTTTGTGGTGAAGGATTGGAAAAGGAGTGGATGTCCCTCAATTGGGGAATGGCTGAATAAACTGTGGCAAATGTAGGTAATGGAATATTACTGTTCTATAAAAAATGTTTTTTGAGCTAATTTTAGAAAGGCCTGGGAGGATTTACATGAACTGATGCTGAGGTAAACAAGCAGAACCGGGAATACAGTGTATACAGTGACAGCCATTTGGTTCTTCTCAATGGTTCCGTGATCCAAAGCAATCCCAATAGACTTTGGGATTAGAAAACACCATGTGTCCAGAAAAAGAACTAAGGAGACTGAATGTAAATCAACAAACACATGCTGCGTTCATTTCTTTTTTTTTTTTTTTAATCTCTCCCATGGTTTTTTCCTTTCGCTCTGATTTTTCTCTTCCAACATGATTCATAAAGCGATGTGTATCAAAAATATACTAGAAAAAAATCGAAATGGTGTGACAAGCAGGGTGATTTCAGAAAAATCCACGAAGACATACATGAAGGGAAGTGAGCAGAACTAGGACATTGTACACTACGACAGCGCTACTGTATAAAGATCCACTGTGGAAGACTTTGCTATTCTGAGCAATTTGATGATCTGAGGACGAGGATCACAAATGCTGCCCACTGCCAGAGAAAGAACTAATGGAGTCTGAATATCGATCGAAGCATACTTTTTTAAATTTAAATTTTCTTGGGGTTTTTGTCTCTGTTTTCTTCTGCAACGTGGCTAACACGTTTATGGAAACAGCAATTGCACACGTGTGACATCAAATTGCTAGCCTTCTTACGGAGGGAGCAGGGAAAAGGGGATTGAATTTTGAAATTTTGAAAAACAAATGTTAAAATTTTTTACATCCAAATATTTAACGAAACAAAAAAAATATTGTGGGGGCAAGGGATGGGAAAAAATCTGAGCAGCAATGTGAATAGTGGTTCTAGCCTTGATTAGGATCTAGATCAGTCACAGCCACTTTGCAGAATTTTCCTCTTTCACTTGGTTCAAGTCCTTTCTCTGATGTGATCTTGTGTGATTCAACCACTCAAGGCTTAGTTTTACTCAACTTAAAAAACAGAGAGGTCGGACTAAATGGATGCTAAGGTTCCTTCCAACTCTGATCCTTCCCCTTGGTTATTCTAAGCAAATCCTTTAAAAAGACACCATTCGTTGCTCTGGGGATTCTGGGAGAGCCCTATGAACAAAAGGAAGGCCTGGCTCAGAGGGCAAAACCAGCCGCAACGGGCAGAATTTGCAGAGAAACTGATGTGTGTTTTCAGTTAAAAAAAAAAAAAACAACCTTTAGATTAAGAGTTGAAATGGGGTTCCGTAGTGGGTTCTCTGACTACGGAGCTCTTCCAGGAGAACCCAGAAGGCTGGAGGTGAGTAATGCAAGTCTAGGAGCTTCAGGAAGGGCCCAGAAAGCCATGACTGGTGACATTTTGCTCAGGCATGGGGTGGGAGACAATTTGAAGTGTGAATAAAGGACACTGGCTCTGGATCCAAATCCCACCTTTCTGTGGCTGTGGGTAAATCCTCCACTTTGCTGGGCTTGGGTTTCCTGCTCTCTAGATGAGGGGTTGGAGGACTTTAAAGGGCCCTCTCTGTTCTAATGCTAGGAGGTCCCAGCGTGGCCTTGGAGCTCCTTCCGCCTCCCTGATAGCAGGGTTCTAGACTCGGTCAGCCACGGACATGAGAGGAGGGGACCACTGGAGGGGAGCAGTGGCCATGATGGGCAAATCAGAGAAAGGCGGGAGCGATCACAGGGCTCCTCCAGGAGTGGGAGCTCAACCAGGGAAGGGTATGGGTGGCCCAATGGCATTGAAGGGCTGGAAGAAGGCCCAGAGGACCAGCGGAGATGCTCCCCGGACCAGTAGGGACCCTGAAGCTGGGGATGCTAGACCATGGCGACCCTCATTGCCCTGCTCCAATCCCGTCCCTTTGTTTTGTGTGGGGGATATATAAGGAGGGGAAACAAGGGAAGAGAGGAGGCTGGGAGCCCTGCTCATTCCTGTCCCAGAGGATGAGGAGAGCTGGGAGCCCGATCGGGATCATGCTGCGGAGCCTAGATTAGAGCTGCCAAGAACCTTGGAGGCCACCTAGCCCGGCCCTCTCAATGACAGTCCAGGAAACTGAGGCCCCAGGATAGCTTATTTCTGGGGCTGCTGGAAGCAGCTGGAAGCGAGGGCCAGGATCTGGAGCCACATCCTGTGGACTCATGGACTCCTGAGCTAGAAGGGGCCTCCGGCCCATCCAACTCACTCATTTTACAAAGAAAGAAACAGGCCCAGAGATGGAAGGTCAGCTTCCCAGCTCGGACCCTCAAATCCAGGAGGTGAGCCGGGGTGCGCTCTCCACTAGGCTTCACTGCCTACCCAGGCACCTGGCGCCAGGACCTGAGTGTGAATGTGCCTCGGACAGCTCCTGCCTGGAGGACCTGCATACGTTATTTTCCTCCCAGAAACCTCAGTCTTCTTATCTTCCAATGGGTATAACAGCAGCACCAATATTGAAAGGCTTATAGAGACTCAAAGGCAATTTTCTGATTTGACTCTTGGTTTGAAATATGATTTAATTTATCTCCAAATGAGAGAATGGCTGCAAACCTATTTGCAAACTCTCGTATGCTCCAGAAATGGTACTTTCTCCCACTCCAGAATCAAGCAGAGCTGGGTACGTGGTGTGTCAATCAGGACTTAATTTAATGACTATTTATTCACACTGCCCCTCCCTCCTTTCCTTTCCTTCCTTCCTTCCTTCCTTCCTTCCTTCCTTCCTTCCTTCCTTCCCTCCTTCCTTCCTTCCTTCCTTCCTTCCTTCCCCCCCCCTCCCTCCCTCCCTCTTTTCCTTCCTTCATTTCCTAGCTAAAGAAGCCCTGCCTGCCACAGTTAGTGGCTCTTCAGTCCTCAGCGGACAGACTGCGGCCTTCGTGCCCTCCTCCCCCTGGGCTGAGTTGGGCCCTTTGAGAAGGGCGGCCCTTCCGGACCCCAGCAGGAGGCGGGATGTTGCCCTTGCCCCTCTCCCCGACTCCGGTACTTCAGGGCGGTATGCCCCTCCCCTCCCCCCCAGGCAGGGGCCGTGGGACCGCCTGGGACCACCAGGTGGGCGGCTCCTAGAGGAAGCGTTTGTCCTTCTCGGCGTAGGTGAAGGGGTCCCCGGGGAAGGGATGTCGCGGGGGCTGGTTGTACATGCCCTGCAGGAGGATCCAGGCCGTCCCCAGCGCCATCAGCGGGGTCACCACGAAGAGGCAGAGGCGGTCCACGGTCCGGGCCACTCGGCCCCAGCTGTCCTTCTCCTGGGGGACAGCGGTGGGACCAGCGGGCTGAGACCCCCCTTCCAATTCCACCCGCTGAGCACGGCGTCCCCACGGCCTCCCGAGCGGCCTCGTCTCCGAGACCCGGGCCTGGCGTCCCTGACCCGCACCCCCAGGGGCCACTGAGGACTCGGCCTCTCGGGCGCCCCTGAGCAGGCTCCCCTTCCCGGGCCAACCCTCCCCGCTGCTCCTCCTTAAGCTTCCTTCTTTCCTCGGCCAGCTCGGGGGCCCTGATTTCTGAGTTGGACGGGGCTGCAGAGGCCCACACACCCATTCTACAGATGAGGAAGTGGAGTCTTAAGGCAGTAAAGTGACTCCAAGGCCGACAGAAGGACTTTTTTACCAGCCCGAGAGAGAGGAGGGGCTGTCGCCCACGAATGGGGGAGCGCAGATATGACACGCCCCCTGCTCCTGCTCTCCAGGCCTGGAGGGTGGGCTCCAAGCCCGGGGCGCAGCTGGCCCGAGTCCCGCGTTCCGGGAGGGAGACAGGACCCCCAGCTACAGGCGGGCCTCTAACCCCTCGGCCTCCGTTTCCTTCTAACTCTGGGGCTGGGACGGGGGCGTGGGAGCAGGGGATGGCCGGCCCCGGGGCTGCGAGGAGATGGCAGAAGGGAGCTGCCGCCGGCGCCCCTGGGCCTTTTCTGCCCGACCCGCAGCCTCTGCCGGGCCGGCGCTGCCTCAGCCTCCCCGCAAACCCCCGAGCCGCGGTGCTCCTGATGGGCAGATCTTCCCGCCCTCCCCTCCCCCTCCAGGCCCCATCTGCCTGGGGGGCCATTCGGCTCCCAGCCCAGCAGGGGGCGCAGGGTCCCCCTCCCCAGCCCGGGGTGAGTCGGGAGGCCGCCCTTTGGGGCGCCGGGAGCACGGCCCCTGCGGCTGGGTGACCAGAGGGGGGGGAGGGGAGGAGCGGGGGGAGGAACGGGGGGCGGGGCGGGAAGGCGGCCCAGAGCACAGCCTCTCCAGCGCGTCTCCCCCACATTCTCCAGCCCCAGGGAACTTGGCCCCTCCTCACCTCGTTGTAGTTGTTCTGGTCTCTTATATGGTTGACAATGAAGTTGGCCCCGTCCACGGCCGGCCGGATCTCATTCAGCAGCTCCTGCTGGGACTCTTCAGACTCCGGGGGCTGCCCTGCAGGGAGACGCGCCCGGGGGCTCTGCCAGGCTGCCAGGAGCAAGGGCAGGCCCGTCCCTCTCCTTTCCCCACGGAGGCCCTCCTCGCACGGAGCCCCGCCCCTCGTGGAGTCCCTCCCCCTCACGGAGCCCCTCCCCCTCACAGAGCTCCGCCCCATGGAGAGCCCCGCCCCTCACGGAGCCCCTCCCCTCACAGAGCCCCGCCCCTTGCGGAGCTCCTCCCCTCGTTTAGCCCCGCCCCCGACAGACACTCACGTGCGGGGGTGACCCGGCTGGCCAGCCCGTGGCGTTCCGACTGCTTCTCGAACATGAGGTCGCTGCGGGACTTGAGCGTGAAGTACTCCTCCGCTTTGGAGATGTAGCCCAGGGAGCTGCTGCGGCGCACCTGGGAGCCGGGCGCGGGCTCCGCCTCGGGCTGGGACATGTGCAGCAAGCGCGGCAGCGTCTCCAGGAACATCTGGGGGCGGGAGCGCGGCTCAGACCCCCGGCTCTTCTTCCTCCGCCCCTCGCCCGGCCCGGGCCTCCTCCCATGCCCCCTTTTTTTCATGCAGATTTCCCTCCGTTTTTCTCTTGGGCCCTGGCGCGCCTGGCCTTCCCGGCCCCTCCTCTGCCTTCAGATTTTTCCAGGCCCCCCCCCCCCCCCCCCCCCCCCCCCCCCCCCCCCCCCCATGAACCTCACCCCCCACCATTTTCCCCCCTAGAATGTAAGCTCCTCGAGGGCGGTGACGGGCGCGCGCGTGGGGCGGGGGCGCGCACGGGGGCGGTGACGGGCACGCGCCGGGGGCGGGGCCGGCACCGCGCCAGGGCCGCGCACAATCACGTGACCGGGCCGTCTCCCCCTCCGACCGCTCCCGCGGACCCACCTTCCTGACCCCCTGCGAGAGCACGTGGGTGCTGGGGGTGCGGTGGTGGATGTTCAGGGTGACCACGCAGATGAGCACGATGATGGTGACCAGGACCATGCCGAAGAGAAGGAACCTGCCGTGGGGAGAGCCCGCCTCGAACCCGAGCCCTGACCTCAGCCACGGGGAGGATGGGGGAGGGGAAAAGAGCAGTGGGCGGAGGGCAGGGGGCAGAGGGCAGGGGGCAGGGGGCAGGGGGCAGGGTCCCACTCACTTGCCAATGAGGGGGATGGCGTGGGAAGTCGCGGGCAGACGCTTGGAAATGAGCAGCAGGAAGACAGACTGGGCCAGCAGGACCGAGATGGTCAGCGAAGTCTTCTCGCCACCTGGGACAAAGCCTGGCCTTAGGCTCTGACCCCCCACCCCCTGACCTGTGACCTTTAACCCGACCCCACAAGGGACTTCCCTGCGCCCCAGCTTCCTCATCTAGAAGATAAAAGGGCTGATCCAGCCCGGGCCCCTCCGGGACCGGGGACGGGGGCTGCGAGCTCAGGACGGGGCCCATCGGAGCCTCCTTCCGGGCAAACTGAGGGGCGTGGCCGGGGGGGAGGGGAGGGCTGGGGGCGGGGCTGGGGCGGGAGCCCCTCCCTCACTGTCGGCAGGCAGGTAGAAGGCCAGGTTGATCATGAAGGAGATGAGCACGCAGGGCACCAGGATGTTGATGATGTAGAACAGGGGCTTCCTGCGGATGATGAGGTAGAAGGTGATGTCCTGGTGGCTGGTGCTGGCCGGGGAGACGCTCTGGTCGATGTTTTTCCGGGCGGGCCGGTGAATGATTTCCCACTCCCCGTTTTCTGGAAGTGACAGAGAGCCGGGCTGGGGAGGAGGGCCGGGGGGTGCTGGGGAGGAGGGCCAGGGAGGAGGGGAGGTGCCGGGGAGGGGGGGGTGCGGGAGGAAGGTGCAAGGGGTGCCGGGAGGAGGAAGGGGGGTGAGGAAAAGGGAAATGGGAAAGGAAAGAGGGTAAGGAGGGTAAGGAACGGGTCAGGAGGGAAAAGAGGGAAGGAAAACAGGAGTCGGGAAGGTTGAAGGAAATGGGAGCCGGAAGCAAATTGGGGGAGGACAAAGTAGGGCCAAAGAGCGGCTGGGGGCAGGGGGAGGGGGGCCTGGTCTGGGGGGAGGAGGGCCGGGGTGAAGCCGCCTCAATCCACTCCCGGGTGAGGCCGCTAGGGTCTCCCTTAGGCCAGAGTCGGCGGCGGGGAGGCGGGAAGGGAGGGGGGTCAGGGCCGACTCTTCCCCCAGAGCAGAGGGATTGGGGGGGAGTGGGGAGTCTCTCCTGAGGGAGGGCGGGCCTTGTCCCTTTCTGCTCCCTTCCCAGCACTCTGGGCCCCCCCAAAGTGTGCGAGTGCGGTCCCCCCTTCCCTCGCCCCCCAGGGCCACGCTGCTCCTTCCCGGGCAGGGAGGCTCCTGGCCAGAAAAAGGGGCCGGGGTCGGAGGCCGGAGGCCCAGGGGTCCAACCTGAACTTGAGGGAACAGTTCTGCCAATCAAAGGGGAAGTAGGTGACGGAGATGGGGCAAGACGACTGGAAGATGGCAGGGGGCAGCCAGTAGACCCAGCCAGAGGGGTAGAGGAGGATGTTGCAGGAATAGGAGATCTGGAAGGTGCCGTCGTTGCTGCGGAAGGGGAGAGGAGGAGGAGAGCGGGGTCACAGAGGGAGGGGGGCAAGAGGGAGGTCACGGGGAGAAATGTGAGGTCACTGGTGGGGCAACAGGGACAGGTCATGGGGACCCTGGGGGGTAAGCGCTATTGTGGGGGCTGAGAAGGCAGAGCGCCTGAGGTGGCTCCGGAGCCTTGGACTCCCTGACTGCATCCCCGGCCAGTTGAGAATGGGGAGGGCTAGGGGGGCTCCGAGGAGGGGGGAGATGAGTGTTGGGGAGGGGGAGGAGTCTCCAGCCTAACTTGTTCTCCAGGACGATCTCTGGGAGCCACAGCATGTCTGGAGGCAGGCGCAGGACGCTGATGTTTCCGAACTCGGCCATCTCCCATTGGAGCCGGCTGTCCATCCAGCCCTAGAGAGCCAGAGGACCATGGAGGCCCAACCCCCACCCCTGGGCCTGCCCCTCTCCCCAGGAAAGCCCAGGGATGGCAGGGCCTGGAAAGGGTCCCCCCTTGAGAAAGGACCCCCCCCTTACAACCTCCCCAGGAGTCAGACTCACATGCTCAATCCATACGTTGGTGGTGAGGGTCTCGTCCACTTCTTTCTGCAAGGAGAGCAGGGGCCCAGGTCTGAGGGACCCAGGTCTGAGGGCCCAGGTCTGAAGGGTCCAGGTCTGAGGGCCCAGGTCTGGGAGGCCCAGGTCTGAGGGACCCGGGTCTGAGGGCCCAGGTCTGAGGCCTTCTCTGGGACATAACTGGCGGTGGATGAGTCTCCCAGAGTCCCGCAGCCGGTCAGTGTCTCAGGGCACATTTGGGTCCAGGGCCTCTGCCCCTAATTGGGTCTGAGAGGGGGGGTCTGGGTCCCCGGTCCCAGACTGCGGGGGGGATTGTTCGGGGGCTATGATCCAGGGGTCCCACCCACAGCCCTCAGAACCTACAGCAATGGAAGAGCCAAGGGGGGAGGCCTGGGACAGGGCTGGGCCATGATCTGTGTGAGCACACTCACGTGGCCCAGAAGGCACAGGCCTGTCTCTTGGCTGCGTTTCCCACCAGTGCCCGGGGCTGGGCTGCCCGCCCAGGCCCCTCTACCCCAGACCAGGTGAAATGATGATAGCAACAGCGGCCCAAGGTGACATTTCACTTGCTGGGGAATTTAGCTCCAGAACCGCCTCCCTCAGCCTTGCCCGGGGGGAGGGGGGAGCCGGAATCCTGGGATTCGAATCATGGTTTTGGGCTCCAGACCCAGGGAGTCTTTGCACTAGAACCTCCTGTGGGAAAAGAACCCCCATTCTACAGAGGGGGAAACTAAGGCCGGAGCCACCAGCCCGGGAAACTTAAGGCCTGACTCAAGAGCCCGTGTTCTCCATCCATGGATGCACCGACTTTACTTCTGACTCATTGGTTCAGGCACTTATAGCACGTAGGGCTAGGATTGATTGTCATGTGACCCATAATTCCCCGAACCCCCCCTCCCGTGGGCTTTCCCTCTCCCCTCCCCCCATAACAAGGGCCCGGATCTGATGGCGCCTGCACAGTTTTGCCCCCACAGCCCCCACTCCTGCCTGAGCCGGGAAGGGGGGACATTTTTCCTTAAAGAACTTCTCCCCCCCTAGTCAGGGAGCAGGCGTCTCCGTCCTGCCCCCTCCCCTCTCCTTGTGGGCTAATCCGCTATTTCATCTTTTCGTTATTGTTGTTATTATTCGTTCCATCCATTTGAGCCACTGGCGGGTCGAATGTCACAGAAGCTGCCAAAGCCAGGGCTCCTCCTTGGCTCTTCCCAAGCTCCTGCCCCCCCTTCTCCCTCCCCTTCCCTCCCCCACTCTGGCTCAGTGTTTCCGCCCTCCCCGGTGCCGGGCCTGGGCTGGGCCCCAGGAGCTCCCGCTCCATCGGAGCCAACGGCAGAGCCCCCAACGGGCGGCGGTGGCCGGGTGGGGTTGGGGGGCCCCCCGCTCCCTGCCCCTGGCTCGGAGAGGGACCCCCGGGACTCACCAAGGAGATGAGGTTGGAGAGGGTGAGGGCCAAGGAGATGTCCACCCTGTCCCCCTGGCGCTCCACCGGCCGCAGGTTCTTGTTGTAAGCCTTCTCCTCAAAGAGGTAGCGGATGAGCCGCTCCTCCTCGTTCAGGGCCCGGGCTCCTGGGGAAGGCAGGGGCTGGGAGGCTGGGGGCGGGGGCTGGGGGCCCGGGAGGGGGGGGGCTAAGGTCGGGTCCTTGAGCAGGACTGGGGGGAGGGGGTGTCAGGGCTGGAGTGGGGGATGGGGGGCCGCCCCCCCTGGCTGGGAAAGTGCTGGGGGGACGGGGATCAGCGAGGGGCCGGGTCCTTACCGGAGGTGGCCAGAGCCACGAGCAGCCCCAGCCCCAGGATCCAGCCCCCCATTCCGTCCGTCCGTCCACAGCCCCGGACTGACCCCCACTGTCGAATGCGGAGGGACTGGGGGGGAGGAAGCCAGCAACAGGTGGCGGGGGCCGGGGGGAGGAGGGGCAGAGGAAAGGAAGGGATTAGAGCCGCAACCAGATACCCGGGAGGCTGGGGGGGGGGGCAGAGGGAGGAAGGGGGGGCGGCAGGGGCTAGCCTCAGAGCCGGAGGCCGGGGAGAGGGCCAGGCCAGCTGGGGCAGTCACTCATGCATGCGGGACAGCTGCGCGCCCGGGCGGGACCCGGGGACCCCTCGAGGGGGCGCCCTTCCCCAAGGGCCAGCCCCAAGCCCCCGACCCGTCCGACCTCGGGGACCCGACTCCCTTAGACGCCTGGGATGGGCCGGCCCTGACACAGACGAGCAGAGACGCAGGTTGTAGGATCGTTTATTGGGAGGGAGGGAGAGGAGCCAATGTTCCTAGACACCCCGTTGGCCACGAAGGCCTGGAGCCTCGCCATCTGCAGCTAAAACGTGGCCCGTTTCCCACCGGCCCTTCCCCCGGCGCCGTCCCTTCTGCCCCCAGAGCCCCCCTCGCGACAGAGACCAGAGTGCCTGGGGACCCGCCCCCAGAACTACCGGCACGGCCCGAGGGCCGGGCGCCCCCCCCCCAGGCTCCCACCCAGCGGCTCCTCAGAGACCGCTTCCTTCTGCTTTTGGATGGAGTTGGGGGCTCTCCCAGCCCAGGGGGAGCCCCCCGGGGGGGTGGGGCCGGTTCCAGGGGAGAGGGGGGTGGGATTTCCCATGGAAGTTCTCAGACTGCACAGTCCTCCCTTCCCATCTGGGGTGGGGGAGGCGAGGGGGTCACAGGGCACCTTTGGTCCACATAAAAGGCCCCTTCTCTGAGCCAGAGCAGCCTGAACGATTATGGCATTAAAAGATGAAATATGCCCCGAGCCGGGAGGGCCCAAGCTCAAATCCGGCCCCAGACACTGACCCTTCCTGGCTGTGGGACCCTGGGCAAGTCATTGAACCCCGACTGCCTCAGGGGGAAAATAAAAAAGAAATCTGCCGCTACTATGCCCACAGTCTGTGCATCTCTGAGTTTTGGGACACTTTCTGGCTGTCTGCCGGCCTTCTCGGTCATCCCCCCAAATCCCCATTTAACCCGTTATACCCACTTGCCACATAGTGAAGCTGCCGGGGGAAGGTGGTGGTGAGGGAGGGTGACTGGGCATCATGTCTCTATCCACCCCCCCCCGCCCTCCCCCGCAAATCGGCTTTTAAATAGCAGCCCTGCCACTGCTAGCTAAGGCCCCTGGGCCACAGCCTCCCCCCAAGGCCCAGGGCACCCCCGCACCCGGAGCTTGGGAAGATGGGGGGGGGGCTCCCGGGCCTGGAATCTCTGCCCCATCTTAGGGCTCTTCCCAAGGCCTGCTCTCCTCGCCCCCGCTCAGTCCCAGGGGCCCCTGGCCCGAGGCCTTCGGCTAGGCTGGGGGCACGGCTCGGAAGGCCCTCAGGGCCTGGGCCAAAAGGCCTGGGAGGCTTCGTGCCAGGGTGGCCGGCTCCCGCCCGATCATGGCGGCAAAGAGCACCCTCCGGCCCCCCACCGCCGCCCTGACTCGGGCCTGGAACAGCCCCTGCTCGGTCTCGGAGCCCAGGTCAGCCAGGATCTGCTCGGGGCAAAGGGCACGTCAGGAAGGCAGAGCCCCCCCCTGCCCAGTGTTCTCCTCCCTCCCCCTCTCTTAGCCCCTTCTTTTTTGAGGGGCCCCCAGGACTAGTGTGGGGTCTTGGGCAGGGTGACCAGAGCCTGTCCTCTGAGGGGAGGGGGCTGGCTTACACCAGAGAAGGGAAGACTTTCTTTCCCCTTGGTTTTCCCCCAGCCTCTAGTTCTGAGCTAGCTCAGGCCGTGTGGGGCAAGGAGAGGGGCAGCCTGAGGCAAGGAGGGGGCAGCCTGGGCACAGAAAGGGGCAGCCTGAGGCAAGGAAGGGGCAGCCTGGGGCAAGGAGGGGGCAGCCTGGGCAAGGAGGGAGCAGCCTGGGCAAGGAGAGGGGCAGCCTGGGGCAAGGAGGGAGCAGCCTGGGCAAGGAGAGGGGCAGCCTGGGGCCCGAGGCTCTGTCCCTACCTCCTGGAAGTCCATGGCCAGCCGGTCGTGGGGCACTTGCAGGATCCAGGTGTAGGACCCTCGAAGCCCGGCCAGTTTCTGGCTCAGAGCCTCCAGCCCAGGGCAGCCTGGGGGGGGGGGGCAGGCCAACTTAGAAAGGCCTTCAGAACGCCGCCTCCCCCAGCCCAGAGACACTTCTACGGGCTCCGGAGCGGAGAAAGCTGCTGGGGGTTGGTTAGCCCAGTCCCTTGTTTTACAGATGGGGAAGGGGAGACCCAGAGAGCCCGAGGGCTCGAGCTTCAGAGGCTCAGAGCCGAGGAGGGGCCTCTGAGGCCATTGTCTCCCACCCCTTCACTCGGCTGCTCCCCCCCCCATCCCGCCCCTTTCCTTTCTGACATTTCTAAGATCACCCAGGGTTTTCCTTCCCACAACTCTCTGACATAGATGGGCCCATTTTACAGTTAAGGAAGCTGAGGTTTAGGGAGCTCAGGGTGAGATCTACCCTGTGGTACCTGAGGGAAGGGGCCTGCCCAGGGACACGTTAATGAGTCTCAGCCGGGGCTCCAACTCAAGGCTCCCCCGACTTCATGTCTCTCCCCCTTTTCTCCTCCCCCCCACAGCTTTCTGCTGGGAAAGGATCCCGGGGGACGTGCTGGATTTCAGGGGGGGCCGAGGAGGGGCCATCCCCTTACCTTTCACCCCTGCCTCCGGCTCCCCCTGGGATAGGGGGGCTTCTCCTTGGGGAGCTGAGGGAGAAGAAAAATGGTGGGAAGACTTTGTCCGAAAGTGGGGGGAGGACAGAGGAAGAGAGAGAGAGAGAGAGAGAGAGAGAGAGAGAGGGAGAGAGAGAGAGGGAGAGACAGAGAGACATGGAGAGAGAGAGGCAGAGAGAAAAGGCAGCTGCTCGTGGGAGGAGGGAAGGGCAGATCCATCCTCAGTGGCCGAGCCCCACAGACCAAGCTCACGGCCAGAGGCAGGAAAGTTATTCGGGGAAGGGGATGCTCCTCACCCGTCTCGGGGGGACAGGACCCTGAGGTCCTGTCTCTTGGCTACTGCGAGGGGGACGGCCAAAGGGGAAAGCTGGGAAGGGATGGGGAAGGGGTTCGGAAAGAGAGGAAGCAGGTCGGGGCCCTGAGGTAAAGCCCCTGCGGCCCTGCCCTAGGTAAGGCTCTGGTCCCGGCGAGGAGGAGGGGGGGGCTCGGTCACTCCCTGGGGAAGGCAAGACTGAGGGTCCCTACGCATGACGAGATGCCAGAGAAAAGGAAGGTAAAGGACCAAGGAGGCGGGGCCCCCGGCGCCGGGGGCGGAGCTACCTGTGCCCTGGCCCCGCCCCGGAGCCCCCGGAGGAAGCGCGGGACCCAGCGGAGGCGGCGCGGGGGCGAGACGAAGCAGGCCCAAGGGGCGCGAGAAGAAGCCCTGAGCGTCCCGGAGCAGGCTCAGCAGGGTCTGGACCAGGGAGCGCAGCTCTGGAGGGGACACAGGATGGGACAGGTGGGAGGGGGCCTCCAAGGTGCCCCCGAGGGCCTGGTCGCAGCACCCCCTCTGCCCCCGCCCCCCCCCCCCCTCTGTCCCCCCGCCCGCAGCTCCCTCTGACCCCGCCCCCTTCTGCCCCGCCCCTCCGCCCCGCCCCCAGCAGCCAGGGCTGCTGACCACATCGCCTCCTGTGCAGCCGGCACTTGTTCCGGGACAGGCGCGCACAGGCTCCGGACGCGGCCCGCGCGGGGCAGGGGCGCTCGTAGAAGGAGCAGAGGCGGCGCAGCTCCGCCGAAGGGTCCCGCTGGGCGTCGGCGGCCAGAAGCTCCCGGCAGCTGGGCTCGCGGCTGGAGGCAGGGGCTGCAGGGGGCAGAGGGGGCTGGGCCGGGCCCTCCTCGGAGCCAGCACCTTGGGGCCCGGCCCAGGCCCTCGCCCCGCCCCCGGCTTTCTGTACGCCCCGGAGGTTCCTGCCTATGATCCCCTGGGGGGGCAGCGCGCCCCTAAATGCACCCGAGGAGCCGGTGAGACCGGCTCCGGGCCCGCGGCCGTTTTCCGGCGGTGACTTAACGAGCCCGGACAGCTCTCCGCCGTCAGTTTCCACATCTGTACAATGGGGGCTCCGCGGTCTCCCAGGCCCTTTTTGCTCCTAGCCGTGATCCCACCGGGGGAGGGGGGCTTTGTCCCGCAGGGGCCGAGGGGAACAAAGCCCGAGGCTGAATTTCCGGCCTAGAACCAGGGTCCTTGTCTGCGTATCCCGTATCTACCAGAGCCTGGCAGACAGTAGGCGCTTAATAGCTGCTTGTTCAATGCGCCAATGGAATGGAAGTTTTTTGGGGGAAAAATGATTCCTCTCATGTCTCTGTGGCCCAGCACTTAACACCTAAGCACACAGTAGGGTCTAATAAATGAGTGAAGGTTTTCCCCTCTGTCCCATTCCTGGCCACCCGCAAGGTGGAAGGTGCAGGAAACCCCCAGGCCGAAGCCCCCAGGAAAGGCCGGGGAGGAGGGAGGGGCGCCGCGCTCACCACTCATCTGCTGGCGGATCCAGGCCCCGAAAGCGGCCACGCGGGTGTAGACCCCGGGCTTGCCCGGCTCCCCGCAGCCGTCCCCCCAGGAGGTGATGCCATAGAGGGCCTCCCTCAGGGGGGGCCCCGGCACCGAGCACGTCAGAGGGCCCCCCGAGTCACCCTGCGGGCACAGGGAGGAGGAGCTGGGGGCCCTGGGCCGCCGCGAGGCCCGTCCCTCCTCCTCCCCGCGGGGGACCACCGGGGGCTCCCAGCCCCGCCCCTCACCGGGCTTCCCTGGGTCCCCCGTTACACAGGGGGCGGGGCCAGAAGGTTCCGGGCCCTTCCACAAGCGGGGACCCACCGGGGGCGGGTCCTGAGACCCAATCACAGGGTCTCAGGGGTTCGCTGGGGTTCGTGGGGTCCGATGCTGAAGGGAACCTCCTGGTCCACCCCTCAGTTACGGGGAAGGCGCCGGGCCCGGAGCAGGGGAGGGTCATGGGGAGAATCTGAGGCGGGGCCGCCCGAAGCCCCGCCCCTCGGCCCCGCCCCCTACCTGGCAGGAGTCCGCTCCTCCGGCCGGGAAGCCCGCGCAGAGCATGGTGCCGGGGTGCAGCGCCGAGCCCAGGGCCGCCCGGCAGGCGCCCAGGCTAAGCAGCGGCACCCTGGCCTCCCTCACCGCCGGGGCCGCGGGCCCGTCTGGGGGCAGGGACAGACTCCGTGGGCCAGGGGGCTCCGCCCTCCGGGCCCCGCCCCCTTCCGCTCCCTTCCCAGCGGGCGGCGTGAGTGTGAGCCCCGCCTCCCCCAGCTCAGGGGCCCCCCGCCCCCAGCCAGGCCCCCGCCCCCCAGCTCAGGGCCTTCCCCGCCCCCCTGCCCCCCAGGCTCAGGCTTCCCCCAGCTCAGGGCCCCCCCCAGCTCAGGCCCCCCCCCAGTTCAGGGCCCCCCCGTCCCCCCAGCTCAGGGCCCCCCCCCCCCTCTGTCCCACCTTCGTAGACGGCTCCCCAGCCAGCAATGGGCCACTCGCCGGGGCCCTTTGGGCCCCGGGGGCAGACGGGCTGCCCTTGGGCACCCGGGCCCCCAGCTCCACCAGGGCCAGGTCGCTCCGGAAGGTCTTGGCGTCAAACTATGAGCGACACGGGAGGAGTCAGTGGGGGCAGGGCTCTGGGGGCCCCGGGGCCGCCTGCGGTGTGTGTGGGGGGCTCGGGGCTTACCTGGGGGTGCGGCAGGATGCGGTTAACAGGGATGCCCTCCTCCTGGCCCTCCCCGGGGGCCTTGCTCAGGGCCACTGACCACAGGAGCTCGTTCTGATGGCTGTGGAGGGACGTGGGTGGGGGGGAGGAAGGAAAGGAGGAAGGAGGGAAGGAAAGGAAGAAGGAGGAAGAAAGGGAGGAGGAGGGAAGGAAGGGAGAGGGAAGGAAGGAGGGAAAGGAAGGAAGGAGGGGAGGAAGGAAGGAAGGAAGGGAAGGAAGGGGAAGGAGGGAGGAGGAAGGGAAGGGAAAGGAAGGAAGAAGGAAGGGAGGAAGGGAAGGGAGGGAAGGAAGGAAGGAAAGGAAGGAAGGGAAGGAAGGGAAGGGAAGGAAGGAAGGGAAGGAAGGAAGGAAGGAAGGAAGGAAGGAAGGGAAGGAAGGAAGGAAGGAAGGAAGGAAGGGAAGAAGGGAAGGGAAGGAAGAAAGAAGGAGGGAAGGAAGAAGGAAGGGAAGGAGGAAGGAAGGGAGGGGAAGGGAATGGAAAGGAAGGAAGGAAGGAAGGAAGGAAGGAAGGAAGGAAGGAAGGGAGGGAAGGAAGGAAGGAAGGAAGGAAGGGAAGGAAGGAAGGAAGGGAAGGAAGGAAGGAAGGAAGGGGAAAAATGGTGGAATGGAAGGAAGGAAGGAATGGAAGGGAAGGTGGAAGGAAGGAAGGAAGGAAGGAAGGGAAGGAAGGGAGGGAGGAAAAGGTGGAATAAAGGAAGGAAGGGAAGGTGGAAGAAGGAAGTGGGTGAAGGAAGGAATGAGGAAGAAGAAGGGAGGAAAGGAAGGAGAGGGAGGAAGGGAATAAAAGGAAAAAGGAAGGAAGGAAGGAGGGAAGGAAGGGAAGGAAGGAAGGAAGGAAGGAAGGAAGGAAGGAAGGGAAAAGGAAGGAAGGGGGAAGGAAGGAAGGGAAGGAAGGAAGGGAAAGGAAGGGAGGGAGGAAGGAAGGGAAGGAAGGGAAGGAAGGAAAGAAGGGAAGGAAGGAAGGAAGGAAGGAAGGAAGGGAAGGAAGGAAGGAAGGGGAAGGGAAGGGAAGGAAGGAAGGAGAAATAAATGGAAGGAAGAGGGAAGGGAAGAAGAAAAGGAAAAGGGAAAAGGAGAAGAAGGAAGGAGGAAAGGAAAGGGGGGAAAGGAAGGAAGAGGAAGGAAGAAAAAAGGAAAGGAGGAAGAAGGAAAAGGAATAGGGAAGGAGGGAAGGAAGGAAGGAGGAAGGGAAAGGGGAAAGAGGGAAAGGGAGGAAGGAAGGAAGGAGGAGGGGAAGGAAGGAAGGAAAGGAAGGAAAGGAAGGAAGGGAGGAATAAGGAGGGAGGAGGGAGGAAGGAAGGAAGGGAAGGAAAGGAAGGAATAAGGAAGGAAAGGGGAAGGAAGGAAGGGAAGGAAGGAAGGGAAGGGAAGGAAGGAAGGAAGGAAGGAAGGAAGAAAGGGAAGGAAGGAAGGAAGGAAGGAAGGGAGGGAAGGAAGGAAGGGAAGGAGGGAGGGAAGGGAAGGAAGGAAAAAGGGAAGGGAAGGAAAAGGGAAGGAAGGAAGGAAGGGAAGGAAGGAAGGAAGGAAGGGGAAGGGGAAGGGAAGGGAAAGGAGGGAAGGAAGGAAGGAAGGGAAGGAAAAGGAAGGAAGGGAAGGGAAGGAAGGGAAGGGAGGGAAGGAAGGAAGGGAGGAAGGAAGGAGAGGGTGAGGAAGAAGAAAGGGGAGGAGGGAAAAGGGGGGGTGGAGGGGGGGGGGGAAAGGGGGGAAAATTGGAAAAGGGGGGGGAAGAAGGGGAGGGAATTTTAAAGGGAGGGAAAAGGAGAGAAAAGGGAAGGAAGGAAGGAAGGAAGGGGGAATTTTGGGGAGGGGGGAGGGAAGGGGGAGGGGAGGAAAAGGGGGAAGGAAAGGAAGGAAGGGAGGGAAGGGGGAAGGGGAAGGGTGGGAAGGGGGGGGAAGGGGGAAGGGGAAGGGGGAAGGGGGGGGGGAAGGAAGGGAAAGAAGGAGGAGGGGAAGGAAGGAAAGGGGGAAAAGGAAAAGGGGGGGAAGGAAAGGAAGGGAAGGAGGGGGGGAAGGAAAGGGGAAGAAGGAAGGGCCAGCCAAGGAAAGGAAGGGAGGGAGGGGAAGGGGGGGGAGGGCCCAGCCCGGTGGGCGCGCCTGGGGCCCGTGGGAAACCCTCCCTTCCCCGCCCCCGGATCCCTGGAAGCCCTTGGCCCCTTGCCCGGGGTTTCCGGAACTCGGGTTCCAAGGGCCCTGGGTGGGGGGCCCTCCCTCTCCCCAACCCCAGGTCCGGATCCTTATCCCATTAAGCCAAGGAAACCCTCCTCCTGGCCCCAGGGTTCCCCTGTAAAAGTTTTCCAGGCCCTCCCCCGGGGCCCCTTCTGCCCTGTCCCTTCCCTTGGGGGAGGCCCTCCTGGGGTCCCTCCCCAAGGGGGGTCCCTGGGAGGAGGGGGCCCAGGTGGGGCGGGAAAGACCGCCATCTAGTGGAGGCCGTAGTGCTGTGGTCTTTTTAAGGCCCTGAGGTGGGAGGGGGGGAGCTTGGGGGGAGGGGGAGGTTTGGGGAGGTGGGCCTGGGCCTGTTCCTCCCCCCTCCCCCACACCCGCAGGGACCCACCTTGCGAAGCAGTGAGCGGCAGTGAGGACCCAGGTGTCCCCCACCAGGACTCCCCCACACATGGGCTGCCCGTTCATCCTCAGAGACACCAGCCAGGGCCAGGAGCCCGGGGGGGCCGCCTTGCCCCCCACGATTCTGCCCCGGGCCCACGTCACGTTGGCGGCTCCGCGGCTCCGAAGGCCACAAGTCACTGGCAGGGAGGGAAGGGGGTCGGGAGGGTCTCCAGCCCTGTGGGCGCTGCCTGGGGGTCCCGCTGCCCCCACCTCCCTCCCGCCCCCTGCCCATCCCTGGAGCCCTCACCTGGCTGCTCTTGTCCAGGAAGGTTGTGGCCGTGAGGCTGCTGGCTCCGAAGCCCTGGGGATGGGGGAGGGCACGGCCATCACCTCTGCCCAACCCCAGGCTCTCAGGATCCTGGCATCCCTGAGGTCTCCAAGACCACTGGATCCCTCCTGGCCCCGAGCAGGATCCCCCCTGTACCAGCCCAGCCCCTCCCCCGGGGCCTCTGACCCTGTCCTTGGGCTAAGGGAGGGGAGAAGGGCCCTGGGGATCCCTCCGCCGAAGAGAGGGGTCCAGCTGGGGAGGAGGGGGGGACACCAGGTGCCAAGGATCGGTGAAGACCTGTCCTGGGCTCCTGTTCAGAGCAGGAGGAGAGAAGGGGACTCAGAGGGAAGAGCGGGCTTAGGAGGGGCCCTGAGGGCCGCAGCCCCGGGACAGCCGGCGAGGCAGCGCGATGCTCACCGGGGCAAGGCCGGGTGTGGTTGGCACAGGCCTGGCAGCCCAGGAGCCGGCGGCTATACTCCCGTGCCGCCCTCTCCACGGCCAGGGAAGCCTTCCTTCAGGCCTTGCAGGAGAGCCCCTGCCTTTAGCAGGCGGGGACGGGGAAAGATCAGGGCCGTGCCCCCCTTCCTCCAGGCACAGGGAAGGCCGGGGCCTGCCGGAAGGCCGGGGCCTGCCCAAGGCCCCACAGAAAGTGAGTGCCAGACCCACTGCCCACGGGCCTCTTCCAAGGGCCGGCCGTGCACCCCAGAGAAGAGCCAGCTCCAGCTTCCGAGCCCCCCAAGCAGGAACAGAGCTGGGGCTCAGGCTTCCCACCCTCCTCCCCAGCCTTAATTCCTTTCTTTTCTTTTCCTCTTATTTTTTATTATTTTTTATTTTATTTTTATTTTATTTATCCTTTTATTTTCAACACGCGCAGGATCCTTCTCAACGTTCACCCTCGGAAACCTCGTGCTCTGAATGGTTTTTCTCTCCCCCCCCCCCCCCACGGCAAGTGACCCAGTATAAGCCAAACGTGTGCCATCTTCCGAACGTTCCCACAGTTCTCTTGTTGCGTGCGGAGAAAAATCAGACCGAAAAGGGGAAAAACTGAGAAAGAAAACAAAAAGCGAGCGAAGAACGGGGGAAAGGGCGAGGACGCTGAGCTGGGGCCGCCCTCAGGCCCCTCCGGGCAGCCGCTCTCCCTCACAAGACCCTGGGGCCCGGCTTGCACCTCTCAGTGCCGGAGAGCCACCCACCAGAACTGACCGTTGTATATCTCGCCATTGCCCGGCTACCTCCAGGTCCCGCTCACCCCCCTCGGCCTCGGCTCCGCCGCCGGCCTCCCCGTCTCTTACAGAACAATGTTCCCTGACACTCACAGGCCAGAACTTTCTCAGCCCTTCCCCACCGACGCCCCCCTCGGATCCCAGTCCTCGACACTCCACAAGGGGCCACCACACGCCCGCGTGGGCCCTTCTCCCTTCTTGTGCTCTCTTTGGGACCCCGGCCCCCCCTCCCACAGCGGGATCGAAGGGGCCTTTGCCCGCCCCCGGGCGCACTGACCTTAGTTTCTCAATGAACTCGGCCCTGAACGGCCCCCACTCCTTCTCCTACCCTCGGGACTCCTGCCCCCACCTCCCACTGGGCAGCCGGAGGCCCAGGCCTGCCCTGGGAAGGACCTGAATTCAAACCCTCCCACCCCACCCGGCTGTGGGAGCCCGAGCACGTTTGCCTCAGTTTCCTTCTCTGTGCCAGGAGCTGGAGGAGACGATGGCCACCCCAGAGTCTTTGCCAAGAAAATCCTAGGGGGGTCATGGCTGAAAAACCACCTGAGCTCCTCAGCCCCCCCCCCCACTTCTTCCCACTTACCCCCCTCACCCAGGGATTCTCCCTCCAAGCCCCCTCCCCCGCACTCAGGGACCCCTCACCTCGAAGTGTGGGCCTGTCCAGGCACTCTTGGCGAGGGGCTGCGGCCCCCACTCCGGCCGCGGCCCAGGGGGACAGGAGGCCCAGGAGCCCCAGCACCACAGGCAGCATCGCGCCCGAGGGCTCGGGGAGCAGCGGATGAGCAGCCCCCTCCCCAGGTCCCCCAGCCGGGCCCCACTCCGACCTCGCTGGCCACGCTATCTGGCCGGACTCGCCTGCCCTGGCAGAGCCAGAAGGGCCCTGGCACCGAGGGCTGCAGGACGAGCCCTTCTCCCGCAGCCCCAGAGTCCGGCTCGGGGTCATAAATGGGGCCCTCCAAGATGCCGGGGAGGGAAGGGAGTGGGTGGGGATGGGCCCCCTCTCCCCCCCAGGCCCGGCCTTTGAAGTCCTGTCCTCAGGGCTCTGTGTGAAAAGGGCCCTTGTTTCCCCAGGCCCATCAAAGGGGGTATCAAAGGGGGGAAGCGGGGCTAACGGTTGGGCTGGTGGCCCTGGAAGTGAGTGGGAGGGGGGGGGCCGGCAGCTTCCCAGCCCGGAGCGGCCCATGGAGGCCAGCTGGGGGGCCGGGGGAGGGGGGACCGGCCCCCCCGGCACCCTTCATGAGCTTCGGGCCAAGGGAATTTGGCCCGGGCCCGGCCCCAGGGTCCCCCGGGCCTCCCGCCTGGTCCAGCGGCCCAAAGCGGCAGAACCGGACCAAGAGCTTTTTGACTGACCGTTTAGGGGCCTGGTTCCCCGACGTCCCCTCGGGAGCTGCGATGTTGATGGTTTGGAGGCCCCTCTGGCGCGGATCCCGGTGTCCCCGGGCCCCAGGAGTCCCCCAATTGCCGGGCCCCTTCCCGGACAATTGTTACCACTTCAAAAGGCCAGATCAAAGGGCTGTAATTAGCGCAGTAATTACTGCAGGGAAGGGAGGCCAGGGAGGCCGCTGGCAGCAGGTCCGGGCACTGAGGGGGAGAGGGACACGAAAGGCTCTTGGGAGGACCTGAGCTGGCAGCAGCCACCGCGCTCCCAGATGGGGCTTCCTGGTCCCTCTCCCTGCCCAACCGCCCTTTCTTCCTGGGGAGTCCGGTTTCAGGGGGCACCCTCCTTCCCAGGGGGACCTTGGGGGCAGCTCGGCCCCTTGTTGGGCATCAGGGGAGGCAAGCCTAAAGCTGCCGGGGTAACCAGGGGATGGGGGCTCACTCATGGGAGTGAACTAGAAGAAAGGCTCTGGGCAGAGGCTCCAGAAGCTGCAGACGGGAGCACCGAGTCCTGGTTTACCAGGCCCTGGGGGAGGACGTTGGACTTCCGGGGCTCCCAGCCTGAGCAGGGAAGGTAGGAGCTCCTCGTGCTCTCCAAGTCCCTTCCCTTGGAGAGAGGAGGACCATAGCAGGTGCCATTTATGGGACTCAGACTCTGCAGCCCCTCATAATTCAGAGGCCCGGCCTGGAAGGGTGTGGGGCGGTTCCGGCCGGTCCCCAACCTCGGGGAGCCCGGGTACCTGCTTCCTCAGGCCTGTTCTTCCCTGGTTCCAGGTGATGATATGCGTCCAGGCAACTTGTGAGTTCTGTAGCTGCCGAGGTGGTGTGGGTAACAGAGCAGGTCCCAGGATGCCCAGGCAGTGACCCGAGGGCTTTGCCCGGGAGAGAGGGAGCGCCAGCCTCAGAGGAGAAGTGGCCTGGCTCAGAAACGGACCGGCTCAGAAACAGACTGGTCCAAACCCCCTGAGTCGGGCCCTGCTGCAAACGTGCTGAGACCTACTCAGAGCCAGGACCTCCCAGGCCGGGAGGGGGGAACCCCAACTTCTCCTCAGCTGCTGTGCACCATCTGTACTTTCAGTTTGAACCTGCTTTTTATGCAGGGGAGCGGGCGTTCTGGGTCGTGGGAGTTTATTCTGGCTACCCCTCCTCAGGAAATAGCTTTTCTACAAACTGATTCATTTCAGTGCACTTACTGATAAAGCAAACCACACTGATGGGGGCTGGGGAGCAGCAGAACTGGAACCTCCCCGAGACCCAAGGAAAGGAGTCAGCTGTCCCTTGGAAAACAGAGCCCACCCATAGGAGAGACAGCTTGGGAGAGCGAGTCCCACAGGGAGGGGCCACATAATGAAATATAAAATATGTGCAAGATGTTTTTTAGGGGGAGTTCACTAGCACCCAGGAATGGATGACTGAATCGCACATTCATTTTCTAAAGCTTTTTATTTTCAAAACAGATACATGAATCATTTTTCAACAGTGAAAACACAGCTTTGTATTCCAAATTTTCCCTCCTTCCCCCATCACCTCCCCTAGATGGCAAGCAATCCAATATATGTTAAACATATTAAAATATATGTTAAATCCAATGTATATAAACATATTTATACAATTCTCTTACTGCGCAAGAAAAATCAGATCAAAAGGAAAGACAATGAGAAAGAAAACAAAATATAAAATGAACAACAAAAAGAGTGAGAATGTTACCTTGTGATCCACACTCATTTCCCACAATCCTCTCTCTAGATGCAGATGGCTCTCTTCATCACAAAACCACTGGAACTGGTCTGAATCATGTCATTGTTGAAAAGAGCCACGTCCATCAGAATTGATCATCACAGAATCTTGTTTCTGTGTACAGGGATCTCCTGATTCTTCTCATTTCACTTAGCATCAGGTCTTATAAATCTCCCCAGGCCTCTCTGAAATCATCCTATTGATCGTTTCTTATAGAACAATAATATTCCACAGCATTCAAAGACCAGAACTTATTCGGCCATTCCCCAACTGAATCACACGTTCATTAAGAGCGTAATATATGCTAAACACTGGGGAAACCAAGAGAAGGCAGCACCATTCCTACTCCCAAGGAACTTCCATTCTGATGGAGGGATTAGATAACTTGGAGGATTAGAACAGGCTTTGTGTAGATGATAAATTAACTGAGCTTTGAAGGAAATGAGGGATTCTATAAGACAGAGGTAGAAGGGAGGACCAGGCACAAGGAACAGTCTGGGCAAAGGCCTGGAGATGGGAAATGCAAGGTCATGTGCAGGGAAGAGCTTGTAGGCCCAAGGGGATCTGTGTAACCTCAAGCCCCATCAGTCCTATATATTCCTTCTTCTTTGTCTGTCCTCTTATATGAGCTTTAAAAGAAATAATGCCATCTGAACCTGAGATAAAAACTGCCTCAGTGAGGAATTGTTCCTTTGACAATGGGGGAGAAACGTGGCTAAAATCAAGCATCGCCCCTTCAAAGTGGGTTCGGCAAAGACCAGGAGTGGAGGGTTTGGACAGACTTCATTTCAGTGCTCCAGATGACTAATCTAACTCTTGAGGAACAAAAGAATATTCCACAGAGGGGAATGCCTCTTCCTTTGCCAATGAAGTTTTCCCCAAATCCCCCCAAATTGGGGGTGAGGGAAGAAGGTGCACCCAGTTCCCAATGATGAGAAATTAGGTCGTCCTGCTAGCTCTCAGTTATTACAGCAGGTGAGCATCTCGGAAATCTTTTCACTTTGTCCTGGACATCCCTGGTCACTCTCTCCCAGTGGGTGAAAGACCTGCTTCCCTTCCCCTGGCTATGCCCGGGACCTGTTTTCTATTCCAAGAAAATTGCTCAGAAATCTGTAGATTTTTCAAAGAATCACAGGATCGCGGATGGATCTAACCCCGAGCCCAACCTCAGAGGGTACCAAGAAGCCAACCAACAGTCATTTATGAGGGTCTTGCTGTGGGTGGCCACTATGCCCACCCCTGGACAGCACTTCCAGGCCACCCTTTGCAGTGACCACTCCCCAGGATTCCCAGCAAGGTCTGACCTCAGATGTTGATTTCCAGACCCCAGGAAGCAGCAGGAGCCCCGGCTGGTCCCGGGTTCCAGAGCCCAGGCCTTCAGGGTGATGATCAAGAAATGCAAAGGGGAGCCTGGCAAGGAGTCCCAAGGATGGTTAGGGCTGGGCTTTGGCCACTAGATGGAGCAAGACAGTCATTAATGCCTCTCATTGAGAGGCCCTGACAGCTCATTTCTACAGCCTTTTGGTGCAGAATCCCTGCTAAGGGAGTATCAGGATCTCACTGACAAAAGGGGAGACAGAGGAAAGGGTCCAAAGACCCTGATATCTAGTCACAGAATCAGAAGATGTAGAGAGGGCTGTTCGAACTCCTCGTCTGCCCAACGGGGATCAGGTCTTAGCTTCCGATTATTTCTGAATTCTTTCCTCTTCTGCATTAGGTCAGTGTTTTGGGGACCAGGTAGCAGGGAGGAAAGGGGTCCACAACAGCATCAACTAGGAGCAGGAACTGGAGAAGGGGAGACTCAGGAGCCAGGGTCACTGGTGGTTTTCCAGTCATGTCAGACTCTTCATGACTCCATTTGGGGTTTTCTTGGCAGAGTGGTTTGCCATTTCCTTCTCCAGCTCATTTATTTTTTTTTCATTATAGTTTTTTTATTTTCAAAATATATATGTGAATAATTTGCGACATCCACCCCTACAAAACTGTGTGTTCTAATTTTTTCCCTCTCTTCCCCCCCTCACTCAGTCAGTGAGTGATCCAATATGTGTTAAACATGTACAGTTCCTCTGTATATATTTCCACAATGATTATGCTGCACAAGAAAAATTAGATCATAAAGGGAAAAAATGAGAAAACAAAATGCAAGCAAACAACAACAGGAAGAGTGAAAATGCTGTGTTGTGGTCCACACTCAGTTCCCATAGTCCTCTCTCTGGGTGCAGATGACTCATCATCATGAGATCATTGGAACTGGCCTGAATGGTCCCACTGTTGAAGAGAGCTCTGTCCATCAAAATTGATCATCATAATCTTGCTGTTGCTGTGCACAATGATCTCCTGGTTCTGCTCATTTTACTCAGCAACAGTTCATGTAAGTCTTTCTGAAATCAACCTAATGATCATTTCTTACAGAACAATAATATTCCATAACACTCATATCATCACTTATTCAGCCATTCTCCAACTGATGGGCATCTTCTCAGTTTCCATTTTCTTGCCACTCCCAAAAGGGCTGCGGCAAACAATTTTGCACATGTGGGACCCTTTCCCTCCTTTAAGATCTCTTTGGGATGCAGACCCATTGAATCAAGGGGTCTGCACAGTTTGGTAGCCCTTTGAGCATAGTTCCAAATCACTCTCCAGAATGGTTGGATCTGTTCACAACTCCACCAACAATGCATCAGTGTCCCACTTTTCCCGCATCCCCTCCAACATTCGTCATTATCTTTTCCTGTCATCTTAGCCAATCTGAGAGGTGTGTAATGGTACCTCAGAATTGTCTTAATTTGCATTTTTCTGATTAATAATGATTTAGAGCACCTTTTCTTACAACTAGAAATGGTTTTAATTTCTTCATCTGAAAATTGCCTGTTCCTATCCTTTGACCATTTATCAACTGGAGAATGGTTTGAATTCTTATAATCTCCAGCTCATTTAACAGATGAGGAAACAGATAAACAGAGCTAAGTGACTTGCTCAGGGTCACTCAGCTAGCAAGTGTCGGAGGCTGGATTTGAACTCAGGAACAGCAGTCTTTCTGAGTCCAGGCCCAGCACTTCATTCAGTGAGCCGGCTAGCCACCCTCTGAAGATGGGACTGACAGAATGTTGGGCTTAGAAGGGACTTTGGTGGTTGTTTGACAGAGGAATGAAGCTCAGGATCTTTTAACTGATCCTAGATCCTGATGAAGTTACTTTCACTAGGAAGAATTACTTACTGAAAGGTATGAAGTAGGCATCGACAAGCCTGGGCATCTTCCTAGGAGCAATAGGAAGTCTCAAGAATTTTTTGAGGGACTGGATCATCCACTTTGGGGCTTCCATAAAGCCAGGGGTTTGGCGTCGAAGATTTGAGCATCCTGGCTGTGTTTTGTGTTTTAAGTATTTGTTCATACATGTTTCTAAGATTTTGATACTTTGGGTACTTTTTTGTGGTAGAAAAATTGTCCTATATTGGGTATGTACTTGATTTTAAATTTTTTTTATTATTATAGCTTTTTATTGAGAGAACATATGCATAGGTAATTTTTCAACATTGACCCTTGTAAAACCTTCTGTTCCAACTTTTTCCTTCCCTCCACTCCCTCCCCTAGATGGCAGGTAGTCCCATACATGTTAAACATATTAAAGTCTGATATGTACTTTATATACTGAGTGTCTTTTCAAGAAAGTACCCTCTTAATCCCTTGAAGGAGAGGCTTTGGATATGGGACCAATGGAAGTTTTCTTTAAGACTTTTTCACTGGAAAACTAAGGGAGGGGCATAATGGGCCCAGACAGTGATAGCTTCTCTTTGAGGACGGGCTCTTCCAGGACTGCACTCAATCCATATGAGTCACTGCAAGTAACTCCTTGTGAGAGGGCATCTTCTAGGCCATTGGCAACATCTGTACAGCCTAGAAAATCTACATCCTTCAAAACCACATTATCCTCGACATTCGAGAGAATATACATTTCAAAATCCCAAGAGGCTCTTGATTTACTTCTTTGACCTTCATATTATTATTTGTGCACAATGAATTCCCCCAAAGTCAATCAACCAAGATTGTTATGTTGAGATTCGGAAGCAAAGGAGAGATTTGGGGGAAGTATTTTCCTCATGATGATGGTGCATTAGCGGCCTGCTTTATTTTTTTTTCCCAGTGAAAGGTTTGGAGCAAAATTCATTGATTCCAGTTCAATCAGCGGCTTCTTCATTCACAAGACTTGCATCTGAGTGATTTCTGGTCATTTCTGAGATGGAGGGTCCATTTAGATGGAGGGCCCAGGTCTCTGAGCTCCTTCTTGGTTATCTTTATGCCATTCTCTAGAACCATTGTTCTCATCTCCTGACCATGGGATCTATTTCTGGGTTCTCTGGCTCTGAAGGGTGAATTTTGGCCTTATTCTTCCAGGGTCCAGGTGTCCACCTCACACACTTCCTGGACGGCTGTTTCTTCACCATGCCATTAAGAACCCTCCTCCCCCCCCTTTCCAGTATCCCTTTATGTGCTGTCTGTTTCCATTAGACCTCAGAGTACAAGGGCAGAAATCATCAGAATTATTTTATACTAGTTTTTTTTAATTTCCATATTAGTCATGTTATGAAAAAAGACACAGACCAAAAAAAGAAAAAATACACACATACACAAAAATAAAGTGAAAAAAATTGCTTCGATCTACATCTGGACTCCATCAATTCTTTCTCTGGAGATGGATAACATTTTTCATCATGAGTCCCTTGCAATTGATACTAGTCTAAAAAAATGAAAAATCAATTGTACAAGCTAGAAAAGAAAAATCAGAAATAATTGAACTCAACAAACCCATATTCGATAAACCTGCAAACATCAATTACCAAGTTGCCTAGGAGAGACCTCTCTATCTGATAGGGAGCCTCAAAACTGGAAAGCGGTTCTGGCAGAAATTGGGTTTAAACCAATATCTTGTACCATATTGCGCCATAAATTCCAAATGGATACATGAGATGAATATTAATGATCTTGCCAGAAAAAAAATGAGAAGCAAATCAGATTTGACATCTTTCACTGCTTTAGATAAGGGGCTAAATTCTTAATCAAACAAAGAATAGAAGTAATTACAAAAGATTAGGTAATTTTGATTACATCAGATGGAAAAGATTTGGGGTTACGCAAGGTTAATGCAAGTAAGGATAAGAAGAGAAGACCTTATCTGGGAAACAATCTTTGTGTCAAATATCTGAGGGTTTGAGAGACAAGGTGTCCCAAAAGTCTCGGTGCATTCTTAAGTTAGCTAAGCTTAATACAGAGACAAGGACCAGAAATATATAAATCTGAGAGTTATTCGGCATCTGGTTCTGGGGAATGGGTTTCATTTTGTGTGTGTATCCCACATGTCTTGTGCCTAGCACTTAGTAGGTACCTAATAAATGCTACTTGAATAAAAGTGAATTGCTGTCGATCGAGGGACCAGCCTGGCTTGGGCAGCAGATTGAGGCCCAACGATGAGAACTAGGACCAAAAGGATGTTGGGAAATCAGAGTCAATCGGAGCAGACATTTACTAACTGCCGGGGCACATGAAAGGGAGCTTGGTTGCCAGACTGTGGTGTGGCCATCTTCCAACAATGGTTTGTGGAAGGGAGAGGGCCTGGGAGACCTCAATAACAGAATTAGTGGCCCAGGGTCAGGCGGTAGGAAGCGCACTGGAGGATACCAATCGATTGGAGAACGCAGAACGAGGCGTGGGATGGGATTGTGATGGAATATTATTAACCTACGAGTATTGATCGTTTATGACCCGATGCGGGGTGAAGTCGGCCGATCAGGGAAACAGACTAAGTGATGACCACAACAAAAACCACTCTGAAAGCCTGCAGAACCTCCTCCGTGCATGAGCAATTGTGACTTCAGAGGACGTCTCCCTGTCTGGCTCGGCCGGCCCTCAGACGGCGAACATGGAAGTCATCACGGAATCTCTCTGTGAAAGGGTCAGTGTGGAGGAGCCGCACGATCTGGGGTCTGCAAGAACCTGAGGCGCCTGTGCTCAATAACAGGGTCTCACAACGGGAACTCTCTCAGGTGCTGAATGAGCCATGAAGGTCACCACAGGTCCATGTGCCGGGGGGAGATGCAGAGAGAGTAACCAGGACAGACCCAAAACGATACCAGCTCCCAGCTCTTGGCCAGGGCAAAGGGGAAGAGTGGGAGGAAAGGGCCAGGGCACCGAATCTGCTCTATTGGACCACGGGGCTCCTTCAAGTTCCAGACTATGATTCAGGGATCCTTGGGTCTCCTGAGGAAGCCCATCGGACCTGATCATTTCAAAGCAAACTCGCAGATCTGTTGGGACAGAGCTTCCAATAGAGAAACTCCTTCTCCCAATTCAGATCAGCCCCTTCAATTTGTAGCCTTAGAGAGTGGTAAGCTGGGCTAAGGGGCTTTATTGTGTCAGTCAGAACATGAATAAAATAGAATAAAATTCTATTGGAGAGAATGGTGATTCTGGAATCAGAGGACTTGGATTCAAACTTTCCCCCTGCCAGCAGCTCACTTTCGTCTCTGGGCCTCAGTTTGCTCATCTGTCAAATGAGGCATTCAGGGTCTATGGCTTCTGAAGTTCCCTGCAGCTCTGGAGCGGCATCCCCTGAATGAGGGTCCTATGACAGCCTTTGTGACGTTGCTTCCCCAACAAATATTTGGCTTCATTTAAGATCAAAATCAGCCCTGTTGTCCTAGAAGAGCAGTTTTGCGTTCTAGCCCCTGGCTGTTTGAGGGGGGTGTGAGCCTGTCTGTGTGTCTGTGAATGTGTCTGGGGGTGTCTGCGTCTGTGTACGTCACTGTAGGTGGGGGACAGACAGACAGACAGAAATACACAGAGAAAGAGACAGACAGAGAAAAGGAGAGAGAGAAGAGAGGAGACAGAGAGACAGAGAAGGAGACACAGAGAGACAGAGACAGAGACAGAAAGACAGAGAAAAGGAGAGAAATAGAGAGGAGGGAGGGAGGGAGAGGGGGAAGAGGGAGAAAGAGAAGTGAGGAGAACTGGGAGGGAAGGAGAGAGAGAACAGGAGAAGGAGAGGGAGACAGACAGACAGACAGACAGATAGATACACACAGAAAGACACAGAGACAGAGAAAAAGGAAAGAGACAGCAAACAGAGACAGAAAGACAGAGAAAGGCGGCATTTGGTTAATCTGTCCTGGCTTGGAAGGGGGCACAAAAGGTGTGGGCTCCACTTTTTTGCAAATCACCCTGAAACCATATCTCCTTTGCATTCCATGACAGCTCTGTGAGGCAGGAGGGGTAGCTTTTGCTCTCTCAGGCTTTAGAGAAGGGAACTAAGGCTCAGAGCGGTTCAGAATCTAGCTCAGAGCCCCATCACCATTAGGAGGAAGAGCAAGGACTTGATCTTGGATTCTGATCTGGGTAGCCAGTGTTTCTTCTGCTTTCCCGGGATCTGGATGTACCCACTGAGTAGATGCTTCTCGTTTCTCTCGTCTAACACCCTTGAATGGAGAGTCTGAAGAGCTTGGCTGTTAATACCTTGACCCCGAATCTTTACTCCAATCTAACTCCAGTGACCACATAGGTTTCATGAGCTCAGACCCTTTCTGAGGGTGGAAAGAAAAGACAAGACTGGGCCAGAGGTCCGATGAGAAGGCCTGTGAGGAAGACAGGAGGCTGGGAGGTTCCTAAGGCTTGGACTTGCTGCCTTTTTCCCTTCTCATCCACAGCTGAGCCTAGTCCAGAGCTGAGCAGAAGAGTGGGAATGGAACTGATGCCATTTACAGCCTGGTGCAAAGCCAAGACCTTGGAGGAGCATGGGACAAAGTGGGAAACTGAGCCCAGGGGCTCATTCCTGGCTAAGGAGGGGGTTCTCAACAGCTCGCTCGGCTGAGCCACGTCTGCCGAGAAAAGCAGTTGCCGAGGGAACCATAACTATTGGCAGTTTATTTGTCTGGGGGCACAGGTTGACCTTAGAATTCTAAAAAAAAAAAAAAAAAAAAAAAAAGCCTTCACTGAAATTTGGTTTGACTCGATATTCTGAGACAGCAATTGCTCGTTTAACTATGACAAGTTCTAGAAGTGGAGGGGAGGGAGAGCAAAGCGGCCTTCAATGCTTTGCCCTGAGGAATTGGAGAACTTTTCGAAGAATCAGACACCAAACTTTCGGTAATTATGGGACCGACATCATTCAGCTGGTTATCCAGGAGGTGAGAATCTAGCTCCTCACCACATGAGAAGAATCAGTGACTGAGTCAAGCAGAATTAGAAGGGACACTTGTCAGCTGTCCCTGATGGGAATGTGAACCCGGAGCTACTTCCCTTCCTTGCTCGCTGAAAGGTGGAGGAGGAGGAGGATCCTGCTGAGGAGCAGAGCAGGAGTGACTTTGCACTACATTGGAAGCATCTGATAAGGCGAAGGCTGGAAGTGACAGCCACTACAGCTGCTGTCAAGGAGCAGGGCCGGCTAAGCAGAGGCCCGGCTTACAAGGAGAGCAGCAGAAAAGCAGCTGGTCCAGCTAAGATGCCACGTTCGGTGAGTCATAAAGTCAAGCCCAGCACGGACTGGCTCAGTTTATGGCAGAAATGACGGTTTAATGCAGAGATTATGCTCATCCAGGAATTTTTATGGAGGCTTCCTAAGGCCCAAAGAGTAGGGCAAAGGCTGGAGGTTCGAATTGTGTTTCCCTGCCCACATGTAAGCTTTACGATTTCGGCACTTCGGGTACTATGCCCACTTTCCCCATTACAATTCGCTCCCATGGGAGCGTACAGTTCAGATTTATGGAGGCAATTTATGTCAATATTGGGTTCTTGTTGCATTTTTTGAAAATCAGTGGCTAATTTGTGTGTGGGAAATGCACTAGTGTGTGTGTGGCGGAGGGAGTCATGAGCATAGAGTTTCTGGGAACGGTAACCCACAAGCACTGCCCCAGACTCCCGAGATTTAGAGGAGTATATTTGTGGCTGCCCTTGGTCACGGGGCTCTCTTCTCTTGGAGCTGCCCCCGGAGCCTGGGCCTGCCTGTCTTGCTAACCAGCAAGAGTGTTATTTGATTAACCCCATCCCCTCACTCTTCACTGGCCAAGCACCATAAACGATCTATCAACTTCAATGGCCCCACCACAAAGATAAGAGGCTTTGAGTGACAGATTCCTGAGATCTGAGAAATCAGCTCAGCCTTTTGCTCAACTGGGGAATCTCCTCTGCAAAATCTGTCTTTTCTTGAACACTTCCAATGACAGGGAGTTCTCGAACCGTCAGGGCTTCCTTCCTATTTGAAAAGTGTTTAGGATCCTAGAAGAACTTGAAGAGACCCAGGAGATCACCTCCTCCAGCTCCCTGCCATTTTACAGATGGTAACACCAAAACTCAAGGTCACAGGGGGAAGCATCTGGCAGAGACAGGATTCTTCCGTAGGTTGGGCCCCAGCCTGGCTCCCCCGATCTGTGACTTAACATGTGGCTTTCCCTTCACAGCAATGATTTCGTCCACCTTTTACTGGCCCCTTGTAATTTTACTTCACTTGACGATGATTATTTTTGCACAAAAGCCTTTCCGTTTCATATAAATCTGCCCTTCACGATGCCAAGTGCTTTTACCTTTTGTGAACCTCTTGTGGGCAAGGACAGACGTTACAATCCCATTTTACCGTAGGGAAACCGAGGCCCAAAGGGAAGAGCTAACAGGCCTGAGCTCATTCCTGGCCAAGCAGGGCTAGAAGCCGGCTCTCCTGCCCTCTGACCCCGGGGCACTCTCCTGGAGATTCTACTTGCCTCTCTAGCCTTCAACCCCATTGATCCTTCTGCCAGCGGGCTCGGGTGACCCAGGTGACCAGCCTGTAACTCTCCCAGGCTATTAATGTTAAAGACACAATTAGAATGGAAGAGAGAACGTCACCTGAGTCGGATATTTCTCAGGCCATTAGCTCAAAGAATTTTCCACACAATTTCTCTCTGGTATTTATGAGCACTGGGGGCCAAGCACATTCTGAGCACTGGGCAGATCTTTGATTCAGGAGCTTCAGAGCTCCCCGGGGGAGGGGGGAGGGCTGATGTTATTGTGGATACAGGTGGTCTCTAGCAATTTAGCAGAAAGTCGAGAGGTTGCCCTGATGGGAGGGAGACAGTTCTTTTTTCCTTGTCTCATAAATCCTGCCCACTCCCAGCCCTAACAACTGCCGTGGCCTCTGTTAGACGGAGAGATTCCGAGTTTGGTTCCAGAGCACCACAATAAAGCAAATTTTGCAATAAAGGGAGTCGGATGATATTTTAGTTTCCCAGTGTTATGTTTACACTATCCTGCAGGCTAGTGAGTGCGATATAGTATTAGGCCTGAAATATAAATTACAATTTAAATATTTTATTTGTTCAAAAATGGGAATCAAGGGCAGCTAGATGATGTAGTGGGTGGAGCACCAGCCCTGAAGTCGGGAGAATCAGTCACTTAACACGTCCTGGCTGTGTGACCCTGGGCAAGTCACTTAACCCTGATTGCCTCGGCAAAAAAAAAAAAAAAAAGTGTGAATCATCATCTGAGCCTTCACTGGATCTTATTATTATTATTTTTTACTGTGGAGGGTCTCGCCTCGCTGTTGATGGCAGCTGCCTGCTTAGGGTGGTGGTTGCTGAAGGCTGTTTTCTCGACATAAGGCAACAATGAATTTTGCCACATCAATGACTCTTCTTTTCGCTGGAACACTTAGAGGCAGTTGTAGGGTTATTAATTGCCTAACTTCAATATTGTTGTATCGCCGGGAATATGAGGGGGGAGAAGGAGTCAGTGGATATACTATTGATCAGTTGGGTTTGCCATCTTCTCTGGGCGTGGTTCATGGTGCCCCAAAACCATTACAGCCATAACAGCAAAGTCACTGATCACACTGATCGCTATGAGCGACCGTGATGATGAAAAGAGTTTGAAATAGTGTGAGAATGACCAAACAGTGACGCGGGGACACAATGGGAGCACGTGCAGTTGGGAAAACGGCACCCACAGACTTGCTCCATGTGGGGTTACCACAAACAGACCCCTGTATCATCTTCAAAGCACAATAAAGGGAGTCTCCCTCTAACCCACCCTTGTAACTCAAGCCCAAGATCCACCTCCTCCGGGAGGCCTTCCTGGCTTCCTCAGGCCTTCTTCCCTCCCTGAACTCCCCAGGGAATCATGCCCATTCCTTGGCTTTCTGCAATTGGATGGTTAGCTCCCAAAAGCTATATTTCTTTCCTCTGAAGATAAGAAGGGCCTGAATTCAAATTCTACTATATCTGTGTGATCCTAGTTGGTCATTTAAGCTTAATGAGCTTCCGTTTCCTCGTTTATAAATTGAGGAGATTGAACCAGATGATGACAGAAGCCCCTTCTGGGTCTTGATCTTTGATCCTGTGTTCAGCTGCCCCCCTACCCCCTATAATATTTAACCCATATTGAGACAATGCTCGCTGGTTTATAAATATTTTATACTCATTTTATTCAAACCACATGAAAACTCTGTGAGGAAGTTGCTGCAAATGTCATTATCCCTGCTTGATAAATCAATCAACATACATTTATTAGGCACCAAGTATACACCAGGCAGTATGCTAAATGCTGGGAATACAAAGGCAAGAGTAAGCCCATCCTTGAGCTCTTGGAGTTTACATTCGAATGGAAGGCACAGTAAGTACAGAACAAAATAGCTAGTCTCAGAGAGGCCATAACGTCTTTTCTGAGGCCATCTGGCTCTTCAGAGGATGGATCTTGAGCTTGGACCCAGGGATCCAGTGCTCTTCCCTCCCGGGGGCTGGACTCACAAGGGATCCCCAGGAAATGAATCAGCTGATCCCCTGTTCTTAGTGCCCAGGCAGTGCCAGCCCCTGACCACCATGGTCTCTGAGCGGAGCGAAGAGAAGCTCCCCAATATAGTTTGTTCTTTGCTTTTGGCCAATGAATTGGCTCCAGCCACACCTGCCGCATGTTCAGGATACTCAGAGCAAGGACGACCCAGATTCAAATCTTCTGCCGTGTCCTAGCTACGTGGGGCTTGCCCCCTCTTCTCTGAGCCTCTGACTCCTCACAGAGGAGGTGATATCCATGCCATCGTCTCGCTGGTTTTTTGTGAGCAAAATCTTTGTAAATCACTAGTGTGCAGCACGGTGGAGACGAGAGGTATTCATCACCACCATTATTTTTCCATTCAGACTTGTGCGTCCAAGGGCGCAGGGGTTTCCAGGTGAACTCACACCCTCTACGAACCAAAGCAGAATTCACCTCCTCTGCCAGTTTCCAGAGAGCTGCCTAAGTGACTTGTCTGGGAACACATTAATCATCAATTTATGGAAATACTCGAGCTCGGCACTCGATCCTCAGGGGGAAAAAGATAACATGAGATTGTATCCAAAATTGACAACATTAAGATTTAGTTAAATAAGCCTACTTCCTGGATGGGTTCTGGGCTCCTTCGTCTCAGTCCCTGAAATATTCTTCCTCTTCATCCACAGTCTTGGGAGGTGAGAGATCACAGGAGAACATGGCCTTTCTCATACCCACTCACAGGCCAAATCTATAGAACTGGGCTGGCAACTCGCCTCCTCGGAGTGTCGGGGGGCCTGGATGCTCCGGCCGGCGATGGCGGTAGAGCTTTTCTAATTGATTATCCATCGAGAAACAATGGCCCGAATTTAATTAGGTTTTGGATCTTTATTAAGATAATATAATAAGAGTTGGTACAAAACCTTCCCCTGCCTCCCAAACCCTGTCACTCACTCACTCACTCACAAGTATATACAGAGTTTGGGGGGGACTAGGGTTAAGCTTAGAGCATCTGTACAAGACATAGAGTTCCTGGAAGTCCTTTTGGGGGGATTCCTGAAGATGTTGTCCTTAGGTGTGATGTACCTTCTCATTGATCTCTTTGTAGAGCCTTGAAACCCTTGATTTAATGTGTCTAACTTGTTTTAGGCAGACACCCCCCAAACCGCCGCCATCTTGCCTTGTACATTGCCGATAAGAGACCCAGCGCCTCTCATCTTTTGAATTTCACAAGGTCCTCAGCAATGCCTTAAAATTCTCTGATTTTCTTTTAAAAACCAAAGCTGGTGGGGAGGAGAAAGCCTATAGGCAGATTTTCTGAGAAATAAAGTTGCCTGAGATGCGGCCAGAGTCAAACTTCAGCTTTTATTTGGAACCGAGTGGGGCTTCAAGGGTTAATATCCAGATGTTTTTCAAAGAGAAATCCTCATGTGGCAAAGCCGATTTCCTTCCTTTGGAGGTTGGGATACTCTGGAAAGGGGCACCAGGCTTATGAAAGTTTGATTCAGCAAATGATTCTGTTAACTAAGAGTCCAGTGGGAATGATTCCTTGAATCTTAAGGGGGGGAAAACAATTCGCAACTGCTTTAGAAGTGCCATTAAACATTAAACTTTAAACGATGTTCATGTATTTATTAAAGGAGGCCCCCTAAGAGCCTCTTTTCTAAAACACTGGAAACTCAGATTTAGCACCGGAAAGCAACAGGACAGTTTCTTCATAAACTGAGACTAATTTCTCTTAAGTGAGAACACACCTTCCTCCTAGCCCCCAGTTTTGGGGGTGAGATGTCATTAGCAAAGGTAACTCCCTCTGTGGAAATTTCCTCCCCCACGGCAGATTGCTTGTCTTAGAGTTGCCTGAAATACTGAGAGGTGAAGTGATTTGGCCAAGGGCCTGAAGCCAGGGTGGGTCAGAGGCAGGAGGCTCAGAGGAGCTGCTCAGAGCCCCAAAGCTAACTAGAGTCTGAGATGGGAAGGGAATCCAGGCTTTCCATCAGTCAGTCAACATTTCATAAGCACCTACTGTGCCAGGCACTGGGCGAGGAGACTCAAGAGGTAAAGAGCTCCCCATCCAGTGGAGGAGGCCACATGCAAACCATTATGTTCAGAAAGGTATAGACGGTGTGAGGGAGAATCAACGGATGGAATCAAGGGGGCTCCGGAAAGGATTGCTGCACAAGGTGAGCGTTTAGCTGGGACTTGAAGGAAGTCAGGGAGTCAGAGCAGGTGGAGATGAGGGCCTGGGTTCCGGGCGTGGGGCTGGCCAGTGCTAATGCCCACTGTGGCTGGTGGGAAGCCAGTGTTACTGGGTCCCAAAGTAAGGGGGAGGGGTGACAAGTCACGTGTAAGACAGCTGGGAATGGGATGGGGGCAAGGTGGGACATTAAGTCAGTCCCTAGGAAGCACCACGTGGGAGGGAGCAGGTGCCCCCCAGCGCCTGAGCTGTCTCCCCCTCCCCAGGAGGGAGTTACCTACATCCTGACTTTCCAGGAGTCCAGTCCTATGGCCCCACTCCATCCCGAGCCAGGTCCTGCCCTTAAGTCCCAGGCTCCTCTTCCCTCCAGCCCTACCACGCCCCCCCTCTGGGGTCTCCCTCCCGCCTCAAGGTCTTAGCTCCCCTTCTCCCCCTCCCCCCCGGGCCCAGCTCAGCCAAGCACCGAGTCTGGGGGCCCCTCCCCCCGGGAGGACTGCCGAGGCGGGGCGTGCAAGCCAGGGGGCGCGGGGAGGGGGGGTGCGGGAGGGGGGGCGCGGTAGCGGGCACAGCCTCAGCCCGGCAGCCGCCGCAGCCGCAGCGCGGGGCCCGACGCTAATAAATCGCTGTAGGCTATTAGGGAGAGGAGCGGGAATAAACAAGCCGGCAGCCCCGCGGCAGCACCCCCCCCCCCTCCCGCCTAAGATGAAATGCGGCCCATTTGCGGGGTAATCGCTCTGCGCAGGGACGAATTATCTGCGGCATTAGCGGTGGCAGAGCCTGGGGGGGGGGAGGACCCGGGCCGGAGGAGGGGGGCTGCTTCCCGCCCCCCCCCGGAATCTGGGGGGGGGTGTTCCCTCTCCCCTCCCGGGAGCAGGGCGGGCAGCACCCCCTGCGCCGGACAGCGGCCTCTCACCCGGGCGGCCCGGGCTCCACTTGCCCTTTGACGCTTCCCCTTGAGCCGGGTCCTCGAGCTCTAGAACCCGGGCTGGGCAGGGAGGCGTCCCTTGGAGGGGGGGGGGGGAATTCTCCGCCGCTGCCCCGTTCTAGGCCGGGCTTTAGAGCTGGAAGGGCTCCGAGGGGGTGAAGGCTCCAAAGGAGGCCTAGATCTGTTCAAATCCCGCCCGGCCTCTCGGCGCCCGCGGCGTCCCCTTGGACCAGTCTCTTCCCTGCGCCTCGGCCTCTCCCCCGTAAGGAGCGGCGGCCCCACACTTGGGGCCTGCAGGGGGAGGGGGCATGCCCGTGCCCGCGTGGCCCCCGCAGAACGGGAGGGCGGTGGCCCTTTCGTTCGCAGCCCCGAGTCAGGGCCCGGCCCGGAGCAGACATTCCCCTGTGTTTGTGGCATTGAGGCCGCCAATCCCTCCCACCTCGGGGGCGACCCGCCAGGGCCCAGACTCTCCGGCCCCACGGCCACGCGGGCCGCCTCTGCCCGCCTGTGAGCAGCAGCGGCCCTCGCTGGGCTCCCGAGGGGACCGGGCGGGGCGGGGCAGCGCGAGGGGCGCGGACCGGCCTTGGCCGCAGGCTCGGCGTTTGCTCTTTGCGGGGGGACACTCTCCAGCTCTGTGGACAAAGCCCTTCCCGGCCTCCTCCGCGAAGGAGGGAAAACCAAGTGACCCCTAAGCGCCGGGACCCCCGGCCCGGCCGGGACCCCCGGGGCTCCAGCCTCAGCCCTGCCCGCAGTCCTTTGTCTTTCCTCCCCCGCTCTGCTGCGCCTTCCCGCCCCCTCTTTGTTCCCGGCTCCCCGGGGACCGAGGACCCCTCGGGGCTGGAAGAGCAGGGGGAGAAGGATGAGCAGAGAGGAGGGGGAGCCGGGGAGAAGAAGCAAGGGGGGGCATTAGCTGATTGTTTCTCTCCACGACTGTAATGGGAACGTGTCCCCGCTTCCGTGTCTGGGCTGCTAAGCAGTCCTTGGAGGGAGGGGCTGAGGCGGATGGCCCCCTTCCCCCTTCCGGAGGAAAAGACAAAGTCCTTCAGTTTTCCCCAGCCAGGTGTCCCCGCTGGGAGGCTGGCCCGGCTCTCCCTCCCCCCCCCTCAACTTCTGGGGGTCCCTGAGCTCAGAGGTGGGCAAAGCTTGACCCGACAGAGGGAGCCAGAAGTGGGCTGGGGAGGAGGGCTGCTGGGGGGGGGAGGAGCCCCTCCTGGCCCGGTCCCAGGCCTCTCCGGCCATCCCTCAGCAGGCAGCGGCCGAGGGGAAGCTGGGGCTCTCACGCTAATAGCCTTTGGGAAGGACGAGCCCGTCCTCGGTCTCCCTGGCCCCCTCCTCTTTCCCCTTTCCCTCCCCCTCCCTCCCTCTGGCGGCTCCTCTGGGGGCGGGCCTGCCCGCCCCACTGCATTTAGTGAAATTGCTTGAGAAAATAAACCTACCCACACATGATTCATGCGGAAGGGAAGGAAGCGCTCCTGCAGCCCAGGAGACAAAGCCGGGAACAAAAGCGGCTCCTCTCCCCAGCCGGTGACCGGGGCAGCCCCGGGGAGAGGAAGCCACCCTGGCTAGGTCCGGGCTGGGCCCTATGGGGAGCTGGGGGTGAACAAGGAGCCAGACCTGGCGCTGGGAGAGTGGGAAAGGCCAGCTCCGGCCCTCCCTCCTCCCCAGAGAGATAATCTGCAGCTCAGCTGGGTCCCCTTATGGCCTCAGAGGCCACAGAGGCCACAGAAGATCTGCCTGCTCGGGGCCTCAGGGTGGGGGGACCAGCCAGCAGCAGCTCTTAGGAGATGGCACCCAATGGGCAGCCATGGCCCAGCGGCCCGGGTCTTGCACCTGTTTCTGGAAAATCTGTCTTCAGGAGCTGGACGCACTGTGCCTTCCTGCTTATTACACTTCCTCTCACTAGGCCTTCATTTTTCCATCTACAAAATGGGCAGATTGGACTAGACCTGGGAATCTTAACCTTAGAGAGGGATGTTGCTGTTAAATGCATAAATAAAATACATAGGATTGCAAAGGAAACCAATTCTATTACTCGGAAAACAGCTGTCACAATATTCAAAGAAAACATGATTACAGATCCCAGGTGAAGCTTTCTCTAATTCTCCCTCCCCTGACAATTCCTCTCTGATTTCCATTCCAGCTCTAGCACGTCCCAGCTCTAGCACATTCCGGCTCTATTACTACACACTGGATTTGAGATCTAGAACTTGAGATCAAATCCAGCTCTGCTACCTCCTATCTGGGCAAGTCACAGTCCCTTTGAGGGCCTCAGTTTCTCCTTCTGTAAAATGAGAAGTTTGGACTAGGTGACCCCTGAAGGATTGTCCCATTCTTTGCAACTATTGGTTGGGTGAAAGGTGGGACTTTGAGTGTTTGTAGAAAATTACCTTCTGGGACTCCCATATGGTGATGTGTTCCCCCATCCTCCACTCTACCAAGGCCCCATCCTTAGGGGGGAGGGGTTCAGTTCTCCTATCTTTCCCTGCCATCTCCTGGCACCATGCCTAGGAGCAGAGTCAGTAAATGCTGGTTCTATAATTCAACCAACAGACAGTCAGTGTTTAAAAAGCTTTACTTGGGAATTAAGGCAGAAAGCAAAAGGAAGGGCAGGCGGATAAGGTTGTCAAGCGCACAAAGCCCCAGAGCTCTCCCTAGGTTAAGCGTGGCGGGCACGGGCTAAACTTTGTCTGGGAAGCTCCGCTCTTGCCCTGACGCGTCTCCCTGTCCCAGGCAGGGGTGAGGAGCAGGCTCCCTCCCTCCCTCCCTATGGCAGCCTCCTCCCCTCTAGGTGCCTCCACTACAAGGCAGGGCCATGGAGACTGAGCTCTTCCCAGACTCCACCTCGAAGCCTCTTGGTGCCAGGGAGAAGGAAGAGGCCCTGAGCAATTAGTCCCGTACCTCGGGAACGCTGCTCTGAGGAAGCCCAGAAAACGTCACCAGTGGCCATTTTAGAAGCTCCCTGATGGGCAGTTGAGGCATCTTTTACAGATGGAGAAACTGAGGCTTAGGGCTATGAAGAGACTTCTTTATAGAATTTCACCTCTTCGTAGAATTATAGCTGAAAATGAGAGAGAAAGGAGAGGAGAGAGGAGGGGGAAAGAGGAATAGAGAGACAGATAAACAAAAAGAGACAGAGAGAAAGGTGGGGGTGGGGGGGAAAGACACAGACGCAGAGAGAGGGAGGAAGATGGAGATAAAGTCAGAGAGATGAGACAGCAAAATAGAGACAGAAAGAGAGACAGAGAGAGAGAGACAGAGGGGGAGAGAGAGAGATAGAGATACAGAGACAGAGAGAGAGACCGGCAGAGGTAGAAAAAATAGAGAAAAAAGCAGAGATGAGATACAGAGAGAGACAGAGCTAGAGAGGGAGGACAATAGAGCTAGAAACAGAGATAGAGATAAAGACAGATACAAAGAGTTCAGAAATAAAAAATTTTAAAATGCTAAAATTAAATAACACACTTTAGAAGGATTTATGCCTGGGATGAATGTAAGCTACTTGAAAGTAGCAATTTTTTAATTCATCCACATTTCCCAGGGCATACCTCCCCTTGCCTCTTCCATCTCTTAGAAGCAAAAAAGAAAAAAAACAAGTCACCAAAATTAACCAACATAAAAAAAACAGTCATTAGAAAGACATAGAAAGACAAAGACATTAGAAGCACAGCCCCCGCCTCTTAACAGAAGGGAGCAGGATGCCTTCTCAAAGCTCTTCTTTCAGGTCACGGTGATTTCCCGACGTTCAGTTCTAATTGATTTGTCCCCGTTTCCACAGCCATCCGCCCTTTTCTTAGTCACTGTTTGTTTCCTGGTTCTGCTCGCTTCACTTTGCATCAGTGCACACGACTTCCTCCCACGCTTCTCAGCATTCATTCTCCCGCACAATAATATTCCACGATTTTCCTGTTTGTTCAGCTTTCCCTCCTCCATGGGCGTTCTCTTTCTTTCCAGTTCTCTGCTTCCCCCCAAAAAGCTGCTCTGTACTTTTGTGCCTGGGAGCCCTTTCTTTTTGTCAGTGACCTCCTCGGGGCATCTGTCTGGCCAGGGGCTCTCCGAGTCCACGTGTGTAGACATTTTAGTCACTTTCATTGTACAATTCCTTTTTCCCCCAGAAGAGTTGGAACTTCCACGTCTTAAATGTCTGTCTAGAACGCACATGGCTTCCTGCCTTCTACTTGTGATGAGAGAAAGGAAGAATCATTTTCTGGGAAGGGGTCCGAGAGGCCTGAGCCTGCCTGGCTGAATCTTTCAAGAGTAAGGGATTCATAATAACACAAAAACTATATATACTCTACCACCACAGAGCATTGTTGATTGGACATGTGGTTTGCTGACAGGAAGAACCAGGTTCAAATCCTGCCTCACCCACTTCTTAGCTCTGTGACTCTAAGCAAGTCACTTCATTTATTTCAGCTTCAGTTTTCCCATCTATAAAATGGGATTATAATACCACCTCCTTCACGGCTTGAGAGGATCAAGTGAGATAATATATTTAAAACATTTTGCAAACTTCCAACATCTATAGACATGTGAGCTATCATTGTCGTTATTTACTAAGTAAAAGGGGGGAAGGAAGGAAAGTGAGATCACAGTGTTTCACAGTGAGAGGGGAAGCTCAGTAGCCATCTAGTCCCATCCACGTCCTAGAAAACACCTCCATTGTAGCACACTGAATAGCCACAGGTTGTCTGCTTGAAAACTTCCAACGAGGATGAGCCCATTACCTCTTGGAATCAGAACCATCCGTTTCTGGACAGCTCCGATGATGAGGAAGTTTTTTTCTGACATAAATCTCAGTTTACCTCAGTTGTTACTTATAGTTCTTTCCCTCTGAAGCTAAATAAAAGGAGTCCAATCCCTCTTCCACAGGACAGCTTTTTAAATATGTGAAGACAGCTATCAGGTTGTCTCTGAACCTTCTCCAATCCTTTCAACCCTTTCTTAGAGGATACTTTGGCTTGTCCTGCTCTAGCCAATCAGCGTCTCCCAGAAAGATCATGCCTGGAATGGAACAGCACCTTACAATAGTACCTTAGACGTGGTCTGATTTGGACTGAGATGATCATTGGAGCAAAAGAACCACTGGGAAAACTAGACTGGAAGAAAAGGAGAGTCGTTCAGGAAGGGAAGGTCATTTGGACCAGATCATGAGACAGACCAGGGAAGATAAGACAAAAGAGTGTACTACTCTAGGAACAAGAATTTTGGTTTTGCCGATGCCTGGGGTGGTGTCTAGGGCATTGAACTTGGAGTTAGGAGGGCCTGAGTTCAAATCCCACGTCAGATACTTATTAGCAGTGTAATCTTAGGCAGGTCACTAGCCTTCAGTTTCTTTGTCTGGGATGTGAGAATTTGACTCGATGGCTTCAGAGAGATCCCTTCCAACTCTGTCTATAATCCTTTAAGTTGTAGATTATTCTTGGACATATACAAAATGTCCAAAAAAATATAAAATATACTCTGTGTTGAAAGCAGCTGACCGATTGGTTGCCTACCACTTGGACTGAGGAGAAAAAAGGACATTAAGGGTTTAGCCCAGGCCAGCCTCTGACTTCCTTTGCAGTGTGTGAAGAAGAGGAGTTGGGCAACATGGTGGATACTTGTTCAGTTGCACCGAAGGAAGGACTTAAGGTTGTCAGGGACAGAGTAAGAGGTCTAAGGACAGACAGTGGAGAATTAGAGAAGCAGGAAGGATACCAGAGTTCTACTCAGACCCACAGGAATCTCTTCCTATTGTGGATGTACATCCACAAGGTCATCCCGTCTCCATGTGAAGACCTCCAGAAATGAACTCGCTGTTTCTTAGGATATCCTGGTCCGCTTTTTGGATAGTTCTCATCATCAGGAAGTTTTTCTTGACCTTATTTGCCTCTTTCTAAATTTCATGTATTGTTCCTAGTTCCACGCTCTGGAGCCAAACAGAACAAATTTTACCCTTTCCCGGTGACAGCTCCTCCGAGACCTGAAGGCAGAAACAATGGCCAGCACTTCACGCTGCCTAGAAAGGGGCTTTCAATCATGCTGTAGCTTGGGAGTTAGGAAGCCGGTGAGTTGGGCAGGTCTGTCCTCAATTTTATAAATTTAAGAAAGGGGTTTGGGGACAGATTGTGGACACAGGGCTGAAGACAAATGGATGGCTCAAGGGAGCCAGCTGTGGGGCAGACAGTGTTGGGGGAATGGGGAAAATTTAGACCTGAGCTCAGGGTAGGGAATTCCCAATGAGCTAATTCTCTACCGGTCCTGCTTCCACACTCAGGGTCACGTTGCCATTTTGTGTCAGGACCTGAAGCCAAGTCTTTCCTATTCTGCTGCTAACTGGCTGCCCACTAGGCTGCATTGCCATGTTGAAAATCACGGCAAGAGCCACTTCCCGTTTCTCTTTCCTGAGCAATGACCCCCAAGGAGCTCTCCCAGGACATTAGCCCAGTCAATATTCTCAACAGCCCTGTGACAAGTATAAGGCAGATGAAGATGTGGTGGGGAAGACCGACGGTGATGGATGAGATGAGGGAGGGAACATCTAGGAAACGGCAGTTACTGTATTCCTCTGGCTCAGCTCCCCTGCTCTCCTGGGAAGTATGTCAAGCCAGGCTTTTGGCAAGCCATGGTTCATGGCCATTCTTGTCCTCCCCTTCCATTTCACTAATGTCCCCCACATGCCACCCCCAGTGAAAAACTACCTTCAGTGGGTCCCTGGTACTTGTAGTCTTGAGCACACTATCCAAGGCCCTCTGGGGCCATCTTTTTCAGCCCTATTTCAGGAGACCCACCTTGACTCATTCTTCATTGTAGCCAAACTCCCAGGTCATCTCCCGCCTCCGTGCGTTTGTACAGGCCCTCCTTCCACACCTTCTCAGCCCGACTCTCAGAATTTTCTTTTTTTTAAAGCTCAGCTCAAATGCTCTCTCCTCTGTGAAGCCTTCCATCCTCTGCTCAGTTTTTAGAGCTCTGTTCTTCCTCAATGACTTTGTATTTAAGAGGAATATAAGGTCCTCGAGGAAGTAACTTTTTTCCCTCTTCATATATTACCTTGAACACTATAGGTGCTTAATAAATAGTAGTTAGTTGAAATAATTCATTGAGTACCTACTATGTGTCACACACTGTGTTTTTGACTCTAGCTGGTGGTCCTGCCTCCTCCCTGACCCTCCAGTCTTCTCAATGAAGAGTCTTTGGTTCAACAAAATTATTGATTTATTTTAGCAAATAGTGTTTTTTTTTCCAGTTAAGTGTAAAGAAAAAATTTCAACATTTAGTGTTTAAAAATAATTTAAAAAACATTGTTTGGGGGAGATTGGAAGGCGTCTTCCCCAGTGTGGAGGGAGGAATGGGGGAGCAGGTCTGAAGGAGCTGCAGACTCCAGCCTGCTCCCCTGGACCTCCCACACCAGGCCCTGGGTAATCAGTGAATGGGGAGGGGTGGAGGGTCTTAGAATCAGAGACCTAGAGCTCTTCAGTTCGACCTCCTTATTTCACAAGAGGGGAAACTGAGGCCCAGAGAATGTGCTGTGCCAGTAAGTGCCAGGGGTAACGTCTGCAACCGGGACTTCTGTTGCCGTAGAAGGGCAAGCTTGAAGGGGGAGAGGGGGAGGGGCTGACGCAGAGGAAGGGAGGTCCCTCTGTCTCTCACAGACTTACAGTACTTGGGTCTTTCCCAGGCCTCTTAGTTTCTTCTCCAAGGACCCTCCTTTCCCCATTTCAGCTTCTTTCTATCTTGGGGGCGGCTGGGACAGGGAGAAAGGGAGGAGAGGAGGGGAGGGGAAGGAAGGGAAAGGGAAGGGAAGAAGGGGAGGGAGGGGAAGGAAGGGAAAGGGAAGGGAAGAAGGGGAGGGAGGGGAAAGGGAAAGGAAGAAGGGGAGGAGGGGAAGGGGAGGGAGGGGAAAGGGAAAGGAAGAAGGGGAGGAGGGGAAGGGGAGGGAGGGGAAAGGGAAAGGAAGAAGGGGAGGGAGGGGAAGGAGGGGAAAGGGAAGGGAAGAAGGGGAGGAGGGGAAGGGGGGGGGGAAGGGGAAGGAAAGGAGGGGAGGGAGGAAGGAAGAGGGAAGGAAGGAGGGGAGCCAGAGCCAGGCAGTGGGGTTGGTTGGAGCAGGAGGAAGCAGGGAGGGAGAGGAAGGCAGGAGCTGGAGCCCAGGCAAGGGCTTGTCAGCTGTGAGCTGGAAACCCATCTGTCTTGTTACCTCGCTGTAACTGCGGTGTAAGTGTCTGAGCCTGACATATCCCCCGAGCTGGGAGCCACGGCGGGGCTCTGGAACAGCTCCATCCGGGGCTCCCAAGGCGCCAGCCCCCAGCCCTCTGGGGAAGGGGTGCAGAACCCCGGGACCTGAGAAGCCCTGGGAAGCCACGGCCTCGGGCAGGTCCAGGGCTCTGGGCGGCCCCGGCCTCGGATGTTTCCCGCCCCGCCCCCACACGGTTATCCAAATGAAATCAAATTAAAATGGACCTGACAGGTCTTGAAAGGGAGAATGTCTCTGGATGCCTGACTGCAGGAGGGGGGGAGGGGAGGGCGGCCGGGTGAGATGGGGAGAGACAAGGGCAGGGGAGGGGGGAAGGTCTGGGGCAAACTGGCTTGTTCAACATACTAGCACTTGTCGAGGTTCTGCTAGTGCCGGGCACGGTGCCAGGCACAGGGGGACAAAGCCACAGCCCCTCGAGGAGCTTTCCTTCCACTGAGGGAAGCAAATGCAAAGGAGCGGCAGGGCTGGCTAGCAGGGGGCAGGGACTCGGGCCATGGCCCCCACAGATAAGCTTTAGCTCCTGAACTTGGGGGGGATTTAAGGATGCTAAAAAGCAGAACCGAGGAGGGATCCCAGTCCTGGCTGGAGAGATGGAGGTGGCGTCTGCTGGGGACAGGAAGGCATCTGGCCTGGCAAAAGGTCGGGGTGCCAAGGGGGGCCTGCACAGGAAGAAGCTCCACAAAGATGGGCCGCACAGACAGGGAAGCCTCGAACGCCCAGCAGGCGGCCGTCCTTTCTCCCAGGGCCAAGATGGAACCGGGCCGAGGTTCTGGCTGATGGAACCAGGCCCCTGCCCCCAGCCCTACCACCGGGCCAGTGCCCCATGGTAGCCATGGCGGCAATTCTGGCACCCAGTTCCGGAGCCCTTTATGGAGTCTTTCACAACAGCCTGTTCTTGTTCCTATTTAATACACACATGAGCAAACCAGGGATCATGGAGGCAGCCTGGGGCTCGCTGTATGTCGGGGCAAACTGCACACCGAGCTTTTCTGGCCTGGAGTGAAGGATTCTGCTGCTCCAAGAGGCTTTTCCAGGTGCCCCAAGCTGCCTCCTGGAGGGCAAAGGCCTTCACTCGTCCGCTACCCCCTGGAGCCCCTCGCACCCTTCGCAGATTCTCCGCCCATTCTCTCCTCCTAGTTCTGGATAAAGGGATGCTCCTCTCCTCTCTCTGTATCCTTGCTGCCATCCGGTCTGCTCTCAAACATGGCCTCGGTCTGCTCTCAAACATGGCCTCGTGCAATCATCCTCTCTTGAGCACTTTTGCTGTCTCTCCTTTCTGACTCTCTCTTAGTCTCTCTCTGCCTGTCTCTGTCTCTTTTCTCTCTCTCTTTGTCTCTCTCTCCTCTCTCTTCTCTCTCTCTGTCTCTTTTTTCTGACTGTCTACATCTCTGTTCTCTTTTCTGTCTCTGTCTGTCTATCTCTCTCTGTCTCTTTCCCCTTTCTTCCCTCCCCCTTCTTTCCTCCCTCCCTTTCTCTCTCTCTCTCTCTCTCTCTCTCTCTCTCTCTCTTCTCTGCCTATGTCTCTGTCTCACCTCCAATCTCTCCCTGTCTCCCGATTTCACTCCTGCTGCCTGCAAACACACAACCAGTGTTTGCCACTCTTGGAAAGCCTCCCCTCGATACCCCTGTTCCCTTAAGCTATGATCCTTCTCCTCCTCTCCTCCCTTTCTCAGCCAAGCTCTGAATTGCTGTCTACACTGTGCTTTCCACTTGCTCTCCTGTTGAACTCTCTGCAGTCTGGCTTCTGCCCTCATCATTCAGCTGGAACTGCTTTCTCCCGGGTACCAGTGATCTCTTAATTGCCAAACTCAGTGGCCTTTCTCCATTCCCGTCCTTTCTGACCTTTCTCCAGCATGTTGACTCCTCTCTCTCTCTCCGGGTTTTTGAGACTTATACCTCGCCTGTCTCTCTGCTCTTTCTCCATCTCCTCTGCCAGCTCATCCTCCTTATCCCATCTCCCACCTGTGGAGAAAGCCCAGGACCCGGCCCGGGGCCTCCGTTCTTCTCTCTGCGCTCTCACCGATGCCAGATTTCTATTCTTTTACATTCTCACCTCCGCATCTCCCTCACGGTCCCCTCTCTGCTTTCACTGACGCAGAAGGCCTGAAGATCCGGGTGTCCGGGCCTGCTCTCTCCCTGAGCTCCTGTGTCACCGGCTGCCTGGCAGATATTTCAGATGGCTGCTCTGTCGACATCTCAAACTCAACCTGTCCAAAACCAAATTCATGAGCTTCTCTCCCCAAACCCTCCCTCTCTTGACTTCCCTATTTCTCTTAAGGATACTCCCATCTTTCAGTGACCAAGATTTGTAACTTCAGGATTCATCCTTGACTTTTCCTCCCCTTTTCGTCCAATCCCCCCAATTCATCTCATCCCCTCTCACCTGGAATAGCACAATAAATAGCCTCTTCATTGATTTCCCTCCTCCAGCCCATCCTCCACAGAGCTGCCAAATTGATAGTCTTAAAGTACTCCTCTAACTGTCACTCCCGGGTGCCTCTGGGATCCAATACAAATGTCTCTAGTTGGCATTTAAACCCCTACGCGGCCTTCCTCGAGCCTGCTTTTGAAGGTTTATTGCCCACAACTCCCCTCCGCGCGCCACTTTGGCATCATCCTGCTCCGCGCGCCATTCCTCGTAGATCATGGCCCCTTTCCACCTCCAGGCCTTTGTAGAATTGCCTGGAAGGGAATCCCTCTCCCCGTTAGGGTCCCTAACTTCCTTCAGAAGTCAGGTCTGGTGCGACATCCTCCAGGGAGCACTCCCTGATTCCCCAATTCTCCCAACTACTTTGTATGTTCCACAGTAACTTATATGCATGAGTGCAATTTCACCAAATAGGAGGTTAGCACCTTTACTCCGTCTTGATCTTTGGGTCGTTGTACCCTTATGATCCAACGTAGTGTCTTGCATGTAATAGGCTCCCGAGAAATCCTTTTTAATCGATTGATAGCCTAATGCAATTTTGGGACCGATCTGCAACTAGTAAGCGCTGAAGCAACGTGTGTGGACTGAAAGAGAGACCAGGGGAAAGTACTTCTGTGGGAGAGCCGCTCTCGGGTACTTTGCCATTTCCCATGAGTCTGATGGTTTTACTACTCCAATGGGAAGTTGGGTTTCTGGCCACCTCTTCTCACATCCAAGAGAGACTTTGGATTTTGTCCTCCAGATCACCTCTCCCAAAGCAGTCACCTCCCATCACCTGGGGTGCACTTCCAACCTGATGTCACCGTTTCCCATGGGTGATATTGGAATTGCTGCCATGACAACCAGTATCCATGTCACCTTGAGAGGAGCAAAATGCTGGAAGAGGCGGCTGTGTACATATGCACTCATATTTGTAAGTAAATAAAATCACCTCTCCTCTCAAACCCGTCCCCCTTTCATAACCTCCCTATTATTTTTGAGTGAACCAATCACCATGATTTGTAACCACAAGAGTCATCCTTTACTCTTCCTCCACCGTGTCCAATATATTAACAGTGACACTCTCCTATCTATCAAGGTTATAAATGGATGTACATACAGATGTGTATATTTATACACGAGTGAATGCATAAACACCTGCAAGAGATTTTATCAACTCGAGGGCCAAGCTCCATTTGGAGATTTTCACAGTCCATCTCACCTTGCTATTGGGGATGGATCACTGTAGAATTCATTTAGCTATCAGAGCAGCTTCTGTCTGTCCTAAATAATCACATTGGAGATGACCTTAATGCTCAGATAGAAATGATGGGAGATTCGGAGGCAAGCAATGGCTCCATCAAAGTTGGGAATGACAAAGGAGAGGAAAATTAGCCACCGCCTGCCCTGAGAGCAGATTTCAAAGCCTTCAGAGGAGGGACGGATGGGATCCGAGGATCCAGTAGCCTGCTCTTTTTCAGGGGGAAGTTGCCAAAAAAAGGCCTGGGAAACGCTCAAGAATAAAATCTTAGGCTATGAGCATAAATGATCAGAACTGCCCGCAAAGATTAATGTTGATGCAGAGGGAACTTTTTGGCACACCCGCTTTGCAGAGACGTGCAAAACATGAAAGGAAGGGCAAGTAAGTAGATAAGTCTGAAAGAGTATTAGATCCTGCAAGATTTGTGTCGGGACCCCGAAGCCCTGCAGGAATGGGGGCTGGTGGTCAGTCTTGGGGACAATAAAAAGAATCTGTTTGTTTGTTTTGAGCTGTGTGGGGGCAAGAGGGGGACTCCAAAGTAGGTGGGATGATGGAATGAGCAGGAGGATGGGTAGCTGGGAGAAGGCAGAGCTCTGCTTTTACTTGCCTCTCTCCCATGGTCGTAAGACTGACAGTTACTTAGGGTTTGAAAGTTGTAAGAGCAGAAGATGGAAGTGGGGTGCCCAGTGAAGCCTGAATACAAAAATGGGCCCCGGCCCCTTAAGAACAATGTTAGAAATGCTAAATTTCAGAATGAGACAAGTCTGGCAAGAAAAACTAAAGACAGAAAAAGGAGGAAAGGTAGTATCGGGGATTGGCCAGGGAACACTGGGGAGGACAGACTCCCCAAGGGGTAGAGGATGAGGATAAATGAAACAAAGGGAAGTGAAGCCGCCCCTGCCTAGCAGTGTGGGGCAGTGGTGGAGGCACAGAATTAGGGGGTCAGGCATCTGAGTTTAAACCCACCACTGTGACCCCAAGTGGATAAGACAGTAAACCTCTTTGGGCCTCAGTTTCTTGATCTGTAAAAATGATGGGGCCAGGGGCAGCTGGGTGGTGCAGTGGAGAGAGCACCAGCCTGAAGTCAGGAGGACCTGAGTTCAAATCTGGCCTCAGACACTTCCTGGCTGTGTGACCCCGAGCAAGTCACTCAACCCCAATTGCCTCAGCAGGAAAAAAATGATGGGGCTGGACTTGATGATTTAACTCTAAGGTTACTTCCAAATCTAAATCCACGGTCCCAGGATTCTTCTGTTTCTGCTTTCTCTAAGCAGAATGACTTTGGACTAGAAAGGACAGAACAAAAAATGGCTAAAATGTAGTTGAAACCAAAGATAAAGAGGAAGGTAATGAGAGAATTCCAAGATGACTTTGGTGAGTCTGACTTGGTCAAGTCAGTCCAACAATAAGCATTTATTAAACACCTACTATGTGCCAGACGCTGTGCTAAATGCTGAGGATACAAAGGAAGGAAAAAAATGGTTTCTGCCCTCAAGGAACTTCACATTATAATAGGAAGACCATGTAAACAACGTGGTACATGCAAATCTTGTACAGAAGAGATAGAAGGTAATTTGAGAGAGATGCGGTTTGAGCTGAGTCTTGAATGCAATCAGAACTGGATAACATACTCAGGTACTAAAAAAACTCCAGTGAATGTCATTGCTGAGCTATGGGGATTTTTGAAAAATTCGGGAGAATTAGAGAGGTGCTACAAGGTAGGAGAAAGGTTAAAATCCTAATTTTTAAAAGAGGCAGGGAGAGACAGAGACAGAGACAGAGAAACAGAGACATAGAGACACAGAGACAGACACACAATTATAGAGAGAAACAGGGAGAGAGACAGACAGACAGACAGAAACAGAGACACACAATTATACAGAGACAGGGAGAGACAGAGAGAGAGAGGAGAAGGAGGGAGGAGAGAAGGGAAAGGAAGAGAGGCAGGGAGGAAAGAAATGAGTGAGACAGAGAGAGAGAGACAGAGATGGAAACAGAGACACACAATTATACAGAGACAGGAAGAGAGACAGAGACAGAGAGAAAGATGGAGAGACAGAGACAGAAACAGAGACACACAATTATACTCAGCATAGTATGAGAGAGAGAGAGAAAGAAAGAGAGAGACAGAGAGAGTGAGAAAGAGAGAGAGACACACAGAGAAAGAGAGAGACACAGAGAGAGAGAGAGAGAGAGAGAGAGAGACTGCAAACTCTAACGCAGTGAGCTTGACATCTTTTCCTGTCAACATTCTAGGATCATTACTATTGAGAACAGACTATACCCGACTAACCATATTTCCTTTTTTGACAGGATTACTAGGCTGGTAGAGAATGAGAATGCTATAAATACCTTGATTGCAGCAAAGCATTTTGTCAAGTTTCTCGTGAGTTTTTTGGTGTGTGTATGGAAAAAAGGGGGGCAGGGAATGTGAGGTAATCACACAACAAATCAGTTAGATTCATAAATAGTTGCTTGGCTGGATCCAGAAAATAGTTGACATTTAGGGTGAGGGTTAATTCTAATTGTAAATTGCAATTTGGGGAAGGTCTTTAATAATAATAGCTGACATTTATGTAGCATTGTAAGCTTGGAAGATACACAAACATTAACTCATTTTATCCTCATGTCTACCTTGGGAGGTAGGTCCTAATATTATCTCCATTTTAAGCAACGTGCTAGTTAGTATCCGAGGTCAAATTTGAACTTGTCTTCCTAATTCTCGGCCAGCTTTCTGGCCAGAGTTGCCTACAAGCTCTTAATAGAATGTCCACGGAATCTGTTATTAAACGTCTTAAAATCAATTACTTAGATGAAGTCATAGGAGGCATCTATGTCACATTTGCAGGTGTCAGGAAGCTCGGAGAGACATAGAGGTTTGTTGGATGATGGAATCAAGATCCAAAAAGATCTTGGCAGGCTAGAAGTATGGGCCCACTACAATAAGAGGAAATTTAATTAGAAGTAAAAGCTTGCATTTCAGTTTCAGAAATCAGTCTCACAAATACAAGATGGAAAAAGCACAGGCAGTTTTTGTGAAAAGGATTTGGGGGCTTTAGCAGAGCACAAGACCATCATGAATCAGCAATCAAGAAAACCAATGTCATCCTAGAGAAAATCAAACAGCAGAGTTCTCCTCTGACCCGGTCAGAGTGCCATATGCTGCTCTGAGCCGTATATTTTATGCAGCTCAGGGATAAGCTCAAAACTTTCCAGAAGATGCAGAATTAAGAGAATGAAGAGATTAGAAAATATACCATATATATGAATGTTATGGAATATTATTGTTCTATAAGAAATGACCAGCAGGAGGATTTCAGAAAGGCCTGGAGAGATTGACAGGAACTGTTGCTGAGAGAAATGAGCAGAACCAGGAGATCATTGTACACAATAACAACAAAATTATATGATGATCAATTCTGATGAACGTGACTTTTTTCAACAATGAGATGATTTAGGTCAGCCCCCAAAAATGGAGAGAGATAGAGGGAGAGAGCCATCTGCACCCAGGGAGAGAACTGTGGGGACTGAATGTGGATCACAACACAGCATTCTCACTTTTTCTGCTGTTATTTGCTTGCATTTTGTTTTCTTTCTCATTTATTTTTCCTTTTTGATCTGATTTTTCTTGTATAATATGATAATTATGGAAATATGGATAGAAAAATTGTACATGTTTAATATATATTGGATTACTTGCTGGGTAAAGGGTATGGGGAAGGGAAGGAGAAAAAATGGGAGCACAAGGTTTTGCAAAGGTGAATGCTGAAAACTCTATGCAGCTATTTTGAAAATAAAGATTTTTTAAATTTTCAAAAAGAAAATTTAAAAAAGAAAAGAAGAGAAAATATACCACACAAGGGCATATGGGGGGGGTGTTAGCCTGAGAAGGGAACATTCTGCTGGAATATAATGGTATTTGAAGAGCAGTCACAGAAAAGAAGGAACAGACCCATTCTTTTTTTTAATTATTATTTTTTTCATTATAGCTTTTTATTTACAAGATATATGGGTGAGTAATGCATTGGCAATTGCAAAACCTTTTGGAACAGATTCATTCTGCTTGGCTTCTGTGGAAAGAAGCAGATTTGTCCTCTGTCCAGGAGCTGCACTGAGGCTTGGATGTCAGACAAAACTCCCCCCCCCAAATGGACTGATCCCCCCAAAGTGACTTCCATTTTGATGGAAGTCTGAAAGGCGAGGACGGTGAACCCCTTGTAGGGGTAGTTGCAGAGGGAACCTTGGTCAATTCTCTTCATTTGTAGTGAATTCAATAAATTTGTTATTAATTCCCTACTCTGTGGACGGCATTCTCACGTGAGATGATGGATGCACAGAGTGAAATCAGAGCATCCCAAACATCAGAAGGCAGACAGTTCACTGTTTGGGTGTGGGGCCTCTGGGGCCCCTTGATAGCCTTTGAGTCTGTGATTCTCCCATGATTCTCCAGGAGGCTTCTCCTGGTACCCAGACTCGGGTACCCCTGCGTCTGGCAGCAAGGGGAGAGCTGCCCACTTGTTCCAGACTGAGAAAGGACCAGCAGCATGCTGGTCAGGACGCACTGTCAGCCAGGCTGGCTGGGGATGAGCACCCCCGCTCCTCCCCCCGTGTGACACCCTCCCTGCCAGTACCTCTTTGCTAGTTATTTTCGCCATAATTCTGCCCTCAGGTCCTTGGATGATTTCCAGAGCAATGATTGAGTCTGGAGCTGCCTCAGGCAGAGGCATTCTTAGCAGACTTCGGGAGCAGGCTGACCTTATTCTTGCAGGTGTTCCGTGTCCCAGCTTCCACGGTCCCCTCGTGCTGGAGTCTGCCTCCGATCCAAGACAAAACTCTCTCATCTGGATCCCCATCTGGGTGGGGGTGGAGAGCTCCACTGCTCTGAGTGCTGTGTGCACAAGGAGAATCTCACCTGGGAGGAAGGGAAGGGCTTTATTCTTAACAAAGCTGGCTCTGCTGGGGAGGGCCTGAGCCTAAGACTCATCTCGGAACTAGCTGGGGACCAGCTCCAAGAGAGTCTTCGGCTCCCCCCAAAGGGAAACCCCTTGCCTCTAGGAAGACGAGATGAAAATCAGGGACACGCTTCTCTGTATGTTGGCTAATTCTCAGTGTCTTTTCTTTCTGTATAGAGGCTCTTCTGGAACATGTATGTTCTCCTTCCAAAATCTGTCTTCCACTAATCCCTTGTTGGTGGAGTTGTGAACTGATCCAACCATTCTGGAGAGCAATTAGGAACTATGCCCAAAGGGCTATCAAATTGGGCATATTCCTTGATCTAGCGGTGTCTCCATTGGGTCTGCATCCCAAAGAGATCATAAAGGAGGGAAAAGAACTCATATAAAAATGTTCGTGGCAGCCCTCTTTGTAGTGGCCAGGAACTGGAACCCGAGTGGCTGCCCATCAGTGGGGGAATGGCTGAGTTATGGCATATGAATGTTATGGAATATTATTGTTCTGTAAGAAATGACCAGCAGGAGGATTTCATAGAGGCCGGAGAGACTTAGAGGAGCTGATGCTGAGGGAAGTGAGCAGAACCGGGAAATCATTGTACGTGGCAACAGCAAGATTATATGATAATGAATTCTGACAGACTTGACTCTTTCAACAGCAAGGTGACTCAGGCCAATTCCATGTGATGGAGAGAGTCATCTGAACCCAGAGAGAGCATTGTGGGACTGAATGTGGATCACAACATAGTATTTTCACCTTTTTGTTGTTTGCTTGATTTTTTTTTCTTTCTCCTTTTTTATCTTTTTGATCTGGTTTTTCTTATATAGCATGATAAATGTGGAGATATGTATAGAAGAATTGCACATTTAACCTATTTTGGATTACTTGCTGACTAAGGGGAGGGGAGGGAAGGGAAAAACTTGCAACACAAGGTTTTGCAAGGGTGAATGTTGAAAACTGTATTTTGAAAATAAGAGGCTATCATGAAAAAATTTAAAATAAAATATCATCGTTCTTCCAAGCTCTTGCCAACTTTGCCCCTGATAAAGGCATATAACATTGATAACCATTCTTTCTGCCAATGAAAAAAGTTTCATTCAAATGCACCAGGTTTGAACCCTGGTAACAAGAATGAGAATAACAACTATAATGAAAAACAATAAAAATGTACAATATAATTATACGTTATGCTTTGGAGTTGACCAGACACTGCAAGCTTACTTGAATCGGGAACATGTATCACTGCTCCCATTTTACAAAGGAAGAAACAGGACTGAAGGGAATTTGCCCAGAGTAAATAGTGATGTCAGAGGCCGGAGTCCTGGGCTTTCCAACTCCTGAGAGATATTTACAGCAGCATTGAGTACTCGGCTTAACCCACCCCTTCCCAATCCCCCACCCCATTCCCAAACCACTTGAAGTCACAGAACTGGAATGGGGAGGGGTGGCAAAGCCTTGGATGAAGAACAGTGAAGGGGTCCCATCGTACCCCGGTTTTTCCCTCTCTGAGGAGTTTCATCCCTCTCCAAGCTCCTTTTACCTACAGACCTGAACTCGGGTCTCCCGGTGTCCCTCTTCTGTGGAAGAAGCGCCATTTTCTGTCTCCCCTCTGCTCACTCTCCATCTGTTTTCCCTTCTCTTTCCCAGGGAAGTGGAATCCTCCAAGTGATGCTTCTCACACAAGGCCCTTCCTCATTGGCCGCCTACTCCTGGGCGAACCGGCTGCGCCCACGATGGACTCATGACCTCCAACAGCCTCCCTGAGCCAGGGTCTGATGCGAGCTGTTGCCCTTGTGTCCCCCTCCTCCCCTCTCCAGCCACGGATGGACTGAATCGCTGGCCTCAGGCCTGGAGACGAGAGGTGCGGGGGACCAGGAAACAGGCAAAGGGCCCAGGCGCACCCATTTGGTGGGGGATCTTCAAGGCCGTCTGTTCAACTCCCCCACTTCACAGACCAGGTAACTGAGGCACAGGAAGTGACGTGCTTTGCTCGAGGTGGGGAAAAACAGGATAACTTTCTCGACTCCTCACATCCTATTGTTTTTTTCTCATTTAATCATCAGAGGAATCAGTCTTCAGAATGGAGGGACTTGAAGAAAAAGTAAGGGGAGTTGGAGGGACAACTGGAGATCTCAAAGCCCCTCCGGACTCCCAGGTTCCCAGGGGACCTTGGGAATCTTCATAGCAGCATCTTAACAGAGCACTTATCCTTTCTCCTTCTTCCCCAGCAAGGGGTCCTCCAATTACTTCTTGAAGTCTCCCAGAGGGGAGCCCACTGCGCTCAGGGCGGCTTTCTTTGTAGGAAGCATTCTCCCTCACATGGAGCCCAAATGTGTGTCTCAGCTTCTCCTTCCCATCATGTCCCCCTGTGCCGGGCCATGAACAAGCCGGTGCCTCGTACACATGCCGTCTGTTCCAGTACGAAAAGGCATGATTACACCCTGCCTGGGAGGTAACAGCTGTGAGTGTGTGTGTGAGTGTGAGTGTGTGTGAGAGTGAGTGTGAGTGTGAGAGTGTGAGTGTGAATGTAAGTGTGTGAGTGTGAGAGAATGAGTGTGTGAGAGAGTGTGAGCGTGTGAGTGTGAATGTAAGTGTGAGAGAGTGTGAGTGAGTGTGTGTGGGTCTGAGTGTGAGTCTGAGTGTGTGTGTGAGTTTGAGTGTGAGTGTATGTGATTGTGAGTGGGGGGGGAATGTGTCCCACCCCAAAGTCCAACCTCCAGCCCCAGTCTCCAGAGGTCATTTCACTCACCTAGTCACCCCCCCCAAGGGGACTGTTCAGGGACAGTCCCCTCCCCACCTTTAGGATGCTCCCAGGGCTCAGCCCTCGGCTCCCATTTCTGCTTTAAGGTTTGCAAAATGCATTAAATACTCATTTCATTTGAGACTCACACCAACCTTGTGAGGTAGATACTATTATCAATAGATATTATTAACAATCCCATTTTACAGATGAAGAAACAGAGGCTGAGAGGTCGAATGACTTGTTCAGAGGCGCATCTGGTAAGTGTCCGAGGCGGGATTTGAATGAGGGCCTTCGTGATTCTGGATCGGCGCCGGAAACATACATTACTGGCTGGTTCGTTAACCCAAACCCAGAGGAGCTTGTGCTTCTTTCCAACCCATTAATGTGAATTCTAATAATGTCACCGATATTCAGAGATTCTTGGCCAAGGAGGCCACATGAAACCAGAGGACTTGGGTTCAAGTCTGGCTCTGTACTATCTTTGTGACTTTGGGCAGCTTTCTTTACCTAATGGGCCTTTCCCATTTTACAGGGGAGGAAACTGAAGGGCAGAGAAATTAAAGTGTCTTTGTTTAGTTCATTTTTCAGGCATGTCCGGCTCTTCATGATCCCATTTGAGACAAAGGTACCGAGTGAGCGCCATTCTCCAGCTCATTTTACAGATGAGGAAACTGAGGCAGGCAGGGATTTGAACTCAGGAAGGGTCATCCCTCAGGGCCCAGACCCGGAACTACCAGCTGCCTTTAAAGTGACCATTCTAAGGTCAAAAGACATGAGAGCAGGATTCCAGCTCTGAGGCAAACCCAGCTCTCCCCCTCACACGGGGACGTCTCGGGCCCCCTTGGTCCCCTCTCATAATTACAGTTATCTGGGAATTACGCTCCGTCCCCATCCCCACTCCTTTCATTTTTAGCCTTCTACCTTACATTTCCCATGTCCCCGATGGCCCGGACAACTCTGACTCCTCAGTGAGAAAGGAAGGTCATTTTGTGGCTTTCTCCTTGGCTGGTCTCGATGACATCCCAAGTCCCTTCTGAATCCGAGTTTGTGGGCGGGCTGCTGCCCCCCCCTTCCCTCGCTCTCGCCCCATCACCTCTTCCTGCCAAGTAAGGGCCGGCTTGCCTCCTCTCCCTCCTCCCTCCTCTCCCTTTTGTCCCTCCTCTCCCTCCTCCCCCTGCTCCCTCCTCCCTCCCTGTCCCCCTTTCGCCCCCGCCCTTGCTTTCTCTCCCTTCTCTGCCCCCCCTTTGCCAGTTGGATTTCTGGGAGGATTTTCAGCCTGTGCTGGCGTGCCGACTCCCAGGGCCGGGGCAGGCAGGGGAGGCTCTCGTTGTCGAGGGCTAATGTCTTAATGCAGGGTCATCACTCACCCTGACAGTGACCAGGGCAGGGCTCGCCTCTTCCCTCCTCGTTTGTCATCCAAAGTGACGTCCGCCTGTCTCTCCTTGGGGATCAGATTAACCAAGCTGACAGAGCAGATGAGCAAATGGAAGTCTGCTCCTGCCTCCCCTCCCCCCAGCTCCCTTCCTCCTCCCTCACTGGGCCTGGTTCCCGTGGCCGGGGAAGGCCTCAGGGGTCGGTGGGAGAGTCTGGAGCCCGCTGGGAGCTGCTTGGGCCCCGTTCTCCCCCGGCTCTGCCCCCTGTCCCACTCAGGGCAGAAACAGAGACGTGCAGTCGGAGCTGGAGGGACAAGGGGAAGCTGGAGGAGATGCATCCAGGCTGGGGAAGGGCCTTTCCCGTGAGGTCGCTCAAAGGTATCGGACGTGCCCCGTGGGGGGCCGGGATCAGGCTTTCTCTGCTCGGTCCCACAGGGCACAAGTAGCACCGATGCCCAACGTCCAGCCCAGCAAACCGAGGCTGAAGAAAAAGTGGCCCCGATTGTGGAAGCTGCTCCAAGCCGGCCCAGGGCGCTCTGGGAGGTCCCGTCCCCGTCCTTGATGGAGAGCTTCGAGCCCAGAGCAGGGGGGCCATTTGGGCTTGTGATAATGGGGGGCCTGTGATAATGGGGGGGCCACTGAAGGAGCCCTGTCCTCAGAGTCAGGACCCAGGCTTGAACTCTGCCTTGGTCACTTCTTGGACGAGTCACTTCCTATGTGTGAAATAAAGGGGTCGCGCTGGACAGTTTACAAGGTCCCTCCGGACTCTGTGTCTGGGTCCTTGGCCGCTGCTCCTCTCCAGGTTTGGTTCCTCGGTTTACAGACAAGGAGTCTGGGCTAGATGGTCTCCCACACCCCTTCCGGCTCCGGGCTGGGCCACCAGAACTGGCCGGCCGCCCTCAGTCCGCGACTCCAAGTCTCCCGTCACTCTGAGGGGCAACGGGGCAGCCTGCGCTCCTTTCCCCTCTTTAGGACACGTGGCATTGAGTTTCAGGGAACATGAGTTGGAAGCGGGTGTGCAGAGGCCCCGGCCATTACGAATCTTGGGGGACCGTCTCTCCCTCCCTTCTCCTGCCACTCAAGGCCTTGATAGATGGCCCTGCCTGGGACTTCCTGGGGCTCTGGGAGGGGGGTTGCGTGAGGCTCACGGGGCATTCATCATCCACGAGCTCGCCATATCTCACCGGGGGCCTGGCTCCTGAAGATCCGCGGCTGTTCCTGCCAGTCGGAGGGGAAATAGTGAGCGCTGCGAGAAACCAACGCCAGCCTGCATCTCTAGTTCTGATGGACACAATTCAAATTCTTGGATAGTTGTAAGGCTGCTGTCTCACGGCGGCGCCCCCTTTCCCACCTCCGCGCCTTTGCCCTGGCGGGTCCCCGTCCCAGGCCCCCAGCCCTCCCTCACCTTCGCCCCTTCCTTCACGCTCTGGGGTCCGCCCCAATACCACTAATTAGGGAATCCTCTGTCATCCCCCTAAGCTGCATATTTTGTATCTGATTTACATTATGTTCCTAGACACGGTCAGAGGCAACCGCGTGGCGCAGGGGGACTGTCGTGGGTTCGGATTCAGGAAGAACTGAGTGTAAACGTGGCCTCAGACACGAGGTGTGTGACTCGGTCTCAGTTTCATCATCTGTAGAATGGGGATACTGCTGGTGCCTCCCTCGGAGTGTTGTCGTAGGACTGAATGAGATATTGTTGTGTTGTAGAGCCCGCTTCCAACCTCAAAGTGCTGTGTCAGCGCCAGCTGTCATCATGAATTCCTGTGTCCCCAGACAGGACAAGCTCTTCCGGGCGGGGACCTCAGGTTCATGTTTCTCTCATTTCCAAGGGCCAGACCTGGACTTACCGGCTGCCTGGTCACTAAATGTCCGTCCCACCTGCTCCGGGGCCCCCGCGTCCCCTCTCCATGAGCACCTTGTTTTGCCCCTTCCGGGGGCCCTGAAGTCAGTGACAACGGGCCCCAAGCCGGAAAGACTTAATGTGGCTCTGGCTTCCTCAGGAGCAGGATCTACAAGGGAGGGAGGGACCAGCAGACGGGCCAGCGGGGAGGAACAAAGCAGGCTGGGAAGGCCAGATAATGTCCAAGGACCGGTATCGACTCGACTTCACGCATGTTCCTCGATAGAACATGAGCTCCTTGAGGTCAGGGGCTGCTCTGCGTTTATGCGCTCAGTATGGAGGACAAGTCCCGGCACACAGTAGGGCATCACTGAATTGGATCCATCCGAAGGACTGTCTTCCTGAAGCACGTTGTTGTCCCTCATTAACGAAGACAGTCCTCTCACCTCGTGGTAGCCCTGAGTACTCCCACAAGTCTCTCCTAGGTCTTTCGTGTCATCCCCAAGTAAATTCTGTCTGATCTTTCCGACCCAAGCCTCGTATCCTGACATCCGAGGGTCTTCCAGAGACTGTAACCCCCAACCCTGACACCTTTAACCTCTTGCCAGAACCCCCCCCCTTGCCTCCTACTTTATGGGGTCAGCTCGGTCCCATTGCCACCAGCGGGCCCCCTTTCCAAACCACCCCAGTTCCCCCAGTGGCCACCAGAGGCAAAATGGCGCAGCAGAAAAACGATGACATTTAGGGTTCAATCCCTAATCCTCCCCAAAATCACTTCCTGGGACACTTAGACTATCTGCCTTCCCACTTTCCTTTCAGTTCAAAGTCTCCAGTCCTCTGATCCTCCTTCCCTGGATTTGGAGGGGGGAGACTGGCCCATGTGTGCTTTAACAAGTCATGGCTCCTCCGAGCTTTTAGTCCCTTCTTCTGTAAAACGGATGGAAAGGGGTGGGAGGAAAGACGGGATGAGTTTTTCAAGTTCCTTGAAGCTCTGCTGTCCTATGATCAATAATCCTGCTTCCGGGGTCTCCTAGCAAATGCAACTAAAAACTAAACTTTCTCCTGATTCTCGAGCCACCGATCAATCAATACATTTTGTACAAAACTACCTGGCGTGTTCCGGAGCTGGGTATGTGCGGCTGCAAAGAATGAAACAGACTTCACTCATAAGGAGCTTATATTCTAATCAGAAAGACACAAATACGTATAAATATGAATCCAGCACAAATATAAAGTGAATAGGCACAAATTAGCTAAATGCGATCTAATTTGGAAGACAGCACCTGGGTGTCTGGGAGGCTCAGGGAAGGTTCCGTGTGGGAGACGATGCTTGCTCTTTGTCTCAAAGGAAAGGAGGGACCCTCGAAGGCTGTGGGAGGTTCCAAACTCGGGATGTGGATCCCCGAGCTCTGGGCTGGGCAAGCGTGGGTTTAGGGTTGAAAAGCCTCCTGGGAAGCCTGTCGCTCCGCTCTCTGGTTTTACGAAGGAAGAACCCGAGACTTGGAGAAGTCACGGGATTTTTTCAGTAGCGACAGGGGCAGCAGAAACGGCAGGAAACGTTCTTTGCCTCCAAAGGCAGAGCTCCTTCCATTGGTTTGAGGCAGAAGACCAAGAAGCTTCCCAGTGAGCCCTGAGAGATCCCGCACTCTCACCTTCTCTCCACAGCGTTTCCCAAACATTCTCACCCAGCGATGGTGGGCAGCATCCTGGGGCAGTTCGCTCGGTTTTGAGGCAGGGAGCCCCCCTTATTCTGAGCCCAGGTTCCCGTAGTTTTCACCCACCAATCCTGCTTCTGCTCTTGGCCATTGGGAGCCAAGGCTACTGGCCTGGCACCTTCTGAGCAGACACCGTATGTGTGAGTGGGCAATCAGCCTCATTGAAGCCCAGGGCCAGGAAGAAGTGAGTTCAAGTCTGGCTTTAGACACTCCTAGTTGTGTGACCCTGGGCAGGTCACTTCACCTCCTCTGCCTCAGTTTCTTCACCTGCAATTTGAGCTAGAGAGGAAAATGGCCAAGCACTCGTGTCTCTGCCAAGAAAATACCCAGCCGAGATTGGAAGGACCGAACAGCAACAGCAGAAATCTGATGTCCCAGGCCAAGGTCTTTCCGCAATACTGCGCCAGCAGGAACTCTTTCCAGAGGGCTCCCGCCCCATCATTGTTGGGAAAAATGCTCCTGCAGTCTCTGTGCCCAGGAAGAGATCGAGGGGCGCAGAAGCTGCACACAGCAGGCACTTAATAAAGACTTCCTGATTTAGAGAGGATCCGAGCACTAAATTCTGTCCCTCCTGGACCGCTCTAGCCCTTGGATTTCTGGGCTGGCTACGGCTGGAAAGGAAACACGGTTGGGGGGGAGGTGCGGGCAGCCAGGTGGTGCAGAGGAGAGAGCCCCAGAGGATTCCCGAGTTCAAATCTAACCTCAGACATTGGACACTTTCTAAGCAAGTCACTTAGCCCTGATGGCCTTGCCCGCCCCCCCCCCCCAAAAAAGTAACAAGGAGACAAAGAGCCAGAAAAAGGGAGATCAGGGTTCGGTCCCCCAGAGAGGGGATGGGAGGGGGGAGGGTCCAGACAAAGGGGCTTTAGGGAAGGGAAGCCAAGGAGCAGGGCCCGGGAGAGCCGCTGAGGAAGATGGGGCAGCGGGGCAGGGGAGCAGGAGCAGGAGCGCCACAGAAAAACCTCTAAGTGTTTAAATGGCTCCGACAAATTGCCTGGCAGAATCTCTTTATTCCCGAGGTATCTGGGGAATGAGTTCTCCACAGGAGCTGGCTGGCTGCGCTCCCCCTCCCCCCCAAATGGCTTTGCTCAGGAATTCATTTCATTTTCTGTGCTGCAGGTGAAGGGAGATGGGGAGGCTGGAGGCTTTGGGTAAGCCCTGGGGGAAGGGATGAAGGAGGAAAAGTCCAGAGGAGAGGGCTGGGGGGAGGGAGCCTTGTCAGCCCTCTCTTAAAGGACAGACGGGGGGGGGCTGTTATTCTCCATCCTCAGCCCCCCCCCCGTACTGCATCCCAAGCCTACCAGGCCTGAGCAGAGAGGGGCACAGGCTGGGGCAGCCCCCCCTTCCCCAGAGCCCCTTCTGCTTCCTGGGCTGTCTGCCCCCTTCTCCCCCACCCTGTCCATGTGTCCATGTCCGCCCGGGAATCGGAGATCTCTGTTCAGAGGGTCCCTGGGCCCCCCTGCCTGATGCCCCCCTGGGACCTGTCTGTGATTGTTTTGTCTGGTCCAGCCCCCGCGCCCACCTGGGGACCTGGCAGGGGACCCTGCTGGCAGAGCCGGCCGCAGCCTGGCTGTCCTTCGCTGTCCTCTGGCAGCAGATGTTGGCCGGCTCCTCCATGAGGCAGGGCCCTGCTGAGCCAGAGGGAGTCAGGGCCCAAGGAGGGGGAGTTCTGGGGGAGGGAGAACCAGGTCCACTAAGCACCGGGAACCCAGGGCAGGCTGGGGGGTCCCACTGGGGAAGCTCATCAGAGCCCCGGGATCTTTGCCTGGAGTTGGGGGGACTCAGCCCTTCTTGGGGGGTCGGAGGCCAAGCCGGGTGGGCAGGATGAGGACCTGCCCCAGGGGAGGGGGTAGGCTTGGCCCTTGGGTCGATACTCCTGGAGCCCAAGCCCCCTCCCCCAGGCGGCGCCATTGATCCCTGGCGGACTCCCAAGAGTGGGGTGACATATTCAATTAACTAATTCCTGACAATATAGATGTGAAATTCCAGCTCGCTTTCTGCTAGTGAGGGATGGAGCACGGCCAAGGGGAGGGGGCTGGGCTGGGGGAGGGGGTAGGGCTGGCTCAGTCGGGGTGGGGCTCTGCAGTGGGGGGGGTGAGGAAGGAATATGGGTCAGTGACAACATCAGGCCAGTCTGCAGAATGGAGAGAAAGTCAGATTTGGAGCCGGGAGGCTTGTTAGCCATCAGACAGCTAATCCCTCTCCCCTGTTCTCCAGATGAGGAAACTGAGACCCAGAGAAGTGGAGGGACTTTCTGTGGAGGCCCGCAGGGAGTGAGTGACCCCAAACCTGCTGCAAAGGGTGGTGGACCCTCAGCGAGAAGGCCCTTAACCTGAGTCCCTGATCCAGCTGGATGTTAGGTGGGACTCTGCAGTGCCTGGGGTCTGTGTGAGAAGCCCCTCGTTTTGAGATGAGCCCCCTTCGGTGTCTCCAGGCCACGAGGGATTGTTTTATGTCCCTGTTCATCTCCCTTTCTAGATCTTTACTGGTCTGTGCTTGGCGCAGAGCCCGTGTGTGTGTGTGTGTGTGTGTGTGTGTGTGTGTGTGTTGGAGCTCGCACCGAGAGCCAGCGTTTGTATTTATTGATGTGCATTTGCTTATTTGGGCTGCTCAGAGCGAGGGCTGGCTCTGGCGCTGGGGGTCCCCCCGCAGCACATGGAGGGGCCATTTCCCTCTGGGTTGGGAGTTGCTGCTCAGTTTGCCTTTGACCCTGAGGGGAGCCAGGGCTAAAAGCGCAAAGGGGGGTTCTATGTTTGCAGCTCCCAGGGCCCTTCTCTGAGCCTCCAACTTTCTGGGCTTCTTCCTACAATCTTTATTATGAGTCCCCCCCAACCAGGTACCCCCGCTTTCCCCTCCCACCTGGCAGTTTCCTCTCCTGCGCCTCCCCCAAGCTTGTCTGGGGCTCGCGCTGGAGTCTGGGGGGGCGATAAGTGTGGCTCTGAAGAGGTCTTTGGTCCCAGAGGCCCAGGGGCGGGGGTTTGGGTCAGTGGGAGTCACCCAGCTCCTGGAGATTAGGTACCTTCTCCAGGGTCCCCATGCTTTCCTCCCTGGGCTGTGCCTGGAAATAGTAGGTGCCTAATAAATCCCCCGTTAGTGAATGAATGATTAATGTGTGTGTGAGTGTGTGTGAGTGTTAGTATTTCCTCTGCATCCTCTCAGATGGAGAGAAGCAGCCCAGAGAAGTTGGTCACATGGAGAGAGCCCCCCAGTCTCCCATCATTCATTTGTTCACTTATTAAGCATTTATTAAACGCCTACTGGGAGGAAAAAGGCAAACAGCCCCTGCTCCCAGGGAATTTGGAGTCTGGCTCAGCCTTGGGACCCTTCTCCCCCTGAGACTCAGGGAGGAAAAGCTGGGGGGGGGGAGTTGGGAGAAGTGGCAGGAGAGGAGGGGGAGGGGAAGCATTCTCAAGGACACTAACAGGGGAAGGAAAAAAATGCCAAGTGGAAGAAATAAAATCAAAAGGCTTTTAGGCTGCGTTCCCCAAGTAGTTGATGTCTTGCCTGGGATTGCCAGCAATGAAATATTGCGATCTGTGATCACTTAATGCGCCCAGCCCCCGCAGCCCCCCTTCCCTCCCCTCCCTCCCTCCCCTTCGCGTCTCCTCTCCCTCCCTCCTTCCCTTATCCCCCCATTTGGGGAGCAGGTGCTGGACCCTGGGATCTTCTGGGTGGGGAGCGGGGGCAGCGAGGAAACAGCAGCTTAGCCCTCCCTGAGGGGCCAGAGGAAGGAGGGAGACAGAGAGGGAGAGACTCCTTGCGGGGAGAAGGAACAGCTGGCTTTGTCCTGTCTCCCCCCCCCCACCGGGTGATCATGGCAAAGGGCAGCTAAGTCGGGGCCTCTGGTCCGGCAAACCTGGGGCTCTGAGGTTCAGGGTTGGGGGGAGCTCACAGGCCTTTGATCCAACCCTTTTACTTTGCTCATCTGCAAAATGGGGACCTCAGAGTGTTGCTGGAAACATCAATGAGCATTCAATGTTAGACAAAATGTAGCCGAGGCAATGGGGGCTAAGGGTCTGAGGTCGGATTTGAACTCGGGTCCTCCTGACTTCCGGGCTGGGGCTCCATCCCCTGCGCCCCGCAGCGGCCCCGGTGCCAGCATCACTGCTCCTTTCAGGAGAATGTAAGCCTGGAAGAAGGGCCTGTGGGCCCAGTTTCTGCTGGAACAGTAGGTGTTTAATAAAGGCTCACGCCTGACTCTCTCCTGCTCCATTACCATTGTTGGAGATGAATCAGACCCCTGCCTTTGAGCCCAGTGAGCCTGGCCTTGAGGCCTTCCAGCCTTTCCAGAAGCCTGCTGGCTCTCTCTCCCTCTCTCTGCCCATATCTCTATCTTCCTCCCCTTCCCCCTTTCCGCTCATTTTCCCAAATTTCCCCTTTTCTTTCCCCTTCTTTTCATTCCCCTTTACTTTTCCCTTTTCCACCGCCCCGCCCTTCCTTTTCCCTCCTTTATTTTGAGTTTTTTTCCCCTCAGGGACTCTTTTTCCCCTTTTTTCCCCCTTTCTCCTTCTCTCTCCTTTATTTAGTTTTCCCCCTTTTTTCCCCCGCTTTTTTTCCTTTTCCCTTCCCCCTTCCTTCCCTTCCTGCCCCCCTCTTTTCTTCTCCTTTATTTGTTTTCTCGTTTTTTTTCGTCTTTCTTTTCGCTTCTGTTTCTCCCCTTCCCCTTTTTTTCCCTTTTTTTCGTTCTGTTTCTTTTTATTTTTTTTTTTTTTTACCCCCCCTTTTTCCCTTTTGTTCCTTCCCTTTCCCTTGTTTTCCCCCCCCCCCAGCCTTGCCTTTTAATTTGGGTGCTTTCCCCTCGTTTGGCTTTTTGTTCCCTTTTTTTGGGGGGTGCCCCCACCACCCCTTTTCCCGGTCCCGGGGGGGTCTTCCGAACCCCAAGCCTGTCACACTGAGGCCTTGGGGGGGGCAGACCATCCGGGGCCCGGGGCACCCTCCCCCAAACCCTCTTCCCGGAAAGGGGGTCCCCCTTTTTTCTTTTCCCCTCCCCCACCGTGCTGCAGCTCAGCTCGTCCTACTCTCTTTTCTCAGGGCCAGCAAATTGTCCAAATCTCTGTAATGCTAAAAAATTGGCCCATTAGCCAGCAGGGAACACGGGCAGCACAAAGGGAGGGCAGCACCAGTGCTTGGAGCAGTTCTGGGTTGGGGGGGCCGGGCACTCACGGCTGTGGTGGGAGGAGGCTTGAGCGGGGCGCCCAGCGGGAGGGGCTCCAGGGCTGGCGCTGAGAAAGGGCTCCCGTGCCCTGGCCTGGGCAGGCCGGGGGCCCCCCAGGGGGAGCTGGGCAGCCCCCAGGAAGGCGAGGGCCTGTGACTCCAGGGATCACACCATGGCTGCTGGGCCGGAGATCTGGGTGCAAATGTCACCTCGGCTCCAACAAGTGCCTGAGCCCGGGAGGAGGTGCCTTCCATGCCTCAGTTTCCCCTTCTCTAAAATGGGAGTGACAACCATGTCATGGACCTCCCATGGCTGTCATAAGGTTCCAGGAGATAATGCTCTGCTGACCGGAATGGCCACTCCTATTGTTGCCTCTCTGGGTGCGGGCAGGGGCTGGGTCGCTTCTGCCTTTGCTTCCCAGGGCCTGGCACCGGATTGAGCCCCAGAGGTACTAATAATTGCTTGGGGAATGAATGGCTGGAGGAAGGGCAGAACCCATTGGCTCTTGGGTTCTTGGGGATGAAAGGCAGGAAGGAACAGGAGGAAGCCCTCCCTCCCCGAAGGTTTGAGCTGTCCAGCAATGGAGGGGCTGCCTCACAAAGGGCAGGGGCCTCCCCCAGTGCTCCCGGTCACTAGAAGCCTTCCCATCCTCCAGCATCCCCCTCATCTCTAGCATTTAGGGCCACTCAGGCCCTTAAAATTTAGCCCTTAAAGCTCTTCACCAGTCGTTGCTTCCCTTTTGCCCCCATTTTGCTCACACATCCCTGACACACTCCCCTGTCTGCTCCTCACACTCATAACATTCCCCCCTCCAGGCCCTCGGTCCTGGTTGTTGGCCCTGCCCGGACTCCTGCCCCCCCCATCTCTGCTCCTTGGGGCCCCGGTTTCTTTTAAAGCTCAGTGACTCCTTCGGGAGGCCCCCTTTGGGGTTACCATGGAAGCCACTCAGGTCCTCCTGATTCCAGGGCCTGTACTCTGCCCTCCACCCCAGGGCACCTACTTCCTCTGCATCGTGAACACACCAACAATGTGAACGTTCCCCCCTCCCCTGACCCACAGGGCTTCAATCTCTTGAATCTGGTCACTGACCTGACCGACCGTCATCATCATCGCTGTCACCAGGTAGACTCATGGCTCCATAGGTTTGAGACCTCAAAGGTCTCCTAGAACATCAGATACAAGTAGAAATGGGGGGCACTAAAGCAGAGGGAAGGCCCCTGGGAGGGGATGCCCCCCGAGAAACCACATAGCAGCATTACCTCTTTGTCCTATTTGTTACATGTTTTCAGATTGGATGTGACTCTGACCCGCTTCCCTCGGGAGTGTGGGGGCCTCACGTAGCCCAGACCGAGGGGCCAATGCTCCGCTTTAGATTGTTTTAAGGAGGAGCAAATCCATGCGGAGAAGAGCGGTCCCCAAGCCAGGGAAGGGAGCGCTGGATGCTGGATGGGGGTCCTAGGCCCGGGCGTGGGCTCCCTTCCTCCCAAGCGGAGAGCCTCCCGCTCTCTCCGGGCCCTTCCCTCCCTTGCTGCCCTGCGCCCAGGCCCATCTGCTCCGGCCAACACCGGGCCGGGCCCCTCCTCCGCCAGTGGCCTCTGGGGTCCCGCCTTCGGCCGAGCTCACCCAGCTGGGTGGGTCCTGCCGGGGCCTGGCTGGCTTCCCCAGGGCCAGTTTCCCTAACGAAGTTTTGTCATATTGGGAATCGATGGTGCTGGACTGCCAGACAAGTGGGGGTGATTAATGAAGCCCAGAGGAGGCAATTAGGCAGAAGGGGGGGGAGGGAGAAGCCCTTTTCTAGGCTTCGGTCCCTGAGGCTGCAGTTGTTGGGACCCCCACAGCCTACAGCAGGGACATGGACGGGGGTTGTGCTATTGGGAAATGGCAAATAACTGAAATCACAGGGTCTGGGTTCAGGTTCTGCTTCCTTGGGTCTCAGGAAGAAGGAGGCGTTGGGCTGGGTGGCCTCCGAGAGCCTTTCTCGCTCTGGATCTGTGACTTAATGAATGAATGAATGAATGAATGAATGAGTGCACTGATTATTAGACAGATTCCTTACACAACTGCCCTCGCTCTTCCCACATGGTCTAGGACCTGCCGGCCTCGGAAACGACGCCAGCCCTGGGACTCCCGGACGTCGCCTCTTCTCAGAAACAGGCCCCAGCCCGGCCCCAGGCTCCCCAATAGCTGGGGGTCTGCAGTGCTGGGGACCCTGACTCAGATCACCCTCGGGCACAGCTTGGAAAGGACCCTGACCCTGACCCTGACCCGCAGGACAAAGTTCAGAGGAGGCGACCCAGGAGAACAAAAGGCCTTGTGCCCTCGCCCCGGGACTGGAGAGAACGGAGCTGGGGAGAAGCTTCCAGGAGGCCCGAGGTCGCAGAGCCGGCTTCAGCCAGTGACTCCCCCATGTCGCTCTGTGGGCCTGAGGGACTGGCCAGAGCAGTGGCTCTATAAACACTGATGAAGGGCCTCCTGGGCAGTGGGCATTGGGCTAATAAAGCTGCCGAGGCTGTAAAGCGAGGCAAGAAGCCCTGCTGGGCCCCCGGGGTGCCCCCTGAGTCTGCCGGGAGAGGTGGGGGCCCAGCTGAGCTTTCCTCACTCAGGCTGTGACCCCAGTGGGGGGCAGTGGGGGGTGGGAGGGGGGCAGATTTGGGCTCAGAGTCAGCGGCCCGGGGGCCGTCCAGCCGTGGAGTGGCCACCTTGGAGAGCCCCAGTTCTCACCAGGGCGTGCCCACGTCTCAGGGGTGGGGATGACCTGACTTCTGACTTCCTGCCCGGAGGCCCTGGGAAGGCCGGAGGCGGGCTTAGAATGCTGGTTTTGATGGGAGCTGGGTGACCCTGGGCCGTAACGTCCCATTCCGAGCCTCAGTTTCTCATACTCACACCGCCTATAGGACCATTGTAGGGGAAAGGACTTTGCAAACCTAAAAGCCCTTTTGAAAAATGAGCCGGTATCATCATTACTTGCACTAGAACTGTGATTTACTCAAGGTAAGGGGCTCTCTCTGAGGAACCTCTCCAATGCAGAGAGGCCATTTTTCTTCAATTTATAGGCTTGGAGAGTTGCTTAGGGGCCCTGACAATTTAAGTGACTGCCCGGGATCACGCAGCTGGTGCCGAGGCAGGATTTGAATTCGCATCTTCGCGGCTCCACGGCTAGAGCCACACACCCTCCTGGGTTCCTTGGTTCTGTGACCCTGAGTGAGTCACCTAACCCCTTGTGCCTCAGTTTCCCCATTTGTAAAAACAAAGTGATGGGATTTGATAGTCTCTAATGTCTCTTCCAACTGTAAATTGATGATGCCACGATATCCCTTCTCCGCTCCAGTATTATATAAAACTCCAGTATTATTCTTATCAGTAGCAAAGCATGTTAAGCAACAAAAAGGGTTCGTGGCACATAGACGGGGACTGGGCGGGGGTGGGCAGCTTGCCTACCAGCTCTGAGCAGGAGGGACAGGGCTAGAGGAGGGGGGGAGAAGAGGAAGCGGCTGAGGGTCCGGGCTCTCTCGCCTCGGTTTCCAGGAGACACACCTTGTGTAGACAAAAGGGGGAGAGACCAGGGAGAGAGGGGAGGCCGCTCTCCCGGCTCTCGCCACCAGGGCAGGAAATGAAAGCCACTCAGAAAGCGTGACACTGTTGGGAGGCGTGACCCTGACCTTCAGAAGCAGCTCAGGTTAATTAACAGCTGGACCCTGGGAAGAGGGGGAGGGGCGGAGGAGTGCTCAGTGACAGAAGAGGCTGGAGTGGCTGAGCCCCTGGGCCCAGGGCCGTCAGAGACTCAGGCGGGGAGGGGCGGCTATTATCTGGAGGCCCCCAAGAGATAGACCGCCTCCTCGGCCCCCAGACCTGCTCCCTTCTGGATGCCCCATTTCTTGTTGGGGACACCAGTCTCCAGGGCCCAGCCCCCCTCGTTCTCAGCTCCTGAGAGTGCTCCCCAACCCCCTGCAGCCTCACTCTGCCTCCCGGCATCCCCTGTGCCCCCTCCACCGCTCCCACGGACCACCCTAGTTCAGGCCCCATCACTCCCCGCCTGGCCCTTTGCAAAAGCCTCTTTATTGTCTCCCTGCTTTGTCCATCATCTGGAGAGCTGTCAGAGGGCTACTCCCACAGCGCAGGTGTCAGAGAGCCAGGAGAGCCCGGCTTAATTGGATGACAGGCTGCGGTTCCAGGCTGCCTGCACGTTCGTTCCTCCTCCTCCTCCTCCTCCTCCTCCTCCTCTTCCTCCTGCTCCTCCTCCTCCTCCTCCTCCTGCTCCTCCTCCTCCTCCTCCTCCTCCTCTTCCTCCTTTTTCTCCTTTTTCTCCTTTTTCTCCTTCTTTTCCTCTTTCTCCTCCTCCTTCTCCTTTTTTCCCCTCCTCTTCCTTCTCCTCCTTCCCCTCCTCCTCCTCCTCCTCTTCCTCCTCCTTCCCCTCCTCCTCCTCCTTTTCCTCTTCCTCCTCCTCCTTCTTTTTTCCCCTCCTCTTCCTCCTCCTCCTTCCCCTCCTCCTCCACCTCCTCTCACATTCTGGACTCCAGGCACTCGGGCTTCACTGCTGATCCTCCACTAATCCCCGCCCCCCCACCATGGTCTCCACAACTTTGCACAGGTCCCCATTCCTGGTATGTTCCCTCTCGGAATCCCTAGCTCTCTCTGAAGCTCAGCTAAGTGCCCCCTCCTGCAGGAACCTTTCCTGGTCCTTGTCACAATTATTAATGATCTTTTAGGTGTGTCTTTCTGTGACCATCTCTATTCTCCTTGTTCTGTCTCTCTGTGTCTCTCTGTCTGCCTTCTCTCCCTCCCCTCTTTCTCCTTTCTTCATTTATGTCTCTCTTCCACTGTCTCTGTGTCTGTTGTTCTGTTTGTCTCTGAGCCTCTGTCTCTGCCTGTTTGCCCCTCTGTGTGTGTGTCTTTTTACCTCTCTCTCCTCTCTTTTTCTCTATTTCTCTTTCTGTCTCTACCTGCCTGTGTCTCTCCCTCCTCTCTCCTTTTTTCCCTTTCTTTCTTTCTCTGTGTCTGAGTCTCTGTCTCTCTCTTCCTGCTTGTCTGCCTACCTGTCAATCTCCATTTCTGTCTGTCTCTCTATCTCCTCTCCCTCTCTCTCAATTTATCTCTCTCTCTGTCTCTGTGTCTGTCTCTGTCTCTCTGTCTCTCTCTGTCTCTGTCTCTCTCAATTTCTGTCTCTGTCTCTCTGTCTCTCTCTCTTTCTCTGTCTCTCTATGTCTCTCTCTCTTTCTCTCCCTTTCTCTCCCTCTGTGTCTGTCTCCCTTTCTCTGTCACACACACACATTTTATGTTATTTCCTACATACGGGGTATTTTCTTATTCAAGCACATATTTTTCCCCACAACAGATTATAAGCTCCTGGAGAGCAGGGATTGCTTCAGTTTTGCCTTTGAATACTCCGTACCCAGCATAATATCTGGCATACAGTAAGTGATTAATAAATGCTTATTGAATCAATAACATCTATAGAATGGAACTGTATACCCATGGATCTAGGGATCGGAGCCTTCACAGGGTTTAGGGAGCTTTACTTCTCTTCCAGGAAAATCATGGCTTGTCTGGACCAGCAGCCATTGACAGCAGAATGAATGAATGAATGAATGAGCCAATGAATGAATGAATGAGGCTGCTGACCTGGCTCTGGGGGGAACCCTGGCTCCCTGGGCTGGCGCCTGGGAAGCTCAGGGCCCTTTCCATCAGGCAGCCCGCCCTGTTCTGCCCTCTCCCTGCCGCCTCCAGCAGCCCCTCGCTCCATCCTCTTCCCTCCCATCCCTCTTCTTCATCCCTCCGTCCCCTCATCCCCATCCTCTCCGATGGGACCCGGTGTGTGGGGGCAGGGGCTGGATGCTTGCCAGCTGCAATCCTGCCCTCTTCACCCAGCTAAGTGAATTATAAATCAAAGGCAAAATGGCTGAGATTTCCCTGACTGGGGATGGGGAGGGAAAGGAGAGCTGGGGTGGGGGGAGCGAGGGGGAAGGGTCCATTAAAGCCTCTAGGCACGATCCCACTCAGCTCCCGCAATTAAGCCCTCCACGATGAGGTGAGATTGTCAGTCATAGAGTGGAGATGATTCACTGAGCCCAGTGAGAAGCGCCCTTCCCCTCCCACCCCCATGCAGGCTTGGGCTGCCCTGCTTCCCAGCATCTCCCGCTCACTCACCTCTCTGCACACTGGGAAGGGGAGAGGGAACCGAGGAGGGGTTGACAGCTTCAATCCGTGGGCACCTGAGGCCCCTGGGAGCTGGCTCAGTGTCTGGCTCTTCTAGCTCTGTGGCCCCGAGCGAGCTGATCCCAATCTGGGCCTCAGTTTCCCTCATCTTTCCCCCTCATCTATAAAAGGAGGCTGGACATGACACCACGGGATCAGAGATTTAGTGCTGGGAAGGGCCCACCTCCTCATTTTACAGATGGGTACATTGAGGCTGGGGGACTTGCCTAAAGTCTAACAGCCCAGAAGTTTTAGAGCCAAATTTCAAAATTCAAGCTTCCTTCCAGCTCCACGTGCACGGGAGGTGATTCCTCCTCATGTTCTTTTGTAAGTTCAGAGATTCCAGAAGGTGAATTAAGTCTGGGTCTGGTGGTAAAATTGGAAACGGGAGGCACTGAAGGCCAGAAACATCTCCTACTAACTGGTCTCTCCCGGCAAGAACCGACCCAGCAGATGGGGGGGCCACTCCCGAGCCTGAGGGGGGTCCTAGAATAAACTGGGGGGATCCAGAGCCGGAAGAGACCTTTGGGATCACACAGCCAGCCCGACTCTGACCTGACTCCGAGCCGAGGGCTGCCCATGTGTCCTCTGCACCTCTTCGCTCTGTCCCTGCTCTTCCTCCTTCCCTTGCTCTTGCTCCTCTCCTCAGGTCTCCCCCATCCCCGTCTTCCTCCCAGGCCCAATAAAGGCAGGATGGGCAGGGAGCCAATAGAAACACAGCAGAAATAACCTCACTCACTGACTCTCTGAAAGGAACATGTCCGACAGGAAGGTGCCGTTGTGATGGAGGAGGGACCCAGAGGGACCCAGAGGGACCCGGTTTGTCCCTGTTGGAGAATCAGTCACATGGGCCTTGCATCAAGTCCCAGGACATTGCAGAGGCTCCTGCAACAGGCCTGTAGTCATTCAAAGGAGTGAGCCCTGACCATCCACACGGGAAAGAAGTCCAAGGGATGAAGGACGCCCACTGATGAGATTTCGACAGGCACCTAGATGGGCAGCCCGCAGACCCTGGGTGGTGAGCCGGACGTCAACTGGAAAGGGAAGACAAGAGTGGGTCTAATCGCCTTCAGGAAATGGCAAAGACCCCAAAGTTCCCATCAAAACGTCCATCTTTTCAATATAAACATTTGTTGGTCACTTCCTTCAAAGAACCAAAAATTGGGTTGGCAGAGGACAAGGGAAGGGACGCTGGAACCCTGAGGGAGCCAGAGAGGACCGGGAGAAAGGGATGCAGATGACAGAGATGAGCAGGGCCCACGGCAAGAGCAAGGGAGGGTGAAGACTTCACCTGGAGATGGTGAGGGGAGGACAGGATGTGGACAGCAGCCTCAGAGGGAACTGCCGGATTAATGGGACCGCGGGGCCCCTGGGGTTTGGGAGGCAGAGAGCCAGGCCCACCAGGGGCAGGGGTGGACTCTGCTGGGGCACAGTTGGTCTAAGGGCCCCGGGGAGAATCCACACACTGCATTTTTTGACAGAGAGAAAACAGTGTTGGTCTTTGCTCACGGACAACCATTTAGGGGCCCGGCATCAGCGTCAGGTAATAGCCTAACACTGGACATGACTCAAGACTTAGGATCGCAGACTGAGGCCCTCTTGCCCACCTCCTCCATTTTAAAGAGGGAAGAAACGAGTCCCACAAAGATTCAGTCACTTGTTTCAAGTCACACAGGTTAAAATGATGTGAAAAGATAACGACAAATGCTGGAGAGATGTAGTGGGAAAGCTGGGACGCTGATACATTGTTGGTGGAGCTGTGAATGGATCCCGCCATTCTGGGGAGCAGTTTGGCACTATGCCCAAAGGGCCATCACCCTGTGTGCACCCAGCTGGGTCACCATTGGGTCTGCATCTCAAAGAGACCTTAAAGAAGGGAAAAGGAGCCACATTGCAGAAGTGTTTGCAGAAGTTCCTTTTGTGGCGGCGAGGAACTGGAAACGGAGTGGACGCCCATCAGTGGGGAGTGGCTGAATAAGTCACGGTTCGGGCATAGTTCCATCCTATGGGAAATGGCAGCAGCAGGTTTCAGAAAAGCCTGGAGAGACTCTCATGAACCGATGCTGAGGGAAGCGAGCAGAACTGGAGAACGTCATACCGGCAGAACCAGGAGAACGTCGTACCGGGAACGGCGAGATTGTGCGATGGTCAAGTTCGACGGACTCGGCTCCTCTCAACAACGTGGTGCTTCAGACTTGGGATGGAAAGAAACATCTGCATCCAGAGACAGAATCCGGAGGCCCAATGGGGATGTTAACATAGTATTTTCAGCTTTTTTTGTTTGTGGCTTTTCCTTTTGTTCTGATATTTCTTTCCCAACATGATTAATATGGAAATATGATTTAAATCACATGTATCATCTCTATTAGATTGTTGGAGGGGGAGGAGGGAGGGAAGGAAAGAAGGGAGAAAAAAATCTGGAACTCAAAATATTACAAAAATGAGTGTTAAAAACGATCTTTCCAGGTGTTGGAAAAATAAAACGCCATTAAGAAGTATTAAAAATAAAGTGTATGTACTGCGCAATGTTAAAAAAAAAAAAAAAAAGGTCGTACAGAGAGTGCGAGCAGAGCTGGGCTCCTTCTTGACTCACTGTCCATTTGCTGGCCAGGACTGGCCGGGCTCGGGGAGAAGGGAGGACGGCTCGGGGAGAAGGGAGGACAGCGAGTGTGTGTTGGGGGCAGCGCCTCTCCTGGCATCTAGCTTTGGATGGTTCCTGCTTTAGATCCTTAAAGAAGCCCCCCCCCCTTCCCCAGAGGGAAAAAAGAGCTACTGAGCCCCCCAGCTCTTCTTCTCAGCATCCCCTCTCCACCCCCACTCCCCTTCCCCTCAGAATCTGTGTCTTGGCTGAGACCAGATTTCCCAGGGATCCCTGAGCCTCCCCCAGGTGACACAGATACCTGGTCTCCCAGACTCAGTTTCCTCCTCTGGAAACATGGCCGGGTAGGACTACATGACCTCCTAGGGCTATGGCAAGGCTCAAGGGCGGGGGCTTTTCATCCTGGGCCCCTGTCAATCCCTAAGAGACAAAAAGCCCCGGCCTCTCTGGAGCATTTCCTTAGGCGAGGGCCTGGATCCCCTCAGACGTTTATCAGGCCCGGGACCCCTTCACAAGCCCAGGAGCCTCAGTTTCCTTAAAGAGGGGCGGGGACGGAGGTCAGGCTCCAGCTTCTTTACGGCTGGAAATGCAGGCCCCTCCCGGCCGGCCGGCGAGGGAACAATACCTGTGCCGCCAGCTTTGGCGGCTGTTGTCAGGAAAGCACTTGCCCAGCTGGGCGGCTCCGGGCGAGCAGGAGGCAGATTACCCCTTCCAGGGAGGACGGGGGCTCAGCCGGCGCAGCTGGATCATTCTCTCTGGGCCCGGGGCTCTGCTCCCTCCGCCGCCCCCCTCCGTCCCGGCCCCACCTCCCCCTGTGCCGACTCTGAGTGCTGGCGAGGGCTCTGACGTGTGAAATAAAAAGGGATTTTAATTACCTCTTTGCAAAACAGCAATTAGGGAAAATCAAACCCTTTGGTGGCCCTCCCCCTCCCCCTCGGGCCCTGGGGCCCTCCCCCCCCAAACTCAGGCCCCTCTAACTCTGCCTCTCTTGTCAGCCTCCCGCCACCCGACCCTCCAAACTTGGCCCCCCCACCCTCCCCTGACCCTCCAGCCTTGGGGGGACGCGATGGCTGGCGCCCCGTGGGGCGGGGGCCGGGGCCGGGAGGGCAGAACGCTGCGGGTCCCCTCCTTGGGGGGAGTCAGGCGCGGGGGGCCCCGAGTTCTGGGGCCGGGGGAGAAGCGGGCCCCGCTTCTGGCTTTTCGCGGGCGGGCGGCGTCCGCGTGTCCGCAGAGACCCGCGCCCGGGGGGGACGCCCCAGCCCGCCCCCACCTGCGGCGGCATGTGCCCGGCTTCCACGTGCGCTGGGGGGGGGGGCGCCCGCCTCCCTCCCGGTGATAAATGGGCATCTCCGCGGAGGAGCCCATTTCTCCTCCACCAGCTTTTAAAATAATTGTCTGTGACCCTGCGCAGAGGCTCTCCGCCCCCCCCCCCCCGCGTTGGCCTGTCACCACGCGGGCCCGCTCCCTAATAAGACCTCCTGGCTCTCTGGGGGCCGGGCCGGGGGGGGCTCTCTGGGGGCCGGGCCGGGAGGGGGCCTCCGGGGCCGGGCCGGGAGGGCTCCGGGGGCCGGGGGGAGGGCCCCGGGCCGGGCCGGGGGGCTCGGGGCCGGGCCGGGGAGGGGGCGCTCCGGGGGGCCGGCCGGGGAGGGGGGGGGCCGGCCCGGGGGGGGGCCCCGGGGGGGCCGGGGAGGGGGCCCGGGGCCGGGAGCCCGGTGGGGGCGCGGGGCTGGCTCCCGGTTTGCGGTGCGGGGGAGGGGGGTGGGAGGCTGAATTGCAGGCGGTGGGGCCTCATGGGTTGCCCCATTCAGAAACCCCAGGGCTGGTGGGCGGAGGGGTGGGGGCGGGGACCCGGCACCGGGGTCTGACTGACAGCTTTCTCGGGGAAGCAGAACTGGCCACTCCCCCTGGGCTTTATCCAGGTAGCCCTCCCCCACGCCCGGCAAGGGCTCCCCCCTCGGGGATCAGGGCCCCCCCAAACCTTCCCGCCTCCCGCCACCGGACTCCATCCTGCCCCAACTGGTCCGGGGGAGGATGAGGGGCTCGAGGGACAAACCCTTTGCGCAGGACGCCCCTGCCTCACGGGCCCCCCGAGGCGCATCCGTTTCCCCAAGCCTCAATTTCCCCATCTATAAAGTGAAGAAAATCATACTTGTGGCTCCCGCCTCGAGGAGGGAGGATGAGGACGCAGATTTTCCCGACTCCAACCCGGGCACAGCCCGACCAGCGACAGCCTCAGCTCCTGGACAGGCCCCTTCCCCAGTAAAAAGGGCAGGGGCTCCGCAGCGGGAGCTTGGGTTCCAGCCCCAGCCGTGGCCCTCGCTGCTGGGGGTCTGTCTCCCGTGTGTAAGATGAGGGAATTGGACCAAATGACCCCCGCCACCCTTCTTCGATCCACATCTCTGGGCGATGAACACGGCCGCTCCGTGAACCAAGATACAGTGAGCCATGAGCCAATCAATTAGCATCTATTAGGGGCCGACCAGCTCTGGGGGTACAAAAAGTCTGGGGGAGCCGCCTCTGTCCTTAAGAACATACAGCTAAGAAGGGCGAGAACGTGCAAACAACCTACAAAATAAGCTCTAAAGTGATAAAGAGGATCCCGGCTGAGCCACGAAGGAGTTGCTGGCCATGGTCCTGAAGCGGGGCGGTCTTCGTTGCCTCCCCAACAGCGGCCCGGCCTCAGTTTCCTCCTCTGTGACACAGGGGGTACCTCCTCAGAGAAGGCTTCCCAGCGCTTTGTGAGGGTCACGTGGGATAATGTATGTAAAGTGCTCCAGCAAACCTTTAAGTACTATAGAAATGTCAGCTATTATTAGAGCTTTCGGGGGGCATCCCGCAGGGGGAGGGGGAGGAGGGGAGCTACAGCCTGAGGATCAGAAGCAGACTTGGCAGCTGCTGGAGGGTCAGCGTCCGGGCAGCCCCCCTCGCGGTGCCGTAGCCACTGCTGGTCCACTCCTCAGCTGTGTGAGCTTGTTCCAGTCTCCTTCCAGGCTATCAGCTTCCTCCTCCCCACAAGGAGGGGCTGGACTAGGGGCCCTCTGCAGCCAAGGACAGATCTGGCTCTCGTCAGCACTGACCTGGTGACATGGCAGCCACCGCCTGCTGGGAACGGACCGAAACCCCAGATCCCGGAGCTGTGTCCGTCACTCAGCGCCCCAGCTTGGTCTCCCTCCCTGAAGCCCCCGACTCTCCCCTCTCATTCAGTGTCCCCGGTCTCCCCTCTCCGGCTCATTCTCCACCCAGACGCCAAGATCTTCCAGGAGCACAAGTTGGACTGTCCTTCCCCCTTCCCAGGGCCAGGGCACCCTCCAGGCTCTGGGCTGACTCCCCCAGCCTTTGGCCATAATCTGGCTCCAGTTCCCTTTCCAGGCTTGCCACATGCCCCGATCCCCTGTGACGCCGTGATTCAGCCAAGCTTGACGTTCAGTGTACGTGACCTTCACCTCCTACCTCTGTGCCTCTGTATACCTAAAGTGCAATCCCCCCTCACGTTCACCTCTGAGAACCCCCCGGGTTCCTTCTACATTTAGCTGCAGCTCTGCCTCCCATAGGAAGCCCACCCTAACCCTGCCAGAGTGCTGATCTCTCCCCTTCCCTTCCCAATAACTTTATTTTTATTTCATCTGTAAATTATGTCATTATATGTGCACACCCTCCTCCCCATCCTCCTCCCCATTATTGAATATCCCTTTGGTTATCTCATAAGCTGCTGTGCCTAGTCCAGTGTCTGCGCGTAGTAGGTGCTTGCTAAGTGCTCGCTGGCTTGATGGGGCTGAGGAACCTGGACACACACTGGGGATGAGAAACCCGACACACTGGGGATGAGTTCTTTTTGCATCATGGCCACTGCGGGGAAGGCTAACCTGGGAGGGGGTGGGACGGGTATGAAGGGGGGGGGGGAGAACCACTCACGTCCGAGCGGATCCTGGCCCTCTCTCCTCCACTGCAGTTTCTCCCTCCTGGAGGGACAATTAGTGGACTCAGCCTTAATTAGCCAACAATCTCCTCCGGCTCCAATCTGAGCAGAGATCGGTGATGGAGCTCTGCCAGGGGGAGATGCCAGGGGAGATCTCAGGTGGGCAGGGGCCAGCTCTCGTCTGCTTGGGCAGCGTCTCCCCCTGCATCCATCGCCATGATGACCGCCTCTTCCTCTCCCGCTCCCCCCCATCACCTCTCCCCTGGGAGTCTCTGGGTTCAAGGCTCCTGTTACCAAGGGTCCCACCAACTGTGAGACTCAGGCCCCACACTCCCTGCTGCCAGAGGGACTGGCCACTGTGCGAGGCTGCCCTGGGCTGCGGCTCCCATCTCCTGCCTCCCAGGCTCCTCCAGCTGCCTCTCCTCCCTCTTCCTTACTTCTCTCCTTTGTTCTGTCACTCCACTACTAGGCCCCTGTCACCACAGCTTTTCCCGGCCCTTCCAAGAGAGCTTCCCTCCGCCCCCCTCCCGCTCCCGGCTTCCTCCATCATCCTTGCTGCCAGCCAGGGGCAGTGGGGGAAGGGGAGGCTCCCGCCAGCTCGGTCCCTTCTGTGGCTCCCACAGGCTCCAGAGGGCGATGCCCAGGCCGGGAGGAGAACTGGGGGATTCTGGGTGCAGCGGGGAAGCGTGGCCCCCTTCTAACAAACGTGGCTTCTGGGGATGACCTGGGTGAATGAGGTGTCCAGTCCCTCCCCCGTGGGTGCAAAGGGCTCCCCCCTCACTGCTGGAGGCAGGGCCAGGGGAAAGAAGAGAGGAATTGGGTTGTCATGGGGGGGCAGGGAAAGGGAAGCTCTGTCAGAAGAGGGACCCAGGTTGGACAGAGGCTTCCCAGCTCCCTAAATCTCAGTCAGATTTATCGGCCATCCTGACCAGAGAGAAGGCCACGGCCCAGCTCGCAGAGCTCAAGTCTTCCCTTGTCCAACATGGAAGCATGAGGTCTCCTCAACTCTCTTTAAAAGCCTGAGTTGGGGACCAGGCTGGAGGTTCATGGGGGCAATAAGGAGAAGGTGCAGGAGGAGCCTTAGTGGGGGGTTCGAGCTGGAAGGAGCCTCACAGACCATCGGGGCCAAATGCTTCATTTCATGGGGAAACAGGACAAATGACCTACTCAAGGTCACGCAGGTGGTAAGGACCAGAATTGGAATCCAGACCTCCTGAGTCCCTGGTTCCTTTGGTGCTTATCCCCACTTCCCTTTGCTGGGCAGATCGCAGCCCCCTTGGTTCCTTAGAGGCACTATGGGGCCGCGGTTCCCACCCTTCATCCCCGGTAGCCTCCACCCCGAGTCTGGGGATGAGCCTCTGAGATCTGCCAGGCTCGCCCCAGGAGGACTAGACACATTGTCTGCTGCCAAGCCCAGACTTGAAAGCTGTCCAGCTTGGCAGGACTTCTCTGAGCTTGCCCTCTGTTGGCGTTGCCTGCCAGTGCCCAAGGTCACCTCCGAGACCAGGGGGACATCAGTGGAAGCTTTTATGTAATGCACAACACAATGGGGACAAGCCAGGAAAGCGGCTGTGACCCTCCCTCTGAAGCTCGGTGAGGTAGGCCTTAGTGGGGGAAGGGCTGAGCCAGACCCAAGACAGGGGCGGCCCCAGGGGACAGATGGAGCACTGGGGGACAAAGTACATGAGCGCCAGCGCTGGCACTTCCACTTGCCTCCTGGGCGAGCAGGGACTCAGGGCGACTCAGGCCCCTCCTCAGTTTTCTCCTCTGTAAAATGAGCCAGTTGAACAAGGGGGTCTCCAAGGTCCCTTCTAGCTGGGTCTGATCGTTTGTGATCCTACCATGGAGTCCTCTGACCGACAAGGATTTGTCCAATGCATCGATGGGCAGCTGCTGTGCTTGGAACCAGAGGAGAAAGACATTTGAGGAACTTACATCCTCCCTGAGATCCACAGGCCGGGCCTTAGAACTCGACGAAGACACTGACCAGACAGAGAAGCAGGAAAGGCTTCCCCGTGGGCACAACTTAGGGCTTCGGGTCGAGAGCCGGGTGACGGAATCCTCCAGCCTGCCCTAGATCAGCCTGGGCCGGCTCAGGGGGATGGGCTCCTGCTCCCCAGAGCTCCGCCTGCAGGGGGGCTGCCCTTGACCCCAGTGGTATAGAAAGGGTGTATATATAGGGTATATATACCCTCTACCCAATGGTATAGAATGGATTCTTATTCAGGGAGTTCTAGACGAGACCCAAGGTCAGATTCAGTGACTCGAGTAACTCTGGGTCACAGATAACGGTGCCTGCAGGTAATGCTGCTTCTCCCCAGGGAGAAAGTCTCACTCAAGAGCTGTCCAGCAGCTGGGACCCCAACCCCACCCCCTGGGAGCTAGCGGTCCACTAGCCCGGTGCCTTCAAGGTAATAATAATTCATGTTTATCTATTGCTTTAAAGTGCACCAGGTGTTTTATGTACATCATCCGGTCATTGTCATCATCCTTTTCACAAACGAAGGAACTGAGGCTGAGGGAGGGGAAATGACTGGCCACGAGGGCAGGAGGTGGGCTTGGAGTCTGGGCTGTGTCCATGTCCAGCGCCCCCCCCCCCCGTCATGCTGCTTTCCTCCTGGGGCTCAGAAACCAGGCCTCCAGGAGCCGCCCTTGCCCAGCTCCTTGGGACATCGGGCCCCTTGCCCTTCTCCATCATACAGAGCCTCAGCCAGCCCATTTCGGTCAGAGAGGGCGCCGGGTTTCCGGTCACTGGCAACCTCTGTGTCATCTTTGGCTCCTTCCTCTCATCTACTCCCCCAACCCCAGTGCAATCAGTGTCTCATTTTATTTGTTCTAAAGGCATCTGGGCGACTCAGGGGCAGAAAGCCAGATGGAGAGGCAGAGACCGGAATCCAAATCTGTCCCTAGACTCACACTGGCTGTGTCACCGGAGACGAGCCACTCAGCCCTGCTTGCCTCAGTCTCCTCAACTATGAAATATAATAATATAATGATTTGTAAATAACATTTATAAAGTGTTTAGTATATAGTATATAGTGCCAAGTATATAGTAGGTGCTTACTAAATGCATGGCTCTTCCAGATCATTATACACGGCAACAACAAGATTATACAATGACCAATTCTGATGCACATGACTCTTTTCACCAATCAGGTGATTCAGGCCACTTCCATGACCTTGTGATGGGGAGAGCATCTGCACCCAGAGAGGATTATGGGAACTGGGTGAGGAATCCCAACATAACATCTCCACTCTTTTTGTTATTCGTTTGCATTTTGTTTTCTTTCTCCTTTTCTTTCTTTTTTGATCTGGTTCTTCTTGTACCACAAAAGACTTGCATAAATACATGTGCTTATATTGGCTCTAACATATATTTTTACAATGTTTAACATCTATTGGATTACTCACCATCTAGGGGAGGGGGTGGGGGGGATTGGAACGTAGGGTTTTGCAAGGGCTAATGTTGAAGAATTATCCATGCATCTGTTCTGAAAATAAAAAGCTGTAATAAAAAAAATAAACGTGTGGTTAATTTCCTACTTTCTTTTCTCTTTCGAATTCATCCCCTTCTACTTATGGGGACGGACTCACCCCCTGCCTGGACAATCACACCGGCCTCCTAATTGTTCTCCTGCCTCCCCTCAAGTTTCTCTCGTGTCCTTCACACGGCTGCCCAAGTGATTTTTCCTGAGGAGGAGATCTAACCATGTCACTCCCCTCCCTGATATAGCCCAGGAGCCCCCACCATGTTAACTCTCTGAGCTAATGTGAGCGGTATCTAAAGCCTCTCCCCACTGAGCCCAGCCTAGTGCTCCCCTCTACGAGCCACAGTCCAGGCAAACTGACCCTGCTGCTGTTCTTCAGCTACAACACTACATCCACCCCCTCCTTCCCCAGGGTTGGTGCTCCTTCTCCTCCTCACCCCTTTCCGAACCCCTCATGCCCTCCAAACCTCCCTCAGCCACCCCACTCTGCGGCCTTTTCTGACCCCCAGCTGCCTTTGTTTATCTACAAACTTTATATTTATTGTGCTGTGGTTGGGCAGCCACTTCCTACTCCCTGAAACTGCATTTGGGATCTTCTTGTCAGAGACACTGAAGTGGCTTCCATTTCCTTCTCCAAAACATTTTACAGGTGGGGAAACTGAGGCAAATATAGCTTAAGTGACTTGCCCAGGATCACACAGCCAGGGGATGTTTGAGGCTGGATTTGAACTCAGGAGGATGAGGCTTTTTGACTCCAGATGTTGCTCTATCCATGAAGTTCCATGAAGGAAAGCCCAGGCCCATTTTTTTTTTTATTCCCAGTGTCTTGCACACAGTTGGTGCTGAATAAATGCTTGTGGCACTTAATCTCTGAGCACTCTGCCTGTGGCAACTCTCTGCCTGGGTGTCCGGATAGGCTCCTTGTCTCTGCACTTGTTTACTTCCTCATAAGAGGGAGGGTTGGTCTGAGTGATTTTCTAAGGTCTCCCCCAGACCTAAATCCTCGGATCCTGCGGATGCTCACTGGGACCTTGCAGGTGTGGGGGGCGGCTGAGGGGTGGCTGAAGGAGAGATGTTGCCAGGGGCGACTACCTTAGAATCATGGATCTATCGGAAGGGACCTCAAGAGGTCAGCCGGACCTTCCCGTGAGGAAACCGAGGCGCAGAAAAGTCAAGTGATTTACTTAATGTCATGTTTTTGTCCCAGGCCCAAGCTAACCAGACTGTTCAAATACAATTTTTCCCCTGTGGAAAAAGGGGGAACCTTCCCATGATCCAATGAAATGGGCCCCTCTACCTTTCAGTTTTCCTTGGCTATGCTAAGACTGGTGATTGGGTTAGATGCTCCCATGTCTCCTACAGGGTATGCTGACCCAACTGTCCCTGAGGCTGCCTCTCCCTCCTGCCTTGTTCTCATCCCTCACTTGTCTCTTACCAGTCTGTCAGGTCTTTACCCTGCTCTCTCTGTCTCTATCTCCTCCCCACCCCCTCTCTCTCCCTCCCTCCCCCCACCTTCCTTCACTTTCTCTCTCCTGATTTAGCCAGCACCATGGACAGGGACAAAGGGGCAGCTTCCATTCTTCTGCTTTCCTTGGGTGGGTGGATGGGTCAGCCTAACCTGAGCCATTCTGGAGTGAGGTGAAGGCACAGAGATGAGAGCGTTTGCCAAACCTCTGCTGCTCCTCCCTGTCCTTGATCTGCAGAAACTGCCTTCCTGGGTTTGGAACCCAGGAAAAACAGAGGGTGAGGGGAGGAGGTGAGGGGAGGAGGTGAGGGGAGGAGGGTGAGGGGAGGAGGGTGAGGGGAGAAGGTGAAGGGAGGAGGGTGAGGGGAGGAGAGTGAGGAGGAGGTGAGGGGAGGAGGGTGAGGGGAGGAGGGTGAGGGGAGGAGGTGAGGGGAGGAGGGTGAGGGGAGCTGTTTGAGAGTCTTGGAAGTCTGAGGTCACTCCTAGCATGGGGTAGGGGGACCCAGCTGCCAGGAGTACCCAGCAGACAGCAGAGAAAAGGCAAGAGAAGCAGAGGCAGATGACCCTTGGCTATAGCCTGACCCACAGGGCAGCTGAATCTCTTGGTACGGTCCTTCCCTAGGAAGGGGCTGGGGTAGAAATGGGAGGGAATGGGGACAGAAATGTCCACGTACCCTGGTCCCTCCCATAGCGACATTTCTGTTCCCATTCCCATCACTTCTCTCTCCCAGCGCCCAACTGTTATTCTCCTCCCCTTCCAAACATACACACACCTGCCTGGTTGTCTCCTGTTTGCAGGGGGGCATTTGAGGGGTCCCTTTTTTTCGAATGGAAGAGGGGCCCCGGGTTTTAAGCTGAATCAGCCCTGCCTCCCCCCAGCACCCAGGTATCTCCCTGAAACACCCTCCTGCTCTGCCCCGCCTCTCCCCCCCCCCTTCCCCACAAGCCACTGGGGAGAGTCATTTCATTTCTCAAATTAAAAATCCATTCTGCTGTCGTGAATAATAGATGGGACAAGTGCTCGCAGGGAGGCGGGCGGCCGGGCCCTGGAGTTACCGTGGGCCGGAGCGTCCCAGGGTGCAGGGGCCAGCTGCGAAGTTCCGAGGGGGTCTCGCCCACTCAGGCCAGCCAGAGCCTGCCCCGCCCCCTCTCCTGGCTGAGAGCAGCTCTTCCCCAGACCCTTTGGGCTTTGCGAGTTAGAGCCGGGCTCGGACAGGCTGCTGAGGGGGCTGGCTTCTTGGTGGGGCCTCACGTCCCTCCTCTCCCCCCTCCCCCTTTATTTCCCCCCCCCCCCGTTTCCCAGGTGAGCTTTCCCTCCCCAGATGGGGGCTGCTCTCCTCGGCTACTCCCCCCCCCCAACTCCCAGCAGCTCTGCCTTAGCTTCCCGATCTCTGGGGGCCCTGGGTCATTCTGGGGGGTCTCCTTGCCGACCTTTCTGGGGGGGGAGAGAAGGGGGCACTAGGAGCCAGCCAGGCCAGGCTGGGGAATCACTTTCCCTGTGTCAGGGCCTGATCCTCAAGGTCTCAGTCTGGACAAAGGCATGAGGTCTGCACACAACAAGCTCAGCAGTGGGGGTTTGGGGGGCAGTTCCAGAGCCACGTGGCAGCTCAGAGCCTCAGTTTCCACATCAAGACAAAGGAATGAGAGTCTCAGACAAGTATTAGGGTGGGGGATGGGGAGGCAGCCCGAGACCCCCAAGGAGCTCAGAGCCTCAGTTTCCCCACCGTCACACTGGGCAGCCCAGCAGCTTCCCACCCCAGGGTGGGGCCACGGGGCAGGGGCTGGAGGCTAAGGTGAAGAAAAAGAGATCGGGGGGGGGGGGGCTGGAGATAAAGGACAGGCAGGAGGCAGCCAGGGATGCTCTGGCTGCCGGATTGAGAGGCGGCTAATAGATCAATGGCAGATAGGGAGATGGATGGGGGGAGGGGGGAAGGGGGGCCAGGAGAGCGGGCAGGGGCTCGGAGCTCGAGGAGCCCCGGTGGGTCGATGGGCAAGCTGAGGGAGGAGCAAGGAGGAGGAACTGAGGCTGGGGCCGGGAGTGGGGTGGGGGGAGGCTTGTCTGGGCTCCTTTTGCCAGGAGAGCGCCGTCTCCCCAGACAATATCCATTTTTATATTTCTTGGAAATTTCACGGCATTCATTTCGGAGAAAATAAAAGCTGTCATTGCCAGAGAAATGATACCAATCGGGGCTGAAAAGGCTGGGAAATTATCCTCCCCGAGACAGAACATTGGGGGGAAAAATGCAGATTAAAAGCACAAAGAGACACTTTGCCATCGCCCTGCCCACCCCCACCCCCTTTGCGGAATCACCGCGTTTTACATAATTCCACAGCTCCCGGTTGGAATTAATTTCGCCCGAGAGGAGGAGGGAAGGACGGAGGGAGAGAAACCAGAGCCAGAAGCAAAGCCAAGGAGAGGGAGATGAAAAGATAGCTGACGAGCAGAGACCCGGGGCTCGGAGGGGCCTTGGAGGCCGCCCAGCCTCCTCTCCCAGAGAAGGAAACTGAGTCTCGGCCGGGGAGTCACACGCGGCAGGGTCCCAGGCAGGAGGAGGCAGAGCTGGGGGGGAGGCGGGGACTTGAGCTCAGAATCCACCGTCCAGGCTCACAGATGTGTGACTGTGGGAAAGTCACTTCCTCCCAGAATCTCTCTGGTTAAAATGTAAAAATGGAGCATCGCCTGCGGGACTCCAGCCCAGTCCTTTCCCTCAGGCCTCGGCTCCCTCCTGGCCACATGAGGGGGTTGGAAGACTTTCAGTTAAAAATCTGTGGCCTTGGGGTCGCTCCAGACCCGGCAGAAACTGGGGTCGGATGAGCTGGGAAAATTCAAATAATAATCAATCATTAGGCCTAGTCAGGCCGGCCATCCCCAACCCTGCCCTCAGGGGGTTACGCTCCAGGGGGGGGATAATGTGTTTCCATCTGGAGAGACCAAATACATATGAGGGAATTTGGGGAAGCATATGTCGGTTAAGGGCTCTCTGGCTAAAGCGCTTGGTTCAAAGATTTCATCTGCCATAGTCACTTCCCCTCCTTGGGCCTCAGTTCCCTCATCTGTAAAATGTCATGTCTCTCTGCTGGCCTGGGAGGCTGACCGACTGCTGGCCTGTCTGTGCCTCTGCCTGTCTGTGCCTCTGCCTGTCTGTCTGCTGGTTTCTTTGTCTGCTTGTCTGTTGTCTGCTGGTTTGTCTGACTGCCTGTTTGCTGCTTTGTCTGATGATTTATCTGTCTGCTGGTTTGTGTCTGACTGTCTGTCTGCTGGTTTGTTTGTGTCTGACTGTCTGTCTGCTGGTTTGTTTGTGTCTGACTGTCTGTCTGCTGGTTTGCATGTCTGCCTGCATCTGTTTGTCTGCCTTCTAGTTTGTCTGTCTCTCTGCCTGCCTGTCTCTGTCTGCTTGCATCTGTTTGTCTGCTTGTCTGCTAGTTTGTCTGTCTGCTGCTTTGTGTCTGCCTGCCTCTGTCTGTCTTCTTGTCTGCTGGTTCTTCTGTCTGCCTGTTTGTTGGTTTGTCTATCTGCTTGTCTGTCTGCCTGCATCTGTCTGCCTGTCTGCTAGTTTGCCTGTCTGTCTGCTTGCCTGTCGTTCTGATTGTCCTTCCCAAGCCCTTTGAACAAAACCCCCTCTTTCTTCCTGGGCAGTTACAATAATTACAAGACTCATAGACCCTCGTGTGGTGCTTTATAGGCTGCAAAAAGTCCTTTTCTGGCATTCTCTGCTGAGCTTCCCGACCAGCGTGGGAGTCAGCGAGGGACCCCAAGATCTTTTACAGGACCCCTTTCCTTACTCTTTACTGACGTCAAGTACTTTGCAATCTGAAACCTGAAACTTCTTGCTACTCTTTGAATAACACCCCACAGATCTCCAGTCTGGGCACTTTCTCTGGCCTGGAATTCCCTCCTCCTTCATCCCCGACTCCTTCAGGTCTCACTCAGTCTCACCTTCTCCAAGCAGCCTTTCCAGAGTCACATTCATTTTAACGCCTTCCCTCCAATGGTCCTTTCCAGTTTACGTTGTTGTCTATGACTTGGTTGTTCGTATGTTGTCTCTCATTAGACTGTAAGATCCAGGAAAGGAAGTATCTTTTTTTTATATCCCTTGTACTTAGCACAATGCCTTGAATACAGTAGGCGCTTAATAAATGCCTGCTGACTATTCACTCTTCTATCATCTTAGACTTGTGACTATCATCTGTAACTTGTGACTTCCCCTTTCTTCCTACTGGGTTTCTTCTCCTTGGAGTCGTCCCAGAGTTCCAGCCAGTCAAGATCTTTTGGGACCTGCTCTACCACTGGCTTTGGATCCCTCCCTCCCAGCTTTCCGGCAGCTGCATCTGTGCCTTTTCCAAGCCATGGTAAAAAAAAAATACTAAACAGCCCAGAGCCACAATCCCGTGGCCTCCTGTTCCTCAGTTTCCCTCCCTCCCCAGCTTTAAAATAAGGAACACACGCTCATTTGAGGAACTTTGGCCACTTATAACATCACAAGCGGGTCCATCAGGAACTGCCTCTCTTATGGCAGCAAGTTCTGGAGGAAGTCTGCCTGCCTCGTGACATCTTCCCTCTTGTTAAAGGTGAGTTCTGCTGGGGACGGAGCCCCCGGCTTTCCCACTGGTAATCACTAACCTCCCCTTCGGGACGGAGCCACCGCCAGCAGCATCATAAAATCTTTGCCTCTTGATTTGAATAAAATAAAATAAAATGAGGAATATGATCCAGTCCTCTGAGCTCTCTTCCCGCTCTCTGGCTATGAATCTATGATCCCTTATGTTTACAGCTGCATGGATTTTAGAAGGTACTTGAAAGGCCAAGAGGAGGCCGGGGAATAATCAAAGCGAACTGACTTACATGAAGTGTTTGCAAAGAGCTTTAACAAACACCACCTCGTTTGTTCCTTACAGTATCCCCATTTGGGGGTAGCTAGGGGGTGCAGTGGGTAGAGCACCAGCCCTGAAGTCAGGGAGACCTAAGTTCAAATCAGACCTCAGACACTTAACACTTTGTAGCTGTGTGACCTTGGGCAAGTCACTTAACCCCAATTGCTTCAGCAAAAAAAAAGCAAAAACCCCACAAAATCCCCATTTTAGAGATAAGTATGTTGAGATTCAGAAAGGGATGGTTAAATACTACCAGTAAATGTTGGTGGATTTCAACCCAAGTCCAGGATGATTTCCATTACGCCATCTTGTTTAAGATGTCAGCCTGAAGGCCGACAAGATCTCTCTATGGATCCCTCTCCAGTCTCTTGGTCTTTTCAAAATCAGTGGCACACGACAGGGGAAAGAGTGATGCATTTCATAGCAGGAGACCTGATTGTCCCTTCTCCTCCCTGGGTGACTTTGGGCCTCTATTTCCTATCTGTAAAGTGCGGGAGATAGCGGAGATGGCCTCCAAGGGGCCCTTCTAGTTTTAAACCTGATTCTGTGACTCCAGACTCCAGGCTCCTGGATGTCTCCTCCCTCGGCACGTGCCCTTAGTGCAGGGTGAGCCGAGATTTCCCTCCCTCATGATGCTCCCATCTCCTTAGGAATCCATGTTTTCATTTCTGTAACACTCGCCCTGACCCACGGTGGCCAACAGTAGGTGTCTAATACACGGATCCACGAATTAAGCAACTATTAAGTGCCTTTTGTTAGCCATACCCTTTGCTGGGTGCTTATGTGCCAAGCAAAAACTGACACCGACTCTACTCTCAGGGAGTTATCATTCGACAAGTATCTAAGTCCTGCACAAACATTCATTAATCATTTACCGTGGCCGGGAGCATCGCTGGGTGATGGCCACCCCAAGACAAAACCACCCGTCTTTGAGGAGCTTCCACTCTGCGCAGGGAGATGTGTACACAATGTGTGTGCATGTGCCCAATGAGACCTTAGCTGGGTGAAGGCGGGCAGCGGCGCAAAATCCCGGCTGCTGGGTCTACAATGCCCGTCAGCTGGGGTACAAAGGAGACTGGATTCTCAGCACTGCAGGCCATATAAAATGACCCCCCCCATGAGAGGGTCTGTGGTCTGGGCCCCTAAGCCCACTCCCCACAGGATTTCTCCTCCTCTCTCAGCCCTAGGTGCCCTCTGTCTCCAGGCAGACCCCAAGCAAAGCCCCCTTCTCTGAATTCAGGGAAAATGCAGTAGGCATTAAAAAAGCTTTACTGAGGAATTAGTGGGAAAGGTAAAATAAAATATAATTAGCCCAGACTCATAGAACTGTCAAGCCACAAAGACAGAGGGGAAAGTCTTCCGTTTAACCCTCTCCCTCCTTTCCTTTTCCTGCTCTGACCTTTGTCTGGCTTTTGCCAGCAGCCTTGGCAGAATTCTTGGTAGCAGCTGAGGCTGCCCTGGTCATCTAGAGCCAGCCTGTCAACTCATCCCACGGGACTATAAAGGACGGCACCGGCCCTTCGTCACCCACAGCCTGGGGAGCTGAACCTCGAGTCCTGACAAAACTCAAACACCTATTATCAAAGGGGAGGTTCGTGAGCACCTGGGAAAAAAACCAGCAACTACCGAAGCAGCTTGGGATCACCGAGAGTAACCGGGGTGTCATGGTAAATGTTTAATGACCGGCTCTCTGGAGGGGGAAAGTATGTAAGAAACACTTAACCTACATTATTAAAATTTTCCCATCCTTTTCTTAAGTCTACACAAGCAACCAAGCAATAATTTGCAGTGTTTGCTGATTTCCTAGATGGAGACGCTCACAATTTAAGGATTCACTCCCCTCAAGGCCCTAGGATCTGGTTCCAAGAGTAAATCATGTAAGAGGAGATATAAGCAGGCAGCTCCTTCCATTTGTTGCAGAGACTATAGTTGTAGGTCCTATACATGGTGGGTGTGATGTCAGGCATTTCCCTTGAATTGGTTAATTTTACTCAACAGTCTTTTGCTTCTTTGTTATCAAGGGATGGCTCTCTAAAAAGAGGGAGGAGGGATTTATGAGGAAATATAGGCAATAAAAAGCAGACAAAAGAGTCAATAACAAAGGGGACAGCTGCTATCCATTCACACCTTCAACATCTTTTATTTGTGAAGTTGATTTTTTGCACCAAAGGGCAGGGCTTTGCTTTATCCAATTCCATCTTGTCAGATTTGGTTCAATGCTCCCCGTCATGATCCTTTTGGATCATGATTTTTGTCTTTCGCTGTTTTAACTGCCCCCCCCCAGCTTTGGACTCTGCTCTCACCTTATTTCCCCTTTCACCAGGTGACCAGACTGATGGGTAGTGCTATAATCAAGGTAATGCTGTAAATGTAGTAGTCTCTTTGGCTAAAAACAAGAGCAACAAAATCTGATTTCCATCAGCAAAGAAAGAGCCTCTTTGTTGGAGTGAGAACAAGTATTTCCTGGTGGATGTGGGAAGGTGTGACCTGGACGATGGTCCAGTTAAGGGCATTCAGGGCTTAGTGAACCGCCAGGTCCGTTCCATGGTGACTAAGGGGTCAATGTCAACATGGAGGAAAGTCTTAAGTGGAGTGCCGCGGGTTTCGGTCCTCAGTCATCCTATGTTCATTATTCCCTTTACTCATCTGAGTTAAGAAAAAGTAGAATTCTTGTCAATTTTTTTTGCTTGATGCAAAACAACCCGGGCTGGGTCACACGCCAGTGATTCGAATCAGGATCCTAGATGATCTCCAAGGCTAGAACAATGGTTCACATCTGACAAATTTCATTCTAAATGTAAATGTAAAAACACTAACATCGGTTCAAACAATCATCTGTATGGTACAGAAGAGAGAAGATATGTCTAGACAATAGTTCCTCTGAAAAGTATCTGGGTGGAGGCTTTCCTGGGATCACAAGTTAATATGAGCCAATACTGCATTGTGGTTGCCAACAAATGAATGAAATCATAGACTGCAGTAATCAAAGGGAAATGATGATCGTGCTGTACCCGCAGCTGCTCAGACTATATGTGGGAAAGTGAGCCCCCTTCTGATGCCATATTCTAGGAAGGACATTGATGGAACATGGCCAATTTGACAAGAGAATTGGTGACCTGTCTTAAGATAAAATGAACCTGTGTTATTAAGATAAAGGAGAAAAATTTAAGAGGGACATAAGAGATGAGGGTCATATAGTGGAAGAGCCTAAATCTGGAGTTGGGCAAAAATATGTGCTCAAATCCTATCTCTGACATTCATTAGTTGTGTGACTCTGAGCAAGTCACTTAACTTATCTGTGCCTCAGGTTCCTTATTTGACAGTGGAGTTAATAATAATCCTATTATTGTGAGGACCAAGTCTCTTTATATATGGAAGGCATCTTCCCTTTATATTATAGCATTCTTCAAGGATTTAGGGTCATAAGATTTAGATCTAGAAGGGAATTTAAAATCATCCAGTGTTAAACTCCTTAAAAATATTAAAAGGAGATTCAGAGAAGTTAAGAGTCTAAAGAGAACTAAATGAAAAGAAAATAAACATTTAGTAAGCACCTGCTATATGTCAAACACTGTGCTAAGTGCGGGGGAGACAAAAAGAAACTAAAGATAATATCACTCCTTGAGGGGTAGACGACAAACAAACAAAAATATATGAAATAAGGATAGAGAAGGAAGGCGATGGAACAAAGAAGAGTTGGGGAGGGCTTCCTGGAAGAGATGGCACTTCTGCTGGGACTAAGGGAAGCTAGGGAAGTCAGTAAGTTGAAAAAGGAGAGCATTCTGGACAATCAGAGAATGTTCGAGAATAAAAGATGGAGCGTCTTATTGGTGGAACGACTGGGCGGCTGCTGTCGCCGAATTGAAAAGTTTGTGTCCGAAATCTGGAATTATGTTCAAAAAGATTATACATATATAACTTATATCAGCTTGTTTACTGTTTGGGGGAGGGAGTGGTAAGAGAGGGAGGAAGAAAAACATTTTGAACTCAAAAGGAATGTTGAAAATTATCTTTACATGTATTTGGAAAATTAAAATACCATTGAGGAAAAACATGTGTCGGGGATAAAGTCGGGAAGGAAGATTGGAAAAGTAGGAAGGGGAAGGTTACGAAGGGCTTTGAATGACAAATAGGCCATTTTGTATTTGGTCCTGGAGGCTGTATCTGAAAGTTTAATAATATTATAATATTAATCTATTAATTAAAATATTAATATAACATATGGTATTAAAATAATATCTTAATAAATTGACGTTTATCGAGTGTGGGTTGAGGATGGAGAAGGGGATAGAGTTTGACATGAGGAAAATCAAGTGGCTGAATGGAGGGTGAATCGGAGTGAAAGTCAGGCAGGAAAAGGCCCCAGAAGCTTTTGCAATATTCCAGGGCTGAGGTGATGGGGGTGAGAGAGAGTGAGGAGTTGAGGACGACACTTGGGTTGTGAGTTTGGGTGATGGGAAGGACAGTATTGCCATCGACAATGACAGGGAAGGTAGGAAGTGAGAAGGATCTGGGGGAAACATAATGAGTTCCATTTAGACACATCGAGTCTAAGATGTCTTCTGGACTCCCAGTTCTAGATGTCTGGGGGGCAGTTGAAGATTGGAGGCCAGCAGAGAGTTGGGGCAGGATGGGTAGATGTCCCTGGGTCAGAATCCCTGACAGAGTGGGGGGGAGGGGTTGGTCATTAATTCCCAGGAGGTAGGAAGTGTAGATTTAGAATTGGAGAGAAGCTGAGAAACCCTCTAGTTCAATGTCCTCCATCTGAACGATGAGGCAATAGAGAGATTAAGCCACACAAGCCGTGGCGAGGGGGTGGGGGGCTTGGATGTTCTTGAGTCTAAGGCTCTTCCATTTACACCACGGGGGAGGGCTATTTCTGGGAGAAGCATCGGGCTGGTTTTGCTGGGCCCCAGAGGGCAGATCTGGAAACGATGGCGAGAGCGATTTTAGATGATGTAAAAATAACTTCTTCATAATTAGTGCTGTCCTGGGGTAGAATAGGTGGCTTCAGGAGGTAATGGAAAAGCCATTATAGGAAGTATTCAAGCAGAAGCTCCATGGGCTCCTGTCAGGAAAACTGGAGATGAGATGACTGATTCCAGGTGAGGTGGCCGGCTTCCCCAGGCCAGACGACCAGAGAATCATCGTCAGGATTCTCTGCTTCTCCTTGAAGCAACCAATATTCTTTATGGTACTGGAGAGGATCACCAGACTTAGCACCGCCTTCCTGGCTTTGAATCTCGGATACTTCTTTGGGTCTCAGTTTCCTCATCTGTAAAGAGAGGGTCAGATCAGCTATCCACGAAGGTCCCTTCCGGCTCTAAATGCTGCTCCTTGAACAAAACCCTCCGTCTCTGGACTCGGCATATTCTCGGGCTGTCTCTGCCCACCTGGAATGTTCTCTCTTCTCATCTCTGCCTTCCTCCAAGTCCCAACTAAAATCTCATTTTCTACACAAAGGCTTTTATTATGCCTCTTCATTGGAGGGATTCCCCTTTTTAGTTATTCTCCTTTTTAATTATTTCCAATTTTTCTCTGCATATGGCAGGCTTGTACATAGCTCCTTGTTGTTTCCATAAGACTGTGAGCTCCTTGAGGGAAAGGCTGCCCTTCCTTTATCCCCACTGCCTAGTGTGGTGTCTGACTGAATAAAGCTATGACCCAATCTAAGGCCCTGTGAACTAGGATCAAATTCTACTTCTTCCATTACCACCTATATGACTTGTGACAAGTCCTGTAATTTTTCTGGGCCTCAGTCTCCTCATCTGTAAAATGGGTGGCCGAACTACAAGGCCTCCAGTGTCCCTTCCAGCCAGAAATCTATGAAACAAAAACATTATCGAAACTGGCTCGTTGCTGGACCTTTGACTATTCCTCATCCCTCTGGTTTATTCATGGAAATGAGATCATGAATAGACACTTAAAGACTTAAGGGCCCCTACTCACATCCTTCCAGGGCTCAGATTATGGGCTCCGTCCAACTTCCTAGGTGCACCAGTCTTTTGTCCCTTAACTCCAGTATTCACCTCCCCCCTGCCCTCAAGAGAATGGGCCAATCCAAAGTCCCTGTTTCAAATAATAATAATGGATCCCAACAATCCCAAGACACACAGTCCGATTTCCCTCGACATCGAGGGCGGGGGGATTTCTTTCCTGGGTACAAGCAGGTCCATGAAGGGCAAGTCTGATGGACTGCTGGACTTATCTTCAATCACAGGCTTTACTCGAGTCCCCTGGGGTCAAAAAAGAAAGTCCCCGAGTTTCTTAGGTGGAAATGGCTGGGAGGGGCCTTTTTGGAAAGAAGAATCGAAAGCTTCATCAATCCCTTGGGGAGGTCAAAGTTCAGCACCTTATACCTTCTCCCTTTTATTGACGCCTGCTGCTCTGCTCCTCAGGCAGTCTCCCTGTCTCCCCTGCCCTACCTTTGAGTTGGCGAGGGATCGCCTGGAATTTATGATGCTCATTCTTAATAAAAAAAATAATAAAATGGGAAAGCTTTGAGGATTTCAGGCTTCTTCATTTCCCTGCTCCTTGTGGGGTTGGAGTTTGTCCCCTTTTCAGCCCAGGCTTTCCTCCATCTCTTCCTTTCTCCCTCTCCTTTCACTTCTGTCTGTACTGCGCTCTCTCTCTCTCTCTCTCTCTCTCCCCGCCCCCCCCCCCCCCCCCCGCCTCGGCCTTGGCTGTTCCCGCCCCCCCTCCCAGACCGCTGCGGTCCCTGCTCCCCCATCACACACGCGAGCTGACAGGTAGGGGGCGAGGGGGGGAGGATTGGGTAGGGAAGAGGGTGGAGCCGCCAGCGCTGCCCCCTCTACCGGGGCTGGCAGCTCGGCAGAGTCCTACGCCGCGTCTGGGAGAACGAGTCCGACTCGGCTCTCGGCCAGGGCCAGTCCCAGCCCGGGCCGGCCCCGTGCCCAGCCCCTCCTCAGCCGCGGTTCCGGGGCCCGGGTAAGTCCGCCCTGTCTGCCGTGTGTGCGCCTGCCCCCATCTCCGAGCACCGTTCTCTCTGCTGTCTCTTTGTCTCTCCCGTCTCTTCCGTCTCTGGCGCCATCTCCATTCGGGTCTCTGCCTGCCGGGAGGGGACAGTCCGCGGCTGGCCAGGTGGGGCGGGGGGTTAGGTCGGGGGGAGGGGGTGGGGGGGGGAGGCTGAGCCCGGGGAGAGGCAAAGTTTCCTCAAGTTCGGGCTGCCGGGGGAGTACCTGTGGAGCCGGGCGCTGCCCGCCGGGCACCCCGGTCCCGAATCCTCGGGCTGCTCCCTCGGCCCGGCTGAGGCGGGAGCCGAATGCCGGAACCTCGGCCGGCTTCGCGGGGTTGGCCAAGGTTCCCGGGAAGGGGCGAGCCGGCGACAGCAACGCCCGGGCACCGGGAGCTCCAGAACCTCGGACAGCTCCCGGGGGCTTCTCCCAGTCCCGCTGCGGAGGAGGGGGAGGAGGAAGGTGGGGGCAGGGCAGCCGGCGACCTGGAGCTCCGGGGGAGAAAGTTTGCTTTGGACGCGCTTTCGGGGGGCCCCGGGCTGAGAGTGGGGAGGCAGTCGGAGAGGAGATGGCTTCGGAGTCTTCCTCCGGCTCTCCGCTCCCTTCCCTCGTCCCTCTCTCGGGCCGGCGCTGGCCGCGGGGCTGCCCGGTACAACCTGTTTGGGAACAGACATTATCCCACCCCCGAGGCACGGGGCCCGCCCAGTGCCTGCGCAGCACCTCCGTTAGGGAGCGGGGCTGGCTCTAGGGAGCAAAGCCGGGCGCCCGGCTCCCCGCTCTCCCCCTTCCACCTGGCCTCTCGGATCTCCTTCTACAGCCTCTCCTTGACCCCCTCCTTCTCTCCTCCTCTTTCTGCTTCCAGCCCTGCCATTCACTTGCCATCATTTATTCCCGAGGGAGAGGGGAGCCGGGGCTGGGGAGCCCGAAGGAGGGCCGGGGCCGGGGGAGGGGAGCGGTTCGGAGGCCCCATCCCGGGCAGCGGGGGCGGACTTGGCCCCCGCCTCCACGTTCCGCGGGCTCGGTCCGAGGCGAGGGAGGGAGCCCCCGGCTGAGCCCCGAGCGGAGGCCACGCCGGCAGTCTCGGCAGGCGGATGGCCCCCGAGCCCGGACTCTCCTCGCCCCTTCCCTTCTTCCCGCAGGCTGCAGCCCGGACCATGAGGAGGCAGCCGGCGGCGGCGGCGTCGGGGACGGAGCGGCGGCATCTCGTGTAGCGGGCGCCGGGGGCCGGGAAGGGGCGGCCCGGGGAGGGCGGCCGGCGCCATGGAGCCCACTTACTCGCTGACCGCGCACTACGACGAGTTCCAGGAGGTCAAATACGTGAGCAAGTGCGGCCCCGGCAGCTCCGGGGGAAGCTCCCTGCCGCACGGCTTCCCCCTGCCGCGGGCCGCCGCCGGCTCGGGCCGCGGCGCCTCCGGGGCCGGCTTGAGCCGCTGGAACCGGCGCGAGGTGTGCCTGCTGTCGGGGCTGGTGTTCGCCGCCGGCCTCTGCGCCATCCTCGGGGCCATGCTGGTCCTCAAGTACCTGGGGCCCGGGCCCGGCGGCGGGGGCGCGGGCGCCGCGTGCCCCGAGGGCTGCCCCGAGCGCAAGGCCTTCGCCCGCGCCGCGCGCTTCCTGGCCGCCAACCTGGACGTCAGCATCGACCCCTGCCAGGACTTCTACTCGTTCGCGTGCGGCGGCTGGCTGCGGCGCCACGCCATCCCCGAGGACAAGCTCACCTACGGCACGATCGCCGCCATCGGCGAGCAGAACGAAGAGCGCCTGCGGCGGCTGCTGGCCCGGCCCAGCGGCGGGCCCGGGGGCTCGGCCCAGCGCAAGGTGCGCGCCTTCTTCCGCTCGTGCCTCGACACGGCCGAGATCGAGCGGCTGGGCCCCGGGCCCATGCTGGAGGTGATCGAGGACTGCGGGGGCTGGGACCTGCGCGGCGCCGGGGCCCAGCGCTGGGACCTCAACCGGCTGCTGTACAAGGCGCAGGGCGTCTACAGCGCCGCCGCGCTCTTCTCGCTCACCGTCAGCCTGGACGACAAGAACTCCTCGCGCTACGTCATCCGCGTGAGTGGCCGCGGGCGCGGCGTGGCCGCCGAGGCGAGGGGGCCGGGGGCCCTCGGGTCACCGCGCCCTGGGCTGGGCCGGGGCCCCCACGCCCACGCGCGCCGCCGGCCCGCTTCCTACTGCTCGCCCCGAGGGGCCGGGGCTGAGCCCCCCCATCCTAGCCGGTGGTGGAATCCCTCCACGCCACTGGGTCGCCCTGGGTGGGTCACGCCTGCCACCTGGCTCTCGGTTTCCCCGCCTGTAAAACGCCGGCAGCTAGCTGGCTTCCCTAAGGGGGCCCGCCCTGTTCCCTCCGCTTACATCCCGCGGGGCCGCCTCGGGTCCCGGAGTCCGCGTCCCTCCTCTACAGAGCGAGGGGCTTCGATTAGATGACCCTTAAGGGCCTTACAATCCCAGATTTAGGCTCCTCTGAGAAGAGGGCGCCCATGAGACGAAGACTGAAGGTCACCCGCCCCTACTTACAAGCTGCCTGCCTCCTAAGCGCCCAGGCCAGCGTGATTTATCCCCCTTTCGTAGTTGGGGAAATTGAGGCTCAGAGAGAAGTGGTTTAGTCAAGATCACAGAGTCAAAGGCGGGCTTCGTACCCAGAGGGAGCCTCCGGGGGGATGCTCGGGTCCGGATGCCCCCAGAGAACAGCAAGGGGCCAAGCTGGGAGGGGGGGCGGGGAGGAGTCGGCAGGTGCTTAGGGGACGCGAGCTGGACCACGGTGGCCGTTCCTCCTGATAGCCCTCAGTGCGAGAGGAGAGGGGAGGGAGAGGGGAAGGAAGGAGCGAGCGGAGAACGGGGGAGCGGGGACGGGAGGAGGGGAGAGAGGGGAAGGAAGAAAGCGGGAGGTGAGGAGGTAATTTCCCCTGGAGTAATTGCGGTGTTTAGCGGAGCAGCGGGGAGCCCGCAATTTCCCAGGCCACAAGCGGGCGGGCTGCAGGGAGGGAGGGAATTCAGAGCGGGGGCGGCCGCTCCGGAGCCGTCAGCTGTGTGTATGTGGGGGAGTGCGGGGGAGGGCACTGGCCTCCAGCAGCAGGGGGCTCTAAGTGTGGGGCTCCGGGCCCCCTGCCGGGTGTGTCCCCGGCATTCTGGCAGTGAGCAGCCTGGAAATCCCGGCCTCGCAGCCACAGGGGAGTTGGGAGCTGGTCTACTAAGCCACTCGTTTTACAGATGAGGAAACTGAGGCCCAGAGAGGGCGGCCGGCTTTCTCCACCAATTCTGGGATGTCTGGCTAGGGAGATCCCAGCCAATGCCCACCTACTGCAAGGAGCGACTAATGTGTTTATGTCTCTGGCATGTGGGTTCCCAGCAGAATAATCGGGACTATCTTCTCGGTTCTCTCCCCCCACACCTGAGTTTCCCCTTCAAAAAACAAGAACAAACCCTTCTCTCCTGACTCACAGATTTAAAAACTGAGGCCTAGAAGGGACAGGGTTTGAGGCTGGAAATGGCCTTAGAGGCAGAGGCTTCAAACTCCTCATTTTGTAGATGAAAATCCAAATGGGGAACGAAGGGCTGGGCCTCAGAGTTGGACTTCTCGTCCTAGCTCTTCGAGCCAGGAGATCTCGGGGGAATTCTCTCGTCTCCCCAGGTGACAACTCTCTAAGATGAAGGAGATGAGACCAGATAACCTTTAAGGTCTCCTCCTGAAGCCAGGGCCTCTGCCTGCAGAGCCAGCACTCCAGGGGGTAGAGGAGAAAGGATAAGAGCAGAGTTCAAACTGAACTCCTGGCCTCTCGGCCCTACCCCAGCTGAGATGTGTCCTGTCCTCTCGGTTCTCCCAGATTGACCAGGATGGGCTGACATTGCCCGAGAGAACTCTCTACTTGGCCCAGGACGAAGAGAGTGAGAAGGTAAGGAAGGGGAGGAGGGGGACAACTGCAGCACAGGAAGGGCAGAAGGGGAATGAGTCCCAGAAACAGGCTCCTAGGCCAGGGACAGTACCGTCGGGGTAGGGATGCTCTTGCTGGCAGCTCAGTCATTTTCCACAAAGGCTGAGCTGACCTATGTTGGGGGGGGCCCCCAGATCCTGGCTGCCTACCGGGTGTTCATGGAGCGGCTGCTGAGCCTGCTGGGGGCAGAGGCAGTGGAGCAGAAGGCCCTGGAGATTCTGCAGCTGGAGCAGAGGCTGGCCAACGTGAGTGAACCCAAGCACCCCTTCTTCCTCGTAGTACTGGGCCCGAGCTCCAGCTGCAGCTGGGGCAGAGGCCAACGGGAGTGAACCCAAGCACCCCTTCTTCCTCGTAGTACTGGGCCCGAGCTCCAGCTGCAGCTGGGGCAGAGGCCAACGGGAGTGAACCCAAGCACCCTTCTTCCTCATAGGCTGAGCCCAAGCTCCCAGCTGCAGCTGGGGCAGAGGCTGGCCAACGTGAGTGTCCCCCAGCACCCCTTCTTCCTCATAGCGCTGAGCCTGAGCTCCCAGCATGGGCTTCAGGCACTTCCCTCATTCCTACCCCTCGCCTTTGTGCTTTGGAGCTGGAGCTTTGAGTTCCCCGGAATCCCAAAAAGAGAGAGGGGAGGCCATGGAACTGGCCGATCGCTCTCACAGCTGATTCGAACCTGGGGCCACAAAGCTCCCCCCCCCTTCCGGAGAGGTTCCGGCAGAGGATCCCTGTTAGACTAACGACAGGATTGTAGGGTCGCTTTTCAAATTTCTCATCATTCGTCCAGTGGAGGAGCATTGATTAATTAATTACCCAAGATGTTCGGGGCCGTTGTGGAAACACAAGGATGGAAATCAAGCAGCACTGCTCTCACAGCTCACCTCCAGATGGGAGGGACAACAAATACACACGGAGATATTGATCTGTTGTCTCGACGTGGCCTTAACCTCTGAATATCCCTCCCCCACTCCAGCCCAGTATGTTATTCCTATTCAAAAAATTCTGAGGAGAGGAAAGTCACTGACATAACCCACGGCGGATCATCCTGCCTGGTTCTCACGCACAGGCCCCGTCTCTGCAAGGGAAGGGTGGAGAGCATTCCTCCATTCCTCTTCCTTTGATCACTGTGCTAAAGCAAGTTATGTGGCCATGAAAGTGGGTTGTGGGACACCAGGAGTCCTCCACAAGAGGGGGGTCGTGGGGTGCAGATCCAAGGATGACCCTGTTTTCCCCATCAGATAACTGTGTCGGAGTATGATGACCTGCGCCGGGATATCAGCTCCATGTACAACAAGGTGACCCTGGGACAGCTTCAACAGATCACCCCGCATGTGAGTAGGGCCCCCCCCCATGGGAAGGGTTGGAGTCTGAGGAGAGCTGGAGGAGAGCTCAGGGGGTCTGCTCTTTCCCAGGGGACAAGGGAAAAGTGTAAATGTGTGTGTGTGTGTGTGTGTAAGAGACAGACAGACAGACACAGAGATAAGAGGAGAGACAGAGACAGACAGATACAGAGACAGAGAGAAGAGAGAGACAGAGAGACAAGCAGAGAGCACTTGGTGGGTGACATGGTTGAGGAGCTGGGACCTGGGAAAATGCCTATAAAGGATTCTTGGTGAGTCCCCGGGAGGGGCTGATTCAGCTCAGGATTCTGGGTGGAGGGATTCATTGAAACTTGAAAGGGGGAACAACAGCCAGGCCAAGGCTGCTGAGAGCTCCAAATTTGAATCTTGGCTCTGCATTAATTACCTGTGTGAGCTTGACTAGGCCATGTCCTCTCCCATCCTTAGTTGCCTCCTCTGTTTGACTACACGATCCCTAAGGAGGCTCCCAAGTCTAGATCCACGGACACTCATATGGTGCTTCTTCCCATTCTTTGCTCTGTCCTCCCTTCCTGATCTTCCCCAGGAAGAGTAAAGGAAGCTGGGACAGCTGGGAAGCTATCAGTCAGGCCCTCCATTATCATGCTCTTTCTGAAGCTTTCTGCCTGAATGAGCTTGGACAAAGTACTTGCCTTTCTTGGGGATCAGTTTCCTCCTCTGTCAAAATGAGGGGCTCAGACTGACAGGTCTCTGAGGGTCCTTCCATCTCTAGATTTGTGGTTACCAACCAATGGCTTGGGTTCATCAGATCAACAGATGTAAGAGGTTGGCGAGTCCTTCATGTAACACATGAGGAAACTAGATGTTCCACAGGGAGCCTGGAGTCAGGAGGAGCTGAGTTCAAATCTAGCCTCATTCACTTCCCACCTGGGTAATCCTGGAAGTCACTTAACCCTATTTGCCTCAACTTCCTCCTTTGTAAAATGGGGATCACACTAGCTCCTACCTCCCAGGGCTGTTGTGGGGATCAAATGAGAGATTTGTAAAGTTCCTAGCCCCGTGCCCGGCACATCTGGGCTCTCTGTAAATAGATGATGATGATGATGATCGGAGACAGATGTCTTGAGCAGAGATCTAGAGCTCACAAGCACAGCCAGGTGCAGCCCCCTCCCTTTATGGCTGAGGAAACAATGTAAGTGCAGAGGATGAGTCGAGTAGCCCAGAGTCGCTCGGATAGCGAGAGATGGGGATGGGATCCACATTCAGCACTTCTCCGGCTGGACAGGAGCGCCAACACAGACACTAGCACCCAGTGACTGTGACCCTGGGACGGTTTGGCCCCTGTGAAATAGGACCCTACGGCTTAAAGCTCTGGCTCTTTGGGTTCCTGGGAAGGAAGTGCCCTGTAGCTTTTGCCTCTGGGTTATTCCTTCCTGCCCTTGCCGCCCCCTGCAGCTCCGGTGGAAGTGGCTGCTGGACCAGATCTTCCAGGAGAACTTCTCGGAGGATGAAGAGGTGGTGCTTCTGGCCACAGAGTATATGCAGCAAGTGTCCCAGCTCATCCGCTCCACACCCCGCAGGTACCTGCTCCCCCCCCCCCGCCCCCGCCGGCCCCGGCAGCTCATGGCAGTGACCCCAGGGAACCAAGGTTGACTCTCCCTGCCCAGGGCCCACGGTCCACAGGGCCAGAAACTTCTGCCAGGGCTCCCTGCAGCAGGAACGTGGTTTCTACCTGTCAGCTCTGCCCAGAGGATGTGCCTGGGGACGCCCTGTCCCCGCTCCAGGAAGCACCTTGATGGCAGCCCGGGCATCGGGTGACCTGGGGAACTGTGGGCAAGTGGCCAGTTACCTGTTGAGACCTTATTTCCAACTGGAACAACTGCCTTGCTTTCCTCACAGGCTGCTGACCTGCGATTCCTCCCAGTCTCCATAGCTTTAGGCACCCAAGGCACCCTGTTCACATGTGACCCCAACCTTGCCTCGCTAATTTGAGACCCTGGGCAAGCCCCTCCCCTCTCTGTGGCTTATTTCCTCACATGTAAAAGAGAGTAGTATTAGATGCTTTTGAAGGGCTGTTGTGAGCCCAAAGGAGCCAAAGCAGCACTCTGGAAACCTTGAACTGCTCTATAAATCTCAATGATCCTCCTCCTCCTCCTCTCCCTCTTCCCCCTCCTCCTCTCCCTCTTCCCCCTTCTCCTCCTCTCTCTCTTCCCCCTCCTCCTCCTCTCCCCCCTCCTCCTTCTCTTCCTCCTCCTTTTCCTTCTCTTCCTCCTCCTCCCCCTCTTCCTCCTCCTCCTCCTTACCATTATCACCACTAGTGAAAGGCTTTGGTGTGTGATCGAGGGCTGCCTTTGACATCAGGAAGAGCAGGAGTCAAACCTTGCCTCTGACCTAGGCTGACTGTGTGACCCTGAAAACGTCCCTTAACCTCCCAGTGGCCCCTGCTCTCTAAAGCAATGCTCGTAGAGAAGGTTCCCGCATGCATGGGTAGGGTTTATTTACCCAGTCAATGAAAACTGAGATCTCACCCAAAGTCTTTTTGTGAATGTGAAGGTTAAAGGGAATGACTTTTGTGGAAGGACTTTGACAAGCTGGGAGAGCTGCAAATAAGGGGCACCGGAAATGGGGGAGCTGAGAATAAGGGAGGCTCCTGCCCCTCTGCTCTGCTGTGCTATGAGGCTGGGGCTCTGTCCAGGTCCTGGCGCCCAGGTCCCGGGGCTGAGTGAGCCCAGAGTCCCCCGGCTTCCTCAGCCGCCCCTTCTCCCCTCCCAGGATCCTCCACAACTACCTGGTGTGGCGGGTGGTGGTGGTGCTGAGCGAACACCTGTCCCAGCCCTTCCGCTCGGCCCTGCACGACCTGTCCCGGGAGATGGAGGGCAGTGACAAGCCCCAGGAGCTGGCCAGGGTCTGCCTGGGCCAGGCCAACCGGCACTTCGGCATGGCGCTGGGGGCCCTCTTCGTACACGAGCACTTCTCTGCCGCGAGCAAAGCCAAGGTTAGCCCATGGGGGGTGGGGGGTCTCTGGAGATCCGGGTTTGAATTCTGCCAGTCTCCTCCTAGGTTCCCTCCCCCTCTGGGATACCAGCTGTCAGGGGTTGGGGTCCAAGGCATGATAATGACACTGGAACAAGTCAGCCAGCCTCTCAGAGCCCAGTCTGCCCACCACAGGGGGGCGCCAGCCCTGCCTTTCCACCTCAGACACTTGGGAAGATCTGGTTAGTAGAGGGTGAGCTCCTTGGGGGCGGCCTCTGTTGTATTCTCAGCACGTTGTGCCCGTAATAAATTCTACTTGAATTGACATGAAACTAAAATGGCGAGCTCTGCCCCACATTCAGAACCTCCCTGAACTTCGGGAGCCTCAAAAGCGATGAAATCAAAGGGTCCAAGTCAAGAGGGCCAAGGGCGAATCTCAGAGGCTTGCTGTTTGTGGGACCCTGGCCCAGTCACTCCCTGAATCACTGGGATGAACGGCCTCCAGGCTTCCTTCCGGCTCCTGATTTATAAGATCAGGGTCTCAAAAGACCCTCCTAGCTTGAAATCTGACTTCTGTTTTATAGAGGCGGACATTGAGGGTCAAAGGTTAGAGGAAGGATGTTGGGTGTGAAGGGCAGGGGCCACTTAGGGGTGACGATGACATGTCACTGGGGGGAGGGCTGCTGGAACAGACAGAAGGCGCTCTCTGGGGTGTTGAGGTCCAGGGATAGGGACCCCCCTCCTAAATCTGCCCTGACTCCAACCCACGGACGCTGACCCGGTGCGGGGCTGACTCATGCCCACCACCCCAACTTCCCAGGTGCAGCAACTGGTGGAGGATATCAAACACATTCTGGGCCAACGGCTGGATGAGCTAGATTGGATGGACAAGGAAACCAAGGCGGCTGCCAGAGCCAAGGTACGAGGCCCCGGGGCGGGTTTGTGGAGGAGGCCGGAGGCCCGGGCTGCTGCCTCTGTCCCCGACCGTCTCAGTCTGGAGCCCCTTTCTGGGCAGGGAGCAGGAGGCCTCCCTTCTCCCGCTGCTTTCTGGTGCGAGAATGGTGCTTCTCAGCTGGGGCAGCCCGGCACCGCCGCCCCCTGAGCTCCAGGCCTCGTCCCCCATCCCCCTCGGCCCTTTCAATGCATCGTGCTCGTGTCCTCCAGAAACCTGCCCCCTTTGTCCCCAGCTGCAGTACATGATGGTGATGGTCGGCTACCCCGACTTCCTGCTCAAGCCTGAGGCGATAGACAAGGAATATGAGGTACAGCCCCTCTGCCCTCCCTCTGCTGGCTGGCATTTGTCCCCCGCTTCCTCGGAAGGACCAGAGAGGAGTCCTTCCTCTTCTTCCTCTCCCCCGCTCTTCTTCCTTTTCCTTCCCCTGCTCTTCCTCCTCCTTTCCCCTTGCTTTTCTCCCTCCTCCCCCCTCTCTCTTTCTTCCTCTTCCTCTAAATCTTCCCCTTTTCCTTCTGCAGTTTGAGGTCCATGAGAAGACTTATTTTAAGAACATCTTGAACAGCATCCGGTTCAGCATCCAATTATCTGTCAAGAAGATCCGGCAGGAGGTGGATAAGTCCGCGTGGGTACCCCCGGCAGGGAACTGGGCTCGGCGGGTTGAGAACCAGAGGTAGCATTTAGGCTGGGGATTCTGGGAAACCAGATGAGGCTGGAGCCGGGGACACAGGGTCTCATCTCTGGGCAGGGGCCGTAACTCGGCCAGCCATAACTTGGCAGCGGTCTCTGCTCAAAACACTGACCGTGACGGGCTGGGCCGTCCGCGTTCTGCTGGGAGACCTCCAGGGGGATTTAGGCTTCAAGGGTCCTTAGAGACCCTACCTCTTGAGACCCTCTTACCAGGGGGAGTCTTCACTGACCCACAGTCGCCATAACTCCCCCACTGTTCCTGGTCCTGCCCTCTGGGACTGAGCCCGTTCTCCTGCATCCTCCTGGGTCTGCCCTCCAGGGTGTGGAACAGCCAGTACCCTGTGGCCTCTTCTCCCCTAAGTTCGCCCTCCCGGTTCCTGCCTTATATGAGGGACTTTCCGAAACCCCCTCTTCCTGTTTGCCTCCACTGTCCTCAACCGTCCAGAACTTACTGTTCCCCTCAAGATGTCGTTCGAAGACAGGAGCCAGCCGACGATCGTCCCTCTGTCTTGGGAGTGAAGCTGCTCTTAAGCCCACCCCGGTGTGCATTTTGCCGGCCTCGTGGCAATGCCATTGGCTGATCTCTGGCTCGAGGCCCACTAAAGCCCTCAGCTCTTTTTCATGGGAACATCAATTTGCTTTAACCGCATCAGATTATAGGCGAATGTGGGTACCCACCGGGCACTCGGACCAAAGGGCTCATGAGAGTGGATGCAAACCCAGGGAAAGTGAGGCAGGGGGCATGAGTGCTTCAGAGGATGCAGGTGGTCATTTGGGGGAGGGGAGGGGCATTCACAGGGAAGATTGGTGGGATGTGTCCAGAGGAGGCTTCTGGGACAAGGAATCCTAGAGGCCTTCCCCCCCCCAGCTAAGGCCACAGGCTGCCATTTGCCTGGGTCCGCAGGCTGCAGCTCCTGGCTGTGTGGTGCTGCAGGGACGGCTCCTCCATGTCTGAAGCAGTCTCGGAGTGCGGGGGGGCAGGGAGGGAGAGCGGGCGGGGGCAGGTCCCGAACGCAGGGCACAGCCTGGCAGCTGCGGTTGAACCCCCTGAGGAAGGCCCCTCTTCTTGCAGGTGGCTGCTCCCGCCCCAGGCTCTGAATGCCTACTACCTGCCCAACAAGAATCAGATGGGTGAGTGAGGCCTCAGGTCTCTGAGGAGTTCTGTGGGTCAGAGGTGGCCACGGCCCGGAGATGGCAAGGACCAGGGGGCCCCCGAGCAGGGGGGGGCAGGCCTGGGGGAGCCCAGGGAGGGCAGAGCTGGAGGTCCCGCTCACTCACTAAAGCGAGCCTGGGGTTTGGGGAGTTCCCTCTGGAGGCGGCAGCTGGGGTCCATCCTGACCGGGGGCTTCTCTCCACAGTGTTCCCAGCCGGCATCTTGCAGCCCACACTCTATGACCCCGACTTCCCACAGTGAGTACTTGGGCCTGTCCGCCTCAGCTGCCCTCCTGGCAGGGCCTTGTGCATGGGCAGGCCCGGCTCAGCCTGCCTCGGGCACTGGGGGAGACTGGCTTCGGGGGCTGGGGGCTCCCGGAGGGAGTGAGACCAGAGAGGTTAAAATTTATTCAAAGTGATACTTTTTCCCCCTGAGGCAGTTGGGGTTAAGTGACTTGCCCAGGATCACAGTGTTAAATGTCTGAGGCTGGGTTTGAACTCGGGTCCCCCTGACTTCAGGACTGGGGCGCTACCCACTGCACCCCCAGCTGTCCCCGAGGTGACACCTTCTGTAGCTGGCGGAGCATTTCTGCAAAGATAAACAGTGTCAGTTGGGGTCAAATCGGAGGAGAAGCCTCGTGGCCACTGGGACCTTGAGAGCGACAGCCCTGCGGGGTCACGGGATTGGAAGCCAGGCTCTGGACTCCCAGCCACCGACGTCACCCCCTGCCCAATGAGCCCACGCCCGAGCAGGGCCCTGGTTGTTGGGGTGGGTTTGGGGGAGACGGGCAGAGAGCCTCCCCGAGGCCTGACCCGGCGCTCTCCGGTGCCCGCAGGTCTCTGAACTACGGGGGCATTGGCACGATCATCGGGCACGAGCTGACCCACGGTTATGATGACTGGGGTAAATGACGCTCCGGCTTCCCAGGTTCCTTCACCCACGGCTGTGGCCCAGATGCCTGTTTTCTCTGCTACCCCCTCCCGCACTGGGACTCCCCTCTCTGGCTCCCACTGGCCCGGGCTGGGTGTGGGAGAACCCATCCCCAGCCCCTCCCGGGACCCAATCTCCCAAAGCCCGGGGCGGGCGGGACAAGGGCGGGAAGCCGGGTCCCAGGCTCAGGGCCGGGGTCGCCCACAGGGGGACAGTACGACCGCTCGGGGAACCTGATGCACTGGTGGACGGAGGCCTCCTACAGCCAGTTCCTCCGCAAGGCTGAGTGCATCGTCAGCCTCTACGACAACTTCACGGTCTACAACCAGCGGGTGGGTGCCCCCCCCCCACAGGCTCCCAGATGTCGGCACTGCCCTGGGCTCGCTGGGGCTACGTCCCGTGGGCAGCGGCTCCGAGCAGGAGCATCCCCAACTCCCAGTGCAAGAAAATCCCGGGCCTTTGGGGCCCTGAAGAGCAGGACTTAGGGGGCAGTCTGGGAAGGGGAAAGGAGCCCAAGGGCCCAGATTCAAATCCTGCCCTGCCCCTTCCTATACATGTGACTTCTCTGGGAGCCTCAGTTTCCTCTCCATAAGACAAGGGGGTTGGGCCAGGGGCCCCTTCAGCCTCTAGCTCCAGGCCTGGGGTCCCAGGACCTATTGCTCAGGCCCTGGCCCCACTGAGGCTGAGGAAGGGAGGAGTGTTCATCAGAACAACTGCTCCACAGGTCAGCGGGAAGCACACGCTGGGGGAGAACATCGCAGACATGGGGGGCCTGAAGCTCGCCTACTATGTGAGTGCTGCCCGTCTCTGCCCCGCCCCTTCTCCCACGGGGGACCAACGGGAAGGAGGGTCCTGGAGCCAATATGACCTTTGTCCTTCCTGAGCCCTCGGGCCACCCCCTCCCCCACCAGATTGGTCCCTGGGGAGAGAGGAAGGGGGGCTCAATGAGAACTCCGTGTCCCTCCCAGGCTTATCAGAAGTGGGTGCGGGAGCACGGCCCAGAGCATCCTCTCTACCGCCTCAAGTACACCCACGACCAGCTTTTCTTTATTGCCTTTGCCCAGGTACGAGCCGGGGCCACTGGGTCTCCCTCCTATCTGCGTCTCTTGCTCACAGAGCTGCCCCACCCAGGGCTTCTGGGTAGGAAAGGGGGATAAGCATTTCTAGAACACCTACTGTGTGCCAGGCACAGTGCTAAGTGCTTTACAAATATCAACTTGGTCCATCCTCACACAAGCCCGAGAGATAAGGGTTATCACCCCCATTTTACAGATGGGAAAACTGAAGCAGTCTAAATCACCCCGTTAGTAAATGTCTGAGGTGGGATTTGAACTCAGGGCTTTCTGCCTTGTCTCGGATACTCCCTTTGTGATCTTGGATAAGTCGCTTGACTATAAAATGGGAGGGTTGGACTCAATGGTCTCTGGGTTGGACTCAATGGTCTCTGGGGTTCCTTTCCCCTCCATTTTGGCCCAGAACTGGTGCATCAAGAGGCGCTCCCAGTCCATCTACCTTCAGGTGCTGACGGACAAGCACGCCCCGGAGCACTACAGGTACGGCCGGCCTCCGGTCTCACCCCCAAGAGGCAGCGAGGATGGGGGGGGGGGCACAGCCAGTGCTCTGCTTGGGATCTGCCCACCTGGAGGCAGATCTTGGCTGGGGATCCCGGACGAGACCCCTTGGCCTCACTGAAGCTTAGCGTCCTCCTCTGAAAACGGGTAAAGCAGATTTGTGAGCTACTGTTCTAGTCCCCAGGAGCCTGGGGTGCAGGGGCCGGCTCTGAAACCTCCAGGCTGCGGGATCCTGGGAGCGTCAGTCTCACCATCCCCAGGACTGTGGGATTCTGGGAAAGTCAGTCTCAGCATCCCCAGGGCTCTCCCTGCATTTCAGAGAAGGCCCCACCGCCTGGGGGGGGGGAGGGGAGGCAGGGCAGCCCCGGTGAAAGCGCCCCCAGGCACTGTCCCGGTCCCACCACAATTTGCGCTGATTTTATGGCCTCAGGTTCCTAACCACCCTCTGAGGAAGGGATTAGCATCAACCCCATTTTGCAGATCAGGAAACTGAGGCTGGGGCAGGGAAGGGGGGGGGAGGGGGCAGGGTAGTTGCTGACCGCGCTCCCACTCTGTGCCCCGCAGGGTGCTGGGCAGCGTGTCCCAGTTCGAGGAGTTTGGCCGGGCCTTCCACTGCCCCAAGAACTCGCCCATGAACCCGGCTCAGAAGTGCTCCGTGTGGTGAGCGCCCGCCCCGCCCACCGCCACCCACGTCCCCAGCAGCGCCCGGATGGTGACGTCCTCTCCCCCGGGGGACAAAGGGCTCCGCCTTGTGGGGGCCTCGGGCGGGGGGGGGCCTCGGGCTCTGGGCCTCGGGCCCGGCCCAGCAGGTAGATTAGCCCCCGGGAGGGGGCGCCCACGGGCCGGCACGTGCTGGACGGGAGCGCGCCAGACGGGGCTGGGGGAGGGGGGATTGGGGGGGTCTGCCCGCCCCCCAGGCAGAAAGGGAGAAGCCATTTCTAGGGGGCGGAGGGTCCCGGGCCCGCTGCGGGGCGGGCAGAGGGGGCGGGGAGGGGCTCGGGGGCACCGCGGGCGGAGCTTGTACATACAAAGTCAGCGTCGCCACGTTCTTGCTGCTCAATCCGGTCAATAAAGCTGCGTGACTAGCGAGCGTCGTAGCTCTGCACGTTCCGCTCAGCAAGATGGGGGGGCAGGGCGGGGGCAGTGGGGGGGGGGGCAGTGGGGGCGGGGGGGGCAGTGGGGGCGGGGGCAGGGGGGGGGGGGGGGGGCGGGTGGGAGAGGCGGCGCAAGGGCGGGGAGGCCTGGAGACCCCTGCCGCGGGCGCCCCCGACTTGCCGCCATCACGCCTCGGGCTGCTCGGGGCCCGAGGGAAATGACCCCGAGAGGCACCGGGTGCAGGGAGGCCTCGCCTGGACGGCGGAGGAGCTGGGTTCAGATGTCACGTGTCACCCGTGGGCTTTCGGGTCATTTCTTCACTGCCGGCGCCTCGTTTCCTCATGTTAAACGAGGCTCCCGAGGCCTCCGCTCCTGGGAGGCAGCTGCCGCTTCCCGGGGGGCCCCGGGCTAGGAGGGGACCAGAGAGCGCGCCCAGTTCAACCGCCTCCCTTTCGGGACAAGGAAACCGAGGCCCGCAAGCGGGGGGTGGTGGTGAAGGGGGGAAGGGGGGCTTCCTGCTCTGCGCTTCCCCCCCCATTCTGTATCCCCCCTCCCTCTCTCCCTCTCCCCTCGCCTCTCTCCCTCCCCCCTCCTTCCTCCCCTCCTCACCCGGAGCCTCCAGGAGTGTCCCTCTCCCGGGCAGCCTCCGGAAACACCCCCAATCAATGACAGGCCTTAATGAGCCCCATCCGGGGTCAGGACCCCATCCTGTAAGTTGTGAGACCTGGGGGGAGGGGGGAGGGGAGAGCCAGAGCACTTGACATTGGAGTCAAGTACTTGTCCAGGTTCTCCCTGGACGTTCTTTGGCAAACGAGTTAGCCCCTAGACTGATCAGCAAGCATCTATTGAGCACCAACTACATGCATCTATTGAGCACCTACTACATGCCAGGCAGTGGCTAACGAAGGAAACAAATGGCAAATAACAAGATACAGAATCCGCGACCTCCTCTGCACCGTGAGCCGGAGTTAGGTGACCTGCCCAGGGTCACTAGCATTGGAGGTAGTGGCTCCAATTCTGGCTGCAGGGCCAGGGCCGCCTGTAGCTGTCCCTCGGCTCGGCGCTTCTGAGGTCGCTTCCAGGTCCAAATCTCTGACTCTGTGGCTGCAGTTCCCGTCCCCTATCCCAGCCATAATCGCCTGGGTCTCATTTCCATGTGGCTAAGGGGCCGGCCTCCACACCATTTGGGGGTTCCCGGCAGCTCAACTCCCCTCGGTTTTCTCCTCTGGGTAATGGGCATTAAAATACCTGTAGCCTCAGGGCAGTTAGTGAGGCAGAGCACCAGCCCTGAGGTCAGGAGGAGCTGAGCTCAAATCTGGCCTCAGACACTTAACACTTCCTGGCTGTGGGACCCTGGGCAAGTCACTTACCCCCAACTGCCTCAGGGAAATCATAATAAAAATAAAACAAAACACCTGTATCCTCATCGGCTGTTGTGAAGCAGTGAGGCCAAGTTGAGCACGAGGCAGATCTTGATGCTTTATGAATGTTTGCTCTGTGTAATTCCACGAGGCAGCAGTAGCTGGAAGCTGGCCTCCGCTCTCCCTGACCCACGCTTACCTTGGAACTTCTCAGCATCCCCAAGCAACTCTCCGAGGGTCTTAATCTTCATGGGTAGAGAGACTTTCCTCACCTGGGAGTTCCCAACTGGGAAATCCCAATCGGACCCTCCCAAGCTACTATGACTTTTTTTTTAAATTTGAAGCATCAGTTTGGAGCCCAAAGGGACCTCAGTTTCAACAGCTGCATTTTACAGATAAGTAAACTGAGGTCTGGAGAGAGTGAATGGCCTGGCTAATATGAAAATAGTTTTAAAATGACTGAAGAGGGCTAAGCTCTATTAGAATGTGCGTCTTGTTGAAGGTGGGAAGAAGGGAGAAAAAAGTTGGAACTCAAAATCTCCCAAATTTTTACATGTAATTGGAAAACAATATTATTAAGTAAAAAAAAAAAAAAAATAGCTTAAAAAAGCCGAGTGAGTGATTCTCTCAGTATCCACAACTAGGAATTGTCAGAGGTGGGGTTCAAACAGAAAAATGGGCTTCTAGTCCTACTAGCTGTGTGACCTTGGCCAGGTCCCATACCCTCACTGATGGCCTTGGGATTTAGCGTTTACAGTGGGGGTGGTTGGTGATTTCATTTAAAGAGTAGATGTCTCTAGGCAGCCATTGGTAGCTGGGCGTTCTTTATCTTCCTAGCGGGGCCCACTCAGCTTTCCTGGGGTCTTTGCGCTCCCGATCACCAGTGGGATCCACAGGCAATGTTCTCCACCAGACGCAGCCCGGCCGTGGGGCTCGGGGATTTCCCAAGGCTCCTCTTCCTGTTAGCACAGCTTTTGGACAAAGGTGGCTGGCGGCCAAGGCCCTAGGTAATGGGAGCTTGGGATCCAGCTGGCGCCCGGCCAAGGCTGGCTCAGGACGGCATGGGGGGGGGGGGCTGTAACTCAAGCACATGCGGCTTGTTTCTTCCCTGGGCTGTTGCAGGCTGGAGTCCTGCTCCAAGAGGCGGGTGGCTGGCCAGGGGGGCCTCACAGACAGGGAGACCGCAAGATCGGGCCCCCGGTCACCTCTCTGAGCCTCCGTAGTCTCAGATTTATAAGAGAAAAAGCATCACTGACCCACTGAAGATAAGGGATGTAACCCCAAACTCTCTTCATCTATGAGAAGGGAAGTATATGTATATATAGAGAGAGACAGAGACAGAGAGAGAGAGACAGAGAGAGCTATTATGTAGATATATATATACACACCTATACAGATGTATATGTATGATATATATGTGTATGTATATGTCCATGTATAAGTATGTGTATGATATGTGCATATCTATCTGTATTTACATATTGTGTACATCTATGTATACACACATATAATATAGATGCATGTACACACTATATAGACACACACATATGTATATATACACACACATTCATATAAATAGTGAAGAGTATTGGAATGGAAATCAGGAAGAACTGAGTTCAAATTCCGCAGCTACCTTTGATATTACTAAGCGTGTGATCTTGGCTTTCGCTGAAAGAATAAGATTATAGATTCAAGTCTAGAAGGAAAATTTTAAGTTAATTTTTCAGTCATGTCCAACTCTCCGAAAACCATTTGGGATTTTCTGTGGCAGTGATACTGGAGAGGTTTGTCATTTCCTTCTTTGGTTCATTTTACAGATGAGGAAACTGAGGCAGAGTGAAGTGACTTGCCCAGGGTCCGAGACCATGTTTGAATTTAAAAAGATCAACCTCCCGAACCCCAGGTCCAGAACTTTGAACTATGGCACCAGCTTGTTACCCTAGAAAGGACCTTAGAGGACAGCAATTCCAAATTTCTCATTTTACAGATGGGGAAACTGAGGCCCAGAGAGATTAAGTTACTTTTCCTGTGTCTACAGCCATGAAGTGGTCAAGGCAGGATTTTTGTTTTTTATCTGTAAAATGAGGAGGTGGAACTAGGCAGTTTCCAAGGTTCCTTCCAGTCCTGTTTCTGGACTTGGTTTGGAACCCCAACATCCCCTTGCCCATACTCATTAGATTGTAATTTCCCAGAGGGCAGAGACTCTATCATCTCTTTGTGAGTGGGACTTAGAATAAAGAAAATCTGGGTTGAAATTCCCTTTAATATACTTGCTACCTATGGGATGTTGGGCAGATCAATCAGGCAACCAACATTTATTAAGCACCTACTACATGGTCAGCATTGTGTTCAGTGCTAAGGATATATAAGAAGATGGTTCTTGTCCCCAAGAAACTCATGTTCTAGAGGCAGAGACGACTTAGGTGGCCCACCAGGTACACATGTAACCATGTGTGACATAAATATCGAACAATCTCAAGGTAAATATGGTGAAGGGTCTCAGCATCTAAATTTCTTAGAGTGGTGATATCCGCCTCAAATACAAATGGGCCAACTAAACTGTGGGGCCTTGGGGTATATGTCGATTTAGGTTTTTTTGGTATTTTTATCGGTGAGGTTAAAGACATTTGAATCTAGTCCAGGTGCACCGGGAGGGTTCGACCCTCTGGTGTAGAAGGGGGCAGCTCAGCTATTTTCAGTCACTCAGCCCACAAGCATTCTGTGCTGGCTCCTGTAGGTGCTAAGAGCTGGGAATTCTAATACAATGAAACATCTCTGACTCACTGGGACTTTACATTTGAATGGAGGAAACAACAAGGATGTAGGGATCTATCCAGTGAAGAAATACAAATACATACAAAGTAGCAATATACCAGATTGTTGGAGAGGGAGAGAAGGCTGCAGCACATGAAGGGGATCGGGAAAGGTTCACAGAGAGAGGGGTGTTTGAGGTAGTGGTTAGGAGTCAGTGCATTTCAGGCATGGAGGACAGCCAATGGGAAACCACCGAGATGGAAAATGAAGTGTCAGGTATATGGAAGAGAGGCCAGTGTGGCTACATCACAGAGGGGGAGGCTGGAAAGTTAGATGAGGTCTAGGATGTAAAAGACTTAAAAAGTCAAACAGAAGAATTTCTATTTTAATTTTTAAAAACCCTATACTTCATATATAATATATATACACATTTAAACTACATCATGTTAGCATACATGATACTTAAACATTTTTATTTATATTTCGTAAAAGTTCTATTTTATCCTAAAAGGAATGGGGAATCATGGGAATTAATTGGGTAAGGGAATGACAGGGCCAGATATGCATCTGAAGGAAACCAAGGAGTTCTAGAAGTTCAGGTGAAGGGGGAAGGTGCATTTCAAGTATGGGGAATGGACTAAGAGAAGGCACAGAGATAGGAAACGATGTTCTCTTGGACAAAGAAGAGCAGCAAAAGGGGCAGCTTGACTTGATCAGAGAGTTGTTGTTTTTTCTTTGTTCTCAGAGAGGACTAAAACCATCACTGGACTATCAAAGTCCAGGGTGCCCAAATGTGACTGACCAGACCAATATGAGCTCAGAGGCTCTAATCAGGTTAGGTACAAATAGTCCACAAGAATATTTGGAGTGGAGCTGTCTCTAAATTTGTGCCTCTCCCATCAATTGGGGGATGGCTTACTATGTTAGTGTATGAAATAAAGGAATATTGTTCTATAAAAAGTGATGAACAAGCCAATTTGAGGAAAGCTGGGAGAAAGACTGATATTGAGCAAAACAAGCAGAACCAGAAATAGCAAGATTGTGTGATGATCAACCATAAAAGACTTGGTTCTTCTCAGTGGTTTGATGATCTAAGGCAATCCCAATAAACTTCGGGTGAAAAATGCCATCTGCATCCAGAGAGAGAAAGATGGAAGCTAAATGTGAATCAACACATTCTATGTTCATTGTTTTTCTTTTTTTGTTTTTTTTCCTCATTTTTCCATTTGTTCTGATCTTTCGCTTACAACATGATTCATAAGGAAATGTTTTTTAAAAAATTTTAAACATAAACTTTTTTAATTTTTTAAAAATAAAAATAAAATAAATGTGTGCATCTCATGTGTCTTTTTCTGCAATTCAGCTTCACTGAAATGTGATGGAAGCACGCCATGCTGGACAGTCTTAGGCCAACATTTCCCATGTCCCATAATCGATACCAAAGTTCTTTAGAGAGACCTTGAGAATATCTTTCTATCGTTTCTTCTGACTTCTGTATGGCACTTGCATTGTAAAATAGTCTTTTAGGGAAACATAGAATTGGTATTTGAACAAGGTGGCCAGCCCATCAGAGTTGCACTCTCTGAACTTTCAGGCAGCTTCTGTATGAGCAATAGATTCCTACTTTGTAGATCTCGGCTGGGATGAAATTAGCACTTTGCCATGCTATGCAAGAGGACTTAAAGGTAGTCAATACCTCTACTTCAATTGGAAGTTTGTCTAAAGAGGGATTGATTTCAACCTGAGGCACACAGTTAATGGCTTCAGCATTGGTTGATGGGGGTATGTTGAGAACATTGTAGAAGTGTTCGATCTATCCCCTCAGGATCATGTCCTTTTCACTGATCAATGTGGTTCTGTAAACACAGAGCAGTTGATACCATAGGTCTTTAGTCCATAAATAGTCTTCAGGGCATTGCAGAAGTACTTTGGATTGTTATTATCAACAATAACTGAATCTCATCTGCCTTCTTACTAAGCCTTGGATCCTGCATCCCCTAAGTTAATTTGCACTTTTTCATTTTGTGAATAGCTTTTTATTTTCAAAGTATATATGAAGATAGTTTTCAACATTCACCCTTGCAAAACCTTGTGTTCCAGTTTTTTCTTCCTCCCTTGCCCTGCACCCTAGACAGAAATATAGATTAAAAATGTGCAGTTCTTCTAATGTACTTTATTTTTGATAGTTAAATGTAGTCTTCTTAGAGACAAATGAACAGTCACACTGATAAACCCTGTGGAGTTCTCATTTTTCATCTAATAGTTTCTGAATTTTCCCATCATTTCTGTCAAATCGATCTTGATGTTTGAAGTGTTCTGGTCCAAATGTCCAAATGACCAAATGTGGAGCTATACGATAAATTTCTGAAAGTTGCCCAACCCTTTTCTGCTCCACTGTTGCTATGCGCTGACTCAACTTTCTCTCCAGGTCAGCTATGAGGAGCACTCTAATCTGTCGACATTAAGTTTTCTGGTGGTGGTCTTGCCTTGGGGCCATCGCTTTATTGAATAAGAATGCTTAGCTTTGAGAGGACAAGTCTATGATTGGTCCAGCATTCTGTGACACTTCTTTACTTTCATATCCTGCCTGTCACTTCTCCTTACAATGACTTAGAATAATAAATGACAATGTTTACTGCCAGGGTGTATCCGTGACATTTTGTAGCATCTAGGTAAATTAAAGGCCGTGTTGGTGATGAGAAAAATGAGATGCGCAAGTCTTCAGTAATAAGTGACTGCTACTGTTTCTGACTACCACTGCCATGAATGATAGTCTGTGGCTACTCTGGCATTAAAGTCACCCAGAATTACAAGCTTGCCCTCTTTCGGCACATTAATGATGAGGGTTTTCAGGTCTTCCTAAAATTTTTCTTTGACCTCATCAGGGTTCATCATGGTAGGAGGATACATACTGAAGATGGCATTTTCCCGCAAGTGTCAATCATATTGTCATGAGCTTATCATTCACCCCTTTGGGGAGGCAATGCAGGCTTGTTGATTAGATTGGTTATGATTGCAAAACCTGTGCCAGTTTCATGGTGTTCCCCTTCACTGTGGCCACTCCAGAAAAACCATCTATCCAACATTGACTTCAGTAAGCTGGCCTTTATTGGCCAGCCTTATTTCACCCGGAGCTGCTATTTGAATATGGTTCCTGCTGAGTTCTTTCACAAGAGCTGTTCATCTTTCATGTCTACTGGATCTCATGCTGTCCATGAGCTTGTGCACAGCTCATGTACCGATGGTGAGTAGAATCATCTTTGCAAAAAATTTTGACGGTTTTTTTCATTGACACTGAAGGGTGGGATCCCCACTTGCCATGATAAGCAGACCAGGACTGGGTGAAGGAGACAATTTTTAGGGCACCTCTTCTTTTTCATACCAAAAAATGTTTTAAAAAGCTGCTCAGCTACCCAGAAGGCTGCAATCCCACTGCTGCTTCAGGCCAGTGAGATGACCCTAATATCTTGGGCCACCTGTATGTGCCTACAGCTCCCTGTGTATATGCATTTGCTGCTTCATCACTTACCTGTTGCCATGGGACTTTGAGGACTTTTTTGTGACTCCAAATTTATTAAGGCTGCTTTGCCAAAGAAGCCACACAAAAGTTGTACAGCTCTCAGATAACCTTCTGTCTTTCAGCCTGAGACATTATCGAGTTTCCTGTGTAACAAGTAGGCAGACACATTTTCCTTAATTTTTTTCTCTCCTTGAGGCAGGGGCCATGTCACTTCTGACTGGGTCATTTTTGTTAGAACTTTTTTTGTTGTTGTTAAAGTCTTGGTAGAGTTTTGTTGTCATTTTGTTAGAGTCATTGTTTTGTTAGCTACATACCTGGCAAATAGCCACGATCTAGTCTCCCTTCTCTTATCCTTTGGTTTCCATCTTTTCATATCACTGTGACCCTGATGTTACATTGAGAATTCTAGGAAATAGAGAGGAAGAATCAATTAATCTTGGAAACATCTCCTCCATTCCTAAGGGGGAGGGGGGGAAAGAGCATTCTATCACCATGGCAACCACTTTCACGCCATCCAAGATACCTGGAAGAAAGGCACATATTTCACAACTGGAAGGTATCATGGGTCCCGATGTCTTTCCTGATCGTCGGTGCAGGAGATGGTGCTTGCGAGCCTAGGCACCCAGAATCTTTGAAATGAGAAGCCTGAGATTTTATGGATTTTTCTGCATCACGTGGGTCCAAGAGCCTCTGCGGTCCCACTGGTTTGCCTGCCCAAAATAGTGCAGTATCTTATCTCTAATTCCAGAGAGATTCTGAGGCCTTTGAGCATCCTCTGGAAGAGCTGGAGCCTTTGGAGGACTTGGCAGTACCAGAATTTGAAGCTGTATTCATCATCTCCCAGAACTGGGGGACTTAGCCAAAGCCTCTATTGGGACAAGTCTCTGACTTCTGTGGGCCTCAGTTTCCTCATCTGTAAAATGACTGGTTGAACTCAATGGCCTCTAAGATCCTTCCAGGCTCTAAATCTGTGATCCCATTAAAGTACCTGGTTTTGCCTCAAGGTCCTTATTTTTAAGTCTTACTGATACCTTGTTTGTACATAGTACTGATTTGGGGAGCTACCCCACTTTAGTCCTTTTTCCCACCAAACTGAATCCTCCCTTTGTAACAGAAAAATAGTAAAGCAAAGACACCTGATGAATCTAATGATGTATGCAATATTCTGCTCAGCAGCTCCCCACCTCACTGCCATGAGGAGATATATTCATTTGCATCTATTCTGCATCTGTTTTCTCGAGGCTAGTTAGTCAGAGCAGTTCTACTATAGTGGCTGGAGTGGATTGGATTGAAGGTGCCTTCTAGGTCTAAGGCCCAATGAAGTCCTATACAAGTGCAACAAGTAGGAACAATGAAGGAAAAGTCCATTACCGCTGGCACATGATTTGTTCAAAGTGCTGCCCTCTGGTGCCCATCGGCAGGCAGGACAATCTTAGCTCCAAACTCCCAACATTTAGTGTCTCAAACTCCCAGATCCTATCTCCTCTTGTTGCGAGCCCATGTCAAGATGGGCGATCCCCTTCCCCCCTAGAGTTTTTTCATTAGTCCCAGGATTATTAGTGGGGAGTTGGGGAGGCTTGGTGCTGGAGCCAGCTCAAACTGGCTTGGGAGAACTGACTTAATATTGCAGATCATCTAACCTCCGTGACTTGATTTATTGTTCTGTTGATTGCCTGGACTTAAGAAAGTTTAAATTAAAAAATGTACCTGTATACGTCCCTCCCCCCACCCCATAAAGCTGATTGTTAAATATTTACCAGCATATCTTCATATGTAGGGGAAGCCAACTCCTCCATATGTCTCTGTCTTCCAGTTTACTTTACAAGAGACCGTTAGAACGGACCCTCTTGGTGAGATCGAGTCTTTTCTTGATTGATTTCAACTGAAATATTATTTTGCTCTGAAATGAAGAGCTCATTCATTTCTGCGAATTTTCTGGTACCTTCTCATTTGAAGAACTACTCTAACTTCTGTTAGATGTTTTGCTTGGATGAAGGGGTTTTCTAGCTATTTCCTAGAAATAATGTTCTTTTGTGTGATCAGCATTTGATGGGAAGGAGCTAAACTGGAGAATGTCCAGATTATGTTACAGATTACAGAGATCAGGAAAGTGTCTTTCCTTCTGAAACCCTAAACATCACATCCCTAGACCAGAATTATTTGATGGGGCATGCCAATAAAAGTCTAACTCGATATGCTTTTTGGGGTCTACAGAAAAAGAGTACCCAGACTTGTGATATTCTCCGAGATGTACTCACCCTTCACCATCCCCTTCCCCGATACTGCCCTTGACTCTTGAGCTAACAGTGTCACCTGGTTTACTGTTGAAAGAAAAGTCCACTGGTGGGGGCTCATGACCTGTAATTTTAGTGATGATCCATAGACTACCTTGAACTTGAGGCAGGCAGCTCTTGGGGATAGCCAAGTGAGATAGCAGGGACTAGACAGGAGTAAGAAAAAATTACTCACACAAACCTGTGGCACAATCTCACACAAATGCACACAATAACAGCGAGAAGAATAGACAAAACTGTTAAGAGTCACCCATTTGGGGAACATACATAGCCAAGACAACTCACAAACCATGCTGCAGGATCCTGATGCCTCTTACTCTTTCCAGACTCTGCTCACACTCCTGCCTCTTCCTTGAGTGCACTAAATTAGGCTGAGACTCTTCCTCTTTAAGTGATACAGTGGATAGAGTTCTGGCTCTGAGTTCAAATCCAGCCTCAGATACTGCCTGACTCACCTCTGCCTGTCTCAGTTTCCTCAAGTATAAAATGGGGATAATAACAGCCCCTACCCGGTAGGGTTGTTGTAAGGATCAGATGAGATATTTATGCAGTACTTGGCACAGCGTCTGGCCCATAGTAGGCACAATTTAGTAGCTTATTCCCTTCCCCGTACCTCAGCTCCTGAGAACCAGGGCTAATTCTCCTGACTCTGTAGCTAGACTCTCTGCGTCTGCTCTGTGCTGGGCATGACATAAGTGCCAAAGTCATTCGACTACAAGATAGCATGATTGACATTATCCACATTGCTCAGAGCCGTCTCCCAGTACCAGTGACTGCTTAGAGAGACTCTTGCTTTTTAAGGGCTCCCGGAGACGCGGCTGATCCTATAGCCAGGTAATGGCTAAATGCCCTGTAATTCCCTTAGGAAGCTGATTGAAGAACATCTTCATCCCTACTGAAGGAGAAACATAGTATTAAGGCTCCCTTATACTTCATTTGAGACCTTGGCGCTCATCTCAGTTACCTGTCCTTTACAACCCATAATTTCATCAAGTGAGCTGAGCTCAGCTGAGCAGAGGGTCCTTGATCAATCCCCCCTCACCACCAACCCCCCCAAGACACACACACACAACTGCAATTATTATTATCATCCCTTCCTTTTTCTATTTTTTGATAGCGGTCAGATTGTAAGAAATGGCCCTGCGACAAATTGCTATCATGCTGACTGTTGCCCAGGAGGATAAAGTGACTGGTTTTTGTAATTGAATAAAAGTATGGGGTTGTAAGTTCATCCTCAGTAGGTTCATTGAAAGCCTCTCTGGAACAACTCCAGGAGCTGACAGCATGACAGGGATGATGAGACTTCATCCCATTTCCTCTCCAGGATTATGGTGTGAAAGCTTTTCATTCCATCTTGAGGAGAAGGTCCACACCAGTCATGTCTTCCTTTCTCTGAGCAGTTCATCCCACTGACTTCCTGTAGGTATTCTCTACCACCTTGGCCTGGAAGCTTCCTCCACCCCAGGACTACTTCTCCCTTCGTCTGCTTTCTCCCAGAGCCACTACTTGAAGGAGACTGTCCAAGCCCGTCATGTCTTTATTCTTTAACAAGCTGGAAACCTTCCTCTCCAGACTTTCTCTCCCGTGACCCTTGGGTGCCTTCCCTACTTCCCTTTCACAAGCTGTCATCTGTTAACATATAAACTGTTGGAGGGAGGGCTGAGGTCTGGTTTTCTTCCTGCTTGTATTTGTAGTCCCAGAGTCTGAGGAGGAAGGAGAGGGAAATCATCTCCCCTTGCCATCCCCACTGCTCAACTCGTGTAGCTCAAGGTGATTTCAACACAGGCGACTTCTTAGAGGTTTTGGTCTTGTGCTTTAAAGGTCCCTGGGGATGTGGTCTAACACACTGCTTGGCGCATAGTAAGCACTTAGTCAATATACGTTGACTTTGTGTAGTTTTGAGTTTTTGGAGTGGTGACATCTTATTCTTGGATACAGTATTCTTGAAGTTTTATGACTCCTTGTTACATCCGGCCAATTGTAGAAAACATTTGTGTCCTTGAGAAGGCTCTGGTTCCACTACGATTTATCTGTGACATTTTCCAAGGCGCTCTGGGGTCTGTTTTTGGGTAGTCGGGAGATTTGTTATGTGGTTGCTTATGGACGAGAGCTCATAATTCGGGATTGTCTTCTTGGGCATTCGGGGAGTCCTACATTTTAGCAATTTGTAGAGATGGGGGGGTTTCTACCATTGCCCCGGATAATCTCCATTAACCAACAAATCCTGGCAAAGGGGCAATCCTTAAACCCCGCTTCCTTAAGGGTAATTTTCCGAGGCGATGACTGGATCGTGAATTGCTCCCATAAAACTCTCCCTTTGAGTAAACAAACACTAGACCAGACATTTGTTTACTTCTTTGTCAGCACATTGTGGGTTGAGTTCATATGGATGATTAGTTGTTATTATTGCTAAATAAAGACATTATCATTCTAATAACTCCCGTTCCTATACAGCTTTAAAGATTACAGAGCATTTAACATATTTTACCCAGGAGAAAGCAAAGACTTGGGCAAAGTACAAAGTGACACAGCTATTTAGTACCGGAGCTAAGATGAAGCCTTTCTTGACTCCGAGTCTAGCACACAAAAATATGGGATCCTCGAATGAGCAGAACATGAAATAGAGATCGTAAACAACCCAACAGAGAACGCAATTAAACAAGCCGTAGGAGAGCCACCTTTCAGAGGTAGCAGCATGACGAATGTCTCAGGCCATATGATCCCAACAGAAGACGCAGAAGAGCAGAGAGGGTGGAGAATTGTTCTCCCATTCACCAAGAGGTTCCTAACTTGCCTCTGATTCTCACTGGCAGAGTGATCCTGGGCAACCGAGTGCTCCAAGCTACTCTGAAAGTCTCCCAGGCCTTAAAGACTTGGCCCCTGTCTGCATAAGTGAAAATGTTCCTCACTAGGGATTACCTATAGCAATGCAGGTTAAAAATAGGGAGGGAGCAAGGAAGGGGAGGATTAAAAAAAAAAAAAGAGCAAAAACCGAGTCCAGATGGTAAGTTCTGTGAGATGTTCTAAAATGACCTAATATCATGCTACAAAAATTGTTCTTGAATGTTTGGAGAGAAAATGCTGTATCAAATTCCCTTTCTGTGACAAATGTGGTCCTGATGCCTAAACTAGGGAAGGATAAAGAGAAAAAAAGAGACCCAAAGAACAATATCACTAATGAATTTCAATGGAAAAATTTTAAATTAATCCTAGCAAAAAGACTACAGAAATAACTTTTTTTTTTTTGGAAAAAAATTATTAAATTGGATTTATGCCAGAGAGGCACAAGGATTGTTCAAGCTAGGAAAACAATTAACATCATTAATGATACTAAAATCAAAACACCCCAGATCACATGATTACATCAACAGACAACTTGACAAAGTACTACATTCATTTATGCAAAAAAAAAAACCCTCTAAAAAGCCCAATTATAGTCTGAGACAAGATTGGGATAATAGGTTTGAGCTTGACTGATTAGGGCATTGAATGTCAGGCTAAGAAGCTTGACTCTGATGTGGTTAGTGGCAGTGCAGAGAGTTGAGATGAGAGAATCCCCTTCTGCTTGGGGCAGGTTCAATGTGAAAGAATTCACGAACCCGGAATATTAATGGCAAAAAGGAAGTTTTATTGTTGGCACTGCAGAAGCCAGCTTTGCTAGGAGACTGACTTCCTCAGGTCCTGGCAGAGAAATAAAAAGGAGTTATTGCTGAGAAGAGAGTGTCTTCACAGCGGGCAAGAGTCCCAGCAGGCAGCTAAGCCCTTCTCTGGACTTCTGCAAGTTGTGAGTTTAAAATTGCCTTTTTATAAGAGATAATTGAATGAGATTCCCTCAATGTTGTCACTACCCCCAGGCCTAGATCTCCAGTTGAATGAGACCACTTCAATTCCAGCTACTAGGAGCGGTCCTGGACTAATTTTCAGCTCAATAGAGAGAGGGCGCAGCGAGTCCCACCAAAATAACAGAGGGAAGCCACTTTCTCTTGGTTCCCTGGGGCAGGTCTCTCCCCAAGGAGAGCTTCTCCAGAGTTCATCTCACGCCTTCCCTTCCAAAGTCAGAGAGGACAGTTTTGGGGTCTCCCTCACTCTGTTGACTCCATAGCAGGTGTAGTTAAGGCACTACAGGAACTGTGAGGAATGTGGGCAGATCCAGCCACTGGGAGAATCACCTGGCAGTGGCGGATCGGAGAAGGGCAAGACCGGAGGCCAAGAGATCAGCGGGGAGGCCATGGCTTTAGTGGGAGGGAGTGAAGTCTGAAGTAGAGTGTAGTACCGGAAGGTCAGGGGACAATAGACAGATGCAAGTGGTCCTCCCCAGAGAGAATCAAAGGGCCTTGGCGATTGATTGCCGCGATCACAGAAGAAAGGTGGGGAAGAACGGTGTTCAGTCCGAGGTCTGGGCCTAGACAATGGGGGTGCCCCTGGTAGAAGGAAGCTGGACAGGGGTCAGGCTCGGGGTGAGGGGGTGACAGATCCCACGGGCACTCTGAGATGTGGGCCAGTTGTCCGAGGCGAAGGCCCTCAGGAGGTGGTTGGAGACGGCTCTGGTTATTGAGGCTTTCTTGGCCCAGGGCTCACAGGGGGCCAATGCCCTCTTATCCCAACCAAGTCTGCTTTCTCACCTGTAAAGTCTGTTAAGTGTCCTAATCTTTAAAGCCGTGTGGGCCGGGCTGTATCGTAATGCTGAGGTCTTTCTATGGTTCTGAGAACTACTCGTCATCCACGTGAGCTCGACCCACCATGGGCTGACTTCTGGCTTTCCTAAGAAAATCTGAGCAGGGAAGCGATCCCAAGACAGGGACTCGGGGAAAGCCTGCGAGAGTTCATCTGGTATGGAGATGGCGTGTGGGCGCACTGTGTGTGTGCTGTGCACATGTGTGTATGTGCATGTAAATGTATATCTGTATATTGTGTATTGTGTGCATGTTTGTGTATAAATGTGCGTGCTGTGTGCATGTATGTGTACGTAATGTGTAAATGTGCATGTGTCTGTATATATTGAGTGCATTGCATGCAGTATGTTTCTGTGAACATGTATTGTGTATGTATGCATGTATGTGTCTGTAAATGTGCCTCGGTGTGTATTGCACTATGTGCATTGTGCACATGTGTACACTGTTTTGTGTACATGCATATATATGTAATGTGTACATTGCACACACATACACGCGTGCAGCATATGTGTACACCTGTATGTGTTGTGTGCAAGGTGCGTTGTGCACGTGTCCGTGTGCATGCGCACGTGTGTGCTCTGTGTACATGCATGTACTGTATGTAATGTGCATTGCACGCGTGCCCGTGTGCATGTATGCGTGGGGGGTGTTGAGTCCCAGCTCTGTCGCCCACCGTGACATCACAACCCGCCTTCCTGTGCTCGGTGAGGGGTGAGTGAGGCTCCTTCCAGCTCTCACACTTTAGAAATTAGTCACTCTCCAAATGCTATCTCAGCAAAAGAGGTGGGGGGAGGGGGCCGCCAGGGGGGCCCAGTCTTTCCCATCTTCCTCTGGCTCCACACACAGGGGAGGCCTGCTAAACTGATTAGCCAAGCCATCAGCCCAGAGAAGGTTGGCGGCTCAGAGCTCGGGCCCAGAGGGGATTGCGGAAACCGAATTTGGGGCAAATGAGAAAAGAAATTAAACTGGTCTCAGGTTGGGGGCTTTAAGTCTGTGCTCCCCTGGCCAAGGGAAGGGGGTGGGGGAGGGATGGCTTCTACAAGAGAAAGAGCCAAGAAGAGAAAGAGTGCATTTGGTTACTGCCCTGGCAGGTCCGGTCCTGCCCAGTGGGCCAATGGAGTTACTTAGCAAAATCCCGGGACACTTCTGGCTCCTTCAGCAGCAAGTACCTTGGCAGAGCTGAGTGGGGAAGGGGAAAGTCTGGGAGTCCAGGATCGGAGCCTCATTCGTGCTACTTCTTGAGACAGTGACTTTGGGCAAGTCGTTTGATCTCTCTGGGTCTCAATTCCCTCATCTGTAAAATGGGCATGCCAACTTCATGGGGTGGGTTCTTGCAAGGCGGTTTGCAAGCTGTGGAGCCATGAGTTAGCGTGGAGGTGCCCTGCAGAGCACCGGCTTCCCGAGGAGAATCTTCAGGCTGCTTGGAGCTCCTCCTGGTTCCCTTTATCCATAGAGGCCTGCAGCATCCTGTCAGTCACTTTCCCTTCCTCCCCTCATCCTCCCCTCATCTTTCCCTCCCGTGATTTTTCTCTATAATCCTTCCCAGCACCAAGAGCCAGTCTGTATATGGTGATGGCTTAGTCCTGCCCTCCTCGAAGCAAGAGTAGATTCAGTTCCCGTCGGTCTCTCTTCTTTTTCATTCACTTTCCTCCAAATAGTTTCTTTTCTTCCTGAAAAAGCTTTTCCAGGGAGGCCTGAAGTGTTCCCCGGGCTCTCCCCTCCCCGGGAGTCGTCTGAGAGTCGCTCTTCATGGTGTTCTAGTCCCTCTAAGTCTCTCTAATGTTTACTTTACTTTCCACCAGCATTTATAGAACACACGAGCACTGGTGATTCAAAGAGAAAAAAAATCCCAAGCCCTGTTCCCAGGAGCTTTCCTTCAGTTGGGAGGAGTCAGCATGTTTACAGACATTAAATATCAAAATATGAAAACAGACGAGACCGTGACATTGTTCTAGGCTCGCTTCCATACCTGGACTCACAAGGGCAGGCTGGAGCTACAGAGATGGGACTCGCTATTTGTCCACTGGGGTTCTAGGCTGAGGGACTGACGTTTCTAATAGCATTGATCACAAACCCTCCCCGGTGTTCCCCATTATTAATTAGAATCAGCTGAGCTCCACTAGTTTTAATCAAAGGACATTAACTAAGGTTGTATAATAAGAAAAAACCGTTACAAACCTCCCTTCCCACATACACTTCCCCCCTCCTCCCCCGCCCCCCTCAGCTCAGGAGCGTACCCTCCCCCTGCACACGCAAAGTCCTTGGGGGAAAGCAGGCTCAAATGAAAAGCACAAAACCACTTCCATCTCTGAACACCTAAGATCAGATAATGGACCCAAAAGGAGCCATGTGTTCACAGACACATGGTGGCCGGGTGGGAGGCAGGGAAGCTTTCCTTTCCCCTACTCAGACACACAGAACAGTGCTTGCCTGGAGGGAGGCCACATTGATGTCCGTGTCCTCCTTCAGCTGAAGTCCTAGTCTAGACCTTCTCATGCCTTGTCAATCTGGGAGCTGGGTGGAACAGCGGACAGAGTGCCGGGTCTGGAGTCCGAAGTCCTGAATTCAAATCCAGCCTCCAGCAGTTCCTAGTTGTGTGACTCTGGACAGGCCATGTAACCTCTGTTTCCTCAGTTATAAAATAGGGATCATAATACATCTCTCTCCCAGGGTTATTGTAAGGACCAAAAAAGAGAATCATTATAAAAAGGCAGCTAGATGGTGCACTGGAATCAGGAGGGCCCGAGTTCAAATTCACCCTCAGATACCTATTTAGCTTTGAGACTCTGGACAAAGTCATTTAATCCTGTTTGCCTCAGTTTCCTTATCTGTTAGATGAGTTAGAAAAAATTAGCAAACCACTACAGCATCTTTGCCAGGAAAACCCTAATGTGGTCATGAAGAGTTGGACCCGACTAAGAAATGATTCAACAACATAGCACAGACCACGGCACATGCAGTAGGCACTATAGAAATGCTTATAGCCCTCCTTTCCCTAATATATAGTAACAAAAACCATGTGTCTCCAGGGCATACTGAAGACCAGGCCCACTCCATATCATACCTTCTCAGCTGTATTGTAAAGGTTTTTTTTTTGTTTGTTTGTTTGCTTATTTGTATTTAATGGCAAATCTTGGTCTTGGACATTAAGGTTTCTAACTAACCCCTGCCCATGACTGTCGTAGAATCTCATAGGTGAGTCAAGAGCCTGCCTAGATCAACCTGTGAAGGAGAATCCTTCTCCCCTCCCTCGCTCACCATAACCTGCCCAACAATTTGCCATTTAGCTCCTACTTGGGATTGAGGGGGAATTTACCATTTCCTTGGACAGTCCATTCCACTCTTGGACAGTTCTAGTCATGTTCAAGTTTTGTTTTGTTTTGTTTTGTTTTTTTAAATCAAGCCTAGATTCCCTTTTGGAGCCTCTCTCCTCCTCCTTCTCCTCCTCCTCCTCCTCCTCCTCCATTGCTCCTAGTGAAGCCAAGTAGAACAAGACTAATCCTTCCTTCACTGGAAGATTGCTCTCCTGTCCCCCATCATACATGTTCACACATAAGTAAATACAGCACATATATAATAAATACAAAATGGGAAAATCGGACGGCGAGGTGACATGGGGGCTGAGCCTTGAGAGAGGATTCAAGGTGGAGGTGTAGAGGGCGCTCATCGCCAGCATGGGTCAGATGGGACAGATGGGACCCTGAAACAATGGAACGCCTTACACGGGAAACACCAGTTAGTTCTTCAGTGTTTGGGAAGAGTTACGTGCAGCAAACCTCAGTACGTTGGAACCGAATTGTGGGACTTGCTTCAGGATCACCAGGGGGTAAGTATCTGAGTAACTCGGGTCTTCCTGATTCCAAGTCTATCCCACTTAGCCATCATACCCCCCAGCTGCTCCTACAAGCAATGGTAATGGTAACTGAACATCCGTAAGCGGGAACTGAGAGGGGGACAGAGCGGAGGGTCACTCAACTGACCGATCCCATGTGGCCCAGATCTAGGAAGGTTTCCTAGAAGAGCTCAGGCATCAGTTGGGAAGCAGTATAATAAGGGTGTGGTTTCCTAAAGAACAGAGGTCTAGGTAGAATGTCATGTGCAAATTCAGGTGATTTAAAGGGGAAGAAGGCAAAGTTCACAGAGAGAAGCAAATAAGTTTATCTGATCAGGCACAAAGGCCGAGGAGCAGAAACGGACCGGGAAGATTGTCAAGTTGAGAGCTTCTTAAACACCTGGCACAGGAGCACTCTTGCAGGCTGGTGACACAAGTGGATCCCTTCTGAGAATTATTTGTATACCAGTGGATCCCTTCTAAGAATTATTTTTACACCAGTGGATCCCTTCTGAGAATTATTTTTATACCAGTGGATCCCTTCTGAGTATTTTTATGTCCCAGTAGTTAGATTACAGCTAAAACTCTACAATGATCAAATAAAGATACACAAATATGAACTACATGTATTTATGTTCATGAGGTCTCAAGAGCTTGAAGCAACTTCAAAGATGGCGTAAATCTTGGTTCCTGATCTTTGACACGACTACAGCAAAACAATTCAAGGTAGTTGTCATAATGGGTACAACATTGGACTTCTGAGTTGGGAAGACCTGAGTGTGACTCCTCCCTTGGACGTTTACTAGTTGTGTGACCCTAGGCAAGTCACTTAGCTACATTTAGCCACCACAGTCTCCTCATCTGTTGGGCCTGATGGCCTCCAAGCCCCATGGGATTCTAAATCTATGAGTCATGAGGAGCTGTTCACTCTGCTCTCATCTAAGATCTTAGACCAGTAGTTCTCAAACTCTTTTTCTCAGTGTCTTTACGGTATTAACAACCATTGAGATTATGTCCAAAGAGTTTTTGTTTATATGAGTTACATAATAGATATTTATCATAAATAGAAAAAAAAAACTAATTTTGAATTTGTAGAAAGGATTTCAGAGATCCTCCAGAATTCACTGCACCACACTTTGAGAACCATTGTCTTAAGACGGTCCTTGATTTCCCCTGGAAGGAAGAACTCACTGTCAAGAATCCTTCTTTGTATCATTGCTCCATGACACTTTTCCAGACCAATCCTTTCTCCCTTTGCTCAATAATCTTTCCTCTTCCCAATCAATCGACAGACATTCTGAAATCCATGCCATCGTGTTCCCTCCCTTCTTGCTGTCATTTATCTGTGTGTCGGAATCACACTGTGCGGGATCACAAAGGGAATCAATTCCAGTGAAACACCAATATAAAAAAATTAACAAGGCCTCATAAGTTAAGAATTCCTGGTCTATACAACACAGCATCGCCACTCTTTCTGTTATCGTTTTCTTGCTTTTTGTTTTTTCTTTGCAGGTTATGTTTACCTTCTTTCTAAATCTGATTTTTCCTGTGCAAGAAGATAACTGTATAAATATGTACACATAATTGTATTTAACACAGACTTTAACATGTTTAACATGTATGGGACTATCTGCCATCTAGGGGAGGGGGTGGAGAGAAGGAGGGGAAAAGTTGGAACAGAAGGTTTTGCAAGGGTCAGTGTTGAAAAACTACCCATGCTTATGTTCTGTCAATAAAAAGCTATAATAATAATAAAAAAGAATTCCTGTCTACTCTAACCCCTTTATCTTGAGTGGGGAAGGGAGGGCAGCAGAACGGGGTACAATGAACTATTGGGGCTTTACTGGTACAAGATGGGAGGGGCTCAGCAGAGAGCAGTTTGCCTCAAAGAAACCTGGCCTTTTAGTGCAGTAGGGGATAGTGAGTCAAGGTGGTGGTAATACCACAGGCAGGGACATTAACGGGATCTTGGAAGCACCTGGTGAGTAGTTTCCACTCGGGGTTGCTGATTTGTAAGAACAATTTGCAGACAGTCCTTGCAGAAGCTGCCCCTTCTAAGGCATCTGCCTTCCTTGGTTGTTGTCAGGATCAAATAGGATAATATGTGCAGAGTTTTTTCAAACTCGAAAGCACTGTGTCAATGCTAGCCAATATTGTTTGGCTGACAACTGGTCCTGGGGGCTCAGAGAGGGGCTGCCTGATGGGAACGACAGAGTCGCCCAAGCCGCTGATGGGTTCCGAGTGGCCCCCATCTGAACAACGGTTCTAAAAGGGGGAAATTGGGAATTATTAACAACTATTTGAAAGGATGTTCCAAATCCAAAGATGGGCTCTCCGATGCATCGTTAGTCTGATACATTTGACCCAGTGAACCTTCTGCTAGGCATTTGTCTCAAGGAGGGCAATGATAGAAAGGTCCCATTCAAACCAAAATATTTCTAGTAACTTTTCTTAGTATTGTGATCATCTATTGGAAAATGGTTAAAACACATTGTGCTGGGGCAGCTGGGTGGTGCAGTGGACAGAGCACCAGCCCTGAAGGCAGGAGGCACTGAATTCAAATCCAGCCTCAAACACTTAACACGTCCTGGCTGTGTGACCCAGGGCAAGTCACTTAACCCCGTTGCCTCAGCAAAAAACAAACCAAAAAAACAAAAACAAAAACAAAAAATACTACATTGTGCAGATGAATAAAAGGGAACATTGCTGCAACTGAAAAAAAATGAGAAATCCAATGAATATAGGCAATCATGGGAAGATGTATGTGATTTGTGAAAAGTGAAGGGAGCAGAGCCATCAAAACAGCATAGGAATGATTTCAACCCTAAAAATGATGACCCCCCCCAAAAAAAAACAGTTGAAAGAGAATGCTGTGAAATTAGGACGACAAAGCTTGACCTTAAAGAACAGCTACAAGAAGGCACCTTTCTTTTCTTGCAGAGGACTATGGGAATGAGGCAGGTGACGTCAGACACTTTTGCTGTATCCCTCACCTTTCTGCTTTATTCTTTGCTCGGGATGAAGGCTCTTTGGGAGGGGGAGGAGCTGCGGTGGATAATGGGGATGGTGGGGAAACAAAGGATCCCGACCAGAGCTGCGGGACACTGACCCTCCCCATCCGGAATCCTTTCCTTGCGCCGATCCGGCTCCTCACTGGAGGCGGCAGCAGGAGTGGCCGCGGGGACCAACGTGGGCATGTCTCGGGCCCTTCCTCGCTTTCACCACGTGGGGACCGGCCTTGAAGCGCGGGACCCGCAGAAGGTGATGCCCCCCCCCCCGCCCCCCGCAGCCAGTGAAGAGCCGAGGCGGAGGAAACGGCTCCCGAGGAGGAGGCCGCTCCCGAGCGGCCACGCGAGGGGGGGCTCAGTGAGAACAGTCTGGGTTCGAGACTTTGATCCCTGATTTATTGCTTGGCGGTTGGCGGGGCCTCCCGCGGTGGGCGTCCCCGGAAGGGCGGCCGGTCAGCCCAGAGCCGCTCAGGGCAGCAAGGCCCGGGCCAGGATCACCAGCAGCAGCGGCCTCAGTGCCTGGAAGCCGCCGCCGCCGCCGCGGGCCGCCCCGTTGTAGGCCTGGAGCTTGCAGTTCTCGTAGGGCTCCAGGCAGGCGGCGAAGGCCATCACGTGGGCCACGTAGGTCTGCTCCTGCACGCCGTGGAACAGGTGGGCCTGCGGGCCTCGGGCGAAGATGGCCACGTCCTCCCCGCCGTGAGTCTCCGAGACCAGGGGCACAGCGGCCTGCTGCTTGTAGGACACGTGCTCTGCGGGCCGCGGGAGAGCAGGGGGGGAGCCAGCCTGAGTCTGTGAGCCGGACCCTCCCCCCGCTCCCCACACGGGGGCGCAGCCCCAGGGCTGAAAGGGAGCGCCCAGATCGTCTGCGCTGCAGCCCGTCCCCCGAGGCGGAGACCGGGGCCGGGCGGTGAGGAACCGGGCTCTCCCCCTCCCCCTTCCAGCGGAACCTCTGTCTTTGTCCCCACGCCCAGCAAGCTCCTGCCCCTCCCCCCACCCAGCGCGGCCTCCCGGCTTCCCCAGCGCGGCGCCCCCTCTCACCACTGATGCTCTCGTTGACGTCTGGCCTAGTCCCATTGATCTGGTAGCCGGGTCCGTTGCCGTACAAGATGGAAGTGTACGATTTCCCGTCCAGGGCCTTTTTGGGAGCCAATCCTGGAGGAAGACCCAAAGTGAGAGGAGCGAGCAGGACCAGGGACAGAGCCCGCTGAGGAGGGCGCCCCCTGCGGTGGGACCGGGGACAGAGCCCGCTGAGGAGGGCGCCCCCTGCGGCGGGACCGGGGACAGAGCCCGCTGAGGAGGGCGCCCCCTGCGGCGGGACCGGGGACAGAGCCCGCTGAGGAGGGCGCCCCCTGCGGCGGGACCGGGGACAGAGCCCGCTGAGGAGGGCGCCCCCTGCGCTGAGGAGGGGCCCCCTGCGGTGGGACCGGGGACAGAGCCCGCTGAGGAGGGCGCCCCCTGCAGCGGAACCCGAGACAGGCCCCTGCGGAGAGTTCCCCTTGTGGAGGGTGCCCCCTGCAGCAGGACTGGGGACAGAGGCCGCTGCAGAGAGCTCCCCCTGCTGGGCGTTTGGGGCAGTCTGGGGATCTGGCCACCCTTCCTACCAAAGATGGAGCTGCCCCGGTAGGTGTAGCCCCCAAAGGAGAAGACGTGCGAGTGGTCGGCAGTGACGACAATCAGCGTGTCCTGTTCGCTGGTCATCCGGGTGACCTTGTCGATGGTTGAGTCAAACATGACCGCCTCAGTCAAGGCCAAGTGCGCGTTGCCGTCGTGGTGGCCGTGGTCGATCCGGCCTCCTGAATAAAGCCCCGAGAGGGTCAGCTCCTGCCCGAGCAGCGGCCCCTCCCCCGCGCCAGGCCGCCTCCATCAGCGGCCCCTCCCCCCGCCAGGCCGCCTCCATCAGCGGCCCCTCCCCCCGCAGCCCCCAGCCCCCCCCAGCGGGCTCTGCCCCCCCCCCCCGCCGGGCCGCCTCCCATCTGCCCCCTGGTGGATTTCGCTTCCTTTCTCTGTGACCTCGGCCACGCGTCCCGCTCTCTGGTCTCCTCATCTTTAAAGCGCGGGGGGCTGGGGGGCTCAGAGACCCCTCCGGCCTTGGACCCCTGACTGCTCCCCAGCCTCCCTCCCGCGGAGCCAGCCCCGGCCCCCGGGCCCCGCTCACCCTCCACGAAGAGGTAGAAGCCCTTGGGGTTCCGGCTGAGCACCCGGACGGCGATCTCGGTCATCTCCTCCAGGGAGGGGTCGGTGGACATGTTGCGCTGCACCTCGTACTTGGTGTCCACGGGCTCAAAGAGGCCTTGGAGAAACAGGGGCCGTTTCAGCCGCGGGACACACGGCGGCCGCAGGGGGGCGCTGGGCTCGCCCGGCTAGGGCTTCCTGCCCCCAGGCCGCGGGACCGGGGGCACGGGGAGGAGGGGGGGGGGGGGGGGGGGGGGGAGGGGGAGGGGGCGCTGTTACCCAGGATGCGCGTCACGGAGGGGTCCCGCGCCGTTCTCAGCAGCTGATCGCGGTTCCACACGTAGCTGGCGCCCTGGGAAGGGCAAGCACCGTGAGCTTTGTCTGGGGGCCTCCCTGACCGGCGGGGCCTTCTCCCCCTCTCGCCCCGGGACCACGCGTCGTCACCTGTCTGCTGTCCAGCCATTCCTGCACCAGGTTCCGGCTGTCCTTCCTAACTCCGCCCACGGTGCCCGAGTACTCGGGGTCCGGGGTTCCCGCGGGGAACATGTACTTTCGGCCCCCGCCCAGGACCACCTGGAGGACGGAGGCGGGAGCGCTAAGTGGGACCCCCGCTCTTTCCGCTGCCCGCCCCCCTAAGCCCCTCCCAGGGGTCCCCGCCCTCACAAGTCCATTTATTCTCGGCCTTCTCTGTCCCAGCCCTTGTATCTGCCCCTCGGCCCGCGCTTCCTCTCCTCCCTTGGGGCTTTTCCCCGCAGAGGGGAAACCGAGGCAGAAGGTTAAAAAGCGTCATTCCCCTTTTTTAATAAGAGCCTGTTTCGTTCATTTTTTGGTGGATTGTCTAGATTTTATAAATCACTGGAAATCATTAGTAACGGATCTTAAAAGCGCCGTCCTCATCTGAGCCCTCGCCTCCCCCGAAGCTCAGCACCTCGGCTGACCGGCGCCCCCTCCGTTAGCCCCCCGCAAGGGCAGCCCTGAGGCCGCCCCCCCCAGCCCGGCGGCCTTACGTCAATGTCCACGTTGGCGACCAGCTGGGAAGCGATGTCCTTGCAGCCGCCCGCCAGGGCCTCGCGAGGCATGTCGGCGTCCGAGTACCAGTCGCGCGTCACCACGTGGGCGTAGGTGCCCGAGGGCGAGGCGTGCTGCACCCGCGTGGTGGTCACCACCCCCACGGACTTTCCTGAGGAGGGTCAGAGCGGCTCAGGCCCACGGCGCCCCTCCCGGGGCGAGGGGAGAGCCCCCCATCCCCCGGCGGGGGCTCACAGAAAAGCGGGGAACAGCGGAGGCGTCTCTGCCCAACCAGGGTCCGAATTGGGGGGCGGGAGGGGCCCCTGCAAGTGTCACCCGCGCCCGGGGCTCCAGGAGTGGGAGGGGGGCGCGGTGAGGAAGGCGCTTTGGGGAACACAACTAGGAGAGCTCGGTTGGACAGCGGTCTACGAAGGGAAGTTTGGGGGGAAAACAGCTGGGAAGGTAGCCTAGAGCAAGGGGTGAATGTCAAGAAGTGTTCCTAGTTATTCCAGAAGCACAGGAAGTCCCTAGAGCAGGGAGCAACGGGTGCTCTGGGCACCAGGAGGGGAGCGAGCACTGGACTTGGAATTAGGAAGGCTCGAATTGGAATCCAGTCCCCGAGGTTTCCTAGCTGTGTGGTCCTGGCGAAATCACTTATGTTCTCTCTGCCTCAATTTGACCATCTATAAAATGGGCGCAGTGACAGCACCTCTCTCCCGGGGTTGGGAGAAGGCTTTGCAAACTCCAAGGCGCTCTCAGGGCTGGTGATCTGTCCTCATCCTCATTATTCTGACAGCTGCGGGAGGGAGGCGGGGGAGAGGAGGGGCTGGAAGCCGCAAGGTGAGGGGGAGCTGCTGCACCAGTCCAGAGGTGGGTGCTAGAGCCCAGACTGGGGCAGGGCTGTGCTTGCACAGCGGGGGAGGGGTCTAAGCCCCAAGGCTGGTGATTGCTTGGCTCCAGGGGGGTGAGGAAGAGTGAGGAGAGGAGGTGGGGAGCCCGAGGGCCTGGGATGATGATGGCGTCCTTGATGGAAGCGGGACGCTGGAGGAGAGGTGACCTGGGAGAGGCAGGGGACGAGCGCCCCCCCGGCCCGAGCCCAGCTCACCTGCTTTCTTGGCCCGCTGCAGCACCGAGTAGACCTCGTTGCCCGCGGTGGTGTTGCACTGGTCCGTGCGGGCAGCAGCGCTGAGTCCGATGGTTTTGTAGTTGCCCTTCACGCCACAGAGGTAGGCGGTGGCTGTGCCCGCACTGTCCGGGACCTGCCTGTCTACATTGTACGTCTGTGCAGATGACCGCTGGTCAGCTTCGGGGCCGCTGGCAGAGCAGGTCTGACCCCCTCGGCTGACGTCCCTCATCCTTGATGGCGCCTGGCCGCACGTACTCCTGCCCGTTGCTAAGGCCCCCACCCCAAGCCCTCCTCCCTTCTTTCCTCCCACATTCCCCAGGGATGCTCCATCCCCATCCCCAGCAAACAGCCTGGGGCAGCGGCCCAGGTCCCCAAGGTCTCCTGCTGTGTTTTCCCTGCCCCTCGCCTCCATGATGTACCTTGGAAAGAGCCACGTAAGGGAAGCGGTCCATAGCCAGGGGGGTCTCGGGGCCCAGATGACCTGCCTTTTGTCCTTTGAGTATGCGGGTGGCCGTGATGGTGGGCAGTCCCATCCCTGCAGGGAATCGTTTGGGACTGAGGAGGGGGCTTGGGACCAGAGAGTGCGGTTTGGGTGGGGAGGGACCTCACTGTCGGGACAGTCGACTGGGCATTCTGGGGAGGTCTGGGGGCTGGCAAGATCTAGGCCAGCCCACACTCACCGTCCCCCAGGAAGAGGATGAGGTTCTTGGCTGCCGTGTTGATGGGCTGTAGCTGCTGGGCTGTCTTAAGAGCAGTCACCGCCTGCCGGTTCCAGAAATCAGGGTCTTGTTCTTCTTCTGTGGGCACAACACCAGGACCCCGGGCTGGAGGGTACGTCCCTATCCTTCCTTCCCCATCCTCCCCTCCCCAGGCCTCTGGGCCCAGATGTCCCAAACCATTGAAGACCAGACCGGGGGGTGGAGGGGATCTTGGAGAGCGGAGCTGCTAGAACTAGAGCCATCCCTGGAGGCCATCTGCGTAGCCCTCCTGCCTTACTGACGACGACACAGAGTCACAGATCTCTTGGATGCTAAATGTTGGGCACTTTCCACCCCCACCGCCCATTTTTCACAGGAAGAAACTGAGTCCCACAAGAGGGCAGGGGCTTGGTGAAGCTCATCCGGTGAGTAAGCGGTCCTCTCGTGACACTTTTCCAAGCTACCTTTGCCATTCCGAAGATAACCCGGGGCATCTCTGGATCCTCAAAGCACCTCGGGCTTCCCTGTTCCCAGAGGCTCATCGATCCCCACTTTGTTTCAGTGGCCCTCTGACCACACATTTTGGTAGATGTGAGGAAGGTGCTCCCACATTTGGCTCCCATTTTGGTAGGTGCTCCCACATTTAGCTCAATCCCGCCTCCTGGGTCAGGGTCACCCAATGGGACCCTCCTCCTGGTTCCTTTCTATCAGGGAAGCTCCTCAGAGGGGCTTACCTGGGATGACCCCATCCGTGGTGTGGAAATAGAGGCCCACCAGCAACAAAGCACAGCTTCCCCACATCCTGAGGCAGAGCGGGAGACACCTGGTGTGTCTCTGGGGCACTCGCTTGCTTAAGAGCAGCCCGTGGGGACTTTGGCCCCAAAAAATGATCTCTCTGCTTCCTGGAAGATACTCTTTCTCAGAGAATACCCCACCCCCTCCTGACCCGCACCCTTCTGTTGTGGAGCCAATAGTGGTGGGAGGGGACTGGGGTCAGTCCCCACTTCCAGGTCAGGTGATTCCCGAGCCATCCAGTTACCGGGACAGGAGTTAATTCACAGAAGCACAAAATGTCACAATGAGGAGAAAACTTTCTCTGTAGATGAGTCACGGGAACCCAGCCCTAGAGCTGGCAGGTGCCTTGAAGGCCTTGCAGCCCATCCCCACTTTACAAAGGAAAGTCCTTGCCCACGTCTTGAATGTCCAAAGCCAGGGCCTCCCAGAATTCCCAAATGCTGGCTCTTTCCATGGTGCCATGTATCCCATACCAGTTAGAGGCTGGGCTCCATTTTGGGTCTCCTGGTTCCAAATCTAGAGCTTTTCCAGCTCTCCTCATCCAGAACAAACCTAAGTGGGGACAGCAAGTCAGGATGTGGGATTCTGGGCAAGTCATTTAACTAATCTGCCTCAGTTCTTTCATCTGCAAAATGGGAATAATAAAAATAATTGTACCAATTTCCCAAGGTGATTGTGAAGGTGAATGTGTTTTGTAGATAAAGGCTTCTGCAGATCTAAAGGTGAGCAATAATCATTATTAGGTTTGTTATCAATGTAATATTATCCTTCTCCTCCTCTTCATTAGGCCTGTGGCAGATGATAGTCCAAGATCCAGAGGTGAGTCAGCCTTTTGGCTCCACAGATGTTCAGACTGAGAAGAGCTGAGAGCTGTGAATAATAGCAGAGAAGGGGGTAGACACGTCAGGGCCAGTTCTCTGTGACCTTGAAAACACTCCATCCGGTCTTCCTCCACCTTGTCCCAGAGACCCTGGCCTCTTGCTTGTTTCTTAAAATGACTCCATCTTCTGATTCCATATGTAGTCCCTTGTAGGTCTTCCCCCACCCATGCTGGGTGTTCTCTGCTTCCTGGATCCCTGGCTTCCTTCTAGAACAAGCCTTTTCCAGGCTTCTCTCATCTCGGTGCCTTCCATCTGAGCTTAGCTCCAATTTAACGTGTTTGTCCAGTTTTTGCCTGTTGTCTTCTTCATTAGAGTGGGGTACTTGGGGGCAGGGATTTTTTTTTGGTCAATTTTGTATATTCCCAGCATCCAACATGGTGCTTAGTAAACAGTAAGCACTTAATAAATGCTGGTTGCTCTTTTTTGTGGCTTAAATACAGGAGCCCTTTTAACAGCAAACTCCCTGATAAGGGTGTCTACAAATGTTGCCTCCACTGCTCTTCTCTCTCTCCCTCTCTTTCTCTCTGTCTCTGTCTCTCCCTCCACCTGCATCTTTGTCTCTGTTTCTGTCTCTGTCTCTCTTCCAAGCCCTTTACAATCTGCTTTCAGACTTCATCATTCAACCAGAACCTCTGTTCACAAGGACCTCTTAAACGCTCACCTCAATAAGCCTCTCTCCAGCCCTGGCTTCTGCAACATTTCCGGCTGATCGTTCTCCCAGGTAGTCATGTCTCTGCTCCTTGGCTCCTCCCACCTGGATGACCAGCATCTCTCCATCCCATGAGCCGGCTCTTCATCTAGGTTGTACCTGCTAACTCTGGTGTCCTCCAGGGTTCTGTCCTGGGTCCCCATGGCTGCTTCTTCACTGTTTCTCTTGATGATCTCTTTCAATGATCCTTTCTATGCAGTTGATTCCCAGATCCTTATCTTAGCTTGTCTCCTGATCTTCAGGACCAGGGAAGAGGAAGACACTTAAGTTATTATTGCATCATCAAGATTCTGGTCAAGGGAGGGATTTCCAGGTCTTCCCCCCTTCCCCCTGCAGTTTGCTGAGCTAAGAAATCAAGGAGTTACCAGCGTGGCAATTAATGGAATGTGACCAACAGACCCTTTGTTCAGTGAAAGCAGCCGCTGTGTGCCAGGGCTGTGCCCCACCCACTCTGAGGGCACACCAGCTGGCTCTGTGCCTCTGCGGTTTATATTCTTTCTGGTGAACTTCTTCCTCTCCAGTAGCTCAAATCTGATAAGGACCTAACTGGTTTAGAAGCGGCACCGGGAGGAAGCCATAAAACCAGGAGTCTCTGCCAGAATCGTTCCTGGGTCCCCGGAAACGAAAAATGAGTACTTCTGCTCAGCAGATATTCCCCCCGTGGAGTCCCTAACCACCCTGGCAGTTTGCATTGTCATCATCTTCCAGAGGAGGAAACTGAGACTCAGACAGGTTAAGTAACCTGCATAGTCACAACCAGTAAGCATGAGGGCATCTTCACTCTTCTGCAACCTTGAATGCTGACACCCAGATCTCCTTCATTCATCCAAACCTTCACTTCTGCCCATCTTCTATCTCCTCCCTTTCTCAACCAACCAGCTTGAGAAAGTGTCTGTATTTGTTACTTGCTCTTCCTGTCCTCATGTTATCCTCCTCCTTTTCTTCTTCTTCTTCTTCTTCTTCTTCTTCTTCTTCTTCTTCTTCTTCTTCTTCTTCTTCTTCTTCTTCTTCTTCTTCTTCTTCTTCTTCTTCTTCTTCTTCTTCTTCTTCTTCTTCTTCTTCTTCTTCTTCTTCTTCTTCTTCTTCTTCTTCTTCTTCTTCTTCTTCTTCTTCTTCTTCTTCTTCTTCTTCTCCTTCTTCTCCTCCTCCTCCTCCTCCTCCTCCTCCTCCTCCTCCTCTTCCTCCTCCTCCTCCTCCTTTTTCTCCTCCTTCTCTTCTTTCTTCATTGTAATGCAAATACTCCATTAGAATTTTAGAAGGTACAGAGAACTAAATGCTAGGGGGACCAGGAAAAGGGTCCTTACAATAGGTGTCCCTTGAGCTGAAGGGGACTAAGGATTTTTTGTTTGATTTATTATTTATTTTGAACATTCTTTCCTTTTTAGATTTTGAGTTCCATTTCTCTCCCTCCCTCCTATCCTTCCTCCATTCACTGAGAAGGCAAACAATATGATATTAATTATACATATGAAATCATGCAAAATATTTCCATATTAGCCATATCACATTTCCATCCCATTTCTGTTTATCCTTCTCTCTCTCTCTCTCTCTCTCTCTCTCTCTCTCCTGTCTATTCTCAGAAGTCTGTCTTGTTTCCTACCATCATTGCCTTCTTCCTTATCATTCCCTTCTTGTCCTTCTTTTCATATCTCTTAATCCCTTTCTCTCCTATCTCCCTGTTACGTAGAATAGATTTCTACACCGAATCATGTTGTGTGTGTGTGTGTGTGTGTGTGTGTGTGTGTGTGTGTGGTCTTCCCTCTCTTCCAAGGAGTGAAGTCCAAGAATTCCCTGCCACCTTTCCCCTCCTCATTTTCCCTTTCACTATAATTTTTTTTCCTTTGCATTCTTCCTTTATGTGAGAAAATTTATCCCCATTCTATAACTCCCTTCCTTCTTTTCTCTTCTCCCTTTTTTGGATGATCCTCCCAACATAATTGACTCCCATGAATGTCTTCTTGTTTATTCATATTCCTTCAAACTTCCCTACTAATGATAAAGGTCTCGGGAGTAACATATGGGAAATAGATTAACCTGAGTCTCTTATAAATACTCTATCCATATTCCTTCAAACTTCCCTATTAATGATAAAGTCTTAGGAGTAACATGTGGAAAGTAAACAGATTAAGTTGAGTCTCATAAATATTCTTTTCATGTTTCCCTTTTTATGCTTCTTTTGAATCTTCTATTTGAATGTCAAATTTTCTATTTTGCTCTGGTCTTTTCATCAGTAATGCTTGAAAGTCTTCTATTTCATTAAATACCCATTTTCATTTGAAGGATTATACTCAGTTTTGCTGGATAGGTTATTCTTGGTTGTAATCCCAATGCCAAACCTCTGATCCTTCAATGTAGAAGTTGGCTAAATCTTGTGCGATCCTGACTATGGCTCCATAATATGTGAACTGTTTTTTTTTTTGTTTTTTTTTTTTTCGGTTGCTTGCAATATATCTCCTTGATCTAGGAGCTCTGGAATTCAGTTACTATATTTGTAGGAGTTTTCATTTTGAAATCTCAGGAGATGATCAGTAGATTCTTTCAATTTCTAATTTACCATAAGGATCCAAGATATCAGCATAGCTTTCCTTTTTAATTTTTTTTAATATATAATGTTTAAGCTCTTTTTATTATCATGGTTTTCCGGTATTTCAATAATTCCTAAATTATCTCTCTTCAGTCTATTTCCTAAGTTAGTTGTTTTCTAATGAGATATTTTAACATTGTTTTGGACTTGGCTTTATTATTATTTTTTAAGTCTCGTGAAGTTATTAGCTTCCACTTATTCAATTCTAATTTTTAAGGAATTATTTCCTTTAGTGAATTTTTGTATCGCCTTTTCCATTTGGTCAGTACTGCTTCTTAAAGAATTCTTCAGTGAATTTTTGTGCTTATTTTATCATTAGATGAATTATGGTTTTTTGTTTTTGTTTTTCCGGAGGCAATCGAGGTTAAGTGACCTGTCCAGGATCACACAACTAGGAAGTGTTAAGTGTCTGAGAACAGATTTGAATTCAGGTCCTCCAGACTTCAGGGCTGGTCCTACTCACCGCACCACTTAGCTGCCTCAAATTCTGGATTTTTTTAAGGCGATATTTTTTCCAGTATTTTTTGTGTGCCTCTTTTGCGAAGCTGCTAATTCTTTACTTATAATTTGCTTGCATCGTTCTCATATCGTTCCTCAATTTTTTTCTCTATTACTCTTTTTTTTTTTTTAAGTCTTTCAGGAATCCTTGTCAGATTTGGTTCCAATTGGTATTTTCCTTTGAGACCTTTTTGCATAGTTCTTTTCAGATTTCAGTTGTCTTCTTTTGAATTTATGTCATGGTCTTCCCTATCATCATTGTAACTTTTATGATCACATTTTAAAAAAAATGTTTACTCATTTTTTCAGCCTACTTTTTATACTTTGTACTTTATGTTAAAGTTGGAGTCTTCTCATCTTGGGTAGGAAGGTACCATCCTAAGCTTTAGGGCTTTTTGGTGCTACTATTTTCTGAGCTAGTTCTAGGGGTTTCAGAGTTTTTGGTGCTTCCAAGGTAGTGTGATCCTAGGAGAGGTGTGGTCACTGCTCTCCTACTCTGCACTCTGGTCTTTACCCAGGAAAGGCCCCTGTAGTAATATTCCTCTTAAACCTGGAATTGTGACCAGGCCCCTTGTGACAAATCACAAATACTACTCATCATCCTGGAACTGTGGCCCAGAGCTGCTCATGGGCAATAGAATTGTCAGTCAACACCAACTGTACCCAGTGCCAGCAAAAGGTCTGAGGGAAGTGAGGGGATTAGGATGGAAAGTAATTGATTGTGGGCACTGAGTGAACCATACTGATCCCATCTTGTAACTCAGTTCTGAAGGGAACTCAGTTCCCTTTTTATTCAATTATGGTTCTACTCCAATTTCTTTCCTGTAAGAAAAATTTATTTAATTGCGGGAATTGGGAAAAATATGATTGTATTGTTTGAGTCTAGTGTGTGTGGTTGAGAAACTGGACCCTTAACAAGAACCTAGGTTATGTTGACCAGAAACACAGTGAGATCCTGTTGGAATCTTTACAAAGTGTTAAGCCATTTGGAGTTAATTTAATCTTAGAGTTATTTTGGGCCAGAACTTGAAACAAGGTACTAAGTGGAACTGATTGAACAATGCTTGTGTTCACACCTCTAGAGAGCTCATAAATATCTAAGTAACTCAACGGAGTTCATAGTTTGGGAGATTCAGAGTCTAGAAAGAGATATCTGAATTCATACCTTCCTTAGGGTCAGAGAGCATGCTGGGAGATATCCCACAATCCCACTCTCGGAGAAGTAGCATAAATACAGTTCCAGTGAATGACTCAAGGGAGTTCTGGGGAACTTCAACTGGGGTTGGAGACAGAGCACTCTGGGAGATACAGAAGCATACTCGCCTCAGTTGGAGATTGAGAAGCCACAAGTCGGTGCTGGCTGGAGGCTGAAGAAAGCAGAGGCAGAAGCCAAGGACAAAGCTGAAAGAGCCAAGCAGAGAGTTAGGCCTCAACTAACCGGGCTAATTTGGAAAGAGAAATAAACGTTTGCATTTTTACCAGCTGGCTGCGATTTTGGAGTAATTATTTATTTCAATAAGGCTGCCTCCAGGAAAACCTCCACATTTTGGCGCCCAACGTGGGGCTGACAGGCCCCTCAGCTGATTTCAGTGGAAAAGCTCCGATCCTGATTTCAGTAGAAAAGCCTCTGATCCTGATTTAAGTGGAAAAGCCTGTGACCCTGATCAAGTGGAAAAGTCTCTTCAAACTCAGAAATTAAAGTGAGTACAACAAAGAAATTTTGTTAAAAGAGTTAAAGTAGAATTTCGGCTAAGATGGGACAATTCTTTAGAAAACAGCCTTCTGTTTCTGTACAAGGAAAATGTTTAGAGAGCATTGTTAAAGTTATGGAAAGTGAAGGTTTGATTATAAATATGGAGCAGATCCCTGAACTTTTACAAACTGTTAAGAACATATGTCCTTGTTTCTCTCTGGAGAAAGAGTTGGAATTGGATGAATGGAACTTAGTAGGAGAGGATCTTTGTCAATTCTGTAATAAAAATGGCCCTAACTCAATTTCTAAAGACATATTTAATGCATATAATTTAATACAACTGGCTATAAGAAGCTATTTAAGTGTTAAAATGAAAAAGAAGAAAGTGCCAACTAAACTAGGTGATAAGCAGGAAAATTCAGATAATGGAGTTAAGTACAATCCTGAGTGTGATACTTCACAGCAGGAGGAATTAGATCATTCCTCATCTAATGAAGAAGAGGAAAAGAGAGAGGCAGAAATACAGTCAGCTTCTCCTGTGAAGCAGAATATGACAAGATTAGAAGAAGCATTAATTAAAGCAAAAAATAAAGGAGAAGATATATCTGATTTTATACATGCATATCCTGTAATGGAAAAGATTGACTCTTCAGGTCAAAAAGAGAGACAATACACTCCTTTTAATTTGGAAAAACTTAAAGATTTGAAAAAAGGATTGCACTCTTTATGGGGCTACATCATCTTATGTGAAGATGTTGCTAGATAATTTGTCTTATGAAATCTTAACCCCGAATGATTGGAAATCCATAGCGAAAACATGCTTAGAACTGGGGCAAAATTTGTTGTGGCTTTCAGAGTATCATGAATTATGTAGGCTTCAAGCTCAACACAATAGGCAAACAGGAGCTATTGTACAAGTGGCTTTTGACCAATTAGCTGGTGAAGGTCAGTATGCAGAAAATTCAGAACAGATTTATTATCCTATACCAGTGTATGAGCAGATTTCTAAGGCTGCAATAAAAGCTTGGAATTCTCTCCCTGGACAGAAAGATGGAAATAAAGCTTTCACAAAAATAGAGCAAGGTCCCAATGAACCTTTTGCAGATTTTGTGGGACGTTTGCAAACAGCTGGAATCAGAACCATTGGAGATAATACTGCTACAGAAATAATGACGAGACATCTGGCTAAGGAAAATGCCAATGAGATTTGCGAAAGAATTATATGGGGACTAGACAAAGATGCTCCTTTAGAGGAGATCATAAGACGCTGTGCCACAGTGGCCACAAATGCTTATTATACCCAAACTATGATGAACATGGAAAGACAGGATCCCTCTTGGCAAGGGACTTCTAGAGAAATTTGTCGATGTTTTCAGTGTGGAAAAGTTGGACATTTGAGAGCTCAATATAGATATGGAGATAGAATGAGAAGACAGGGTGAGAGAAAACCCAAAATCCCATGTCCAAAATGCAATCAAGGTTTTCACTGGGCCTCTGAATGTAGATTGACCCAGAGAAGTAAGAGGCAGGGCTCAGCTCCTAAGTATCAAAGGACAGGTGGGGCATAATAGCAGCTGAGGTTACACCCAGAGAGTCTTTAGAAATTCAGGACTCTGATGTCATCAACCAACAGAAAAGCAATCAGGATTACAGTTGGGGAGAATACAGGCCTTTTTACCAGGGCAGTGTCCAGTGCAAACAGCTCCAATATAATTACCAGATGATAAAGAGAAAGACCTCAAAACAAAGGAGAAGATTCAAGAAACATTTGACACTGAAGGAGCATGGCTGACAATGAGACTGTTAAAATAACTTTAAAAACTTCAGGAATCATTGGATTTTCTAACACAAGATGAGACTATTTCAAGGTGTGGAAAAACCAGCAAGAATTTTAACTAATGGACAATGGATTTCTTTGGGACTATTTTTAGAACTTATGGACATGTATAATGTTATATATGAAAAAATTGTTTACCTCAAAGCTTACAGGAATCATTGGATTCCTGGCACATGAACTAATGGACAATGTGTAAATGTGTAAATTCTCATGTTAATTCATGTTGTTTGTTACATTACTACTAGCCTGTGTTATATTACTATGTGCTTATGTAACTATGTGTAATGCCTACCATAATGATGGATTTATGTACACCTTGTTTCAAGTGAGCCCCTCGAGAAACGCCCTAATCTGATTTGATTTTCTATTTCCTTTGGTATTTTCAGCTCCCTTCCTGAGATGTCAGGGAAGGCATGATCACCTTTTTGGAGTTCTCACCTCCTTAAGAAGTCAAGGAGGTTATGATCGCCTATGTTCTAAATCAAAAGAAAAGGGGAGATGTTGGAATCTTTACAAAGTGTTAAGCCATTTGGAGTTAATTTAATCTTAGAAAGAGTTATTTTGGGCCAGAACTTGAAACAAGGTACTAAGTGGAACTGATTGAACAATCTTGTGTTCACACCTCTAGAGAGCTCATAAATATCTAAGTAACTCAATGGAGTTCACAGTTTGGGAGATTCAGGGTCTAGAAAGAGATATCTGAATTTACACCTTCCTTAGGGTCAGAGAGCATGTTGGGAGATATCCCACAATCCTACTCTCGGAGAAGTAGCATAAATAGAGTTCCAGTGAGCGACTCAAGGGAGTTCTGGGGAACTTCCACTGGGGTTGAAGACAGAGCACTTTGGGAGATACAGAAGCATACTCGCCTCAGTTGGAGATTGAGAAGCCACAAGTCGGTGCTGGCTGGAGACTGAAGAAAGCAGAGGCAGAAGCCAAGGACAAAGTTGCAAGAGCCAAGCAGAGAGTTAGGCCTCAACTAACCGGGCTAATTTGGAAAGAGAAATAAACGTTTGCATTTTTACCAGCTGGCTGCGATTTTGGAATAATTATTTATTTCAATAAGGCTGCCTCCAGGAAAACCTCCACAAGATCCAAAGGCTGAGGTAGGGAGTTTTCTCACAATTTTATATCTCAAGAAACATATATGTCTTATCTGAAAACTGGCCCCACACTAATTGATCAGTTAATGTTGCCATGCTCCTTTGACTGTCTAGACATTTTGGGGAGGGAGATGCCTCTTTTTCTGATTTCAGGGAACTCCATCTTTTTACTCTTTCCTTCCAACTTGAAAAGTCCCTAAACTGTCATTAGGTAATCAGATTACCTAACATTGTATTGCTTCATTTAATTAATGGGTTGTATTTGATTCATTTTTAATGTATAGAAGTCTATCTTCCCTTGAATTTGGGCTCCAGGTCTAAGTCGGGGATTCCCATTTTGTTGGATAGTTGGCACACTTCACTTAATAAATCTCAATGCATGGAAGCTCAAACCTTTGTTTTCCTCAGTCATCTCATCTTTTGCCTGCCCCAGGTCCCCTGTAATCTCTTTCTGATCAGTTTGCGACCCCCTTTTCTGTCTCTGGGCTGAGAGTTTCTGATACTGCCACAGTTGGCTCCGAGATCCAAAGCCGATGTGACTGCCATGTTCCTGTGGACATCCTCAATTTCATAACATAGGAAAATGTCTCCCTTTTGTTGACTCTGTTCTGCCAAAATTTGAATTGAAGTATTATTTTAAAATTGTTTGAAGGGGAATGTTGGAAGAGTTCAATTGGGCCTTGGCCTGGACTCCACCATCTTTGGCATCAGACTGTCACTCTCTTCTAAACCCTTTATAATCTGGTTTCACACCATGTTCTTTCATTGACCTTGCTCTCTCCCAAGTTAGCAATGACCTGACCGACAAATTGAACAGCTTCTTTTCAGTCATTTAACACTGCTGGCCGCCATCTTGAACATCTCCCTGCTCTTGGCTTGGGATGATTTTTTCCTGGTTCTCTTCCTATGCATCTGATCCCTGCTTAGTTTCCTTTGCCAGGTCTCCATGCCCGCCGACCCTGTGTGTTCCCAGCTTTCTGGATCAGGACTTCTCTTGTCTCTCTCCAGTCTCTCACTTGATGATCTTGCCAGATCCCAGGGGCTCTCTGTGTAAATGACTCCCAGATACAGACATCCCTAGTCTCTTTCTGAGCTCCAGTCCTGCATCATAAACGGACAAGTGGGCATTTCCAATTGGATGTTTCCTTGGCATCTCAAACTCAGCATATCTAAATCAGAAGCAGTTGGTTTTCCCCTCACACCCAGCCCAATTCTGAGCTCCTCTCTACCGAGGATGTTGGCATCCTTCCAATCATTCAGGTTCCCAAACCCAGTATCATTCTCAGCCCTCCTGTCTTCCTACTCTCCAGCCCCCTCGCTCAACCCTTTGCCAATATTGTGGTCCTAACTCCACAGCCTTGCATCTAGCCTTTTTCCTCTACTCCCATAGTCGCCACCTAATTCAGACCCTCATGACCTTTCATCTAGACTATTGGGAGTCATGAGGGAATAGTACCTACTATGTGCCTGGCACTGCACAAGCACTTTACAAATCTTATTACCTCATTTGGTTCTCATGACAACCCTAAAAGATAGGTGCTGTTATTATCTCCATTTTACAGTTGAGGTAATTGAGGCAGTGACTTACCTGGGGTCACCCAGCTAATAAATGTCTGAGACTAGATTTGAACTCAGGTTTTCCTAACTCCATACCCAGCACTCTATCCATAGTTTCTCCTAATTGTCCATCATCAGTTATTTCTGAAGTTTAATTATTCCCACCTTCCCTCAAGTTACTCTTCTCTCCTATCCATCTTCCACCCAGCCACCAAAGCAATTTTCTTAAAGTGCTGGTCTAACTGTGTCACCTCCCCTTCTCCACAAACCATAGCGGCTTCCTCCTGCCTTCAGGCTATAATGCAAAGTCTTTTGCCTTTTAAAGTCCTTCTCATTTTGGACCCAACCAACCTTTCCAGTCTCATTAGGGCTTGTTCCCTTTCACACACACCGGGGTCTAACCGAACTTACCTTTTGGCTTTTGTATTTATTTGCCTTTTGTATTTGTAAGGAATTGTCCAACACATCTCTGAAGGTTATAAAATTTAGCACTGACTAAAATACTTAGCGAGACCTACTTTTTGGTTCCATGGGTTGGGTCAAAACTCCACTGGTAACTCTAGTTTCTGCCATGGCCTCAAGAGTGAGATGCCTTCTAAAAACTGTGCCATCCCTACTCTACTTCTACTTGGCTGGTCTCCCTCCACACATCCCACGAGCCATCTGTGCTCTAGGTTAGTCATTCTTGAGCAAGGGAGGCCAGGCTCCTTAGGTCCTGCAGGGTGGGCTGGTGAGCAGTCCCTCATTCTGCTAGCTCACCCTCTAGTTCTTTATGGAGAACCCTGGTTTCTGTGTCCCACGCCAGGACATAGGGCATCTGCATGCACGTGAATCTTTCTTGGTGTAAAGGGGACCCTGAGTTGGCCAATACTGCCACCTACCTCTGGCAAACAGGCTCCACGCTGGCGCTGATCAGAACCTCATTTGCGGGGAAGTCCTCAGAATATCACTCCACACACACACACACAGTAGGAATTTCTCAGGAACAGCTGATTTCCAAGGCAATAATTCTCCCTGCTTGACCTTGCTGCAGCTTTGGGCACTGAGGGTCCGCTTCTTGATATTCTCTTCTCTCTAGGTTTTGTAACATCGCTCTCTCCTGCCTTTTCTTCTACCTGTTTGACCTCCAAACTTTTCCAGCATCCCCATCTCTACTGCCTTCTATGTCCTCTTGGATACTGACGCAATCTCCTGCATCATCAGGAAAATGATTCATGCAATGACTAAAACAATAGAAATAACAACCACCAAAACCAATCAAATCTCAAAGCTGTGAAGTGAGAAAGCCCTGGTGAAGAAATTTGGGAAGACCCTCCCCTTGTTCCTTTACAGAAGATGAGTCTCAGGATGCATAACATTCTCTATGACATCACGTTTTTTTCTGTGTCCACTAGTTTTATTGAATTTCTTTCTATTTTCCCTTTGTTTTAAAAAAAAAAATTCTTATAATGGGTGATTCTCTAGGAAAAGGGAAGGAAAACAGGGAGAAATCTTGGTGATATCATAACAAAGGAGAGCTTTTATTAGTAAATTATTAGAGCTTTTATTAATAATTTACTAGTAAAATTGCTGATGATATCATTGACAATTCTTGTGGGGCTTAGGAAACCTCTTCTCTGACCCTACTTTCTTTTCCTAAAGCAGCTTGGTCTCTTAGCCCTCAGTTTCTTTTTTTCCCCAGGTCTAAAAACTTTAAGGCATTTGATTTCACTGCTTCTAGTCACATCTAATATGATCACAAGTAGATATTATTAAATAAACCATGTAAACTAGCATATTCTTAAGAATCCTGGAATCAAGAAATCAAATGGGGGCTAAAAACAATTTAGACATCTTCTCAGTCTTCTTGCTCCCTAATAATCCTTCTTCTTTTTCAGTTTTAATGAGAACTTTTTATTTTCAGAATACATGTAAAGATAGTTTTCAACATTTACCCTTGCAACACCTTGTGCTCCAAATTTTCCTTCCCTTCCCCCACCCCCTCTCCTAGACGGCAAGTAATCCAATCTATGTTAAACATGTGTAATTCCTCTATACATATTTCCATGCTTATCATGCTGCACAAGAAAAATCAGATCAGAAAAGAAAAAAATGAGAAAGAAAACAAAGAGCAAGCAAACAAACAACAAAAAGAGTAAAAATACTAATGTTGTGATCCACTCAGTCTTCTTTCTGGATGCAGATTAGCCCTCAGTTTCTCCAATAACAAAGCCATATTCTCTTTAGTGTGTGTGTAACCATAATCTCTACAGCCGTGACAGAACTCAGGTCCCCCCTTGGAGTCTTCTTTGGATGATGGTGGATGTGTGTCACTGTGTTCCGGGACTGGTGGTCCTGATCACTTCATTCTTTCATTCAATAAAAGTGTATTCAATAAAATCATCCAATAAGTGCCAGGCACTATGCTGAGTACTGGGGGCTACAAAAAAGGCAAAAAGCAGTCCCTGTCTTCAAGGAACTTAGAAACTAATTAATAAACACTAATTTTCATAAACAACAAGACATTGAGCAAATCAATCGAGTGACAGCTAACACAAGGCTAGAATTTGAAAATCCAAGTGCCAAGATTAAAGAAGAGATGTAAAGAGGAAAAAGAATGAAAATTTCTTTTTCCTCAGATGCATTTTCCACTTGAAGACCTGCCTTGAGTTATCAGAGAGCTTAATAAGCTCATGAATTTTCTCTTTAAATTCCTGAGCAAATATGTGCTCCTCTAAAGCAAACACCAGCTCAGGATGTGGTGACACGTTATTTAGAGACAAAACCCTTATCTGAACAACGACAGCCACTCACTAAGGTTTGCAGAGAGCTAGTTTGGGGTAGCGGAGGAGTGAGGGGAGGAGAGGAGGTCCATCCACCAGTTAGCAGCAGGGCGGGGAGGGCAGTCGTAGAGGCAAACGGCGGCTCTCACCCCGGCAGATCACTCCTGAAGTAGACCAATGAGCCAGAGAAACCTCCATCATGATTATATTCCATGTGGTCTAGCAGCATCCTTTACCCACAGCAATGCAGGCTGTAGCCCCAGGCGCTTCCTCTCTCCAGATCTCACTCTCCCTGATCATTCCATCTCCCCTTTCATCGGAAAAAGGCTTCCCAGCAGCCTATTTAGCATTTTGAGGTTGGCAAATGCTACCTCATTTGATCTAGAAGAGAAATGAAACTATTCATTCCATTTCACAGACAAGGCAATTAAGGCTGGAAGGAGAAGGAGGCCTGAGAGCTGGTCAATGTCTAAGGCAGGATTCAAACTCAGGGCAGCACACTTCACCGCCACAGGAAGCACCATGGGAGCATCATTACACCTGTCACTGATTTACAAAGATTGAGCACAAGATACTCGATAAATGTCTTCATCTTGAATACTGATACTACCTCCAAATTACATGAAATGAAAGGCTTTCAAAACAGAGACTTAGTGGAAGACATCGAGACCCTGTGGGAGGACAAGGAATGGTTATCCATCCTCCCCATTCTATCTGCTGCCCCATCTCATACAGAAGATGCACTTCAATCATATCACAAAGATGACATTGTGACTTGTGATTTAAATGAGTTGCAAAGTCATCAACCCTTCTTCCAGTCATCAAAGTGCAAGATGACTGGCTTTGAGCCGGGGATGAGTGGATGACCTTGGCCCTTCCAAATTAGATTTTTCCCAGTCTGTTTGTCTGGAGACATGCCCATTCAATGACTTAAGTAAGAACTGAAGCAAAAGATGGTCAGTTTCACCATCAAAAAATTGTCAATCTGGGAAGAGAAGCCCACAAGACTTCTGGACAAGAAATATGGTGTCCCAAGTGGAGAGAGGGGCCACATGTGGCGAGGGAAAGAAAGAACATCTGTTCAAATTGGCAGATACTAGTATTCTCAGACGTCTAGAGAGAACTCTCCTAAGTGCTGAATGCAAGAGCCTCCATTACTAGTCATCCAAGAGTCTCAATTCATTTTTAATAAAAGTATCTGCTCAAATAACATGGTAAAGATGGTCAATATAAAACATCCTCCTAAAAACCTGATTCACACATGTATAACTTTCCACAAGTACAAATAACACCCATTGGAAGAGTAAGCTTAAACTTAGACCATAATGGTAAGAAGGCACATTTGTAAGAAATCTATGTGACGAGGTTCATGTCACTGGCTCGGGAAATCCTTCTCTCCATGTAGAGGCTTTGTACAGAAACTTTGTTGTTGTTCACCTAACAGGAAAGTTTGAAAGAGGAGAGTTTGGAAGGAGACAAATGCGAGTTTTGCTTTGAAGAAAATGAACTTTAGATGTCTATGCAACATCCAGTTGAACATGTCCAGAAGGCAGCTTGGTGATGTGGGGCTGGCACTCAGGAGCGAGGCTATAGACTCAGGAATCATCTGCATAGAGATGATCATTGTATATCTAAGAGGAAAAGATGGCATTGCTAAGCAGGAAAGGTGAAGAGGGCCGAGATCAGAGCTTTGGGGGGCACCGACAATTAGTGGGCATGAAAAGAATGAGAAGCTCACAAGGAAAGGAGCAGAAGGAGCAGTCACAGAAATATCAGGGCTTTGCTGATGTGGTCTCGTGACAAGGTTCAGGAGAGCAAAGATAAGGTGCAAAGATTGGGAAAAAATCATGAGGCATTCTCCTTGCCAGAAGGTACCTTTACTAATAAGTAAAGATCTCAGACAATCCAAATAGGATTTTGTGCCATTCTTTGAGTAGGGGCGATTTTTATAGACAGAAGGAAGGGGGAGAAACTAGGAAAGAGTTGGGGAGATAAGGATGTTTTGAAAAAATTTGAAAACAATTGAGATATTTTGAAGGATAAAATTGAGAATTTGCTTGAAGAATAAGATCAGGGAAGGATTGGAGAGTGTTTCATAGATAAAGTCAGAGGAAAGTCAGAAGAGAGCTGGAAGAATATTTGAAGAACAAAATCAGGGAAGAGCTAGAGAAACAAAGTCAGGGGAGATTGGGGGAAATGGTCTCAGAGAGGATTAAGGAATTTTGGTCTTAGGGAGAGGGGTAAGCTGACTTGAGTTCCCATCAGTGTCATGAAACTCAAGGAAAGGAGAGGAACCAGAAAAAGCAGGTCATTGTTGGTACCAAATGCTTTAAGGAAGAATAAAGATTGGAAAAAGGTGATTAGATTTTGCAATTAACTGTCATTAGTAACATTAGAAAGGGCAATTTCAGCCTGTGAAAAAGGAATGATTAATGACTTTACTAATGACCTTGATTTGTTCAAGCTTCCCTGCTATCCAGGAGAGGTGAGACCTGGGAATCAGAATCAGCCAAGCAGGAGGCAAACTTGAGTATCCCTTTCATGTCAGAAATCTTTTGTGGTGTTCGCCTGCTGAATCCAGATCTTCCTTTGCTGTGCCAGCAGTCACAGAACCCACTCAGATGGGTTCATGTTGACCCCCAAGGAACTAAGGTGCCCCCGGGAACCTTTATTCCGACCCAGCTCCCTGGACCCAGAAGATGTACTGTAATCTCCAAGAACAGCCCAGCCCAGTGGACAAAGCTGATTAGGCCACAATGTGACTACTCCTCACCCTGTGACTTGTGATCTTTGTCTTTATAACCCCTGCAGCCTAACCCCTCCCTGAGCTCAGTTCCAACTATAGCTGCCGTGCATGTCTGTGGGAGAGGAATAAAAGCAAGCCGCAGCTTGTTTGTCTTTGTTAGAACTCTGGGAAAAGTTCAGTGATGAGACTGGGGGCCTCACTGCTGAGGGTTTAGAAGGGTGAGAGGAAGGCACTGAGATGGACGGCTTGGAGGTTCAAAGTGAGCTCACTTGGGGCATTCTGGGCTTGGGGTCCATATGATGTTTTAAGGTTTTGTGCAATGGGGTAGAGCTGGAAGGGACCTCCCAGGCCACGGAGCCCAACCCTCTAATCTGAAGGGAAGCGGAAGGTGTTGCCTGAAGTCATCAGATGAGAGAATCAGACTCAGGATGTTGGAGCCAGAAGGGACTTGGGGCTGTCTAGTCCAACTCCCTCATTTTACTGAGAAGGAAAATGAGGATCAGGGCAGCGCGGTCTCTCGGCCAGCAAGCATCCGAGTGGGAGTTCAGAGCCAGGTTGTCCCGACTCCGAGGCCAGGGCTCTGCCCACTATCCCACACTGCCTCTGTGGCCACCAGAGGTGAGCGTCCTCTGGATGCTGTTTGACTGGTGCTGCCCGTTTGAGGAGGGAAAAGGCGGCTGAGGAAGCTTGGTGGGTACTCAATGTGTGTGGCTGACAGCTAGGGAGAAAACACAAGGGATCGCTAAGCAGGCTACCTATGGGAAGGGGCTGGGGGCGGGGATGGCAGTTATAATGGCAGTGTGGGGATGACAGCTGCCCCCAGCTGCACTGGCGCTCATGCCAGAGCTCCCACTGTTGCCATGACTACCCTGCTCCCCCCTCCCCCTTCCCCTAGCTGGGCAGTGATCCCAATTCTGGAATGACAAAGGGTGGGGAGGAGGTCCTCCAGTCCTGGGTCTTATGAGAAAGTGTGCGTGTGTGAATGTGTGTGTAAGTGATTGTGTGTGTGAGTGTGTGTGTATATAGGAGAAGGATCTGGGGATGACTCAGAAAGGACCAACAATCATCATTAAGTAATTAAAGGGCCATCCTGTGTGTGTGTGTGGGGGGTAGTTTTATTCTCTTGGATAGAAGCAGGAGTGAGGGAGGGCCTGCCCCCATCCAAGAGGAGGCTGTCAGTGTCGGGGACGTTGTAGTGGGGAACATCGTCCAGGGTGAGGTTGGAGCAGACGGCTTGGAAGCTCCCCCAGTGTAGGGGGGATTCGGGATTGGATCTCAATTGGAGCATCAGTTGTACAACTACATGCCAGTCGCACAGTGCCCAGGACAGTGCTTTCACATGTGCCCACTAGGAAGTCTGGTAGATAGAGTGTATTGGATTTAGACCCAAGTTCAAATTCTGAGTGAGACACTTATGTGCTATGGCCCTGAGCAAGTCACTTAACCCCTGCCTGCCTCGGTTTCCTCCTCTGTAAAATAGGGACAAATGTACCTACTTAGCAGGTGGGAAGGTCAAGGAGATAACATTATAAAGCCTTTTGCAAACTTCAAACCATCATCAATTTTAGCTTCTGATAATGACTGGGTTGAGGGCCAAAAGGTACCTAAACGTAAAATACAGAGTTCCCATGAAAAAATTCCAATGGATTTGACAGTATTTGTTCAGCACCTACTATGCGCCAGCCACTGTGTCTGATGCTGGAAAAAACAAAGAATGAAAGCCTCGCCATCAAAAACCTTACATTCGATTGTGGGAGGAGAGTTGGGAGGGGCAGAGAATATCCATTGAAAGTCAAAACTTGGAAGTGTGCACGTAGGAAAGTAAATCCAAAATGTACATTGAATAATGCCAGGTGGCGTGCACTAGCACAGATGTACGTGCAGACACTCGGCATCCTAGGGCCTGAGACAGTGCCTGGGACATAGTAGGTGCTTGGGAAATGTTCACCGGGCCCGGTGAGACGAGTGCTTTGGGCGCGTCCATTTGGCAGCCGCGTGGATCAAGCATCAGAGCCCGAATTTCATCTGCTTCAGCTCAAGAGCCAAGACTCCTCTGGGCTGATCCCAGCCAAAGACCCGTCTCGCCCCCCGGGCCCTGAAACGTTAACCAACCGAGGTCCTGAAGTAATCTATCTGCTTGGTGATTAAAATGAACTCTGGCCTAACTTAATTAATTTGCTCCTCATGGCACCGGTTTCTGTCTGTGGAATCCGATGACAGTTCAGACTCAGGACGTCCAGGCTCCCATCGGGAGGGCATCGATGGAGCTGTCCACACCCAAGTCCTGAAGCATGGCCTCTCTCAGGGAATGGCTTCCAGAGCACCCTGGGGTGGGGGAGGCTAGGAAATGTTCCCTGGGCTTGCAGGGAGGCCCTAGCATGCTCGGACATTGTCTGTACCCCAGCAGTCCAAGGTCACCGAGCACTGTGATCACATGGTCAGCACGGCCATTGGTCATGGGCAAAACTGGAGTACAGGGGATGAACTCAGCACTCCTCAGGAGGAGGGGCTGGGATATGGAGCAGCACAGGGGGTGTCATGTTTGGAGAGGATTAAGAAGATGGGAGAGGAAGGGGAAGAGATGGAGAAAGTGATAGAGGAGGAGGGAAAAAGGAAAGGAGAGAGACAGAGAGAGAGAGAGACAGAGAAAGAGAGACAGACAGAAAGACAAAGAGAAAGAGAGAAAGAAAAAAAGAGACGGGGGGGGGAGGGAGGGAGGGAGACAGGAGAGATTTCAGTTTTGACTTTGGTCTCTATTTTCTGGTGATTAAACCCCAAAAACATGGGAATTGATTTGAAGCTCTCAGAGGCTTCTGGGAGGAGACTGTGTGTCATTTAGATTTGGTAGGGAACTTACATGGATTCTTGGAAAGAATTAGAAAAGGTGATAGTGCCTTAGAGAGCCGTGAAATTTTAAAAAGAATTTTAAAAATTGATCTTATTTTTCATAACTTTCAGTTCCTGAAGTCTCTCCCACCCCTCCCCCTATCCAGAGAGCCATTTCTTATAATAAACAAAACCTTTTAGCACGACTAACCAGTATCTCAGCCGAGTCTGACACATCCCATGAGCTCCCACAGCCATTCTTTCCCCTACAAAGAAGGGACAAAGTTGCCTTCTCTCTTCTTCTGGGGGGACGTTATAATTATCCAATGCTCATTTTGGGGTTCTTGGTTTGGTTGTTGACTTTCATTTATGATCCAACAGGGAGAAACGTAAAGTCCTGTTGTATCCAAAAAATCTACTTCCTAAACATAATCAGGGAAGGCAGCCATTGTTTGGAAGTTCCGGCAGTCTTAGTGGCCCCCAAGCAAGCTGCGTTAGAAGGGCCACAGCTTCTAGGAAGAGGAAGCTCATCACCCCACTGCCCTGGGCCGTCACTGGCCCTCCTCTGGCCCTCCTCTGCAGAGTTCTGTTCGCTTCTGAGCCCTGCGGTTTAACGGAGGACACTGCAACCCCAGGGAGTCCTCGGAGGAGGGCGACCAGCTTACCTTGTTGGATAAGGACGAGTTGAAGGAACTGGACATGGGTAAAGCAGAGAAGACTCAGGAGGGACAAGAGCTCTCTGAGCACCTGAGGGACTATCCAGTGGGCTGGCTGCATCTGGCCCCAGACAGCGGAACCAGGAGGAATAAGTGGCCAAAGGCGGATGCAGCCTTGTCAGGCCGAATTCTCCCTCGCTTGGAGCTGTGCAGAAGTGCAGGGGGCCGCCTCCTGGCACGGGCTCCCCCCACTGGGCTTTTCCAAGAGGAGGCTCGATGGCCGCTCTTCTGGGAGGCTGCCTTGCGCTGAGCCAGCTGCCGCTGAGGGCGCCTCCGACTCTCACAACTGTGACTCACTGTGGATGTTACTTTTCTGCATTTTTATTTCCTCTGCCTCGGTTCATGGGCGTCTTCCCTGAGCTACTGGGAGCCATTGTAATCGTCATTTCAGACCCCAAGAGTTACATCCCATGATCTAGCAGAACTTCTCTCTCCTAAGAATACTTGAGCGCCCCCTCCCTCCAGCACTAGCACCCTTCCTATGGGAGCACCCCCTCCCCTCCAGCGTCTGCACCCCCTCCTGCTGCCCCCCTCCAGCACCAGCACCCCCTCCTGCTGAAAGGATCCATGTCTGTGCTCCCCAACAGCGTTGCCCTGATCTGAATCACACCCCATGTTAGTGTGTGTGCCTGCTATATGTCGGATCCCCTTTTCCTCTCTCCCCCTCCCCACGTGGCAGCTGCACCCCCCGGGGGACTGTGAGCCCAGCTGCAGAGCCCCCCACCCTCCCAGGGAGGACTGCCGCCCAACAGCCCCTGCCAGAAGCTGGAGAAGGAAGGAGCAGATTTAGGTTTGAAGGGAAAATGAGAACGAGCGATTAGAAAGTTCTCTGTTTTGAAGCAGCCTCCGAAAGCAAGCCCAGCCCCTAAAACCAGCCATGTTTCTTTAGACTTGTATCTTACACTTGGGATAGTTAGGTAACGTTCTCAGGGGGCTTAGGATGAAGGTCCTGAGCACAGGGTAAAGACCCACGTGAAGCTGGCAAACTTTGCACCAGGACGAGCAGCTGCCAGGGTGATACTGAGGGAGACACAGTCGGGGTCAGAAGACCCGAGTGCAAATCCTGACTCATCTGCTAGTCGTGTGAGTCTGGGAAACTCAGACTCTGTAAAAGCAGGGGAGGGAGTCAGTGGTGCCCGGGGTGCCTTCGGGGTCTAACTCTTTGACCTCCTAAGATCCTAGGCCCAGAACACGGCATTGCAGGAACAGAAACGTGATGGAGGAGCAAGGCTTGCCCCCCAAGGCCCCAACTCGTGGTCTGGTGATAGAAGAGCTTCTTCTTCTAAACAAGAGGGCATCTGGGGCTGCCACAGTGCCCGGAGCTCTAGGCCTGGAGTCGGGAAGACTCATCTCTCAAGTTCAAATCCAGCCTCAGACACTTACCAGCAGTGTGATCCTGGACAAGTCACTTCACCCCGTTTACCTCAGTTTCTTCATCTGTACAATGAGCTGGAGGAGGAAATGGCCAATGGAGAAGGAAATGGTCCAGGGTCTACCAAGAAAACCCCAAATGGGGCCAAGAAGAGTCAGACACAAATGAACTTCTTGTAACCAGGAGGCAAACTCAGGCATCCCAAGTGCTTTAAGCACCAACCAAGGGTTTTGTTGCCCTGGAAGCTCTACTTGCCTCTTCCTAGAAACAGCTCTGGGTTAGCCTTGGAGTCCAAGCCTGAATGAGCGAACAAGCTGAGGAAGATGGCCAAGTCCAGGAGGAGGCAGCAGATCCGCAGCTGGGCCTTGCCGACGGGGCAACGTCGCAGAGTATCCCTGGACAGCCCGAGAGAGGCGTGTGTGTTGAGAAGCAGAAGGGAAGACTGAGCAGGGAAGAGAGGAAGAAACAGGGGCTCTCGAATCTTCAGGGGGAGCACATCCTTCCCTGCTGGACTCCTGACCAGAGAAACACTCTGAGCCCTTTCCTCCTGGACACGCTCTGTGCTCCTGGTGCTATTTTTGCCACCCCTGGCCTGCCTGACCTTCTCAGCTCCGCCTCCTAAACAGCTTGAGCCCCACCTTCCTGAATGGAGTCTTTCCCCTTGAGAAAAGTTCTGCATAACCTCACATTTGTGGGTGGGGATAAGGGAAAGAACCTAGAACTAAAAAATCTTAAAAGCAAATGTAGGGGCAGCTAGTTGGTGCAGTGGTTAGAGCATCAGCCCAGAAGTCAGGAGGACCCGAGTTCAAATTTGACCTTAACATTTCCTAGGATGTGACCCTGGGCAAGTCACTTAACCCCCTTTGCCTCAAAAAAAAAAGTGAAAAAAATTATTCTTAATGTAACTGGGGAAAAATATTAAATAAAGGAAAAATAAATTATGCCATTGAATCACAAAAAAAAAAAAAATCTTCCATTTACACTCTATGCCTCTTGTTTGTGTAGAATTACTTGCACACTGTGTCCCATACTAGAACAAAAGCTTCTCGAGGGCAGGAATACAGGTTTTTTCTTTTCTTTTCTTTTCTTTTGTATCTCCAGATCCAGCTGGAAGCCTCATGCATAGCAAGTGCTTAATCAAGGCTCACTGACTGAGTCCAACCACAGCTCCTGGTCTGTACACATTGTTTACATGGGAGCATCTTAGCGTGGAGATGCATAAAATTGTAATAATACTAGTTTACACTTCTGTAGCACTTGTACGTTTGTAAATTGTTCTAAATGTAGCATTTAATTTGATCCTTGGGAAGTAGGTGCTCTAATTATCTCCATTGTACTGACAAAAGAAACTGAGGCTCACCTAGGTTAGAACTTGCTCATTTCAAGCAGAACCAGGAGATCATTATACACGACAACAGAAAGATCATGCAATGATCAATTCTGATGGTCATAGTTCTCATCATCAATGCCGTGATTCAGACCAGTTCCAATGGTCTTGTGATGGAGAGAGCTATCTGTACCAGAGGACTGTGGGAACTGAGTGTGGATTACATCATGGTATTTTCACTCTTTTTGTTGTTTGCTTACATTTTGTTTTCTTTCTCATTTTTTCTTTTTTGATCTGATTTTTCTTGTGTAGCATGTTAGTGGAAATAATGTATAAAAAATTGCATATGTTTAACATATATTAGATCACTTGCCGACTGAGGGAGAGGATGGTGGAAAGGGAGGGAAAAATTAGAACACAGGATTTTGTAGGGGTGAATGTTGAAAATTATCCATGTATATATTTTAAAAATAAAAAGCTATAATTTAAAAATTATAATTTTGATGTATTTTATATGTATAATAAAAGTGATTTTTTAAAAGAACTTGCTCGTTTCTATTTTATATTGAGTGGGAATTATAGACCAGACAGATTTTAAACATCCCCACATTTATGTAACCCACTCATAGCAAAGACTGGGGGGGAAAGCTCAAAAATGTTAATTTTTAGTAATCCTCAAACTGCTTTTGGGACAGGTCTTGAGAAATAGTTCTCTGGAGGAAAGGCTAGCATACTGAGGGAATGTCAGGGATGTATGAGCCCCCATCGAGGGGCTCCCTTATTAATGTCAGTTCTCTAGTAATCTTTATACTTACAGAGATGAAGGATAATGTTGTTTCTACATTCATGTGTTTGGATTCAAGAAGACCTTGGTTTGTATATCTTCCCTGATACTTTTCAGCTGTGAGATCCTGAGTCGATCATCTCATTTCTTTGGAACTTTAATAACTTGGCAAACTTGAAAGCACATTAGAAATGCTTGCTATTTTTCTTTTCCTGCTTTACTCCACCACAATTCTATGCCATCCTAATTCCTATGGAGTTTGGTTCTCATTACACCATGGTTTACACCATTACATCCCAACAGTGTGTGGTAGACAATATGGAAGTCTTCAACTTTCACTTGGTCACAAGCCTGTGGCAAGTTTAAGGAGAATCTTAGTCTCAAGGTCTGAAAGTAGGTTAGTTCATTTTTGGGGGTGACATAATACTGGAACAGGTAAGAATAATGAGCCTGTAAGAGCTGATATAAGGCAATATGGTATGACTGTTGAATATAGTCATCGTGTCAGGTGTTCTCACTTAAGTGATTACCTACTCAGTCACCAAGAGATTCAATTTGGAGAGAAGGGAGTGTTCTTTCCTCCCTCCAAATCATTGACATAAAGTGCGTTAATGAAATGTAATTCTAAAATATACGTATATATTTGTGTGTGCATATATATTATACCATCTGATGTACCTCGACAGACAGGCAGATAGAACAGGGTCACGGATGGTTGAAGGAAAGAACTGCACTTAGAAGACAAAGCTTTTTTAGCTTATCTAACCCGGCTCTGCCATTCTAAGCTAGCTGATCCTAGCCAAGTTTCATCCCCTCTCTAAAATCTGGTTTTCTTGCATGTAAACTGAAGAGGGTGGCCCAAACGCTCTCCAATGCTCCTTTCAGGCTTGGATCTAGGATTCCTGGGTAATATGTAATCAGTTCATATGATTATAGACAAGAAACCAATTTTTTATAACTTTTTTCTTCTCCCTTTGTTAGTTCTTTGGTATGATCAGTGATAATGTCTACAATTTCTCCTACCATTCAACATTTATTAAACACCAACTATGTACCAGGAATTGTCTTAGAACACAATGTGTTCAGGATACAAAGACAAAGAAATGCAAGTATCTGCCCTCAAGGAGCTTCCATTCTGGGGCAGGGGAGGGGCACGACACATACACAAGTACACATAATGTTCATACAAGGTAATTTCAAGAGGGAGGGAGTGCTGATAATTGGAGGGACCAGGAAAGGCTCCAGCTGGGAGACAGTGTCTGCGTTGTGGTTTGAAGGGAGGGGTATGGGGGGCCACTTGTGAGAAGGCAGGGAGGGTGGCTTATGGGGAACAGCCCTCATCAGCCAGCGACTGGAAGACTTCAAATGTCAGCCCAGGCACGGGCTTCCGGGGGGCCTGCACATGACTGTGGCTCCCTCCCCCAGACCCGGACCCAAGGCTCTCCATCTGTTCCTCGGAGCTACTTCTGTGTGAGAATCTAATGCCTACATAATCCTTTGCACCGTAACAGGAGCTGAATTCAAGAGTTAAACTGAAGAATCCCTTAGTAATATCCTAGATAAAAAGGAAGGCAACTGGGAAATACAGACTGGGAGTCTGAGCTTAGGGCTCAAATAATGGTTCTGACATTTTCTAAGCCCCCTCCCCTTTTCCTCAGGCCATTCAGCCTTTGACCTTTGACCTTGAAGTGTCCTGGCTACCTGAGGACTGCGAGCAGTGGGAATTCAGGGTCCTGAAGCTCACCTACGGAGAGGCTTTGATCCCCCCCAACTCAGGCTGGAAAATGTGTTCTGGGATCTTTTGGGGGAGAGAAAGCAAAGACCGGATCAGGAACTAGGGAAACAGGAAAAGCATGTCTGTGTGCTCAGGCAGGAAAGGGGTCAGAACATGTTAATTTTAACATTCTAAGGGGTCCACGAACTAGAACAAACTTCCTTTCCCCTGCCCTCCTCTCCCAAAACCCTTTTGATCGCGGTTATTTCAGTATCATTTTTTTCCTTGATAATCCCACATGTTTAATTTTGCGCATTTAAAAACATGATTCTGGGCAGGAGCCCACATGCTTCACCAGCTGCTGCCAAGGGCGGCTGGGCCACATAAAATGTCTAGAGGGAGGCGACGACCCTCAGGTTCTGGGAGAGGAAACCCAAAGCACTACCAGCGGTTTTCTGTCTCCTGGCTCCAAATCTTTATCCCCCTCCAGGGCTGGAGGAGAGAGAGCTCCAATCTTCTTTGCCCTTCAAGGATTAAATCAGGTTGTTTTTTTTTACAAAAAGTACAGGACACTTGAACTTCATGAAAAACAGAGGTTTCCCTCCTCAAAAAAATGAAAATACCCCCCCCCCCCAATGTCCCACTTATTTGCTGGTACTCTTAAGTTCCTTCACTTTTCAATCAGGGAACAAAGGCTGAAAATGCCCATTTCTGGAAAAGGAAGCTCCCTGGGCTCATTCACTTTCCCCCAAAGGAGCAGGGCAGACAGACAGCTCTTTCCAGGGAACAAGGGGACACAGAGCAGCTGAGAGAGGCTGAACTGGCTCAGGCCTCTTTCCCCTCTCCTCCTGGAAGGTCAGCGCATGATCTGAACCCCCCCAACCAAAGGCCACAGGAGGCCATGCGCAGGGAGAAGAGAAGCCAAAAGAGGGATCCCAGGAGGCGAGCTGTCAAATGCTGGCAAGTCTACAAGAAGGATGAGACTAGGCCTGGCCACCCCTGGCCCCCACCTAGATGGCACTTTCCCATTAAATGGAGCCAGCATTTAGTGAGCAGGCACAGTATGCAGGGCACTGTGCTGGTGATACAGAGGGAGGATGACAAGTTACTGTCCTCAAAGAGCTTACGCAGCAGAGCACATCAAGGGATAATTAGATAATAATGACAATCCCACATTTCCCCGGTGCTCAGTGTACAAAGCGCTTTCCCCACAACAACCCTGCGGGGTAGGTCATACGAGGATTTATCATCTCACTTGACTAATGGGGGAAATGACATACACAGAAGTAGGAGACAAGATGGGGGTGGGGTAGGGGAGTGGGAAAAGGGGTGATCCCGGCTGCTTTCGGCTGAGGACTCGGGGGTGGCTTCCCGGGGAAGGTGACAGCCGGGCCGGGTCCTGAGGAGAGAGGAGGATTCCAAGGGGCAAGGATGAGGAGACACACAGGCAGGGAAGCAGCTAGGAGTCAAGGCTGGTTGGAAGCCAAGCGTGAGAGAGGTGGGGGTGTGAAGTCGGGCTGGAAGCTCAGGTGGGAGCCAGACTGAGGAGTTCGGATCTGCGCTTGAGACAATAGGGAGCTGCTGAAGATGTTCTGGGTGAGAGAGGCAGGAGGCAGGGAGCCCACCCAGGCAGTTATTACAATAACATTAAACCAAGGTGGTGGCCACATAGGAGAGAAGGGGGAAAGATGGGAAAGAGACGGGGGTAGGATCAATAGGACGTGGCAATAGATCTGCTGTGGGAGAGACAAGTATCAGAGACAACCTTGAGCTTTCCAGCTTGAGAAGATGGCAGGGCCTTAAACGGAAACAGGGAAGCTGAGGGTGAGGGGAAGATAATGAACCAAGTTGTGGGTTGTTGAGTTGGAGGAGATGGGGGCAAGATACATAAGGACAAAGGCATTGCAACTGGGCAGGATCTGGGAGATCATTGGGATCACTCCCCTTCCTCAGTTTACAGAGGGAAAAACTGGGACCCAGAGTAGAGGGGGAAATGCTAGGAAACAGGCTAAAGTCTGGGATTAGAGATTCAGAAAGAATTTAGGCCTGAGTACATGGTGTAGGGCAGCTACATGGCACCATGGTAGAAAAAGTCAGGAAGATTCATCTTCATGAGTTCAATTCTGGCCTTAGTCACTTACTAGCTGCATGACCCTGGACAAGTCAATTATCCGGTTTGCCTCAGTTTCATTATCTGTCAAATGAGCCAGAGAAGGAAATAGCAAACCACTCAGGGTGTATCTGCCAAGAAAACCCCCTCAGGAGTCCCAGAGTCAGCCTTGACTCAAATGACTCAACAACATAGAGATGGTGAAGTGGTTAGAACTCTAGATTTGGGGTCAGGAGGACTTGGGTTGACTCCCAGGTCTGTTACTTGCTACCTGTAAATTATTTTACAGGTAAATTATTTGACATTTCCAGACCTCAGTTTCCTCAGCCATGAAACTGAACATGACTTGGGAAGGACCCTACCACACGGAAGGTTACAGACACCAAGTCCAAAACAGACCATTCTCCTGGCTCTCCAAAAACTTAGGCTACTCTGGGAGATAAGAGGCAAAAAAAAATTAAATCCCAGCTAATTTAGACAGGAAGACTGCATCAGTAAATGGGGAGGGTTGATCAAGAAAGGCCCCATGTATGAGGTAGCGCCTGACTTGAATCTCAATGGAAGTGAAAGGTTCTAAAAGACACAGCTGAGCAGGGGTAAACCAAGGCAGAGAAAGGCAATGAGGAGACAACAGAGAAAAGGCGGAGAGGCGGAATTCTTACTCTGTTCCCATCCTTGTTCCCAAGAAGCCTGACATTTAGACAGAAAAAGGCTAATAAGGACAACTTTTTTTTTTAAAGTTGTTAAGTTTTAAGGGTGTTTTTTTCAGCGAGGGGAAAGTCAGTGCTGTCTGATGTGACTTCAAGACCCGGATCCAAGAAGACAGAGTGTCATTGGAATACATGTGCATTTACCACGGAGCTCCCAAGTCTGAGGTGGGCAAGGCAGTGGTCGGAGGGGAGCTCATCTGGAAGCCAGCCTGAACTTTGGCTTCCGGAGACGGGCCGTCTCTGGGATTGGGACATCCAAGCTGGACTCTGCTCAGGACCCAAAGGGCAGAATTAGGAACATCTGGGTGCCACGTAAAGAACAGCTTTCTGAGAACGAGCTGCGAGGAGTCAACGTGTTCCTTAGGAGGAAGTGAACGTCCTCTCCCCGAAGTTCAAGCAAAGAATTGTCACTGTGTTGGGGATTCTGTGGCTGAGCCACGTAGAGTCTAAAAGTAAACTTTGGGGGAAATGATTTGTATTGCAGGTCTAGGGGGAAGAGCTTGTTGCTAATTCATGGAGGTGAGAAAGGTAACATCTGGTTCAAGAAACAAGACAGTGGAAAGGGAATGCTCAGCAAGGAGGTTTGGGAAGGTCGGTTGATGGAAGCCAGAATGGGGGAGAGGGACCTTGAACCTCATGAGGCTTTTTGAATGAAGCCCTGGGAAATCAAGCTTTAGAGACAGAAATCGAGGTTCACCAAAGGTCTCTGGGCACAAACTCCAGAGCTGGAACTGGGATTTAATATTTTGATATTAAGTAACTCGATCATTATTTCAGTACGGTGGTTTTTTTCTTTATAATTCCATGTTTTCTATTTTATTCCTTTAAAAACATGAAACCGAGGAAGGGTCCATGAGCTTCACCAGGAGGACACAAAAGGTTAAGGGCTTCGGCTCTGAGGGGCTCGGGAGGGTTGTAGGCAGAGGAGTGAGGCTCACACAGCCTGGTCCTTCACGACTGAGCAAGAGGGCAAGGAGGGAGCAGCTCCGCAGATACCAGCTAATCAATGAGATGAACGAAAGGCCTGAGGACACGAGGGGCTCACCGGACCCAGCAGCACAGGCCGCTGCTCGGCAACATTTTCCACCGAAATTGGGAACTTGGGGGATTCGAGGGGTCCCCCAAAACTCACTCTGAGTTAGCAGGTTCTGAGACCGTCGGAGCCGAAAAGGAGATAAGATCTTGGACTTACTTTTAATAGACGCGGGGGTCCGGGAGACCCAAGGCAGGCAGGGATGTGAGAAGGCGGGACAGTGAAAGGCGGGAATTACTTGATGGTATAAAGAGAGGCCCCACGCTACCAGGTCAGGGATCAGGAGTCTGAATATGGGTGGGGGGGCGACGCTCTTCCTCGAGGCAGGGATGCTGTGTGAGGTGCCCCGCACAACATGGGCTCTGGGGGGCGGCTCTACTTAGGGTTTGTGGTGTGGTATTTTAAAATATGCCAACTGGCTGGTTCCCCTCCTGGGAGAGCTTTTCCTGGAGAACGGGAGCCTCGGGGTGAGGGGGGCTGGGGTCTCTGGGGGGGCTGGGCAGGGGGCAGCCTCTGACGGGCAGAGCTCAGTCTCGGTCCAGTTGAAGAGCCTTCAGGGTCCGCCTGGGCTGGGGGCGAGGGACGCCACCAGGGAGCACGGCTCACACGAATCTGTACATTTTCTTTTGGCTTCTGCCATCTAAAGAACTGCAACAGAGCAGCTCCCTTCAGAGGCTGAGCCACGGTTTTGTTTGAGCTTGAATTCTGAAGGTGGGCCCACGGGTTCAGCCCTGTAAAGGACACCACAGGCCTTCACTTCACGGATGAGGAAGCGGCCAAGGCCCCACCATGTCTCCTGGGCCCAGAGTCGGGCTGCCGCCCCCCTGCCTCCTCAGCATCGCCCCCCACGAGGATCAGCAGCGCGGGGAGCCCTCACCTGGGCGCGGCCACGGCCCGGCCTTTAAGGGTGGCTGACGGAGCCGGGACAGCCGGATGGCGCCGCTGCAAAAGGCCGAGCAGAAGGGGCCGTGGGCCCACAGGCCACCTCCGCCCCTCACTGGCTGGAGGAGTCACAACGTCCAGCGGCTTCTGCTCAAGCCCCAACCGCCCGGGCTTTGGGAGGGTCTGGTGGGATGAGGGCCAAACCTTCTGCCCATCTCGGTGCTGCTCAGGCCCAATGAGCGGGACGTCCGGGCTGGGGGGCAAAGCCCCCGGGTGGGGGGAGCAGGACTGGGCTCCCTCCCCACTCCCGGCCGTCACTCACCGGCTGCAGGACGCCCGAGGGCTCAATGAGGAGCTTTCTAAAGGTACGAGAATCCGACGGCAAAGTCTCCTCCCTCCCAGGTTGCAGAAAGAACACGGGGAGCTGTGTCTGCACAGGGATCCCTCTCAGGGAGTTTCCCGCCCCCTCGAAGCCCCGGGTCTGCGACAAATCAAAAACAAAACCTGGGCCAACCAGGGCTTCTGGGGAACTACCCTAACGAGGGGCCGGGGGGGGGGGGTTGCCAGGTGCGCTTGGAGCCATTCTCCCATCTGACTGAATAGGAATCGGCCTTTTGTCCCGTGGGCTCCTCCCCCACTCACTCTGGGCCTCGGTTTTAACCCACGAAATCTCGGCTTATTCTTGGGGTTCGGTGGAATGACTCGGTCCGATCTGACACCGTTGGACAAAGCCAGACTTAGAAGCCCCCAGTGGCGTCGCCCTAAGCCACCGGACAAGCCCAAGGGCCTCTGCCCTCGGGGGCAGCCGCTCCCCTGGGGCTCGGAGGCGCGGGCAGCAGGGGGCACAAAATGACAGAGCCTCAAGGGTTCGTGTGAAGAGAGCGGGCAAGGACAAACAGGAGAGGAGGGAGGAGGGAGGAGGGAGAAGGGAGAGCCAGAGAAGCCTCGAAGCTAAGAAAACAAGGAGGGCAGGGTCAAGGGGGAGATGCTGAGCTCCGCTCGGGACCGGCCTAGGCTGAGCCGCCTACTGGTCGCCGGGGAAACATCCAAGCCCGGGGACCGGGAGATGGGCTCAGAAGGAGCAGACAGTGTTGGCAGCGAGTCAGATCTCCAGGCCAGAAAAGCGGGGACAGCTGGGAACCCCCAGGCCACGGGGCAATCCAGCGTCTCTGGAAAGGAGGGACCCGATTAGCAGGAACAATCATGGCGAGAACCAAGGGGAAGCGTGCTCTCGGCGCGGCACTGAGGGGGGCAGCAGACCGCGGGTAAGATGGTGGCCCTTGGAGTGTGTGGGCCCGGGCCGGGCAGCCCCAGGCCTTCGAGGCCCCCGTGGGGGGGGGGGGACAGTTCCAGCTGAGGGAGGATCAGAAGCCAGACTGGAGAAGAAGAACAAGCAGAAGGAGCGGCCAGGAGCCTCCCTGGGGTCTGGCGGTGGGATGGCCAGCGCGAGGAGGCGCTGGGCTCGGGGAACCTTTCAGGGAGGCCAGTCCCGTCCCATGTTGGCAGGCGGCAGGGAACGAGCCGGCAGAGAGGAAACAGGGAAAGAGGGAAGATCAAGGGAGGGATGGGGGGGGGGCTCCGCAAAGGGGACAGCCTGGGGTCTTGGAGCCCCGGGTGAAGGAGGAGAGAGGGCAGGGAGGTGGGGAGGAGGAAAGAGGCGGGAGAACTCACGGGCCGTGGCCTTTGCTCACTCTCATTCCTGAAAGCTCTCCCAGGTGTCTTTAGCACCCCCATTTCCAGATGTGTTCTCCCCACCTCCTCCACACCCAAAAAGATGCTTCTGATTCTTTTTTTAGTGGAGGAGGAGGAGGGGCTGGGGCTTGAGGAGTAAAAAGGGATAGTTAAAAGAGCCGCATTTTTGCTATCCCGCCCTATCCCATGGACTGGGAGTGACCCAGGGGCCCAGCTCCTTCTAGCCTGCCTGCTGCTGCATGGGAGGACGGAAGGGGCAGGAGGTGGAGACGACCCAGACTTACCCAGAGGCGGGGGGGGGGGGGAAGGGGCGGCAGCGGGATAAGGGAAGCCATGGCACGAGAGGGGGCAGTTCCACTCAAGATGATGGCAGGGGGGCCCTCCCAGAGCTGTGATGTGTGCGCTCAGCCTCAGAGCCGGAGACCGGCGCCAGGTCTCTGCTCTGTACATGTGGGCCGGGCGGGCAGAGCTTGGGCAGATCTTTTTCCTTCACGCTGGGAGCCCCTGGGGAGGTGCCCATCTCCCACTGCTTTCTCGGGCCCAGCTGGCTGCTCCCCTTCCTCCCTGGGTAGCTCGGGCACTCTTCTGGGATGCACCTTAGAGGGTCCGAGGCTTTTGTCTGGAACACTGCGAGGGATGTGGCAGCCCCCCTTCTTGTTGGCTGTAACAACGTGGGCACACTCGGCTTGGAGAAGGGCACGGAATGTCTCCTGGGCCCCAGAGCCCGGCGGCTTCAGCCCCTTGATGGCCGGTCCCAGGCGCTGGTTCCAGGTACAAGGCCCCAAAGGAGCAGCTCTTGCCCTCCCGAGGACGTGGCTGTCCCCGGCCTTGCCCTGCCCAAGCAGAGTCTCTGGAGAAGACCCGGCCGTGATCCCTTCTGGTCCCGGCTTCTGCATCCCTCTTCTTGGCCGCCCCGATCTCCTCCCTAAGCCCCTCTGGGGGGAACCTCGGAGACATGTGGGCAGGAGGTGGATGGAGGGCAGAGGGCCCGGGCTTGTTCGCTGGCCCCGGGGGCTCTCGGGAGATCCGACCCCGGCTCCTCCTCTGTCAAAGGAGACGTTCCCCGCCGGCCTCCACTCCCGGCCCAGGTCGGGGCTGCCCTGCTGCCGAGGCTCCGGGTGCCGCCGCTGGAGGAGGGGCAGATCCAGGTTATCCCCCCACCCCCGCCAATCCAGGGCCGACCCTCCGAAGGCAGGGCAGGCGCCGCGGTGACTCGCCGGCTCCGAGGTGCTTGTGATGCCGGGTGGTCCCGGAGTCCTGGGCTGAGGAGCAGAGCCCCCCCGCCCCGCTCTTCCCCAAATATAGGTCACGGTGCAGACGAGGTTTATTGTAGAGGAGGAGCCGGGGCTCTGGCATCGAGACTGGCGACGTCACCCCCAAATCTGGGGCCTCGTGATCCCCACAGGCCTTCGGGGCAGCGGAGAATCCTGGTCCCCCGAGACTGAGGCGTGGGCGGAGCTGGGAGAGGGGCTCTCAGAGCGCCGGGCGGAGGAGAGGAAGCCCCCGGACGGGCCCTCTGGGAGGGAGCTCCCAAAGCCGCTGCCCCAGGGGGACGCCCATAGCTCTGGCCCAAGCCCCGGAGGGAGCCGCCTGGGAGGGAAGCCCCGGAGGAGGGGAGAAGCAGGAGCGGCCCCACACAGACCTGGGGACGAGACCAAGGCCTGCACCGGGAGCGGGGGCACCAGGGAAGGGCAGGGACAGCGCCGGGCTTGGCCACCAGGGGGACAAAGGTCGGGGCTTCCTGGGGGGCGGGAGGACGGCCTCAGAGAGCTGGGAGGAGGCGTGAGGCAGGACGAGGGGCCCCCGAGCGCCCCCAAACTGCCCGGAGGGCCCTGACAGGAGGTCGACGTGATCACCAGCCCCCGAGAGGCCCCGGGGATGGGAAGAGAGGGGCTGGGCCCTGGGCAGCGCGCAGCTGCCTGACCCCAGCCCACCCACTCTCCGCAGGCAGGCCTAAAGTCCGGGAGGACGCTGCCGGCGTCGGTCACTGCCCGGGTTTGGAAAGAACTTGGGCAAGTCCTTGGAAAGAGCCGCGGATGCGATGAGAAGGGCTGGCGCCTTCAGCACCGGGGGAAGGGCAGTGTCCCCCTGGAAGGGCCCCAGGCCCCTGGGTTCGGCCGGCTCAGAAAAGGGTGATCGTGTGGGTCCAAGAAAAGGCTTGAAAAGAACCGGAACCGGGCCAAGTCTAAGGACCGAAGGAAAGCCGGCATTTGGGTTCAAACTTTACAGGAGCCCGCAGGCCGGGCCGGGCGGCAGAGCAGGCCAAAAACTCCCTGCGGACCCCGGGGGCTTCCGAGCCGGGATGAGTCGGGGGCCGATCTGGCCGCTAGGAGAGGCCCGGAGCGCAGGACTCCAGCCCCATTCTGCTCTGGCCAGACCCCCCGGAGCACTGTGGGCAGGTCTGGCTGGAGAGCGTCCAGAGGAAAGCAACTGAGGGGGCAGAACTTTGAAATTGCCCCGGAAGAGAAAGCCGAGGAGGAGCCGGGAGAAGCCCCGGACCGTTGGCTCCAAGTACTCCAAGGGGCACAGAGGGGGGCCTAGGGGTGTGGGCAAAGATGGCTAACGGGCTACTCCCGAGGGCAGGGGGCTGCGCCAGGTCCCGGGAGTCTGCAAAAAGGCTCGGCAGGGAGCTCCAGGGGCCGCTATGGGTCACACCGAGAACCCCCGAACCGAGCAACGGCAGAACCAGCCGCAGACCCCCAACGCTCCCCCCCCCCACTCAGGGCCCTGGGAGTTGTGGCTGATCTAGCACGGTCTTTGTCAGAGGGGATCCCCAAGTGCCCTTTGGCTTTCCTGGTGCTGATCTAGAGTCTTCCAGAACATCACCGGGGAAGCCGGGCGGCCTGCCTCAGGGACTGGAGGACACTGGAACTGTCCCGGGGCCCCGCGACTCTGGCCGGAAATCTGGGCCCGAAGGACCGAGGCGATGGGGAGTGCTCCGCTTTCCCAGAGTCCCTGAAGTGACCAGAAGCCGAGGGGAGGAAAACGCCTAACCGGGCAACTGGAGGATTCCACTAAGCCTGTCTCCCCGGCCCGGTCAGGGGAAGCTGGGGGGAAGGACGGGAGCCCCCGGAGCTCGGGCACATCACGGCCAAGGACGCGCATTCCGTGACCTCGGAGGGCTTCCGGCCAGCGTGGTCCGAGCTGAGTCAGCTCCAGAAAAGCAGCCCCCACTCCGCCCCGAGCTTCCTTCCCCTTTGAAAGAGAACCCCGGCTCTCTGGGGTCCCCGGAGCTGGCCCGTGTCTGCGGCCCCCAGGCGGCCGAGCTTCCCTGCTGCTGCCCCCGACCCCGCGCTCTCCACCGGGGACAACGCACCAGCCCTCTGTTCTTTGCCTCTAAAACAAGGTGCCCGCTCCGAGGCACCGGAGCTGCAGAAGTTCAGAGCCGCACGGGCCTCAGGGGTCGGCCTGGGGAGCAGCCCCCTTACAATGTCCTCAGTGAAGGTCCGGTCCAGTCTTAGCTTGAAGCGCCCCCCACCCTAAGGTCACCCCCCACCCTAAGGTCACCCCCCACTCCAATTCTTGGGGGACCCTCCTCTGGCCCCGGGTCTCTCTTGCAAAGCCCCCCTTCTGTTCCTGGGGCTGCTCCTCGGGGCAAAGCAGCAGCCGCCTACCCTCTGCCTCTAGGAGCTGGTTCAGGATGAGGAGGGGGGCAGCAGGGCCGGGAAAGGGCCCAGGGAGGAAAGGCTCCGGCCGGGAGCCCCCCGTGAGGCCGCTGGTCTGAATGTCACAGGACGGTCCGTACGGCTGGTGGCAGCCCTGGGGCACTGGGGGGTTCTGCCGATTTATGGGGGGGGTGGGATCCTTAGTACCAATTATATGTTTTTAATTAGTTGAAATGACACGCTCGGCATAAGTTCCCCAGGGCTGGCGATAAACCATGTGGTGGTGAGATGTGGGCGGAGCCCGGCACCACAGCGGTATGGGCGGGGGGTGGTGCTCCTGACAGCAGCCAGGACCCTCCAAGTGCCACACACACCGGACCGGCCCTTCTCATCCAATTTATTCCATGATGTGGATTTACCAAGAAAGCCCTGGCCGGCTGCTCTGGCGCTGCCCGGCCCGGAGGGTCTTGCTGGGCCAGGGAGAGGGCAGGGGCGTCCCCAAGGAACGGCAGCACCTGCGCCCTCCGCTCCGGCCCATCCCCATCCCCCGGGCCGGTCCCCCCCTTCTCTTCACCTGCAGTTCATGTTAAAATTAAACTCCAACGAAACTCCCAAATTGTTCAACTTAACTTAAACTTTAAACAAACTTAAAATCCCCTCTGGCTCGGAGAGGTCCCTGTGTCCAGGCTTGGCTGAGCCGCGTGCGGGCCCTCATCGGGCTCGATCCTCCGGCCCGTCCCCCGGCGCTCGCTGCGCCTCCGGCCTCTTGAGGATGGCGCTGTACTTGAGGCTGTCGTCCTCCGATTCCAGAATAACCTCCACCAGGCTGAAGATGGCGATCACCTGCGGCCACAGAGAGCCAAGGTTAACCCCTGGAGGGAGCCCGGCCGGGCCCGGCAGAGCCATCCCAGGAGCCCCAGTGGGCAACGGCCAGTGTGGAAATGAACTCCCCACCGGGCAGAGCTTCAGAGGCCTGCCCTGCCCACCCTCAGTGCCCCTTCTGGCACCCTCCGCCCCGCCCTCGGTGCCCCCTCCAGCACCCTCCGCCCCACCCCGCCTGCCCTCGGTGCCCCCTCTGGCGCCCTCCGCCTTGCCCACCCTCGGTGCCCCCTCCAGTGCCCTCTGCCCTGGCCGTCCTTACCTGCTGCACCGGCTTCTCCTGGGCCTTCTCGGGCTCCCAGAGGAGGGTGAGCTCAGGTTTCTTCCCCACCTTCCTAAAGTGGTAGTCCTGGAGTGGCAGCGCCTGCGGGACACGTGGGAAGAGCGCTAAGGACTCTGGTCGCACGGGGGCCTCTCCCCCTGGGGGTGCGGGCAGTCGCCAAGCCCCGGAGGGGGGGTGCAGACCCCCAAGCCTGCGTCTCCCAGCAGGAGCCCCGCCCATCCTCCCTCTGTCAGCTCTGGGTCAGGCTCCAGGTCACTAACGGAGCCCATCAGTGGTCACAGAAGCCTTGGGCGGCTCCCGGCCCATCTGGATGCCCGCTGGGGTCCACCAGGGCTGCCTGCTGGTAACGGGCGGGGACAGGAGGGGCCAAGGGAGAGGTCCCGGTAGAAGGAGAAAGGCTTGGGATCCCAGGGAGAGTTTTCACCTCTTCTGCCAACTGGAGGCTGAGACTCGGGGTTCCAGAGGGACCTCGTCAAGCCCTAGCTTTGAGGCAACCCCAGGTGCTGGAAGCCCCTGCCCCAGTGCAGGCCCAGGAGGACAGGCCGAGTCATGGAGCCCCCCGGGGAGGGTGCAGCCCCCACAGGGCGCAGGAAGCAAAGGCAGGTCTCCAGGGGCTTGGCTTCCGCTGCCCAGACACGCCCCAATGAAGGCTAAGCTGGGCCTGGGGTCTGAAGGACGCGTCTCCGGCCCCAGTTTTACGCACTGCGTGACCACGGTGGCTTTGAGCTTTCATGAGAACATTCAACTAGAGCTCAGGGAAGATCCGTCTGCAGGGGAAGGGTCTGGGGGACGGCGGCAGGGAGCAGTGGCTGAGGGATGGAGGGGGCAGAGGATGGCGGGGGCTCCGGCTGCCATGGAGGCAGCCTGTGGGTCTCCTGTCTCCCCGGGTATGACACCGGAACGGCTCCAGAGCTGGCCTCCAGCACCTTGGCGCCCCAGCCCCTCCCTCCCCCGCCCGCAGCCCCCCACTCACATTACAGTAGATGCGCTTCTGCACTCCAAAGCGTAACACCAGCACGTCGAAGGCCTTGTTCAGCACCCCCATCACCATGGCCTCTGACTCCAAGGGGCCGCTCTCCTGCAGGGGGAGGATGCCGTGAGGTCACCGTGGGCTCAGGGCGCTTCCTGAGATGGGAGCTGCGCCCCGAGCCCCAGCCGCGGCCCCCCCTTCAGAGGCCAGTCCAAGGGCAGCCGGGAGCCCCAGAAGGGGGAGGAGCGAGGATGAGGAGGGAGGATGGGGGTAGGGGAGGGGAGGACTGGAGCCCCAGACCGCCTTACCCTGACCATGACCGCAAAGAACAGGTTGGTGCTGAGCTCCTGCACCCTTTTGGAGGCCATCCGGCGGTCATTGCAGTGGTCGGCCTGCTTCTGGAGGGCGTCTGTGTCCAGGCTCAGGGGCTCTCGGGAACCTGGCGAGGAGAAGGGAGGGGCCCATCAGGGGCTGAGGCCCTTTGGGGTGGGGGCCTTCAGGGGCTGGGGGTCCTTAAAGAGCTGGGGGTTTTTGGGGGTTGGGGACCCTTCAGGGGCTGAGGCCCTTTTGGGGTGGGGGCCCTTTGGGGGCTGGGGGCCCTTTGGGAGCTGGGGGTCCTTAAAGAGCTGGGGGCTTTTGGGGGTTGGGGACCCTTCAGGGGCTGAGGCCCTTTGGGGTGGGGGGCCCTTTGGGGCTGGGGGCCCTTTGGGAGCTGAGGGTCCTTAAAGAGCTGGGGGCTTTTGGGGGTTGGGGACCCTTGAGGGGCTGAGGCCCTTTGGGGTGGGGGCCCTTTGGGGGCTGGGGGCCCTTTGGGAGCTGGGGGCCCTTCGGGGCTGGGGGTCCTTAAAGATCTGGGGGCTTTTGGGGGTTGGGGACCCTTCAGGGGCTGAGGCCCTTTGGGGGCTGGGGGCCCTTTGGGAGCTGGGGGCCCTTCGGGGGCTGGGGGTCTTGGCAGAGGGAGCCTGGCGGGGCGGGCCCCTCCCTTCTGCAGGCCCTGTGAGGGTGGGCCCTCAGCTCCCTAAGAGCAGCACCAAGACCTGGCCTGGGAGGTCCCACTTGGTGCTGGGGGCGCCCCCGGAGCAGCTGCAGGGGCTGAGGGGCCCCTCCTTAAATACATAAAGCACAGGGCGCTCTCTTGCCCTCTCGCCCTTCACGGACTCTTCCCCGGGACTTGAGAAGCCCCGGCTGGCGGCACCTTCAGGCGCGGTGTCTCGGTGGGGAGGGGGAGGCTACACCAGAGGCCCCAGCCCAGAGACCGGGCAGGTGCTCCCTCTGCTTCCCGGGCCGGGAGGACGGGCCAGGGCTGTGGGCTTCTCTCCCCCACCTACCCAGGGAGGCGGCGAGGAGCCGGTGCACCAGGACGTCGGCGAAGCGGCGGATGGGGGAGGTGAAGTGGGTGTACAGCGGCACGTTGAGGGCGTAGTGTCGGAATTGAGCTTCGTCCTTTAGCACGCCCGTGCAGAAATACAGCGCCATCTGGGGGCAGAGCAAGGTCTCAGGGCGGGGGGGCACGTTGGGGGCAGGCCCGAGCACCTGGTGCCCCCGTCACCGTGGGCACTGCCCGGGCGGGGCTGGGGCTGCTTCTGCAGGCATGACTCCCACCCCCTGGTCTGGTCCACCCCAGCGTCAGCCCAGGCCTGGCCCAGGACACTGCCTCGGTCAGGACCCTCCGACCTTGACCTGCAGGCTACTGAGGCCTTAGGGAGCTGGTCCCTCCCACCCAGACGTCCACAGGCCGGGGCTCAAGCCCAGGAGGCCCCCAAGGCCCCCCAGAGGCGCCCCGAGCTGGAGCCAGTGAGCTTTCCCAGAAGGCTTTGCTGTTCCCAGGAGCAGGGAACTCCTGCTGCTCCAGACCCCCAGGACAAGAAAAAAAGGAGATCCAATGGGCTGGAGGAAAGGGGGGGGGGGGCACCAGGCCTGGAAGATTCCACTTCCTGAGTGCAAATCTGGCCTCACATGTCCTAGCTGTGTGACCCTAAGCTGGTCACTTCACCTGCTTACCTCAGTTTCCCTATTTGTAAAACGAGTTGGAGAAGGAAATGGCAAATGAGAAAACCCGACCTGGAGCCACAGTCGGACAGGACACCAACCATAGTGGGCCGGGGTGTGGGGGGGGCAGGTTCAGAACCATGTCCTAGTTATGGGCACACACACATACCTGGGGGTGTCCCGGGGGGGAGAGCCGGGGGCCCTTTGCGGGGGGAAGGAGCCGGGGCCGACAGAGGCCTTGGCTCAGGAAGCAGACAAAGGCCACAGGGCGGTGTGAGGACCTAGTGCCAGGGCTGGGGGCCGCGCTGCTGCCCGCGGGCGTGTTCCTCACGAGCCCAGACCAAGGTCCCTTTCATCAGGCCCCTGAGGTTTGTGCTTGCGGCTCTCCTCCCTGCAGTCCGTGGTTCCCTGCTCCGTAACTCCCCTCGCTTTCCGGGCCTTCCGGGGCCGAGGACGAGCTCTGCGGGCTGACACCGCAAGCCCTTCCCAGCCTGACTTTGGAGGCTCCCCTTCCCACTGTGCTTTTGCTGTCATATCCCCAGCTCCACCTCCCAGCTTCTGCCTGGAGAATACCCCCGTCACCTCAGGGCCGGGCGTCCTTTGAAGGCAGGCCCTTCCTGGTTCTCCCCTCCCCCAGCCAACCTTTCTCCTGTTTTGGGTCCTTTGCATGGATTTTTGTGTCCCTGCTCTGGACCCTAAGTCCTTCTGGAATTCTCTCTGGCCTTGGGACTATGACCTCCAGTGCCTCGGAGCCCGAGGCTGCCCGGGCCTGGCTCTCTCTGAAGCCCCGAGGGCAGAGGGTGAGCCTGCTTACAGCCGCATGGCGCTGCCTTCTCCCCCCCTCCCGCTGGGGAACAAGGTCTCAGAGGGGGCCGTACATCCCAGCAGCCACGGGCACCACAAGCAGGGCCGGCCTGGCGCCTGCCCGCTCCCCTGGGGCTCCCCCCAGGGCGACTCCGGCGGTAACAGCCCCGCACCAGCTTCTCGGGTCACCTGGGACCCAGCCCCTTGTGTAGAAACCCGAGGGCAGGATGAGGCGGGCATGTGGGGGGAGGGGGCGGCTCGGTCTGCAGGAAGCTGCTGGCCCTGTGGGCAGGGGAGGCCGATGGGGCTCCATTCTGCAGGGCTTGCCAGCTCCGGCAGCAGTGCCCGGGCCCACCATTAGTGCCCGGCTGAGACCCCCCTGCCAGCAGGAGGCAGAGTTGTCTGGCAGCAGCACCCGGGCCCACCTAGAGCACAGGACTGAGACCCCCCTGCCCATAAGAGGCAGAGCTGTCTGGCATCAGTGCCCGGGCCCACCTTTAGTGCCCGGCTGAGACCCCCTGCCCGCAGGAGGCAGAGCTGGGCTCTGACAGCAGCGAAGGGGCAGAGGCTTTGCTCGTGCTTACCTGCATAGGCCGCGAGCACATGTTGGTGAGCACTTCCTTCCAAGCCAAAGAATACATGTCGTCCCCGAACATCTCCGTCAGGCTTTTCTGGGAAGGAAAAACCAGGCCCGGCTCCTACCAGATAACGCACAGGCCCTGGGCGGGGGGGGGGGGGGGGGGGGGGGGGGGGGGGGGGGGGGGGGGGGGGGGGGGGGAGACACAGGGCAGGGCACTGCCCGCTCTATGCCCGTGGGCACCTCAGAGTCCGGGGGGGCGGTGCCATCTGGGGCCCAAGGGGCCTCCCTGAGACCCGGCGCAGAGCAGGCCCCTCATAAAAACCTGCCGGCCTGAACTCCAGAGGCATCTTGGGGGGAGCCTCCCACTGAGAGTGGGAAACCCTAGGGCCAGGAAGGGTCAGGGCAGAAACCCAGCTCAGAGAGGTCCCAGTGGTGGGACTGGGGCGAGTGGCTCACGTGATCTGAGCCTCAGTGTCCCCTTTGATAAAATGGGCATAATTTTGCTTGGACACTTTCACGTGGCCAGGGGGAGGGGCTCTGCCAGGAGCGCAGTCTCCAGCTCTGGGTGGGGGGCAGCGGTGACATCTGTGCGCCCCCTGAGGCCGGTCTGCCAAGCCTGGAGAAGCCCATTAGCAGAGGGCACGCGCATGGACCTTCGGCACAGAATCTGGGGAGCCTGTGGCCGGTCCCAGAGAGACAGGGCAGCCCCACTGGAAAGGCCCTCAGAGGGGCCCTGGACGCAGGGAGGGGCGCAGGGAGGGGCCCAGCGTTCCCCTGCCAGGTGGGACACTCACATGCAGGGCTCCCGCCGAGCTGAAGTCGATGGCCAGCCCCAGCTGGTCGCAGAGCTCCTCAAGGTCAGTCAGCAGCTTGCTCTGGGGCGGCGGGTGGCGGCGCAGCAGGGCCCGCTCGGGGAACGCGCGGTAGATCTGATGGGCCACGGCCATGTTGGCCAAGAGCATGAATTCCTCCACCAGCCTGCGGGGAAGGCAGCAAGAGTCAATGGGGCAAAGGTTTTCCCGGCACAGAGAGGGAGGGGCCGGGCCCGGGGCTGCCCGGGGAGGGGGTGGCTGCGGGCAGCCTGGGTGCAGGGCGCCTTGCGGGGCCCAGCGCCCTCAGGGGGTCATCCCCGGCCTCTTGTTCCTGAGGTCCCACAAGCACGACCTGGGCAGCCCTGGAGTGGGGGGTTCCCTCGGACCCCTCTGTAATTGTCCATGACTGGGCTTCCTGTGCTCTCCAGCCGTGGGAGGGGCCTGCTGGGGGTTGGGGAGCCCTCAAGGTCCACTATTCCTAGCCGTGCCTCAGTGAGCGTGGGGTGTCCCCCTCCTTCCTGGCTCACTCCCCCCCTCTCCCCACATGCTTCCTTCCTTGTGACCTCTAGCTTCTCCCCAGCAGCACATCAGTGCCTCCAGGGCAGGTCTGTTTTTGTCTCTCTCTCCCCAGTACTCAGTAGGTGCTCAATAAACGCTTGTTGGATTCAGCTAACTTTGGAGTTTGGCCCTGAGTTTGAGGAGCGCTGCTGCCCACTTCTGGGGAGCTCACACCAGTGATGGCAACCGCACTCCCCAGGGGCCTGGCCAACCCCAAGCTCCCCAGGGGCCCGGCCGACCCCAAGCTCCCCAGGAACTGTCCGCAGGAAGTCCTTGGGGGCCGGAGCTCAGGAGTCCCAGGGGAGGTGGGAAGGCACATTCACTGTCAGATGTTACAGAGATGAGCCAGGAGGGTCCCCTCCCCACCCTGAGGTGCTAAGCTGAGAGCTTTCCAGCCGGCTCTCCAAGGGGGACCCTCAAAGCAGCCGCCACGGCCAGAACCTGTGTGGGAGGGGGCTTATGGCCAGCAGCAGGGTGGCGGGGGTCCTGGGGAAAACCATGCAGGAGGCAGGGGAAGCCCCCCTAGTTTGTGCGGAGCTCCCAAGGTTTCCGGCCTTGCCGCCACCCTCTCTACAAAAAGCAGCTCCCAGGAGGGCGGCAGGAAGCCCATTGCTTCTCCAGGACGGCTGGGTCAGGAAGCCATTGGGGAGCTGGGCCGCCCGGCTGCCCAGGGAGGTCCGACCGAGCAGAAGCCCCCCCTCATGGAGCCGTGAGGGCAGCGTTGGCCCCCCTGGTCCCCGGATGACCAGCGGCTGCCCTTGGAGCGCTGGCTGGCCACACCTGGAGGGCAGGAGCTTTCTCCCCTGCAACTGTGGCCATTTGTGAGGCTCCTCGCCCCTTGGGGAGCCCCAGAGCTCGTCATGGCCTGGCTCTTCCCTTCTATAGCAACATCTCAGGCTAAACCAGGCCCCTCCCACTGGTGCCTGCTGGACCCTGCCCCCCCACCACATCTGGCTCCCCTCCCTGACCCTTCTGTACGGAAGAGCTTCGATTAGCTCTGGGGTAATCCTGGGCTTCTCGCCCCCTCATCAGACCCGCGGCAGCCACCACAGCTCTTGCTCTGGAGGGTCCCTTTCTCAGGGTGTCTTCCAGGTCCCAGTGACTGCCTCCAGGGTGAGCGCAACCCCTCTCCTCACTGTGCTCATTAAAAACAGAAGGAAATATGACTTTCACAGCTAGTAAGCAAGTGCAGGTGCCTATGAATAAATATTGCAGAACATGATTCAAACTGATTCAAGAACTGATGGGACAAAAGAGAATTTAAGGAGAACCTGAAGTCACAAGAAGAATTCCTGGAAGATTTTAAAATGATCTCAAAAGATCTCAAAATCATGTAAGAGTAGTAGAATAAACATTAGATAAAGAAATGGAAGTAAGAGAAAAAAATATGAAAAGAGGATTAACAATTTTGGGAAAAGAGGCACAAAAAACGCTAAAGAAAATAACACTTTAAAAAACAGAATTGAAGACGACAGTGCAGAGAAACCAGGAAATTGCCTGCTCTTCCCAGTTTCCCTTGGAAACAACATTAAATTAAGCCTATAAAAGAATTCTGGAATGACAGAATCCACAAAAAGATGGAGTGAAATAATTTTCCATCTTAAGATAAAGGTCTTAGTGAAAAGAGGAGTGGCGCTGAGTGCAGGCAGTCTCTGGACAAACCAGCAAGATGTCCTGGGCCCCAGCACAAGTCAGCAGCCGAGGCCCTGGGATTCTGGCACCGCTCGCCAGCTTTGAGGCCTCCAGGCCCAGTGCAGCAGGTAAACCACCTGCTGTCACCACCCAGAGCACAACAGGTGTGACCAGGCCAGGCCCTTTTATTATAGGTGACAAGCTACAAGTCCCAGAGGCCTTGGAGCAAAAAGACAGCCCCCTCCTCTGCCCCAGGAGCACAGCTTAACTTTGAAAAATAAACAAAAAACCAAAAGTTGCCCTAACCATAGAAAGCTGCTACAGTGATAGGGAAGAAAAACACAAACTCAAAAAAGGACAACAAGGTCAAAATGCCTACGTGTGAAATCTCAAAAGAAAATATGAATTGGTCTCAAGCCCCAAAAGTTCCCTTGGAAGAGCTAAAAAAGGATTTTAAAAATTAAATCAGCAGAAGAAAAACAAGGAAAAGAAATGAGAGTCATACAGAAGAATTGTAGGGAAAAGAGTCAACAGATCTGAACTCGGGGCAATCAAACTGTGCATAGCCTTTGATCCAGCACTATGACTACCAGGTCTGTATCCCAAAGAGATCTTTTATAAAATAGAGAAAAGGACTATAAAGAATTGGAAAGAACTAGAAACTGAGGGAATGTTCGTCAAGGGAGGAATGGCTGAAGAAGTTGTATATGAATGAAATGGTGCTGGAAGAAATAATGAGGCGGACTTCAGAAAAACCTTGAAAAACTTACATGAATTAATGCTGCAGGAAAAGAGCAGAACCGGGGAACACTGTATGCAGTGACAGCAACGCTGTGTGATGATCAACTATGATCGACTTGGCTCTTCTCAGCAATTTAATGATCAAAGACAATTCCAAAAGCTTCAGGATGGAAAATCCTCTCTATATCCCAGGGAAAGAACTATGGAGTCTAAATGCAGATGGAAGTAGACTATTTTCACTGTTTTTTCTTTCTCGTGGTTTTTTTCTCCTTTTGTTCTGACTCTTCACAGCATGACGAATATGGAAATATATTTAATATGATTGTAACATGTATAACCTTTATCAGATTGTTTGCCATTGGGGGAGAGGTTATAAGGAAGGGAGGCAGGAAGAGAAAAAAATGGAAATCAAAATCTGATAAAAAATAAATATTGAAAACTAAATAATTATCTTCATAATACTTTTAAAAAGTAGTTAAGGAAAAAAAAAGAAACAAAATGAATCAACTTGGAGTAGAAGGTAGGTAGAGCACTATTCTTGAAGTGCCACCTGAGTTTTAATCCTAGGTGAGACATTTACCAGCTGTGGCCCCCTTATCTGTTTGTTTAGTTTGGAAAATAAGAGCAATAATGACACCTACCACACAGAGTTGTTGTGAGAATCAAATGAGATAATCCATATATATATATAGTGCACAGTAATCTTAAAAGTGCTATGTAGATGTTAGATTTTATAAATAAATGGAAACAAACAAATAAAAAATAGAAATGTTAATGTAAAAATAAGGAAAGAGGCTGAAGAACAATCTTTGGTTTGGTGAGAAGTTGCTGGGAGAATGTCACATGGAGGAGACATCAATCAAGCAATCCTTCCCAATTATTTATTAAAGGCCTACTATGTGCTGATCCCTCTTCTGAGCTCTGGGTATACGATGAGTAAAATGATCCCTGCTTGAACATTTCTAATGGAGACAAGAAGTACATTATACATACGCACAACATAAATTCAGAATGAATAAATATAAACACACAAAACAGTTCAATACAAGTTAGTTTGGGAAGGAGGGCAATAGTAACCTAAGGGTATAGGCATAATTTTTAGGAATGGGAAGTCAAGGAAGAGGGATGGGAAACTTTCAAGAATGAAATATTAATATGCAAAGAAAAATATTTTGCACAAAGGGAAAGAGAATAAGAATAATATTAAGTACCTACCATGTGCCAGATGCTGTTTTACATGTTTACAAATATTATCTAACAGTAATGGTAATGGCTAACATTTATATAGCACTACTATGTGCCAGACACTGTGTACTACGTATTTACCAATATTATCTGATAATAACCGCTAACATGACATTTCACTTCCTGTGTACCAGACATTGTGTCAAGCATTATAGAAACATTATCTCTTTTGATCCTCACCACAATCCTGGGAGGTAACTCATCTTGGAGATGAGGAAACTAAAGAACAAAGGTTAAAAGACTTGGCAACTTTGTTTTTTCAGAAGAAACACAAAGAGACACAAAGGGATTGTAGCAAAATCTATTAAGTTCACCCGATGTAAAAAAAAAAAAAAAAAAAAAAAAAAAAAAGGCAGGGATAGCAACCATGATTCAGACAAAGGAAAAGCAAAAATAAACTTAATTAAGAAAGATAAAAAGGGAAATTACATATTACTAAAAGTACCTTAAACAATGATATAATATCAATACCAAACATATATGCATCAAATGGCCTAGCATCCAAATTCTTTAAAATTTTTTTTGTTTTATTTTTAAATAATAGCTTTTTATTTTCAAAATACATGCAAAGATAGTTTTTAATATTCAACCTTACAAAACCTTGTGTTCCAAATTTTTCTTCCTTCCCTAGACAGCAAGTAATATAGGTTAAACACGTGCAATTCTTCTAAACATAGTTACTTCTTTCTTTCTTTTTTTTTTGGGGGGGGGAGGGTTAGGGGAAAGCAATTGAAGTCAAGTGACTTGCCCAGGATCACACAGCTAGGAAGTATATGAGTAAGTGTCTGAGGCCAGATTTGAACTCAGTTCCTTCTGACTCCAGGGCCAGTGCTCCATTACACCATCTAGCTACCCTTAGCATCCAAATTCTTAAAAGAAAAATTACATGAATTACAGGAGGAAATAGACAATAAAATCATGCTAGAGGGGAACCTCAACTTTTCCCTCTCAGAACTAGATAAATCTAACTGTGGAAATAAATAAAAAAGAAGTTAAAGAGTTGAATAGAATTTTTAAAAGTTAGATAGGATAGATCTATCGAAAAAAGGTAAGGAAACAAAACTATCACTGTTTACAGAAGATATGATGGCATATTTAAAAAATCCTAGAGAATTAACTAAAAACCTAGTTGAAACAATTAACAACTTTGGTAAAGTTGTAGAATATAAAGTAAAATCACTTAAATGTTTAGCATTTCTACCTACTACCAACAAAATTCAGAAGCAGGAAACAAAGAAATTCCATAAACTAATTGCAGACAATATAAAATAACTGAGAGTCTACTTGTCAAAAGAATTCCAAGTACTATATGACCACAATTACAAAATACTTTCCACACGATAAAGTCAGATTTAACAATGAGAAAAATATTAATTGCAGGACAAGACAATATAATAAAGACAAGTTTATCTAAATTCATTTATTTATTCAAGTCCATGCCAATCAAATAATCAAAGAATTATTTCATAGACCTAGAAAAAATAATAACAAAATGCCAATACTAAGAAAATTAATGGAAAAAACATGAAGATTAGTGGACATCAGATTTCAAAATAAAACAACAAAGTGATAATAATCAAAGCAATCTGATATTTAAGAAACAGAGTGGTGGAGCAGTGGAATAGACACAGTAGTAAATAACCATGGTGTTTGATAAATCCAAAGATACAAGATTTTTTTTTTTTAATTTAAATAATCACCATTTGACAAAAATTGCTGGAAAAATGGGAATGCAGTTTGGCAGAAACCAGGCATAGACCAACACCTCATACTGTATGTGAGATAAAAAATGAATAAATGATTTGAACATTAAGAGAAATTGGGGGAGCATGGAAACACATACTTGTCAGATCTATGGCTAAGAGAAGAGTTTATGACCAAACAAGAGATAGAAAGGATTATTGGAATTTAATGGACATTTTTGATTATATGACAATAAAAAAGATTTTGCACAAACAAAACTAATGTTGCCAAAATTAGAAGGAAAATAAAATGGAGGAGGGGAGAATTTACAAGTTTCTCTAATAAAGTTCTCATTTCTCAAATATATAAGGAACTGAGTCGAATTTGTAAAAGAAAGAGCCATTCCCCAGTTAACAAGTAATAAAAGTACTCTCAGTAATACAATGATCCAAGACAGTTCCAAAGAAACCATGATGAAAAATGCTATCCACCTCCAAAGGAAGAACTGATGAACTCTGGATATAGAATGAAGCATATGTTAAAATGTTTTCTTTTTTTTCTTTTTTTTTTTTTTTTTTTTGAGGGGAGGGGAGGATATGTTTTCTTTTGTGACATGATTAATACAGAAACAAGTTCTGCATGACTTCACAGGTAAAATTAATATCAAATTGCTTTGCTTTCTCAAGAAGACAGAGGAAATGAAAAGGAAGGAGAGAATTGGGAACTCAGAATTTTAAAAAATGAATTGTTAAAATTTTTAAACATGTAACAGAGAAATAGTTAACAAAATGAAAAATATTATGGGGGGAAAAGTACAATGTTTTATGCTAAAAATCCTGCCAAGTATAAGCACATAGGTACTTTCTTTAATATCATAAAAAAAAAAAACTCTATCAAGAGCAAGCAGCATATACAATGGGGATACACTAGAACCTTTTCCAATAAATATGGAAATGAAGGAACGATGCCCACTGTCCCTATTATTATTTGATATAGTTCTAGAAATGCTAGTAACAGCAATAAGACAAGAAAGAAATTAAAGGCATAAAGATAGGCAAAGAGGAAATAAAACTATCTCTATTTACTGATAATATGCTGGTTAAGTAGGAAAATGCTAGGGAATCAACAAAGATGCTAACTGAGACAATTATTAGCTTCAGCAAACTGTAGGCCAAAAAGTAAATGTTCAAAAATCAACTGAATTTTTATATAATAACATAAGAAGTGATAATAGAAAGGGGAATTCCATTCCAAATAACTGCAAAATGCATAGACTATCTGGGGATCTACCTGTGAAAGCATACAAAAGACATATAGATTCAATTACAAAGAACTCTTTAAAGAAACAAACAACTTAAATGGAGGAATGGTCAATACTCAGAGCTAAGTCATGATAATATATTAAAAATGCTATTTCCAAAGTTAATCTATAATTTTAATACTATGCCAAACAAATTATCATGGTGATACTCTGGAACTTGATAAAATAATAAGAAAAATTCACTTTAAAAAAACAAAAGATTTAGAATATCAAGGGAAACGATGAAAAGAAATAAGGATAATGAGGGAATGGCATTTCCAGACCTCAAACTATATCATAAATCTGCAGTCACCACAACCATCTGGTATTGATTAAGAGACAGAGACATAGACATACAGAGACAGAGACAGACACAGACCAAGACAGAGAGACAGACAGAGACATGGATCAGAAAGACAGACTAGACAAACAGAATCAGAAATAATAGAATTCAATAACCTAGTGTCTGATAAAGTTGAAAAATATAAATTTTACCTAGGGGAGAAAATCTTTATTTGATTTAAAAAACCACAAAAACTGTTGGGAAAACTGGAAAGCAATCTTTAGATTGCTTTCTGCTTTGGCAGAAATTAGATTTAGACCAACACCTCATACTATAGTCATAATATATTCTCTTTTTTTTTTTTTTTCTGATTTCAAGGGTAAGGTTTATTTTTTTTTTAATTTAATAGCCTTTTATTTACAGGATATATACATGGGTAACTAGTCATAATATATTCTCAATGGATATGCAACTTTAATATTAAAATTATAATTATAAAACAAACTCAGGAAAGAAAACAGATCATATATCTTCCACACTGTAGATGGGACAGATCATCTTAATCAAACAAGATATAGAGGCTATAACAAAAGGTAAACTTGAAACTGAAAAGCTTCTGCCCAGAGACAATGTTAATGCATGGAGATTAAGACCTTAAATTTTTATCAAATTTTTCTACTAAGGGTTTGGTATTTAAGATAAAGAATTAAAATGTGTACAAAATACATATATATATGACATGTGTCCATACATATGACTAACAACCATTCCCCAACAGAGAAATGGTCAAAGGATATGAGCAATCAGTTCTCAAAAGAATTATAAAGTATCCACAACGACATGAAAAACGATACAATTCATCAATAAGAAAATGCAAATCAAAACAACCCTGAAGTTTCAGCAGAAACTCTGCAAATGGACAAAGATGACAAAAAAGGGAAATGGTCAATGTTGGAAGGATTCTGGGAGAACAGGCACCGATGGAGTCGTAAACGGTATGGCCATTTTGGAAAGGAAAGTAAATAAAATGGTTACTACGTCTACACCCTTTGAACCAGAGGCTCCTTTCCTGGACTTCTATCCCAAGAAAGCCACCAATAAGAAGGAAGTCCCCAAAACTCCAAGACATTCACAGCAGCACCTTTTGTGTTCAGTAAGACATGGAAACAAAGCAGATGCCAGGGAGTGCCAGGGAGCGGCCTGGTTTTGTTTGTCTTAGGCAGTGTCTCTCTGGGGTGGGGGAAGGGAATCTCTGATAAGTGGGAGAACGCAAGAATCGGAAAAATGACTCAAAAACTTTTTTCAAACTAAACAAGATGAGCTTGGGTGAGCTCGGCAGCCCAGGTGCATGAGCTTCGCCAGCCTGGCCACCAGATGGCAATCTTGGTCCCCACACAAGTCCCTGTGCCCACAGAAAGCTGCAGGCCAGAGCCCCTCTTCCCTCCTCCCGGTGGCCCTAACTCCCCCCCCCCCCCCTGGGCAGGCCCATGCGTGTTGCACGCCTGCGGGGACGTGTAGGATGGGAGAAGCAAAGGGGTCCTTGGGAGGCAGGCTGAACCCCATGGTCCCAGGCTCAGGCCCGGAGCTGCTCATCTGGGAAGAAGCCGGGCCGGCCTGCAATCTACAGGCTCAGCTCCGGTGTGCGAGGGGCCTTGCACGGTCCCCACTGGCTTCCCCATGCACTGGGACCCGCCGCGCCGCTCCTCGGGGAGCACGAGCAGAGGTGGCGAGCTTGTAGCCGGGCCATTTTCTAGGCATCCTGGGAGAGGGTCCCCAAGAAGTGCAGGCCCCACGGCCAAGGGAGGGACCCCACTGTGAGGAAGGCCTTCGCACCCTTAGTGGTCAGTCCCACTCTACTGGTTACTGGTGCCATACATACAGAGGACTGGGGGAGGAAACGTTTTTCTAACCTACCCTCAAAAACTTGCCACTTCTTGGGAAGACGCACCCATGTGCACACGCAAGTCACAGGGGGCTGCTCTGGTCCAAGCAGCCAGAGGCCACCCAGGGGCTAAAGGGGCCAGTGATAGGAGGGGCTCTGGCCCAGAGAGCTGGGCCCTGGCCCCACCTCCCCTGCACCTGGAGCTCCCCAGGTCAGACCCAGGAACCACTGGGAGAGCGGGGCTCCCTGTGCCAGGTTCTGCCTGGGATCCCAAAGCATGGGGCCATCGGGGTAATGGAAACTCCCAGGGTGCTGAGCAAAAACAGGGCATGTGGTGTCAGAAAGCCCTGGGGCCTGAACTCTGCCCCTCTCAAGCTCTGAGGGCAGATCCCCTCCCCCAGTCCTCTGTTTCCCATTCTGTACAGAGGGAGGCTCGGACTAGTGGGGCACTCACTGGGCAGCCCCCAAGGCAGGGCTGGGCTGCCTCCCGATCCAGGCCCCTCCAAAATCAGGGCCCTCTCCGACAAGAAGCCTGGAAGAAGCTCTCTCCGCCACCGGCCTTGACTACTTGGTCTGCTGTCAGAGCCCTGAGACCCGAGGCAGCCCGAATCCCCCCTCACTGGTCCTCCCCAGCCCCAGATAGGGCTACTTTCCCGGATCTCGCCCTCCCAGATCCCCCCTCAGTGGATGCTGACACACTCAAAGGAGAAGGGAAAGGGGCTACATGCAGCAGTGGGAAGAACCACAAAAAGGGATCCGGGACCCCAGGAGAGCACGGACCACTCATATGTGGCTGCAGGAGCCCCAGCCAGCTCAGGACTCTGGACTCTGGCCCCCACAATGACCTCTGGCTTCCCTGCCTCCAGGTGGTTGGGTCCGCCCTAACTGCAGGGGGCTCCTCCTTGGATCACGCCTTCCTCATCCCCATTGGGCGGGTGCCAGGGTCATGCTTTTCCCTCTGCCTGTAGTGAGCAGGGAGGCCCAGGAAGACTTGGTACCTGGTACCTGGTGGGGAGAACAGGCAGAGGGGCAGTGGCCCTGAAAGTGGAGACCAGGTTGGCTTTTGCTTGGCCCCAAACAGATGGATTCATCCCCACTCTCTGGGACCCACTGCCCCTCTGCCTGCCCTCCCCACCAGGCACCGTGTCCTCCTGGCAGCCCTGCCGCCCTGGAGCTGGCACCATGTCCTCCCAAAGAGAACGACGTCTCCTCCAAGCCTGATCTGGCTCCGGCTTTGTCTCTCTCACAGCTTCTGAGGGGACCCGGAGCATCATATGATAGGTCTGGCTCCAAAGCGTTTGGAGCATCTCCTGGAGGAAATGTCTGGAAACATTCGGGCTTTGGTCCTGGGTGACATGGGACGGGACCGAGAGACCACGGTGGCTCTCAGACCGCTTAGGGCTGTCCGGAGTCCGGAGTGAGAAGATGCCCAAGAGGCCCCGGGAAACCTTCCTGACGGGGCAGCAGGCGATGGAGCCGCAGGGAGGCAAGGGAGGAGGCCGGGCAGCACTGGAGCCCCTGCAGGTTTCCCTCTCCCACAATGTTCTGCTCACGCTTCCTCTGCCTCCATGATGCTGTTCTCTCTGCTCTCCTCCTGCTCGCAAGGTCATTCCTGCTCTGGGTGCCTGCCGGGCAGCTCGGTGACACGGTGGGTGGAACGCTTTCAGCCTTTGGTTGCCCTGCTCTTCCTCCTCACCCTGTCCCCTCCATTCTCCCCCACACTAGGCTCTTTGCCCTGATCTGACTCCCCTCTAACTGTCCCTCTCCCTGGGATCCCTGGTCCTTTATCCCACCTGGACAGTGCCCAGCCAGTGCTCAGCCTGGGAGCACTCCCATCACCCAGCAACTGCTGCACAAGCCCCCCAGCTGTTCTTTCTGGTCCTACTGCCGATTGTCTCACAGCCTCTACTGGGCTCTCACCGCTGCCCGGCAGGGCTCCGACGCCTCCCTAGCAACTCGCCCTGGCGCTCCCGCAGCGGCTCCTGCAGACCTTTGGCTCCCCTCCCTCTTCCCTCGGTGAGACTCTGCTCTCCTGTTTTACAGAAAAGTTGGCCCGTTCACCATGAGCTCCTCCTTTCCTCTTCCTCGCCTCCTTTTGCCCGGGGGCTTCTGCCCCTACTTCATCTTCATCCCGTCTCACGCTCCTGACAAGGACAGCCCCTCTCCCTATCCGGGTGACCCCATTCATCCCAGCTCCCCCCAAAGACTGCCCCCCATCCTCACGAAACATACCCTCCCCTGATTCCTCATCCTGCCAACTGGCGCTGTTTCTGCCCTGCCCTTGGTGGCTGTAGAGCCCCCCCCGCCCCCGCTTCTCTCCTCCCCCTTAACCCTGCCTGGCCCGGCTCCTGCCCTCTCCAAAGTCACCACATCCACGGTCTGTCCTCCACCCTCTGTCCTCCTCCTCCATGTCCTGTATTAACCTTCTCTTCCTTGACCCACTACTCCTCTCCCTGTGCTCCCTTCCTACCGATCGGCTCATGCCCTCACATCTGGGCCGTCTCTATGGTCCTGGAGTCTGGTGACCCAGAGGAGAGCAGGGGGCTGCCCCCCTTCAATCTTAGGACTCCCCCTCCTGATGGAGGAAGGGACGGGAGGGCAGGAGACCGAGCCCGGCAGGGGGGCTCCTCAGGGAAACATTCTGGCGTGGGAGTGGGCGAGGCTGAGCCCCTGGGCTGCTGCAGGGCCGCGGCCTGCTAGAATGGAGGCTCTGGGAGCGCAGAGACTGCGCCACTTCTGTGACGCCCTCACTGACTGGCGGAGCCCCAGATGCTATTCACACCCTCTCTTGGCCTGGGTACTGGGAACTTGAAAATAAGTGTTTCTGGGTAGCTATGTTTCGGGATAACTACTTTTGTTAACTCGGCGGATTTCATTTTTTGCACCAAAAACCCTAATTGTGGGCGGGGTCTGCAGCACTCCTGGGGCAGGAGGGCGCCCCTGCTTCTCAGGCCATCCGTATGGCCCTTTTCATGTGATGTAGCTGCTAGCAGAAACACCTCCTCTGCGGCGGTTCTTTCCCACTTGTGGGGCCCTGCCGACCACACGTCTCTCCTTCCATGCTCTCCCCAGCCTCCCCCCTGCTGCCAGTCATCCTCCAAAGTCACGGCCGTCCCCCTCGGATGCCCCAGCTCACAGGCCTCCGGAGGCTCCCCTTGCCTCCAGGAGAAAATCCAGCCAGACTCCCAATCGGACAAGCACTCGAGGCCTTCCCTGCCCTCCAAGGCCCCCAGTCTCACCGGCCCTGATTCCCCTCTGCTCTCTGCTCCAGCCAGCTGGACCACCTGCTTGTCTTCTTCCAGACTCCCAGCTAGCATGGGCGCCCTCCTGCCTGCTCTCCCCCCCCCCTCTTTTCCTCCTTCCCAGCTCAGCTCCGGGAAGCTTTTTCCAAGCTTCTTCCCATCCTCCCCCCCCCCCCCCCATTACGGTAAGTTTCTTTCTCGTCAAAGTCCCTGGTTTTTCCGTGGGTGTTACCCAGTCCCTCTTCTCCCCAGCAGAATAAAGGTCCTCAGGGGCGAGCACAGATCCGTTTTACCTTGACCCCCCTGCCCTAGACCCAGGATTTCACGCGCTCCACGTGCATCGGCCCCCGCGCAGAGGACGCAGCAAGGGCTCTGCCGGCCTTGGGAGCTACGCCAACCTCGACGCTTCACAAACGCCGCTGGGCTGGAGCCTGGGAACGCAGGGAGGCCCCTCTGACCCCCGCCTGGCCGTGCTGACCACTACCTTTGCTCAGCGAGGGCGACTCATTCAACCTTCGGAAACCCTCGAAGCCATAAATCAGGCCTGCGGCTGGGCCGCGGCTCAAAGCACACACTGCCAGCCCAGAGTGTTGAGAGCAGACATCCCGGCTTGCTGTCTCTGGGCCTGGGGCCTCCGCAGGGAGGCCAGGGAGGGCCAGGCGGGACGCCTGGGAAAGGTCAGGCCCTGGCGGAGGCATTGGAGGAGCCGGGTCCCCCGCGACCCGCGGACACTCTGTTCCCACAAACCCGCCGAAGAGTGACCGGGGCCTCGTCCGCACGCATGGAAAATCCCAGGGGGCCGAGGCCCCGGAGCCAGACATAACAGGGCCTGTGGGTTCAGGAGGAGCCCGCCTTCCTCCTCTGCAGGAGAGCGGGAGGGCGAGGGCCCTTTAATGTCTGCTCCCCGTCTCATTTGTCTCACTAGGAGGAGCCTCCAGAGGCAGCTCCCGGAGGCGCTGCCAGGGCGAGCTGTGGCAGGAACGCACTGCAGGAGGCTGGTTAAGTTGACACGGCAGAAACGCCTCCGTCAGCGTAAATCTAGACGGGAAACCTCCCCGCGCTACTGTTCCCCTCCTGAGGTCCGGGCTGTGCTCACGGGGAGCACATGGGCAGCAGCCCTGGCTCCTCCCGCCTATTTCCGATGTCAGAAAATTCCTGCTAAGCAGAACCAGGTGGCGGGCAGTGTTGCAGTGAGGAGCCCGGGAGCGAGCAGGCCCACTGGCCCGCAGAGGGTGGAGACTGAGCCTCCGCGCTCCCACGTGGGCCCCCGGCCAACTGGAAGGGACCACCGACCGACGCGGAGGGGCTGAGGCTGCGTGGGAGCCCTCCCCTCCTGTGGCCTGCCCCTGTGGCAGGAGGTGGGTCAGGGTGAGAACCATGGTCAGGGATGGGGCCTTCGGAGCCGACCTCAGCTGGGCCACTGACAAAACCGCATGGAAATCGGCTTCCCACTTCAAAAGTTCGCTCCTGGCAACGGGAGGCTCCAGGGAGAAGGGTGGTTGGGAAGGCAAACACACCAGGAGAGAGCTGCCGAGGTCAGAGGAGGAGCCGGCCCGGAGGCCTCTCCCCAAAGCCCCGCTCGGCCCTCGGTGGGCCTTCCAGAAGGAGCTGCTCCGGCCCCCCCAAGCCCTCCCAGGTTCCCCCCTCAGTGGATGCTGACCCTGGCAGCGAGCCCGTGGGGGGTGGGGAGGGGGAGGCCCCGAAGGGCGGGAGGGCAGGTGCTCCGGGGCCATCAGGGAGAGGACGTGGGGAGGCGGTGGGCACATTGGCAGCTGTGGGGCTGCACTCCCGAGTCCCGAGGCACAGACAGATTCAGAATGTGACCTCCTGGGCCGCCCCTTCCCTAAAACACCGTCACCCACGTCCTGAGCTCCCATCCACGAGGGTCCCCAGCCTGGGGGCTGCAGCCCCTCGGGGACGGAGCATCTGCAAGTCCACTAAGAAAGGTGCCGGCTGGATGTGGCGGGACCATGCAGCAGCCCGAGCCCCCGCCCCTGCCCTCCCAAAGCCCCATCCCTGCAGGCTCAGAAGTGGGAACCAACATTTCCTCCACCAGCTGTTTTTCCCTCCATCGCCACTTTTCCAGTCCCACGGCTACGCCTGGGGGGGAGGGGGGTAGAGCTGGGAGTTGGGGCCGGGCCTGTTTTTCTTGGTCTGAATCAAAAGCAGAATCCATGGCCACTTGGGGATGGACAGAAGGTGGGGGAAGGGGAGAAGAGGCTGGCGGCGGTTCCAGCTCGCTGGGCTGTTGCTGGCAGAGCCAGGGGAGCGAGTGGTTATCTGAGGTGAGAGGGGCCTGGGCGAATGGGCCGTCCACTCACAGTGCTCAGGGGCTGGGAGTCAGCCCGTTCCCTGGGGTTTCAGGGATCAAGAAGAAGGTTCTGGCCTGAGGAGCGGTGCCAGCCCCAGAGGGGGCCCATGCTCACTGCAGAGAAAGGGTTTTCTCCAAGATAATAAACTCAGAGCAGTCTTGGGGAAAACCCTTCTCCTCCATGCCCTCAGAGCAGATCACAAGGGGTCAGGCACCAAGCTGCTGCAGCCTCCCGATGGCCCTATGCACGCTAAGCTTGATGGGAAACCGAGCCCGGCTCCTCCTCGGCTGGTCTTTGAACCTGAACTCAGCTCCTTGCTTTAAAGTCCTTCCTCCACCAAGTATCTCCCGGAGGGGACCCTCCCATCCCATCCAATGATGCTCCCCCGGTGCTGCAGCCCACACCCTCCCACAGAGCCTCCGTGGCTCTGACCAAGAGGTGGCTTTGCCATGGGTGGTGCCGGCTCCCAGCGGGCCCTGAGGGAAGGGCCAGCTCCGGCCTCTGGGCTACTGTCCCTACAAGTAATTCCACTGCTATACTCTCCCCGCTTGGGGAGCAGCCAGGGCCGGGATCCCCACCCTTGTTTCAGGGTCCCAGGACGTCACCAGGGCAAGCTCGTCCCTCTCTGCGAACAGCAGGCGCTCCGTGAGAGCGAGGGCAGCGCGGGGCCTGCAGTGGCCCTTGGCCCCGGCGTGGCCGCTCCCCCGAGTCCGGCGTTCTGCCTTTCAGTCTCATGTACCTGGTTTAAAATTCCGTTTGTGTCACCCTGTGAGGATACAGGGCCTTGGTTTCCCCGTGTTCCCACAATTCTCGAGCTCTAGCGTCCCGTCTTGCTCTGACGGTCTAAAGAGAACCAATTAATGGAAAGGAGGCCATTTCCATGGCCGTGAACACTAAGCTGAAAGACCATGAACTCAGGAAATGGAGGCCCCTGCGCACACAGCCCAGAGAGTCTCCCTTCTTGGCCTGAGAGAGCCTGCAGCCCGCAGAGCTCCTCCCTCCGGCCCAGTCCCTGCCCTCCAAACGGCAAAGGGGAGCCTCAGGGTGCCCGTAACCAAGGCTCCCTCCACCTCCTTGCCCGTCCAAAGCCTCCCAAGGACAGGGGACGCTGCAGGGACAGAAGGCAGTCTGGGTTAGAGCAGTCACTTCCTTTGCTCCTTCACGCCCTGACTTCTTCCCGGTCGCCTTTGGGCAAGGGCTGTGAGCGAGCGGCAGGACTCAGCCACGCTCTCCTCAGGCCGGGCCAGACCCGCTAGCACTAAGGCCATTTTCCCCTCTTTGAGAGCCCCACAACATGGAGCCAGGGAAGGGAGGAGGCGGCCTGGGTCTGAGGATGGGAGGGTGGAGGCAGCTGAGGCAGGAGGAGGCTCCAGTCAGTGTCTGGGCCTGGGGGCAGGTTTGAGAAGTGAAGGGGACGGCCTAGGTGTGAGCAGCACAGTCAGGGGGGCTCCTGCCCCACCGCGGGAGAGGCCCTCGGGTCCCAAGGGAGGCCCCAGGCATGTCTGGTGTAGGACACACAAAGCAGCGCCCGCTCCTGGGAGGCTGAGCTGGCAGAAGCCCTCTGCTGATTTAATGGAACAGACCTAATTTGCCCTAATTAAATTACTCAGCTATAGATGATTATCATTTAGAACTGATACAATAACTAAGTTTGTGGGATTAGTCTCTGGGCTAAGGAATGAATCCATTTATCAGGCAGCCTCTCAGCCCCGCTCCCTGCACACACACGGGCCGCCTTCATCTCCTTTCTGCAATTAGGGAGGGCTACACACATGTACACACACACACACATACACACACACACACACTCACACGCACAGAAGACAAACACTAGAACATGCTCTGCCGTCCAGGACTCACTGGCCAAAGGCCCACAGAGAAGCGGCGTCCTCCTCTATATATGGGGGTGGGGGGGAGGGGGGCTGACCAGTCCCAGGCTTGTGAGTGGTGACCCTTTGGCCAGGCGGGGTAGGGGGCGGCGCTGCCTTTGGGTGCTCCCGAATCAGCTCCCAGAGGTGGCTGGCGTCAGGGCCAGAGCAGGACCCGTTAGGAGCCACTTTTGCCAGGGCTGGTGAATAAGGGCATTGCGCTTACGGCCGGGAGAGACCGAGGCGGGGGTGCCCCTTTGGATACTTATTTGCTGAATGAGCCCAAGCCAGTCCACCAGCTCCTCAGTCTCCTCATCTGTAAAACGAGCTGGAGAAGGAAATGGCAGCCACTGGCCAGAAGTGTCCAGCTGAAGCTGGGCAGGACTAAAGAGCGATGGAGAAACAAGCCCCCAGGCCTGCAGTGTCCGGCTCATGCAGCAGCTGGGAAGGGGCAGCTGTGTCTAAGACGTGCAGGGATGCGGGCATAGGACAGCGAGCTGGCCCTGGCTGACGAGGTGACGGGCCTGCAGTCAGGAAGGCTGTCTACTGCCCCGACCCGCAGGGTCAGACTTCTTCCTGGGTTTGGGGGGCAGGTGGGGAGGGGAGCCGCCCTCGACGGGTAATCTCGCTTTTGCACTGGCCGATTTAGCAGCTGAAGTTTGTGAACCCTGACGCTGGCCCTTCGCTCTCGCACACAGCCAATGGCTGCAAGTTATAATGTGGGGGGACACAGCTTCACTGTCCTGCAAGGACCGTTCATGGGCCAGGGGCCACGACTCTTCAGTCCGCCCCGTCCAGCATGTTCTCCCCATGCGAGCCCACACACCGAATGGTCCTGAGCTGAAACGCTGCTCTGTGTTTGTGCAGAAGCATTCATGCCGCCAGGTGAACAGACCTGGCCCCTGGCCCAAGGCTCTTACACTCAAAAGGGGGCAGGATAAACACATACACAAATACATGATGTTTTAAACCCCCCCCCCCTCATTTTCTAGCCCTCTAACTCGGAATCTTCTGCAGGCCGGCTGGCCAACGCAACGCCTTCCCTGTCCCCCAGCTTTGGTGTCTAGAAGCTGGCTCCCTTCTGCCCAGGGGCACGCTGGCAGCCGGTCACTTGTCCCATCCCTCGCTGGCAGCCAGTCGCTTGTCCCTTCCCTCGCTGGCAGCTGGTCACTTGTCCCATCCCTTGTAAACAGTCCCCCAACTATCTTCTGCCTTAACTGGGAGATTTGGAGACAGGGCCCAAATGAGAATTAAAAAGACAACTACAAATACTGGCCCAAGAATACTCTGGGTTGAGGGGTGCTGCCGGCACATCAGCCGGGGCAGAGAGCACTGCTCGGGGGACCTCATCCCCCTCTTGGGGACTTCCTGAGAGCTGCTCTCTCAGTCTGGGGCAAGTTTGCCTCCAGAATACCCCGAGAAGGGTCGTGCCCCCAGGAGGTCAGAGAAGGAGGCCCGGGGGCCTGGATGCAGCGGGCCGGCCTCGAACAGCAAAAGCTGCCAAGTCCCCCGGGGGCTGCGGGCCCAGGCTTGGGTCCAAGCAGAAAGGAGCCTTTGGGTAATGGGACTGATTCTCCCCACCACACCTCATTAGCAAGAACATCTCACCCAATGCAGAAAGAGGCTGAGAGCATTAGACAAATGCAACAGTGGGCCATTACCCACGAGCGCGATGGCCACAGGCCTCTCGGGGGGCCCATCAGGACGCGCAGACACCACACCATTAACACCTCGTGCAGGGAGGATGGCAGAGGCAGGCAAGGTCAGTGTAAGCCCAGGGAAGAAAAGAGCACTTTGCTTAATGTAAACAAGTGTTAAATCAGCCGAGAAAGTATTCATTCTTTTTTATAAGGTTACAGAATTTGGTCTCGGGGAACTGAAAGCTGCTTTGTCTCTAGGCCTCCAGCCTCATCAAGGCTGCTCCTCCTCCCAGGCTTGGGCCTCCTGCTGATTCCTTCCAACAGCATGTGAGGCAGTGATCCTCTTGGCTCTCCCTAACAGAGCCCTCCAAACTGCAGGGAAAACACAGGTGGGTCTAGGGGGCGATCTGGGGGGCTGGAGGGATGGAGAGAGGGCCAGGACACCCTCATCCAGGCCTGTGGCTCTCTCTTGGTTCTTTCTCAGCTGGGCCATTTGTCTCTCCCCACCTTTTCCCCTTTCCCTATCTCTATGTCCCTCTCAATCTTTTTCTCTTCTCCCTTCCCTACCCTTTGTCCCTCTATTAATTACCCTCCCTTTCTCTCTACCATTTCCTCTTTTCCTCCCTCCCTTCACTCTCCCTCCCTCTCTTTACTATCTCTCTCTCTTTTTCCTTCCTTACTTGTTTGTCTCTTAACTATCCTCCCTCTTTCTTTCTCTTCTCCTCCCTCCCTTCTCTTCACCCTCCCTCTCCTCTCTCTCTTTCCTTCCCTACCCCTTGTCCCTCTCTTAATCTCTCCGTCTGTCTTTCCCCCCTTTCCTAACCCTTCTGTCTCTCTTAATCTCTCTTTCTCTTCTCTCCGCTCTCTTCTTTCCCATATAACGGAGCTAATACTAACTTAAGAAGGGAGAAGACAATAAAATGTTTTAAAATGACAGGTTCTGGGATATAACCAAGAAAACACTGAATACCAAATCCCACCCTGATTGACTCACCAAAACATTCAGGTAGCCATGTAGGCTACCTCACATCCCCAAAGAATTCCCACTACCATAAACAGTGGTTATGCACTTGCTTTAAATGTTGTTTTACTTCTAAAGAAGAACTCAATGCTGCCCCCAAAGCAGCCTGTCCTATTTCTGGACAGCAGTGGTTAGTAAGTCTACCCACTGCTCCTAGACCAAAAAAACCAAAACAACAACAAAAACAGAAGTCTGATTCCTCTCCTCACTATTGCTTTTTAAGTCATTAAAGACCATTATGTATCCCCGAGTCTTCCCTTCTCCAGGGTAAACTCTTCCAAGCAATCGCCACATGGCATGGGCTTCAGGCCTTTTGCCATCTGTTGCCCTTCTCTTGATGACTTCCAGCTTGTCAATGTTCTTCCTGAGACATGATACCCAGAATGGACTGGAATCCTTCAAATGGGCTCTGGGATTGAGCTCACCTCAGGGCTGAGGGTCTCACCTATTCCTCTGGGAATAGTCTAAGGTCACCTTTAGCTTCTCTGGTTGCCATATCTCATTGTGGACTCAGACTGAGCTTGCAGTCTACTCAATTCTCAAGCATTTTTTTTTTCAGACAAATCAAATCTCAACAGGCCAATTTGTGCTTGTGAAAGTCTTGGTTCATTTAGCCCTATTAAAATTCCACTTTATGCAAAAAGGAAAAGGAGCTTTGTGTGCAAAAATAGCAAAAAATGTGTAAAAAATAGCTGCTCTTTTAGTGGAGGCAAAGAACTGGAAATCGAGATGTCCATCAATTGGAAAATGGCCAAGCGAGTTATACGTGATTTGACAGAAAGCTACTGAGTGATGAATGGCATGCTTTCAGAAAAATAAGAAAGATTTGTATGAAGTGATGCAAAGGGAAATGAATAGAACCAGGAAAACATTGTACACAATAACAGCAATATTATATAATGATCTACTGTGAATAACTCAGCAATATAATGATTCAAGACAATTCTGAAGGAAGTGTGATGACATCTCCAGAAGAACAAACTGGTAGAGCCTGAATGCTGACTGAAGATCCTTTTTCTTTGCTTTCTTTCTTTTTCTCATTTTGCATTTTGTTCTGTATTTCTTTCACAGTATGATTTATGTGGAGATGTCTTTTTGTAGGAATACTCGCACTAACCTAACCCAAATTGCCATCTCAATGTGGGAGGAGAGGGGAGGGAAAGAATTTGGAACTCAAAACTTGAAAAAAGAACCTTAAAATTCTTATTACATGTAATTGGGGAAAATAAAATATCAAACTGCCAAAATAATCCATTTTTATTAGATTCATCTAATGTTTTAGCTTGTCAAGATTTTTTGCATCCTATCATCTGGTATTTTAGCTATTCTTTCTAGCTTTTGTGTCACCTGCAAGTTCAAGAAGGATGCCCTCTCTGCCCACATTCAAATCAGTGATAAACATGTTAATAATACAAAGTCGAGTTCTAGTCCTTGAGGCACTCCACTGGAGGATTCCTGAAGTCAACACTGAACCAAAAGCTCAACTATTTAACGGACTCCCGATCCATCAACAAGTACTAGCTCCTAACTCACATTTGTTCATCTTTTCCATGAGAACATTCAGATGCTTTATCAAGTCCCTTTTAACACCTAGATAAACTGATTCTCTAGCAGCAGTCCCCTAACCTACTGGTTAAGATTAGTCCAGGATGACATCTTCTATGAAAGCTGGGCTGGCTTGTCTTTTTTCTTGATGTTCTGTTATATCTTCGAGACCGAGTCAGAGTGTGTCAAGGAAAACCATGAACTCCTGTGACTCACTTCAGGATTCTAACCCAGAAACCAAAACAAAAGGGGAAAGAGTTGTTTCCACCTGACTCAGGGGAACTAAATCCAATCCCTTACTCTGCAGTGTGCACCTAGTTTTATATACCCAATATCAAATGATCAATCAACAAGTATTCAGTGCTTATAAAGCACTATGTAAACAAAGGTGATACAAAGACACACCAAGATACAAAGTGAAACAACCCTTGTTGGAAGCCTGTACCTGAATAGGAGAGAGACACCCTGAGAATTAAGTTCAGGGGATTATTACACATATTCTTGTGGCAAGAATCCCTCAGAAGTCGCCCTTAAAGTCCCAATACAAAGGTGAGAAAAGCAAAACCAGGATATAACCTCAAAAATGACCCCCCAAAATATCTGTTCAAATCCAAGGCAAACCATTCAAGCAGTGATAGAAGTCTATGCTCCAACCACTGATGCTAAAGAGACCAAAGCTGTTTGGTTCTAGGAACATATTCTAGAAATAACACCCCCCCCCAAAAAAAAAAGAGATCACCTTCATCATAAGGGATTGGAATGCTAAGGAAGAAAGAAACGATAATTGCAGTAAGACACAAGTTTGGCCTTGGGAGTCCACAAGGAAGCAGGGCAGAGGCTTAATGAGTTTCTGAAGATAACTTGCCAGCCATACTTTTCCAACAACCCAGAAGGCGACTCTACATGTGGACATGAAATCACAATGATTATAGACTTTGCAGACAAAGGTAAAAAAGCTCTCCACAATCAGCTAAAACAAGACCTGGCGCAGTCCATGGCTCAGACCAGGAACTTCTTATTGAAAAATTCAGACTTAAATTGAAGAAAGTAGAGAAAACCATCAGACTATATAGGTATCACCTAAATAATGTTCATCAGAATATGGAGTGAGGATGAAAGAAGAGAGCACAAAAGCTGGCTTAGAACTGAACGTTGGGGAAAAAACATAAGATCTTAGCAACTGGTCCCATCACTTCCTGGCAAAGAGAGGAGAAGAAATGGAAGCAATGGCAGATTTTGGACTCTTGGGTTCGTAGCTCACTGCAGATGGCGACGGCTTGCTTCTTGGGAGAAAAGCTACGGCAGATCTGGTTAACGTACTTCAAAAGGCAGAAAATCACCTTGTGACAAAGATCTGTTGGGTCAAAGCTATGGCTTTTCTAGTAGCAATGTGGGGCTTTGATAACTGAGCATGGCAGAATTGTGGTGCTTTGAGTAAAACTTGGAGAGTCCCTTGGACAGCAAGGAGATCAAATCATTCACTATTTCAGTGAATTTTTATTCACTGAAGTTCAAGTGCTGAGGCTGAAGTGCATAATGACACTCCCTCAAACACTCCATCTCACCTCATGCTCTTGCTCTTGCCATCACCCACAAGTGCTTCACTTGTCATTCCTCGCAATCGAATCACAACCTTTTCTGATTCCGCTTCTCCCTCTTCCTTCCCCTGCTGAGTCCTCCCCATGACTTCCATTCCCTCTGTTTCTTTGTTGTCTCCCGAGCCATGCAGTTCTTCTTCCTTCTCACCCTGCTCCTTCTCAGTTCAGCTCTGACCTCGAATCTCTTGTCCCCCACTGACTGCCCCTTGCCCCCCCCCGCCCCAGACTCCTCCTGCCGCCTTCCTCCCTCAGTGCCAGGCGCTGACTTTGTGAACACGGTCAGACTGATTCCTACCGGCCTTCAGTTATCGGACGTGGCCCAGCCGCTGTGGGGTGGGAAGGCTTTCTGGATCCTGACTCCCATCCAGAGGTCCGGGCACCGTCTCAGCTCTGGCTCAGGGGACAGGAGCACAGCCATGCTCGAGACCTAGAGCAGCGTCAGGAGAGTAACGTGGATCAAAGCACAGAGGAGCAGGAGGCTTCGGGCCTAGAGGCTGGGTCTGTCTCCCCTCTGACCTTTGCCCCTCCGGGCCTCAGTTTCTTGAGTGGGACCTGATTACACGCGGACACAAGGTGCTTGCTGTGGTTTTCAGAAATGGCATCGCTGTAGAAATATAAGCTAGAAATGCAATTTTCATCGACTGGCCTGGAAGGAGGAGGCCGTGCTGGGAGCGACAGTGAGCGCCACGGAGGCGGAGAACCAGGAGACGCATGTGGAGTGATGGATAGCGTATCTAATGGGAATGGTTGGGATGCGGAGGACCAAGGCTGGCGCCCCGAGGAGAGGAGGTGCCCCCTACCCGCTTTACTGGCCCAGGGGCCTGCGCCTCCTCTTCCTCTGTGGCTCAGCGCTAGCCTCCCTCAAGCTGCTGCAACATTCAGCGGAAAAGGCCTCGAAAGCCCTGAAGGAGGTGAGGTGGAAGCCCCCTGGGTTTCTGGCCCCCTGGGGGAGGGAGGATCATGGCCCTCCTGGGGGCATTTCCTCCCCCACCCTGGCAGTACTTAACCTGCAGTGCTACAAACGCACTGCGTCTGGTGAGTTCAATTCACTACAGACAAAGGAAACTTGAGCTCCACACTTGGCAACAACCTCGGCCGGTCTCCCCGGACTGTGGTCGGTCTGTGTGCAGAACCAGGAAGGGCTGCACTCGACAGTCAGGCTCGGTCTGGGGGACCCGCCAGCTCTGCAGGGCCGCTGGGCGGCCCCTCTTTGCTCCATCCAGCTGTGCATCGCCTGGCTGACCCCGGAGGCAGGGGAAGCACTGGCTGGGGCTCAAGAGATTCCCCAGCTCCAGCTCCCCCCTTCCCCTGCGGGACCTGGGGTGATCCGGGGTGATGCACTTAGCTGCCCTGGGCCTCGGCCTCCAGATGACCAGGAGGGACACTTCCAAGCCTGAAGATCTGGGAGATTCCGGGGGGATCGGCCCTGAGTTGAGCGGGGGAGAATCAGCAGCAACTCTGGACCGTGGCCATGCTGCCTGCCTTTATCTTGGGCCAATTCCCTTCTGTGAAAATCCTCCCCAGCCCAAGCTTGGGGTGGGAAGTCCCTCTCAGTGCCCCGAAAGCAGCCTTTCCATCGGCCGCCGCAGAGCTGCAAGGGATCAGGGCCGAAGACAGCAATGTAGCAGGCGGCCTCCTTCCTCATCATGGAGTTAAAAAACCATCCCAGTTCCACCATATTAGTTCCAAATAGGAAAAGCAGCAACAACAGAGTCAGCACTTAAGTTCCAAACAGGCCATTTCGGCCCCAGGCCATAACCCTCCACTATCACCCAGGCTTCCCGCACAAGCAAGCCAACAAGGGCATTACCTCCCGGCCCCCAACGCTTCCCTGGGAACAAGAAGAGCGCTTTTGGTCCCTCTCTCGCCAGGGCTAGGAGGTCCACTCTCCTTTGCCCCCTAAGCAACAAGAAGCTGTTCTGCGGCCCAAAGTGCAGAAGGAGAACTTCTCTCAGCCGTTGCTCTGGCGATGTCAGCCAACATCACCTTAGGCGGATTGTTCCTGAAGAGCTGGAAATCACTTCCTTTGTATCCCCCCCCCCAAGACTCAGGCAAAGGAAGGGGGCCCAGAGCAGGAAGCCTTTAGGCCCTGGCTGATTTCGGGCTCATAGAAAGGTTTCCCTTTGTGGAGGGCAGCTCTGGAATTTGTTCTGGAAAATCTACTCTTTCCCTTCTTTCCCCTCATCCACATCAAATGATGAGGCTGGGGCTGAAAGGCTCTGGCCCAGCAGGGCTGCCAGAAGGGCTCATTGTCAACTACAAAGCCATGTCCTCTAAACCCAACCAGAGGCAGGCAAACAGCCTCCTCCTCCCTCATCAGTCCTCGGGGCCACTTCCACAGCGCTGCTGCCTCCCGGCCTTCGGGGAAACCTTCTTGCCCTCTCACCAAACACACGAAGGTCATGCGGAGAGTTCCTTTCCCCCTCTCCTCTCTCCTTTCCCAGAGCCATCTTCCTCAACTAACTCTTCCTTGGATCTTTTGCCCAAGACGTAGATGCCGGGGCCACTCCTTCCCCATCTCAGCTCATTCTCCTCTAGCTTTTCCAGCAGACTGCGGCCCACTGCCCTCAATATCCCTCTCTAACCTCCAGTTTCTCTCAGTTCTTTCTGTGATGCTGCAAACACACTGAGGCCCGCCTCCTTCTTACAATCCCCCCACCCCGATCCTCCCAGTCCCACCAGCATCCTCTCCTCCTCTCTCTCTTCTCCTCAGCTAAACTCTCTGGGGAAGCCTTAGGCCCTCGGCTCCCCTGACCTATCCTTGAACTCTATTCCCTTCACAACGTGGCTTCCAACTTCAGCATTCAGCAGAAACCCTGGGTTTCGGAGCTCCCAAGTTGAATAACCTTTCTCAACGCTCACCCCCCAAGACCTCTGAAGCACTGGTCACTGCCGGGTCAGCTTCGTGTCCACTCTAGGTTTCCAGGGCATCATTGTCTCCTGGCTGTCTCCTATCTGGGCAATTGCCCCTTCATCTCTTTGGCTGGTTTTTCCTACATATCATGTCTACTAACTGCAGATGACCCTCAAGTGCCCCTTCATTCTCTATCCTATTGTTTAACATGGGGAGCTCAGCAGCTCACCTAGATTTAATTAGCCTGCCCAGGCAAATGATTCTTCAGTCTCCGGATGAAGCCCCACCTGTCTCCTGAGCTGTATTATGGACTGCCTTTTAGGCATCTCAAACTCAACAAAACATCAATCTCTCTTCCTCCGAAGCTTCTCCCTAAGTTCCCTTCCAGTCCCCCCAGCTCCCGTTTTGGACCCCCCTTGATTCTCCATGCCTCTTTCTCACTCCCTCATGGCCACTCCTTAACCCAATATTGTTATTTCTACCTTCACAAAATCTCTCATCTGTATTAATTTGTTTCCACAGCCACAGCCCTGGGTCAGGCTTTCATTGCTTCTCATCTAGACTTCTGAAACGGCCTTCCAACTGGCCTTCCTTCCTCCATTTCTCTCCATTTCCAGGGTGATTTTTCTAAAGCATAGTTCTGATCAAGTTACCCTGCTAGTCCACCAGCTCCAGTGGCTCCCTACTACCTCTCAGAGCTGTCTAACTCCCTTTTTGCATAACCTTCTGCCTTTTAGCTTGTATGGCCTCCTTGAAGACCCTGCTCAAATCCTGCCTATGGAAGCCTTGCTTTTGAATGTCCTCAGCCCCAATTGCCTTTCTCCTTAAGAGACCTTTTTCTTACTTCGAAGATATCTTGTTTATACCCACTTATTTTCGTTTGTCTTTCCCATTAGAATAGAAGCTCTCTGCATGTGGGAACCCTTTTGCCTTCCTTCGTTATCCCTCATTACTTAGCACACAGGAAGGGTTTTATAAATACTTGGTGACTAACTCCTGAGGCGATCCATTTTTACTGTTGGGCAGCTCCAATTAGCAGGAAGTTGTTCTTGGAATTGAGTCTGAATTTGCCTCTTTGAGACGTCCCCTGGTGCTTCTGGTTTTGCTCTTCAGGGCCAAGTGGAACACGTCCAGTCCTTCTTTCACACAAAAGCTCCTCACACACTCGAACACAGCTCTCACAGACCTCCTCGAGTACCGTCCAGGTTAATCATCCACAATTACTTCAATCAGTCTTCACAGGACCATCCCTCAAGACTCTTTCCCCTCCAGCTAATCAATATTCTTATCAACCCAATCTATTACTGAGTCCTGTTGGTTCCACATCCATGCCCATCTCAGTATTCTTACTGCTGCTGTCCTGGGGCAGGACCTTATTCCAACCCACTTGGAGGATCAATGCCATCTCCTTACACACCTGCGTACCTCTACTTTGCTATGGCTCCATCCTTCACACCGCTGCCAGAAGAAACTTCCTTATGCACAGACCTGGTTGAGTTACTTCTATGCAAAACAGTCTTCCTTAGCAATTCTGTCTTGATTAGATTGCATCTGGACCACTAGTTCCATTGTAGACACCATATTTTAATGGAAGCACTGAGCCGGAGGCATTGGTAGATGGCTAACTATGTTAGTAGAAGGAATCATACCATAAGAGGACTGGATGAAAGAACTGGGAAAGGGAATTAAATTTATTCTACTTGGAGAGGAAAAGTAGGAGGTCCATTTTAGCTCAAGATAAGAAAAAGGTTCCTCTATGCTCAAAAAGTTATCAAACTGTGCATACCCTTTGATCCAGCAGTGTTACTACTGGGATTATATCCCAAAGAGATTATAAAGAAGGGAAAGGGACCTGTATGTGCACGAATGTTTGTGGCAGCCCTTTTTGTAGTGGCTAGAAACTGGAAACTGAATGGATGTCCATCAGTTGGAGAATGGCTGAATAAATTGTGTTATATGAAAATTATGGAATATTACTGTTCTGTAAGAAATGACCAACAGGATGATTTCAGAAAGGCCTGGAGAGACTGACACGAACTGATGCTGAGTGAAATGAGCAGGACCAGGAGATCATTATATACTTCAACAACAATACTAGATGATGACCAGTTCTGATGGATCAGGCCATCCTCAGCAACGAGATCAACCAAATCATTTCTAATGGAGCAGTAATGAACTGAACTAGCTATACCCAGAAAAAGAACTCTGGGAGATGACTAAAAACCATTACATTGAATTCCCAATCCCTATATTTATGCACACCTGCATTTTTGATTTCCTTCACAAGCTAATTGTACAATATTTCAGAGTCTGATTCTTTTTGTACAGCAAAATAACGTTTTGGTCATGTATACTTATTGTGTATCTAATTTATATTTTAATATATTTAACATCTACTGGTCATCCTGCCATTTAGGGGAGGGGGTGGGGGGGTAAGAGGTGAAAAATTGGAACAAGAGGTTTGGCAATTGTTAATGCTGTAAAGTTACCCATGTATATATCCTGTAAATAAAAGGCTATTAAATTAAAAAAAAAAAAAAAAAAAAAAAGGTTCCTAACAATTAGCATAAGATTTAACTGTTTTTGTGATAATGGATCAGAGAGCTTGGAATGTGATATTCCAGAAGGTAAAGGAGTTAGGATTAGAACCAAGAATCACCTGCCCAGCAAAACTGAGCATAATCCTTCAGGAGGAAAAATGGATAATTCAATTAAATAGTGGCCTCTTAAGCAAAAGACCAGAGCTGCACAGAAAATCCAACTTTCAAATACAAGATTCAAGAGATGCATAAAAAAGTAAACAAGAAAGATAAATTACAAGGAATTCACTAAGATTTAACTTAACACTCCTAAATGGGAAACTGATACTTTTAATTCCTTAGAACTTTACCATTAGTAGGACAGTTAGATGTGATGACTATGACGAGATGATTTTTTTGAAAAATTAAAGGACTGAGAAAGAATTCATTGAGATAATAATGAATGGAGAGGTAGAATGGAATAAATTATCTCACATAAAAAAGCATATAAGAAAGAACTTTTGTAATGAAGGGAAAGCTTGGACATGGTGGGGATGGCAGGTAACATTTAAACCCTACTCTCACTAAAATTGGCTCAAAAAAGGGAATAAGGCACATTCACCTTTGCAAAATCTTGTGTTCCAAATTTTTCTTCCTCTTCTCCCTCCCTCCTTTCCTTTTCCCTCCTCTAAACAGCAAATAAACTATTATAGGTTAAACATGTGTAATTCTTCTAAACATATTTCCATATTTGTCCTGCCGTGCAAGAAAAATTAAGTCAAAAGGGGAAAAAAACATGAGGGGAAAAAAAAACCTAAGCAAACCAACACAAAAACCTCATGACCAAAATCAGAAAAGTAGAAATACTAACTGCATCTTCTTCAGATTACAATGCAATAAAAATTACATTTAATAAAGGGCCATGGAAACATAGATTAAAAATTAATTGGAAACTAAATAATCTAATCTAAAGATGAGTGGGTCAAAGAATAAACCACAGACACAATAAAAAATTTCATTAAAGACAGCAAGACAACAAGACAACAGACTAAAATTTATGGGATGCAGTCAAAGCCGTACTTAAGGGATTTTAGATCTATGGATGCTAACATCAATAAAATAAAAGAAGCAGAATCAATGAATTAGGTATACATCTAAAAAACACTTTAGAAAGAACAAATTAAAAATCCCCAATCAAATTGGAAATCATGAATACCAAAGGAGATAATAATAAAATCGAAAGCTTTTAAAAAAAGCAATTGAACTAAAATAAAACTAGGAGCTAACTTTATCAGAAAAAAAGCCATTGAAATGGACAAACCACTGGTTAATTTGATTTTAAAAAAAGAAAGAAGAAAATAAAATTACCAGTATAAAAAATAAAAAGGGTAAATGTAGCATCAATGAAGAAGAGATTAAAACAATTACATTTAAATACCTTTAAATGACATAAAAAATGATTAGTGGCAGAACCCACAAAAAAGATGAAATGAAACAATTTTTCAGCCCAAGACAACTTAAAAGGTTGTATAATAGATCTATTGCACCAGGGTGAACCTGGCATAGGCTGCGCCAGTGAGTGGACCTCAGAGTGACTGAGTCAGTGGCAGCAGTGGTGGTTTCCAGACTTCTCTACCCATAGATAGTAAAGGAATCAGCCGATGAATCAGGAAATTTACAGGCATCCCTTTGCTGAGACCAGACGCGGGACTTTGTTGCACTGTCAATATTTAGATCTGGGTCTTAGGAGGAATAATAGCACAGCAGAGCTCCCTAAGAAAAAATTCCCAGAACCAGATGGATTCACAAGTAAATTCTATCAAATATTTAAAGAACAATTAATTCTAATATATAAGCTGTTGGGAAAAAAAGGTAAAGAAATCCTACCAAATTCCTTATATAACCCAAATATTGTGCCAATACCTAAACCAGGTAAAGCCAAAACAGAGAAAGAAAACTATAGACCAATTTCCTTAATTAATGTCAATACAAAAAGTTTAACATATATTAGTAGGGAGATTATATACTATGACCAGGTGGTTCAATCTCAGGAAAACTATCAGAATAACTGACCATAATCAATAACAAAAAAAAAAAATTACAAGGTTATCTCAGTAGATTCAGAAAAAGCTTTAGACAAAAGACAATTCTCATCTCTATTAAAAACTCTGAAATGCAAAGGAATAAATAGCGCTTTCTTTATACTGGTAAGAGGTATTTAACTAAAACCATCAGCAAATCTTATCTGTAATGAGGATAAGCTAGAACAAACCTTCCCAATAAGATCAGGTGTGATGGAAGTATGCCTATTATCACTATAATTCAATATTGTATTAGAAATATTAGTTATAGAATTAGAGAAGAAAAAGAATTAAAGGAATTAGAATAAGCAATCAAGAAATAAAACCATCACTCTTTGCAGAAGGTATGATGGTATATTTAGAGAATCTTAGAAAAATCTTTAAAAAAAAAACTAGTTGGAATAATTAATAACTTTGGCAAAATTACAGGACAGAAAACAAATCCATATAATTCATCAGCATTTCTATATATTATAAGAGATGAAAAGAGAAATTCCATTTTAATAATTATAGACAATATAAACTACTTGGGAGTCTCCCTACCAAGACAAAGCCAGAGGCTACATAAAGACAATTACAAAACACACAAATGAAGTCACATTTTCACGCAAATAAAATCAGACCTAAATAATTGGAGAAATAGCATAGGTAAGCTAAGCCAATATAATAAAAATAACATTTCTATCTAAAATAATTCATTTATTCAGTGACCAAACTATTAAAAATTAGTTTATAGAATTAGAAAAAATAATAGCAAAATTCAGCTGGAAAAATAAAAAGTCAAGAATATAAAAAGAATCACTGGGCAAAAAATGTGAAGGAAGGTAGTTTAGTTGTATCATTTCTCAAACTCAATTACAAAGCTGTAATCATCAAAACAAACTGGTATGGCCTAAAAAACGGCAGGGTGAACAAGTAGAATAGATTAGGTATATAATACACTGTTGTAAAAGGCCAGTGTAATTTATTGTTTGATAAATGGAAAGATCCCAGTTTGGGGGACATAAACTCTCTAACAAAAATTGCTGGGAAAACTGAAAAGCAATTTGGCAAAAACTCAGTATAGACCAACATCTTACAAGATATACAAGATAAGGCAAAATGGGTACATGACCTATACATAAAGGGTGATAACCATAAGCAATTTAGGGATGCATGGAATTGTCAGATATTTGTGATAAGCAAGGAATTTATGAGAAAACAAGATATAGAGAGCATAATGGGAAGTAAAGTGGATAATTGTGATTACATGAAATTAAAAAGGTGTTGCATAAAGAAAAGCAATGCAGCCACGGTTAGAAGGAAAGCAGGAAACTGGGGTGGGGTGGAATGGGTGGATTTTCTGATAAAGATTTCTAATATGACAGAAAAAGAAAATGAAAGTGTTGGAAGGGATGGGGAAAAATTGGGACACTAATGCACTGTTGGTGAAGTTGTGAACTGATCCAAATTTTCTTTCTGCATCCCTGCCTCGGCTCCCCACACACGGACCCTTAGTAAAGGCTCCTCAGTGAAGCCCCGGCTGTGCCAGAGGGAACAAAGGGCAGCACTGTGCAACCAGCCTGGAGAGGTGGGCAGGAGCCCGGCTACTGAGCCTTCCAGGGGGCTGGGGGGCAATGGCTTTCAGATCCAGGACAATGGGATACTCTTGAGATCATACCTGTGGGCAGCACTGGGCATCTAGGGGAAGGCCGTGGCCAGGTGCCCCCAGAGGCCTAGACCAGCCCCCACATCAACCCTCCCCCCAACTCCCCTAGCGTATCTCTGGACCTTGGGGACGAGCTGTGTCCCTGGTGGAGCAGCTCAAGGCCAGAGTCGGTGTTCCTGGTGCCTGGCACAGAGCACAGGTCGCCTGATGGAGAGACTGAGGGATAGACATCAGGAAGGTGAGGAGGAGGGAGAAGCTGCCCGCCCGGACAGGTTGGGGGCTGAGAAGCGCAGGAGAGGCCCCAGACCCAGAGGCTTTTGGCTCCCCCCGGATTCAGACCAAGGGCGGCCCCTTCCTCTCCGTGGTGGGTTCTGAGCTGCCTCTGGCCCCATCCCTCAGAGGAGGTCTTCCTTCCCCTCCCCATTTGCTCCCCCAGAAATCCTGCCCCTTCTGGGAAGGCCGTTTTCATTTTGTCTCGGCCCCACAGGCGGGGCAGTCTTTGCATGAGCACTAAGGGGAGCTCAGCCCACTCGGCGTGCGGAGAAGCCCACAAAGAAAGCAAATGTACATCGATCTTCAAAAGACAAAAACAAAACTGGTGTCGGCGCCGGAAGAAAGCCAGCTGGGGCCCGTGAACCCCCACGTCAGGACCAATTCAGAGGCAAGGTGAGGGGCCTACGGCCTTGTGACCGCAGGCTCCCCACTCCGGAGCGCACCAAGGGGCAGAGCCAGTCTGCTCCAGCCCGAGGTTACCCCCCAGAGGGCACTTACGCTTGGTTCCCGCGACACTGCCCAACTCTCCGTGAGCCCATTTGGGGCCTTCTTGGCAAAGACACCGGGGTGCTTTACCCCGACTTTCTCCACTGGGAGGAAGCTGGGGCGAACGGGGTTAAGTGACTCGCTAGCCAATCTCCACCTTGTGGGGTCAGGGGAGCGGCCCTCCTGCCTCCGGGCCCAGCGCCCCACCCCCAGTGCCACCCCGGCCCCCCAATAACAAAAAGGCTTGGATCTCCCGCCGCTAGGCTGGAGTGAGGACTTCATTTGTTCCAAGTTACTGCCCAAGTGTCTAAGGAGGAGCCCCTGATGTGACTTCTCACTTCATCCCTGTCCTACTTCTCCCCAGAACAAGGAGAAAGGAGCATGGAGAAAGGTGGGGGAGGAGAGCTTCCTTTTGGGGCGCACCAGGGCTCAGCACCAGTGGCTCAGAGCTTGTGCAAGTGAAGGGATTGGTATTTTAAGATCAGACGGTTTCAAGGCCAGGGTAGAGGCCGACTTCCTAGACAGGCCAGCAGTTCCGAGCCTCCGAGGAGACAGGATGCAAAGAGCTCCTCCTTTTCTCGGCTCTGACGTCCCCACTCCTATAAACCTAAGCTAGAATATCACAACAAACCCAACAAATAGCAAATGTGGTCAGTCCTCGATTACAGAAACCATAAAAAGGGAAAAGCCACAAAGTGAATCAGCATGTGTGTGCCTGAGGGGCAGGAAAGGCCGAGGGGAGGAGGAGGAGGAGGACGGGAGAAATCCTCCTGTAAAAATGGGATAATTCTGTGTCAGAGCTCCATATAAACAGCCTGGGAAGGAAACTTATCAAAGCCATCTAGACCGGCCACTTCTGAGCCCCTGCCCACACTGGCAAAGCGTTTCTGTATTTCCCAAGTCCACAAGGTTCTGAGAAATCTGCCTGAGTCGTGTCTAAAGACAGGGCGGCCTCTGCCGCGGTGTCGGGGTGGGGAGGGGGGGTCAAGCTGTTAAGAATGGCACTCACTTGTTGCTGTCCTTGTACTCATAAATGTGACATCCTTGGGGCATCCCGGTGTCCTGGTCCAGAGTGAAAGCAAGCTTGAGCTGCAGGGGAGAGAGAAGGCAAACACGGGGAGCGTTAGGGCCATGTCCCAACCACCCCCAGAGCTGAAGCGAAGGCAGCCGCAAGCCCGACTGCAGTGGACCGCTGCCCTGGCCTGGGTGGGCAGTGCAGGAGAGCGCAGCTGTGCAGGACCCGCTCCTGGTCAGACTACGGGGGACGCCTCACTGGCACTGACTTACAACTACTGCCCATAAGCAATTCTGGATCCAGTCCCGGGGCAGAGAGGGGACCAGTGTCTGTGGCTGCAGGAGAGCTCGTGTGATCCCAGGGCCAGGGGGAAAGCTAGCAGCTGGGGGGGGGGGGAGCAAGTGTCCTTCCTGAGAAGGTCAGAGTGCGCACCCAGAAGTAGCCAGCACACTTCTCCTGGGATCACACCGCCTGGGAAGCAACAAAAATTTGCAGACCTCCAGACCTGGCTCTGAAAATAGTGACACACACAAAAAAGCCTGAAGCTTGCTTAGGAAAATGTCTCCCCCGCCCAAGGTGAGCAGAGCTCAACTTTAATATCAAGCTCAAAATCAAGAAATAGGCTAGAAAAACAAAGGAAAAAGGAAAAAAGGAATTTGATTGATTATAAAAAGTTACTATAATGATAGTAGAGACCAAGACATAAACTCAGATAAAGACAGCTATGTGAAAATAGTTATACAAAGAGCCCAATAAAAATGCTAATTGGACCCAAGCCCAACCAGAATTTCTGAAAAAAAAAAAAAAAAAGGTAAAGAAAGAGAGAAGACTGGTAAGGAAAAAGAAATGAAACTGATGGAAGAAAACAATGAAAAAATAATTTAAAAGCTTGGTAAAAAGGGACACCAAAAACAATGGAAAAAATAATACCTTAAAAACAAAATTAGTCCAGGGCTAAAAGAGGCACAAAGATTCACTGAAGTATAGAACTCCTTAAAAAGCAAAACTGACCAAAGATACAAAAGCTCATCAAAGAAAATAATTTATTAAAAATTAGAACCGGGCAAGTGGAAGCTAATATCTCCATGAGAAATCAAGAAACAATAAAACAAAATCAAAAGAATGAAAAAAAAATAGAAGAAAATGTGAAATGTCTCATTAGAAAATCAAGTAACCTGGAAAATTGATCCAGGAGAGATAATTTAAGAATTATTGGACTACCTGGGACAGCCAGATAGAGCAGTAGACAGAGCATCATTCCTGGAGTCAGGAGGACTTAAATTATTAGACTACCTGAAAGCCATGATTCACGCCCCCCCCCCCCCAAAAAGTCCAAACACCACATTTTAAGAAATTATAAAGGAAACTTGATACAATAACTTAGATCCAGGGGGTCAAATAAAAACTGAAAGAATCTACTGGTCACCTCCTAAAAGAGGTTCCAAAATGAAAACTACCAGTTTTATAGCCAAATTCTAAAACTGCCTGGTCAAAGAGAAAATACTGCAAGCAGCTAGAAACAAAGTATCCAAGTATCAGAAAGCTACAGTCAGTATCACGCAAGATTTTTCATCTTCCACATTAAAGGAGTGGAGAACTTGAAATTTGATAGTCTAGAAGGCAAAAGAGCTAGGATTGAAACCAAGAATAACCTGTTCCTGAAAACTGAGTACAATCCTTCAGGAGAAAAAATGGACATTTAATGAAATAGAGGACTTTCAAGAATTCTTGGTGAAAAGACAAGAGCCGAAGAGAAAATCTGACATTCAGATACAAGACTCAAGAGAAGTATAAAAAAGTAAATGTGAAAGAGAAATCATAAAGACTCAATAAGGGTAAATTATTTACATTTCTATATGAGGAAGACGATAAGTGTAAATCCTAAGAACTTTATTGTTAATAGAATAGAGAATGAGTCTATATTCTAAGACATGCACCGAGAAGAGGACAAAGAGAGGTAGAATTTTCTAACATAAAAGAAGTATGTAAGGAATAGTTCTTATAGGAGAAGGAAAATTAGGGAGGAGGGTAAAAGGCAATGCTTGAACTTCACTCTCATCCAAGTTAGTTCAGAGAGGGAAGAAAATTCTCTCTCTTGCTCTCTCTGTCTCTCTCGTTCTTTCTGTCTCTCTGACTCACTCACTCTCTCTCTCTGTCTGTCTTTGTCTCTTCTCTCTCTCTCTCTCTCAGCAAAAGTAAAACCAGATCAAATTAAAAGTGATAAAATTTTATTTAAAAGGTACTACCGACAATGAAGCAATATCAAAAAATTTTATGGAAGATTTTTCTATAAAAGTTTTATTTCTCAAATTATAGGGAATTGAGTCAAGTGTAAAATAAATAAGAACCATTCCCCAATCCATAAATGGTCAAAGGAAATGAATAGGCAGTTTTCAGATGAAGACATCAAAGCCACATAGTCATATGAAAAAAAATGCAAAGTACACAACTCTGAGGTATCATCACATCCCTATGAGAAACAAGAAATGCTGCGAGTGCCAAGGAAACTAGATATACTAATATTAAACCATTGGTGGAATTGTGAACTGGTCTAACCCTTCTGGAGAACAATTGGGACCCATGTCCAAAGGGCTATAAAACTTGCAAACTTTTTGACCCAACAATAGAAAACAACTAGGTCTGTATCCCAGAGATGAAAGAAAAAAGAAATTGAGGGGATGCCCATCAACTGATGGGATGACTGTGAGGGAGGACTATGATGCTGAAAGTAATGACATGGAGTGTGGTCCAAATATAGCAAGACCTGTCTGAACTGATGCAAAGTGAAGCAAGAAGAACCAGGAGATCATTGTGGACAATTGTACCAATGTCGTCATAATGAACAATGGTGAAAGACTTGGCTCCTCTGATCAACAGCAATGACCCAAGGCAATTTCAATCCGCCTCCAGAGAGAGAAATGATGGACTCTTAAAGTGCAAAATGGAGTAAAATTTTCTTGCTTTCTTTATTTTTCTTGCCTTTTTTTTTTTGGCAGGAGGGATTATATGACTAATAACGGTAATATGTTTTGCATGATTTCACATGTATAACTAACAGAATTTTGCTTACTTCTCAGTGAATGGCGGAAGGGTGAGAGAGAAGATGACAATGTGGAACTCAAAATATAAAAGGAATGTTAAAAGTAAATAAACTTATGTTAAAATGAAAAGAAGCAGCTCAGCTGGCATCAAGAGGAGCCGAGGCTGACCAGGGTCACCTATCTCACCCAGAGAAGGAAACATATGTGTGGGTCTAGCTGGGACCCGCAATAGCCAAGAAGGCCCAATTTCCTTGGCACTTGAATGTTGAAGCAGGACAGACTGGCAGCCATCTGTGGGAGCCGGCCAATCATATGCACTGATTCCTTCTGTGTCCTAGACCTTATGTGCAGATGCTGTCACTGGTTGAGTGGATAAGGTGTAGAGGACGGGCGGACCTCAGAACTGAGAAACTGTCTAGAAGCCAAGAGGAAGAGTCTGATGCTCAGGGATTCTGTGGGGTCCCTCAGGTCTGTGGGGACCCTCCTCCATGAAAGTTAAACCCCCACTGGCTCTGTCTCACCCGTTCCCAGTTTTCAAGGAGTTACTCAGTTCCTTTGGAAAGAGATGCTCAGGCTCCACTACATAGTGTCTGGGCAGGAGAAGAGAGAAACATTTTGGAGTAAGCAGCCCTGAGATGAAGGCTGCCCTCTGGCTCGGCGAGGACTCCTGTTGGGTGAAGGAGGATGGGAGCGGGTCAGGGGAAATGGGGGAATGGGGGGGGTCCTGCCCATTCAGCGAGCCCAGCGAAGGCTGCCGGAAAGGAACTGGTCATGCTCTCCCTGACTTTCCCAAACACAAATACCAAGGCCCCCTGCCGAGCCAATAACTTTGTTTACCAATTCTTCAGGATTCTGGATCACCAGGGAATTATTAGTGAAAATTAACTGACTATTAGGAGACTACTTTATTAAAACTTTTTTTTTAAAACTAGGATGTTGTTAGCATAGCTAATGTGCTGTATCATTAGAAGCTGGATGAGTTGTCTCTTCCTCAGGGGGAAATGAGCATTTAGTAATGGATGTCCTCTTACTGACCCAAGTGAAAATACAGCAGTAGAAACAAGTCCTTCCACCCCACTGAGGAGCCAAGATCTCCACGCCACAGCCAAGCCTTTACTCTAAAGTGTCCCTCAAACATCCGGCCCTTTTACTCCTTCAGTGGAAGCAGACAAGTGCCCCCATTGCCCCCTCCTCGCCTCGACCCCCCCCCCCACTCAGCACAAGCTGACACCAGGTCTTTGTTCACCCCCCTTCTCAGCTATCTGGGGGGGGGTCTCCACATGTCCCTCTGCTGCAGCATTCCTGGCTCTCGTCCTTGCCCCGGTCTGCCCCCAGCTTCTCCCCTGGGCAGCCTTCCTGGACCCGCTGGCACCGGCTGCTCCCTCTCACCTCGGCCATGGAGGGCGGCCGGTGCAAAGTGAGGACAGCCCAGTTCCAGCTCCTCCGGGCTCCAAGGGGAAAACCCGCCTCTCGGAGAGGCTGCTGCGAGGCCGTCCCTGTTGGGCCCAGAGGGAGCAAAGAGACAGTTATGGACAGAGCCTGGGCTCGGGGAGGGTCCACTGGGACCCCTGTGGGGACGATTGACTCAGCCCCAGCCAGCCCCGTCTTTCGGGTTCTCCTTTATGACGAGCTGCCCCTCAGCTTTCGAAGGACTTTTCTTCACCAGAGAAAAAGGCCTCCAGCCCCTTCTGCGGAGCCCCTCCAGCTTCCTCAGGACTCTCCTCAGGAGGAGCTGGCTCCAGATTGCTAACATCCTTCCTAAAAGGGCCTGAGCAGGAGGGAGGAAAGAGAGGCTCTGCTCAGTCCCTCTGGGCCACCCTTCCCTGAGGCTCTGCCCGGGGGCCGCCTCTCCGACTGCCCCGCTCCCAGCCCCCTTCTCCCCTGCACCCAGACCTTCTCCGGGGCCTTCCCCAGGGTCACCACCTGAACCTGGGATGGCGGGGTGTGGGGTTAATACCCGGGGAGGGAATCGGCTGGCCAGCACTGTCCCAGCTCCTACAGGCCCCTCTCTGGACACCAAAGAAGCCCTGACTGCTGTGTCCCAGGGAGCTGCGCTTTGCTGCCCGAGGGAGGACACCAGGGAAGGTGGAAGGCAGTGCCAGTGCCCTCAGGGCCGGGGATAAGGGGACAGGGAGGCAGCGGTTGCTTCTCTTCCCGCTCCCCAAGCAGGGATTGTCCCTGGACACGGCCCCTCCCTAGTGGTACCCCCACCCCTGTTGGCTGCTTCTTCTGCCCTGAGTCACAGACTCTTACCACAGGAGGCCAGGGGCAGCCAAGCTGGTTCTTAGCTTTCTCTCCCCTAGAAGGTCTAGCTCCAAACAGAACTTGACCTTGACCTTGTCCTTCATGGGGAAGCAGTTATCAGCATACAGAAAGCCACCGGACTGACCCTTCTGGACCTGGCCAAGGACAGAGGGAGAGGCTGGGAGCCAGGGAGACCAATCTTCCTAGTCCCTGGGCACCCGGTTGGGCCCTAACAAGAGATTTCTTATACTAATGAGAGCAAGTCTGATTTCAACTGCATACATTTTTCGTGACCTTAATATGACTGGGGGGGGGGGGGCAGAGGGGGGGCAGGGCCGAGGAGGAAGGCCTTTAGATGTCACCCCCCGGCGGGCCTGCCGGTGGCACCCAACAGGAGGCAAGCCCAACAGGAGGCAAGGACGGCCTTGGACAGCTGGACCTCAGTCGCCTCTCAGAGTCACAAATGAGCATCTGATACGACAAAGAAGGCGTCCCCTTCCAGCTGTAAGCGTTAGGAGTGGTCTTCCTGGGACTGATGGGCCGCTCCTAGGGCCGGGGTCCCCAAAGAGAGCCAGCTTCTCCCATCAGCCCCCGGAGGCTTCCTGCTGGGCCCACAGATGCTCCGAGCCCACAGACCCCGAGTCCCTCCTGAAGCCCATGTGTCGGCTGCTCCACTTGTGAGTTTTAGGACAAAGCCTCTGAGATGAGCCCTTCAGAGGCAGCTCCTGAGGATCCCTCGGCTTTGCCCAGCATCCTCTCCCCTCTCCCAGCTTGCACCTGAACTTGCTTCCCAACCCATCTATGATGCTGCTTGGACTCCCGCTCTCCTGAGGCCCTCAAACTCTGGGCTGCTGACCCCGAGGGAGCTTGTGAGAAAGAACTTGCTCACTCAGCAGGCTCTTCTGCCCCACCCCAAGCTCTGGTTCTGACCTGGATTAAAAATAAAAGTGCAGCCCGAGGCCCCACCCCGTAGACCACAAAACCAAGGCCGCTCCAGTAACGTAATCACTGAGACTTCTGGCACCTCTGGCTTTCAAGAAAAACACATCCCTCTTCGGCCCACAGCCCCCCAGTGCAATCCTGCTCTGAGCGGAGCTCCCAGCCCTCAGCACTGCAAAGTCTGGAGGGGCGCAGGCTGCCCCCCTGGGAGGGCTCCCCGCAGGGCCAGCTCGGGAGCCCAGACCTGGTTTTCCACTTAAGACTGTTCCCTACCCGGGAGCCACATTCTAATGTGCAAGAGGATAGAAGGGCAGAGCAGAGGCTCCTCAAGGAAGAGCTTTGCCTGCTCGGGAGCAACACTCGCCCACTTCCGAGGGGCAGGTCACCTGACTCCGTGGGGACTCCAGGAGCCCAGATCTGGGCTGGGAAGGGACCTCACAGGCCTTCTGGGGAACTCAGGCTGAGCCTTCACTCCTAGCTGGGCCTGGTCCGAGAGCAAACCATAAGGAGAGGAGGGAGCCTGGTTCAGTGGCGAGAACACTGACTTTGGAAGTGGGGGCCTGGATCCAAATCCCGCCTCTGATACTTTATCATCCGAGTGGCCACTTCACCTCTGTGGCCCTCAGCCTCTCCATCTACAGAGGGGACAGAAGGGGCTCCAAGGCAGAACATGGGCCCTGAGGGCTCTGTGACAAGGTAGAATGTGACGGGTTCCAAAGGGGAACACAAAGAACTTTGGGCCAGGAAGGCTCACCTTGATTAGCACAAGGGCTCTAAACCTGGGCTCCAGAAGTTTCAGCAAGTCCACAGCCATCTTTGTTCTAACTTTTGGTTTCCTCTGTAATGCTACTGATTGTGTTTGAGGTACGATTCTGAGGGTCCCCGGGGATCAGCAGACTGAGAGAGGAGTCCAGGTACCGACGAGGGACAGAACAGAGCAGCCGACACGATCCTGAGTCTTTGGGATAATAATGATGAAAAGAACCTCTCTCATGAATTCTGCCCAGGATCCTGAAGATAAGCAGCAGGAACCTTGGGAGAAGTGAGAAGAAACCTGAGCGTGTTCTTGCATAGCACCCCAGAATGGGGCAGGGAAAGCACCGAGGGATCAGAAGCAGAAGTCCAAGCAGACCAGGTGCTTGCAAGAAAGACTATGGGAAATTAGGAGAGCAAGGAACAGCTTACCAGTCAGATCTATGGAGAAGGGAGAATTGAGGACCAAACGGATAATTTTGGCTGTATTATAAAGTTTCTGCACAAAACCCAATATAGCCAGGATGAGAAGGAAAGCAGAGCTGCAAGACAACATTGGTAGCAAGTGTTTCTGATAAAGCCTCATTTCTCACAGATGTACAGGACGGAGTCAAATGTATAAGAATATAAGCCATTCCCCAATTGTGACGTAAGCAGGCAGTTTTCAGAAAAAGAAATCAAAGGTATCTAGAGTCACAGATGTACAGGACGGAGTCAAATGCATAAGAATATAAACCATTCCCAATTGTGACGTAAGCAGGCAGTTTTCAGAAAAAGAAATCAAAGGTATCTAGAGTCATATGAAAAACTGCTCTAGGGGAGGATTCTGGGAAGGTGACCAAGGAGGTCAGTAAATTTCAAGTTCTCCAAATTTCCCCCAAACAGAACAAATTTGCACCTCGGGGCAAACACAGACTGGGAAAATTTCAAGAGGACTTGGAGCAAAACAGGGGTCCTCCTGGTAAGGCCCAACCCCAGCCTGGGGATTAACCAGCATGAAGTCCGAACACTTCTGGCTGACTCCACACAAACACCAGCAGGGACCCCTAGGGTTAGCTGGGCTTGGCTGGAGCCTCAGCAGGAACCACCAGAACTTTCACTTCCTGGAGAGTGAGCAGAATCCATGATGGGAGTCCAGGAAGACTGAGGGAACCTCGGTTGATTAGGAACACAGGCCGGATTGTGCTGCACGGACATGGGGAAGAAGGAATCAGCACACGGGGAGTGCAGAAGCGGGGGAGCAGAGATGCTGCTGTGAGCATTTGCAGGAGGGGGAGCTCTTGATTTGGGGTTCCAGGTCAGAGGGATGAGCTGAAGGGAAACCAGAGGCACCATCCCCCCAGCCCACAATCAGAGCAGCTTACATTAATATTTCTCATTAAAAAAAAAAAAGAACTTAGCAGCTCTTTTCTCAGGACAAAAATTTCAGAAATTGAGGGGAGGCCCATCAATTAGGGAATGGCTCAATAAAATGGTATGTGTTTGTGATGGGATATTATTGTTCTATGGGAAATGATAAGCAGGATGCTCTCAGAAAAAAAAAGCGGGAGTTTCTTGGAAAGTCCTCCATGAACCAAGCAAAGGGAAACATATTACATCCAAAGGAACATCCTCTGGGATGACCAATGTAACTTTGCTATTCTCAGCAGTACAATGATCCACAATCATTCTGAAGGACTCACGATGAAAATCCTATCCGTACCTAGAGAAGGAACTAATTGTGTCTGATACAGATTGAAGCATGTGAGCTCTCTGTCTCTCTCTTTCTCTATCCCTCACTCTCTCTGTCTCCCTGTCTCTCTCACTCTCTCTCTCTCTCTCTCTGTCCCTCTCTCTTTCTGTGTCTCTGTCTCTCTCTCTCTCGTTCTCAAACTGACTGAAGCCAAACACAAATGAGGCGGAGAATGGCATCTTTTACAGAGTAAAAAACAAATCACTCTGGGAGGGGAAGATCCTCAGAGTTTCTGATAGAAACAGAAACAATTGCCATTTACACTTACACTGACTCAATCAGAGCCCAAACAGCGGCCATGTGGGGCTAGGCCTGAGATCTCCTGGTGATCAGAGAGCCGGAGGGATTTGGGTGCAAGGCACGGTCCTAGCTCCGAAGCCCCAAGACACCTTATGGAGTTTCATTATAAAACTGACCTTCCCGGACACAGGCGTCTGTATAGACGAGATATTGCTACATCTCAACTTTTTCAGGAAGATGCTTCGGTGACCTGTAGCAGCAACTTGGCCTGTCCAACCACCATCTCGGGTGGGCTGGAGGAGGTGGGGCTCGGGATGCCCAATGCCCATGAGCAGCTAATTTTTCAAAGCTCAGGAGAATCCCCCAATTTGGATTTGACTCCCCCTGGTGACGGCCTGCGGAAGTCCCCCAGCTCAATGGCCATGGTGGCGACAGCAGCAGGAGGGGGGATTGGCTGCTCAGAAGCAGCAGCAGCTTCTTCAGCCTTTGTTCAGTCTATTTGACTGATTCTAATCCAGGTAGAATTTAGTCAAGATGAAGTCTCTGGGCTAGACTCTTGCATGTGGCTCAGGGTCCAAGGGAAAGCAAGTTTTTCAGACTCCCAACCCAGAACAGGCCCCTAATCTGCCCAGTCTGGGCTACTCCTTTGCATCCTAGATTCCCCTACGACTATTTGGTGTAACCTAAGGATTCCTCAGAATCATGGTTTTAAATGCATAAAATAAGACACATGGGATTAGAAAGTAAGTCAATCATACTGAAACAGATATGGAAACAAAATGGAAATTTATGAGTCCCAGAATAAGAATCTTTGGCTTAGAAGAAGAGATGTCTTAGGTGGTTCTACGGGAATAGAAATTTGGGTTCTAGGCTAGATATGCAGTCAGCCTTCTGGCAAAGAAAAGAAAACTGCTTTGAATGCTGGCCTGCAGATGGCCAGGCTAATGGTTTGTGCTGAATTGCAAGTTCCTTGAGGACAGGGGCATGTTTTATCCAGTGCTCCTGTCAAGTGTATAGAGAAGGAAAAGAGGGAAGGAGGGAGGGAGGCAGGAAGGGAGGGAAGAAAGAAGGAAGGAAGGAGGGAGGGAAGGAAGGAAGGAGGGAGGGAGGGACGAAGGAAGGAAGGAAGGAGGGAGAGAAGGAAGGAAGGGAAGGAGGGAGGAAGGGAAGAAGGGAGGGAGGGAGGGAGAGAGGGAGGGAGGAAAGAAGGAAGGGAGGGAGAAAGGAAGGAAGGAAGGGAGGGAGGGAGGGAGGGAGGGAGGGAAGGATTTATATGGGAATATGCCGAGATCTTCCCACTTTCCCTCCTACATCCCCCTCTAGTTGGCCTTTTTGTAAAGTAATCCAGCCAACCAGACACGTACTTCCGCTGGTTTTCTCTGCGAATGCTCTATTCCCAGAAGCTGAATTCTTTTCCTAGATAAATCATCATTTAGCAAAGACTGGAGCACCTTGAAGACAGACAGAAATGCTCCTTCCAGGCTCAGTGGACGGAGGCCTGACCACTTGCTTTGGGGTTGGGAGTGAGGAAGAGGTGATGCTCAGGACAAAGATTCAGCCGGGAAGAGAAAAGCCGTTTGTGCTTCTGACCCTCACACATGGGACCTCAGAGCTCATGCTCGCAGAAATGTCACCTGCAAGCCAGCCTTTGGCTCCGGAAAGCACATCCGTTCTTTGACTATTTAAAAACCAAGCCTTGCTGTGCCCCTGAGCCACTGGTCCTCTCTGAATTAGGGGCAAAGGACCACCTTGCATGAGGAAGCAGGGCTGGGACCGAGAGCCAGGCAGGGGAACCGGGCTCTCGTTCTGGGCCTAATGTTGGATGGCTCCCACTGCTCAGAGTGTTCCAGACTGGCCATAACATTAACTTGGCAATCGATCACGGGCAATGCCGCTGCGAGCTCTTGGCTGGGCCTGGGGCCTGGCCTTTAATGCCATTGTCTGGCTCCTCTCTGGGTGACCCGCCCAAGGTCTCTGTTTCCTCCCCTCCAAAGAAATGGCAGAAAGAAGCGGTTCTCTCCACACGGGTCTCCCCGATTCTCCAGAGCAGATATTAATGGGCACCCACCATGGGCTCGGGCTTGCAGGTGCCCCCTTACAAAGCAGGTTTACTGGCCACTAATGACAGAAACCTAGAGAACAGAAGGATGAAGGAGAAATGCAAAGCAGAACTGAGCTAGTGGCAAGGCGAGGGCCCGGCTGGCCTCGGGAGGAAGGGCTGAGACTGAGAGCCAGGCAGGGGAGCCGGGTGTGGGGCAGTTTGGGGGCTCGGCTCCCCCCCTTCTTAGCTAACGCTCAAGACAGACACAGAGCGGGCTGCCCCCAGACTCGGGGACCCTGCAGAGAAGCCTCATGGGAGGAAGCGCTTTTTGGCCACACTTTCTCAGCCCCAAACCCGGGAGACACCAGAGGAGGAGGAGGGGGCCCCCAAAGGGGTCAGGCTCTGGGGGCCAACCTTCTGGGGGGTCACAGGTTGTTCTACAGAGGCAGAGATCTGAGGCTTCTCTTCACTCTCCCTCCTAAGGCCGTGCTCTATGACCCTCGGAAGACTCTGAGGGAGCCTTCAACCATTAGGCCTTTCTGCGTCCATCTATGTTCATGAAGACCGACGGCTGCTGACCTTTGTGGGTTATCTGGGTGCCTCAGCATCCCCACGGCCAGAAAGGACTCTCCAGAAGGGAGGCCCTGGGTAGAGCAGCCGGTGAGCTCCCAGTCAGCCCGAGAGCAGCCGGGGTCAGTGGGGTGACCGAATTAGAAGCCGCCCGGACGGCTCACAATGCGGCCCCCATCAGGCACTGGACAGAGCACGGAGTGACAATGGCCGCCCTGGTTGAGAGGTCACCTTTCACAGGATTCGCTATGGAAATGGGAAAAGCCCATCTTGCTCCAGCTCCAATGGGCAAAGGCTCCATTATGTGGCCTGGAGCAGCCAGGACTCTGAGCTTTGAAGGAATGGGAACCCAGGACAAACGGCTGGAGAGATATTTAGCGACATGATCAAGGCCCATTGAAAATCGGACACAAATGTGTCCCGAGGCTTCCGCATGATTTACTGCCAGGGCCATTGTGGAGGGCTTTGCCTCCGCCAGCAGGGGTGGTCTCCAGGGTGCCTCCCAGGACGGCCGGGTCACACCGCGAGGGCCCCCCTCCCCCGGCCGCATTCCCTCACGGGGCTCTTTCCCTTTGAAGTTAAAGAAAGCTGCCTCATCGATCACTGACAGGAGCCCTTTCAAAAGCGCTGGCAGTGAATTCTCTCCTTTACAAGCTGCAGAGGCCGAGGGGAGGGGGTGAAGAAGACGAATGTTAGCCCAACCGCGCCAGGACTGGAAGCCCTTGTTCTGCTGGCGCGGCTCCCGGGGCGCTCACCACCGCGCCGCACTGCCGCCGTACGGATCGCCCTTCCAGCCCGGCCGGTGACCTTTGGGATCCGTTCTCTGGGCCTACACGGGGCGGTCCTTTCATCCCACCCTCTTCCAGCAGGCCCAGTTAGAGGGCCGGCTCCCAGCAGAAGCTGCCCCACTAACCATTGTTCTTGAATATCAGATTAAAACATGATTGGGTGAGTCACTGGCTTGTCACTAACATCCTGTGTGAGGCTCCATTTTCCCCCAATACTTAGTTTAACAGCTGAAGGTTTTATCTGGATTTTTCTTAAGGTTTTCCTCTTGTCATCTGGGCCTCTCCCTCTGTGTTACTTTCCAAAGGAGGGTCAAAGGTCATAGATTGATTTAAAATCCTGTTTCCCATAAGTAAATTCCTAAAATGTGAAATCTATTTTTCGAAAGGGTCAATTCTCCCCGGGACAGTCTTGATTTCTTATCTAAATCAGACACGCTTGCTGACGTTGGTGGGGCCGTTTTTTAAAATGGATTTCTCTTGTTATCTTTGGTTTTTATGTTGCCTAGATTCCCCCTCCTAGCACCCTCCCTCCTTCGCAGAGAGTCCCTCCTTAGGAGCACATTATTTTTTAAAGAAAAGAAAAAAGTTCAGCAAAATCAAACTACATTCTAAAAGATGACGTTATGTGCAATGTACCATTCGCCATGCTTGTGAGCCGGCCCTTGCCCGAGAGGCTCCGGGCTCAGATACTCTCTCTGTCCCTTCCACACACTTGCTACCCAGAAGGTCTTGAGCAAATCCCTCAATTTGGGTGTAAACCCACTCAGTCCATAAATTGGAAACAACAAGAGCAGCCCTGCCTCCCTCCCAGGCTTATTTTGGGAATCAAACGAAAACGCATTGCCAATGACAAAGCCCTGAGTCTTGGGGCGAGCGCTGCTACAATGAAGCCCACCGTGAGAGAAGCCCATGAAGGCCCCAGGCTGCTCCGGGCGGGCCTTCCTGCCGGCTGAAGGGGCTTTGAGGGCAGGTCAGGCAGGGGCCCAGCCCCACCTGGAGCCTCGGCTTCAGGCTCACAGCAGGGGAATCTTCGGGGCTCGGAAACTGCCTGGGGCCTTGTGTTCTGGGGGATGCCGGGGGCAGAGAGGACCACCCAGAGGGGGCCGGAGGGGGTGGAAAGGGGGGGAGTCGCCAAGTGTCTCTGAAGCCAGCAGGCTCTATGCTAATGCAGATCCAAAGAACAGGAAAAGCAGGGCCTGCCCACGAGGAGCTGCCAATCCAAGGAGGAAGGGTCCACTGGAGGACAGGCTCCAGCACTGGGGCAGAGGGAGGGAAGTCTTGTGTCTGAGGAACAGCCAAAGGAGGGACTACAGCACCCACCAGACCTCTCAGGGCTCAATGAACTTCCAGACATCTAGTCTCTGCTGGACCCGGGACCCGGGAAGATGTCCTGCTGACCAGCTCGGCCATCCCGGTTGCTCCTCCAATAGAACCCGGGAGGAGGATCCTCCCCGAGGAGCCTCAACTTCCTCTCCGTCCCCATTAACTCTCCCAGAAGAATTTTCCCCCCAGGCAGCCAGAATTCATTCCACAGTGGAAAGAGAAGCAGTTGAGAACCTCTGCCAAGGTCTCTTCGTACGTTCTCAGGGTGAAGTGCCAGTTTCCGTTTTTAAAGAAAACCCTTTTTCCTGTTGTGGCCATGGCCCTGACCCGCTCCGAAGGGAAGGGGCCGCCATACTTGTTCCGAGCTTGCCTTGCGCTTGCTCTCAGCATTTGCCACGGGTCCTCTCGCAGAAGGCTGCAGCCCTGGAAGGAGGGACTGCATGGGAAGCTCGCAGACTTAAACCTGGAGTGAGAGCCTGGGGGGTCTCGTGCAAACCTGAGGCCCAGAGAAGGCAGCAGATATAGCCAAAGACCCACAAATGCTAAGGAACAGGGACCAGACTTGAAGCCAGGCCCTCCAAATACAGCACTCTATATTTCTGTAATTTTGGCAGGTGGGAGGGGGGGAAGGGGGAAGAAGGGGGAAGGGGGCAACAGGGTCACACCACTAGTCAGCATCTGGGGTTAGATTTGAACTCAGCTCCTCCTGACTCTAGGGGGTTGAGTGCTCTATCCAGTGCTCCTCAAAGCAATGATTTGTGCCTTAGTTCTATGACATTCTCTGAAGTCTCTAAATATTATTTTATCGAGTTAAAAAACACGAAATTCATAACCTCATCAAACCTTGTGGGCAAGGAACGTCACAAAATCAAACCATTGCAAACCACTGCAATTCTAGGCTAGAGGAGGTCGTTCAAGTTGGCAGCCCAAAGCCCATCGAGGGCTTCCCCTTATCGGGCATCCCTTTGACCCTTGACTCAGAGGAGAATGGATCCAAGAAGAAACCAGACCCCAGAGAACAGCAGTGCAAGAGGCCCCCACCCTGTGCCCCTTCTCAAAAAAAAAAAAAGAAAGAAAAAAGAAATATAGAGCGCTGAATTTGGAGTCTGGAAGATGGGCTCTGAATCTCAGCTCTGGCCCTTACTGCTCTGTTGTTGGACAAAATGTCAAGCCCCCAATGGTACGGGACCATCAGGCTGCCTAAGGAGGGGCCAACTGGACCAAGGTGGGAAGAGCAAGTTTAAGCTCCTGTACCACTTAAAATGGGTCCCAGCTTCTGAGTAGCTCCTGCATTTTTAGTCAGGGTGAGATGGAGAGACTACACTTCCAAATAAATAAATGAATGGATAGAGAAAGAAAAAGAGAGGAGGGAAAGGGGCGGGGGGAAGGAGGAGGAAGAGGGAGAGGGAAGGAGGGAAGAAAAGGAAGGAAGGAAAGAAGAAAGAGAATAAGAAGGAAGGAAGGGAGGGAGGGAGGGAGGAAGGGAGGAAGGAAAGAAGAAGAGAAGGAAGGGAGGAAGAAGGGAAGGAAGGAAGGGCAGGAGAAAGGGAAGGAGAGAGGGAGGGAGGGAAAAATACACAGAGATGCCTGCAGAGCTCTAAGTGTTTAACAGGTAAATTTTTCCATGACTACATACTTTCTATGAAAAGAAAAGGAAAACTTGAAAAAGGATGTGAAAATGGTACTTTTCCCAACTAGAACAGACTGCTCTCCAGGTAAATCCAGTCTCCTGGAGATCAGGGCCAGTGTCTGCCCACCCCCAACAACCTCACCGAGGGAAGCAAGTCACATATCGGCCAGGCCGCTAACCAGCCGAGCCACCTGGGACAAGTCCTTTCCCCTCTCTCCACCTACTGAGAGGGCTGAGCTGTCTGTCACTCCTCGCTCCCCCAAAAGAAATAGAATTAACCCCACTGCCATATTCTGGTCTGTGTTCCTTTCCCTGATTTCTCATGCACAGTGCATGGCACATTTTGCACACTTAATGTGCTTTTTCATTTAAGGAGAGCTCAGCAGGCAGATAGTGAATTTAATTCCAGACTCCATTCCAAGGGATTTAATCTACTCATTTTTAGAACCGTGGCCCAGGGCAAGCTGCCCTAATTAGGAAGTCAGCAGAAACTCTCGTGGCCCACTTTACGTAGTCAGGCCCAGACCAAAGGCCCCGCTCTCCCACCCAGCCTATTCTCATCCTTGCCATCGGACCTGCTTCCTCCTGATCCCCAACAGGACAAGATGCAAATCCCTATTTCCAGGACTTCTGCCTCTTGTCGCCCTAAGCGAGCTCCCCGAGGCCTGGGCCGATGTGACTGTGTTGGGTCTGATTGGAGAGAGGATTGGAGAACAAAGGTATCGTCCGGAGAGGATGTCATGAGCCAGATGCCTGCGTTCAAGTCTCTCCTCCTATAATCACTGACTGCGTGATCTGGGACAAATCACTTAACTTTTCCAAACTACAGCTTCCCCGAGAGCGCAGGGAGGCTGACAGCCCCAGCCGTGATGGGTTATCGTGGAGATCAAACGAGAATATTGTGAAGCACTTTGTAAGCCTTGGAGAGCTATAGAAATGTCAGCTAATATTGCTTTAAGCAATAATTCTGGCGTCTGTAAAATGGAGAAAATAATACCAGCATTATCTACTCTACAGGTTGTTGTGAGCAAATTATTTTATAAACCTTCAAGCGCTAGAATAATGTGAATTATCAACACTGTGATTGGAAAATGAGAAAAACTTATCAAAATAAGAAATGTTCCTGAGAGATGACTGTCTTCCTAGGCCCTCTCTGCACGGCTGGAATAATTTATACTTTCCTTAGCATTTAACTACTAATAGAAGGTTTCCAGTAATGCTTCTGCTATTCCTCCAGGCAGATAGAGCCCATCTTCTGAGGAGGAATCCAGATGACAGGTTCTAGGAGAATTCAGCAGGATTTCCTAGCAATTACCCACCCCAGGCCAATCCGACTGGGCCAGAACGCTCTTCCCCCAGGAGATAACGAGAGTGAACGCGTGTCCAATGGCACTGAAGATGCTCCTTTGGCAGGGGCGCCATTTCCCTGGCTTCTTGACACAATTCAAATTCAGTAGTTCCTTGAGGGCTCAGGTTGGGCTGCCTGACTGCTCAGATGAACAGCTCCGGCTGGCCCAGTGAATCGTGCAAAAACAGAACTTCTGGCCCAATGGAGGCAAGGGGGTGACGGATTCAGGAAGAAAGGAGGGAGCAGAGGGGCTGGTGAGAGACTTCTGGGAAACAAGTGTCTCCCTGTGCCCCGGCAGTATCCACTAAGCTGTTTCTAAATTTGGGGGTTATGAGAGGCTTGGATAATTAAGGTCTGCAGAGATCGTTAGCAAGATTATCAGCAGATCTCACAAACGGAGGACTCCATTTTCCACAGTGAAGGGGCAGTACCTAGAATGAAATAAACTACTTTGGAGCAAATTCTCCAGATCACAGCAGCACAGCTGGGACCAGCAAGAGAGGAAAGGCAGTTGTGGACAGAGGGGATGAGAAAGAAGAAAAAACCCCTGGGGATGGCTCCGGCTCTCTAAGTGAAACCCCCGGGCTAGGCGGTCAGGAGCTCTGACAGTCCCAAGCTGGTGACCTGGGGTATGATTCTCCCCTGGAGTTCAGGAGGTGCCGTCCTGTGTGCTGAGTTCAAACGGGACGATCCCAAGCAGATGGCTATCTGCTCCTGTGATACAGCCTGGGAGGAAGGGGGAGAGCTCCTGGTGAGGAACTGGGAGAAGGGGACTCGGGCAAGCCCTGGGAGGAGCAGCACGGAAGCAGCTCCTACCTCCTGACAGACAGGATGGATTCAGGGGCAGGAGGAGACACACATTTTTGGACACAGCCAATGTGGGAATTTGTTTAACTTAAATGAGCATATCGGTCACAAGAGTTTTCTTTTTCTTTTTTCCCAGCTTGTGGCAAAGAAGTAGGAGGAAAAGAAAATAAATGCCTGTTCATTTTTTAAAAATTAATTTTAAAAAAGGGAGTTGGACTAAATCCCCACCATCATTACAGTGTACATTTCTTTTAACTCTCCTTAGAACTAGATTACCAGCTCTGTGCCAATGACCCCAAAGCCACATATTCAGCTCTAATCTGTCTTCTGAGCCCCGACTCCCACCCCCCCAACTCCCTGCTGGATTTGGCTACTCCCCAAAGGAACTCACTCCATCTTCCTCCAAAGTGTGCTTTCTGTGGGAGTTACCAAGGTTCTCGGAGACCTCCAGATTCACAAGCTCCAAGTCGTCCTCTTTCCTCCTCCCTGCCTCCTCAGCTCTGATCGGTCGCCTTTACTTGTACAACCACTCCCAAATCTATCCCACCCTCTCCTAGGCAGACCCTCGCCACCTCACACCGGCTCTGCTGCAAGAGCCTCACTAAGTCTCCCTGCCTCGATACAACCTTCACATACTCGATATTCCTAAATCATGGAGATGATTCTATCACCCCCTTAACATAACATCTCAGGGATTCTCTTCGGCCTTCACGCAGTCATAGCCTGTCTCCCATCTGCCTTTCATACCCCCTTCTTTCTCCTCAAACTCACCTGCCAGCCGCCAGCCCCACAGGATAGCCACGGAGCCCTGCGCCCTGGCAGTCAAAGAATCCTGTGCTGACTTTAAGCAGTGTCCCCGGCCTTCCCCAAGTTACTCTGAATTTATGTGCATATGCGTTGTATCCCCACGGGAGAACTGAAACTCCTTGAGGGCAGGAGCTGTTTGGATTTTTTGTTTTGTTTTTCCGCATCTTCAGCCCTGGCACCGCGCCTGGCACACACTTGTAGCTTACTCTAAGTGGATTAAATACAACTCTTGTCCCTGTCTCACACATGACAAAACAGAGGCCCAGAAAAGTCCCTCAGCCGGTGACTCTGAATCCTGGTCTTCTGTTTCCAAGCCCATCACTCCGACATGACACCAAAAGCCCTTTCAGCTCTAAAGACCCCATGGTTCCCTATAAATAGGAAAAGGAAACCAGCTTCAAAATGATCTGAGCTGTCCTGCTAAAGCCAACAGCAAAGTATTGCTAAAACGACTCATTTCTGAAGATTCCAGATTTCAAATAGACCTCTTAAACAACTGTCTGATCAAAAGAATAATTCACTCAAATGACTAAAAATAAAATAAAATCAAACTCAGTGAGAATCCACAGGGGTCTCGATTATCCAGTTCATTTTCTCAGTGAAGTTTCCTGAACTGCTGACAACTAAGCTGAGAATGGGGCTGACCTCCCCTAACAGCCAGTGGTCAGTGAACAAGACTGGATGTCTGAGCTTCCTCAAGTCCATGGCCCCTTCATGAGAAGGAATTATTAGATCCCCCAGAGCCTTTAGCGGGGAGATCTGTTCAAGGAAAATCACAGAAAATAAAGGGTGTGGGTTTCCTGTGGCTCTGACACTGCTGATAGTTCGGGTTTTGTTCCCACACCAACTGCGTCCCAGCCTGAGCAGAAAACCTTGGGAAGACACAGACCCCAACCTCCACTGGCTGCAGCGGGCCCTCCCGCGGTGTGCTCGGCCTGTGCTAAGGCTTGGAGAAGAGGCAATAAGCAGGAAAGAGGCTCTTTTCTGGGCTCTTTTGGCTCCCTTGTTGTGGTGACTGCTTTGCATTGGTTAAAAGGAGAAAGGGGTGGATGATTAGGCTCCCACGTGAAGAATGGCTTCCTGTAGGCCCTTTCTAGCTATCCTATTAAGTTAAAGCAAGACACAGCAGAATCCTGTGGAGAACTGCTGGGATCGCTGGTTGGACTGGTTTGGCAATTCCCCCTTCCAGGGCAGACTCCATACCTTCTCATCTACTCATCTTTCCATGGCCCGTTGGGGCATCTGTAATTCTGAGACATGGGTCAGAATCTTACAGCATCTTGGGAGAATATGAATGCCAAAAAGGATGGGCTTTGCACTGGTAAGAGAAATATGAATAACTCTGAGCTTCCAGACAAGATACAGCAAATTGCAAAGATGGCAAAAGGAGGCAATGTTCCACGCTGGAAGGGCTCTGGAAAGACAGGCCCGCTGGTGGATTCCGGGGAGAACGACTGTGATAAACTATTCTGAGTAACAAATATGGGATGATGATAAGAGTGTAAATAAAATGTCCACACACCTTGAGGCAGAAAACACACTAGTCAAGCTTATGATCCCAAAGAAGTCAAAGATAAGAATAAAAGGCTCGCATGTAGCAAAATATTTACATCACTTTTTTATATTAGCAAAGAAGCAAAACAAGCGTCAAGACCCGTCACCTGGGAAACCAGCGTCAAGACCCGTCACCTGGGAATAGTGAGGGGCTGTGGGACTTGAGCATGACGATATATTCTTATGTCAGAAGAAATGATAAAGCACGGAGGGCCTGACATCAGTGATAAGCAGAGCTAAGGAAACAGTAGAAATAAAAAGAACTCCCGCCTCCCCAAAAAAGACCCTGCCCACTGTGGAATTATAACAACTAAGCCTGGTCTTATAGGAGAAAATGAGAAAAAGAACCCTTCCCCCCTTCTTTGGAGAAATGGGTGACTAAGGATGATACACTGTCTGCACTTTTCAACTAGATGGATGTGCTGCTGACTTTTATTTCTTTCTTTAGTCATTATTGCAGACTGGCTCCCAGGGTAGAAGGAGGAGGAATATGTATGGAAAGGAAGGAAATATAAAAACAAATTCTACCAATAACATTAAAAAAAAAAAAGATGGCTTTGATAGCAGGGAATAGTGTAAAACTGCTGAATTGCTTTAATTTTCTAAATGTGAATTAGTTTGAATTTCTCGTCCTACTTAATTCCTAACCTAGCTCACTGCTCATCTGCAATCCCTTCCTACCCAGGATGCATGTTACCACGATAATGATGATAAAGAGTTAACAGTTCTATAGCACCCATGTCTTATGAGGGCCTGCTATTATCCCTTATTTATAACTGAGGAAACTGAAGCAGAATTTGGGGCGAGCAGTAATTTGCCTAATGTTCCGCAACTAATAAGTATCTGAGGGCACATCTGAATTCGGGCCTTGCTGATGCTAGTCCACCAACTTACTGTACTGTGACAGACTGAGGGATGGGACACATGCCCGCCCAGATCTGGATCCCCATCAATTCCATCTAATAAACATTAACCGTCTACTACGTGCAAGGCACTGGGATGCCCAGACAGCCCTCCTTTCAGGAGCCTGTCCCTTGCTAGGTATCTACAACATGCCCATGCACAGTCGGGGAAGCAGGAAGATTTGCGTGGCAACTTTGTGGAGGACTTAGAGGTACATGTCAGGCCTCTACTAAGGCCTGGAGAAGAGAAGCTAAGTAGGAGAAAGGCTGGGAGGGGGAGGCTCCTCCCAGGGGCCTTTTTCCCCTTTCCAGCTTCATTTCTAAGTGTTCCAGGAAGGAGCTAGCTTATTAGGTATCACACTAAGCTTTCCATGTTCAGTGTCCCTCACCATGCTTTTGTGTAGTTTTGTAAGACAATGCTCCTTCTATTCTTCTATTCTCATGTCTATGGTATTTTACAAATGAGCCTGTACTGAACTTGGATTTCAGCTAGAAATAGTCAGAAGAAAGAGAAGGAAGAGATGAAGAGAAAAGAAAGAAGGAAGAAAAGAGGGGAAGAAGGAAAGGAGGGAGGAAGGGAGGGAGGGAGGAAGGGAGAGAGGGAAGAAGGAAGGGTCTCCACAATCTCGCTGGCTGAGCCATGCTGGCTGTAGATGGTTTTTGGCCCCAGGCCACACAAGCATCACCTCCTTGGCCCCCCAGGAGGCTCCAGCTTGGGTCTCGTGGGCCAGACCTCAGACTCTGGATGCATTATCAGCCTTCTCTCATTGACAGAGATCACAATCTGCCCGTAATTTTTGATCCTGAGCCCTCTTCCTGTGATGCTCCTGGCCCCTGAATAGAGGAATACACAATAAAAATGCCATAAAACCGGGCTTCTCAATGTGGGTCTGGGGACTCTTAAAACACTTTTGAGAAATTAACTCTAACAACTTTTTAACGTGTGCCACCGATTGCACATCCTCGTGTACGTGTGACAACTGCACCTGTGAGGACCCAGAACAATTCTCCTCACCAAACACTGGTCCTATGTCTCCATGGAAACACCACTGGAGCGAGGCTGGACCCTGCCCTGCCGCTGTACCCTTGCACGGCCGGGCTTTCCCATCTGATTTGCAGCTGACTTCCACAGGTGCTCCTCATAGCAGAATCTCAGGGGCTTCCCATGGGGACCCACAGCAGGGAGCCAGTCACTCAGTTATTCCTGTGGGAGTCTTCGCATTTAAGGGCGATTCTAGAAGGGCTCCGGGGGCTTCCCAGGCTACGGCCAGTGGGGCCAGGCCAGAAGGGCAGGAGCCCCACAACTGACTCCCCAAGGCGCTGGAGTGCATCCCCTCACGGCCTTTTCACATTTCCCAGCGATCATCCCGGCATTTCGGCACCTTCTTTAGCCATGTGACCAACCCCATCTTCCTCTGGACAAGTACATCCTTCACGATGTGTTCCTACCACTGGGGGCCACTTGCCCATAGGGAAGCCTCTGCCTGCCCCCCCATACTCCCTTTTTTAGTCACACCCGAGTCTTTGGGCCTCTCTCTAGATGAGGTAGAACATACGCTTGTTAGTCAGGGTTTGGGGGCCATCTTTGCCGGCCCTTGTTGTCCAGGCTCTGAATCCATCTTTTCACAAACGACATAAGGCAATTCATTTAAACTCTCTGATCTCAGCTTCCTTATCTATACAATCATCATGAGCCCGGCATAAATGTGGGTTATGTTGTAATTTAGTTTTTAATGGAAAAAGCTCCATGTGTCTCATAACCATCCCTAGCAAAGGCAGAACCCGGTGTCATGGCGGCTCCTCTTAGTGGCCCGGGGTCCAACGCCCCATTCTAAGGGAGACCCCTTCTAAGCTTCACCTGCCCCGCCAACTCCTCTTGTACTCTGCATGAAAGCACAGACCTGGGGAGGGTCTAGCACGTCTTCTCTGTTAATAATAGCTAGTGACGAGTCATGGCTGGATTCTGGCTCTGGGCCTCCCACAATGGGCACTGGGGGGCACCGGGAGCTTTCCCAGTCTATCTTCCCCGCCCCTGGCAATTAAAACGTGAAGACGAGGCCCCCGGCTCTTTTCAGCTGGAAATGTGCTCTGCAGTCCAGTACCTGACTTTTTGCTGACCTACCTCCCCCTCTACCTCCTCCTTCCCAAACGCCCGACTCCGACTGCACAAGAGACTGGGAGTTTTCCATTTTCAGCTCTCCACGGTGTGCTAATGGCAGCCAGTCAAGGGGGCTTGCTGAAAGCTTCATTAATAAAAGCAACAAGGAAATTACCACAAAGAGCTTTCACACACACAGGAATTCCAAGGCCTCAGGAGCCCTGGCGACCCCAGAGAGCCGTTTTCGGGGCCATATTCTGGATGGGCCCACAGCTGTTATCAAGCCAAGACCTGCTGTTCCGTCTCTTGTGTCTCAGCCATCACTTCCTTGCCAGTGGAGTGGAAAATTGAAGTGGGAGACAATGGGGAGACTTTCCCAGCCCTTTTTGTTTCATGTTTCTTGGGCCCAACCTCATTTTTCATGTGGGCCCTCAGTTATGGTGACACCACGTTCCCCCAGCGAAGGGAGAGTCAACCGGCAGGCCTCTTCCCAACCCCCAACAGAGGGACCCAGCGCCTGGCTGCTGCAGCTGGGACAGCACAAAGGGCCCTGTCTCAAAATCCGCTCTCCCCAATCCCAAAGAGCTTTCTGGGGAATAAAGAGACGAGAAAGCCCGGAGCCATCGCGGAGCCATCCCTGCCTCCATTGCTCAATGAGGGGCATGATTTAGGCCCACGAATCAGCCTGGGTCAAGGAGGTGGGAGCATCTCATTCGGTCCCGGGCCCGGGCAGGAGCCCTCAGGGCGCGCCTCCCACCTGACAAGAGGGCCCAGCCACACGGCCTGACCGGGAGGTCTCTGGGTCTAAGGACCTGCTCACATGAGCACAGACACGGCCGATCCCAAAGATGCCCTCTGCATGGGGAGAGCTAGGCTTGCTTGGCCTCCCTTGGTTCAGGGAAGGGTGGGAATTGTCTCCTGGGGCTCTCTTGCACCCAATGCCATCTCCTTCCCAGACGGACACTAACATCACAGATGTGGCCCCCTGGATCCTCCTGGGCCCTTGCAGATAGGGGTCCAGAGACATGACAATCCCATTCCATGTGAAGAAATAGGTCACAGGAAAAGCGGCCCCCAGAGCTGCTGAGAGGGATGGGGTTCCTGCCTCAGGGGCCCAGCAGGTAAGGCAGAGGGCTCCCTCAGCACCCCGTGGTACAGAACACGGGGGACAAAGCTGGAAACCTGGCTCTCAGAGGGAGACTCCCAGGAGAGCCAGCCCCCAGTTAGCGAGGCTCCCGGGCTGGGAAACTCTGTGCTTCCGTGACAGGTAGGACTGGTGACTCATTCACCTTCCATCCACTGCCCTTCTCCTAGAGCTGCAGGAATGGCTTCTCCCAACTGTCTGGATGCAAAGAAAGGCAAATGTAGCCTGAGCCTTCTCCCCTTGGTGAGAGAGAGCATGGACATGAGCAGGAGCATCCGAGATCTACAGAGGGGATGGCCCCTGTCTCTTGGGGAGGCTCTAGCGGATGAGCAGGAAGGGGCTGCGGGGCCCTGAACTAAGTGGGGATGGGAAGCAGGGAGACAAAGCTCCGCTGGGAAAGTGAGAATCATCCGTCCCTTGCCCCTCTGCCCAGTACGGGAAAGACCAAGGGGAGGAAAACTGGTGTGTGGCCCAACAGGCAACCCCTGAACACTGTTCCTCATTCTAAGAGAGACAGAGACAGAAAGAGCAACAGAGAGAGAGACAGAGAGAGAGAGACAGAGAGAGAGAGAGAGACAGAGACAGAGAGACACAGAGAGAGAGAGACAGAGAGACAGAGAGAAACAGAGAGACAGAGAGAGAGAGAGAGAGAGAGAGAGAGAGAGAGAGAGACAGAGAGAGAGAGAGACAGAGGGGGGAGGGGAAGGAGAGGGAGTCCTCCATAAGGGCCTCACTGAGCCATTGCCCATCTGATAAATGGTCACAGGCCATGAAAGGCACTTTTCAGATAAATATCAAAGCTGTCTATCATCAATCACCAGTGACTAGAGAAATGCAAATTAAAACAACTCCAAGGGACCATCCCCAGTCTATTGGAAATGACAAATGCTAGAGAGGATGCACAAAACCTGGGACACACTGATATGTTGTTGGAGAGATTATGAAGCGATCCAACCATTCTGGAAAACAATCTGGGACTATTCCCAGAGGCTTATAAATTGTATTTAGCCTCTGACCCGGGAATACCGATACTACTAAGTCCATATCCCAAAGAAATCCCAAAGAAGGCAATGGACCTATTGGCACAAAAATCTGTGTAGCGGCTCTTTTCATGGTGGTAATGAACTGGAAATCAAGAGGATGCCCAGCAAGTGGAGACTGGCTAAGGAAGCTGGGGCAGACGTTTCTGATGGGTTACTGGCACGGTATAGAAATGATGAGGGGGAGGGCTGCAGAAAAACATGGCAAGATTTATGTGAACAAAGCAAAGCGAACTGAGCAGAACCAGAACTGTGTCCACAGTAATAATAATGTAAGGATGAGCAGCTGTGAAAGACTCGGCAACGCCGATCAAGACAAAGACCCAAGGAGACTCAGGACAAAGAGTGTGTCTCCCCCTCCAGAGAGAACTAATGAAGTCTGAGAGCAGACTGAAGCCTGCTTCTTTAATTTTATTTTCCTTGTCTTTTTTGTGACGTGGCTAATAGGGAAATATTGTTTATATGATTTCACCTGAAGAACTGATATTATCCATAGGTGGAGGATGGACAGAGGAAGGAAAGAGAGAATTGGGAACTCAACATTTTAAAAAATGAATGTCAAAAGCAAACAATTTTTTTTTAAGAAGGCAGCTAGAGCAGAAATATTATCCTTATCTTATAAATGAGGTCCCTCAAGCTCAGAGTCACCTGCCCAATATTGCACGGCCACCAGTGACAAAGTCGGAGCGCTACCCAGGTGTGTGCCCACCTGCTGAGGGCTCTCTGGACGCACCGCCCTGGGCCACAGCAATGCCCTTCCCTCAAGCAGCCTCAAGCCTGTCGCGGGGGGAAGGGACATGACAGTGTTCTATGCATCTGGCCAAGGAGTCTGACATCCCCCCAAATGGCAGCCCGTGGAGAGTTTCTGTTCGGGGAGGGGCCCACAGAAAGAGCAGGGCTTTAGAAATTAAGCTGGTAAAATCATGTGGACAGCTCAGGAACAAGGGGAGGAGGACACAGTAAAGGCCAAAGAACCAGGAGGCCAGTACTGCCATAGTCTTGATGGAAGGAAGGAGGGGAGGAAGGGCCTTAACTAGGGGGTGGAGAGAAGGATGGAAGGCGTCCAGCCTGCCTGACTATGACCTGGTGCCCTGACTGGGGACGTTGGCCCACCCAGGAGTGCCCTTCCCCAGAAGTCCGCCAGCTCAAGTCTCGTGTGTAACTTCTATTAGGAAGCGACTCTCTGGGCCTAGGGATGCTGTCTCCCCCCCCCCCCCCCTTCTCCAGCAGCCCCAAGGTAAGGTATTCAGCAGCAGGCGGGGGCAGGAGCCCTTTTAACCCAGGAAAAGCTCTTTAAAAGCTCAGCCTTAGATCCGCAGAAGGCATGTGAAGCCGCCCAGTCCTAGAAGGGGCGGCTGCACAGGCCTCAGGAAGCACTTTCTGAAGAGGGCAGTGCCCCCTCCCACCCACACCAGCCCCCAGTCTGGGAAGAGGGTCCCCACCTGGTCCAGCCGAAGGGCCCCGTTCACGAAGCGCTGCTGGCGCAGCTGCTTGGCGATGCTGTGCAGATTCAGGATGGCCTGGTGGATGCGCTCGACGGGGTGCTCCGCAGACACGGGGGGCAGCTCGTCCTCCCGGAACTTCCGGTCTGGGTGCTCGATCATGCTCTGGGCGTGCTCATAACTCAGCTTTGTGCAAGAGCAGATGATGGTCCGGCCAAACCACTCGTCGAGGATCTTAAAGAAAGGGAGAAGGCAGAGGGTGGCTCTTACTAAAAACGCCCTGGGATTTCCACTTAAAACCTACTTCGGGGAAAACAGGGCGGCCATCATCACCACTGTTATGCAACACTGCACTAGACATATTGGCTTTAGCAATAAGAAAAGGAAATTTAGAGGAATTAGAATAGGCAACGAGGCAATAAAACTATCACTCTTTGCAGATGATATGATGAGAATCCCAGAAAATCATCCAAAAACCTACCGGAAACAACTCATAGCTTTAGCAAAGTGTAGGATGTAAAACAAAGCCACACAAATCATCAGCATTTCTATACATTACCGACAAAGCTCAGCAGCAAGGGAGGGAAAGAAATTCCATTTAAAATCATTGTAGACAAAATAAAATATTTGGGGGTGTGCCTGCCAAGACAAACCCACGAACTATATGAACACAATTACAAAACACTTCTCACACAGAGCCAGATTTAACAACTGGAAAAATATCAATTGTCCATGCCTAGGTAGAGCTAATTTAATAAAAATGACAATTCTGCCTAAATTGGTTTACTTGTTCAGTGCCACACCAATCAAACTGGCAAAACATTATGTTACAGAACTAGAAAAAATAATAACAAAATTCGTCTGGAAGAACAAAATGTCAAGAATATCAAGGGAATTAATGAAAAAAAAATAAAAAGGATGGTGGCTTAGCATACCAAACCCAAAACTATATTATAAAAAGCAGCAGTCCTCAAAACCATTTGGTACTGGCTAAGAAATAGAGTTTTAAATCAATGGAATACATCGACACATGACACAATAATCAAGGCCTATAATAATCTAGTATTTGATAAACCCCAAATTCCAACTTCTGGGAGGAAGAACTCACTATTTGACAAAAATTGCTGGAAAAACTGGAAAATAATATGTCAGAAACTCAGCACAGACCTCCTTCTCACACCCCATACCAAAATAAAGTCAATATGGTTATGTGATTTGGGCATAAAGGATGATACCCTAAACAAATTGGAGAACAAGGGATAATTTACCTATCAGATCTTTGGAGAAGGGAAGAATTTACGACTAAAGAAAGACTAGAGAACATTATGAAAGGCAAAATGGACAACTTTGATTACATTATAAAAAGGTTTTGCACAAACAAAACCAACAGAAAAAAGATTAAAAGGGAAGTCCAAAGCTGGGAAAAAATCTTTGCAGCCAGTATTTCTTATAAAGGTCTCATTTCTAAAATATATAAAGAACAGCATCAAATTTATAAGAAAACAAGTCGTTCCCCAATTGACAAATGGTCAAAGAATAGGAACAGAAAATTTTCAGATGATGAAATTAAAGCAACTTATATGAAAAATGCTCTAAATCACTATTGATTAAAGAAATACAAATTAAAACAACTCTGGGGTACTACATCACATCTCTCAGATTGGCTAAGATGAAAGGAAAAGATGATGATAAATGTTGGACGGGATTGTGGGACAATTGGGACACTGATGCCTTGTTGGTGGAGTTGTGAAATGATCCAACCATTCTGGAGAGTAATCTGGAATTATGCTCAAAGGGCTATAAAACTGTATATACCCTTTGACCCAGCAGTGCTATTACTGGATCTGTATCCCAAGGAAATCATAAAAAAGGGGAAAGAACTCACATGGGCAAAAATGTTTGTAGCAGCTCTTTAAGTGGCAAAGAATTGGAAAATGAGTAGATGCCCGTCAATTGGGGAATGGCTGAACAAATTATGGTATCCAAAAGCAATCGAATATTATTCTATAAGGAATGATGAACAGGCTGATTTTAGAAAGACCTGGAAACTGATGCTGAGTGAAAGAAGAACTAGGAATACACTTTACAAAATAACAGCAAGATTGTGTGATGATTAACTGAGAGACTTGGTTCTTCTCAGTGGGTCAGTGATCCAAAGTAATCCCAATAGACTTTGGACAGAAAATGTGTCTGCATCCAGAGAAAGAACTAAGGAGACTGAATATAAATCAGCACATGCTACGTTCCCTTCTTTTTTCTGTGTTTTTTTTTTTTCTCTCCCATGGTTTTTCCCTTTTGCTCTGATTTTTTTCTTCCAACATGATTCATAAAGCAATGTGTATTAAAAATAAATAAACTTACTGGAAAAAAAAAAAAAAAAAAAGATCATGACTCCATTCAACAAAGACCCAGTGAAACTCCCGAGGAGGGAAGGACAGGGGAGGGCCCTTCTCCCTCCTACCTCTGTTTGATGAGTGTGGCTGCCCCCTTCTCCCACAGAGGCCCCGGCTGCCTCATGCATCTATACGTTTCTATTGGCTTGGCCCCCTCCTTGTTTCTGCCCAGCAGACCGTAAGCTCTAGGGGATGGCCCAATGATGAGAAGAAAATGTGCTGATGGCGTTATTTGTCAGCATGGATCTTACTCCTCCAACAGCCGCATCTCAGTAGCCGACGTTCCTGAAGCTCTGGCCACTCTGTGCTAAGGGCTTCAGTAGGATCACCGCACTGGATCCTTGTGCTACGAAAAGGAAACGAGGCACCGGGAGCTCCAAGCCGGGCCCATCTGGACTGAGGACCCATCGTGGGTGGTGGCGCCCAGAGGCCTCTCCAACTCCGCCTCCGGCAGATGCGCACTAGCAGTGTGACCCTGGGCGAGCCCTGAGCCCTGCTGTCTCCATTTCCTCACCTGTGAAATGGGCTCTTAATAACACTGCCCTCCAGAGTGCCGCGAGGATCCAACGAGATAGTGACCGTGAAGTACCTCAGCACAGTTCTTGGCAATACCCACCAGTGCTTAAGAAATGCTGATTCCATGGTTCTCCTTGATGGCCACATCATGTCCCCGCCTCCTCACTTCCGCAAATACTTTATGAATGGCCGCAGATGAAGCAAGTCTCTAGAGGATGCCAGCTCGCTTCCTGTTGACCCAGGCCAGCTCCCGTGGCGACCCTCAGAAGGCCCCGACAGCCTCAGAACTGCAGAGCGGCGGAGATCGGCTGCCACAGCCAGGGAACAGAGACGTGCACAGGGACGCGGGCGGCGTCACCAGGACATTCCCAGACAAACTCCTCAAGCAGAAGATCCCCTGCTTCAGCGCTCAGCCCAGGGCCGGCCCACGGCAGGTTCTCTATAAATACCTGTTCCCTGCCTCCCTCCCTCCTAACATTATTTAAGAAAACTCCCTTTCTGTCACTCCTTCCTGAAAGCGCTTTTTCAAACCCCTTCGCGGGTAACATCATACACAGTGCGGCATCCCCATTCCTGCTCCCACGCCGGGAAGGCTCCAGGACCCGGAGGCTCTCACGGACAGAGAAGGAAGCGGAGGCCCTGGGGACTGAGGAACGCCTAGAGTCGCATGGCAGGGTCAGAGACGGATCAGAAGCCAGGACCCGTGGTCACGTGGACGGGCCACGACTTGGCCTGAGCATCTCCTGAAGACACGATCTGGGCTGGGGAGGGAGGGGTGGGGGGCAAAATCACAGCTCTCCGAGGGACCGAACAACGTGGCCACAGACGATCTTCATAATGACAACAGTTATGGCCACCACAAAAGGCTCACGAGTGAGCTCACGAACCACTGACTGCTTAGCTCTAACCGTACAGGGAAAGAGCTCACGGAGAGTCTTTGCAGTCATGGGGGGAGGGAGGGAAGGAGGGAAGTTTCTCCCTCTGAATTACTTGGGCATTTTTAGGTAGCTTGGCCTTGGCTGCTGGACACTCTGTCTCTTCTCTCAGTTCGACATTTCTCGGATGACACCTTTCGCCCTTTCTCTCCTGTTTTACTTCCCAACTGTGACGTTCTGCGGCCCTGCCGCCCGCCCCTCTGGGCCCCTCTAATACCCCCAAGTCCGTATTGATCTTAGGGACCTCTGTTGGGGGAGATGCTGGAGGTCCCTCAAGCTCTGCAGTTTCCCCAGGAAATGCAGCCCGTCGCTCCACGCTCGGGCAGGTCAGCAGATTTCCCCTCTGGCCGCACGTCCGGGCCTGGCCTGAGGATCCAACCGTCGGGAGGACCGGCTGAGCACCGAACTCCAGATCTTTTCCATTTTTTCCCATGTGTTCTCCTCCCTCCGGCCTCCTCCCCACCGTCCTCCCGATGACCCTCCTTCCCAATCTCTTGCCAAGACTCCTCCGAGCTTGTTTTCCTCGGCTGCTCCTTGCTGCTTAAGGCAGCAGCGCCCGCTCCCCGAGACCTCACCAGCACGAGGCCTGCGTCCCGGGCCGCTGTTGCCCTTGGCTGCCCCGGCTGCTGCTTGGTGGGGAGAACGCGTGCTTGCTGGCTGACACTGCCTGGGCTCCCCAGCCCCGGACTGATTTATGCCAGGGGAGCTGCTTGGGCTAACTAGGACAGAGCTTCCCGGTCCCTTCGCTTCCCAGCGGCGGCAGCAGCTTAGGGAGAGGAGGGCAGGGGGCCGTGGGTCACTCAGGGCTCCGGCCTTCGCTACTCTGTCCTTCTGGCCTTGCCTCCCCCAAGTTGGGGGCCGTGCTGGAGAGAGGCCCGCGGGGAGGACTCCCACACAGTGATCACTTTGTCCGGGATGCTGTCAGTGCTCGCCACCTCCAGGGTGCTCTGGAGGCCCAGCTCCCCGAGGTCCCCCAGCTGTGGGATCCTGGACAAGTCCCTTCACCCCATCTGCCTCAGTCTCCTCATCTGTAAAATGGGCTACAGAAGGAAAGGGCCAAGTCCTCCAGGATCTTTACCAAGAAAACCTTAAACGGGCCCAAGGGGCAAACAGCCGGAGCCACTGACCCACAAGCTTGCGGCGCCCGCTCCCCGATTCCCGGCAATGAGCCTCTGGACCTGCACTGAGCATGTCCGGCTGGCGCCGCCCCCCCCCCCCCCCCCCATTTCTCCAGGCACCCTCTTGAAGCTTTGCAGTGCAGGCCACTAGAGGGCACCACAGGGCAGAGTGCTGGGCCTGCAGGGGAGCAGCTGAGTCCAACCTGCCCTGGCTCCGGTCTGCCTCTGTTTCCTCATCTGTAAAATGGGCGTGTTACTAGCACCCACTTCCCAAGACTGGTGAGGATCAAAGGAGACAGGACCACACTCGGCAAGCCTGAACCACACCAACACTGGCTCTGTCCCTGCTTCCCGCACCTCCTCCGCCCGCTGATGCAGCCGGTGACCGCCCTCCTCCTCCCGGCCCTCAGGCCCAGCCCGCCCAGCCCAGAGCGCTCCTCTTCTCCTCCCACACAACCCCCTGCACCAGCCTCCCGACATCACATTTCCCCAGAGCCCCGGCCCCCCCTCCCCCTCCCTGTGAGCTCCCGTCTCTCGGTTACTGTCCCCAAGCCCCTCCCCCCCACCTTCTCGTGGTCCCGCCCCAGCTAGCCAAGGCCCTGCCTGACCCCCAGTGGCCCCCCCCACACACGACCGCCTGTGTGGGTCTCGGGCAGCGGGGGGCATCTGTCTGTGCGGCTGCCACGGCTGTGCTGGTTCCTGCCCCCACAGACTAGGAGTGACCCCGGGGGAAGCCCCACCGGAACAAGAGCCCCCCCTGCGCTGTCCCTGGGACACAGAGAGGTCCCTTCCGCCCAGGAGGCGCTTTCTGCAGAAGGGTTGGGGGGTCGGGGTCAGGGAGGGGCGCCCCCGCGTCTTACCTTGCCCTCGGCGCTCAGCCTCCAGATGACCGAGAAGGTGAGCTTGTCCGTCATGGGGTTGAGGCTGCACAGCTCCTCACACAGCAGCCTGGGGAGCATGGGGATGACCTGTGCAGACAGAAAAGCACGGGTCACGTCCGGCCCGAGGCGGCGGCGGAGCCAGGGCTGAAGGGCGACCTTGGGCGCCGGGGGGGGGGCCGCGCCCCGGGGTGGGGAGAGGACCGGGACGTGGCCCCGAGGCTCCGGCCTCCCAGGGTCGGCTGCGGCTCTCTCCAGCCCGGGCTCAGGGTGCACTTTCTGAAGAAGTCGGGGGCAGAAGAAGGGACGCCCCGCGCCTGACCGTGTGCCATGGGTCTGGGAGGGAGAAAACACGTGGGACCCTTCGCTGGGACCCCGCCCTCACGACGGTCCCACTCCCCCAGGGAGACGCAGCAGGGGGGATGGGGAGGGGCCTGCCCATCGCCTCTCCACACCAAGTGCTCCCCAGGCCGGGGACCTGCCCCAAGGGTCCCGGGGCCCAGCAGGTGTTGTGACAGGCCCCGGGGGCGGGTCACTTTCCAAAGGGGGCTGAAGAGGGGGGCAAGGCTTCACATGCAGTCCAAGGGGAGATGCTCCCCAAGAGAAGGGCCAGTCCCTTGGGTCTTTGCACCTGAGCCTCCACTCAAGGGCTCGAGAGCTCCGTGCAAATCTCCGCTGGTCACCGAGCACCCCCTCGCGGGCCCAGGCCCGGCCCGGCCCCAGAAGGCGAGAGCCCACAGCCCAGAGCTGGGAGTGCCCCAGCACCCACCGCCCACAACGGGGCCCAAGAGGCTTCGGGGCCCCACAGCCATCCGAGTGGGTCTAAGTGAGGGCTCACAGTCAGCCCGTCATGGAGCTGGTTCAGTCGGGGCTTCTGCTTGTCCTTGACTCTCTCTGACTAAGCCACAAAAAGCACGAATAGACCTGCGGCCAGATTGGGGGGGGGGGGGTTCCAAGCCAAGAGGGCCTCTGTGCTCGCCGATGAGACGGCCTCCTCCGTGGCCCCAGACGTCCCGGGGGACAATGGCGGGGGCCAGCATTCCCCAGGAGCCAGATAAGCCACTTCCCGACGCAAAGGCCGCCCGACGCAAAGGCCGCCCGACTCGGGCCAGGGCTCAGCCCTCCATAAGTCACGCCTCCATTCCTATGTGAGAGGGACCATGTACCCCAGAAAGGCAAAGCCTGGGGTGCGAATGAGGAAAACTGACCCCTACTACAGGGGCACCGCTGAGGCCCAGGGAATGCTGGGGGGGCACCTCCCTGTGCTGTTTTTGCCTTTGCCCCCCGCCTGTCCCTGCCAGGCCGATGGAGCCGCTCTGTCCCTCGCCCTTCTCTGCAGCCGGGAGCCCCCGGCCCCACTGCCTGGGCCGTCCCGGGGGTCGGGGTGGCCAACCAGGGAGGCCCCGGGACCAGGGGGAGAGGCAATGGGAGACACAGGAAGAAGAGGGGGATCGGGCAGAGAGCTTGGAGGCTGCCCCAGATTCTGGAATGAGCTATTCCATTACTACTGGGCCGGGCCGTCCCAGCCTTACCTGAGCTCACCCAGCAGAGAGCAGCCCCCCCCTCCCCCGGCTCTCCCGCCTTCCCAGGGGTGGAGATCCTAGGGTGAACAATGGGCTGGAATGAGGTCACCACTCACATCGTGAATGACACTGAGAGGAAACGGGCAATTTTTTTCCGAGCCAACAATTCTGTTTTAAGAGTTTTCTTTTTCATATCAACCCTTCCATGATCAGATTCTGGCCGACGGCTGCCCAGCGTGACATGAGCAGGACCCCGGCAGCCCCGGCCACTGGCCGCGGACAGAAGTGACCGTCTCAGGCTCCGGCCCGCCTTCAGACTAGCTCCCAGGCCCAACCTCTGATCTCCACCGTAAAGCAGCAGCAATAAAGCGCTGTAGCGATTTATGGCCGACCTTTCCCTTGAGCTGTTTCACACCTAAAACAACAGCAGGGCCCGAGCCAAAAGACAGAGAGTGGATGGTCAGGTTTCGGCCATTTAGGCTTCTCTTGCTTTTTAAACTCAATACGCTCATTTTTAAAACTGACTTAGAAAAACATCTGCGATCACAGGGTCCCTCCCTCCAATTGCACAGGAACGTTTAATTGCCTTCTTCGGGAGGTCGCAGAGTTCTGAGCCCGGGAGGCCGGTGAGCCCACCTGGCTTTCTAAGCCCCCTCCTCCCCCGCCCCAGCCGAAGGGAGCCAGTTTTCAAGGAGTTTCCGAGTCCATCTTGTTTTAATTCTCCTCCTCTGCTCCCACCCAGTCTCTCCTTTTAACCAGAAGGAATACACATTTCTCCCCAGGAGCAAAATCTTCACAAAGGGACTTCATTTAAATGTCAGCAAGAAGGAGTTCAGACCCAAGATCATATTCACTGGAAAAATGTCCTAATGGCTGGGGCAATTTCCCCCGTGCTGAGGCATGAAGTTTACATTGTCGCCGCCATTACCTCTGTCCCCAGGAGGTCAGCGGCTCCATTTCTGCGCCTCAGGGAGACCGAATCAGGGCCCAGATGGCAAGAGAGAAGCCACGGCAGGGATGCTGCAGGAGGAGACCCTCTCGCAGCCATCAACAGGGTCCCCGGGCCCACGAGGCACTGGCTGAGGAGCAGAGGCCACAGGGGAGAGCAGATGGGCTCTTCCTGACGCGGGGGAGCAGCCTGCCCAGCTCCTAAAGCCGGGGCCCAGTTAAAAAGCCCCACAAAAACCAGCAGAAAAGCTCCTGGACCCAGTCCTCCAAGAAACACAACTAGGAGGAAGAAAGCTCAAAGCAGTGGAGCAAAGTGACCCCAACACCCATGTTCCCATGCCCAGAGTTGGGCTCCAGATCCCAGGGAACTGGCCAGGCCCACCATGTGCAGCCTGAGGAGCTCTGGTTTCCTGGGGGGGTTTCAGGGCTCCCACTCCCCACTTCTGGAAGAAAAATCATATACTATTGATGTTCTCGGACTCAGCGAACTCCTGATCTTTGTGGGGCCTGGGTCAGAAAACTGAATTTCCTGGTTCTGGCTCACAAACTCCCTCCCCTCAAACACTTTTCGCCTGGTCTCAGGAACCTCCTAAAATAATCTCCCTGGAGATCCTTGGGAATACTCACCACCCATCATTGACCCGGAGATTACTCCCTCAGTTCATCAGAGACGGCTCCTTAGCCCCGGCCACAGAAAGCTAAAGAAAACTGACCTCTGTGCCCCAAATCACCGCAAATTCCTAATCAGGAGCCCACTGAGATCTGCTCAGTGTAAATAAAGCCCCTTTGCCAAACCTCACTTGGAGACTGGGACTGCAAATTCTCCAAACCTGCGACACCGGCCTGGGGACCCCAGAGGCTGCTAGGACGTCTCGCCCCCAGCACTACAAAGGGAAAAAGGGGGAGCCAGAAGCTGGCCCCAAGTTTCTCTAACTGTGGCCGGACTCAGAAGTTCAGAGTTCTGCGCAGGGCTGGGCCTGGGTTCTAGTCGGCTGAGGCACAGAGGCAGACGATGAGCTGCTGAAAGTTAGAGCCGGAAGGGATGTCCGCGGGCACCCCTCATCTTACAGAGAGGAACAAGAAAGCGGCCGGAGGAGAAAGCTGCCAGGACTCCAACCTATGTCAGTCGCCGGCCCACACGCAGCAGGGGCAGGCAGCGGCCTCCACAGGCTCTGGGCCCCTGCTTTGCCCGGCACTTTCTGAAAGCCAGGGGCCTTTCGGGGGGGGGGGGGGGCGGCGGCTGCAGGATGGCCACGGCAATGCAGAGACCATGCCACAGGAAGCCGGAGGGCCTCCATCAGCTCGGCTCCATCTGACTGGCTCAGCCTCCAGGCCTCAGTTTCTCCTCTGGCCAAATGACCAGCTGGACTTTGGTTCTCTCTGCAGCTCGCCCTCCCAGCCGTCACAGGGGTCACAGACGCTTGGGAAACCCTGTCTGCTTTTCCCTGGGCAGCTCCAGGGAGCTTCCCTTTTGGACAAGGGCCAAAGAGGCAGCCAGCCAGAAGAAAACCAAAGGTCAGGGGTGGCCACAGACAGCGACTAGCTGGGTGACCCTGGGCATTCATCCTGCCCAGTTTCCTCACCTGTGAAATGAGCTGAGAAGGAAGTGGCCACTCCGGAGTCTCTGCCAAGGAAACCCCAGAGTCAGCCAGGACTAAAACCATCAGCCGCTCCCAAGGACAGCATCAAGAGAAGGGCGAAGAGAAGGAGGAAACCCCCCAGAAAGTGCCCCAAGGCCGCCTCTTACCTTCTGCACCAGGTAGACACTCGTGGCTCTCTCCCCGGCCACTGTGTCCAGAGCCGATCCTTCTGGGACAAAGTAACTGACGTCAGCGATGTGAACTCCCACCTCAAAGCTCCCTGCAAAGAGACAAGACCGTTAGAAGGGTGGGGGCAAGGCCTGCAGCTCCCCAGAGACCCTGCCTGAGGGTCCCTGCACTAAACCATCTCTGACAGGAAAGGACAGGACTGGGGGGCCCCCTAGGACAGGGCCTGGAGCTCCCCCAGAGGTCCTGCCCGAGGGTCCCTGCCCGAGGGTCCCTGCATTAGGCCATCTCTGACAGGAAGGGACAGGAGTAGGGGGGCCCCTTAGGACAGGGCCTGGAGTTCCCCCAGAGGTCCTGCCCGAGATCCCCTGAAGGTCCCTACACTAGGCCATCTCTGGGAAGGAAAAGGCCCAAGGGGCAGGGCTGGGGGGTCCAGCAGAGGCCAGGGCCCACTCCTAGGACAGAGCTGTTTGTCTTTTCCAAGGCTTTGGGTGCTTTGCTTTCCTCCCATTTAGCCCAGAGAGCAGGATGGTCCCCAGTGATTCAGAGTCTCAGACCTCAGGAAGAGGCTACGGCCTAGAAATCCTGGCTTGGGCAAGCTTCCCTCTCCCGGGGGGAACACCCCCTCCTTTTCAGGGCTGCTCCTTTCCCGAGAGGTTCTGGGGGCTTCTCTCAATCTCCCCCCCCAATTACCTTATCCTGAAGCACCCTCTCAGCTCTACTCTCCAGAATGGGATCCAGGGTTCTAAGCCCTCAGCAGGGACATAACAAGGGCTGGCCGGGGGCCGAGTGATGCCCCACTCCCACACTGGCCATGCTGAAGCCCCCCTTCACGCTCTGGACTCTCACCGACCTCAAGCCCAGAACCTCCTAAGTCAGTCTGGCCGGAAGCCTGCACCCCGGAGAGAGACACGCTAGCTGCAAACATCAGAAGGGCGGCTTACTAAGGGGGACTCCTTCCTGTTGGGGAGAGGGCGCCCCTCTCCTTCCCCTTCCCCATAAGGCGACGTTTCTGGTTAGCGGCGTCGCAGGCGGGTTCTCACCCCCACTGGCGCTAACCACCATTGCTCTACGATTCCGTGGAGTCTAAGGGGGAGCTTGGGATATTCATTCCCCCTGCAGCCATTGCCTGGGGAACCTTTCTGTGCAGAGTACAGCCCCTCCCCAAGAGCACTGAGACCCTCCAAGGCAGGGGCCTGGGCCCCTTCTCACTCCTCCATCTGGGCTCACCCCGTGCCCTTGAGGATGAGCCAGGGGCTCGCCGTGGATTCTCGCCTCCTCTCTGGCCCTCCTGCACGCCACGCTCACCCTGACTCGTAAATAAGAGGAACAGCCCCTGCTGCCTTCTAAGGAAGTAGCTCCAAAGCCCCAGTGTCCCTGTAAGGATTTTACCCCCTTTATCCCGAAACCCCACTCCTACAGAGGCCTTGGTTTCTCTCCAGTCCGAAGCTACAAAGAGCTTCTGCAGAGAGCCCAGACGTTCTGTCCCCGGGGAATTTCTGCCCAGGGCCCCCGTCCAGAAAGCAGCAGGGGGGAAGGGCTGCCACCATTCACCGGCCTGGAGCTCGGCGGGCACCAGTGGCTGCTGGTGTCTCTGGGCCCACAAAACAACCAAAGGAGCCGGCCTGGGGAAGCTCGGCTTCCACTTGGATGTTCCAAGTATCTAAACCCAGTCCTGAGAAGATAAAATATAACGGCTTCCTTTGAAATCGCTATTTTAATTTATTGGTCTAAGAGATCAATATTGACTGAGGGAAAGGAAAGGGGGTCATTACGTCATATCCACCCTGGCCGAACAGTCACCGTGCACTTAACTGACTGCACATGAACTTTCGGTCCTTAGTCAAAACTGACAAACTGACAAAGATCTCATTACAGGAGGGAAAATACGCAGCGGGCCAATCAAAACACGGCGAAGAGCCTTAGATTTCACTTAGGATTCCCAGTAGAGGCCCTTAACCAGTGGTCAGCATTCCCCCCCCCCCACGCACTTTTATGGAAGCCCTAAGTAAATATTTTATTCCATATATTTACATAATGTGAGCTGGCAGCTCTCGGGTGGTAGTGACGCCGAGGGGTTAGTGTGTGAGGGAGCTCTCTACCCTGTGTCAGAACAAGAGTTCTCTGGTGTTTATAAAAACGCTGTTTCCAGAGCAGAAAACTTCCTCGCATTTGTAAGGTCAGCTGGCGTGTGAGGGACAAGGTCCTGGTTGCAGAGGGGCGGGGGGGGCTGAGTGCTGCCAAGCCAGGGCTACGTCAGGCAGCTCCCTCGCACAGCGTCCCCGGGGCTGTGAACCAGCAGGACGGGGGGACACCCGGCCAGGGAGGATGGCCTCAGACCCACACGCTTCCCAGATGCCTCAGGATCTCTGACCCGGGTGCTCCCTCTGACCGGCCCCTCCAGCACGCACTGCAGGCCTTCTTCACATTGTCCTCCTCATCATGGTCAGCACAGCGCAGTCCAGTCTTTCTGGGATCTCCTGGGGCCGCCACTGCCCCGAGGAGCCTGTGTGCTCCAGAGCCGGGCAGCTCCGGCTGAGACAGGTTCTGAGCTTGCACCAAATCAGCTTTCCTTTGATCAAGCAGTCGGGGGGGTTCCTTTGAACGATCCCAGCTCTCCCCCATCCAGCTTCGGCCATCCCTTTTCTTCGCGGGGCAGGCCCTTAAGAGCCCTCGTTCCCCCAGCGCTCAGCTCTCCCTAGAGGGTCTCGGCAGCCAAAGCTGCACACACGGCGCCCTACAAGGGGACGATGGCTTCTCGCAGTCGGAACCAGGATGACACATTCATGGCGTGGCCTAAGGCACTGCTTTTGGAGCTGCTGTGTCCCTTTTTGCTGGCACGTTGCTGAGGCTCTGCCCTGCCCCACTCACCCAGTACTGATAGGGCAGGGGCACACCAGTGCGGTCATAAATCATAAGAGACTGTCATTCTCCAGCGATTTAGAAGAAAGCACCTCAGTTCTTCAAAAATAGTTGGTTCATATAAGTATCTGGTTTTAGAATTCTCTTTTTCTCCAATTTTCTTCCATTTACAACAGCCATAATTGTGTATTTTCTGCAATTAGTTCTTAACTTTATAAGATTTAACATTCTAAACACAAAATAGTACTGATGAATTACTTTTTTCTATTTGGATTTTATAATGTAAATTTAAATGTTAAAATAATAGCATAAGTCTGTTTTCCATGGGAAAAAGTATATATATTTTAAATAAACCTATTTTATTACCATCTAGGGGAAGGGGTGGGGGAAAGGGGGGGTGGAATTTGGAACACAAAGCTATGCAAGGATCAATGTTGGGGAAAAAAAGCTTTAAAAAAAGTTAGAACAAAAAAGAGGAAAAAATTTTTAAAAAAGAATTCATGAAAGTCAAAAAAATTAAAAATAAACCTGTTTTATCATTTTTTTCTTTAATTACACTTGACAAGTAAAGGCTTTTCTTACTCCCACAAAGTCAGGATGCCCATAGGTCTCAAAGAGTTGCCCCCCTCCCTTTAATCCTGGTCTTTACCCATCATCTCTTGCTGCCTCATGCCTGCCACAGCTGGTTTCCTGAAATCAGCCTCCCATCCCTCCCCTCTGTTTTGTTTACCATTGCCAGACCACTCCCCTGCTCAGAAAATCCACAACAAAGCCCCAGATTGCCTTTTCAATCAATTCCAAACTCTTCTGCTTCAACTTTTCAAAAGTAAATTCATCATGTTATTCATTCAACAAACTTTTATAGCATTAGCTCGCTTTCTGTATAGCAAAATTAATTTGCTACAAACTGAGGGGACTTGAAAATAACTAAAACTGAACACTATGAAGCTGTAAGAACCAAATTTGGCTCCAAAAAAGAGATAAAAGGCAGCACTTTCCTCCCTTCTTGGCAGGAGTATGGAATACTGTAGATAAGGTCATCATTTTTGTATATGTTGGTTAGTTTTATTTAAGTCTTTTTTCTTTTCCTTTATTATTCTTTTTTTGAAGGACCGCTTTCTTGGGGTAGAGGAAGGCCCAGAGTAAGCACTGTGGCCTTCCTTTCCCAGAAACCTTAGCATCTAGGAGGGGAATGAGACCAGAAGAACAAGTAATCCTATGCATCCTACCGAGCTGCAAGGTTCTCCAGAGTCAAACCCCTCCTGCTCCCCAGCACCTGAACCCCTGTTCTCCCCTGCCCCGTGTTCACGTCTATGGGTGATGGCATTGCTCAGACCCGAGATGCCTTCCTCTGCTTTCTATGAACTCTTCGGTTCGTCCTCTGCAGTTCAGCCCGAGTTTCACAGACTGCAGTCTCTCTGAGCCTACTTTTTGGCGTTTTTATTCCCAGTGCTTTGTTGCATGTTGTAGGTATTTAATAAAGCTGGCTGAATTGAAGCTTTGCCAGACTGCTCCTCTGCCCCGTGCTGATCTCTGTTTTCTCTGAACTCCCAACCCAACAGGGGCCCAGAACCACACATTGTAAGGGCCCTGGGGACATTCTGCTCAGGACGAAATGCCCCCCCCCCCCCTCAGGGCAACCTGTTACCAGTCTGCTCTCCTGTCACCCGTTGAGAACGCTGACTCCTCCTCTAAGAGGAACTCTATATAACTGAATGCAGAGGCAGAACCTCAGGTTCTGGAGCAGAGCCCCTGCCAGGAGCTTGTAAAGAAGCTCCCTGTATTCCCTGGGAGGCCAATTTACAGCACAAACCTTTAGGTGCCGGCCCTGAGCCAGACCTTGGAAATACAAAGGCAGCAATGAAACAATCCCTGCCCTGGAAGAGCTTCCCTTCCCCAAGGAAGACACAGGACAGGCCCGGGTGAAGGTAATTTCCTGTGTGTGTGCTGGGGAGCCGAGCACTAACAGGCAGAGAAATTAAAAGGAGTGAAAGGCAGAAGGTAAGAGGGAAGGAGAAACATCTCACGCAGAGGACGCTCGGCCAGGCAAAGGGATGGAGCAGACAGAATGTGCTCTGCAGGAGTGAACAAGCTGGTGGGGTTGGCTGGAGACACTAGGAAGGGGGTTCAACGCCATGAGTTTGTGTCTTATCCTAGAAGCACCTGGGAGGTCTTGAAGCTTCTAGAGATGGGGAGGGATGATCAGAATTGCTCAGCTCTCTGTTTGGGTGATATCAGTTTGGAAACTTTGTGGAGTGCTGAAATGGGAAGGAGAAACCCCAGGCAGGGAGACCCATTAGGAGGCCACTGCACAAGCCCAGACAGGAGGTAATGCAGATCTGGCCAGGGCAAGGGTGCATCTGGGGGGTGGAGGCGGAGCTGGTGACTCAATGTCCTCTGCTGAAATGTTAGGCGGGGGGGGGGGGGGGGGTTTGAAGGAAAAGAAAATTCCTTTTCTGACAGGCTGAGGTGGAAGAGTCAGCAGGAAGCAAAGAGGAGCATGAGATACACAGATTTGGGGGTCACCCTCATGGGAGCAAAGGGAGATCTCTGAAAATAGTGAGCCGTGGGTGACCGCAAGGGCCAGGAGGGGGACGGCAGGCTCTACGGCACCTCATCAACAATGGCATGTAAGTAAGAAGCGACCTACAAAGCTGATCCCATTGAAAGAGCATTTCCTAGCATCCGTGGTGCTCAAGGAAGGCATCGGAACACAAAGAAAAAATGAAATGCAGGCTCTTGATAAAGGACATAATCAGGACCATGTATAATGGGGCGGGTGGGGGGGTCATGTAATGAGAGTAAAGGATAACAAATGGACAATCCAGGCTAATATTTCTGAAATGATTAAAAAAGAGGGAGAGAGACAAGCAGATTGGGCGGCTCCTACTTCCAGAAGTGAAGCCCCAGGACAAACGACCTCTCTGAGCCTTAGTTTCTACTCCAGTCAAAGGGAAGCAATCTTCCCCAGAGTACCTGCCTCCTGCAAGGCTGTCATGAGGACCAGATCACAGAGGCTGAGTCTTTCACAGACAGGGACATCACAGTCACAACAACTGAAATATGAACGGCACAAAAAGCTTTGCAGCAGACCCCACTGTTACTCTCATTGGGCCCTCATAAGCATCACTTGAGGCAGGCTCAGGAGGGAGGCAAAGTACTCAGGGCCATAGCAAAGTGTGGGAGGGAGAAAACAAACGCAGGTACGTCCAGCCTTGGAGGCCGGCCTGTCTGCAGGAAGCATGGGATGCAGGGGGCAAACGCAGGTACCTCCAGCCTCGGAGGCGGCCCTGTCTGCACCAACCAAGCTGAGTGAGGAGAACTCCTCTCTTCCACCAGACTGACGTCGGCTCCCCAAGAGCAGAGCCAACGGGTCTCTTTCATTTTCTGCTCCCCAATAACCCCCAGAACCCTCCATGCTGGTGGAATGCACCAGTGCTGGCTCAGATGAGGGCAGATCCATGCACACTCACGCCCTGACAGGGCACGGGGCCCTGAGGGATGCTGCTCCAGGAGCCAGGAAGTCCCATGGAGCCAGAAAGGGGGAAAATGTCCAAAAGTGAAACTTCGAGATGTCCGCGGGCCCAGGTGAGAGAAGGAATGTCTCTGTTGGCCCGGAGCTCTGCCAGCGGAGGGAGCGCTGATTTGTGGCAGCGAAGCGAGCCTGGGAAGCCGGCACTGGAACCAGATATTGGTCACATGAAATTCTGGAGACACAATCTGTAGCTGAAAAACAATTGGGCTTGGATCACCTTGTGGCTACACAATAAACTCCAAGTTTTAGCTCGAGTCAGCAGATTCTCCCCGACTTGAATGGAAACATGGACGGGGTTGCTAGGTAAGAGGGACAACTCCAACTCCGGGCCGAGCCAGCTCCGTGTGGTATTTGGTTATGTAATGGCATGCAGAAGTCCATCATGGACCCACTGCGATGGCAGAGCTCCCCTTACAAGTGACGTGGTGGTGGTTTGAAGCGATTTCACAAACTTAAAATGGTCAAGCAGGAACAGAAAGTTGGACGCACTTCAAGTCATTCAAGAACCGAGCATGGGCACAGAATTAGCATGGGCACAGAGCTAAGAGGCACACAGCTAACAGGCACAGAGCTGGGCACAGGGCTAACAGGCACAGAGCTAACACGGGCACAGAGCTGGGCACAGAGCTAACACAGGCACAGAACTGAGCACAGAGCTAGAATGGACACAGAGTTAGCATGGGCACAGAGTTAACAGGCACAGAGCTAGCATGGGCACAGAGCTAATTTCTCTTGCTATCCACAAAAAGTGACTTTCACTTGTCACCTAGCAAAGGGTTGGGTAAGAACTTGGATTTTCAAGTTCTCTCATTGGGGGGGGTCACCTTCTGGACCCTCAGAGCCAACCAATAAACATTCAGAAGCTCCTCCCATCTGCCACCATGGTACTCAGAATACAAAAAGAGAAAAAAGTCAGTCCCTGTCCTCAAGGAGCTTACAATTTAACAGGAGACAAACTAATCTATACAAACAAGGAGGGAAAAAAGATGCGAGAATTAAGGCACCGGGAACTAAGGGCTCCTGTAGAAGACGGGAGTTTAGGTGGAACTTAAGGGAAGCCAGGAGGGTGAGGATGGCACGGATGGCAGCCAGAGAGAATGATGAGACGGAGGGTCCTGCTGGTGGAACAGCCGGTATCCAGTAACTAGATCAAAGACTTAGGGGGTGAGTGTAAGAAGCCTGGAAAGATGGAAGGAGACAAGTTATGGAGGGCTTTGAGTACAAAACAGCAATGGGAGCCATTGGAGTTTCTTGGGAGGGTGAGGGCTGGAGGGAGAGGAGGAGAGACAAGATCAGGCCTATCTTTCTAGGGCTAAATGGAGGATGGACCAGCATGGGGAGAGGTAGACAACCCCCCCCCCCCAGAGGCCACTGGCACAGGCCGGATACGAGGGAAGGACCTGAACTAAGAAGCAGGGGAAAAGGGACATATTAGAGAGATGTGGCCAAGGGGCCACAAGGGGCCTTAGCCTGACTGACCAGGAGAATCTGAGAGCCAGTGAGGGGTCCAGGAAGACTCCTAGAGTCTGGGAGCCTGGGGGGATGTCTGCCACAGACATGGCAGGGCTGGGGGTTTGGGGCATCTCGAGCTGAGGATGTCTACCGGTCAGCCAGGCTGAGATGTCAGAAAGGCAGACCGCAAGGAGACAGTCCTTACGTCCCCGGAAGCTGAGGAGACAGACTGCCGAGTGAAGCAGGGGCAGGGAGTGGGTAAGAGAGCACAGGGCAGCACCTGGAGGTGAACTGGAGGAGGATCCTGCAAAGGGACAGAGAAGGGCAGACAGGTAGGAAGAGAAGGGGGAGGGGGGTATCAAAGATTGCAGGAGGACTAAAAAGAGCTAACTTTGGGGAGAACAGTCTCCAGGGAATGCTGATCTGGGCTCCCAGAAAGAGGGGACTCAGGCTCTATGGCCTCCTGGAGGAGTATCGCCCCAAAGGGCCAACAATCGGTGGGAGGGAAAGGATCGGCAGAGATTTCCCAGAATGGGGAGACAAGGGCACCTTTGTCAGCAGGAGGGAAGGAGCAAGTGGCAAGGGAGACTGAGGAGGGTAAAGGAGGAACGAGGGGCCGAAGACCCCCGAGTCATAGGACATGAGGAAGAGGGGAGAGAAGCTTGCAGAGCCAGGAAGAACCCTAACAGATCGCTCTGCAAATAACCCAAGGGCCCACCCAGCACGCTGGCTCCAGAAGGCAACGATGTTCATGTGAACAGCACAACGAAGACCCAGGAGTACATTTCTTTTGCTTTTGCATCCAAATCCTTCGAGCAGTGGTCATCCTCCTTAGCAGCAAAGGGGGAGGGCCAGGGACCTGGAGTGGGGACTTGACAGACCCAGAAGGCAGAGAGGGCAAGAGAAGCTGCCAGCAGCGAAGAAGAGATTGAAGGCATTCTAGGGCAGCAAGGTCGCCTCCTGAGGGAAGAAAACAAGGGCAAAGTGGGGACCCAACCTGCCCATGGGGAGCCAAGCCACGGATAGGAGCCCCAGAGGCCTGCTCAGTATTGGATCAGCCTCTTCCACCAACCTTTTGGGGTGGTCCAAAATGCACTGGCAAAGACAGACCAACCCACAAGAACAAAAGTCTGGTACTCTTGGCAAAACCCTTTCCCAAACCACTCTCCTAAGGGCAGCCAGAAAACGTGGAGAGGAGGGGAGGTGGGGCAGCAGCTCGGCAGGCCCGTCATGGGTGTCGGGTCCAAAGAGGTCAGAACCTTCAGGAACATCAGGTGAGGGAACCAACTCCCACACACGGTGGAAAAGGACGACTCTGGGCTTGCTCTGCTTAGAAAGGTCGGTGGGTCCATCCCCAGGCCCTTCTCAAGCCCCTCCTCCGGGCAGACTCTCTGAGCGCCAAGGACACAAGAAGAGGCAGGAAGAGTCCCTGCCCCCAAGAAGCTTGTCATCTAGGGGAAATTGCCACACGCAAACACGTGAGAACCAAAAAAAAGGAAATGATTGGCAGAGGAGAAAGTCGGGGAGGGCAGCCTGTGTTAAAGTGAAGTTTTCTCTGGGACCTCAGGGAGGTCGTGATGAAGAGAAAGGGCCTTCTGCACATGAAGGACGGCCAGAGAACATGCCGGGAGCCGGGACCCAGGAGGCCCATTCGTGGCTCTGCCAGGTGGCCAGTGTCGCTGGCCGGAGGAGGGTGCACACGGGTAGGAGGCAAAAACGCAGGAAAAGTGGGTGAGGGCTTTACACGTTCTAGGACTTGAGGCTGGAGAAAAAGGAAACCAAAGGCACAAAGAGGAACAGGGCTCCCATCAGCCAAAAAGGACTAGGCACTTTGGACAGATGACGCCCTTAGGGATGGGTCCAACAGACAAGGAGCACTAAACATCCAGACCTCAAACCCAGGTCCTCTGACTCAAAACCCAATGCTAACTCACATTTATAATAACAGTTTTTTCTTCCCGGTCTTCTAAAGCTCAGGAAGGTCTAATTTCCTTTTTGTTGCCTTAGCCAATTATAGAAGGAATCAAAATCATTCTAGGAAATGTTTGAGCAGTCAGAAAACGAAGCAGCGCAAATTTCACCAACATATCAGCTTAACATCACATCGCCGACGAGGCAGCTGACGCTGGTGGGGAAATATTCTTCATGGATGTTTTTATTTAGAGCTCCTTCCCATAAGAGGTGACCCGAGAGCAATCTTGAAGCATGAGCTGGACTACCACATGGAGCAGCAAGTAGACTTAATTCCATTTAACTCCAGAGATCCAGGAGAAATTTAAATGGCAAAGGAGCCAATTTAGGCTCAATATCAGGAGTTATCCCAAACATTTGCTTTGTTTGATGATACATTGTGTAATAGAGGTTTTCCTTTGCTTTTGTTCTCAACGGGTAGTAGAAGATGGGAGATGGAGCAGACAGATTTTTTTTTAATTATAAAATTTTAAACTTAAATATAAAATAAGAAAATAAAACACTGTCACATGTACAGGATTCGCTATAAAGCAATAAATTTGTTTCAAGAAAATCTATATCATATGTACGACACATTGTTTTCACAGTTATCCAACTTTTCTTTGCTTCCTTATAGGATCTCTTTTGTTCTCTGCTGAGCACTTTTTACTGTATTTTTTTCCTCCTCCCTCAAATTAGGTGTGGATATACTATGGTTGTTTCTACTTGTCATCTATTTCTCCGGCGGTGGAGAGCATCTTCTTTCATATGTCCAAGTCTTGCCATTAACCAGGTCATTCTCCAGTAATATTGGAAACCAATCATATTCCCATCTTTCTATTCTTGGCTACATACATTTTATTTATACAAATTTTAATTTAAAGTAACCAAAATTATTCTTTTTATACTTTTAACAATGCTCTCACCTTATCATATGCTTTAAGGTCTAATACTACTGAATCTGCTTCCTTTACATGTTTCCCCCCGGTTTCTTTGAATCCGATCTTTTGTTCTTCTAATTTTACTTTGCTACTATTTTTTTCTAACTTAATAAAATAAGTTTTTAATAATTTAATATATATTATATCAACAGATTAGTGAGGCAAAATTGTCATTTAAAAATTATTTTGCCTTTACCTACCCATGAACAATAAATATTACTTCAGTTATTTAGATCTAACTTTATTTGCATAAAATGTTTTATGTTTTTGTTTATATGTGGATAAATTCCTCCCATTCATATTCTAAGCTATAATTACTTGTATATTTTTCTCTCTATTCTTCTCACCCTGTTTCTTTCTCGTCTTACTCCTCTGCTTTACTTCTACCTACTACCTACTATCTTGTCCTCTTCTTTAATCTACCCACCTCTCCAAGAATCCCTCCTTTATCCTCCCCCCGGCCCTATCCCCTTGTCCTCTTATTTCTTTTTGAATTTATAAGGTTATGCCCTTCTATATGTATACGTTGTTCCCTCTTAATCCATTCCCAATGAGAGGAAAGTTTCAATACCACCTGCCTTGCCCTCTACCAGCTTCTTTTTACAAAACCAATTCTCCCTTTTTTGCCTCATTCGTATGAGATAATTGCTCCTTTTATCTCTCCCTGCGCAGTTACACACACACACACACACACACACACACACGCACACACACACAGTTTTTAGAATGTTCCCAGCAATTCAGTTCAGACCAAGTCTTTCTTTCAAATTACCCAAATAAAAATGAGTCATAAAAGAACAGATAATATTTTCATATATAAGAAGTAAATTATTTGAGCTTGAGTCCCTTATAATTGGTCCCTAATATTTACTTTATATTTCTCCAGGATGTTATATGTTGAATTTTCTCTTAAGTTCTGCTGGTTTTGACACAAATACTTGAAAGTCTTTCTGCTCATTAAATATCAATTACACATAATTTTGCTGGTAAGTTACCCTCGGTCATAACCCCAGTTCTTCTGCTCTATGAAATACAGTACTTCAAGACCTATGGTCCTTCAACATAGAAGCCATGAAATCCTTATTCTATCTCTAGGATATTTATATTGTGTTTTTCTTGTTGTTTCCAATAATTTCTCCTTAACTTGGGAGCTTTGAAACTTAGCTATGATATTCCTATAAGTTTTCCTCCTGGGATCGCTTTCAGATGGTGAGAAGTGGATTCCCCTCCCCCCATTTCTCTTTGCCTTCTTGTTCTATAACTTCAGGGCAATTTTCCTTGATAATTTTTTCATAATAATATATCAAGATTATCTTTTATTCACAATTTTCGAGCAGTCCGACTATTCTTAGAATGTTTCTCCTTGTTTTGCTCTCCAGATCAGTAGTTTTTCTGATGAGATGTTTCACATTCTCTTCTCCTATTTTTTCCTCCATTCTTTTGGTTTTGTTTTATTATTTCCTTTGTGTCTTAGAACATCATTAGCTTCCTTTTGCCCAATTCTAGTTTTCAGGAAATTATTTTCTTCCTTAAGTTTTTGGTTTCAAGTTGCCTTTCTTTCCTCTCTTCTCTGGAATTAAAACCAGGGGCTCTGCTCACCTATAGGTGCCCACAGCCACCAGGGTCCCGGTTCCTCAACTGCTGCATTTACTAGGTGTGCCAGCTTCTTCCCCACAGTGGTGGCCGAGCTCTGGACCCTTCTGGGCAGTACAGCTGTTTCTGGCACCTCTCCACAGTGGAAGGCCCCTTCAATTTTCTTTGACACTCCTCATCAGACCCCCCTAGTACTGCCCACAAACTGAAAGTTTCTGAGGCTGAGGCCTCCTCACAAGCCCAGATGTCCCCAGGCTTGCTGATTTTGTTGATTCTGCCAATTGCCCTGGAGGTGCTTGTACTTCACTCAGGGCTGTCAGGTCTTTCCTGGAGTCTTCAAGGTTGTCTTAGCAGAACAACGGCTTTACCAGACATTTCTGCTTATTTCCTCTGCTTTACATTCCCTCACCTCCAGAGGGTTGTCCAGACAAGGCCTTCACAGCCTCCAGGCCAAGCTGCCTCCATCCTTCCGCCAAGGTGGAGGCCTCCATTTATCCCAAAAGTTTATCTCTGGTATTACAAACATGCATTTATGAAAGTTATCTTCCACGAGTGTGAATCACAAGTGAGCGCCTTACTGGGAGATTGCATAGGGAAAGTGTGAATACCCATGACTCATCGCCTTCAGTGACATAAGCACAAGGAATGGTATGATGGGCATCATTAGGATTAAAACAAAATGTGACTTTGGCTGGGACTGACTTCTTAGTGTTGGTGAAGTTCAGGAGGCTTGTTGGGTCCCTGCTCTTCAGCCCGCAGTCCGTTCTTGGCCAGTGTCACTGAATAGAAGAGTATGTGGTGGAGAGGAAGATGGAGGAAGGCTGGAAAGATAGTGGGTGGCTAGATTATGAAGAGCTTCTTTGCCAAGAAAACCTCAAGTGGGCTCCCGGAGAGGCGACAGGGCAGTCAGAGGCCCAGCAATGCACACCTGAGGGACTCCCTTTTCCCTGCAGAGCCCTCTGGGTCCTGTGGCCAGATGTAGATCAGGACGACTGGAGATGGCCCGGGATGCAGTTGCCACACACTGGCCTTTTAAGCTCAGCTCTCCAAGAGGTCTCAGTCTGACTGGGGCAACACCCATTCAGTGATTCAGCTAAAGAGCAATGGAGGCAGAGACTCTCCCCTTTCACCTAGTCCAAAAAAATCTAAACTAATAAATGGAGAATGAATGAATCTGAGAGGGAAAGCTCTGCAGGGTTTCTGACCAAAGCAGAAGTGACCACTATTGACATTCAATCTAAGTCAATCAAGACCCAAAAGATGCCAAATGGGGCTTGGCCTGGGACCTTCTCAATAAAAGGGGAGGAAAAACCCAGCAAGAATAGGTACCCAATATTGTACAGTATCTAACCTGGCAAGTCGTCTTCTGAAGGACCCTCCTGAGCAGAGGGCACAACTGGGAAGAGAGAGCAGAAAATGTCAAAAGAGGCAACTTCTCAGCTTCACAGCAGGAAAACCCTTAATAACCAGAGTGATCTCCAGGGAGAATGAGCTTTCCTGGGGAGTGCCCTCGTGGCTAAGGGGCGAAGCGGATTTATCCTTTTCTGGCAGGGCCCCTCTAAACTCTGCTAATTCTGTAATTCTGATAATGGTCAAAACCTGTTTTTCTTCTTCAGAAACATATTCCAGTTAAGGTGCTTCAAAACTTAGGCTGGGGAATAAAGAGCCTTCATTATAATGAAGCCATTATTCATCACACTAGCATAGGAAAAATCAATTCTAATACGCCCAAAGGGCTGGAAAACTGTGCATACCCTTTGACCCAGCAGTGTCTACTGCGCCCATATCCCAAAGAGATCATAAAAAAAAGAAAAGGACCCGTACAAAACGCTTGTAGCAGCCCTTTTGGCAGTGCAAGAAACTGGAAGTTGAGATGCCCATCACTTGGGGAAAGGCTGAGTAAGTTACGGTACATGAATGTTATGGAATATTATTGTTTTACAAGAAATGATCAGCAGGATGGCTTCAGAAATGCCTGGAGAGACTTACAGGAACCGATGCTGAGCGAACCAAAAGAACATTGTACACAGGAAAGGATGTGGGAAAGATTCCTATCTTTGATTCCCAAACCCTCCTAGTTAATGTAATTACTCTTTGACTCACAAATCCTGGTCCCTTTGAATTCCAATAGAAGATCTGGACTTGTCCCAGCCCCACCCGGATCTGAGCCAACTTTGGGGCTACACGCAAAAGCCCCTCGAGCTAAATCTCCCATTATAAAAGGGACACGCTGGGACCCCGTCTTGGTGGAGGTCCCAAACATGCTGCTATGTGAGGACCTCTGTCCACTGGACCCTCTGTCCAGTGCCCTCCTTATCTCTACCTTCACCTATCTCCTTACTTCCAAACCCAATAATAAACCTCTTTTATCAATCTAGCTCTCAACCAATAAATGCCTTTATTGGGGACTCGCGCTGCTACTAGACCTCATTTACCTCCATATCCTTGCGCCGAATTCAGGGGGGTTGCAGGGGAGCTTTGTTTGACTCCCTGTACCCCAAACCTGCCACTGGACCTCAACTAAACCTAATCTCATTTAGGTCCCCCAAATCTAGACCTCATCATAACAACAAGATTATATGATGATCAATTCTGACGGACAGGGCTCTTTTCAACAGCGAAGTGATTCAGGCCAGTTCTTGTGATGGAGAGAGCCATCTGCACCTAGAGAGAGGATTGTGGGAACTGAGGGACAAAGCATTTTCGCCTTTTTGTTGTTTTCTTGCACTTTTTCTTTTTCATTTTTTCTCCTTTTTAATCTGATTTTCTTTGCAGCATGATAAATGTGGAAATATGTATAGAAGAATTGCACGTGTTTAACATATATTGGATTATTTGCTAAGGAAGGAAGTGGGGGGAATAGGAGGGAAAACAATTGACGATAATGAATCCAAATTTGCAAGAATGAATGTTGAAAACTATCTTTGCATCTATTTTGAAAATAAAAAGCTGTTATTTTAAAAAATAGGCTTAAAAGAATATCATCTTTTTTCAATGTAATATTGATGAAACAACAGCATATTTCCATTTAAAACCTCTCTAAAATAGTCCTACTGACCCTTGGATCACATCCAACATCAGCCAGGAGTGACTAACAGAATTAGGACATGCCATTGTCAGAAAAGACTTAGGGGTTCATCCTACCCAGTCTGCGGGTTCTGGGCACAAATTGTCTGGGCAACAGTCTGCATAACAAGGAGCAGGTGAGCCTATCTTTGCTTGCAGACTCTGCATCAGAAACAACAGGTGTGAGGAATTCAGAGAAAGATCCTTTGGACCCAACGCAGTCAAAGAAGCGGTGGCGAAACCCACCAGGACGGCGCCGGCTGAAGGAGCCCAGCGAGGCAGTGACAAGCCCTCCTCCCAGAGAGGCGGCTGCCACAGCCTGTATTTGTCTGCCTTTTGTTTAAACAAAAAATGGAGTCAGTTCCCAAGGCGGAGAGGGAGGAGGGTCTGAGTCTCCGGAAAGGATCATGCCTTCCAAATGAAGCGTCAACAAAACAAAGGGGCAAACAAACAAAGAGCGGCTCTGCCAGACTTGTCTCATTTCCTATACAGAGAGGGCGAACAGACTGATAAGCAGGAGCACTGCGGGAAGATGCTAAACCACCTTGAGCAGAGCCCCTGGCAACGTGCGATCTCCATTCTCCCAGGCACTTGGTGAGGCTGGGGCTACCGTTCAGACAAGCACCAGACAGGACCCCGACTGAATGACCCAGCCCCAGCTAGCAGGGCTGCAATGGCCTGCAGAGGCCCGGGCTTTTTAACATTTTTATCTGTGGTTCAGGCCAATCTAAGAGCTGGCTGTGGGGTGGCTGGAGAGAGTACCAGGTCTGGAACCAGGCACCCTGGGTTCGAACTTGACTTCTGACACTTAAAAATTGTGTGACAGGGAGTAAATCCACTAACTTCTGTCTACCTCAGTTTCCTCGTCCATAAAACGGGAATAATAATAGCACCCATCTCACTGGGTTGCAGTATGGATCAAATAAGACACTAATTACAAAGGGCTTAGCACAGTGCAGGGCACCTTGTAACTGCTGTATACATATAAACTATTAGGACTTGCCCACCCAATTTGCCCAAAGTCAGGAGAAGCTCACACAGTGACTGAGAGAATAAGGATTTAAAGATTTTGACACTGAGAACGTGGGGCAGAATCTTAAAAAAATAAAAATCTAACAGGCAGTCACAAAAAACGCACATGTGGGAGCTAAAAAACAAGTTTACAAACCCAGTACGGACCTTCAGGCCCAGCGAGACAAATTTGTTTAAAAAAGAGGGGGGGGAGTTTGGTGGTCTGAATGGATGGCAAACTCACAATGAATCACAGATTAGGAAGCTGAGGCCTCCTTAGGCAAAAATCACTTGAGAATCATTCATAGGCCGGTTCCCTGTCTCCCCCAAGTCTGTGGTGCAGAAGACAATGACACAGCACACCTTGCCTGGTGCCCTCAGCGGGCAAAGCACAAATGGCAAGGGGAAGGATGATGTCTGTCAGCCCTACTGGCACACTGATTAATCGTGCGCAACGCTTTTACTGTCTCACTTGTACTCTGTGTTACAAGGGAGAGCTGACTGAGAGGGAAGAATGAAGGAATATCTTGAGAAAAGGTGGCAAACCCCCCAAAACACCCATAAAAATCCCCATGCAAGACACCCCCTCCTTGAGGAGCTTGGCCACCCTCTGAGCAGCTGCTCCCCTTTTCTGTCTCCTCTATTCCCAAGCCCACCCCCTGGGGTCCCGGAGTCCTTTTAGGGATCATCACGTCTCCCAGGCGTGCAATGCTGGGCCTCTGACTGCCCCACTGCCTCTCCGGGAGCCCACTTGGGGTTTTCTTGGCAAAGAAGCTCTTCATAATCTAGCCGCCCACTGTCTTTCCAGCCTTACTCTATCTTCCTCTCCATCACATACTCTTCTATTCAGTGACACTGGCCAAGAAGGGGCTGCAGGCTGAAGAGCAGGGACCCAACAAGCCTCCTGAACTTCACCAAGGCTAAGAAGCCAGTCCCAGCCAAAGTCCCCAGAGAATACAAGGACCCTGGTCACACCGAGACCTTGTCCTAGTGAAGTCATCACAGAGAGAGCCCTAGGCCCGGTGGGAAAGCTGAGCCCAAAGGTGTGCGAGGGGCCTCTGAGGCCTGAGATGGTGCCCCGCGGCCTAGCTCCAAAAGCTGCTGAGAGCAACGTCAGGAAAGATTTGTCCTACCATCAGCGAGGGGCTTGCAGGAGAGCGCGTCGTCCAGATCACGGGCCGTGGAAGGGTCGATGGTGAAGACACAGTCCTTCCTAGGAGAGAGCACAGACAAAAGCGACAGAGATGTGAGCCAGTCACAGCTGGATCTCGCAGCGGTCAAGGTGAGCATTCACTCGTCCATCCCCCAGCCGGCACGGCCCCCCACCTCCAGAGGGGTGTCCAGACAAGGCCTTTACAGCCCCGGGCCAAGCTGCCTCCAACCCACCGCCAAGGGGAGGGCCTTGATCATCCCCAAAATTTATCTCTGGTGTTACAAACAGGCATTTATGAAAGTTACCTTCCACGAGAGTGAATCACAAGGGAACCCTTAATGGGAGATTGCATAGGGAAAGTGTGAATACCCATGACTCACTGCCTTCAGTGACATAAGCACAAGGAATGGTATGACGGGCATCGTTAGGATTAAAACAAAATGTGATTGGTCAGTCCTCCCTCGAGAGTGAAGGAAGAGACATCCATGCTGCTCCCCACTGAATATTAAAGACCTGAGGGGGAGGCCCTCGGAGCTACTGGTGCATCTTCTGTGGAAGATGAGAAACAGGGGGAGGAGTCTGGGGAGGTTGCCAAGAATGTGCACCCCAGGGGAGAGGACCACATAAATAACATGATTCCCTTAAATAAGAAGCATAGAGTCCTTCACAGGGACCCTCATGTGTTTGGTAACCTACAGAGCTGCCCCCCTTGTCTAACCCAGACACTATGGTGAGAGCTGGTTCTATGACAAGGAACTACAGGATTGATGAATTTAGAGAGAACTTTTAAGAGGCTATAGACTTTTTTGTTGTTATTGATTTTCTTTTTAAATATACTTTCTTCTTTATAGCATAAAGTCTTATTTATTGTTTGTCTTAAATTTATTTTATATCTTCCCCAGTAACATTTAAAGCAATTTTTAACATTAAAAAAAAACTTTTTAAGTTTCAGATTTTAATATATTTTCCCTCAAATACATTAAAAACAATTTTAAACATTTTTTTAAATTTTTGAGTTCCAAATTCTCTCCCTTCCTCCCCTCTTTACATGTGCAATCATGCAAAACAGGTTTCCATATTTGTCGTGTTGGGAAAGAAAACACAGACCGACAACAACTACAACAACAAAAAACAAGAAAAATAAAGAAAGTTAAAAATATATATGCTTTAATCTGCATTTGGACTCCATCAGTTCTTTCTCTGGAGATGGAGAGCGGGTTTCATCGTATGTTTTCAGAATTGTCTTGGATCATTTTATTGCTGAAAATGGCTAAGTCATTCATAGTCGATTACTGTACAATATTCTTATTACTGTATACAATGTTCTTCTGGTTCTGCTCATTTCACTTTGCATCAGTTTATGTAAGTCTTCCCAAGTTTTTCTGAGAGCATCATTATTCCATCACAGCCATATATTACAATTTGTTTGCCCACTCCCCAATTGATGGGCATTCCTTCGATTTCTAATTCTTTGCCATCACAAAAAAAGCTGCTCTAACCATTTTTGCACAAATATGTCCTTTTCTTCCCTTCCTCCTACCCCAGGCTTTTTAAAAATCTCTCTGGGATACAGACCTAGGTGTAGTCTGGATCAAAACATATTCTCAGTTATGTAACCCTCTGGGCATTAATTCCAAATTACTCTCCAGAAGAGCTGAAGCGATTCACAACTTTTATGTCAGCTTTGGGCTCAGCTCTCCTGCTGGGCCTAGGGCTCTCTCTGTGATGACTTCACTTGGACTAGGTCTCAGTGTGGCTAGTGTCCTTGTATTCTCCGGGGACTTGGGTTGGGACTGGCTTCTTAATCTTGGTGAGGAGGCTTGGTTCTTTTAGGATTGTTGGCTCCCTGCTCTTCAGCCCGCAGCCCTTTCTTGGCCTGGGTGTACATCTGTATCACAATTTTCCCTTCAAAATGTGTCATTTTCCTTTTCTGTCACAGCCAATCTGATAAATGTGTCAGAGTTGTTTTAATTTGCATTTCTCTTATCAATATTGATTTAGATATTTTCCTATATGAGTATAGATAATTTTGGATATTTTACCTGAAAACTGTTCATATCCTTTGATCATTTTATTAATTGGGGAATGGCTCTTATTTTTACAAATTTGACTCCATTTTCTATATATTTGAGAAATGAGACCTTTATCAGAGAAACTTGATGTAAAAAAACTTCACATTTATGATTAACTGGATTCTTCTCCATCCTATTATGACTCCTGGTTATCCTACCCTCTCTCTCCTTTTACCCTTTCCATCCCCCAAATGTTTTGTTTCTGACACTACTTCCCCCAATATGCTCTCCTTTCTATCAGCTACCTCTTCCCATCCCCTTCTCTAATTCCCTTCCTCTCCTAGTTGCCTTTAGGGTAAAATAGATTTCTATACCCAACTAAGTGTTCATGTTCCTCCCTTTTTAGCCAACTTCAATGAAAGGAAGGTTCATGTGCTTTCCCCTCTCCCATCTTCTCTTCCACTTTAAAAGCTCTTTCCTACCTTTTTTATGCCAGATACTTGATCCCACTCAACCTTTCTCTTTTCTCCCAGGTCAGCCTGCTTTTTCATCCCTCAATTTTTGTTTTTAATAATCATCCCATCATATTCAACTCACATCCATGATCTCTATATATACTCCTTCTGTTTTAACAATGAGAAAGTATCACCTTCCAATATAGAAATGTCAACCATTTATTGACTCCCTTCTGATTTCTTTGCTGTTTACCTTTTCATGCTTTTCTTGAGTCTTACATTTAAAAACCAAGTTTTTTATTCAACTGTAATCTTTTCATCAGGAATGCTTAAAAGGTACTTATTTCTTAAATATCCATTTTTCCCCTTAAAGATTATATTCAATTTTTTCTGGATAGGTCTAGGTATATATATATATATATATATATATATATATATATATATATATATTTGCTGAGGCAATTGGGGTTCAGTGACTTGCCCAGGTCCCACAGCTAGGAAATGTCTGAGGCCAGATTTGAACTCCGGTCCTTCTGATTTCAGGGCTGGTGCTCTGCCCACTGCGCCATCTTGCTGCCCCTGGACAGCTCTTTTTGAAGAAAGGTTTAAGAAAACAACCATGAGCCTAGAAAATTAAGAATGGAAATTTTGAAATTACCTGAGCCTTCTGGCAGGATGGCTGAGGGGATGAGCCTGCCGCCAGCTCCCCTTCCTCATCCACCACAACAGAGCAGGAAATAAGTCAAAGGAAGCAAGACAACAGACGGTGGAGAAACAAGGAGACCCACAAGGTTCCTGGCGTCATGAATAAATGCTATGGGATAAGAAAAATGCCCAGATGGGAACGGCTACAATAAAGGAAGCCCAGGAAAACAGGAGAGAGCTGCAGGAAGGCCCAGACTGGCTGCAAATCTTAATGAAAGAATAAAGGAAAGAAAGAACAAAATTACAGGGAATGTTGGGGGGAAATGATGGTTTAGAGCACCAGTGAGACGTTTTTAATAATACGCTCGGCCCGAAGAGACGGGAGCCCAACGTGCACAGCTGCACGAAGACAGCACAGTCAGAGGCACAGCTGGGCTGCCTACAAGCCCAAAAAGGGACCATGAAACCAGAGCTGGGGCCTCCAGAGGCTGGAATTCTACACTTCAGAAAATCACCGGAGAAAGTTGCCACTAGCAGCCTGAAGAGTTCCCAGGATGTGGGAACTACAGACCTCACGTCACTGGCTTTGTAGAAACTGCGGGGAGATATGGCTTGGAAATCATGTGGGAGGGGAGAGCTGGGGAAGGGCGAGGTAGGGAAAGAATAGAAAGGGATGAGTGTATTAAGGCCAGGGCCCACCAGCATCTGCATTCCAGGATCAAGATGAGGACCTGAGAAAGGAAAAGGAGAAACGACCCACCCCCCTGCCCCAGAGGGAACGCCTACATCAGGTGGGAATTTGGGTTGGAGGAAATAGAAGCTTTTTCCAGGCCCATCCTGGGAACATGACGACCCTTTCCTGATGCTAAAACATTGAGATGTCTGTCCTAGAGCATAGCATCATTGATTCCGATTGCCAAGATTCGAACCACTGCTGTGCATCAAAAGTGACTATATTTTAACAGAGAGAAGTAATTGATTATGGACACAGAAGCCGATTTATCCACCCCCACATTAGTAAGCGCCTTCTGTGTCCCAGGCACACAAGTAACTGCAAACAAGTACATTGACTTTAAAGAGACCTATTTTTTTTTTAAAGCTTTTTATTTTCAAAACATTTCAAAACACCATGTTTAATATATACTGGACTACTTGCCATCTAGGGAAGAGTGTGGGAGAAAGGGGGGAAAATTGGAACACAGGGTCTTGTCAGGGCTAATGTTGAAGAATTGTCCATGTGGATGTTGTGAAAAATAAAAAGTTTTCATTAAAAAAAATATGCACAGGTAATTTTTCAGCTTTGTCCCTTGCATAGCCTTGCTTCAGATTTCTCCCTTCTTGCCCCCACCCCTTCCCTTAGATAGCAAGCAATCCAATATCTTATACGTGTTAAAATATATCACAACAATCCATTTCCATCCCCCTCATAGTGGATCCTACTGTTCAACTAGCATCTCTTTCCCACTGCATCTGCATTTATGTCTAACTCCCATGCACAGGATTAGCTCCCTAGTGCCTTTGCATCTACTTACACATTTATACCTAGCACACAGAGAGCCTACTAATGGTCCCCATCTGGAAGAAATGAAGCGCGTCCTTCTTACAGCTGAGGAATGGGCATGCGTCAGCTACAGACCCGGGCACAGAGGCCTGAGATAAGGCTCCAAGGGAGGAGAATGGGGGTGGAACTGGGGGAAATCAGTCCTCGGGCACCAACCGGTCCCCACTGTAAAAACGATCTGGCCCAGCGGCCCATGGGATGGGCAACATGGTGGGGAAAGGGAGAGGGAAAGGAACTACTCCATCTAGAACCTGGACCAGAAGAACCGGTCTGCCATCTACCCCAGACCGGGGCTGACCCAGTGCTCATAAATCCGTCCCATGGGCCAGCCCGAGAGAGAATGCACCAAATGGCCCCATCTGGCCACAGCTTCTGAGCCCCGATCACCTGGAGACACAGAAGCAGAACCTGGGGAGGAAGCAACCGAGAGGGAAAAACAGGGGAGGGGAAGTAAGAAGGAAGGAGCCTGCCTGGCCCAGAGTGAAAGGCCCCCTCGCTTCTTGGGGTACCGCAGCTCTCAAAGCTGTGTCAGTAAGCTTAAGTCTTGTGTTCATGCCCCATGCCCCCCATTTTATGCCTGGTGTCCTCCCCTCCAGACAGACGCTCATGAAGGGATGAAACAAATGACCAAAAGGGCCGAGCCGCCTGTGGGAGGGAAGCCTGGGGTGGGCACCAGAGAGCTGCCCAGCCACTGCCAACATCCTCAACACATGAGAGGACCTGGGAGAACGTCCCTCATGTGAAAGGATCCTTGGGCCCTATGGAAGCGCAAGGGCAGGATACTCCCAGGGGAGAAGGCAGGGAAAGCCGTTATGGGTGCTGTGCTGGTGAGCCTGCAGACCCAAGCAGGGAACAGAGAAGGGGTGGGTGTCTATGTGGGAGTGAGTGTGTGTGTGTAAATGTCTCTGTGAGTGTGTGTGTAAATGTCTCTGTGAGTGTGTGTGTGTAAATGTCTGTGTGTGTGTGTAAATATCTCTGAATGTGTGTGTGTGTGTGTAAATGTCTCTGTGTGTATGTGTAAATGTCTCTGTGAGTGTGTGTGTGTGTAAATGTCTCTGTGTGTATGTGTAAATGTCTCTGTGAGTGTGTGTGTGTGTAAATGTCTCTGTGTGTATGTGTAAATGTCTCTGTGAGTGTGTGTGTGTGTGTAAATGTCTCTGTGAGTATGTGTGTGTGTAAATGTCTCTGTGTGTATGTGTAAATGTCTCTGTGAGTGTGTTGGGGGGGTCGGGAGTGTAAAGGGGGAGCAGGACTTGGGGACCAGCTTTGTCTTACTATATTTCAGCAAGAACTTAAGTGTTTACAAGGGGTGGAGCTGGGGGTGGGGAGGTGACAGGTGAAGGCCTGGGGACAGACAGACAAATGACGATCCCTGCCCTCGTGGAGGAGGCAGCACGCCACAACTCCCTACAGAAAGCCGGACATGGACAGCGGGAAGCTTGGGGCAGACTTTCTCTGGGCAGAGGAGACCCTGGCCCTGCTCCCGGCCCTGCTCCCAGGCCATCCCCCTGAGAACTGTACCCTCACCCCTGCGAGAGGGTCCTCATTTGGCCTGCAGCGCTCCCAGAAGAGCCAAAAGGGCCAGCGCCGGCTCCAGATGTGCCCCTTGGAATGGGAGCTCCTTGAGGCTGGAGTACCCCACACTAAATAACTGCCCGCATCTCTCTGAACTTTTCAGAAGTGACTGATTCGAGTGGAACAAACGGAGATAACCTAGGGACGATTTTCATCGGATTTCTGACACGGGCCAGTCCTAGAATCTCGCCCATCAGGAGGCAGAGTCAAGAAGAGGGAAGGTGGAGGAGATGATGCTGTCTGGACATCCCAGGTCCTTGCGCCTGGACTTCAGAAACATCATTTTTTTGCCTTGCCTTCTCCCAGACAGGCGCTTGTGGAACTCACAATCTGCTGCTGGGATGAGCCCATCCTCCTTCCCAACCCTCAATTCATTTATCAGGCTGGAATGTAAATGCGGGCAGTGAATGGCTGTCTCCACTCCCAGGATTTCCCGGCCTTCTCAGGAACCCCCACTGAGCTTCCTCAAAAAGGGAGCAACCCCTCCAATTCTCCACATCTGAAAACGGTTGCTCTGATATGGGAAATCCTGCATTTCTATAAAGAATATACACATTTTTTCCACACAAGTACATAATTGTTATAGCAACAAGTGGATCGGCCATTCTCACACTTGAACCAATCAGGGTTACTTAAACCAGACGGGTCTGACATTACCCAGATTTCTTTCTAGTAAATCCGAGGCCCTAGGAATGAATAAACAGGAATGAAGTAGGAAGGTGAAGTGTTCCTTCTTAAAGGAAATTCTGTAACATACACATCTGAGTTTCTTTCTAAGAAATTTGACCAATGATTCATACATTTGAAGAGTTCCACAGCTCTATTTTTTAGTCTTAAAAAATCCAAACACTACTGGGAAGCCTCACACAAAGATGGAGCAACAAAGAGAATGGGGGTGAGGAGGACAGGGCACCTGTTCCAAAGACCTTTTTAAAAGAAAATTCTTAACATAAACAGAATAAAGGGGCATTTTCAACAGGAAAAGAGATTTATATATGAAATTGCAAATGTCTATTATGTATAGGTATAGTTTGCCTTTCCTTTTAACTCTGAACATAAAACTTTCAAAGCTCTCCGGCTTTGTCTGTGTTTTCCCTCTGGCTTTCTGTCCTGTCCATGCATTTTTAAAAAAGGTTCCAATGCACCTTTATTAAAATTTTTATTTATTTTGTGTGGCAACGCCATACCTATTATCATTTCCCCATTTAAAAAATACATGCACAGTTAAGCAAAACAAATCCCCACAATGGCCACGTCCAAAACTGAATGTCTCATTTGTCCCTTGATTCAATCATCAATCAGGTGGTGGTTAGCTCTGTGAGTCCCTCCTCAGTCTTAGAGCAAAGACTCAAAGCTCAGAACCCCTGTCTCCCTCTCCGGCCTCCCTGCGTCTCCTGGCCCAGGACATCCACCTCTTCACTGACTACAGAATGGGCTGGGGGTGCTCTTTCCCTGCTCAGCTTCCCCCTCTGAGCCTCCCAGCTTCTCTGGCGTCCTTGAAGCCTCGGCTGAAATCCCGCCGTCTGCAAGAGGTCTCTCTCACTGCTCTGCCTTCCCTTGGAGATGACCTTCCAATCACGGTCTATACCTAGATGTACAGCATTTTGAGAGCAGGGACCTCTCTTCTCTCCCTCCTCCTTCCCCCTCATTCCTATTTTCCTCTCTTTCTGTCGTCACCCCTTCCTTCCTCTTCCCCCTTTTTTCCCTTCCCACTTTTCAGCTGTGACCACTAAGTATAAGAGAGGAAGAATAAGAACATTCCCACCGTATAATTCATTTGAGAGTCATAACAGAAATCATGCCCTTATGGAATTAGGCATGAATCCCAAAGAAAGATTTTTTCCATTTTATTGTTTTTATTATTCTTATCAGAATATAAAAAAAAGGAAAACAAAACAAAACATTGTCAAGTGCCCAGCAGAACATCAGGAAGGATTCAAAATATATAACAATAAATTACCAGTTCAAGAAAGGATATATAATAATAGAAGAAATGACATTCATGAGTGTCCCATTTCTTCTTTGCTTCCTTGTAGATTATTCTTTTGTTCTCTGTTGGGCACTTTTTTTACTTTGGTTTTTTTCCACTTCATTCCCCCCAACTCTCCCAAGCAGGCTGCAGTTAAGCACAGATATATTCCTCCCCCACCCTGTGTTTCCCTATCCACCCATTCCTCCTCCTTTATTACTTTATAGATTTGGGTGGGGGGGGGGGCCTATACCCTTTGTGGTATATATGTAGTATTGCCTATTAAACCCATTCCCGATGTAAGTTAAGTTTTCAGAACAAAGAGTCCTCCTTCTTCCTCTAATACTGCTATGTTTATCCTTCCTCTGTACCACATTTGTATAAAATAATTATTACTTTTTTATGATATTCTTTACATTTATTTTTTCATAATTATTACTTTTAACTCTGCCTCAATTTTTCTTTTGGGCTGCCCTATTGTTGATGTCAATCTTAAACATATAGGTAGATTTTCATATTAAAAAGCACAAACAATTTGTCCATGTTAAGTTCCTTGAAACTGATCTTGCATATCTGGTCTTATATGTTAAATTTTTTATTGAGTTCAGATTTGGTTGAAAGTCCTGAAAATCTGCAAGTTTGCTGAAGGTCCATTTTTTTTCCATCCAATATTATGGATAATTCTGCTGGATATGATATTTTGAGCTGTAGACCTAGTTCTTTGAATTACCAGCATATGTGATTCCAGGATCTGCGATCTTTTATTGTAGCTGCTGCTAAGTCCCGTACAATTCTAATTGTAACTCCAACACATTTGAATTTTTTTTGTTTCTTGAAGAGCTTTTGAAAATTTGGCAATAACATTCCCATGTGTTTTCCACAAAGGATCTCTTTGAGGTCTGATCAGTGGACTTTTTCTATTTCTACTTCCCCTCATATTCTATTCCTCCCTAGACAATTTTCTAGGTTTATTCCTCGCATTATTGTGTCAAGCTTCTTTTTTTTTATTATAGTTTTCAGGTGGTCTAATTATTCTATTTTTTTCAGATTTGTTGTTTTTCTTACGTTTCACATTCCATTTTATTTTTTCATTTTTTATATTCTGTTTTGTTATTCCTTGGTCTCTCATAGCTTCACTCAGTCCCCCTTACCCTATTCTAAGTTTCAAGGAGTTATTTTTGTCTTTGAGACACTGTATCTCCTTTTTTAATTGGTTAACTTTTCTTTTCATATCTTAATTTTAGTTTTTTCTTGGATGGTTTTTTTTTTTCTTAATTTTTCCTTAATGTTTCTCCTCTGATTTTTCAATTCTTTCTTGAATTCTTCTATAAATTCTCTTTGGACACTGATTATTCCCCAGCCTGGGGTCCTTCTTCTGATCTTCTGAGGACCCCTATTCTGTCCCAAGTCCTCGTGATCTTTCACCTGAAGCTCAGTCTGGAGAGCTTGACATTTACTCTACTTGACATTTACATAAAAGAAATACATTTACTTTCCCAGAATCTTCCTCCAGATTTTTTTTAAAATTCTGAATTTAAAACAAAATAAAATGCACATTTTCATATACAAAGTAAAACCAGAAAAATGGGACTGTGCTTATACAACTGTGAATCTCTATGACCCACAGCTTCCTCTGAGTTCTTAAAGATGGTCTCAGATCAAATGTGTCCCTCCAACGCCAGCCTGCTCACAGGCAACTCTGCCTGGCCAGGCCTTCTGGTCATTCTTTGCTTGGCATTTAAAAAAATGCCTCACCAGGCCTCTAAGCTTCGTTTTCTTCTGCCTCTGCTACTTCCAACCTCCTTCCTGCTAAAAGAGGGTCTAGAGCATGGGATGGGGAGGGGGGGAAGATAAAGGCCCTTTCGACTAACAAGCAGAGTTAAGGCCGAGGCGTGTTCCCTCTGGTGCTGACAGCCAGCACCTGCTGCATCCTGTGGCCCAAGGACCCGACTTCTCCAGCAGGAGAGTCTCGAGAACACGCCAACGAGCTACCTGCAACAGGTTAATACTGAAAGCAGGAAGGCCCTTGGGAAGGGGGCCTGTGGATGGGGACCAGAAGGTGGGGAGGGGGAGGGAGAGCGTGGCAGGCACGGAGACCCAGAGTGAGGCTCTACAAGTCATGAGTGATGGGCCGGGATTCCAACCCAGCAGAGCTGAGCTCCAAATCCAGAGCTTTTCTGCTGAATCATAATGACCTTGGGACCTCCTAAGGACATTCCAAAAAGGAGCTTGGCCAGCGACTTGGGGTCTTCCAGTCAATGCACAGAAAGACTCTTCTATTGCCGAAGGAATGAGCAGGAGGTAAGTTCAAGTTTGTTACTTTATTTTTCAAAGAAATTAAACAAGAACTGACAACATTTTTTTTAAAAGCCCAAAGAAGGGAAAAGCTAAAGCTAAAAACAATTTTTTAAAAAGGGGAGGGGGATGAAGCCTGAGACCAATATGGTGGGAAAAATATCTTTCTGATGTAAAATTACAGATTGCTAAGAATTCTTTATGCAAAATTCTATCTTTGCAGAACATTTAAATATTTTTTCTAGGCCCTTTAAAAAATGTACAGGATTCACTATCTGCTATCCCAGCTACAATCTGCTATGGGTATATCAAGTCCTCAAAGCTGGGAAAAACTGAACAGAAGAGTAAACTGAGGCCCAAAGCCTTAGGGCCTTGTCCTGAGTCCTGAGTGGCAAGCAGCAGTGCCAGAAATGAAAATCAGTATTCCTCTCCCCACTCCAAGCTGACCTTTCAAGTAGAGAGTGTTTTTCCACCTCATCAAGTCAGTGGGTTATAAACACATCATTCCAATGACTTGGCCTTTATAGAAAATATTTGTGGGTTTTTTTCTGATGATTTATGATTCCCAAGAGAACGAATCCCAGTACTTAACCTTTTTGTTTCTTAGCAGACCCTCTCAAGCTCTCCTCTTCCCTTGACTCTTACAGCAGCCTCCATGCTTTCCTCTCTCCTAAAACACAGTTCTAACTAGATAGCTTAAGAATCATCAGTGGCTCCCTATTGCTCTCACTCTTTCACTTAGCACTAAAAGCTCTTAACCCTCCCCAGCTGGACTTCCAAACTGGATTCATCTCACTTTCCTTCAGGCCTTGATGTTCATCCTCCCACCATGAGCTGGCACAGTCTGTTCTGTGGGCCCAGTGTGCCCCCCTTCACACCCCCACCTCTGCCTCCTGGATTCCCTGCTTCCTTCAAGGCTCAGTTTGAAGGCCCCTGCCATGGAGAGCCTTCCTGACGCTCCTACTCATTAGTCCTCTTTTCTCTCTTTAGACTATTTTCTATTTGCCTTTCCCATTTACCAGAAGAACATTAGTTCCTTGAGCAATTTGGAACGATACCCAAAGGGCTGTCAAACTGTGCCTTCCCTCTGATCCAGCAGTGTCTCTATTGGGTCTGTGTCCCAAAGAGATCTTAAATGAAGGAAAGGGACCCACGTGTACAAAAATGTTTGTGGCAGCCCCTTGTGTAGTAGCAAGAAACTAGAAACTGAGTGGATGCCCAGCAGTGGGAGAATGTTTGAATAAGTGAGGGGATATGGATGTTATGGAATATCATTGTACTGTAAGAAACAACCAGCACGATGACTTCAGAAAGGCCTGGAGAGACTGACATGAACTGATGCTGAGGGAAATGAGGAGGACCAGGAGAACATTATACACGGCAACAAGAAAATTATGTGACAGTCAACCACGAAGGACTTGGCTCTTTTTAACAATAAGGTGATTCACACCAGTTCCAACAGACTGGTGATGGAGAGAGCCATCTGCACCCAGAGAGCTCTATGGGGACTGAATGTGGATCACAACACAGCATTTTCATTTTTTTTATTACTGTTTGCTTGGCTTTTGTTTCCTTTCTCATTTTTTCCCCCTTTCTGATCTGATTTTTCTTAGGCAGCAAGAGAATTGTGGAAATGCGTAGAGAAGAATTGCACATGGATTGCCTGCTATCTGGGGGGCAAGGAAGGGAAGGAGAAAAAACATTTGGAGCACAAAGTTTTGCAAGGGTGAATGTTGAAAACTAAACCCTAGTTTAGCTAACTAACTAAACTAGCTAATGATGGTCTAGTCTGCTAGACTAGACTTCAAAAATAAAAAGCTTTAAAAGAAAGAAACCAACTCCTTGAGGGTAGGGGTTCGCTTCTCCCCGGGGGTGTTCATTGCCTCACCTGACCAGGTGCACACTTCCGAGCACCCGGCTGCCCCCCAAAGCCCAGCCCAACCCCCAAAGACAAAGCTTTATTACCAGTAGGATGAACATCCCCAAAGGACCTCCCAGCGTGTCTGGCGTCACTGGCCAACGCACGGGACAGGGCAGCTTTGACTGACCACCTGAGAGCTAGGCTTTCCACTTCCTCTGGGCTCCTCAGCATGTGTAGTATTCACAGTGCCCCGGAAGCACAAGTCCTTCATACCATAGTAGGCTATCTTCCAAAACAACCACTCACCTGGAGACCAATCTTCTGGCCCCAACCCTCTCCAAGCCAAATTCAACGAGCAGGTGTCCTATTGAGAGGGCCACAGTTTACCCCCCAACTGGGCCAAGGGATGCACCAGAGTGTCTGCTCTGTTGTCAGAATCTCAGAAAGTCGAGAAGGAGGAGGAGGAAGAAGAGGAGGAAAGGAACAAATATTTATTAAGTACCTCCCATGTGCCAGATGCTGTGCTAAAGGTAGAAAGAATAGGAGCAGAAGGGGATCCAAACTCAGAATGTGGTGGTGAATAGACTAGAGTCCCTCCTACTTCTCATCAGACCAAGGAACTCAAAACTTATATTGCAGGCTGGTTTTAAGGAAACAGCCCTCATCTACTTGGATGACTGTATAAATCTTTGTTCCTCTCCACAAAAACCTGCTAATCTGTTCATTCACCTGAACAAAGCCTAAAGGGCTGGTCCATGTACTCCCAATGGATGCCAGCTCTGGACCAGCGCCATTAGCCCGTAAATACAATCTTTTCCTCCACTCATTTTGCCTCCAGCTCAAATGTTATTCAGCTTTTATTCGAACAGGACACTCATTTCTCTTTCCACTTTGATATTTCCCAAATGTCTCCTGAAATGCATCTTCCATCACATTCTCAGGGCTCCTCCTCCTGGGTAAATCTCTCTGTCTTCAGTATATTTCTAACATTATGGCTCAGTTCTTTCTATTCACTTTTTTCTCCCTTCTTCTGGTCTTGAATTTTTCTTCCTCAAACCTTTGGGTTCCTTGTGGAACCAGTGGCAGGCAGGGGAGAAGCCCAATGGCCAAGGAATCAGAAATTCTGACTTGGATTCCCTCTGTGCTGCTCTCTACCTCCTTGCTCTTCCATTCTCTCTGGAAAAATGAGGATATCAGACTAGACCATCTTTAGCTAGTGCCCTGTGCAGAGCTAAACTGCTAAGCAACATCCAATCCTTACAGTTCTAAATTAGAGGGAATTTTTCCTGTTAGAATTTGCCACTTTTCTTCCCCTATCTTTTCCACCAAAAGCTAAAAGTCCCTGCTTGCACCCCCTGAGATAATCCCCCAGGTTACCCCAAAATCACTGCCTCCCTCCTCTGCCAAGCATTATCTCAGGGACAAGCTCGCTGGCTTAGAACCAGAACAGATCCCAGGAGAGCCAAGGCCAGCTCCCCAACTCATGCGGCAGGGAGCTCCAAGCTGATTTGAGATTTTCATATTCCATTTCTTAGAAGAAACACTTCACTTTTGTGTACTAACATATCACCAGAATTTAGCATGTGAGTGTAAGGGGGGGGGGGGAATAGTCAAAGATGCACAACCAATCACATCTTCTCTCCTTAAGTGTTTTAAAGAGATTTTCCTCCATTAAAATCAAATCAACTACCTTCCGACTAATTTTCTACTCTGTCATTTTTCAATGTCAATTGAAAAAAGTCTCTGTCAATTTTTCTATCCTTTCAAGGCACTAAAGTCAGAGAACAAGTTGGGATGAATTGTGTAAAATGCAAAGGCTAAATAAAACAGAAGCACTTTCCCCCAAAACCATGAGTTTGAGGAGAATGTAAATAGCAGAGGGGCTCTGGCTGGCCATCAAATCAAAGAGCTAAAGTGATTCCCAGCGTCCCGAGTTGACTGGGACAGCATCTCCTCCACAGAATCCAAGTCTGATGGTGAAGCACAAGATATTTTTTACAGCTCCAATCCCCCATTTTATTGATGGGGAAATGAATCCTGATGAGGGAAGGCCTGCAAAGAGTCTGTGAACTGTGTAGCTAAACAATGTCCTCGTTGGGACTAAATCCTAGGCCTCAGTCTCCGGGCACAGTGACCATCCCACTGGATGCTACCCGGTCTCTTGACCTGAGTGTCATTCTGTAAATGGAGCGTGGAATTACAGTGGGTTTCCTGATAAATAGCAGGGTTGTTAGTCATTGGATGCTAATTATGTTTGAAAACTTTCCCACCAAAAGATTGGCCCAAAAATGGTTCCTCTTGTCCATCTTTCCTACTGAATGCTGGTCCAAGGCTGGCTTTACCTGGAGCGAGGGGAGATTTCTGTCCTCGGGGACTAGTTCCATGCTGAAGATATTTCAATCTTTCTTTCCACAGCACCTTTCTGTGATCAGTATTTTTAGCTCATTGTTTTCTATTTTGGCAGCTTAGAAACTGCAGTATGTAATTTGACCTCCAGCTTCATATTTCTTCTTAAAAGTGAATACAATGTCCTGTTTATAATAATAAAATCACAAGTTGGCAGGTCCACACCAAATGGAAAAAAAGAGAAAGCAATTGGAAAATTTAGAGCCAGCAGTTTTAAGTGCCAAGTTTCACATGTGTAATGGTCCAGGGGAGGTCACTGGGCTCCCTTTTTTATTAAGCAAATGGTGAAGAAATAGATATCCACCAGTCTTTCCAGGTCAGACTATAGAAACCATCTCCACTCCACAATAAGGTTTATGGCTCTCCAGAAAAGTGACGTGATCCAATTTTCCACTGTAATGCTAACAATAGGAGACAGGCAAAAAGCAGCTTTGCTTTAGGAGGCCGGGGCTTTTCTTCTACCTCCAATATTTCGGCTTTCTTAGTCTGCTGTGATCTGGTTTTCCTGGCTTTGACTTCCCATCCCAATTTAGCCATAAAGGAAACAGAAAGATATGAATACAATTGGAAACATTTGGAACAGGTTTCACAAATCACTTTGGGGTTTCTCTGGTTCTTGGTGAAACCCCTCTAAATAATCTCCTTGGTGACGGCTCCTTTCCGGCTCCCCAGAAGTCAGGGCCACGGAATGGATGCAGCTTTTCTTTACCTCCGGCGCTTTGCTGCAGACCTGCAAACAGGGAAGGCCAACGGAAGAGCGGAGCCGAGGGGCCCAAAAAACGGTGCTCACGCGAGGAGCCACAGAGCCGCTCGAGAATGCCCCAGAGATTTCACACCAAGCTCAGTGCTCAAAAATTGCTAACCAACCACTTTTCTCTTCAAAATAAACACCTTTTTTCTTCTCAACTTCAGTTTGCAAAATATTGCCCCAATTCCACTGGACAAAAAAGCTGGAATTTTACTGACATAATTGGATTATGAGGTTTAAAGATTGATGGAACTTTTCTGTTCCAAATATAATTGTTCAAATACCAAACCCAAACTAGCGGCATAAAGAGCTGCTCTTACCTAACCTGGGCCAGAGTAATAGGCCAGGGCTTCCAGGGGACGTAACCCAGGGTAAAGAGTCAGAAGGCTACTGGGAAAGTCAAGAACCTTCGATTCCCATCCCAGTCTTTGGGAAGCTCAAGGTCCGCCCTGGGGGACCATGGGCAGGGTCTGTCAAAGGAAGAAGCTTAGTACAATGGTTCCAAAGGACACTGTCTCCTTCAGATTAACAGAACCCACCTCCCAGGCTCTCTCTTCCTTCGCCACTAAGAACGAGGCAACCTCTAGCTTCATGTCCTCCACATCAACAAACTGAAGCTGGGGCTTAGGAAGATATAACCAACAAAATAAATTAATGGAGACTCAGAAAATCACAAAAGCTTGTGGTAACATAAACAGTAATTAGTTCTCCAGAGCAGGAGGATGGAGGCAAAAAACCCACAAGACACAAAGAAAATCCAGAAATCATTTCCCTGAGAGCCAGCAGACGGAGCACACATTCAAGCGGCCCTGGGATGCTTAGATTCAGTTCCTGCGACTTGTTAGGGACATTCGGGCATGGGAACCAGGCTGGCCTGGAGAAGCACGGGGAGCTCTCTTCCCACCCGAAGACTTTAGATGCCGAGCTTTTGGGGAGAGCGTGAGGAGAAGGGCAGTAAATGGGCCCAATCCACAAACAGGTGATCAGCCTTGTTTCCGAGCCCCGGTGGGGCCACCCTCTCCATGCAGAGCCATAACACAGGCCTTAGGAACCAATTCACAGGCCCAAGGTGGGCCCTGCCGCTCACCATCACACAAACACCCAGCGGGGGCAGAGCCCCAAATTTCTAGGTCTCTGGCCTAGGGCCTGCATCACAAGCAAAAGCCAGGGAGAAGGGGGCAAAAGGGCCACTCCCCCATCAGCCAGCACGGTTCTGGGGGACCGGGACACAAGGACAAGCAGCAAGGGGGGAGCAGATGAGGAGAATCAGCCAAGAAAGTGCACTTTTAACCTGCCCCAAGGTAACCAAGCAGCTTTCCTTCCGACTTCAGGAGAGTCACATGAAGAGAAAGTTTCCCGTCTTTACCTGCAAACCAACCAACCAGGTCCATACCTCCCTCCCCCTCCCTGAGCAGCAGGGCAGGGATCAGGCAGGTGGGGGAGGGAGAGAAAACAGGCTCTACTTTATCCCACTGGCGGCTATATCTGTAATCTTCCCTTCCAGGAAGACTAGAATTAGACAGTCTTTGGATAATTACGTGTTCTGCCCAAATCCACTTTCAAATAAACAATTAACAACTTCAAGAGACTGCAGAAATACAGACAGGCTTCCAACATTCGGGACCCTGGGTTCCATAGAACCTGGGAACTAGAGACCAGAGCTGCACCCCCATCCGCCATGGCAGACTCTGCCCCAGCCTGAGGGAAGGCTCAGATCCCCAAGTCTAACGGATGGCTGGAGACTCCTCGGATCTTTGGATTCTTCTCAGGAAAAGAGAACAGCTCTCCAGGTCACCCGCACTGAGAAGGCCCAGCTCAGAGCCCTCCTCTGACCGATCACCCGTTGAGTCTTCCTTCCCTCCTCGGCCATTCCCAGGTTCACCTTTAAGCCGGTGAGGCTCCAGGAGGGCGGAGGCCTGTCCCTGTGAACGCTGTTCCTCTCTCTGGTCCTTGGAGGGCGACCAGCACAAGCTGAGTGGGGGCCCAGGCCCTTGTTCTCCCCCTTCGAAGCTGCCCCCAGAGACCGAGAATCCAAGATCCCAATGTCCTCACTGGTGGCTGACAACCAAAACCGCTGCTTTTCAGGCCTGGCGGCTCTTCCGTGAACAATTAACATCAGGCCTGATTCTTCCACAGAGATGACTGTCCCATGGCTCCTGGGAGGGGCTGCCACAGGTATCATTCTCCCCACTTTGCAGATGAGGAAACTGAGCTCCCGTGGCTGCTCAGCCTCTGCTCCCCCATCACTCGGCATTGATAATGCTTAGTTTCCAAAGGGCAATGAGAGGACCAGGGGAAAGAGAAGAGGGCCCTGTGACCAGAAGTCCCCCTGTACCCCTGGAGAGTCCCCAAGGAGACTGGAACCTGACCCCAGGAACCCCGCCATCCCTGCGTCTGGGGGCGATCCCCCAAGTTACAGAGCCTGGGCCTTTGCCCAAGGCTGCCTTCTTTTGGAAACGGCCGCTGGGCACCCTGACCTTCGTCCAGTCAGGGCCATTTCCCACGGGGCTTGATCGGTGCATGCCGTGCTCATGAGTAGGCTCCAGTGGCGCAGGCACAAGTCTGCACAGGGCCTGGCACGGACAGTCCCTGCCAACCGACCGGCTGATGGCACCAGGCGCAGACACCCAAGGGGTTCCGTGAGCAGACCTGGCAAAGTGCCCTCAGACAGGGGAGGGCCTGGAGGCTGGCGGCCCCTTCCTTCACGCTGGGCCGGACACCCAGAACAGACACCATTTCAGGTCTGTCTTTTCCCCTCCTACTTCCAGGGAAGTCGGTACTTTCTAGACCAAAATTTGGCCTTATCCCTTTGCCCCCCAAACCACCAGCACACCCCATCCCTGTGCCATCAGCAGTTGCCTCGCCCTACACAGCCTCCTCGCCCGAGTGGTGAAGGACATTTCAGTCCAGCCCCTTCCTCAGGCTTCACCTGCTCAGGTACCTTTCCCTCTGCAGCTCCCCCACCTCCTGGCTCCATCTGATAAACCCCTTTTTCCGTTAGACTGAAAGTGCCTTTAGAGCAGATCTGTGTCTGCTGGTCTCTGGAGAGGTCCCTCCCGGCCTTTCTTCCCTGCCCGCCTCCGCCCCAGATGCAGAAGCCCCAGGCTAAGCCGTGACTGCCATCAGCCACTGCCCCATCCAGCCTCATTCTTCCTCCCTGACAGGGGGGGTTGGGGACCGCTGCACCACAACAAGGTTGCTCTCCATTACTGCACACTGAAATACTGGGGACTTTTTCCATCTCCCAAGCCCTTTTCCTATTCTGTTTTAGCTTCATTGTGCCCAGATTTAGGACCTCCAGGATGAAAGCTGGAAGGAGCTTCTCTTCAAGATGAGCAAACAGGCCGGAGAGGGGGGCTGCTGCCCAAGGTCCCAGCGGTCACCAAAGGCAGGGTCAGGATTTGAAATCCCAGGCTCCTGCCCCCTCCAGCATCTTTGCCTGTGTTCTTCCCAAATGCTTCTGGGCTAACGAATGCCTTCTGGCTAAGGGGGGCAGCGCCATTGCCTCGTCCTTACGCCACCTCTCCCAGAAGGAGGCACCTTCCTCTGGGCCGCCCAGATCCCTCCCGTGCCTTCTGATAAGACTATTTCTTGGTGGGTGGGTTTCTGAAGTTTCTTTTCAGGATAGTTGCAGAGTAATGGTATTTGGGGAGTTTTCCCCTTGCCATTTTGGGGGGGGGGGGAACGAGGCTATTAAAGGAACTTAACCTGCCCCACGAAAACATTTCAGGCTGTCAACGGTCCAAGGATTGTTCTTGCTGGCAGTCTCGGCAACCATGCCTCCAATGAATCAGAGGAGGACTTTGTTTCCAAGACAACTGTGTAATTTCTTCATTCTTGCTAAGGAAAACTGTGGCAGCCGATTAGCCTAGGATGGAGTAGGGAGAGAGCAATTCTGGGACTCGAGCTGGCAGCTCCTGCATCTGAGTGTCATTTCCCTTACCTGGATTTAACCTATCCCAAGTAAGAAAACTAGTCTTTGCAAACAAAAACAAGGCGGTCAAAAATTAAATGTTTGTTATCTATTATGTGGGGGAGAAATCATTCAAGAAGCACTTATTAAGCACCTCCTACGCTCCAGGCACTGGAGCCCGAGTAGCAGGCAAAGAGCATCCCTGCCCTTTAGGAGCTTACAGTCAAATACTTGTGTTCCAGGCAGCTCCCCACAGGACAAACAGGGACCATCAGCAGGTGGAGGCCCGGGTTACGGGGGCATCTGCTAAGGGGGGGACTTTAGCTACAACACCAGGGGGGCCAGGAAGGTCAAAGGGCAGGTGGGAGGCCCAGACCAAGGGCCTTGTCCCTTCAATGCCAGAAGAGAGCATGGAAAGGAGGAAGGAGAAGAGTGCCCGGGGGATGGAGGGCTCCGAATGCCAGGCATACAGGAAAGAACAAACAGAGGCTGCAGGGTCCCCCATTTCCTATTTGGGAAGAGAAACTAGGAAGGAGACTGGGAGAAGGACCAGAGGGTCAGGGTCCCCACGGTGCTCCGAGGAGGCGAGCAGGGTGTCTGAAGGCCCCAGGGCCCAGGAACTTCTCTCAAACACATGATAAATGGTGCATGGAAGCCCAGCTGGAATCTCCTGTCTAACCGGCCGAGGGGATCGGCAGAGCTTGCCTGGAAGTTGGAGTGGGCTTAGGACTGCGGGGCTCAGGGGTGAACTCGTGACCCGTGGCCCTCCCCCTGTGGGACCCTTCCTCTCCCCCCAAGAGTGACCTCAGAGGGGCTGCACTTTCCTTGTGGGGGCAGGAGGAGAGGGGGAGAGCTCATTTCCTCCCTCAGCCCTCAGAAGTCACGAGAGGGGAGCACTTGAGCGCAAGGCCACTGGCAAGCATCTCCTCCCCAGGCTCAGGGCGCTCGGCCGCGGTGCCCCGGAGAACATCGCCCCTGGCTTCCTACTCGGAGCCATCCTCTCTCTCCCCAAGATGACTCCCAGGCTGGCATAAGCACAAGCGGTCAGAGATAAACCGGACAATGAAGCCAGGATTCACCCCTGCGAGCTCCAGGCCAGCGGCTCCAGCAATCTGAGGCAACAATGAGGGGAGGGAGGGAAGGCCAGGCGGGGCGGACAGAAGGCTGTGCCGGGGGCTCCTCGGGCTTTTCCCCCGCCATGTGCAAAGGACGACGGCTGCCCCGGTGTCCCCAAACATGGCCGCCTCCCTCAGACGTCACTCTCTGACACATTGTTTCTGCCGACGCTGCTAACATCACGAGCCCCGGGACAGCCCCTTACTTTTTATTTTCCTGAGCACTGTGCGTCACCTCATTCAGGCCGCACAGCGCTCTGCACACAGGAGGCTCGGCAGTGACATGGCGCTGGTTTTGCCTGGATGCAGACTCCGGGCCATCTCTAGGGTTAGGGTTCAGTTTACCAGAAGCTGAAATGAGTTTTTAAAGAGGTTCCCATTAAGGGAAGAGCAAAGTACCGAGCGGCGGCAGAAGCAGTGTTCCCAGCGCTGGGACCAGTCAGGAGGCCCCCAGCCCCTCCTGACTCCGCAGGCCGCGGATCCGACCCATCGCTCCCCACCGACACAGGGCCCAGCCAAGCCCTCCACGGCGCCAAAGTCAAAGTGGCTCTGGGATCCTCTGAGCAGGGCAAGTCCACTGGCAGGAATGGGGAAAGTGGAGAGAGTAATCTCACTCATCTCCTTTCTTAGGGATCCCCGGGCCTTTTCTCTCCACTTCTCTTGGAACCTCACCCTCTCACAGGGGCCGAACCATCATCTCTATGCAAAGGGCTCCTTCACCTAGAGCTGCAGCCACCGCCACCAGGGCACATTCCCCACCAGACCTACCACGGCCACCTCCACACTGGGTCTGGAGATCTTTTCCCTAGCACCAGCTCCTCTGCCAGACCTCCCTCCTCTCCTGGAGGGAACCCCCTGTTTTATTTTCCGGAATCGTGCTCCCCCCATGTCCCACCACTTGTAGGTCCATGAAACCCCTTGCCCCCATACCCCTGTCTCTGCTCACATGCCCCTGCTCATCCCCAGACTACCACTGGCTCCTTCCAGCCTCCCCTTCTCCCTCCCCAGTGCATCTCGGGACAGGCAGGTCTGACCCCGTCATTCCCCAGGGACTGTTGCCTCTGGCATCAAACAGACTCCTCTGACCCTTCCAGCTCTTTACAGCTAGGATCCAAATAAAGCTAAAAAAGCTCTATTATAAATTAATTTCTGAATAAGAAGCTTTAATAATAATAAAAAAGAAGTGAAAGCAAATGAACTAAAAGGCTGGGCAGCTTGGAAATGCTCTGAGAGCCATCAGCACGCTGGGAACTGAGTATGAGTCACAACATAGCATCCTCACTCTCCTTGTTGCTGTTTGCTTGTTTTTTGTTTTCTTTCTGATTTTTTTTTCCTTTCTGATCTGATTTTTCTTGCACAGCAAGAGAACTGTACAAATATGTTTACATATATTGGATTTAAAATATATTTTAACATGTTTAACATATATTGGATTGCCCCTAAATGGCAAGGGGACAGGGTGGGGGAAAGGAGGGGAAAATCTGAAACATGAGGCCATGCAAGGGTCAATGTGGAAAAATTATCCATGTATATTTTTTGAAAATAAAAAACTTTAATAAAAAAGGGAAAAGATTAATTTCTGTTCTACATACTACAGAATCAACTGGGTCTTCTTACTGTTTCTCACACATGACACTCCATTTTCCAGGACTTAACAGTGACTGAGACACAGTAAGTGCTTAATAAGTGCTAGCTGACTAATTTATCTTTACTCTCTTCCCAGAATTCCTTCCTTCCTCACCTCTGCCTCTTAGAAACCTTTCTATCCAATAAAACTCAGCTCCATCAGAAATCCATGTGAACTTTCTTGAGAGTCACAGCTGCCAGTGTCCTCCTCCTAAAATCACTCTGACTATATATTTTCTAAACACTCCTTCATTTACATCTTGTTTTCCCCAAGTGGAATAGAAGCTCCTACCCCAAACAGAATAGGGACTCTCTCTCTCTCTCTCTCTCTCAAGGCCCCCAAAGCCTAGCACAGCACCTAATACGGAGAAGACACTTAAGGAGTGCCTGCTGCCTGACTGATTCTTGACAGTGAGACTGTCCTGGGAATTGGGGGCCATTTGGCAACTGGACCCCAACAGCCCATCTTGAGGAGATGACAGCAGATAAACAATGACAGTCAGGTCCAATATGGGCCGAAGCATTCACAGCAGCCCTTTTGTGATGGCAAAGAACTGGAACTGAAAGGAGTCCACACTGACTATAGAATGAGAGACAAAGGGAAATGCAACAGAATGTCCTTGGAACAAGAAAGTCTGAGAAACATGGAAGATCTGCATGAGGTGACGCACAGCGAAGTGAGCAGAACCAAGAGAACTCACAGACACAATGATTACGCTAATGTGGCTGCGAATGACACGCAACAACCAAACTCAATCCCAAAGAACAATCAAACCCAGCCCCTCTACAAAAAGAGGCAAATGACTGCCAAGGGTAGAGAGCCGCATTGCATCATGGGCTTTTCTTTTTTAATTAGTTGTGTTTTTTTGTTACAAAGGAAGAATTCAGACCGAGAGAGGAGATGAGATAATATCCAGAAATAGCTTTGAAATAAAAATTAAAAGTCTCAATACAACTTATCACAAAAGGAAAAAGAAAGAAGTAGAAACTAGTGATGATCCCTATTTTGAACCATTAGTTTTCACCCTCTGAAAAGGCGCAAATTCTCAGGTCTGAGCAGGGTGCCATGGGAGAACAAGCCTGGAGGAGATGACCAGAAGGTCAAAGCCACAATTCTGCCCTGACCACCTACTAGCTGGGTGGCTCTGGGCAAGCTCCTTCACCTAAAATTTCTGCCTTGATTTCTTAAATGGATTTAAAATAATATAAATTAAGGTAATTATGCTGCTGTGCCCCATCTCCCTGAGTGACTATAAAGGTGAAATAATCCAACAGTAACAAAGATTACTTTTCTAGACAAGAGATAAGGAAGCATCTCCTTTTCACACTGGACCACCACAGCTCTGACATGGGGCTCGTGCCCAGGCCCCAGTGGGGACAAGCAGCTTCTGCCAAGAGGGGGAAGCTTCAAACACAGGCCTACCTGCCCTCAGAGAAGCCCAGAACCAGACAAGGGGCTAATAGGGAATTACTTTTGGTGGCGTGGAGCTTGGCCATTCATGAATCCACCCCCTAAGCCAGTCTCTGTTGGGAGAAGCCCACCTCTCTCACTCTTTTAAAGGATTTCTCTTCTCTAAAGAAATCCACACAGGCCAAAAACCAGGACGATTCCTAAGAGACAGAGAGGAAGAAGGAGAAGCAGGAGAGAGCAGGAGTTTTTCCCTTCTCCATTCAATAATGGACACGGAGAGTTCACGGAACAATGTGTTCCCTAAGGTAGGACGGGGCGTCTGCGAGTCCAGAAGCTCTCTCATACATCAAGACTTGAGGATAAAAGCTGACAATGGCACTGGACTGTTTGAGAAGTTTCTTGGTTCTAACCATCCCCAAATGGGGCCCAAAATGAGTGCCAGGACTGAAACCAAATTAGGAGGAGAAATATCAGAAAAGTAATTCCATCCCACAATGAAGAAACATCTTCAAAGAAGACATCATTATAAAAACACCACAGAAGTATTTTCCCGTCCATTCCAGACCTCACAGTGACGCTCGGAGAAGAGGCTCCAAGCATGAATCCTTGAATCCCGGCTTGGCCACGGAGAGGTCCCCCGAAAGGGAAGCTTCCAGCCCCAGCCCAGGGTAATAACCCCTTCCTTACTCTGTCCGTTTACAAAGCAAGGCCACAGGCATTATCTCCGTGGATCCGCCCAAGAAACCTGGCAGCTAAGCACGGCAGATAGGATTGCCTCCCACCCAACCGGATTTCTTTTTTAATAGGTAAATGAAAGGAAACTCAGAGGACTATGATCTCATTGGAGCCTGAGTTCTAGGTCCCAGAATACAGCAGCTCTCGCTGCAAAGCAATCCCCCTAATTGGGAGGAAAGGAAACCCAAGGTCTATCTATCTGTAATAGATACTCCCTGAACTGAACTGAATTAGGGTGGGATTGGGGAGAGAGGAGTGAGAAGGGACTGGGGGCAGAGAGGAAACAATCATCACACAGAAAAGGAAAACCCAGAGAGCTTACCTTAAATCTCTTCTCTTGTTGAGCTCTTCAGGTGGGATGGTCCAAGGAAGGGACTGTGGGAGACATCCCAGAACTTCTGGGGAGAAATCAGCGAAATCCACCCCGTACTCCATCAGGATCCCCTCTGTTTCAGGCTCAATCTCGCCAGCCTGGCCCAGGCTTTTCGCCAGATGCCTATGGACAGGACACAGGGGAAACATGAGTTGTCAGTAAGTCACAGAGGCCCCGTCCTCCCCGTCTTGCTGTGGACTAGGTCTGGCCTTCTCTCCAGAGCCAAGGCCACCAAAGGTCTGACCCTCACCCACACGACCTGGAGCCCGTGCCAGCCCCATACCCGGCCCGACTCTAAGAGGCAGGTTTCCGGGGCTGAGTGGGACCAGAGAGGGAGCACCTCCCTGGAGGAGCCTGAGCCCCAGGAAGGGGAAGGGCGCTAAATCACAGAGCGGAGAATCAGAAATCATGCCACCTGCCTCTCGACCGAAGACTCTTTCCCCTTCTCCCTTTGAGGGCAAGAGATAGCAACCTGGGGTCTGTGAACTTTGGTTTAAAAGGACACTTTTCTAATGTACTGGCTTCCTTTGTATCCTAGTGGTTTTTTATTATATATTTTAAAACATTCTTTCGACATGGATGAGCAGAACCCAGGAACACTGTACACAGCAACAAGGTTATGTGATGATTGATGGGATAGGGGCGGCTCTTCTCAGCAACGCGGTGATTCAGGGCCAATCCATTAGAGTTGGGATGGAGAGAGCAGAATGCACAGAGCAGAATGCACCCAGAGAAAGACTGTGGGGACTGAGTGGGGATCAGCTGTTTCTTGTTGTTTGTTTGCTTGTGTTTTTTCTTTCTTGTGGTGTTTCCCCTTTGGTCTGATTTTTCTTACAAGCACGATGACCATGGAAATGTGTTGAGCAGAAGTGCACGTTTAACATATATAGGACTACTTGCAGTTTGGGGGAGGGGGAGAGGCAGGAGAGAGGGAGAAAATGATGAAAACTATCTTTGCATGAATTTGGAAAAATAAACTACTATTAAAAAACAACATCACTTTTTTGAGGAGAGAACCACGGACTTCCCCCCACTGCCCAAGGGTCCATAAGAAACAAGATAATGTTACTAAGCTATATTGCTTGAGATCTCTCAACCTGAAAAATGGGCCTAGATCCTTAAGCTACATTTGGGATGCCCACAGCTGTTTCTCAGGGAAATTTCCAAATGGCTCGCACTAAAGGCTCTGTGCAAAAATGTCTTTCTCTTATACTCCAAAGGGCCATGCCTTTAGAAGGGTCCCTGATTTATCTCATCACTGGTCAGCCTGAGGGCGAACATACCCATGAGTAGGGCCTCTAGATGGGATCTAATGAGGAGAATGTTCAAAATGGGTTCAGAGGGCTGCGGCCATGCAGCCCCACATTTCCTGGCACACAAGCCAAGCTGGATAGCTGTCAGTCCCACACCCCATATCCTCCAGGCACCCTGCCATTGCTCAGGCTCTGGGGATTCCTCTTCCGTGGTGGAATACCTTCCCATCCCTTCAAAGCCCAACCTGAATGCCCCCATGTCTCCTCGAAACAGCCAGAGAACTTAACTTTGTTTATCTGGAATGGTAAACATGGGTACCACCTGTGCCAAGTTCTCCGTTCCTCAGCCAGCCATAAAATTTCACTAGACCAGGAGCTACAATTGTCTTATATGGGCTTTGGTTTTCGACAGTGGTCTGTTCATAGCAGGTGCTGAAGAAATTGCTGTTTTTGCCTAAGCTGATGTCTATCCCCAAACACCCCACTTCACCTTCCCCCCATATCATCTCCGTGGGAAGGTTTAAAAAGTTTCTTTCTATTAAATTTAAATATCAGATTCAGTCCCTTACTGTAGCTTGTCAAGACTGTTTGGAAACCAAATTCTGTTCTCCAGCATCTTGGCCACACGTACCAGAATACCCCCAAATAGGGCTCAAAGATGCTTTATTATCACTTTCCCTCTTTCTTTCATTGTTTCAGCCTCTTTTCCAGTCAGGTTCCTCAGAGGAGGCTGCTTTCCCTAGACCACCCACCTCTGCCCTCAGGCAAAATTAAAAGCCAGCCATAGTTGCCAACCAGAGGAATCCAGCTTCCTTTGGCAAACTGGGAAAGATAGCCAAGGAACTTGGATAAGTGAAACCTTCACAGGGAAAACAAAGGAATATCAATCCAACCCTTATACTCTTTTGTCAAAGGACTGGGACCTTTAGGACAAAGACTTCTCCCAAGATTTCTATTAATCTATCTAGAATTCACATTGAATCATCAAATTTACATTGAGTAACTGTCAAAAAAAGAATACAGTTCCCCATTAAGTAACCTCAAATCTTTACACTTTCTTTTTTTTTTAAAATTTCAACAGTATTTTGTTTTTCCAAACACATGTAAAGATAGTTTTCAATAATTATTTTTGTAAAACTTTGTGTTCCAGATTTTTCTCCCTTCCTTCTCCCTCTTTCTCTGGTACCTCTCCCCTCCACAAGACATCAAGTAATTTGAAATAGGTTAAATATGAGCAATTCTTTTAAACACATTTCCATATTTGTCACGTTATGCAAGAAAAAGCAGACCAAAAAGGAAAAAACCACAAGAGAGAGAAAAACAAACAAACAAAAAATGAAAATTCTCTGCTTCGATCCATATTCAGTCTCCATAGTTCTTTCTTTGGATGAAGATGGCATTTTCCATCCCAAGCCTATTGGAATTACCTTAAATCACCTCATTGTTGAGAAGAGCCAAGATGATCATCACAGCTGATCATCACATAATCTTCTTGCTGTGTATGACCTTCTCTTGGTTCTGTGCACTTCACTAAGCATGAGTTCACATAATTCTTTCCAGGTTTTTCTAAAATCAGCCTGCTGAGTATTTCTTATAAAACAATTAATATTCCATAGCATTCGTATACCAGAACTTGTTCAGCTATTCTCCAACTGATGGGCAGCCACTCAGTTTCCAGTTCCTTGACACTACAAAAAGGGCTGCTACAAACATTTTTGCACACATGGGTCCTTTTCCCTTTTTTATGATCTTTGGGATACAGACCCAGTAGAGACTTTGCTGGATTAAAGGGTTCGCACAGTTTGATAGCCCTTTGGTCACAGTTCCAAACTGCTCTCCACAATGATTGGATCAGTTTACAACTCCCAGTTTTCCCTGAATTCCTTCTAATATTTATCATTATCCTTTCCTAAAATCACACTTTCTCTTGCTGAAGCTCTGCCATTTTAACCCTGATCTTCATTAAGCCATGCTGGGAGTCTCTGCCCTTCTTTCCAGCTCCCGAATGGAGTAGAGTTCCTACTCTGCTCGTCACCATGAGTCCCTCACATTCTTCTTGGATAAGTGACAGTTTCTGATACTCTTCATTTTGATCACTCCTTTCCAAGCCAATTAATGGGAAACAGACCTGAAACTGAGGGGACAATCTTTGCTAAGACAGATAAGAATTGCTTCTAGACTTTCCTGCAGAATCTCTCCCTAGAACCAGGGCAAAGCACCTAAAGGATTTCCAAGGGCAGTGGGTGGCTTATTCATCACTGCGGCATGCTGGGAAAAGAAAGGCTTTAGATGTCCTTCTTAACCACAGTCCTCACAACATTTCCATAGGTCCTTCATGGTATCCCTCTCCCAAATGGTCAAACCTTTAGTAATGGTGTCGGGGCTTCCAGGACACTGATTCCCTAGAAAGATCCCAAGCCTTGTAGACAGCATCAAATATTCTAGTTTCTCTATCCATAGCTCGATGGCTCAAGTAATCAATCAGCCAATTATCTATATAGAATCTAAGCCAAGTAAAGGTGAAGCAGGGCTTCCCCTCAAGGAGCTCGCATTCTATCAGGGGAAACATCAAGTGCAAAGATAACTATATACAAAGAATACAAAAAAAAAGCACAAAAATATCAGGTTTTCTTCTTCTCTGGGAATTGCCTCTCATTTAAGTAAAAAGGAGATATAGATAGATATATACATATCCTTTCTCCATATACATATATATCCTTTCTACTTAAAAGGGGGATGATACTATTGCAAATTCTCTCTAAAGGCAGCAGGGAGATCGGGGATTGAAATCTCTGATAAAGAAAAGGAATTCTGATACTATGAGGTGATAAGCGTATGAAAATCTGAAATAGAAATTTCTAAGTTTCCAGGAGTTTTCTTAAGTCCATGAGCTAAATAAGATTCAGCAGCTGTCTCCCCATGACTCGGTGGGTTACTGAGAACAAAGCAGCAGGGTCAGACTGGAGGAGCGCCTATCTGCTCAGCCTCCACCCCCTGATCACTGTCTCTCCCAGAGCAAAAGCCGGACACTGGTAACCTCTTCACTATTCTTTTTTCTGAACTAACAGTATTCACATATTAAACCAAAATCATAAAAACCAAGGAAAACCATATAAATGTCCTCACTTAAACCCACTGCAGGAACACGAAGATCCCAGCCTGGCTCCGAGCCTCCTTCTGTGGTGCTGAGGTTGTTCAAGGCTTCAGGCAGTGGCAGCAGCTGGGAGAGCTGACCATCCATCCCCAGCCCTATCTAGGAAGCCAAGGGAAAGGACAAAGCACAGAGAACTACAGGCACCAAGAGGGCATTCGAAGAGCTAGAATTCCATCTACCTGCTTCCTTGAGAATTTATGTCCTCAGCCACCAACCACCCCCTAGATTCAGCTCCAGAAGGAACTTCCCTAAGCTGTGCTAACAAAGTCTGCCCTTGGTTCAAGGCTTCCTTTTGGCCGAGTCTACTTAGAAATATATATATCTGATCTGGTACGGAACAATTCTATATTCTGCGTGTCCGTGATTACAAGTCCCAGAAAGTCCCTGCCACCTCAGGGGGGCAGGCAGCCTGCCTCTGACCCCTCAACTCTCTTTCAGCGACCAATAAGCCTCTTCCCAGGTCCAAGAAAGGATTACTTAAATAACCAATGTAAGGGTCAGGAAACCGAAGGGGTATCAGCAGCCTCCCAGAATGGCCTGTGGCAGGAGCACACACTCGGGGTCTGGGAGAGCTCGGAGCTGGAATTTCCTTTTCGTTTGTAAAATGCGGATCATAACATTCACGCCCCCTATCTCACAAGAATGTGGTAAGCAATCCCTTTATAAACCTGTTTTATGGGAACACAATTTGTTATTATTAGCTCCCAAACTTCCCAAAATAGCTAGGTTAACATTTCCTTGGGTAGATTAACCTCTGTCGTGATTCCCCCTCAATCTGAGAATAGTGCTCTGACCTGACCCAAGAAGACAGTGAGAGCTCTGATCCCCAAATATTACACCAGGAGATCTGGGCCAGCCTGATCAGATACTCTAGGCAGAGAGGGGACTTTTCTTCTCTCTTCTCCTCCATCTCTCCTACCAAGATGACTTAGCCTCCAACAAGACGTGTATCACCTACTCTGAGGTCACTCAAATATCCTCTTCCTTTTTCCATTCTTCAGGACTTCTCAGCATCCTCGTCCCTCTGGTCACAGGGCAAGAGAGATGTATGTGCCTACTAATGACTTACAATTTTCTGTGACCCCAGGAGGAGAATGGAAAGCAAAGGCAGAAAATTTTCCAGGACTTGATCTCTGTTGAGGATGTGAGGCAGGGGAAGGAAGAGGCAGGTGGCAGGAAAACAAGTTGCTGCTGATCAGAAGAGATCTCTCCTCCCTCCAACTGGATCCTCTTCTCTGGTGAGCCTCTCCCATTCTCTCCCTTACTGGCTATTCTTCTTCTGATATTTTGAATGTGAGTATTCCCTAAGGCTCACCTTCTCTTTCTCTCTTCACTCTCTCCCTTAGCAATCTCAACCATTTCTCTCTCTTCTCCTCTCCTCTCCACAACTCCTTTCTTTCTTTCTTTCCTTTCTTTCTTTCTCTTTCTTTCTTTCTTTCTTTCTTTCTTTCTTTCTTTCTTTCTTTCTTTCTTTCTTTCTCTCTCTCTCTCTCTCTCTCACACACACACACACACACACACACACACACACACACAAGGTCCACTCAGGATCCTCAATTGCTTTCACAGCTCAATCTATTCCATGAGCACTCAAGCTCAATTGGAGTATCTAACAGATAGTTATCTGTCCTCTTAAATTTGCTCTTCCTTCTAACCTCACTCTGGTACCTTAGGTCTCTTTCGTGGAAATGATCTTGGATACTTTCTTCTACTTCACCTCTCATACATACTTGGCCACCAAATCTCAGCAATACTTCCATCTGAATCTGGCTCTCTGTTTCCATTGCCATCACTTTAAAATATACCCTCCTTTTCTTGTTTCATGGACTATGACAATAAGCCTCTAAGTTCCATCCCATCCCCACTTTCTCCCATATTTTATGTTGCTGACAAAATAGCCTTTCTTATGTCACAAAATTGGTCATGTCTTTTAAGGAGTTCTTCAGTATTTCAGGGGCCTCCTTTACCAAGCTATTCATTCTCTTTCCATCATTTTCTTGTATTATTCTCATTTCTTTTATCATACTTTCTTCTACCATTTTATTTGATTTTTAAAATCATTTTTTTTCCTCATCTCTTTCTTTAGCTCTTCTAAGAATCTACTTTTTTTTTCCCCCTGAGGCTTTGCTTAAAGATGTTCCCACATTGTTTCTGTCGTGGGCTTCCCTGTCATCACAGCAGCTTTTTGTAGTCAGGCTCTTTTTTCTTATTTGCTCATTTTTACAGACTATTTCTTGTTTTTGATCTTGTTTTTAATGTGCAATTCTTTTATGAATTTATTTTTAACGCAAGTAAGAAATAGAGTAGATATCTCTGGTGGACTTAATTTCCCACAAAAACTGAGTTATCATGTGCTCACAGCTTAGTGATAGTCTTCATTAATTTTAATTTCTGCATTATATGCAGATTCTTTTTCAACAGTACATAGCCCAGTATTAAATACATTATATGGAACTTTGCTTTACTAATTTTAAACAGTGTTGCACACAAAGTAGTTGGTATATAAATGCTTATTCCCCTTCCCCTTTCAAACTTGGGAAGTTTGAAGAATATCCCACAGAGCAAACAAGGGAAGTATCATGGGGAGCTGGGGAGAAAAATAGACATCCAGTCAAATCTCATGCCTTCCTTGAGGCAGACTCAAATCCCATCCTTTGTCAAGGGGTCTTTTCAAGTACTCCACGTAACACAGACCCAGCTTTTTAAACACTCTTACTATCCTACCCCACTGCTCATAAACATCATTATTATTAAGTAGGAAATGTATGCTTTTCATTTTGCTATTCCATAATGTCTGTCTTACTTTGTTCTCTTCTTGTTCCATGGTAAAGGGCTTGATCAGGGCCTGGGTCATAAACTGATTCTTTTTTCTACAGCAGTACCTTGTGCTGAGTATATCATATTATATAGGATTTTGCCCGTTTTAAAGTACAAAGTTTAAAGTTTGCCCGTTTGAGTTAGGATTATAATTGTTTTTTAAGAACCTGTGCTTTTTTTTTTTTTTTTTTAACATTTTTTTTGCCTTTGATCTTAATATTAGAGTTGGGCGCTGCTCATGTGGAAGAAATGACCAAAACTTCAGGCTTTTTTGCACTGCTTCTTCAAAATTAGTTCTGTTGAGTTATCAGGGCTTCCGAGGTATGGTACGATAAAGGGAGAGATGTAGTCACTTCTCTGCTGGTCTACTCTTGTACTTACCCTCACATGTCCCAGAACAAGGTAACGGGCAATGGAGCAGTCAAACAGTACCCGATCCTGTGCCCAGTGCCAGCATGACTACTGCAGGAGAATTTCCTTTTCAAAGAGGACACCTACTGTCACAGGGTGATGTCTTCACACACACGTGGATCAGATTTAAGCGAGGCAGGGTTGCACAAAGATGGCAGCCCCGGGGTCTCTTTCAGTCCCGGAAGTCCAGTGACAAAAGTCAGGATGACGGCTGACAGCCTCATGCGCTGTGGTTGAGCTTCCATATTTGGCCAAGCTCTGAGCTTCCCCCAGCACCTGCTTCAGCACCTTCGTAGTCCTGAGGAATAATGGTTCTCATCCGCCCATTCTCCTGGGGGAAATCTTCATGTGCGTGGGGCAGCCGCCCCCATAATTCACTGGCGTGTCTGTGGCACGCTGGTCCTATCAACCTGATTCAGCCTACCTGCCAAGACGGTTTTACCAGAGTGTGGCTACTGGGCACGTGCAGCTTCTTGGAGCCACCGTTGAGAGCTGAGTGCCAGGGAAGCACAAAAGATGGATGAGCAGCTCCGAAAAGAGCTCACCCCAGAGGAACTAGTCATCCTTGAGCACCCTTACATCCCCAGCACATACTAAGGCCATAATAAATGCATGATTCCTTCTTTGCAAGGGAAAAAAAGTTTCTTTTGAGAATATAACTGTTAGTACCAGCACAAGGGAACAATAAGATCATGCACTTGGTTTTCATAATTTACTAATATAAAAGAATGGAAAGATGTGATATTTTAACCTTTATCTTGCAGGCTTCACTTGCCAGGAAAGTGCTGGGTTATTTATAGATGACAATGTGCTTGGAGCCAGCTGGGACTGACTTGTACGATCAAGTTGTTAAATCTTCAGGCTGAACATTCACACCTGAGAAACCAACCAACACTATCAATCCAAAGGGAGCTGATTTGTTGATTGACTCGATTTTAAAGTGATGGGGAAAATGTCAATCATGCAGAACAATTTTTAGTTCCAAAGAATTGATTGTTAGACATTTACGTAAGCCACTATTTCTGGGTCAAAGAAAACAACCAGAACCCAGAGCACAGAGCATGAACAATATTATATAACTCATCGATATTCCCTAGAGACCTTTACAGCCTCATGTGCTAAGTAGGGCTTTCTCTCATGGCTGCCCTGATCATATCCCCTTCTCCGGAGTCCCTGTAACCTTCCTGAATGGCTTTCCAGTCCCCTTTGCCGTTTCTAAGACCCTGCTTCCACACCAGCTGGTCCCCCAGCCAGTCCCCATCCCACTGTCACCGACTTCTAGGGGCAAGGAAAGGAAGGACTGTCTTGTCTGAGCTGGGTAGCTGGCTCAATCCCTGCCATAGCCCTCTGGTCTGTGAGCAAATGATGCACCAAAGAAGCACGTCACACACTCTAGGATACATTCGAGATAAAAAAACATCATCTAGCAAAGTAAGAGACACCTGAAAACAGCCCAAAGATGGCCCTATTTTTGCTCATTCTCCCCAGGCCAAAATCTAAGTGAGGGAAGAATTTCATTCTCCCCTTCTAATGGGAACCAGGGTAATCACAGTCTAAGCTGACAAAGACAAGTAAAAGTTTCCAAGATGAAAGCCCTCATCGCCAGAACATTAGGCCACTGAGGCTTTTTTCATCACACAAAATGTGTCAAATGCTCCCTTCAGAGTCCGTGTTTCAGCCAACCAGAAGCTGTGTGGTTGCCCTTGGTTCTTTGCCCGCAGCCATGTTGTTTTTCAGTTGGTCTCTGGGATACGGGACTGGAGTTTGGGCAGTGACTCCAGAAGGCTTTCCTGCAGAGGACCAGGGATTCAGGGCTGGCGGACCCAGGAGCCATCTCCGTTACCCTATTCACTTCCCAGATGGTGAATCTGGGACCATGATTTGCCCAAGGTCACAGACCACTAGAGGCAGAGCTGGGAGCCAACCTAGGTCTCCTGTCTCATTACTCTGGTGTTCTCTCCAAATACCCTTTGGCTGCCATTCAGACATCGAGCAGACACCCTAAACTCACATGCCTCATGCAGACCTCATCTTCCTCCCTAACCCTGCCTCTGCACTGGCTTCCGAGGGTATCGCATCCTCCCAGTCCCTCAAGCTCACTGCCCACGAGTCATTCTGGCCTCCACCTCTCACCCCCACATCCACCTCTCCCCGACACTGCCCCCACCGAGGGGCAGGTCCCCCTTCTCCCCTTGGCTGGGTCTGCCAGTCTCAAGTCTCCCCTCCATTCAGCCACTGACTTAATTTTCTTAAACGTCAGTGGCTCCCTCCTGCCCCTAGGACCAAAGCCCTTCCCAGCTCAGCTCACCTCCACGTCTCTACCCTCTTAGCCCCGATTCCCCGACACACACCGTTCCATCCAGAGCCCTGCTCTCCTGGCTGTCCCACCCACCAGCCCTGCGTCTCTACCCCAGGCCTGGAACAGTCTCCCTTCTCCCCTCCAATCACTGACCTCCCCGGCTTCCTCTAAGTCCCAACTAAAATCCTCTTTTCCCAACTCCCCCTAATGCTTCTAGTGGTTATTTCCTACTTCCCCTGTGTGGAGCTTGCCTTGTAGATACTTGTTTGCCTGTTGTTTCCCTCATTAGATTACAAGTTTCTTTTAACCTCAGAGGAACGATTTGGGGACTGAAGAAAGGGAGTCCAAGGAGAAGCACCAGATGTCCACGAGAGGGGATGAGCAATGGCAATGGTGGCTATGGGAATGGATAGAAGGGAGATGTGGACAGGGATGGCGATATGAGTCCAGCAGAGAGAGAGGCATATACACACGCCAAAGATACTGCAAACAAAGAAACAAAGAGCTGGCAACCAACTAAATCCAGCTTTATTTAGGTCCCAAAACCAGCCAGTCAAAGAGCAACAATTAAGCACTTACTGTTGGCACAGTGGACAAAACACTAGGCCTGGAGTCAGAACTCATACTCTTAAGTTCAAATCCAGCCTCGGATATTTTTTAGTATGTGATCCTGGGCAAGTCACCTCATGCTGTGTACCTCAGTTTCCTCACCTATAAAGTGAGCTGTGTCTATATTATTTGCCACTAAATATTTAAGGAACAATTAATTCCAATATTACATAAATTATTTGAAAAAAGTGGGAAAAGAAGTCCTGCCAAAGTCCTTCTATGACACAAATATGATACCGTTACCTAAACTAAGTAGAATCAAAGCAGAACAATTTTCCTAATGAAGAGTAAGACAAAAATTGTAAATAAAATACTAGTCAAGGAACCTACAGCAATATATCCACAAAAAAAAATTACACACTATGACCAGGCTGAATTTATACCAGGAATGCAGGGATAGTAAAATATTAGAAAAACTATAGACATGACTGTTCACAATAAAAAAGTAGAACTTATAAGCATTTCAATAGATGTATTAAAAGTTTTTGACATAATATAATACCCATTATTCCTATTTCTAAAAAAAAAGATAAAGCAAAAGAAAAAATAAAGTGTTTTTTAATACAATAAGTGGTATCTATCAAAAACTAAGTCAGAATTCTCTGAAGCAGGGATAATTCCATTAAGTTCAAGAATAAAATAAAAATGTCGCTTATCACCATTATTATTCAATAATATACTAGAAATGCTATTTATGGCAAGAGAACAAGAAAAAGGAAATAAAAGAATATGAATAGGAAAAGAAAAAGAAAAAACAAGGCTATTATTTTTTACAAATAATATGATGATTTACTTAGAGAATTCTAGAGTCAACTAAAAAAATTAACAAATAATTAGATATAAAGATTGCTATCATAAACAAATCAAAAAAACAGAGAAGAAATAATCAATTGTATGTGTATATGAACAAGGAAGGATTCATGACCAAACAAGAGACAGAAAGCTTCAGAGAAGGAAAAATGGACAATTTTGATTATGTAAAATTAAAATTTTTTTCACAAACAAAACCAATGGAGCTAAAATTAGAAAAGAAATAGAAAATTGGGGGAAGTCTTTGCAACAAGTTTATCTGATAGAGGTCTTATTTCTAAGATATGTAAGAAACCAAGTCAACATTATAAGAATAAAAAGTTCTGGGGCAGCTAGTTGGTACAGTGGATAAAGCACCTGAGTTCAAATCCAGCTTCAGACATTTAACACTTCCTAGCTGTATGACCCTGGGCAAGTCTATTTAACCCCAATTGCCTCAGGGAGGGAAGGAAGGAAGGAAGGAAGAAGAAGAAGGAAGGAAGGAAGGAAGGAAGGAAGGAAGGAAGGAAGGAAGGAAGGAAGGAAGGAAGGAAGGAAGGAAGGAAGGATAAAAAGTTCTTTAATTGATAAATAGACAAGAGATTTTAAAAAACAGACTGTCTTTGGAGAAAGAAATCCAAGATGTCAACCAATAACCATATTTTTTAAAAAAATGCTCTAAGTCCCTAACTATTAGAGAAATCCACATTAAAACAACTCTGAAATGCCATTAAAAAAAGAGAAAAATGAAATGCTAGATGTGATATGGGAAAACAAACACAGCAATGTACTATTGGGAGAGGGGTGAACTGGTCTAGCCATTCTGGAAAGCAATTTGAAACAATGCCTCAAGAGTTATTAAATAGTATATATACTCTTTGACTTAGCAAAACTGCTAAGTCTAAACTCCTAATAAATCAAAGAAAGAGGAGGAGGACTACCTATATTTGCAAAAATATTTAGAGCAGCTTTTTTTTTGCAGTGGAAAAGAACTGGAAACTGAGGGGATGCCCTCAGTAACTGACAAATGTCTGAACAAGCTATGGCCCATGACTATGATGAAATGATGAAGGGAATGGTTTCAGAAAAACCTGGGAAGTCTTGTATGAATGTATGCAAATTGAAATTAGTAAAAGCAAGAAAACAATTTATAAAATAACAGCAATATTGTAAAGAACTCTGGAAATTCTTAGGAACTCTAATCAATACAAAGAGCAATCACAATTCCAAACAGAAGTAACTCATGAAAAAAACACTATCTATCTCCAGATAAGAGAACTGATGAACTCAGAATAGAGATTAAAATTTTTTTTTGGAGCAGGGGCAACACTAATCCAAGAATTTGTTTTTATTTGATTGTGTGTGTGTGTGTGTGTGTGTGTGTATGTATATATACACATACATACACACATATGTATAGATATTTGTTTATAACAATATATTGTTATTATAATATAAATTATAACAATGATTTATAACAAGTTGGAGGGAGAGATTTTGAAACTAAAAATAAAATAGAAATTTTAATTTAATTTAAAATTTAAATTAAAAATGAAATTTAAAAAATTAAAAATTAAAAAATTAAAAAAAAAATAAAATTGAAAATTGAAAAATTGAAAACTAATAATAGAGATATTTTACCCAAATTAATTTATATACTGAATGTCATCTAAATTAAATTATCAAAAACATTTTACTGGATTAGAAAAAAACAACAAAATTAATTTGGAAAAACAAAAAGTTAAGCCTATCAAAAGAAATAATGAAAAAAAGGTGTAAAGGAAGGACATTTATCAGTACTAGATCTTGAAGTATTATATAAGGCAGTAAAAAACAATACTATCTAATACTGGCTAAGAAACTGATCAGTAGGATAAAATAGATATATAATTTATAGCAGTAAATAAGTATAATAACCTATTGTAAAGACTTAATATTTGAGGATAAAATTTCATTATTTGGTAAAAAAAAAAAAAATTGAGAAAACTGGAAAAAATGTATCCACAAACTGGAATATCTCACTACATTTACCAAGATATAAAGGGAGATTTTACAAGAAAATTAGAAGAACACAGAACATATTACTTATCAGACTTAAGGATGGGTGAACAATTTATGAATAAACAAGAGTTAGAGAGTAAAATTATGTGTAAAATAGATAATTTCAATTACATTAAATTAAAAAGTTTTATATGAACAAAAATGAATATAGTCAATACTAGAAGGAAAACAGAAAATTGGGAGGGATGTTATAGTTTATCAGATAAAGATCTCATATCTAAAACATATAAATAACTTTGTCAGAAATATAAGAATACTAGTTATTCCCCAATTGATAAATGGTCAAAAAAGTATGAACAGGCAGTTTTCCAATGAAGAAATCAAAACAATTTATAATCATATAAAAATATTGTAAATCATTATCGATTACAGAAATGCAGATTAAAATAGCCTTGAAATATCATTTTACACCTATCAGATTGACTAAAATTATAGAAGGAAAAATGACAAATGTTGAAAAGGATGTGGAAAAATTGTGACACTAATTCATTGTGGATGGAATTGTGAAATGATCTGGCTATTTTGGAGAACAATCTGGAATTATGCCCAGAAAGTTATTAAACAATCCTTTGACCCAACAATAACATTAGTCTATTTCCAAAGATGATTAGGGAAAAAGGAAAAGGAAAATAAACAGAGGAAAAAATACATAAATAACTAGTTACACACAAATGAGATACAGAGTACAGAGAAAGTAATTAGAAAGGGAAAGGTAGGATCAGCTGGTTGGATGAAAATCCTGCAGAGAGTGCACTTGGAGCGAAGTCCTAAAGGAAATCAGGGAAAATTGAAGTGAAGATGAGGGAGCTAAGAATTTAGATACAGTGAACACGCTAATAAATCAGTGTAGCTGGACTATCAAATATATGTGGGGAAGTCAAGTGGAAAAGTCCTGGAAAGGCAGAAAGAAGCCAGGTTGTAAAGGTTTTTAAAGGCCAAAAAGAAAACATTTTATTTGACTCAAGAGGAAATGGGAGGCTACTATATAGCTCACTGAGAACTGGGTCTGATAAGGGTCAGAGCTAAACTTTTATTTTTTAATAGTATTTTAGTTTTTCTAAATACATGCAAAGCTTTCAACATTCACCTTCGCAAGACCTTGTGTCCCAATTTTTCTCCCTCTCCTTCCCTCATCTCTCCTCGACAGCAGGCAAGCTGACATAAGTTAACCATGTACAATTCTTCTATACATATTTCCATATTCACCATGTTGCACAAGAAAAAGATCAAAAGGGGGGCAAAAGCATGAGAAAGAAAGAAACAACAACAATCAAACAATAACACAAGTGAAAATACTATACACTGATCCACATTTAGTCTCCACAATTTCCTCTCTCTGGATGTGGATGGTTCTTTCCATCTCAGATCTATTGTAATTGCCTTAAATTACATTTATATTGCAAACAGCCAGGTCCATCACAGTTGATCATCACATAACCTTGTTACTGTACACAGTGTCCTCTTGGCTCTGCTCACTTCACTGAGAATCAATGTTCATGTTAGTCTTTCTAGGTTTTTCTGAAATCCTCCGGCTCATCCTTTCTTACAAAACAATAAACTTCCATAACATTCATATACCACAACTTATTCAGCCACTCCCCACCTGATGGCCATCCACTCAGCTTCCAATTTCTTGACACTCCAAAAAGGGCTGAAGGACTATATTTTTAAAAAAATCCCACTGGCAGCTAAGTGCAAAATGTTCTGGGATGAGGGGAGAAGAAACAAGGAAGTTGGTTAGCTATTTCAGGAGACAAGGGAAGATGAAACCCTGAAGTAGATTCATAAATGGACAAATGGAGAGAAAGGGATGTGAGCAAGAGTTACCGTGAAGTAGAAATGACCAAATCTAGCATTTGGAAAGTGAGTGATGAGAAGAGACGAGGTGAATCTAGTTTGTGGAGCTGGGTAACTGCACAGGTGGGGCTGGTCAGGATGTCTGAAAGAGGGCTGGGTTTTGATGGAGTTGGGAGCTTTGTCTTGGACTTAACTAGTTCGATGTGCCTCAGGGGCACATCCAGTACAAATATTTCATAAACAGTCAGTGAGGGATGAAATCCAGGAAGCAAATGGCCTTTATTTCTTCCAGTGAAGGATAAGCCAAGATCCCCAACTGACAGGAAAGGAGGAGACAGTTGCAATGGCTAGCAGAAAGCTGAGAATGCTGCTGCAGAACACAAGAGTATTCTGCTGTTTGGGCTAGAAAATCCAAAGGGAAGAACAGAATGGCTGCTTTGCTGCTGCAGCGAGTCCCCAGTTGAGATCAGTTAAGATCAGCACAGTTTCATTTCCACCAGATCCATTCAGCAGCATGTGAAGAGGAGCAAAAGAGGGAGATGGTGAAAGAAATCTGGGAAAGGAAAGGAGAAGGGAGGGTGCAGTTGATTCACCGAGAGGTAAAGATAAAGAAGCCGGACCGCAAGTAATGGCGTAGGAAAAGACTAGAGGGAAGAACGGAGGTCAGAATGGAGACAGGAATAGGGAAGACGGGCCCTAAGGGCTCCACCAAGGCAGAATGGTAAAAGGCTGATCTGATGATGACATGTCGGAGTCTGGGAGCAGAGAAATCTGGGAAGCAGTGAGATGAAGGCAACCATTTCTGGGTGAGAACAGAGTCCCTGAAAACCTAGGAGTCGAGGTACCTGAGTGAGCATCAACATACACGCGGACGTTTCCCAGGAGGACAGGAGACGGGCAGAGAGAAAAGCCGAAAGAGGCAAAGGGCGTGTCGAGGGAGGGAGGGGTCCCCGGGGTCTGGGGTGCCCAATGACTTTGCTGCCACTGGCGCCACCGTGCTGACAGCACAAGGGGCAGCCTGGGCCTTCAAGGCAGAGAGAGGAAAGGTGGCTGGGACTGCCTGGGCCTTCTGGTAGCTCATGCTCTGGTGAGTTTTCTTCTCTGATTCAATACTGAGTCAAAGGAGTCTAGCAATGGGACTCAGGGCAGAAGGCTACTCTGGTGACAGTTTCCAGCTTGAAGCAACAAGTCAAAGCTCTGATCGACAGTAATTCACATTTATTTTTCAAAGGTTCAGAGAACGCTTTGTATTTGAAGCTCCCCTGGGCAGCACGGAGCAGACACAGACTCCAGCCCCGGGGTTTGGCCCCCATGCTGCTCCAAAGGGCCGTGCCTTCACAGACTCTGCTCTCGGCACAAGCCATGGGAACAGCACCACGGCCGCCATCGAGCTCGCCCACGGACTACTACCTGATAGCCCACTTGGGCTCCATTTTCTTCTGCATGGGCCAAAGATCACCCACTTCCACACCAGCTTCAGGCAAAGAAGAGGCCAGAAGGTTAGGGATGCAAAGTTAGAAACGGGCCACGGGTCAGAGAAGGGAAGCATCTTTCAGAACGCCCCAACGCTTCCCACGGCTGCTCTGTGCTGCTCGGCCAAAGGAACTTGCAGACTAAGAGCTGAGCCCTCATGAAACAGATGGAAATCTCCCATCTGGATCACAGCACTCGCTTCATCACCACAAGGGCCCAGAGTTCCAGGCTCTGTCCTTGGGGATGTCTGCTGAGCACAGTCCCCCTGGTGCTAGTGAGGAGGGAGGAGGGAGCACTGAGCCGCAACTGCCCATCCCTGAAGATCTGCTGATGTTTGGCACTGAGAGGGCCGCAGACTGAGCTGACTTAATGGGCCTTTCCCTGCAATGCGCTTCCTCCAGGCATGTCTCCAAGGAACTCAAGCCGGGGGAAAGGGGCACACTGCTCCTTCCAGAACCAGCCTGGGAAAGTTACGCCAAGATGAGGTAATTACCCTCGGCAAGCAGGCTCATCCACAGTTGTATCTGACTGGATAAAACAGAATCAACCAGCTTATGACAAAGAAAAGTTTTCCTCCGCATAACAGCATCAGGTAGTTTAATGTTTCTACAAATATTAACATTCTACAATTGTCTCCCCAATTTGTCACCTGACCAAGGAAAGAGCTATTGATCTCCCTTGGAAAAACCCTTCCCAGTCCACTCCCTCAGGCTGGGAAGGGATGAGAAGCTCATTTCTCAGGCCTGTTCCATGGGCTACAGAGGCTGGGGGCCCTGCGGAGGTGACAGCCCAGTGAAAAATGAAGAGGAAACGCCCAGGGGAGGGAAATCCTACCGAGCCACCTTCTGCCTTAACCCACCCCAGAGAGCAAAGTCACCAGGACAAGATCCTGAGAAAAGCCAGAGGAATGGTGCTCAGATTGGCAGTTTTTGCTTGTTGGGGTTTTGGGGGGAAAAACAAAGGGACTGGCCTTCCTTCCTTCTTTCTCAGACTCTCCTTAAAAGGATTGTTTTCCCTAGAAAAGATACCTGTGGCAAGATTAGTGGAGCTACTGCTCAGCAGCAGCATCTCCAAGTGGATCTGTCTGGATCCAAACACGCTCAGGGAGTAAGGGGACATGTGCTTGGGGAACACAGCCAAAGTAAGGGCAGTTTTAAAAATGGGTGTCAGAGGGAGGGGGAGAAGCAGGCCAGACGTGGCTTCTTGTCCAGTCTCTTTGTGTCCCTTTGTATGCAGAGATGCACCTTTTAATTAATGTTTGTTGAGTTTAAACTATTGAAAAGAGAGATACTCTCTCTGCATCCCAAAGGGAACATGTGCAAAAATGTTTGTGGCAGCCCTTGTTGTGGTGGCAAGGAACAGGAAACTGAGTGGCTGCCCATCACTTGGAGAATGGCTGAATAAGTTATGGGATATGAATGTTATGGAATATTATTGTTCAGTAAGAAATGATCGGCAGGATGATTTCAGAGAGGCCTGAAGAGACTTACATGAACTGATGCTGAGGGAAGTGAGCAGAACCAAAAAAACATTGTTCACAACAAGATATGTGATGATCAATTCTCATGGATGTCACTCAACAAGGTGATTCAAAGCAATTCTAATAGACTGTGATGGAGAGAGGTAAAGGGCTGAAACTCTGAAGAGAGTCAATGCACTGGGGTCGGACAATTGAGCACTTAAGGCTAACTACCAAATAGACAATACTCTATTAGCATATGCTTGGAAAATGGCCCTTCCCACCATTCTGTGCTGGTTCAATCTTTTGGTGTATACAGAGAATTGTGGGAAGGATTAGGGGGTGGAGTAAGACAAGCCAGGGTTACTTTGGAGGAGGATGAGGAAAAAGGAGGTCATGGAGATTCACCTGTTCACCTCTACCCCTAAAGACCAAGAATATAGGCCAAGGAGAAGACCCAAGAAACATTGGGTGGTTCTGTCGCTGACTGTGCCCACCACTGAAAGAGCTTGGCAGTTATGGCATTTGACTCGTGGAAATCAAAAGTTGTTGGACTTCAAAACTCTCAGGAATCACTGGAATCCCTGAGACATGAAAAGATTGTTGTAGGACTTGAAAACCCTCAGGAATCATTGGATTCTCTGAGACATGAAAAGACTGTTGCAGGACTTCAAAATCTGCAGGAATCATTGAATTCCCTGACACATGAAGCAATGGCTAATAGATTGGTTTTGGACTATCTCTTGGCTGCTGAAGAAGGCATATATGTGATGGTTATTTTACATACCCTCCTTCTAGGACTTCTGGAAATCTTTTACAACACCATGTTGATTCATATTGTTTATTATAACACTACTTGCATGTACAATTCATGTTTGTTACACCACATTGAGCCTGCACTGGCTGTGGGGAGAGTCATCACTAATAGCCTGTGCATTATTGCTATGGGCTTGTGTAATACCTCCCATGCTGATGGGTTTGTGCATACCTGTTTCTAATAACACCCTTCAGCCCAGAAACCCACTAGCAACCCCCACTTCCCTTTGGTGCTTTTCACCTCCCTTCCTGAGATGTCGGGGGGGGGGGGAGTGATCGCCTCCTTTCTGGTGTTTTCACTTCCTTTCCTGAGAAGTCAGGGATGGCGTGACCACCTGTGTTCTAAAACACAAGAAAGCGGGAGATGTAGAGGGCTAAAACTCTGAGTTGATGCACTGAAGACGGACAACTGAGCACTTAAGGCTAACTACCAAATAGACAATACTCTATTAGCATATGTTTGGAAAATGGCCCTTCCCACTATTCTGTGCTGGTACAATCTTTTGCTGCATATAGAGAATTGTGAGAAGGATTAGAGGGTGGAGTAAGATAAGCCACAGTCACTTTGGCGGCAGAGGAAGAGAAGGAAGGTCCTGTGTCCATCCTGTTTACTTCTACCCTAAAGACCAAGAATAAAGATCAAGGACTTTTGCTTATCCTGACTCTGGCTGATTCTAAGGTGTCCAGGGTGCTAATTCGGTCTTCACAGAGAGAGCCATCTGCATCCAGAGAGAGCACCATGGAGACTGAATGTGGATCACAACATATTTTTTCACCTTTTTTGTTGTTTGCTTGTTTTTTTCTTTTTAAAATTTTTTTCCTTTCTGATCTGATTTTTCTTGTGTAGCATGATAAATGTGGAAATAGGTATAAAACTGCACATGTTTAATCTGTATTGGATTACTTGCTATCTAGAGGAGGGGTGGAGAGAAGGGAGGGAGAAAAACTTGGAATCCAAGGTTTTACAGTGAATGTTGAAAACTAACTTTGTATTTAGGAAACTAAAAGCTATTATTAAAAAAAAAAAAGAAAAGAAAAGAAAAGAAAAGTGGTACCCTCCTCTTCATGACAAATAGAATAGACATCAGACTACATGAAATAGTTGTACATGGTCTTTTCAAGCAAAAATAGTCTAGATGAAGGTTTCTTAGTCTTTTTTAGCCTGTGGATCTCTTCTCAAAAGGTTTTTATTACAAACAGTGACCAGAGTAATTTTAAAAAACAACTCCAGAGATGCCAGATGAAACATGACATAATTAAGCAAAGCGCGCGGCACTGTGTTAGCACCAAACTAGCAAGGATGGCTCCCAGAGTCAGTCTCCTCGAGCCTCAGGCTTCTCTCCGCATCAAGGCATCCTTCATTCATCCTTCATTCCACTTTCCAAATGATCCTGCAGAAGTTTAAGTCTCCCCATAAGGCTCCACATCAGCTCTAGGATCAAAATCCAAGTCCTCCATGAGCACTGAGTGCCCTTTCTCATCCACCACCTCCATGATCCTCCCCCCCAAAAAACCCTTTCTTCATTGACCTCCCCCATATTCTCTCTGGTACAGTGACCCTGGTCTCCCGGCTGCTCCCCACCCCAGACATATTCCCTGCCTGGCCCCCAGATCCCAGGCCTGCCATGTGTCACTCTTCCCCACCTCCCTCAGCCTCTCTCAAGTCCCTTGCTTCCCTCAAGTCCCAGCTTAAATCCTACTACCTACAGAAATTCTTTCCTAATGGTCCTTAATGTTCTTCCCTCTACTGATTATCTTTAATTTAACATGTAGGGGTGGAGATATTTTTGGTGCTGTATCGCCATACTGTCCTCTCCACTGGACTATAAGAGCTCTTCCAGGGCAGGGACTGTCTTTTGCCCTTTTTTGTATCCCCCTGTATTTGTCACAATGCCTAGCATACAGTAGGCACTTGATAAAAGCTTTATTGCATACTGTCTGGTCACACTGCATACATACTGCTTTCTATAACGGCTGGAATACCCCCAGCATTCTCATTTTTGTTGTCACTAGCTTTAAGCAAGAGGCAAACTTTTGAGACATTTAAAGGAGAGGAAGATGCAAAAAGACAAGAAATAAAACTGATATTTCAAATTAAGGCATCACAACAGAGAATGTATCAAAGACAGAAAATTAGGAAAAGGAAGGCAAGACAATGCCCAGGCGGCAGAATAGGGAGAATAAGAGAGTCAATTATCTAGGGTGAAGACTAAGTTTGAGAGTGGAGAGCTCGGTGTTAATTAAAGAGGAACTACTATTATGAAGGAGAGTGTCTCCACTGTGGTTCTTACCATGACATGTCCGAAGCGGGCCATGGAAACAATGACTACCAACAGAGTTCGAGGTGAAAGTCCAGGGCAGAAGGAACAGTGTCTGGCACCCCCTGATCCCTTCAGCTCGGGCTGCCTTGCTCCAGGACAGCTGCAGGAAAGAAGCAGCTTTTTCTCAGGCAGGTTCTAGTTCTTCTTAGCCACCAGGGGGTGCTGCAAAGCTGTTCGGCAGGAGCCCCCTCCCCAGTCTCAAGCCTTTTCCAGTTTTACCAGAAGTAGCTTCTAAACCCTTGAATTCCCAACCTGTCACTTAGGCTGTCATCCCACTAGGCCTGCTAATGGAGAGCATCCAAAGAACAAAGAACAACTGAGGAAACCCAGGGTAGGGGAGTGGTCTCAGGGAAAAGTGGCCTTCCCTCAGAGACACCCACCCCCACAAGTCCCACTTCTCCCCAAAGTTCCCATTCCAGCTGATGCTTCGAGACAAAGAGCCTGCTTGGTGGGAAAAGACAAGAAGGCGATCTTTGCCAGAGCGACCAGCGTGAGCCATGAGGACCCTGCACTTGCTCATGCAGATCAGCTCCACCTGGAGTACCCCTAAAAGTAACTCCGAGCCACGCCATGTCCACCAAGAGGAGAACAGCAGGCCTTCTACGCCTGCAGGTGAGATCCACATGCAGCAGGAAAGCAGGAGGACATCCTGGCAGGGCACAAAAGCTGCCTCCACCTTGTAATCCTCCCTGGTTCGGACCACATGCTGACCCAGAACAGAGAAACTGGGAAATTGCCTGTCTGGGGACAAATGTCACCGGAAGGTCTATTCCTCCTTCTCTCTTATGCTGGGCCAGTCCAATGACAACCTTTATACTTTTGTGCCATCATTTTATGCGAAACACTGGAAGAAAGCATTTTGTGCACCTCATGATGGACCATGGAACATGGCCAAACACAAGACATACACCCAAATGCTACTAAGTAGTACCAAAAAAAGTTAAATCCACCAAAGAAAGAAGAAAAGGGACAACATAGGTGTAAAAATATTAGCAGGAGTTCTTTTTGTGGGAGTAAAGAACTGGAAACTAACTGCCCACGACTGGGGAATGGCTGAATGAGGGTAGCTGAGTCTGATGGTGTACTCTTGGGATGTAAGAGGAGGGGGAGCTGCACAGACTGAAAACTCTATTATCAAGCAGCAGCCATAAAGACCGTATGGGAATGACTAAGAAACACAACGACGGGTAAGTAGAGCAGATTAGGTACACAAGACACAATAGTCAATGACTATAGTAATCTAGTGATCAACCCAAAGACCCCCGCTTCTGGGAGAAGAATCCAGAATTTGACAAAAACTGTGGGAAAATTAGAAAACTATGTGGCGGAAACTAGGCAAAGACCATCATCTCACACTCTTATATCAAGATAAGGTCAAAATGAGTTCTTGATCTAGACACCAAGGGTGATACTACAAGCAATTTAGGAGAGTAGGAAATGGTTTACCTGTCAGTTCTTTGGAGAAGAGAGAAAATTTATGACCAAACGAGAGTCAGAGAACATTAGGAAATGGACAATAATTCTAATTACATTAAATTTTAAAGTTTAAGCACAAACAAAACTAATGTAGCCAAGATCAGAAGGAAAGCAGAAAACTGGGAAACAATTTTTATAGTCTGTGTTTCTGATAAAGTCCTCATTTCTAAAATATATAGAGAACTGAGTCAAATTTATAAGAATATAAGTCATTCCCCAATTGATAAACAGGCAAAGGCTGTGAACAGACCATTTTCAGATGAAGAAATTAAAGTCATCTATAGTCATATGAAAAAATTCTCTAAATCACAACTGATTAGAGAAATGCAAATTAAAACTACTCTGAAGTTCTGTCTCTTGTCTCTCGGATAGGCTAAGATGGCAGGAACAGATGATGATAAATGTTGGAGGGAATGTGGGAACACGAGGTTTTTGATCCCTTGATCCAGTAGGGCCATTACTTGGTCTGTATCCCAAAGAGATCATAAAAGAGGGAAGAGGACATACATGTACAAAAATGTTTGTAGTGGCTTTTTTTGTGTTAGCAAGGAATTGGAAATTGAGTAGATGCCCATCAGTTGGGGAATGGCTGAATAAGTGATGGTAGATGAATGCAATGGAATACTATTGTTTTATAAGAAATGATCAGCAGGCTGAGTTCAGAAAAGCCTGGGAAGACTTATATGAACTGACCCTCAGTGAAGTGAGGAGAATCAGGAAAACATAGTACACAGTAACAGCCACACTCTATAATAATCAAGTTTGACAGACTTAGTTTTTCACAACAATACAGTAATCCCAGACAATTCCATTAGACTTGGGGTAGAAAATGCCATCCACGTCCGAAGAAAGAACTATGGAGACTGAATGTAGATCAAAGCATACTATTTTCACTTTTTTGTTGTTGTTTTTTTTTAATTGTAATTTTTCCCTTTTGTTCTGATTTTTCTTTTCCAATCTAATAAGGAAATATGTTAAAAAAAAAAAAGGAAAAAAAAAGATTGTATATGTATAATCTATATCAGACAGCTTGCTATCTTGGAAAGGGGGAAGTTAAGTAAGGAGGGAGAAAAAAATTCTGGAAATCAAAATCTTACAAAAATGAACACTGAAAATTATCTTTACATGTAATTGGAAAAATAAAATGCTTTTTTTTTTCTTTTTTTTGCTGAGGCAATTAGAATTAAGTGACTTGCCCAGGGTCACACAGCTAGGAAGTCTTAAGTGTCTGAGGGTAGATTTGAACTCAGGTCCTCCTGAATTCAGGGCTGGTTCTCTATCCACTGTGCCACATAGCTGCCCCCTAAAATGCTATTTTTTAAAACAGAAAGGATGAAGGTTTTTTCAGAAAAATCTGGGAAGACTGCTGAAGGGAAGGGAACAGAACCAGGAGAACAATTTATACAAGGAGAACATTTATATAAGAACAACAAAATTGTAAATACACACAACTTTGAAATACTTCAGAACACTGATCATAGCAATGTCCACCCACAATTCCAGAGTACCCATTCTCAAACACACTCACCACTTTTTGACCAGACACGGGACACTGCACTGGAGTGCAGAGGCAGATGTGCTTTTTGAATATAAAAAATGACATTTTTTTGCTTGATGAGACAGGCTTGTTACAATTTTGTTTTCTTTTTTTTACAATGAAAAAGGGTTAGATTTCAGTGTGGACGGGAAAGAGGGAACAGAAGAGAAAGAAAATAGATTTTCACTCATTAGAAAAATTAAAAGTTAAAACTGTGCATTTATGGCAAGTTTCTTCCACTCTCTAGCTCTCTCTGACTCTGTCTCTGTCTCTATCTCTCTGTTTCTCTCTGTCTCTCTGTCTCTGTTCTATCTCTCTCTCTCTGCTCTCTCTCACACACACATAAGGCTGCAGACAAGGGTACACGACTGACTAATTGGTTCTTCCTATATGTGGATGCATGGGCCAACCAGAGAGTAACATAAAGGACAAGTAGCAATATGATATTTCAGGAGACAGGACGTTAAGGAAGGAATAGGAAGACAGAGCAGAGAGTCATCACCACTACCAAAAACTGGCAAGGCAAAATGAGGAAGGCCCGGCTATCGGGTCCCCTAAGAACACTCCCACAAGGTAGCACAGATTCCCAAAGCTCTGGCAGGAACCAGGACACCAACCAAAAAAGGCTCCGGGAATCCTCGGGGTTAGGCAGCTGGATTTTGGAAGAAAAAAGCCACGGGAAATCCATCATTAATATCAATGAACTGTCATAACTCATCTCATGTAGTATGATCTTCATGAATGTTTGGTGAATGAATAAAAGACGTTTCCTTCTCCAGAGAGAGGTTTAAACTTCCTCACCCACAGAAAGAGAAAGTCATTAAGAAAAAGTAAACTTCCCTAATCATTCACTTTCAATTTTCCCTTCTCAGGAGATAAGGAAGACAAAAAGTGTAGCAGACATCCTTTTTCCATCATCCTCCTCCACCCATTATCTAGAGCAAAATCCCACCCAAGAACTTGGGGTGGAAATAACCTAGAAGTCTTTCAGGCTTTCCCATCAAGGCACCCTGGGAAAGCTTCCTGACCACACCCTAGCCCAGCCAACCCTTCTGAAAGCGCTCCTGGGATGCACAATGGGATCTGTCAAAAGGGCAGATAACAGAGAAGCTGCACCTCCCGACTCCAAAGCAGCTCCCTGCCCGGCCCAACATGCTTCCTTTCTCTCGGCCACGCCCACGGCTCCAGGGACCTCAGGAGACACCAAAGGGCAGGAGCCCAGTCAGCTCCAGCTCTGTGGGGGAGAAAGGGACGGCCCTGAGGCAGCCCTCCAGAGGGGAGGGGGACCAGCACCACAGGACCTGCTCTGGGCCTAGAGCCTGCAGAAGCAAGGCCCAGAGGGAGGGGCTGGCCCTGGGGTCTAGAACCCTACAGAGGCAAGAGGGCACGAAGCTGCCTCGCCATCTTGCTCAGCTCCCGGGATGCCCCAATGGTGCCCGCAGCCATCCTGGCACAGCTCAGCCAAAGCCCGTAGAGGCAGCCCAGGCCAGAAAGCCAACAGTTTGCTCATGCGGACGCCATTCTCCTGCAATCCTGGGGCCAACCTGTTGTGCAGCTAGGTGACAAGGGTTCAGGTAGGGCTCTAGTTCCATACAACCCACACAGTGGGGGCAGGGACATGAGAGTTGAGATTATCTTATATCAGAGTTTTCAGAATTTGGGAGGCCCTGTCCATTCTAACATTGTATGAATCTGTGAAAAAGAATGTCCCCTTCCTATCCGTGATGGACTTTGTTCTTAAATCATTAAATTGGCCCAAACTTTGAAGATTCATTCTAAATCAACAACAAGAAGCCCCAAGATACTCTCAGTATCTACAGGCTTTAATTCCAGGCAAAGTAACATCCCCTGCAAATGCCCCCGACTTTCACTGTGTCCCAGATTCCTCGGTACCACCAGGGACTTGGTCTGAGTGTGTGGCAAAGCAGCTTATTTCCAATACATGTCTAGAAATGGGAAGCACGAGCTGACTGAGTGTCAAAGCCAAAATGAGTTCCCCTTCTCTGCAAAGGAAAATCATCTGTATCCTCCAGGGCCAGAGGAAACACCCCGACAGGCATGTTCAGGGAGCTAACAGGAACAAGAGGCTCCCCATCTGCCCTCGTAGAAGAGGGCTCCAACTGTCCTCTAATTGTCCGCTGCATAAATGAAGCCCCCCTCCCCAAGTGAGGGGCCCCAGGGGCTTCGCTGCCCACACACCATCACCTACCCCACTGCAAAGTGGCTGTGCTCCTCCCAGGCCACGATCCTGCAGACAAAGAGAGTTCGAGCATAGTCATTAGACCGCGTCACAAAGTCCCCGGGGCAATCGGCGAGGGGAACATAAACCCTCGGGACTCGGTGGTCAGAAGGTGAAAACAAGGCACATTTCCTGAACAGCTCACTGTTCTTGTCAGCCAGGAGCTTGATGAACCCGGTGGCTGCCCGGGAATGCTTTTTCTCCAGGATATAAACCACCTGAAATGAGAAAAGGCTGGGGTCAGATTTGTACCACGCCAGGAGCACTGGGGGGAGGTAGAAGGGGGTTTCTAGGGCCAGTCTCTGAGTTCTCTTATCCAAAGTTCTCTTATCCAAAGTTCTCTTATCCAAAGAAAGCTAATGATCCCACGGACTGGTATTTACTAATGCTATGTGCCATGGAATCCCCCTTTAAGCATGCCCACAAAATCCAAATTACAGGGAAGTGTTTCCTAAGCTTCGCGAAGCAGGAGCCCAACACGTTCCGATGGGAGAGAGCCCAGTTACAGCCCCCCTCAACGTCCTCCCCTCTGATTTTCAGCTTCTCAGTCACTGCCAGCAGGGACGTCTTCAACCATTTTGACTTGTTTTCCTTAATAAGGGCATCTTTTTTTTTTTTTAAACCACAGCATGCTTCCTGTTGCATAAGATAGAGGAAGAAACCAAATTCCCCAAGGCCTGGAGGCAGCCGGGCAGAAAGCAATCGGTCAACAAGCACTGATCTAGGTGTTGGGGAGACCCACAGGCAGAAGCAGGCCCCACTCTCAAGGAGCCCACACTCAGATGGGAGCTGGCTGATGAGCACAGCACGGGGAGCACATCAGGACTATTGTCCTGAAAGGACAAAGCGCTCCCTCGAAAACCATGTTCTCCTTCACTGCCATCACAGGGAAAGGTATAAATGATGGGCAGCCAAGGCCATCTGCCTCACTGATCCCGAGAAGGGGGCTCCAGGGCCACAAGACAGGGGGCTCTGGGACCACGAGCCCGCTGGCCCCTGGGGCTGGCATCCTGCACGCCAGCCCCCATTGGGCAGCAGCAGGCCAGAGCAGCAGGGCCCATGGGAGCCAAATGCTGGTTACCTTGGCAGATCGTTGGAGCGAGTGGTCTGGATCCTGGGCCTTGGGGGGGTTTCCCTGGCTTGCACTCTGTGCATCAGCATTCTCATTTCCTAGATGACCAGAACACATCAGTGAGTCAGGGGTTTCCAGCATCCACTCAAGCTACAGCTCAGGATATAATTCTTAAGGTTTCCCAGAGGTGGGAAGGGCTAAGAGCAGGATTTGATTCCAGGTCTTCCAGACAACAAGTCTAGCTCTTCATTTACTAGGAAACATTTTCCACTCATAATAAAAATAGAATTCCCCCCCTCCACCCCCCGACATGCAGAAAGTCCCACAGCCTCCCACAATCCTGCTAACTCCTCTGTCCCAGGGAGGCACGGAGTGGGTCACTGTCGTGTCTGCAGCCTCTGGGCTCTCGCCCAGACCTGGCTATAATACTATGAAGCACTGTTCAGGTAGATAGTGTCCGCTCTGGGCTGCCCCAGAAGGAAAGGGGGGAAGAGAGAAAGTTCAGCCCCCTTCGTCCCCCCAAGCCTCTCCAAGATTCCCAATGGCTGGTCCCAAGTGGATGAGATGAGATTCGGCAACTTGACTCCTTCAGGGCCGCCTCGATGCCCCCCGGGACCTGAACACTCTAGTCCCACGAGTGCAACCTCAGACTTCCAGGGCCTTGCCTCCTATTCCCCCCTTGGAGCCCTTAGAATCTCTGCCCCTTCTGTCCATCCACGAGCAGCTGAACTTTATGCATGTGATGTCTCTCCCTGCTGGAAATTAAGCTTCCTGAGGGCAGGAATGGGTTTCCCTTCTGCAGTCATATCCCCAAGCACTCAGTACAATGTCTGATGGACTCAGAGCCAAGTAAATGTTGTGTCTATCCGTCAGTCATGAAATACTTTCTTCACAACATCCTAGGGCAACGAGGGATTCACAATTCGTAATTCCCCTTTGACCCCAGGAAACAATGACTCAGCCGTGACCCAAGTGAGGACGGAGGCCCTCACGGTTCTCACATGTAACCAACGGAGGGAGAACGGAGGAAACGAGAGGGCTTTAGAGTGGGGCGGCCCCTTGGCCGTCCTACCCAGACTCATCCCTTCACTTCACATTCGGGGACACTGAGGCCCGGAAGAAGCCGCTCCATAAGCCGAGGCTCCCTCTGGCCTGAACATTCCCTCTGACATCCGGCTTCCAGCCCAAACGGCCTGGCCTGTGTCGCGTGACTCATGTGCTAAGTGTCATACGGCATCTCACAGGACAACACAAGCTGAATTAAGCTAGATCACTTGTGTGTCAAAATGCCCTAGAAACTGGATGTTATTTAATACTGCTTCAGGCCCCAGTGGAGAAAAGAGATAGGTTAATTTATTGTGCACATCTGCTGAAATACAACAAAATCAAAATAAACTCTAACTTTTAAAAGGCCCAGCCATAATAAACAAAATGGTGGAACATGGATTCTATTTATTAAATTTTAAAAAACCAACCCTGAAGTTCCTGGCTTTTCTTAGTTATATTATATAAAGAGTAAAGTACTTAAATTCCTTTAATGTTTAATTTCCTTTAAAAAAAAAAAACACTTATAAAATGCACATTCACCCAAGAAACTGAAACCACATCTCTCCAGTAAAGACACATGTAGGCGCTGTACCAGGAGTATTAAAAATCCTCATGAAAAAGTAGCAAGCTAAACATTTTTCAACATTCAATATTTTATATTTTTGTTTGTTATTCTGGCTCCCCCAGCCCCCAACCTCCAAACCCCAGCCTTAACCAAACAAACTGGAGTTTCCAGGTGCAAAAGCAAATACATATGGGCTAAGCCCCCAAACCAGACAACTGGGGGGGGGGGGTTTGACTTGTACTCATTATCATTTTTAAATGGCATGGGCCAAAATAAATAAATAAATCCTTTTTGGGACTGGCCCCTTCTTAGTGAAGGCTCAGTTGGAAGCCAACTTTTACCATTCTGGGCGTACTCTGGAAACACTGACATGGTCTGAACTGAATGGGACTGAAGAATGATCAACTGTTTGTTTTTCCATCTATGTTGAAATCATCTACCTACCAGCGTGTCCACTTAAAGCAGAGTTCTCATTGTTCTGCAGAATTCAAGTTTTCCAAAGTCTCTGTCACCCCGACCATAAGTTACAAAGCAAAACCATCCCGCAGAGTTCACTCTTCATTTGAGACTATGGCCTAAATTTCCAAGTCCTTTGTTTCCCAGAAAGAATCAAGGAAGAGGATTTTCTGGGGTCCGAGATAACGGCCCACACAAGATGCCTGTCTCTGCTCCAAGACTCCCCTCCGAACGGTGCCCTCAGAACATCGCAAGTGGGAGGAGAAATTAAGGAAGTGCCATATAAATGTTGGCTGGGATTACTGTTATTATTGCTCTTTCTCCTATATCATCCTGCCTCTCACCAGGGCTATAAAAGCATCTACCTTCTAGGGTCACTGGAAGGATCGAAGGAGAGAATATTTGTAAAGGGCTTTGCACACTGCCTGGCACAGAGGAGACAGTACAGACATGCTAGCTAGCAGCATCATTATCACAGAGAAAGTCGAACAGTGTTCCTGGTGATTTTCAAGAACAAAAACCATCTGCTCTGGATAATTACTTCCCTTTTTACCATCCTTTTTACCTCTGTAATTTCCTCTGCAAACCACCCCAAAACAGACCCTCATTATACCATTCCTAACAAGTAGACATATACTGGAAGGATGTGCTTGCAAGTCTCCAGAGAGGAGAAAGAGAGTCCCTCCTAACCCGGCCCATTACACTTGTGGATAACCCCAATTATGAAAAAGTCTTTCCTTAATTTAAACTAAGGTGCTTCTAGGTGGCACAGCAAAAAGAGTGCCAGGAGTCAGGAAGATTCATCTTCTGGGGTTCTCAGACACTTATTGGCTGTATGACCTTGGGCAAGTCACTTAATTCTGTTTGCCTCAGTTTTCTCATCTGTCAAATGAGCTAGACAAGGAAATGGTAAACCACTCCAGGATCTTTGTCAAGAAAACCCTAAATGGGGTCACAGAGTCAGACATGACACAAAACACCTGAACCACAAAATTTCTATAAGTGTGTGGTGTGTGTGTGTGTGTGTGTGTGTGTGTGTGTGTGTGTGTGTAATGTCTACGTTCATGTTTGTATCTTGAAAGGAAGATTCCTGGATATTTTATACATTTTGTAGTAATTTTAAAAGAAATTTCTCTTTCTCTTCCTGCTGAGTGAGAATTAACAGAACTGAAAATGATTTATGTGGCTTTTGTATCCTGCAAGTTTGCTGAAGTTTTAGTTTCAATTAATTTCTGGTTGGTTCTTTGGGGTTTTTTAAGGATACTCTCCTATCATGTAAAAGGGGATTGTTCTGACCCACGGTCATTTCCTTTTCTTATCCCAGTACTACAGCCAGACTTTCTAATTCTATGTCAAACAGAAGTGGTGACAACCTGATTTATTGGAAACAATCTATCTCTGTTACAAGAGTAGCTCTTGATTTTAGATACATTCCATTTATCATTTTATGGAAAGCTTCGGTTATTCCTATATGTTTTCTGGTGTTTTGATAGAAACGAATACTGTATTTTGTCAAAAGCATTTTTCTGCATCTATTGATGTAATCAAATTATTTCTACTGCTTTTGTTTTTAATATGGTTAATTAACCTTATTGTTTTCCTAATATTAAACCTACTCGGTATCTACTACAATCCAATCTGGTCGGCGACTATACTCGTGGGTATGCTACTTTAGCCTTTTTGTTTACATGTTACTTTAAAAATTCTATCTATGTTCATTAGGGATAATGAAATATAGTTTACTTTTTTTGTTTTGATACTTCCTGACTTCCGTATCAAGATCACCGCTGCATAAGAAGGCATTGGTAGGATCTTTTGGTATTGTTGTAAACAATTTATGTAATGTTGCAGCTAATTGTTCTTTGAATGTCTGATAGAATTCACTTGTGAATCCATCTGCTCCTGCAGTTGTTTTTTTCAGAGTTAATTTGTAGCTTGTTCATTTTTTTCCTCTGAGAATTAGCCAGAATGAGAATGCAGGAGCATCTTGCTTCCCAAAGGTCTGAAGGTTCAGGAGAATACAACAGTAATCTGAAGCGTGGGGGTTTGGGGCCTTTTTTTGCCAGTGACAAGAACAGCTAAGTGAGCACCAGCTGCAAGCCGGCCTTCCGAAAAGGAAAGGAAAAGGTCGGGGAAGGGAGAATGGAGTTTTTACAGGAGGAAAAAGGAAGCAAATAAACATGGAAGAAATCCTTCAAAGAGCAAACAAAGTAGAAAAGGGCTCTGCAGATGTGCAGGGAAGTCTGACTAGTGGCAACAGGCTGTAGGTTCATGTCATGGGATGCAGAAAAAGGAATGAATGAACTTTTAGAACCATCTGACCATGAGAAGCAAGAGGACGACAATGGCTGACGTTTCCATGGCACTTGAAGCCTGGGAAGACTTTTCCTACCGTGATCCCACTGGATCCTCAAAAACAGCCCTAGGAGGCTGAAGGAGAGGTCAAGAGACTTGTCCAGGCTCTCATGACCAGAGAAGGGTCTGGAGCTGGACTCAAAGTCAGGTCTTCCTGTCTCCAGGTCCACAATGTGCTCCAGCTTCGAGGCTGTGAACACGACTCTTCCCTCCAGCCCCTGACAAGGAAACAGCTCTCCGAGCTCCAAGGGCTAGCCTGGTCAGGTCCACCTCTGACACTTCAATCTACCAAGGCCCATCTGTGTCTGGTGCAGACCCTGGCCAGCCCAGAGTCAGAGCAACAGAAAGGAGAATCCTCTGATCGAAGGGAAGGGGAGCTCAGAGGCCCTTCTCTGTCAGATGAAGGCCTGGGACCCTCACTCTCTGCTCCCTGACCAGGTGTCCCATCTTCCCAGACATGGCCCCTTCTCTCCACTCCTGCATTCAGATACAAGGCTGTGAGTGCTCCCTTAGGTACTTCACGAAAAGCATCATTTTTGGCTAAATTAAAATGTTATTTAAAGCCATATGACCCACACAGAGTTAAAAGAAAAGTAATTGTCTGCAGCTTTAACAATGTTTTCCCTGCACATGGGTCAGTGGGTTGGCAGGAAAATACCATGGTCACACCAAAGCCGGGAAAGAGCCCAACCTTGCTCCTTGGGGCTCACGCTGCTCCTTCACAGGGCTGTGATGGTCCCAGGGCTGTGAGACAGGCCCCAAGCCTGAGAGGGAGCCCCTAGGACTGAAAGAGAGGACCCAGGCCTGAGAGGGAGGCCCCTGCCCTGGAGTTCCAGCTGCTCCTCTGGATCAGTACAAAATAGTTTGATTAACAATTGCCCATGATCAGATCCTTCCTTAGCATCCCTCTCATTTCCACTCCATACCTTCTCTGCTCTGGCTCTTCCTCCAATCTAGGAAATGTTCGACTTATGTGACATTTGTTAAGTTTGAAATTAAAAAACAAACAAACAACGAAAGAAAAGAGTGAATACTGACTTGTAGTGAGTGGCAGCTGCTCTGCCCATATCAGGCCTGCCATTGGAAGGTGTCTCCTAGGGCCCAGGTTGCAAAATTGTGATTTATTATTAGTAAATGTTTGATTTGTATACATATTTTATCTGCCCATATATCTGGGATCATATAAAAAACTGGGACCCAAAAAGGAGCCACAAGTAGAAAAAGTGCAAGAAATCCTGCCCCAGAGAACCTCAAGGAGAAACCCTGGGCTCAGAGAGCACATCAGTGGCTCTCATCCTCGCCAGCAGGCCGACCAGCCATCAAAAGCACCATGTTCATTTCTGAGCTATAGTAAATACATACACATCAGGATGGGGGGGATAAGGGCTTGTCACTTGTTTTCCTTGCAGCGTACGCTAGGTACTGAATGCAGGGACTGTTTTGGTTTGGTTTATTTTCAAAGAAAAGGCAATAGGATGAATTTCAAAAGAGCAAGTCAAGCGTTGGGACATCTGGTTGTTGGGGGAAAGTCTCCAATAGCTTAAACCCTGAAGGAAGTGAGAATAACTGACAAGGTCCCAGCAGGAGAAAGCAAGGCCACGGGGATCAGAGGATGAGATGCTGAGACTGCAGGAGGCAATGGCAGGCTGACGGAGCAGGCCGCATCCTGCTGCTAGGCCCATCGGCACAAGCTCGGAGTCTCTGAGGACAATCCTTTAAGGATGTGGAGAAATGAGTAACAAACCACTGGCAGGGCCGACCTGGAGACCCAAAGGGGACATTAAACCGACTGACAGACAGAAAGCAGGAGTCACTTTCTACGATTGCCTTCTGGGAGGTAAAGGATGGGAAGGAGACCAGGAGGAGCTCACTGGAAGGCCCTCCTGGCTCCCAAAGGGCCCTGCCAAATTTGCGGGAGGAAGCATGGGGAGACACCCTCAGTCCAAAGGCCCAGTTTGGAGCTCTGACTCCTTCCCAGGATGGGGGCAGACTGTCATTAGCATAAGGGGGGGGAGGGGAGAGGCTGGAGACCACAGTGGGCCACAAGTTATATCCAAGTAGAAAGAGATCTGATTTTGAATCAGAAAAGCTGCATTCACGCCCCAACTCTCTCACTTAAAAGTCATGTGCTTAATTACTCTCAGAGAGTGACCAAGAGGACGGCCCCTGTGAGCCTGAAAGTGCTCCATAACACAAGGTAAGGCCGTGCGTTGTCTCTACCAGAGGGAACAAAACCCGGGCTGGCCACCTGGCTGTCCAGTGGCGATTCCTGCAGTTTGAACACCGTGACCTTCTCAGGCGATCCCTGCGTCTCTACACTCGTTCCCACCGCCCGGAGAAGGAAGGCGAGGGTCGTGTCGCCCGGGTGGCCATCCCCTCCAAAACCGCATGAAAGCAGCCAGTGTGCGGCAGAGAAGTCACCTGCTGTTTGAGCACAAAGGAAGAACGGGGGGATGAAGCCTCCTCCCAGCCGACTCATTTTTCATTTCTATCGCTGTGATTTGAAATGAACCGGACAGAAAAGTGATAATTACAAGAAGTAGGAGACATGAAAAACAGCATAATAGGAGGAAGAAACTGATGTTTACAGATTGTATCTCTTCAGGGACCCAATGGATCCCCCAGGAAGCCAAATGCTGCCCCCTTTCCAAAGGAGCCTGGATGGGAAATGGCTTCTCATTAATAAGGAAATGAGCTCTCAATGCAAATCGAGCAACTGCTGGATCTCTGCAGCCAGGTTGTGTGACGGAGATGAATCACGGCTTCTTGTGCCCAAGCAGGGCCCGAGGAGGCTTGGGATTAGTCCGTCCCACAAGGCCTTAGTGGTGAGACAGCCTTGAGTGGTCGAACAGGTGAGAGACGGGGTCACTCTATGCCTATAAAAGGCAGCGGAAATATGCCTCCAAGACCAGAACCAAGTCCAAGAAAAAGGTCGGACTTCTGTGAGGAAAATAAAACTAGAAAAACCAAAAGTCCTGTTGGTTGGAGCCAAGACAAAGTTAGGTGACACCATCCCAACTGGACCTTCACTGGGTGAAGGCAATCAAGCCTTTTGCGCCTCCCTCACATCACTATCTCACTCTTCTAGGGGCTTCTCCCCCCAACTTCTTGTGCCCCCTCCTCCTCATGCCCCCTCCTCCTCCACCTTCTCAGCTGTGACAATCCTTCACTGAGAGGCTCTTGGCCACTGTCTCCTCCATCACCCTCTTCTCACACATAGGGGTGGCCCTCTCCTTGCCAAAGCAAGCCCCTCTCCGTGCCCAGATGAGCATCCAACTCTCCATCTCCGACAGGACGCCCGTAAACCCTCTCATTTGTCTTCCTTCCTTCCCTTCCTTCTGGCTGCTTCCCCACTGCCTACACCCCCCCCCCCCCATGTCTCTGTCCTCAAAAAGCCCTGACCTGATCCGCCCTCCGCTGGGGACTGGGGGCTTCCACCTTTCCTCCCTTTTGTTCCTTCTACTGATGCTTACTTTCCTTCTAGTCCGGCTTCTGAGCTTCCCACTTAGCTGAAAGTGCTTACTTGGAGGCCACCTACGATTTATTAGCTGCCAAAATCTAAAGACCATCGCTCCAACTCCATTTGATTTCTCTGCATGACTCAGGAAGCCTTTAGTAAGTGCTTACAGGCCACATCAGGCCCTTTCCTAACCCCAGGCCACAAAGAATAATAAAAGCCAGGCGTGTCCTCAAGGAGCTTCCAGTCCAATGGGGGAAGCAACATGCGGGAGCTACAAAGGAAGGAGACACAGACAGGATGAATCAGGAATAATCGGCAGAAGGAAGGAAGAAGAATGAAAAGTCACTGGGGAAGGTTTACCCTAGGAGCTGGGAGTTGAAGGAAGCCAGGGAGCTCAACAGGGATAGGTGAAGAAGGAGGATATTCCAGGCATGGGGGCCAGTCAGGGAACATGGCTGGAGTCGGGAAATGAGAAGCAGCCAGGGTCACTGTATTGGAGAGAAGCTGGGGGCGGGGGGAAGGTAGAGGAAGGTGGAGGAAGAAAGGTTTAGGAGGATGGAATGGGCAGGTCATGAAAGGCTGCAAATGCCAGAGGATCTGATGATAGCTCATCAGCCCACAGCCCAATGGGCAGCCCCAAGTCCCGTTCCAGTCCAAAGCAGCCGCTGAGTCCTGTGGATTTTACTTTTATAACGTCTCGTTCATCCCCTGCCACAGGCCCTCATCAGGCCACATGAGGAGGGCTGCCCCGGACTACTGCTTGACCTGCCCGCCATGCGGCTCTCCCCGCTCCATACTTTCTCTCAGATTCAACCTCCTAAAGGGCGAGTCTGACCGTGTATCTCACTCTTTCATCAACTCCAGAGGCACTGAAATGCCTCCTGACCAATGAGAAAACCTGATGCTGAGCTCTTCTAGTCCTTCCCAACCTGGCCCCCTCTTAGCTCTACAGGTGTGACCCCCTCCCCCCCAGCATACTCACACACTCTCACACACATACACTCACATACATACACACACACACACACACACACACACACACACACACTCACTCACAGTCTCTGTGTGTGTCTCTCTCACTGCACTTCCCCTGGCTGGCCCCCAGGCCTAGAATGTCTTCCTTCCTTGTACCCACTTTCGGGCTTCCTTCACAAACCCAAGCCAAACTCCCAGCAACTGCAAAAGGCCTTTTCCAATGGTCCTTGTGGCCCATGCTTTCCCTCAGCTGACATCTGCATTCAGCATCTCTCTTCTCTGCATGTGGCTGGTTGTGTAATGTCTCTCCCGGTGAGTGGTGAGCTCCCACAGGGCAGGGACTGTATTTTCCCTTTGCTCTGCATCCCCAGGACTTAGCTCAGTGCCTTATACATCATAGGTGCTTAATAAATGCTTCAACCTGACCCATCAAGTAACAGGCACCAAGTGACAGGCTCAGTGAAGTCGTTCTGGAGAGAGCACATTTCCAGGGCACTTGAAATACTAAAAAGCACTTTCCTTAGAATTCCCAGGAGACCAAGAACTGTTATTTACAGCTGGGGAAACTAAGGCTCACAAAAGGGGAAAATGTGGTACCCTCACCAGTCACTTGGCTACTAAGAGTTAGGGGCTTCTCCTGGCCCCGGGGGTGTCAGAGATGGGTGCTCCCCCTCCACAAGGAGTCCTTGGCATCTTCTCCCTGGAGCCTCCACAGCGTGGTCAGCATTCTATTCCAGAGCCAGCAGCACAGTGGCTCCCAAGCCCAGGAAAGGAAACCTCGGAGGCAGAAAGCCCCTGAAGAAGCATCTACCCCAGGGAGGCCAAAGGAAGAAGGAAGGGGCCCAGAACAACCACAGCAGCACCAGCTGGCTACCTCAATAACCCAACTCTGACACCCCCTCCCTCACAAAGACATCCCTTCCAGGTATGAGACACAATTTACTGGCTTCCAGCTCCCCCCTGCACTGGCCACGTGCTCACCATCGATTCCAAACTGTCCCCTCCTCCTCTCACCTAGGACACGCCCAGCCAAGCTTCAGCCTGCAATCCTACCCTTCCTGGTCCTCTCCCTACATCAAGGCTGCCAAATGAGGATGAGAGAATCGTGTGAGCATTCTGATGGCATCCACGACAAAGCTGCAGCCCCAGCTACTCCTACTCCCACCTCCCTCATCAGCTCCTGCTCCGGCTCTCCCAAGCCTCTTCATCCCCCCTGGAACCCTCATGGCTCCCTCTCAGCTGAGCATCTTGCCTGATATTCTGCACAGTCAACAGAAGTCCTTTGCTCCGAGCTCCCTTTTCTTCTCTCTTTCTCACTGACTATTACCCATATGTCTTCCTTCCTTCACCTCCATCTCAAATAAAGAAACAGCCTTACCAAGGCTAAACCCACTAATCCCACTCCAAGCCATTCCCCTAAAGGAATTTTCTAAAGGGTGGACCCAGATCTGTCACCTCCTACTCACAAACCCCAGTTTATGACTTTTATGATGGGAAAAAGTCATCAGCAGAATTTCATCAGCCTGTCCATTAGGCCTGAGAACAGGTATGAGATGATCCAAGAGGAGCCTCCACCTCTCCAGAGAGAGAGGGAAACGATTTTACTCCACTCTTCTCCTCAGTGCTTCCCAGAAGCACTTCTAGGCCAGGTGGTCAGCACAGGCCACGGGTCAGTTGGAACGGGGCCCTCCACCCACAGCAGGTCTGTACCATGGCTCACAAGTAACAATCCCTCTCCCTCTCCCAGCTCAGCAGCAGGAATCCAACCTGCAGCCTTACTCATACTCTAATTCTCTCTACAGATGATGATGGCTGGCAGACTTGGGAACTGGTACGGTGACAAGGAGGATGATGGGACTGAGTTCTGTCGGGGGAAGTACTGACACTTGGACTCAGATAGACTGTTTTCTCATTCGTTAAGAAAAATGAGCAGCAATATTTGAAAGCAGCTTATGGTACTGGACCAAAAACTACTGAATAATATGCATCTTCAACATGCTTGAAGCCTTAGTTTACTCCTGTGTAAAATGAAAATGTAATGCTGGCAGAAAGTGCCCATCTCACAAGGCTTTAAGGTTCATATGAAATCACATCTGTAAAGAACTCTTCAAATCTTAAAACAGGGGCAGCTATTTTTGTGATTCAGAGTCTTCAAGACTGATGGTTTTAGATAAAGCAAAAACAGCAACAAATCTAATTAAAAGAGCTAGAGACACAATATTTTGCCAAAGAGTAATACGATGAATTAATATCAATAACATATGCATGAACTATAATCTCTAAAGCTGAAATACAAGAATAAACAGATTGCACCAGCCCTGAAGTCAGGAGGACCCAAGTTCAAATCTGGTCTCAGACCTGTGTGACCCTGGGCAAGTCCTTAATCCCAAATGCTTTTAGAAAGAAAGAAAGAAAGAAAGAAAGAAAGAAAGAAAGAAAGAAAGAAAGAAAGAAAGAAAGAAAGAAAGAAAGAAAAGAAAAGAAAAAGAAAATACTGAATGGGAATGAAGGGGGAAGTTTACTATGTGCATAGCACCTTCACAAAACAGACACACACACACACACACACACACACACAAATTTGGACATTAAAACTGCACAAATACAGAAAGTAGAAATATAATGTATCTTTTACTAACCATGTACAATGGGATTTATATATCTAATAAGGATGTTTGAAGCAAAGATTAAAAACTAATTGAAAACTGAGGGAAAAAAACAGTTATCTACAAAGTAAGCTAAACACACGTTAATCAAAAGAGAGAAAGTACTAGGTTTCCAGTAGAAAATGGGATTTTGTTAAGGATTTATTGTTATGAATATTAGTAGCCTAAAAGGAGGAGAGAAAACATTCCAGACCTGGGGAGGTCAGCGAGAGAGAATGCCCAGGAAAAGAGATGGAGGATCCTGTTTGTGGAACGCCGGAGGTGCTGTCACTGAGATGAATAATCTGTCTCAAGGAAGAAGGTCAAGGTCAAGGAATAAGAAGAATGGAAAGGGAGGAGGAGGCTGGTTTTGAATGCCAAATGGAGCATTTTGTATTGATCCTTAAGGTGACAGAGAGTCACTGGAGTTTGCTGACCGGTGGCTTGGGAAAGTCACTTTGCCGGCTAAATGGAGGACAAAGTAGAGAGGAAGAGACTGGAGGCAGGCAGCACCACCTGCAAGACAGGGCAATGACCAAGTGGTAAGGTGATGAAGGCTACACTAGAGCGGGCACAGCATCTGAGGAGAGTAGAGGGGGTGTCTGAGATGTTGCAGAGATGAAAGCACAAGAGACCTTGCCCGAGGGAACATGACAGGCCTCAGAAACAGCTTGGGGGGGAAAGAAGGGGCAAGAGAGTGAGGAGTCCAAGATGACTCACAGATTGGGAGCCTGAGGAAGTGGGAAGATGATGCCTTCTCCAGGAGAAACAATCAACATTTTCATTAAAGATAATGATAAGAACAGGACAACATACCACTGAGATCAGGGGTAAAGCAAGGGTGTTCGTTATCAACATTAATATTCAATACCATTCCAGAATTGATATCTATAGCAATAAGACAAGAAAAAGAAACTGAAAGAATAAGTACAGGCAAAGAAAAAACAAAATTATCACTTTTTTTATTAGATAGGATGGTTAGAAGATAATAGGGTTAGAAAACCCTAGAGAATCAACTGCAATACTAATTCAAATAATTAATAATTTTTACAAAGTAGTAGAACATAAAATAAATTTGTGCAAATCATCAGCATTTCTACATATTACTAATAAAATGAAGAAAAAAATAGAGAAATAAATTGCATTAAAATAGCAATTAAAAATAATCACAGACAGTATAATGCTCAAAAGTCTACCTACTACAAAGATACACCAGGAACTACATGAACACAATTACAAAACACTATTTCCAAAAATAAAGGTAAATCTAAATGGAGAAATATTAGTTGCTCATTGGTAGATCAAGATGAAATAATAAAAATGACAATGCTATTTAAGTTAATATATTAATTCAATGCTGAACCAATCAAAGCATCAAAATATTATTTGATAGAACTGGAAAAAACAATTTAAAAATGCATCTGTGGCAATAAAATGTCAAGAATATCAAGGGAATCCATTTTTTTAATGAGAAGGAAGGGGGACTCACAATATCAGATGTCCAACCACGCTAGAAAAGTTGTAATTGTCTAAATGATTTGGTAGTGGGTAAGAAATAAGGAGTTTGAAAGGAGGAGATGGCTATGCTGGGCCCCCTCCTATCAGGAGGGTTTGAGCCACCGGCTCCACCCTCCTCCTAGAGGGGCAGAGGGTGCTGATGAGGGAGGAATGCCCAAGCTGAGTGGGCCACACAGAATCATTTTTCCCAATGATAAGTTTCCTAAAGTCAGGTAGGAAATGGTCCATTTTTCTCTTGAGGTGCCTTCCCCAGAATCTGGAATCCTAGGACTGGGTATCCCAAGGAACTCCCATCCCTTCAGTTTCCAGCATCCTAGAAAGTGGGTTTTTGCCTTTCTTTCAATCCCCTGCCCTTAGCACAGTGCCTGACATGCAAGAAGCACTTAATAAGTGCTTTCTATCTATATATATATTATTCTCCTTTTAAGGGTCAGAAGCTCAATAATTTGTCCAAGGGAAGAAAGGTATTACCTGTGAATTTCTAAGGGCACAAGGATTCCAGAGAAATTCTAATTACAGTGCATATCTTTGTGACCAAAAAGACTCAGGTAATACAAGTATAGCTACTCATAAGACCAGACCCCAAAGAAATGGGTTTAGATTCTAGGCCACAGGATATAAAGTAAGAAGGAAACTCGGGGATCATTTACTCCCTCATTTTACAAATAAGAAAACAGACTCACAGAGCCACCACTTCCAATGCTGTCTTTCCTTCCCTGTCTAGGGAAGAGGTATTCTTCATTAAGAAGGACATTGACTTTAGCCTTTTTCAGAAACAATAAGACTGCCTCAAAATGATCTCAAGCAACCAAACGACCTCCAAAAAAAAAAAAAAAAAGATGAAATACTATCCTAAAGCCAACTATCCAGAGGACAAAACTCAGTGAAGAAACACAAAAAAATCTGCACATCCCTATTCATCCTGGGAGCATTATTTTCCTTCATCTCCCTGAGGCTGGGAAGTCATAAAATAGCTTGGTTCCATCACAGGACAACCACTGCTCGCCTGCCTGCTCGGCGTGGTATCCTAAGGGGGTCACGATAACAGAACAATAATTTATACAGGCAACATGCTGAAGTGCTTCAGTGATTTCACAAAGCAGGGAACTGCCAAGGGAGACAAATCAAGGCATTTCATAAGAGTTGAAACCTTTCCTTAATAGTGTTTGCTGAAAATACACATGAGCAACCTCTCTCCCTTTACCATGCTAAACTGATAAATTATTCATGTAGAATTCTCACTTGTATATGTATGTACACATACATACACCCATGCCCCCAAACACCAAACAGGCTTTGGGTGTCAACCAGAATTTTAGAGGGGCTGGAAGAGAGCAGAGGAACACGTATTTATTGAGCACTTACACATTCAGGGGCAGCTAAACGGCGCAGGGAGTCCCTGTGTGCAGAGCGCTGGGCCTGCAGTCAGGAAGGCCCATCCCAGAATTCTAATCTGGCCTCAGACACTAGCCGTGCGACCCGGGGCATGTCAAGTCACTCTGGCTGCCTTAGTTCCTTCATCCACAAAATGATTTGGAGAAAGAAATGGCAAACCCTGCAGGATCCTCGCCGAGAAAACCCCAAGCGAGGTTGGGAAGAGTCAGACGAGGGAAAAGATTCAACAACAAAAACTATTCAAGAGATGGTAGCAGCCACTGTGCTAAGCAGCCCAGGAAAGCCAACAAGAGGTTTTATCTAGGACACGGGCCCTGCCCTTAAGCGGGTAACAAGAGAATCCCAGTTCGGCACCAGAAGTCCTAGGGCAGCCAGGACAAGACAAATGAACTAAGACTCTTGGAGAAAGAAAGATCACTTAGGAATAGAGACCAGGGAAGGCTCCGACCAAGGATCTGAGGAGAAAGAATCAAAGATAAGCCTGACATGAAATATGAGAGACATGGTGAATAGCAATGTCGGAGACAGGATAAGTGAAGAGGAGGATGGGGGGTGATGGTGGTAAGGAACTTCCTTTTGAATATGTTGAGTGTGGGGCCCCTGTAGGACTTCCAAGCAGAGGTATGGTCAGAATTTGGAAGAGCAAATGGGGGAGATTTGGGAGCTGTCCAGCTGAAGCTGAATGAGAGTGAAGAGAGAGAGAGGAACAAGAAAGGACCCCAATAACAGAGCCTTGAGATAACATCCACGGTGAGGAAAGGAGGAGCCAGGGAAAGAGAGGCAGGAGAGCCTGTGAGTTTCAGAAGCCAATGGAGGAGAAGATGGTCAATGGCAGCAGAATAAAAGGGAACACCTGAACTTCCTCCTAAAATAAGCATACTCATCTAACAAACAGATTGGGGGTGGTTCTCCCAGTAGTCACTTGGCAGTGACTCATCATCACTATCTAAAACAGAGCAAAAAACTTTTTTTGGTAGATTTTTTTTATTGTTTTATTTTTTCTAGTTATAATGTATATTAACTTTTTTATGAATCATGATGGCAGAGAAAAATCTTCAAACTAAAGGAAAAAGACATGAGAGAAAAGAAAAAACAGAAAAAAAGTGAATATAGCATGTGTTAATTTACATTCAATCTTCATAGTTCTCTTTCCAGATGCAGATGGTGTTTTCTATCCAGAGTTTACTGGGATTGCCTTGGATCTCTGAACTGCTGAGAAGATACAAGTCTGTCGTAGTAAATCACTGCACAATTTTGCTGTTATTGTGTACAATGGTTTCTTGTTTCTGCTTGTTTCACTCGGCATCAGTTCATGTAAATTCTTCCAGGCCTTTCTATAATCAGTTTGTTCATTATTTTTTTATAGAATAATGATATTCTATTACTTTTATTTAAAAGAACTTATTCAGCCATTCCCCAATTGATGGGTATCTACTCATTTTCCAATTCTAGCAAAGAAAGAAGGAAGAAAGAGGGAAGAAGGAAGAAAGAGGGGGAGGAAGAGGAGGAGAAGGACAACAACAGAAGTAACTCTCCAGAGACTAGGAAATGAACAAGCTGTGGTACAGGATGGTAATTAAATGTCTCTGTGTAATCAGAAAGGCAAAGCACTCTCAACGGGGATGCTGCCTGAAGTAACTAGGACAGAAAGAACAAGATACGCAATGGCTTCACTATGGTAAATGAAAAAAGAAGCAACTAAAAGGAAGCGAGCTCTGGAGAACAGGAAGCCCTGACCAATCTGGGTCCCAGAAAATATCCTCTCCCTTCTCTTCACCAAAGGAGACAGAAAGGAGCAGAAAGCTACATATATTTTCAGATAAGACTTATTTGAAAAAAAAAATTAGAATCACAAAACACAAAAAATACTTTCCAAAGTTTCAAAAGTGGTCTGAAAGGAATAAAACATCAGTTATTTCAACTATAAGGCCCAACATTCAGATTAAACTGGCTAAATCCTGCTATTGTCTTCAGAGAAATACTATATTTGGACAGAGGCATTGAAAGACATCACAAGTCTCAGCTCAGAGTAAGTTCAAAGATAAAGTTTCTCTAATAAAGGTCTTATTACTCAAACATATAGAGAATTAAATCAAATTTATAAAAATAACAGCCATTTCCCAATTAATATATGGTCAAAGAATCTGAACAGACAATTTTTAGAAGAAGAAATCGAAGCTATCAAGAGACACATTTGGTAGCAAAAAATGCTCCAAATTACTATGGATTAGAGAAGTGCAAATTAGAAAAACTCTGTTCTCACCTCATACTTCTCAGATTAACCACCATGACAAATGTTGGAGAGGATGTGAGAAAATTGGGAGACTTGTGCATTGTTGGTAGAGTTGTGAACTGGTCCAATCATCCTGGAGAGCAACTTGGAACTATGCCCAAAGGCCTATACAGTTTGATAACAATTTTGACCCAGTTCAGTAGTTCAGGTCCAACTTCTCTTCCCAAAAGGGATCCACAATGCAATCGCTCTTCAGACATTTCCAGAACTGGCAAATCACATCCAGTTTTCCCTATATTTTCCCTGATAATTTCCTATATTTTCCAGATAATTCCCTGATATTTTTATCAATGAAGTTTTTCCCCTCAGTTGTTGTGCCCCAGAGAGCTGGTGACCCTCTGTCCTCTCCAACAGGTGGGTATTCTTCTACCCCTGAACTGAAATCAGAACCAGACTTGCTTTCTGAATAAAGTCCATTGTCTGTCCCAGCTCTTAATGGCCAAGACTGCTCGGTCCTTTCCTCAGACATGCTTGACATGCATCGGGCTGGAAGGCGAGCTCCTTTCACAGAAAGGTCTTGAGCATTCTACCCGGAAGGGTTCCCGTGTTCTAGCTTCACCTCCAGGTCCCTGGCTCACCTGTTCCCTTAGCTCTGTCCAGTGCTCCCATGTATTATCCTGTTCTTCCAGAAAACCCTCAGCCAGATGGCCAGCATAATGGAATGCTCTTCCAAAGGTTTAATGAAGGTCTGAGACAAACGAACCCAAACCTTCCCAAGTCAGTTCCTCACCCACTAAACCCTTTCAGGGTAAGGGCCCTGAGTGGGTACGCACATCCACATCCCCACACATCCACACACAAGGAGGAATATTTTAGTGAAACAACTAGTGGAGAATTTTCCATTTTTAAAAGAAAATGGCTCACAGTTTCCTTAACAATTTTCAAAACTCGTTTGCTGCTGCTTTACATGCACCAGAGAGCAAGAATGCAATTCTTATAGAAAATGTCAAACTGAAAAAACAAAAGAACAATCACAACCTTGTAGGCTCCGGTATCGCCCAGATGAGCCTCCTTCTGCAGGATCTGAGCTCCCCATTACGAAAGCCTTCAAACAGAGGTGGGACAACAAGGAGTCACGGATGTAATGGAGATTTATGTTTCTATCAGGAATGGGTTATACGACCTCCAAGAGTCCTTCCATCTGCAAGACGTTCTGATTCAATGTAGCACTTCCAGGCCAGTCATTCCCAAGATGTCTGTCCACTGCTCAAACATCTGTGGGGCCTTGGAAGTAAGGACAATCCCACTTGGCTCTCTTAGCCTAAGCTATAGCACAGAGGGAAAAATGGGCCCCGGATGTGGAAGGCTTACCCGTGTGACGGCAACGGATACTCACCCTTGTCCTGGGCCCCATCCAGCAGCGCGCCTGGCCCACGCTCTTGCCCATCCTCAGCCTCACTGTCATTAAGCTGGGCTTCTAAAACAACGTCGGGGGCGTCCCTCTTCCCAAGCTGCTGAGGGGGAGTCTCCAGCAGCTCTTCAGCAGCCTCCGACTCGGTCACAGCATCAGCTCCCTTGTCGCTGTCATCTGTCTTAATTACCTGGAGAAGTCAAAGAGAGAGGGGCCCGCTCAATCTCAGCATGGAGCGAGGAAGGCTGTGGCCATTTCTGCTTCACGGGTCCTTGGGAAGGGAGAAACAGACAGGCCGCGGCTGGAGGCGGCCTGAGCAATCAGTGAAGGCGGAGAGTGGTTCTCCCTCACTCAGGGAGCCCCCCACTCCAGGCCCCGCTCCGCAGCATGTTACCTTACCCCCCTCCTGTGCTGATTTTGTCTCAAACACAATAACTGGTGACTCCTGTGCCAGAGGACGGGGCACAAGTGCCAAAAGCAGGAAGATCACTCCCCTACAGAGCACGCCCGACTTCCCAGTCTCCTGCCTCGGGCTCAAAAAGCCACACAGAAGACAAGCCATGGGCTCCATTCTCAAAGTCCCCATGTCTTTTAAGCCCTCTTCGTGGGGGGGCCCTACAAGTGCTCCCCTCGGACTCCTCTGGAAGAGCTCCGGGGAGCAACATCCCGCCTAAGATGGGGCACAGACAAAGCCTGACCCCTGGCATGCTCCAGGGCATGGGAAAGCAGGTGGGGGCAGACAGAACCTGAAGCTGCCGATGACCTGACCAACAATCAAGTGGAGAGATCCAAATGTTCAAATGGATCTCACCCCCGCACTAGTCATTAGTCCCTCAATGTGAAAGCAGAGAGCGGCCACTGCCGGGGCTTGGACACTGAAAGACTCCTCCAAATGTGGATGTTTCATCCTTCAGCACTCCTTAAACAGTCCACACATTTTCAGATGGAAATAATTTTCTTACAGCAATCTGTTCTTTGGGGAATATTAGAGATTTCCAGCAAAGAAATCCATATGCAAAGGAAGTATCTCATTTCACATATGGACAAGATAAAAACCATTCAGAGACAGATGCACCGTTTTGCTAACACAGAGAGCACCTCCTGGGATCGCCAGGAGTAGCCCTGCTCAGCTCTGGGAGATCCACATGCTCAAGACTAACGGAATTTTCCCCAACTTTAGTCTATGGCCCAATTACACAGCTCTGTTGATCCATTCAACAAGATTCAGTACAATCCAATCCAACCCAACCCAAGAGGCATCTATTAAGTGTCTGCTGTCTCCCTGACAGACGTGAGGTGGTGATCCCCAGGGCCTATGAGGATCAAGCCAAGCGAGGGTCCAAATGGAAGACCACTCGGGATGTCCTAAGTTCATCACAGAGTCCTATTCCAAGGCCCCCTCACAAACCAAAGGCAACCCTGGGACCAGGCCAGCAAAGCTCAATGATGGCAGAGAGACTTTGAGTGAGACCCTAGGGCCAGAGAATCTATTAACATTAACTTTCTGCTAGTCTAGATGTGTTATCTTTGTCTAATGAGTAAACATACTTAAATGGAGGAAATAAATGACAGCAAAACCGATATTCATGTTATAATGAAACGAGAAGGTAAAAGGAAGCTACTGCTCATTGGAAAGACAGGACAGAGAGAGAGCCTCCTTGAAAAGATAAAGAAATGGGTCAACAGGAAGCATCTTTTCATGGGACATCTGCTCATCTTATAACAAGCTCAAGAACAGCATCTGCCAAAAGGCTGTTTCAAACATGGCTACTGATGTGCCAACAAAAGCAGGAGGAAGATGAAGACGATTTCTAACAAAATCAAGAAGACCTTACAAATCAAAGCAACACAAGCATGAATACTCTGTGACTTTTAAACCAAGATGTACAATGGAGGAAATGGTGACAAAATCAGAAAGCACAGCTTATTACTAAGAAATCAGAGTGAACACCTGTGCAAGAGCCTCCAGTTTCTCTCTCACCTGAACACCTTTCTTCAGGAGAACCTGAAACTTCCTGACACGTCGAGCATTGGACAGCATCACCCCCTAAATGAAATGGGTTCTATCTTAGCAGAAAGGAAATGACTGGCAACCGACATGGGAGTCATCTTCAAATCAGCTGCTTATATATAATCAAATCATCAACTTCTTTGGAAAAAATGATCAACATTAATATTAAATTAGAAGGATAAAACTGAGGCCACATTTCATTGTATAATTAAAATCCCCAATAATGCCAAAGCGAAACAAACTGGAAGCCAAGGGCCACAATAGTTTAGCAAAGAAATACTTTGGGAAAATCCTATGAAGGAATAGGGGAAGAGGAGATTTCCACAATCTGCTGAAAGAATCAGTGACTCTGAAGGAGGAGGCACTTCCACTCAGCCTGTGGGAGAGCAAGGGGTCCAGAGGGCAGATATGAGAAGGACGACACAGCTTGGACAAGGGCTGAGAGTCTTCAGGAAATGGGCATCATAAAGGCCTCGGTGACAGGGGACCTTTCTAACCACCAGCTTCACCTCCTTGTCCCCTCTGACTGAATGCTCAAGACATGCACACCTGGGTTCTTGTGCCCAAAGCAGCAGTGAGTGACAGCCCCTACTCAGTGAAGGATAAGTGTGCAGGAGATCACAAAGAGCTGAGCGGTGATAAATTGGTGATAAATGGCCACAAAAGACTGACGTTCCCTTTAGATCACGCAAAGATCCTATGATACAAAACCTCTATAGCCTCGACAGGTCAGGAAGAGTTGTCCCTATCATAAAGACTGAAGGCCATCCCTTCTAATAGCAGGAATCATTATTATTGGTGAAAACCACCCCATAGACCCAGAAAAGCAACAATGGAAAAAGAGACAGTTCCAAGCCCACTGTATCAAGAACCTGAGGAGCCCTACCAAGGTTCTCAACAAGTTAGGGCAATGAACACAGTCTTCTGTACTAATGAGAGTTTTCTTTTGGAAATGGCCTGAGTTCCAATCTTTGGCCTATTCAAAATGAAATTGTCTTTGAACTCTTGCTACATTTTATGACTCAGACATGTTGTCTTTATTTTCAGTTTATTTCTTTAAAAATATGTGCATGGATGAGTCTCATTTGTTTCCGTGGCAAGTTTCACAGCAAACATTATATGGCAAAATGGGAGAACTGAAGAGTGCCGGCTGAATGACTACCAACACCACAGATTATTAAAGCTGGTCCAGGCAGCTCCCAGAGCTTCAACAACACAAACCATGCGTGTTCCTGAACAGTCCACGGAGCCACATTTTGTGGCACTGAAATAACACACCTTCGTCAGTCAGAAGGGCCTCGTGGGCTTGTGTGGCTGCTGATCTCACGCCTGACACGGGACGGATCATGCAGAGGAGGGAAACATCCCAAACATGACAGAGCTGGGCAAAGGGGAAGGGAGGCAGGGACAGAACGATACAGGACCAAGGCCTGTTGGACCATGAACACCAAGTCAACGAAAAGTGCCCCTGCTATGCCCATAGCCACAAGAAGCCTCATTCCAGCTGCACCAGCCAGGAGACACGGCCTTCCAAGCAGGACTCGTGGGGTCTCGGCTTTAAGAGGGGTGAGCATACCCTCCACCAGTGCTGATTATGATTCCTCTGCACTGAGGTAGATTCTAAATAGATCCCTAAGCTGTCATGGCCAAAAAAATTGAATCACCAATTGATCTCCTTTCAGTGCTTACAATCCTCCCCAACTCCTAAAAACCTTGGAGAGCAGGTAGAGGGGGTCTCCAGGCCAGGTCTGAACCCTTGTACGGCCCAAGAAAGAGCGAGTTTAAAGGCGTGCACAGTGGAAAGAGGGTGGGGGCTGGGAAAAGGAGAAGCTGAGGGAAGCCAGGAGCTTGAGCTGCTAGAGCTAAGCAGAAAAGAGAGACGTGGATACCTACAGAATCATGAACAATGTGCCCATCTCATTTTACCACCTCCATTGTTTTATTTTCAAAAAATCAAGAATGATTTCTGCTCATAAAAAAATCCCAACCCAATTCAGTAAGTGCAGCTTAAGTTGCTGCTACTGTCAGGCACGGAGCTGAAAAAACAAGGACCAAAATCCATACATCCCCTGACCTCAAGGAGCATAAACTCTAAGTGGGGAGGGGACCAAGGGCAGCACAAACACAGCTAACCATGAAGAAAACACAGTAAAAATCCTTCCAGGGAAAAGGGTCGGGAACACCCTAACAGCAACTGCTATCCCAGTGGTCATGACAGCCAAGCCTTGAGGGGCCCCAAGAGTTCCAGGCACAGGGACAGAAGATAAAATGTCAAGGGCTATGGACAGCAAGTAGACCAGTGGGGCTAGGACCAAAGGTGCATGTGGGAGAGTAATGGAAATTGTATGCAAAAAGAAAAGACTAAATACAGGTTGGAGAGGGCTTTTAATTTATCAATTAAATTGATAAATTTAATTCCTGACACTGTGGTAATTACTGGGATATAGAGGAAGCCAAAAGAGTCCATGCCTTCAAAAAGCATAAATTCTAAGAGGGCTGGGTACAGACAAGATACATAAAATGGGTGGTTGATAATCTTCAAGGGGAAATGTCAAAATAAATAAATAAGTGCTCTGAAAGTGGGAAAAAGAGTCTGCCATTTATTCCAGAGGCAATGGAAAGCCACTGGAACTTCTAGAGCTGGGAAGTCATGTGGTTAGAACTGCAGTTTGGGAAAATCACCCTAGTGTCTATAGTGTGCAAGAGTGGATGGGAGAAGGTGGAGGTGGAAGAAGGAGGATCTGTTTGGAGTCGAGTATATTAGACCGGACAACAAAGGATGAGGGAGAGAATTTGTGCGAGCAGCAAGAAGAGAATGGAGAAGAAATAGTACTGAGTGCTGATGAATTAGTTAAAGGGTAGGGGGAAGGAAAAATAAAGAGCTGAAGGTAACAGAGAAGTCGGGAGTCTGGATGTTGAAGAGAATGAGGGTGCTTCCAACAAAGGTAGGAGATTAGCTCAGCTACCCACGTGCCTCTCCGAAAGTGTTCCTGAAGAGGAACCAAATGACATCACTAGGTAAGAGTTAAGTTATCAGTGGGTCTAACTGAGGCTGCTCAGACCAATAATCAGAATGCTCTGCCACAGCTCAAACACAAATAGTCCCCATGAACACTGGGGGGGCTTCTCTAACTTTGCGCATCTCATGTTTCTTCTGGACTAATTCAATCCTGCTTTGCTCCTCGAGCACAGCCCCTTCTCTGAGGAAGGCACCCCATGCTGGGCAGCCTGTGCCAGTGGCTCCCTTGTCATACAATCAGTTCTCAAGTACTTAAAAAAGATTTTGAGTCTGGAGAGACTTATAAGAACTGATGCTAAGCGAAGTGAGTAGAACCAAGAGATCATTGTACAAGGCAACAAAATAATGCAATTATCAATTCTAACGGATGTGGCTCTTTTCAATAATAAAGTGATTCAAGCCAAGTTCAATAGATGGGGTGGAGAGAGCCTCCTGCACCTAGAGAGAAGAGCATGGGGACTGAAAGTGAATCACAACATAGCATTTTTACCTTTTTTGTTGTTGTTTGTCTGCTTTTTGTTTTTCTTTCTCAATTTTTGACCTGATTTTTCTTGTACAGCATGATAATTGTGGAGATAAGTATAGAAGAATTGCACATGCTTAACATACATTGGATTACTTGCTGTTTTAGGGGAGGGGGGAAGAGGGAAAGGGAGAAAAATTTGACACACAATGTTTTGCAAAAGTGAATGTTGAAAATATCTTTGTAGGTATTTTGAAAATAAAAAGCTATTATATATACATATTCTTTTTTTTTTTTAAAGAGAGATCTTGTGTCCTCGTGTCACTTTTGCTGATCACCTGGTGAGCGCTTGCCCTGTGTGAGTTCTCCATAAAATAGTCTTTTTGGCAAGCACACATTTGGCATTCAAACAGTGTGGCCAGCCCGACGGAGTCGTGCCTCTCTGCAGTAGAGTTTGAATGCTGGGCAGTTTAGTTTGAGAGAGGACCTCAGGGTCTGGTGTCTTATCCCATCAGGGGGTCTTCAGAATCTCCCTAAGATAATTCAAATGGAAGCGACTCAGTTTCCTGGCACGTCACTGGCAGACTGTCCAGGTTTCACAGACATACAACAATGTAGCACTAACTACAACACCCCAAAATTCAAGAGGCCCAGACGACTTCTTAATCTGTGTCCAATCGGTGTGGACAGATTCCTTGTTTGGAATTTGGAGCCCCTCACAGTCCAACCCATCTCCCCTTCCATTCCCCATCTCACCCGGGGGATGCAGCCATTTGGCCAACCACAGTGTCTCCCACATGCCCTCCAATCTCCAAGCCTTTGCAGTTTCCTCCTGAAGAGCAAACCTCAGCCCGAGGACGAGTCACAGGAGCCAAACATTTTAACTTGTTTAGACAAGGATAAAGAGAGTCAGATTGCTCCGAACACTGCTCTCAACAGCTTCACGTTTTTGGAGATCTAAAGGGCAAACGGATTAAGCAACAATGGGAAAATGCCAGGGATGTTCTAACATTCGGCAGGGTCTTTGTTTACATGAGTAAATTGTGATATCTGTGTTTTATATCCTGATGATTTCCTGAAACCGTGTCTGTCACATCCGTTCTGCTTGTCCAGGTTGCCTCAGGACAGTCTCCCTCTTTCCTCCAAGCCTGGGCCCCATCTCCCCTAAGAGGGCCAGCTTCTCTCTCCTCCAAACTCACTTTCGAAGTGGATGTGTCTCTGTCTTCCTCAAGACAGTCACAATCTCTTCAAGCCTCTCCAGCCCATGTGAGCCTTGTCCAGGGCCTCCCCTAATTCAGTCCCAGCATGCAGAGGTCTCAGGCACTTGGACCCAGAGATCTGAGCCAGTTTAACATTTTCCACCTTCAATCCCATTACTTTGCTTTAGATAACAGTTACAACAAATAAACTGTTCTAAGTCTACAACTCTCAGTGTCTCCTGGACAACCCAATCCAATCATACTGTCCCCTGAGCTCCCAAGTAAGTACTCACAGAAGCACAAACCAATTCTGAACTCCCACAGCCCATCTCACCCTCTCCCTCCAGAGGGGGCCCGGGACCTCCCTCCCTCTGGCTGAAGACAGCTGGAGTAGACATCTGGAACCCGCTTCCACATCCCCCCCTAAGGTAGAGGCCCAGGGCCTTCATCGCATCATCTGCCAGCAGGCTCTCCACTGGACTTTGTGATCTCCAGAAACTCAACACTCTGTGACAGAATTACCCCTGAGATCCTTTCCCTCTCCAGCTCCACCCCGCCCCCCAAGCTGAGGACCCTGCCCCCTCATCGCAGCAGCTTTTGATGTATGCTTTCCCCTTAGACTGGGAGCAGTTTGAGGGCAGGGGCCGGCTCTTGCTTTTCTTTGTACCCTCGGTCCTTGGCAAAGCACCCGGGACTCAGAAGGTGCTTTATAATGTTTTCTGACTCTGCCCATCCACATACATCACACTCTGAATCCTGCCATCCAGCAAGTCCATGGCATGAAGTGTCAGTAAAAATACACATACTCACACTCAACTCACACACACACACACACACTCACAACACACACACACACTCACAACACACACACACATACTCACACACACACAACACACTCGCACACACACACACATACTCACACACTCACACACACGCTCACACACACATTCTCTCTCACACACTCACAATACACACACACACACACACACACTAAATGCAAACTAGCAAAGGTCTGACTCCATATTAATCACAGTCTTAAGGTGATTTTCACCATAAATTGCAAGGGCTCTCATTGCCTTCCAGCTGGCCCGCCCCCATATGAGCCTCGACCCATGGGGAAGGAAAGCACACCCAGAGCCGAGCCGGGTCTGTGACCCCAGAGTGTCGAGGCTCTGGCCAGACAGCACCAAGAAGCATTCCAGGTCGTTTCCCTCTGCACAGAGAGCCTGGGAAGAAGAAGAGAACATGGCAGGAGCCTCATTTTAGAGATGAGTGAATTGAGTCTCACAATGGTGCAAGGGCTAGCCCAGGATCCCACAAGAATTAGCAGGAGGTCCAAGCCTTGAACCCCACCCAAGTTTTCTGTCTCCAAGGCAGATCTGGCTGACCTTCCCTGAGAGGATCCTCCCTGAGCCCCCAAATCAAAGCAACCATAATACTTTTAAATTATCAAGCTTAGAGGAAAGGCTCATAATCTGAACTCTGAGGGACTGGGTTTTTTGAAGGGATTCTGGGAGATTTCTGGAGCCAAAATGAAAACTCCATCAAACTATGGGTGAAAATCCCATCTTGCTGCTTTGGCCAAACCCCAAGTATGAAATGCTAGTCTCGCTATTTACACTAGAGTGTCCACGGCTGTGAGAAAAGCCCTTTCTGACCCCAAAATGCTAGAAGACAACAGTTAAAGTTTTAAGATGACAAAGAGCAAGTCTGCACCAGCAGGACAAAACTTTTTTCCAGTCAATAAATTCCCTTACGTTTCCCAAACTGATCTTATCTATGAGTTAGAGCGGAGCTTGTCCACCTTTACCCCCTACCTCCTCCTATCTCCCCACCATCACAGTGACATATCCCAGGCCCTCTGGCTGACCCCTGAGCGGTGTCTGGCCAGCGCCTCGGGCCCAAAGGGGGAAGTGCCCAGCCCACTGCGTGCTATTGTCCCGGGCCTCTGAATTCTGAAAGAACGCTAGCTCTGAAAGGCGTCACTGGCAAGTCTCTCACCTGCACTTCAGTGAGCTTTCTCCAATGTTTTCCCACCATTCACATTTGGGGACACTTTCACAAAACCCACAAGGACACAGTCTGGGACAAAGCACACCCATTCAGGAAACACACTGGGAGGGCCAATGAGAACAAGAGGGATTTCCATACTTCCTTCTCATAGTCAGCTGCCAAAATATCGCCTTTGTTGTAACAGTTCATCATTGGAAACGGCCATATTAATGAATTTCTCAAGTTCTCAGAGCCTATGGGCAGCACTGGAAGGAACCTTCTTGAATACTGGGAAAAACAAGCAAGAAAGGGGAGTAAAGAAGCTGACAACTTTCAAGGGTTTTCTTATTCAGCCTCAAAATTCCCTTTAGGTTTGATTGATATTGGTTTCAACCATGAAACTCTAAAATGCAGATTATAAATGCAAAATATATCTCTTTCAAACCTAGAAAAAATTATCTCACAAGAAAAAATATCAATTGATCCATGAAATGGGTAAATCACTCCCATATCATGTGTAATGGTAAGCTATTTTCTATGAAGCGCAAGCATGAATGGCTATTTTCCAGGGACCTGTGGAGAACCCCCAAGAAGCAGGAGACTTCGGTGACTGGGACAATCCCCTCCTCCTAAGATAAATCAAGGGGGCATTTAAACTTGAAGTCATGAGAAAACATAAGGTCCTAGCACATTTACTGGGGCGTTGTGAACTTTACACAAGATTGAGTCTCCAGAAAATACCAGCATGCTTCAGAGAATCAGGTCACAGAAATCAGGAACCAGGGTTGGTCACAGAACATTGCTTTTCATAATAAGGTATATTTGCAGCATGAATTCTCTCAATAAATGGTTTTCATAAAACCTTGGAAACTCAGTGGAAGGAGGCGTTAGCCTCCGGATGAGTCCAGAAGGAGCAGGGCGCACTCCCCCCAGGGTTGCCGGGGCACACTCTCCCCAATGCTGCCAGATCCTATGGCCAGGGGAGCTCATCTCTCTGCTCTGAGCTCACTGGGCCCAAGCATCCGTACTGCACCTTACGCTACCCTTGCTATCCCATAATCCCTCCTGCCCTCCCTCCTCACTTTAATCATCTCTTGTTCCAAGGACTATAATCAATTGGCACAAAGTGGGTGATTGCCTATGGAATGTTCTTGTCAATGGGCTCTTTGTTCCACTGATCATCCTGGACACATCTAGCCCCAAACTGCCTTCTCTAGCCCCCATTTCTCTAAATGGGGAGTTTCCCTCTATTGGACTATCAGTTCCTGGAGGATAACAAGAAGTCTCTCTTTTGTAGTTCTATCCCCAGAACAGAGTATAGTGCCAAGCACATAGTAGGCAGTTTGTTTTCATCCATCTAGTCATTCATTTCAAAAGGGCACAGGAATTGGAAGGATTCTTTAGGGGATTCTAAAACACTCTGAAGAGGTATTTGGGAGACGGGAGCCATCTGGACAAGACAGAACTTCCTTCTGATGGTTCTTAACACAAAGAAAGCACAGAGAAACAATCTTCTCCTCCCAGCAATTCCCCAATTCCTTTTTTTAATTAAAACTTTTTATTTTCAAAACATATGCATGGACAGTTTTTCAACACTGACCCTTGCAAAACCTTCTGAAAAAAAAAAAATTCCCCTCCTTTCCTCCAATGCTCCCCTAGATGGCAAGTAATCCAATATATGTTAAACACATTAAAATATATATTAAATCCAATATATATGTATATATATATAATATATACACATATTTATACAATTATCTTGCTGCACAAGAAAAATCAGATAAAAAAGGGAAAAAATGAGAAAGAAAACAAAATGAGAACAGACAACAACAAAGAAGTGAAAATGCTATGTCGTGGTCCAAACTCCGTTCCCACAATCCTCTCTCTGGGTGCAGATGGTTCTCTTCATCATAAGATCTTTGAATTCCCCAATTCTTCACTCAGGAATGGAAATCCCCCCTTTAATACTAGCTAATAGTAATAGCCAGTATTGATGTGAAACAGCCCTCACCCAGAGTCTTCCTTGAACACTGCCACAAAAAGTGATACAAGAACACTCTCCAGGTCTCTCTGAAGAGCTTTAGAACTGATTGCATGACATGGGAGACCCTGGCACAGGACTACCAACATGTGGGCCCTCATTAGAAAAGGCGCTGGGCTCTGTGGGCAAGGCAACTCAGAGGAAACGTGAGATGCACAAAGTTAGAGAAGCCCCTCACGTTCCTAGGGATGTCTGCATCCAAGCTGCAGCAGAGCATTCCGAGCTCGTACTGGTCCGATCAGTCACAGTTGGACCTGCTGTAATTCAACTAACAGTGATGTCATTTTGGTCCTCTTTGAGAACAAAGGATTTCAACCAACCAACCAACCAATGAGTGAGTGAGCAAGTGAGTGAACCCTTAATTTCTGTCTGCACCCACATAAGGAACGCACATGTGGGATGTCCTTCGGCTGAGCCCTGAGAAGGCTTCCCAGGGGCTCTCACTCAATGGAGACTCAACGGAGAGGGGGTTTCTGCCACCAGTAAGGTGGGAAGTCCTGTGGTCCAAGCGGAGATTCAGGCTCTTCTTTCATACCATTCCCACGGGCACTCACCCTGCCCATTTCTGACATGTGAAGAGGACAAGGCAGACAGATGTGGGAAATGCTGTGGGGAAGGATTGCTCAGATTTAGCCCCTGACTGGATGTGGGAGAGAGAAGGGCCAACAGGCAGCTCCCATATTGCAAAGCTGGACCACTCCTTGACACGTATGTCCAGGGGCACTCCCCAGCCTCAGGACACCATTACGCACTCCACCTGCCCATCACTCCACTCTGCATCATACTAAGTGCCTTCTGTGGACCAAGCCCTGGGCTCAGCAATAAGAAACCACGTGGTCCTCTCCTTCAAAGAGCAAATATTTTTCAAAGGAATATAACATGGACACAGAGAAGCAGATACAAGAACTGGAGAAAGGGAGTGAAATTGTGATTTCCTAGTACAGAGAACTCTAAGGTGAGTGAAGCTCCTCAGTCGCTACAAGTAGATGCCTTCTCTGCAACTTGAGAGTGTCAGCAAGTTGAAGTTCATTCCTGGGAGCCCTGAAGGGTGAACTGAATGGACAGGGCCACCCAGGTCCCACCAGTCAGAGGAAAGACTTGAAGGCAGATTAGCTCACTTGACTAACCCAGAGTGGCCATCCTTCTTCAGATTCACAGTGTCATCCCAGATGCTGTGGAGTCACACTAAGGCACTTTAAAAAATGTATTTATTTTTATGGTATTTTTTTCTAAATAGATGCAAAGACAAATTTTAACATTCATTTAAAGTTTTTGAATTCCAAAATTTTTTCCTCCTTTCTTCTCCTTCCCCTTCTCTTAGCCAGTAAGCAATTTGATATAAGTTATACATGTGCAATGATGTAAAACATATTTCCAAATTAGTCATGTTAGAAAAAAAATAAAGTAAAAAGAGTTTGCTTTGATCTGCTCTCAGATTCCATCAGGTCTTTCTCTGGATAAGTTCTTTGAAATTGTCTTAGATCACTGAATTGCTAGAAATAGCTAAAGTCTTCATAATGGATCACTGCACAGTATTGCTGTTACAACAATTGTACAATGTTGTCCTGATTTTGCTCATTTCACTTTGCATCAATTCATATAAATCTTTCCAGGTTTTTCTGAAATCTGCTTGTTCAACATTTCTTATAACACAATAGTATTCCATTATCATGCAGCACAATTTGTTCAGCTGTTCCCCAATTGATGAGCATCCTCTCAATTTCTACTTCTTTGTGACCATAAAAAGAGCTGCCATAAATGTTTTTGTACATATAGATCCTTTTCCTTAAAAAAAAAAAAAATCTCTTTGGGATGCAGACTTAGTAGTAGTATTACTGGAGGTAATACACTGGAGGGTATACACAATTTGATCTTTGGGCATAGTTCCAAATTGTTCTGAATGTTTGGATTAGTTTACAATTCCACCAACAGTGCATTACTCCCAACTTCCCATACCCCTCCCAACATTTATCATTTTCCTTTTCTGTCATATTATTATGTCAATTTTGTAGATGTAAATTGGTACCTCACAGTTGTTTTAATTTGCATTTCTCTAATCAGTAGTAATTTAGAGCATTTTTTCATAGACAGGCTTTGATTTCTTCATCTGAAAACTGCCTGTCCATATCCTTTGACTATTTGTCAACTGGGAAATGACTTGTTATTAACGTGACACAATTCTCTATATATTTGAGGAATGAGGTCTTTATCAGAGACATTTGCTGCTTTCCCAGATTTCTGCTTTACTTCTACTTTTGGTTGGATTGGTTTTGTTTATGTTAAAAACTTTTCAATTTGATGTAATCAAAACCATCACTTTTATAATTTAGAATGCTCTCTATTTGTGGCTTCACTTTTCCATAGATATGAGGTAAACTTGCTCTCCTAATCTACTTATGGTATAAGTCTTTATGTCTAACCCACATACTCATTTTGACCTTATCTTGAGATAAAGTGAAAGAGATTGATTTATATTGAAGTGATTCAAAGCAATTCCAATAGACTTGTGATAGAAAGTGTCATCCACATCCAGAGAGAGAATTATGGAGACAACAGGGACTCAAGCAGAGTATCTTCACTTTTTGTTTTTGCTGTTGGTGTGTTTGTTCGCTTGTTTTTTTCTTGCTCTTTTTTTTTTTTTAACTTTTGTTTTGATCTTTCTTGCACAGCATGACAAATATGACAAAAATGGAATTATGTTTAGAAGAATTGTACATTGTACATGTTTAATCTATCGGATTGTTTGCTGTCTTGGAGAGGGAGGAGGGGAGTAGAGAGGAAGTAAAATTTGGAACACAAGGTTTTACAAAAGTAAATGTTGAAAACTATCTTTGCATGTATTTGGAAAAATAAAATACTATTTTTAAAAAAGAGGTTGGTCTATATCTAGTTTCTACCATACTGTTTTCTAGTTTTCCCAGAAGTTTTTGTCAAATAATGAACTTTTGTTCCAGACCTGGGTTCTCTGGATTTATCAAATCATTATTCTGGTCATTTACCATTGCCCTGTGTACCTAATCTATTCTACCGATCCACTACTCTATTTCTTAGACAGTACCAGATAGTTTTCATGACTACCACTTTATAATATAGTTTGAGATCTGGTACAGTTAGTCCATCTTCCTTCACGGGTTTTTTTTTCCCCATTAATTCTCTTAATAGTCTTGACCTGTTGCTCTTCCAGATGAGTTGTTTTTATTCTTTCCAGCTTTTTAAAATAATGTTTAGTATTTTGATTGGTATGGATTGCCAAGTTTCTTTAGAGAAATATTACAGGGCACATGGAGGCAACTTTTTTTCTTTCTCAAAGTCTACAGGAAGTGTAACTGGGTAGCATTTTCTGTTTTCCAGCCTGAGCTCTGTTACAAATCCAACCTCACTGACATAAGGAATCACTCAAGAATTATTTTAAATGTGCAATATATTCTCTTTAAGTGTCTTTGTATAATTTTTTGAGTGACATTGTGGAACTGCAGATTATGCAGGGCAGACTTATTTCCTGAGGGGAGAAGAAATACCCATGGTTGCTGGGGCATTGGGAAAGGGAGCATCCTCAGTAGAAGAATCTTCAGTAAGTGCCAAGAAACAAAGCTAGAAATAATCTACTGACATTGCCGCAATTGATTTTAATTGAAACAGTTTTCCACAGCTGATCCTAGCTAGCCTATGAACCCTGTGAGTGACACTGGTGATCTTATGTCTAACAGTCATCAATGCTGATATCAAACCAAGAAGTTAGTAAGAGATAGGAACGTCCAACGTCCCCTCTCCCACTGACAGAATGTCAGGGCCTGTTCTGGTTCTGTCTCTGTAGTACAAGAGATTAATACAGTGTTCTGCACAGAGGCACCTAATAAATTCTTTTAACTGAATAAAACCTTTTGTTTTGAACACTGCCTCTCCACACCCAACCAAAGTGGGTGAACTGGAGCAGTATGAACTAAAGACCATGTAAAAAACCTACTAAGTGCCTAGAGAGACCTTCTCCCCAGAAGTCATCCCCCACCCTGGAACCCAGTGCGAACACTGTCCTTTTGAGGGCACTGCTCCATCTGGCTGTCCCTCAAAGCCATCAGTCAGCCCTGTTCCATGTCCAGATAACTCAGAATATTCTCAGGGAGTAGGGGAGGAGAATGACTGATGATCATTGCAAAGGATTTGTCACAGATGGGAAGGAAAAGAACCACAACGTCCGACGTTGCAGACTTCAAGGTCACAGTGCTCAGTGTGTGCAAGGAGACACCAGCCATTACTTGCCAGGAATCCCAAGGTGTCCGGAGCACCTGGACTCAATTAGGCTGACTCAAGGGATCAGGGAACTGCCTGTACCCAAGATTCTGGCACCAGCACACCTGCAGCCAGCTGTGGACAGCCTTGTGGCTAATCAGAAGGAACCCAGCAGAGTGTGGAGTCTTTTACAGAATGCAAATATTCCAAGGCAACAAAAAGTATCCTGGACCAGCCCAGGCCGTAAAGGCTCCAGAAGATTCCCTGAATGAGCCCTAAGACAAGGCTAACACTGGTCAGACCACCATGCAGACTGGTTCCTTCCAGAGGGAAAAAGAGGCTGTGGTTCAAAAAGAAACAAGAATAGGGAGAGGAACAGAGGGAACCTCCTATCCGCAATGTCCTGCGAAGTGGTCTTTGCCACGTGAATGTAGAGCACTACATGGAGCACGCCGGTGAGGAGGAAGAAAAGAGCTCTGCTGTGTCTTATCTGATTCCTTGGAAAGGAGTAACATGAGAATATATACCCCATTCCCCCCATTTTAAGAGGTTCAAGAATAAGTTAGCCTGCTTCCACCCATTCAGAGTCATGGCAGGCTGCTGCCGCGGTTAGTGAGGAAACGATGACATCTGTCCAGTGGAATTCTACAGTTTGAGCGTGTGCCTCGTGAGATTTCTGATGAGTCCAATATTTTTTAAGAAGAAAAAAACAACAAACAACTGTAGCCCAACAAAACAAATTCCACATTGGGCCCGTCCAAGAACGCATTGCTCATTCTGGTGGGTGATGGGACTGTCTTCAGTCCTCTGGATTTGAAAAAGAATTCCATAGTCTTTCAAAGGAGCAGTTCTCTATAATCTCGTTATCTGTGATGTCTGAATTCAGTCAGTCAACAAATATTTATTAAGCATTTACCAAATACCAGGCACTGAGCTAAATTCTGAGAATACAGATGTCAAAAGAGACTGGCTGTACCTTCTAAGAGCTTATAATCTAACAGGAGAAGACAAAACAAAAAAGGAAGCTGAAAATGGAAAAGGAAGTATTCTCTACTTCGGCTCACTTCAATCTCTATTTATTTATAAACATCTCAGTTTCTTGTGAAACTGCTCATTTTATCATTCTTTATGGACCAGTAATATTTCATTAAAACTGGAGCCCACCCTTTTTTTAACCAACAGGTGGAGATCCCCTTTAGCTTCCAATTGGGGCCACCAAAAAAATGGGCTAAAATGTGAGTAACTGTGCATAGGTAACTATGATTCCTTTAGGGGTACAGTTGGTATGGAATATGCAAAATTTGGAAAACATAGGGAGCACTCCTTTTCCAGAAACAACTACCCTCATTCACAGCCATAGAAATAGTACCCTCAATGTACTTCTTTCTCATAATCAATTTATCATTTTCCTATTATCTTTGCCATCTGATTAGTGTGAGGTAGAACCCTAGAGTTGCTTTCATTTGCATTTCTCAGTTATTAGTGATTTGAGGCATTTTTTCATATGATTATTGATTACTAAGAATTTCTTGCTTTGAAAATTGTTCATATCCTCTGCCCATTTATCTACTGGGGAAGATAAATTTGAATAAATTCTTCATATACCATGGATATGAGGCCTCTATCAGAGAAACTGCCACAGATGTTTTCCCTAGTTACCTGCTTCTCTTCAAATTTTAGTGCATGTTAGAATTATTTTTGCAAAAGCTTTTCAATTTTATGTAATCAAAACATAATGAACTCTTTTCCCATTCAGAGCTTTGAAAGGCAATTTCTTCCTTGCTCCATTAATTTGCTTATGATGTAACCTTCTATGTGGAAGTTATGCATCCATTTGGAATTTATCTTGGTATTTGCTGAAAGCTGTTCAATGAGGAATGAAACTAGAATGCCTGCTTATAAGAAGTGACAAAGGTTAAGAAAAGGAGGCCTCTGAATGGATGTCCATCAGTTGGAGAATGGCTGAATAAATTGTTGTATATGAAAATTATGGAATATTACTGTTCTGTAAGAAATGACCAACAGGATGATTTCAGAAAGGCTTGGAGAGACTTACACGAACTGATGCTGAGTGAAATGAGCAGGACCAGGAGATCATTATATACTTCAACAACAATACTATATGATGACCAGTTCTGATGGATCAGGCCATCCTCAGCAACGAGATCAACCAAATCATTTCTAATGGAGCAGTAATGAACTGAACTAGCTATACCCAGAAAAAGAACTCTGGGAGATGACTAAAAACCATTACATTGAATTCCCAATCCCTATATTTATGCACACCTGCATTTTTGATTTCCTTCACAAGCTAATTGTACAATATTTCAGAGTCTGATTCTTTTTGTACAGCAAAATAACGTTTTGGTCATGTATACTTATTGTGTATCTAATTTATATTTTAATATATTTAACATCTACTGGTCATCCTGCCATCTAGGGGAGGGGGTGGGGGGGCGGTAAGAGGTGAATAATTGGAACAAGAGGTTTGGCAATTGTTAATCCTGTAAAGTTACCCATGTATATATCCTGTAAATAAAAGGCTATTAAATAAAAAATAAAATAAAATAAAATAAAATATGTACTTAAAAATAAAAAAATAAAAAAAAAAGAAAAGGAGGCCTGACCCTTAAAGCCCACACTTTGTACTGCAAAAAAACAAACAAAAACAAAAACAGTGATGGAAGAAAGGACAAGGGGAGAAGCAAAAGACTTGATAGTTCCTCTCAGCTTTAACATTTGCAATTCTCAAAAGAGTTTCCAAAGGTTTCCTTGTCTATCTTGAAGGAAAGGCCTGTGCTGAGAGACATCACAGCCAGAGGAGGAGGAACAGGAGGGCAAAGGGACTTAGGAGGACTGGTTGGATGAACTGAAGACATTTATCTTGAAGAAATCTTAGAAGGAAAATGAGTTGTTTTTAAATACTGAAACATTTATCTTATAGAAAGAAATCAGATATTCTGCTTGGTTCTTGAGGGCAGAAGCTTCCAACAGATGGAAGCTACAAGGAGGCAGATATTGAGACAAAATAAGCAAAAATCCGTCGTGAGAGCTGTCCAGAAATAGGCTAGACAAGCTGGCTCGAAGCTGGAAGCACCGGAGCAGACCCTGGAAAGCCACTTGCTGGAAAGGCTCTGGACCAGATGACTTCAGAAGTCCCTCCAAGCTCTAGCTCTCTCCATTCCTGGGAAGAATGCAAGCCCTGGAATAAGCACCGGCTTTGAGAGGCCACGGTGGCTTTTTTCTTCATGGCATCCCATTCCCTTCCTGAGTGTGGACACAGGAAAGCCTCATTCTTTGCTCTTCTCCCCGAGGCCCCGAGGCTCCCTTCTGACCTTGGCGCTCGACAGTCTCCTTTCCAAATACACAAGAAGCCACATTTCATTTCTAACCCACAAGACCTCCAGGGTTTCCTCTGGGCTATGACCGCGGCGTAAGCTGATGAAGCAGAGGAAGCTGCTGTGGTCTCTAAGACCAATCTGGGCACCACACATGACATTAGCTCTGGAGGGAATCTCCTGATGAACTCTGGGCCACGACAAGTAAGAACAAATGACCAAACATACCTGGGGAAATAAAGGTGCTCCTGTAAAAAGCAAAGAGCTTAGCCATTTTGTGTTCATGTGCCTGGGATTTGAGAAGATTTCTCCAGTCAGAATAGGGAATTCAAAGGCTCTGCTCAGAGTGTCTGTGTATGATCCCATCTCCCAATATCGGCACATCTGCGCTTGCTCAGCACTCACTGACCCCTTTAGAAGGCCACACACAAGCCCCAGACAGATGGAAGAAAGACAACCCCCAAACAACACTCATACTTAGGGTGGGCACAGAAATCCAGCCAACCCCGGAGGAACATAGGGGGTGGAATATGGGCAGCGGGGAGGAGGATTAAGTAGAGGGCACATCGTAGGGGGAACAGTCAGTAGCCAAACACTTTTCAGGAGGGTCAGGATGAAAGGAGAGCAAGGATAAATGGGGGGAAATAGAATTAGCAACAACAATTGTAAAAAGAATTTTGAAGCAAGTTTCTCTGATAAGGCCTCATTTCACTTCTTTTTTTTAAGCTCTTTATTTTCAAAATATACGTATGGATAATTTGACAGCATGGCTTTGAATAGCCTTGTGTTTCAGATTTTCTCCTCCTTCCCTCCATCCCCTCCCCCAAATAAGGCCTCATTCCTCAAATAGAGAGAACTGAGTCAGATTTATAAAAAATAAGAGCCATGCTCCAATTGATAAAGAATGAAAAGATATGATCTGTGCCCAAAAGGCTATAAATTCATGTATATCCTCTAACCTAACAACTACTAGGCATGAACACCAAAGAAGCTTCAAAAAAATTTTTAAAAAGGAAAATGATCTACATGTACCAAAAATATATTTATAGAGGTCTCTTCTTAGGGCAAAAAACTGAAAATTGAGGGCATGGCCATCAACTGGGGAATGGCCCAATATAGTGCAGTATGTGTTTGTGATGGAATATTATTGTTCTTTGGGAAATGATGAGCAGGATGCTCTCAGAAAAAAAAATCTGGAAAAGTCCTCTATGAACTCAAGCAAAGTGAAATATACTACATACAAAGTGGCAGCAAAGTTTAGGGATGACCAGCTGTGAATGACTTTGCTATTCTCAGCAGCACAATGATCCACAATCATTCTGAAGGACTCACAGTGAAAAATCCTATCCAAAACATATATCTTCATATATTTTCTCTCTCTCTCTCTCTCTCTCTCTCTCTCTCTCTCTCTCTCTCTCTCTCTCTCTCTCTCCCCCCTTTTATTTTTCTGGAGGGTTTTTTGCTCATTAGGGTGGGAGAGCCATGTTATCTTTTACAACATGACTTTTATGGAAATGTTTTATAACTTCATATATGGTTTCTTAATTGGGGTGGGGATAAGGGAGAGAACCTAGAACTCAAAAATTTAAAAAACAAATGTAAAACAAATTGTTTTAAATGTAACTGGGTAAAAATATTAAATAAATCAAGTGCCAATGGATGAATAAACAAACAGGTTAAATGGGTGTGCTGCAGGTGGAAAGAAGGGAGGAAGGAAGGAAGGAAGGAAGGAAGGAAGGAAGGAAGGAAGGAAGGAAGGAAGGAAGGAAGGAAGGAAAGAACAAAAAAAGTTTCAAGAGTCCCAGAGCATCATTCAGGTGACCTCCATGGTCCTCTGAGTAAAATGACCAAGGGAAAGTAGATCAGAGGAAAGGGAAGAGCCCAAACCAACCAGGACTGAATCTCAATTCTGATATTTATACTAATGGGACCGTGGGCAAGTCCCTGGACTATATTGTAACGTATGACATGGAGATACAGCAAAGGTCCTTTCTAACTCTAAATCTTTTCACCCAAAAATGAAAGGTACCTTCATAAATGGCCACTCTGAGGCTATGTGGGCTCTTTCAAGTTTTTAAATATTTTTTAAAAAAACAAAGAAGCCTCCTTCTTAGGGTAAAGCTGCTACTGTCATCACCCTCTTTGTCACCATAGTCCATATCACATCTTTGCTAAGAGCCTACTGTCCAAAATGACAGCTTTCATCTTTTGCTTTAAGAGGTGCCGCATTAGGTTAATGGAAGTGGGGGTTCCCGCTAAACCTCCTAACTCACAAAGCTACAGATTTTCGGTCCTCCTCAAAATTTATTTTTTAAAATTGTCCTTGGGCAGAAAGCTTTGTATACAAAATATTAGCCAAGAACAAAGTTTTACAGTTAAATGCTAAACCCCTTAAAAACTGCATGGAAACACTGACAGACTCTTTGCACAAGAAAGAGTATTTTCTCCTTTCTCCAAAATTCAAAGACTATTATGAACTCAAGATCAGTGTTTTTGTAACCATCACAAGTTATATAATCAGGTGGGCTGAGATTTTACAAGATGGTACAAACAAAAATGTGTTTTGCTGACCAAATATGCTCTCCAGAGTGCACTTGAAAGAGTCATCGGATCCAATTTTTCAAGAGATTTTCATGAACTCTGTGCAAAGTGGCTACCTCAGATTGTTAGTCTGCAAAAAAGCTTCCAGTGTTGTTTGTGCTCAGACGGCAGGACTAAGGCCTGTTTGAGCTCGAACACGTGGAGCAAGTCCACATCTCAACAAACACAGAGAGCAGCGTCCAAGCTGACAGCACTTGCACACCCGCAGGGCTATTAAACACCCACAAAAACAAAGACAGCCACTAATACAAGCAAGACTACAACTATTTCTTTAATTCAAACTAATCAGCCCTTTAAAGTTTTAGCATTTGGTAAGTAAAGTCATTAAAAACACCCTGCCACTGGATGGCGCCATTGAAGAGATTAATAGCACCTGCTGGGTACAAATCAAGGGCCACCAGCACCATCTGAGATGTGTGGAAAAGCACACCTCGGCTCGGCAGAGCAGGCCAGCCGGGACCAACCTGCAGCCCACTGACTGGTCCTGTGAGCACGAGACGGCAGCCAGAGAGACAGGGGCAGATCGAGAGCTCCCCGGTGAACACAGCAGCCGGGCAGCGACGAGTAAATGCGTCCTCAGAATTCACCATCCCCAGGGCTTGGCCCACTCGGGCTAGAAACATCACGTCCTCCTCAAGCCAAGACAGGCCAGCACGGGGATCAGAGAGGTGCTGGGTTTGAGACTTTGGAGGGAACACACTGGTCAGGGTGTGGGAGTGGGCGACCCCCACAACACGAAGCCGGCGCATCATCTGGCACAACTGAAGTCGGTGAAGGCAGACTGGGCCAGAGGTAAAACTACCGACCAGCACCAAAGGCCAGGGAATGAGTGCCAAGGTGGCGCTTTCCATCACCCCCTCCCTACCAGCAAGAGCACCGCTTTATCTCACCCCCACTGAGGAAGGGGCTCCGGCAGGGAAAGGATAAAGTCTCAGCTCGTTGCACATTTTAGTGCCCTCATCCTAAAGACCCCCTGGCTTGGGCTTTGTCGGTGAACACCCGTCCTGAGGTTAGGGCCTGGCAGTGGGTGGACTGGGAGCACCCCAGCAGCAGTTCTTTTCCACGAGCTGTATTCATGTTTCCACGAAGTTGCAGCTGCCAGTGCCAGCAGCAGAACCTAGAACTGGAAAACCCAGCCCAAGAGTTTAACCCAGGGACTGGACTTGCAGAACGAGAACTGGGCAAAGGCGGTCGTTCCAGCACTCCATGCTGTCAGTGGTCAGGTTCTCAGTTGTCTAAGTGAATAGGTGAGAAGCCAGTTGGAATCCTTCAAGAAATCCTGACCGAGACTTGGGCCCCACGGCTAAGGCAAGGTGGCCTGTACCCACGTGGTTAGTAAATCACAATTCTCGGTCCTGGGTCACTGATCCAGAGAGGATCAAAGAAAGGACCTGTTTCTGAGGGTGACGTTCGGGCTCACACCTTGGCTGTGTCCCAAGCAAGGAGCAAGGTCAGAAGCCACAGCAGCCTTGGGCTCAGACCCCAGGAGAAGAAGGGAGTTTTGGTTCCGGCTTTTAGCCCTGCCTGAATCCTGCTGAAGAATAAGAATCTGACCCCAAAAACCATGATGGTGAGAGGGGTATTCGAGGCATAAACTCAAGAGAACATGACTTGAAACATCTACAAAGATTCAAATAAAAACACAACTTGGGCACAAATTCAGCAATAATTTCTAAACGAGTTCATGAAGGAGGAGGTTTTTTTAAAGTCTTTTTTTTAATAAAATGAGAGTGCTAGAGAAAAAAAGTTGGAGAAGAAATGAGAGTTAAGGAAGAAAGACTAGCAAAGAGAATCAAAAGGCTGGCCCAAGAGATATAAAACCTTCTTCCAGCAACAAACTCCTTATAAATTAGATTGGGTGAAACAGAAGCTAATGACTCCATGAGACAAAAGAAAATAATAAAACAAAGTCAAAAGACTAAAGAGAAGGGAAAAAAGAAATGTAAATAACCTCATAGCAAAAAACAGGTGACCTTGTTTGATCTTGAAAACAGAGAAGAAAATAATTAAAACTTATTGGACTACCTGAAAGATATGACCAGGAAAAAAGCCGATACATCATATGTGAAGAAACATAAAAGAAAGCCATCCAAGTTTCCTAAAAGAGCAAAATGTTACTAGAAAGAATTAACCAGTCACTCCTGAAATAAGATTTCAAAATGAAAACTCCCAGGAATATCATAGCCAATATCTAGAGCTTCCAAAAGAAAAAATACTGAAAGTAACTAGAAAAAAGGAATCCAGGTAAATCAAGGAGTAACGGATGGGGCTCACCCAAAATTAAGAACTAGAGAGTTTAGAATAATTTCAGCTAGCAAAGAATATAGGATTATAAACAAAACTAATTTACTCAACAAAAATGAGTATAAATCTATGGGAGGAAAATAGATCCTAAATGAAAGAGGACTTATGTCTGATGAAAGGACAGAGTTGCAAAGAAACTGAAACCCAAGAGTCAAGAGAAATATAAAAAAGGCAAATAGGAACAAGAAAAAATTGTTGTTCAGTCAGTTTCAATCACATCTGAATCTGTGATTCCATAGAGGAGTTTTTTGGCAAAGACTGGAATAGTCTGCCATTTTCTTCTTCAGCTCATTTGAAAGATGAGGAAACTGAGATAAATGGGATTAAGTGACTTGCCCAGCATCACACAGTAAGTGTCTGTGGTCAAATTTGAACTCAGCTCCTCTTGATTTTAGGACCAATGCTCCATCCACTGCGCCCCCTAGCTACTTCTGGTTCTGTTATGTCCTTAGTTTTAAAGGATCTTAAAAGAAGAATGAACAGGAAAAGGAAGAATACATTAGACAAAAAAAGAGAGAGAGGAAGATTGGAGAAAATATCTAATCAGGAAGCACAAATAAGGAGGAAAGAAGGGAGGCAGCAGCTGAAGTGGTCAAAGGAGGGAAGAATACATACAGACAGAGCTGGATACAGAAATATACTTCATTAAATAAAAAAAAAAGAGCAGGGAAAATAAAGACAGAAGAAGGGGGGAAGAGGGAAGATTTAGAGAGGGATCCATTCTAAACAAAACAAATTACAAGGATGAATAAAAAGAGGTCTTTTTTCATTGGCAAAGAATTGAATGTTGAGGGGGTACCTATCATGTGAGGAACAGTTGAAATATGGAGTACTATTCTGGTGCAAGAAATGAAGGGGATGGTTTCAGAAAAAAGCCTCAGAAGACTTACAGAACTAGAGTGAAACAAGAAACAGGAGAACAATTTATAACACATGAGGACAACAATTTTCTGAAGACAGACAATTTTAAAAGACTTAGGAACTATTCAATTATTCAATTTGACATTCTCACTGTAAATAAAATCAGAAAAACACAAATGTATTGTGGCTAAGTATAAAAATGGCTCACAGTTCTCACCCCTGGTCACACTTCACATCCCAGAGACTCTGCACTGCTGCAAACTATCTTCCAAACCCTGTTCCAAAACCTGATTCCTCATTCCCATTTCTCTCAACCCTCCTACCACAAAGTTTCATCCAATTTCACCCCCCCCCCATCCACCATGCCCGCTGAAAGGCCTGTTCCACAGACAACAAACTTCCCTTGACCCTAAATCTTTTCCTCTCTTACTGGAACTTGGCTCTCCTTGATGACACAGCCTCCCTGGACACCCTTTCCACTATGCATTCTCTCTGGTTCACAGGTCAAGGTGGGAGAGATAGAATACACCTGGCTCTCCAGTGCCACTGCAGAGACTTCCTCCATCACTCTGTAACCTTCCCTCCTTTAAGATTCACTCTGTTCCCATCTACCACCCAGAGTCCTGGGAGCTGTTGTGGACAGATCCCCTGACTCAGTCCCCATCCTTTCTCAGAGCTGAATACCTGGTTTATATTTTTTTTCCCTTCCTCAACTCCTGCTCTTGTACTAGGCAACTTCAACACACATAATGACTCCTCCTCAAATGCTCTGACCACTTAGCTCCTTGTCCATTTTACCTCCTATGAGCTACTCCTCCACCCACCTTAGCCAAGGTCCCATCCTTGATCTTGCCACCCCCACACTCGTACCCTCTCCATGTTCAGGAATTTTGAAATCCCTTTATCCAATCATAATCTACTGGCTTTTCTCTTCTCCTTCTGTTTTGCCTTCGGTAGCCCTGCTCTTCCTCCTCACCCTGACTTCCAGTCCCCTGACCCCTCTATTCTCTCCCCCACACTAGATTCTCTCCCCCCCCCCATCTGATTCCCCTCTACACTGTCCCTCTCCCCAGGATCCTTAGTCCTTTATCCCATCTGGGCTGTGTCCAGCCATACCTCACCCCACCATCTGGGGCCTTCATACCTATAGATGTGCTACTGAATGAAGTGTTCTGAAGAGGTCCACTACCAATGGATGTCACACAACCCCAACCGGGCACTCACTGCCAACTACACTTCCCTTATCAACTTTCCCACTCCCCACAGCAGCTCTTCCAGACTTTTTTTTTTTAATCTCTCTTCAAATAAGCCTGAATAACTAGGAAAATGTGATGCAACAGACAGAAACAGGGAAATGAAGGGAAAAGAACAGATGATGAGCTCACTTTTGAATATGTTAAAGATGATGTAACTATAAGACATTCAGTTAAAGATATACCACAGACAGTTCAAATAACTGGTTCCTGAGGTTTGCTGTTCTATTCTGCTTTTTCTTCTCGTTGAAAATGACTTCTAAATAAAGAAGCTTTTTTGTTACATGCTACAAAATTGTACCTTGAGTATTTTAGGATTTTTTGGTTTGGGTTTTAAGTCCTCCTCAGACACAAAATTTTACATCAAAGAAAACTAGACCAGGTCTACTTTTCCCTGGTTGTTTGGGAAGACTGAGACTCTATTACAAATACATCAGGGACTCAATTGTGATCTCATATCCAATCCCAGTCCTCTATATATTTTATAATAAGATTAGGCAAACTTAGTGTTTTATTTCCCATTAAGAAATGCAACCAATGCATCAGACCCAATCTTACTGTACCCATATAAAACATACTGATTTTATGGTTCTCTCCAGATTCCTAATTGAGACTCCACACAGAATTAGGATCATCTTTGTTTTTAGGACATATTCTCCTGACACTCTTCCTCATCCTTTACTCTAATGTAGTACCTCAGACACTAGCAAATTCCCCAACCGAGAGAAAAGTCCAAGTACAAACTAAATGACCAAGTGTCAGGTACAGAAGGCGGGAAGGGGAGGAGTGGTGTCTAAGGTCTCCTAGGCTGTTCTCCGCCTTTCCAAGGACTGGGAAATCGGACTCCCCAGAGAAGCCAGAAGACAAAGGAGAGCAATTCCATTCATGTTTGTCTCTCTTATATCATGATATCTTAGTCTCTCTTATATATATTAGATATATTAGAAAGGGAAAGAGTCACTGTCCTTCTCTCTCTCCTGTAAAAGTGACAACATGATATAAAATTCTCCTTTTGACTTGTTCAGAAACAAACGAAAGACATTTGACACAAGAATTGTAGCATTATGAGGTTTACAAAGCTGTTTCACCCATATTGTCTCAACTGATCTTCCCAGAAACCTTTCAAGGTGGTCAGAACAAATAGTAGCTCCATTTTTTAGATGAGGAAACTAAACAGGCTTGGCTGAGATCACACAACCAGTACCAATAAGAGGCAGGTTTGAAACCCCAGCATCTCCAAATGTCACACCCACGCCTCTTCTCACTAGCCCACGATGCCCTTCACGAAGGAACACTGTTTTTTTCCATTAGTATCATTTGCTCAGGACCAATTATGGAGCCAAACAGTCCCGGGAGTTAAGGATCTGCAATAAAGACAAAGCGATCTGGGCCTCCGTGGAGCTCTCCCAGTCAGAGCAGAGAGGCAGAACCAGCACAAATGAGAACTACAGAGTCCCACGTAATGACACCGCATGGACCCGTCCCCTGGCAGCAATCTTTATAATGAGCTTGCCCTGAAAAGTCATATGCCTCAGTTGTCTGGATCAACAGTAAAATTCCTTCTAAGTGCAGAGCCTAAGATGCCGGGGCTCCCCCCACATTCTCTCTGCACAATGCCCCCTGTCCCCTGTCCCGGCCCAGCAGGGTACCGAGGCAGCAGCATGACAGAGCCCCCAAGAGTGGAAAAGGAAATCTAAGGACATGTAGGAGTCTTGGAAGGCCAGGGCAAAAAAGGTGGAACTAGATGTGGTAACAAGGGATGATCAGGTAGCAAAGGATGACGGTCTGCCTAAGTCCTGAGTAAGAAGCAGCTGTGTCTGAAGAGCAGGAGACCCCCTGAAAATCTGGTGTCCTTGGCTCATTTTCCCCCCCTTCCCAGCCACAGACCCAATTACAAACCTATCTTGGATGTACTTATTAGCCTGCCTTTTCCCCTCTGTCAGAAGTGGCGCTGCCATGGATAAAGAGCTAGGCCTGGAGGGAAGAACTGATCTGACCACAGACGCTTCCTAGACGCATCCTTGGGCATTTCCCCCTGCCTCGGTTTCCTCAGATGTAAAACTGAGATAAGCAGAGCACCTGCCTCCCAAGGTGTGGAGAGAATCCAGTGAGGTAATTTATGAACTGAATAGCACAAGGCTGGCAGAAAGTAGATATTTAATAAATGCCAGTTTCCTTTCTCCCTTCTCAGAGGCTCCCTTCCAGCTCCCCTTCTGTGGCCGAAGTCATTTCACTATGTAACCACCTAACTGCCCACAGAAATAAGGATCCAAAAGGGTCATTCCTGCAGCTCTCCAGAAAGTCTAGCACGGCTGCCTTCCCACACTGTCTTCCTCTGTCAATAATGGGGAACCTTTACCAGCTTTTGGCATCTTTCCACTCTCTAACACTCTTCTTTTAGATCAGCAAAGAATTCTCATTAGCCACTGGTTTTTATGAAATGATTGCCCTTAATATTTAGGGTGTTTCAGTATTCTGTCTCCACAAAGTGGAGAGTGCTTGTGAAAAGCTCAGAGACTCTTGCAAGACCCCCTGCTAGAGGAGATGAGATTGAGGAAGAGGAATGGGAAGGAGGGCTATGGTCTGCCAAGCAGAGGGGCAAACAGGAAGGGCTGAAACCCATCAGCAGGAGAACACAGACTCAGCCCGAGGAAGAGCTGAGGGATGCTGGAGGTAGGCACGGGGACCCCTCTGGTGACAGGGAGCCCAAACTCCCATAATTAGCTTTTGAATTGATAGGAAAGATAACTACTGGTTCCTAAGCAGTCAAGAAGCTCTGTTAAAAAACAACTATATGACAGCTCTTCAGATGTTATGTTTTTTTACTGCCAATAAGGAAAACAAATCACTGTGAGCTGCCAATTCTCAAGGGAAATTTATAAATAAAAAAGAGGTGACTAGACCAACTTGGACAAGAAGCTACATGGCACTGACAAGAGAGTAAAGAAGTGGGGATGGCTCCCATCCAAAGTCAGTACCTGGGAATCACCTCTGCATCCAGGAGGAGTAAAGCAGCAGGATCTAGTCCCACCAAAGGGAAGCCTAGGAAACCAGGGCGCTAAGAAAGAGTTGGTGCTTCTTTGGAAGGCTCCCCTAAATGTTGTCCAGTCCTATTCATTTGGAAAATATCTTAGAGACAAAATGCGAGGAGCATCAAGGTCTACACCAATGGGCTGCAGTTTCCTAGAAAGGGAACCAAGACCTCCACCTATAACCAGCCACAGAGTACTGGGACATGTTGCCAGGTCAAAACCGGGTGACAAAGAGCTTAAGGTATTTGAGCAAATGATCCCTGAATCTGAATGCACCCAGCCTCAATTTTCAATGATGCACATGAAAAGGAGCAATTGCTCCTGACACACTGGAAGGGCTTCCTGCCAGGGAACCCAAGTCTTCCCCAGCATTCAACTCGGGCTCTGTCGAGTTGAAAATTCCTAGGAAATTAAATTCCTTAGGTAAGGGGAGATGGTCTCTAGCATTAAGTCATTCTTGGTGAAATGGTTGTTACCAAGGCAAATTTCACTTACAAACACGAAGCAGAGAACCAATGGAGAGACCCAAGGCTATGAAGTCACATCCCAGCCCACACTGGTGAGCCTGGACTAATGCCGATGACTCGGGTTTTTGACAAGGAGGAACACCAACTAGCGCTCTTGGACAAACACGGCACTGGTTGGGCTCATTCAGGTTGCCTGTCTAAGTTCCCTCTCTCATGGTCTCAGGTTAGTATTTTAATCCTTGATATGTAAGCCAACACAGTTCACACATCAATACAGCCAACATGGCTCACACATCAGTGCTTAAGAGAGTAAGGAAATTAAAATGCCAATAGAATTTTTTTTAGCATTTTGGGTTGGGCAATGAGTCAATCACCTGACCAGATCCAAGTCAAAATACAACGAAAAAGTTTCCATGATTTAGAAAGCCTGGTGAACCAAAGGATCTCTTTAAGAGGCATGTGTGCTGTTATGTCTCATTTCCATGTTGCACTTATTACTAGCTCTATCTCTCCAACAACATTAGAAAAAGGTGAGAGGAGAGGGAAAGAAATGGAGGTTGAAGGCACAGATCCCAACTCGTAAGTCTAGAATATTATGTCTGGGCCATGCAAGCACTCATCCAGCTGGAAGGAAACCAAGGACAAGGGTGTCCCATGTGGCTGCCAAGACCGGCTTCCCTTTTCCTGTCTTCCTTTTGGTGACCCAGACACACTTAACCTCCCTAAGACAAGGGAGAATAAAGCGTATCTGTCCTAAGTCAATAAAATAGATTTTGTTTCAAGACCCTCTGAATCCCACAGGATCCAGGCTTTTCAGAAGTCTAACACAGCAGTGCACATCCTTGTAGAAATGCTAGCAGTCTATAAGAAACGAGCTATTAAAATGTCAAGTCTGGTCCCCTAGACTGAGCACTCAAGCCTCAGTGGTATTTCAATATGCTAGAAAGGCATTCGGGGCATTTCTGAAATCCCAAGGGAGAAGAAGGAGTCAAGAGTGAGTGGCTCATCCCTTCCCAGTTTCAATCAGCAAGTCCAGGCTGGATTTGCCACCCAAGCTCCAGTGCTGCATTTCCACATCTCTAAAAAAAGTCTACTCTTATGCAACTTCTCATAATGTCCCTCTTCTGATAAGAATGCTAGGTCTTTCCCCATGTAGTACTGATGAGGAATGGCCCTTCCATTGAGAGAACTTTAAAAATTTAGAAACAGAACAACAGCTGTGATGAGGGGGATTGTGGGTAAACATCTGCAGAAGAGTGTGCTCGGTGTTCAGAATGGGATTAGATTGTCAAACCACCTTAGCTCAGTGGCACTCAAAAGTCCTCCTTTATAACAATATGGTAACAAGATCAGCATTACCAACTTTATAGGACAATCATGAAAAAGAGACAAGATAATGGTAAGGTTTATTTATAAAGGGAGAGCGCTAAATGTGGCTTCTTATGACTAATAGGAAGAACATCTATAATTACTCCACCCAGCAGAAAATTAGCCTCTTGAGAATAGGTAAAATCTATTTCGATTTAGGTCTTTGCCATTACCTGCTTCAGCCACGGATATACCAAATGACCTGGGCCCAACGCCAATCCATTGCCAAGTCTTGTTGACGCTACCTTTGCAGCATCTCTTCCCACCACTCACATGACCAACACCATGGATCAAGCCCTCGATGGCTCTCCTTTGTGCTACTATAATAGTATCCTAACTGATTTTGCTGCCTTAAGTCCCTTTTCCCTTTTAAGTTCATCTTTCAAACAACTTTCAAAGTGATCAAAGCAAAAGGACTTAGTAACTGATAGGAGATAAGGGAAAAATGGAAAAGGAATCAATCCCAATGTTGTAAAGACTGACTACACTACAATATCACGAAATGGGACAGGTTGAGGTGTCCGCATCACATCAGGATGGCAGCATCTTGGAGGTAGTTGGAGATGCAAATCTGGAAGTCAAGAAAGAAGCCCAGATCATAGGTATGAATCTGTAAGAACTTTGTGTAGCACTGAGAGGCAAACCAAGAGAAGGGAATAAGATGACTAAGGTTGGGAGAAGAGGACCAGGAACAAAATGTCAGAATGAAGCTAATGAAAGCAACTAGAAGGGGGAAGAAAGGTAAATTTATACATGCTATAAGGCAGATAATAATATAATAATATAATATAATAATATAATATAAGGCAGATAATAATATAATAATAAGAAAAGTTCAAAGAAAGGATGAACTCCTTTATTAGGTAATAAATACCCCATTATTGCAACTATCCAAAAAAAAAAAATTGGATGGATGCCCATTTGTTTAGAATGCTCTAATGAGGATTTCAGCACTGGGTTAATTCTAAGACAGGCTACATAGTGAGCCCTGCATTTATTCCAAGTAGCCAATAAGAAAACAGGCATGAGGTGTCTGCCTCTGGGTACAAAGATAAAAGATGATCCCAAGGTTTGATCTAACACCGTTTGACATTTTGTGAAGGACCAGCAACATGCTACAGTGTTCCAAGTCGATCTTCTCATGGACCATGCGAGGACAGGCTAATATTACCTGTGGTATCCCTTTTATCCACCAAATCCAAAAAAACAAATATATACGCCACATTTGAAATACAATTTGTCTTACCCTGAAATTGCAATACATCCACCTCCAACAGAGCAACAGCTGGCTAACAGCTGGCCAGCAACAGCATACCCACGGAAGAATGCTACATCCAACCAAAACCTAATGTTACAGATAGGCAGATAGCCCAAATGGAACCCGGCCAGGACACCAAGGCTCCAACTCCCAGCTTTGTAAGAGTATCCTGCCGTAAAGCTTCCTTAGAGGGAAGCAAAAAAAAAAAAAAAAAAAAAAAGGCAAAATGTTGCTCTGAAAACAAAAAATACTGCATTTCTTCCTCTAACACAGCGTCAGGGAGGAAGATGCAAATCGTGGTGTCACTTCTGCCTAGTTGTCCCAAAGAATAACAATGATGACAACAATGATATTAGCATTTATATAGCACCTATTGTGTGCCATGGGGAATCTGGCTGGTGCAGTGGATAGAATACCAGGCCTGCAGTCAGAAGGACCTGAGTTCAAATCTGACCTCAGACACTAGTTTTGTGACCCTGAGCAAGTCACTTAAGTGCCTCGATTTTCTCCTCTGCTGAACAGAGAAGGAAATGGCCAGCCACTTCAGCATCTTTGCCAAGAGAACCACAAACGGGCTCACAGAAAGCCAGACCCAAATGACACACTCAACAACCAACTTCCCTTGGTTATGGTCTCATCCCTGAAGTCTCACAGGACACTTGGTCCCAAAGTCAAATTCATTCCAGGGAAATCAGGGGAGAAAACAAGAGACATTCAGAAGGATCATGAGCTGCTCCGATGTGTAAATTTACACATTCGGGCACCTCATCATTAAATGACATGGAGACAATTACCAAAAGAATCCTAGATTTTTCATAAGCCTTTTTTACAACAGCTGTAAATCTACTAAGAGAAACGTAAAGCAGAACTACCGGGAGCTTTCCACTCATGCCCAGGGACAGGACTGAGAGGATGTTGCAAGGATTGTCCATTCTCCAAGAGGACCATGATACCAGGGAGGTGACACCATGCCTTGCAAGTAAATGGGATTTTGGAGGGCTGGGCCAGGTCACCGGGGTCCAGGACGCCTGGAGATGGCCCAGGATGCAAGGGGAGACCGTGGCCTTTTTAAGTTAAAGTCTCCAACAGGTCTCAGTTTGACCAAAGCTGTACCCATTCAGAGATTAAGGTCAGGTAGCAATGGAGGCTAAAAATTTCCCCTTTCATGTAGTCCAAAAAAATCTAAATAAATGAATGAATGAATCTGGGAGGGGGAAGACCCTCAGGGTTTCTGGCCAAAGCAGAAATGACCACTACTGACATTCAAACTGAGTCAAACCCCAACAAAGATCAAATGGACTTGACAGATGGGTGGCCAGTTAGAACCAGAAGAGGACCAGAGTCAGGGCAGGAGGAAGCAGGGAAAGACAGACACTGGGATCTAAGATTCTAAGAAAGGGAACAGTCTGACCTCCCTCCTACACACAAACCTCAGGAAGCCATGGGGGAAAGGACCCATAGAAACAGAGTCATGCTTGTGTTTTTTGTAGGAGAATAAGTGTGGAAGCCACGCCGGCTTCCTCTCCAGGGACAGATAAAGGAAGATGGAAGACTGACTCTAGGAAGGACAAAAAAACTTGGGAAGAGGAAGCAAACACATGCCCATGGAAGCAAGCAGGACCATGTTTGAGCAGCACAACACAAATGGGCTAGTGGCAGTTGAAAAGAAGGAGATGGGGCTGCTGATAATTCAACAGAGCCGTTTATTGAGAGAAATGATACTGTCTGCTACTTTAAAACCACAGGTTATCCTAAAAAGCAATGTTCTGTGACCAACCCCGGTTCCTGTTTTCTAATTTGTTATTTTCTGGAAACTCAATCTTGTGTAAAGTTCACAATGCCCCAGTAATTGTGCTTATGTAATTGATCTTATGTTTTCTCATGATTTCAAGCTTAAATGCACCCTTGATTCATCTTAAGGGGAGGGGAACATCCCAGTTACCAAAGTCCCTAGTTTCCTGGGAGTTCTCTATATCTCCCCCTTTTTTGTTTATTGAGGCGCTCTCGAGTCTTGAAGTCTGAGATCCTACCTGTGGACATTCTTTGCAACTCTCTTAACGATGGTCACAAAACAGCTTACCAGAGTAGGTCCACAGATATAGACACAAATAAGTAAAATTACCGCAAATGCTATGAGTATAATTTCACGCCCTACAGCACTGAATGTTCCTTGTGTTTTCTTAATCCAATCTGCAATTGTTTGGGCAGCCTGGTCAAGTTCTACATTTCCATGTGATTCTTTATCTAACATATCAGCAATCTTTTGAAACTTTTCAATATTCAATGTAACATTTGAATTTCCCCATAATACATTAAGGTATGATTTCTAATTTTATCCCATTCCCACTGTGACTCATTATATTCCTTGTTAATCATACAAAAACTAGTGAACCTGTAATTACATACCAACGTTTGTCCAATCCTCAATATTTCTACTTCTTGTCCTATTTCAAGGACATCATCCCTTAAATTTATAGCTTCATAAAACTCCTTATTTTATTCTGTACAGTGAACCCTTTAAAGACGTTCAGAGTTAAGTTCAAACAGCTAGCTTGAACTACTTGATTTTGAACAGTGATTACAGACATAGCAAGTAAGGCACTGGAAGCTAAAATAGAAATTAATGCAATTATACCAAAACCAATACATGAAATACGTCTTTTCTTTCTACTTTTGCTGATCAAATGTTCAATGTTCTCCAAGGAATGGTCTGCTCGAGTATGACACCAATTATCACTCTGTATATGGGGTTATATCCCAAAGAGATTATAAAGAAGGGAAAGGGACCTGTATGTGCATGAATGTTTGTGGCAGCCCTTTTTGTAGTGGCTAGAAACTGGAAACTGAATGGATGTCCATCAGTTGGAGAATGGTTGAATAAATTGTGGTATATGAAAATTATGGAATATTACTGTTCTGTAAGAAATGACCAACAGGATGATTTCAGAAAGGCCTGGAGAGACTTACACGAACTGATGCTGAGTGAAATGAGCAGGACCAGGAGATCATTATATACTTCAACAACAATACTAGATGATGACCAGTTCTGATGGATCAGGCCATCCTCAGCAACAAGATCAACCAAATCATTTCTAATGGAGCAGTAATGAACTGAACTAGCTATACCCAGAAAAAGAACTCTGGGAGATGACTAAAAACCATTACATTGAATTCCCATTCCCTATATTTATGTACACCTGCATTTTTGATTTCCTTCACAAGCTAATTGTACAATAATTCAGAGTCTGATTCTTTTTGTACAGCAAAATAACGTTTTGGTCATGTATACTTATTGTGTATCTAAGTTATATTTTAATATATTTAACATCTACTGGTCATCCTGCCATTTAGGGGAGGGGGTGGGGGGGGTAAGAGGTGAAAAATTGGAACAAGAGGTTTGGCAATTGTTAATGCTGTAAAGTTACCCATGTATATATCCTGTAAATAAAAGGCTATTAAATAAAAATTTAAAAAAAATTACTCTGTATAGCTAATATATTAAACAAAGGCTTCATAATAACACACATAAGATTGGTATCAACCTTCCTGCCAATGTGTTCAGAAATCTTGCATCCCCTGCAAGTAACATTACAAACTCCTTCTAGCTTTGCTATTGTCACCTGGCCAATTTTCCCCCACATGAAAGCATAATCATTCTCCAAACGTGCCTGTACTTGTAGCATTGCATGATACATTCTTTTCTTTCTTTCTTTCTTTCTTTTTTGGCTGAAACAATTGGGGTTAAGTGACTTGCCCAGGGTCACACAACTAAGAAGTATCCGAGATCACATTTGAACTCAAATCCTCCTGAATTCAGGGCTGGTGCTCTATCCACTGTACTACCCAGCTACCCTTATATGATATATTCTTATTTCTATTCTGATGATATCATTCTGTAGGGGTGAACAATAACGTGAGTTTCCAAACCTGCTCATTTCCCTTTTTATTATTTCCCCACCAATTCGGTTTGGGGTATCCCCCATGCATATAGAGATTATGAGAGTCATTACAGCAGGACACATAAGTCTGATTCCAAATTGTATGACAAAGTCTCCACTGTGTTCCGCAGTCCAAAAAAGGGGGATCAGCTTCTTCAGATTCCCCTAAGTCCCAATCAGGACAGGATGATGATATATGAATTCCCCAACTGGGAGTAGTTGTTTCACAGTTCTGTCCCAATATACCCATAACAATGGTTGCCAGACTGAGGAAATGTTGTATCCTTTGTGGCACTACAGTCTTAAAGCCTTTTTTTACACAATTGGAGGATTGCAACATTCCTACTAGCCAAAAGCCTGTGAAAAGGGTCATATTTAAAATGAAAATGAATAGATTGTAGCAAGCTATAGTTGTCAAAGCTAGCATTTGTAGTAACACATAGGGGAAGATCTTCCTTTAGTAAGTCTGATAAAATTAAACTTAATTATTGAACTATGTTCCTTCCCATCATGCTCATTAATACCAAATTCCTTAACTAAATATTGAGATTCATTACCATACAAGAGAATTTCATATTCTCCCCATCCAACTACTCTCACCCAAACTGGGCTTTGTGTAATGCCCCAGAAGGTTTTGGGTTTTCCTTCTTCCAATTTAAGTTGTGCCAGCACTAGGGCCAGTTGCAGGAGCCATGCCGCTTGATTTCCCTTGCGGCGGAGCCCTTTGTGAGTATTCTTTTCTTTTATTTTCATGCTCTGGATCAATTTGGACAGGGAGGCTACATCTTTCCGGGATCCATATGTCTCCTTCATCTGTGGAAATACAAAGAAAACCTCGACCCTGGATTATTACCTTAGCAGGGCCCCTCCATGTCCCGTTGACATCCTTCCACATCATACATTGTGATGAGAAGGCTGGGTGGCAGAGCTGGCCCCTTAACCTTTTCTGTTCCTTTTTATTTGAGAAAACACTATATCATAGTGAAGAAAAAAATAAGTCAGCTGGAGTGTGGGACATGTTATTCAATGTGAGATAATTAGTGGTATACAGTGTTTTAGCAAGGCTGTTCTTGGGGGACTTCTCTCCCCCTTTTTGTTTATCAAGAATGACTTTCAAAGTTCTATTCTTAGGCTCTACTATAGTCTGTCCTGTGGGAATGTAAGGGACTCCAGTAATGTAAAATACCCCAAGAAGCACAGAATTTCTTACACTACAAAGAAACATGAGTAGGTCCATTGTCTGGTTTCTGGCCTGTTGAGGAGTTCCTAAAAGGGCACAGCAAGATAATAAATGGCCTATTTCATACTTTGTGGTTTCTCCTCCCAGAGCAGAGGCATAAGTGAATCCTGTCTGTATGTGCACATATTTGCATTTTCCAAATTCTAATATATGTGTAATATCCATTTGCCAAAGCTCAGGCTTTAGGATTAGGATTAGGATATCTACCTCTGAGATTGATACCTTCTGAGTTGGGGGGAGTGATCCACAGGATACCCTCTGACTATCTGTCAGGCCTGGAGCGTGGTCTGGGACTGATGGGTGGCCAGTTGGAACGAGAAGAGCAGGAAGAAGTAGGGAAAGACAAACACTGGGATCTAAGATTCTAAGAAAGGGAACAGCCCGACCTCCCACCTACACATAAACCTCAGGAAGTCATGGGGGAAAAGAACCAATAGAAACAGTCACACTTGTGCTTTTTGTAGGAGCAAATGCATGGAAGCCAAGCCAGCTTCCTCACCAGGGGTGGCTAAATGAAGATGGAAGAATGAGTCGAGGAAGGACACAGAAAATCTTAGGAAGAGGAATGGAAGTGAGCAGGACCAGGAAAACATCCTACACAGTGACCAAGGGGAACATGAAACTACACTGACCCCCGCTCAGCCCAAAGGAGAAAGGAAAAGGAATTTCTCTCCTGCCTTTGAAGCTACAGGTGCCTAAGGGCACTAACCACTGCCTAACCCTCCCTTCTGAGTTTGTGCCTCTAGCAGTCCTCTCACCATCGGGGTTTGGGGGTTGGATTCTTTTCTCATTTGTCCCTTCCTCCACCCTCCTTCCTGATTTTGGTCTTGAGGTGAGAGCCAGGCTCTGCAAGCTTTGGGAAGTCACATCTAAGCTGTTCTGGTTGTTACTTTCTTGAATACTAAATGTAGGCTTATTCCAACCCCTCAGGGATGGTTCAGGCTGGGGGACCTTCGAGCTTTCAAAACTCCCAAAGTGGCCTCATCCAAAGCAGTCTGATCCCTGTCCCACGGGGTGAGCTACGCAAGTCCCTGACTTGGGCTTAGTTCTGAACAACAGGCTTCAGGGCTCTTCCATCTGGAGTTTTAGTAGCCTGAGGCTGGACTCAGCCATCACCAGCAAGCTGGAAAGTGTTGCTGGTTAAGAGGGTCAGAACTATAGGCTTCTCTTTGGTCTAGAATCCTGCCTTGCCGGGTTTCAGATAGAGCTAGAAGCTGGAACTGAGACCCCATTCTTCTCCTGGAGTCTGAGGCCAAGGCTGCTGCTGTCTTCTGGGCACAGCCCAGGTCCTGGATTGACTTGTCAGCCTGGAACATCACCCTTAGAATCAGGTCCCCTCTTTGGTCATCAATGACCCAGGATGCAGGACCTGTGGTTCCCACATCCTACACCAGCATCAGCCTCCCCAGGCTGGATCTGGGATGTCTTCCTGAGCTGGAAGGCTCTGCCTGGTGTACTCTTAGCGAGACCCATATCCCAGTGTCTGCAGATCTCTCCTTTGGTCTCCCTGTGCCAACCTGGACCAGAAAATCAATTCACTGTGATTTTTCTTGGATTTTCTCAATTAAGATTTAATCTTCTGTATTCTCTAGGTGTGTCGGTAGGAGCTGGAGAATGGAGGTGGGCGGGGTTTGATATCTTTCCTATTAATCCAATCTGTTAGTCCTCAGATCTATGGAGTTTTAATTCCATGGCCTTCCCTAATTCCCCAAGGATAACTGCACAAAGAAGGATTCACTTTGGCTCATACAGCTGAAGTCATTCATGCTGGGAGTGGAAGGGAAGAAAAAGAAAAAGAGAAAAGGAGGAAAGCTAAGAGGAGTGGAGGGAGTGGAGGGAATGGAGGGAAGAAGAATGGAGAGGGGAAGGGAATAGCTTGAGACTGGCCCAAGCATTTACTGAACTCAAATCAGTAGTCAGATTTTTCCATTTCTAAATCCAATCTTTCGGTTACATGGTTTGTAGGGAGGAAGAAAGTTGTTATAGAGATCAGGCCAAAATGGACTCACTTTAGTTAATCAATCAATCCACAAGTATTGATTAAATGTGACTGACTTGTCTCCCAAATTAAGGGTCTAGGTTTCCAGGTGTCTTCTCAATGACGAAGGCATTGGTGGCCATGGCCATTCTGGGAGCCACTTCTCTGCCCTCCCTTACAGGCCTCACACCCACAGGACTGGGTGTCCATCCATCAATCACTTTGTGCACCACTTGACCCCAAATTTGCTCAGCTCTTTCCACATTTTCCCTCACGAGGTCTCCTCCCATCCCATCTGCCCTTCATCACTTGCAGCATTCTTGGCCTTCGGTGATTCTTTGTGGGTGACTCAGAGGTGAGGCACACATGACCCCCACGGATCCTGCGTCAGCGTGAGGCACTGTTCCTCCACAGCTCCTGGGACCACAGACGCTCATCGTGGAGGAACACCAGGTGTGAGGAAGCGCAGAGACAAATGGGCAGTTGCTGACGCTCCTAGACAGACCTGAGTGTCCATCCTCCTGAGAGGATGTCTCAGGACCACCGCCAGCAGCGGGGCAGTCCCAAGATGGCTCCTGGACGGCCAAAACCCTTGGCACATGATGTCACTGCATCTCAAAAGCATCTGTTCAATTGGGTCTGATCCTTTTTGATCCCATCTGGGTTTTCTTGGATATTGGAGGAATTGGCCATTTTCTTCTTCAGCTCATTTCACAGATGAGAAGCCTGAGGCCGACAGGATAAAGTGTCTGAGGCCACATTTGAAGTTAGGGAGAGGAACCTTCCTGACTGCAGGCCCTGTGCTCCATCCAGTACATACCTATAAGTACCTACCATGGGCCAGTTACTGTGCTAAGGACTAGGAAAGTACTGAGACAAAAAGAGGAAACAGCTGGTGCTCCTGAGAACTTAGATTCTATACAAACCATTCCCTAAATAGTCCAAGGCTATGAACAGACAATTTTCAGACAAAGAAATTAAAACCATTGGAACACAAGGTTTTGTCAGGGTCAATGTCGAAAAATCATGCGTGCCTATGTTTTGAAAATTAAAATCTTTAATTAAAAAAAGGGATCAGAAAAAAAAATTAAAACCATTTCTAATCATATGGAAAAAAGCTCTAAATCACTACTGATTAGAGAAATGTAAATTACGATAACTCTAAGGAACCACTACACACCTCTCAGAGTGGCAGGAAAAGATAACGATGAATGTTGGAAGAGGAAACTGGGAAACGATTGTTGGTGGATTTGTAAACTGATCCAATCATTCTGGAGCGCAACATGGAACTATGCTCAAAAGGCTTTAAAACTGTGCATTTCCTACCACCTCACACCTCTCAGATTGACAAAGATGACAAGAAAGGATAATGATAAATGTTGGAGGGAGTGTGGGAAAACTGGAACACTGATGCATTGTCGGTAGAACGTGAAATGATCAAACTATTCTGGAGAGCAATTTGGAACTATTGGCAAAGGCTATAAAACTGTGTGCATACCCTTTGACCCAATACTGTTATTACTGGGCCTGTATCCCAAGGAAATCATAAAGGAGGGAAAAGGACCCACATGTGCAAAAAATGTTTGTGGCAGCCCTTTTTGTAGGGGCAAGGAACTGGAAACTGGGTGGATGCCCATCAGGCATTCGGCTGAATAACTTATGGAATATGAATGTTAGGGAATATTATTGTTCTGTAAGAAATGATGAGCAGGATTTCAAAAAGGCCTGGAGAGACTTTCAGGAATTGATGTTGAGGGAACACTGTACACAGAATACTGTGCACAGTCAACAGCAACTAAACTAAACTCATCTCTTCTCGACAGTACAGTAATCCAAGACAATTCCAATAGACTTAGAATGGAAAATGCCATTTGCATCCAGAGAAATTACTATGGAAACTGAATGCAAATCGAAGCATACTATTTTCACCTTTCTGTTTGTTTGTTTTTTCTTCCTCATAGTTTTTTCCTTTTATTCGGATTTTATTTTCACACTATGATTAATATGAAAATGTTTAAAATAATTGTACATGTATAATCTATATCAGATTGCTTGTTGTCTTGAAGAGGAAGGAGGTAAGGAGAAAGGGAGAAAAAAATTGGAATTCAAAATCTTACAAAAATTAATGTTGAAAACTATCTACTTGTAATTGGAAAATAAAATAATATTAAGTAAAAAAAAAAAAGAACTTAGATTCTATTGGGACAAATATCATTCTCAGTGAAATATAACAAGTGATTTTTATGGTAGAGAAGAATTAGCAATGGAGGAAAGCCAGAAAGGCCTTATTCAGCAGGGAGGACTTGAGGTGAACTGTGAGAATATCCAAGGAACATTTCAGGCATGGCAGCCAGCTTGAGCAAAGGCATAGAGATTGGAGATGGGATTTCCTGAATAGGGAAGAGACAGAGAGGAGGCCCTTTGGGCCAGAACCTAAAGTATAAGAGGGTATCATGGAAGCATCCAGATCATTCACATGAAGTAAACCTCTAGGCGTTTCACCCTTATTTGACAGCCCTTTGTGTCTGCACCAAAAAACACATAAGAGAGTAGTGTTATTTGTTCAAGTCTGTCTCTATTATCTAATGACCTGATTTACCAATTACTTTAACTTTTCCCCATCAACATTCCCAAATAAATGAATTTCCACAAATGGAATATTTCCAATTAGAACTAATGCAGCCCAATTTATATTTGACCTTTCAAATTTTTAAATTCAATCAATGTCTTGTTTAAGAAAATTTATCTGTAAAAAATTAAAATTGATTAGACTTTAAATGCAAAATTCAGTTATGTAAAATAAAACGAGTTATAAAACATTTGCCAATCTTCTATTTAAAAGAACTGTCCAAATATTTCATGGTCATATGCCATAATTTTCTGCAAAGAAATTCTTTTCCCAAATGAATTATAATAATAAAATGTTACCAGATACCAATATTTATATAATTTTGTCCTCATTTATAGATATGGCTAAACATTATCACATTTACTCTGGCCAAAAAAGCCAATGTGATGTGTCCATTTGCATTATTGCCCCCCAAATTTAATCACTGGTTAATTCACCAGCAAGACATTGTTTTAGGCATGTACTAAATTGTTCCTTCAAGGCCTTATCATAGCATGGGTGTGCCCCTAGGTTCTGAAAAAAAACCTGCCAGGGGACTATATAATTTCTGGAAGATAGTGTCAAGCAGAAAAGGCTTCCAGTATGGGCCCGGGGAGGTGCAGTGAGCCTGCCTTCCAAGGACCAGCCTGAGAGAAGGAATCTCGTTTGGAAAATTCTGTCGTGCTCCAGAGTTCCATACACCCACTTCAATGGTACCCGCAAACCAGAGCACCTCCGAGTCCCAACCAGGGACAGAGGAGGATTCCTCCTTCCTTTGGACATCCTCCATGACAGGGACAGGCCTTGTAGTGAGGAAACAACCCTTATTTTATGCCATACTTGCGATGAACAATCAATCAGAGGGTCACCGAACAAAGTTATTTAAGCCATTGTTCAAGGACACCTTCATATTGCAGGCTCCCTAAGTGCATCTAAATGAACCACTGAGTCTTCAAATATAAGGGTACCATTGCTAATCAATCAATCAGTCAGTTAACAAGCATTCAATAAGCATTCTAAGAGCTGGGACTTTATTTAAAAATAAAATAACACCTATTCCAAGTAACTTACAGTCTAATAACGGAGACAATAATTATATCTATACATAAGTATAAATATAAAGGGAATTTATACAAATATATAACAAAGGTAGTTTTATAGGAAGGCACTAATAGTTGGGGGAATCAGAGAACGTTTCTCATAGAAGAAGGAGCCTGAACTAAATCTTAAGGAAAGGGAGAGAATCTATGAGAAAATGCATTTCAAGTACAGTACAGCATAGGGTACAGATGCAGAAAGATGGGGGACGGAGTGTCCTATGTGAAGAACAGACAGAAAATCAAACTGGCTAAAACAGAGAGAAGCATCTAGGGCAATGTCAAATATGGCTGGAGAGGTTGGGGGTCAGATTATGAAGGGTTTTTAAAAGCTACATGGAGAAATGTATGTCTATCTGAAGGGCACAGGGGACCACTTGAATTATGTAAGAGTCCCATGATCAGATCTGTTTTGAAGATAATTTATTTTGGCAGCAGTGTGTAAGATGGACTGGAGTGAAGAGAGACTCGCAGCAGGGAGCCTGCTTGAAGGAGGCCTGAACAAAGTAAGATGGCAGCTCTGTGAATGGGGAGAAGGGGTCAGATGCGAGAGGTGTAGACGTAAAAACAGCAAGAGATGAATCCTGACTGGATATGTTCTGGGGGGCTCCAAGGAAGATGATACTGAGGTGACGAAGGAGGAATTAGGGAGGGAAGAGAACCTTCACAAGGGTTTCTGGTTCAGGCTCTGGGGAGGAACAAAGAATCTCTCTTGCTGAAGAGGAGAGCTAGCTGGAGTTGGCGCACCTGCATGGGCAACGCCTCCAGCAGGCATAGCGTGGGCACCGGCCCAGCAGACAGCCTCGGCAAACCCTCAGGGAAACCCTCGATGAGAGGGCTATAATGTCAGGACTGAGGAAGGAGGAAAGGGGAGTCAGACAGAGGAGGAAGGAGGGGCAGCACATCTGGAAGCCACAATGAACGCCGAGACTCTGTTTAGCAGAGCAGAGAGCAGCCAGAGAGATGAGCATCAGGTTTAGTGTTAAGGGAAGGGAAGGGGCTGAGACCCAGGGTGCGGCCATCCTGGTGGGGGGCTGGGAGCGCAAGGAGGAAGATTTAAGGAGACTGAGCACTTGAAGGGCCCAGAGTTGGAGGGAGCAACAATTTGGACACCAAGGTCCTTTTGTATGAGGACTGAACTGGGGCGGAGGGACAGTGAGCCAAGTGCCGAACTCCCTGAGAAAGCAAGGGCAATGCCCCACAGGCTGGTGTGCAGCATCCCTTCTGGTCGGAACAGGGGAAAACTGGAACAAAGTGAACCTGAAAGGCTGAAGGACAACAGAAGATGAGCCTGCAGGTGGTACCAGAAAGGAAGGAGCGTTGTGATGTCCCTTCGAGGGACAAGGAGTTCAAGAACATGAGCGAATGTACAGCCAGTCCTAGGGAGGAAGAGGGGGAAAATAATGAGCTCTATTATGCTCATGTTGAATTCGGGGGTCTCTAGGATGTCCCATTTGGAATCTAGGAGGGTCAAAAGCATAAATATTAAAACCTCCAATAGGATGGAAAGAACGAGCATTCCTCCCTATTGCTTATTACAGTATTTGAAACACAGTAGGTGGCTAATAAATCCTTGATTTCCACAGACAATAGGAAATGTCATTTCATGAGGCACATCACCTCCTATTATGGGTCATCACAAGTTTTTTGTTTTAGCAGGTTCAGGTTTGGTTTTTTGTTTTGTTTTGGGGGTGTTTTGTTTTGGTGTTGTTTTTTTTTTTTTTTTTTTTTGCTAATACAAAGGATCTCCATGAAAATAACATCAGCAGAAACACCAACATGTTGCAGAAAATGAAGATACATGGAAATCCAAAGAAGGACTTAAGATCCTCCAAAGGAAAGCAACATATGCTTTGATGCCTGATGACTCCAAGGCAAGAGGGAGCACAGCCAAAGAATGAAAATTCAGGAGTTAAAAATGCAAGAAGTCAAAGGCTTGTAGACCAGAGAGAAGCCTCCTGCCTGTAACATCACGAATACTTTCTTTGAAAATAAAATTTGGAAACCACCAGAGAGGCAAGCACCAAATAACATCACAAAAAAAATGAAACTGATTATATTTTAACAGACAGGAAACAACTCCTTACTGATGTGGGAGTAATTCTTGGATCAGCTTCTATGTATAGTCAGACCACCAACTTTAGAGCAAAGATCAAAATTAGTACAAAACTAGGAGAATCAAATGAGAAAAAGATACAGTCTGCAATTAAAACAACTCCAACCTAACCTATTTAAACTAATTACTGAAGCCAAAAAAATGAAAAATACATGGAAGAAAGGGCTTCACCCCCAATTATACTGATTTCCTACAGAAGTTTAACCCATGTAAATCAGTTGCCATAATAAGGCGACCCAAGAACCCTAAAAACCACTTTAGTCAGCAAACACTTGATCTCCTTGCCAAGAGGAGAGAGGTGACAGCCAAGGACAACAACAGTTTAGACTATAAACTCATTTGTAAAATCTTACAAAGAAGCATGATGGAAGATTATGAGCAGTATCCCCTCATAAAACAGGGAGAAGCAGTGAAAGGAAAAACCAGTTTAAAGAAAGCCTGGCAAGAGAGCCGACTAAGCAAAGTCATCCTGAGGGCATTTAAGGATGAAACTGGAAGGAGGACAACAAACAAATGAAAGATGGAAAAGATATGTGCAGATTTTAGTAATAAACTCTTTTTACTACCCAGGACAGTGGGGCCACCACGTGTGGACACTGAATGCCCCAATCCCGGGTGCCCTTCTTAAGTGGAAATGGCTCTGAAGGAAGAAGAAAAAGCAGCTGGAGCGGAGTACAGAAGGATCCTGGCTGGATGTGAAACAATGCTGGAGGCACTGAAAGCCTCGAGGTATCTCAAGAAGAGAAGGATACCAAAGGCATGGAAACCTGGACCTAATTATTATTTTAAAATCAAACATTAATAATTTCTAACCCATATGCCCATTTTCCCTCTATACAAAACTTCTGTGAGAATAATACTGATGAAACTATTAGAAGGGTTCAGACAGGACTTCTCTAGTGCTATTCCTCAGCACGCTCCACCTTTCCCATCACACATCTGTGACTGAAAGACTCAGAGTGATCACAAGATGCCAGTAGATTTATTGTTAATAAAATATTTAAAAATTCATTTCAGTAGAACAAAACATTACCTAAGAGACTTTCCCCTCCAAGAAAGGAGCTCTCATACAAATACCAAAATTATGCAAGATTTCATGAAAGATGGACAGTTGTGAAGAATCTGGGAAGGAGTATATAAACTGATGCAACAGGAAGTGAGCAGAACCAGAAGAACCATAAAACACTTTTAAGACAAACAACTTCGAAAGATTTAAGAGCTCCAATCCATGATTTCAAAGAACAGATGACAAAACATGGTGCTCATCACCTGACAGAAAAGTGATGGACTAAATATACAGAGTAAAACACAATTTTGGACATGATCAACATAAGGATTTTGTTTTTCTTGACTAGGCGCATTTGTTAACAAATGTATTTTTTTCTTCCTCCCACTAAAATGGAGGAATTGAAAGGAAGAGAAAATAAATGCTTAATATTTTTATTTTAATTTTTAAGTGATAATAGAGATAGCATTTTTCATTTTTACATTTTTATTTTTTATTAAAGCTTTTTATTTTCAAAACATATGCATAGATAATTTTCAACATTCACCTTTGTAAAACTTTTTGTTCCAAATTTTATTTTTCCCTCCCTTCCCCTCAAGCCCTTCTCCTAGACAGCAAGTAATCCGACAAGTTAAACATGTTTAACTTATAGAAGCAATTCTTCTATACATATTTCCACAACTGAGATAGACTTTTTCAACAACCATCTGATGACAAACATCACGTAAGGCACAAAACAGAGATACGTTCACCAAAGTTATTCACCGGCATGGAGATCCAAAATAACTCAAGAGAATGTGGGGTTCCCCATCGATAGTCAGGTCCCCCAGATGCTACTGGTTGTGGGCTACATTGTATTACCTGCATCAAGACAAGAACACTATGGGGCCTCTAGAGACTAGAGTTTGTCTAGCTAGTTAGACAGGAAAAAAGTAGATGGAAGACTTCCTGCTAACCAAACGGTATACAACTGGATGAACAGCCTATCAACTTGTCCATCAATTTATGTAAATCTTGGCTAGATTTGTAATTTGTAATTATGTAAATCTTGGCTACAAATGGACAGGAACTTGATCCCAGAACTGAACAGGAGAAAAGCTAATTTGTCTTTTGGAAAATTGCAAAGTTTTTTCCCAAGCTTCATTGTTCTTGGAGTTGTGAAGTGATCCCACCATTCTGGAGCACAATTTGAAACAATGCCCAAAGGTAAAACTGTGCATTCCCTCTGATCCAGCAGTGCTTCTAGTGGGTCCATATCCCAAAGAGATCATAAAAAAGGGAAGGAACCCACATGTGCATAAATGTTCGTGGCAGCCCTTTTTAGCAGCAAGAAAGTGGAAACTGAGTAGATGCCCATCAGGTGGGGAATGGCTGAATAAATTGTGGTATATGAATGTTATGGAATATTATTGTTCTGTAAGAAATGACCAGCAGGAGGATTTCAGAGAGGCCGAGACTTACATGAACTGATGCTGAGGGAAAAGGAGCAAAACCAGAAGATCATTGTTACAGCAACAGCAGGATTATGTGATGATCAACTATAAAAGACTTGATTTTTCTCAGTGGTTCAGTGATCCAAGGCCATTCCAGTAGACTTGGGATGAAAAGTGTCATTCACATTCAGAGAGAAAACTATAGAGATTGACTGTAGACCAATATATAGTATGTTACCTGGTTTTTTTCTTGTTTTTTTTTTCTCTCATGATTCATATAGAAATATGTAAAAAATGAATGCACATATATAAACCCCCCCCAAAAAAAAATTTTGCTTTACATGTAACTGGGGAGATTTTTTTTAAAGGCAAAAAAAAAAAAAAAAGCCCAAGATTCTTCCATTTTTTCCTGGTTATCGATTGATTTATTTGTTTGTTTTTCTCATTAAAACTTCAAAGAACTTAAACATGCTATACATTTAATCTATACTACTATCAATAATTTCATTCATCATGATACACTAAAATGCAGATTATCAATGAAGCAAACTTTATGCACAGTGTAAATGTAGGATTCCCATTATTATTCTCTACACCATTCCTCTATATCTCTAAAAGAGAGATTCAGTAGATTCCTCATGAATAAGTATTTATTTTTTTTCTGGTAATACATGTATATTAACTTTTTAAATACATATTTCTTTATGAATCATGCTCTACTTGTTCTGCTCAGCATCAATTTATATAAATCTTTACAGACATTTCTAAAATCAGCTTGTTCATCATTTTTTAGAGAATAATAATATTCCATTACTTTCATATACCACAACTTATTCTGCCATTCCCCGAGTGATGGGCATCCATTCATTTTCCAATTCTTTGTCACCACAAAAAGAGCTGCTAACCCAAGTTTCTTCCTGAAACAAAGACCTATCTTTTAAATGCCAATATAACAAAAATAATGATATTATCCCATAATACTTCGGTCCCTCAGGTTTGAAGATCATCTGGAGGGCAGTGAAGTGATGTAAGTTAACATAAAATAGGCTGTGGTACATGACAAACAAGGAATTACAGAGGAGAAATTGTGTAAAAGATTTCATGGAAGAAATGTGTGGCTTATCTGTGACATAAGAATAGGAACATTTGCAACTATTTACATATCAAGTTTGTGGAGAGGAAAGAATTGTGGGAAGGATCCAACGGTAAACAAAGGAATGCTTCCAGGAAAGTCCTACCCATAGACCTCCCTGAGGAATGCAAGTAATCCTGAGTTCTCATCAAACTGCAGAATGTAAAGACTGGAAGGACCTGAGAAAACATCTGATCTGAGGCCATTGTACAGATGATGAAATAGGAATCCAGAGAGGAGAGAGTTGCCCCGCATTATACACACAGTTCCAGAATCCACAGTCTCTGGGACTCACAGGCCAGCACTGGGCTCTATTCCATCTCAGGTGCCGCATTAAGCCTTAGCAATTGCACAGCTGATGCTTGAAGACAAGGTCAGGCACTAACAGACAACTCTCACAAAAGGTTCTAAAACAATTTTCTACGTGAGCACTAGAAGGGGTACATTCTCTTGTAGATAAAACATAAGGGACTATTACTCTCAAGTCATAAAGCGGGAGTCCACAAGCTCACAGAGGTAAAACCTAATTGGAAAGGCCTGGTGACAGACTAAGAACTTGTCTCACTAGCTAAATTCTCCACTAGATGGGCTGGTCACCAAGCCACAAATGTTTTCGGGCTCGGCCACTCACTAGAGTAACTACCACATGGAGGAACTGCAACCTACATCCAATGGGGCCCTCCCCAGGATGAGAGCTGAGGTCCCTGAAGTAGTGAAGCATTACTGCATTATGACAGTCACATGTATCGTGCTACAAGGTAGATGGGGATTAAACCCACATTCACACAGTATCCTAACCAACTAAGCAACACAGCTTCCCACAGACACGGAGAATGCTCACTCGGCCCACTGCAAGGAGTCGCTGAGGAGCCCTCCCAGCTACTTCACACACAAAGATCTGGCCGGACAACTGACCCGTCCTGTGGTCAGTGGGCGAGCAAGGCCAGACCGTGACCCCTCAATTGCTTGCCTCTTGTGAGCATAGCTTTCAAACCTCCTCCACCACTAATCACAAGGGACTTGAAAGAGCAAAGCCTTCATCTTCCACGAAATCATTCTGAAATGTTAATTGGGAGTTTCCCAGTACAAATATAAGCTGCCTCTTCCGCCCCTGAAGAGTGCATTCCTTATTTCAGACATTTCTGTTTGAATTACCCAGATCTAACGGCGAATTTAGAAGCGGGCAAACTCTAGAGGAAAGCGTTTGATCCTGGAGCTGGCACAAGGACGAACAAAACGACGACCATTAGCAGCACGTTGCGGTGTAAGCGAGCCAACAAGGTTCTGCTGTGACAAGAGCTCTTCTCCCTGCCCGTGCTGCCCGGGGTGGCAGCCCCAAGTCCTTGGGTGACACCATTAATGACCTTCCAAGTCTTTTTTGGGGCCGCCTTGCAGGCCAAGAAACCAAACAGTTCTAAGAAAGACTAATTCCACAGGAACCGAGAAATGAGAACAATCCAAAATGATAGTGGTTATATAAGAGATTGGATTAAGTATAATCTAGCATGATGAGTGTATATTTAGAGAAGAATTTGGAAGACGAGACTTTAAAACAATCACTTGAAGGAAAAGTTAGCTGTTAAAAGAAACAATTTACTATACTAGATTGATTTCACGTGACCAAAAGGAAGGTTTAGGAACAGCCGCTAAAAATTAAGGATTAAATAAATGCTCACTTTGATTTTTTTTTTTTTTTTGTTTAATTTAGTACAAGAACAATTGCTTCTATCTGCTCTGTCTTTATTTCTTCAAAACTAAACCCTCTTTTCTTTGCCAATATATTTCAAAAACCCAGCCCCTCCCCCTTTAAAACTACTTCCTAGAATTAACTAACACCTTAGTATAGAAATGTTTGTGAGGTTTTTTTGTTTTCATAAAAATTAAGCCAAATCTAGGGAACAAGTGAGTTTTAAATGAGACTAAATGGAATAACTGTAGCCCTGCCTGCACCTCACCACTTGTGCATCCATGAGCAAGTCCTCCACTTTTCTGAGCCTCAACTTTCTCCTGAGTAAAGAAAGTACAAGTAAGGAGGCTTATTTAGCTGATCTCCAAGGTCCCATTCAATTCTCAAATTCTTTTTCAAAGTCACTGTTAGAAAAGAACGGACAATACAAGTTTCCATTTTCTGCCCAGATGTAAGAAATACATCTTCAGACCACGGACCAGGCACATGCTTTGACATCTATAGAAAAAAATTTCCCTCAGGGAGCAAGAAAAGCCAACCTGAGGGTGCTTTCAGGAAAAAAGTAAAGTAAATCCTCTGTTGCTTTTAAATGCTGAGTAAACCGATTTTTCAGACATACAATTAATGTTGTTAGAAACCTTTTCATGAACGGATTGTTTAATACAAAGAATGTTTCAGCTAGCATTTCAGTATTGGCAGCTGGGTGGCGCGGCAGTGGATAGAGCAGGGATGGAGTCAGAGAGACTCATCTTCCCCAGGTCAATTTTGAACCATTTACGAACTGTGAGATCCTGGACAGGTCATTTCCCTCTGTTTGCCTCAGCTTCCCCATCTGTAAGATGAGCTGGAGATAAAAATGGCCAACTATTCCAGCATCTCTGTCGAGAAGACCTCAAATGGAGTCACAAAGAAGTCAGACACAACTGAAAATTGACAGCAGAATTTCCATTCAAGGAAGGGAAAACTTCCTAATAATTGAAGCTGTCTGAAAGTATAATGGGCTATCCCAGAAGACGGGTTCTCCCTCACAAAAGTCTTTGAACCAAGGCCAGGAATTTCAATGAGGGGATTTCTGGTCAGGGAGTCTAGGTTAGACCAAATGGCTTCCGAGGTTCCCTTCCAACAAAGACTTCATGAAATCTGAATGTTCTCTGGTTAAGTGAGTCACCAGCTTCTTGAGAAATGGTCATAATATGATTCAGTCCTCCAGCATGTTTAACCAGTCTATATATAGGGGGGTGGGAGTAGTGAGAAAAGACGTTGGGATCTTTGTTTTAGACATAAATCTATATTCTGCCAAGTATTCCAATTTTTCCATAAGTTTTATCAATCAATCATGGATTCTTGGAGTTGAAAAGGGCCCCTAAAGGTGATCTAATCCAACTTCCTCCCAGATGTTTCAATTCCCTTCTCTAACATTGTAACACATGTCCATCCAGACACCTGAACAGTGCCACTGATGGAGAACTATCTCATGAGGTAGCACGTACTTTTTTTATGTAATTCTAATTATCTGATAGTTTTTCCTTGATACTGTCCTGAATCCTGACTCATGAAGATGATAACATATGCCACTTAAGCATTTTAAACACTCAGACAAAGGAGGGAAACTAAGTGCTTTAAAATAAATTTTTATTGATATCTTTTGTTTTTACACCCCCTAATTTTCCCTTGTATCTCTCCCACTCCCTGCATCCAAAGGGCTTTGCTTCATAACAAAGAATATTTTTAAAGAAAAAGAGAAAGTAATCAGCAAAAACGATCAATATATCAAAAAAAATTGATATCATATGCAATATTTCACACCATACACAGTCCACTTCTGCAAAAGAGTGAAGGGAGAAGAATAAAACGACAAAATTGTCCCTATCTACTGATGGTATATAGTTACTTAGAAAATGCTAGGGAACTCGCAAAGAAACAGACAAAAACTTTAGCAAAGTCTCAAACTACAAAATAAACCCAAAAAATCAATAACCTATCCAAATAACGGCAATAAAATCCAATAAGCAATAAAAAAGGGAAGTTTCATAAAAAATCTACACAAAATATATAAAATATTTGTGTATCAATCTACCAAGTCACATCCAATAATTATAGAGATTCAATTACAAAATATTCCTTAAATAATGATCAAAAAACAATTGGAAAAACATTCAATTCTCATGATTGAATCTTGACAATATAATAAAAATCACAATACTACCAAGGTTAACTAACATACAGTTTAAATTCTATATCAATCAAATTCTTAAAAGGATATTTTAAAGGACCTGAAAAAAATAATAACAAAATTCACCTGTAAGAACTGATGCATAATGAGATACTTAATTGAGATACTTAATTTTTTTTTTTTTTTTGCTTGGGATTTTTTTTTAGCAATCTGGTGAAACCTATGTCTCTTTTTTCTGAAAAAAATATTTTTAAATGAATAAAATTAAATAAGTTGGATTATAAAAGGAACCAAATATATTGGAATACAATAATGGAAATATTTTTAAGACAAGTTCATGAACCCCTATCTAGACTATCAAGGAAAATACTGGGGGAAAAGAGGAATAAAGGGAAAGCAGAATTTCTAGACTTTAAACTGTCTTAAAAAGAATTTGGTATGGGTTAAAAAATAAAAAAGTAAATCAATGGAACCAATTCCAGAAACTCCAGGGTAACTCCGGAAACAATGCAATTCAATAGCCTTGAATTCTATAAACTCCAAATACTGAGGGAGCAAAGTGCTCTTAAAATATGTTCCTAGTTCACCATACCTAGTCTTTTCCTATCGTATCTGTCTTTCCTGTAGCACATGAAGATAAGAAATGTACTTTTAAACCCCTTCAAATTCCTATTTTTGTATCAAGTCCACAAATCATATTTATTTCTTTCCTTCCTGCAGAATGCGTACCAACCAGGAACCTCAAGTGACTCTTTCCTCCTCTGCCTAGAGCCACAATGCAAGGTCCATCAGCAAGAAAAGAAGTCCTGGTTTCCTGGAGATTACTAGAGCTCACACTCTCTATAATCTGTCTGGGGTCCCTGGAGTCTTTTCCATATTAGAGTTAGTTCTAAATGTCCTTGGAGTCACAATGCTGACTAGATCATGGTTTTTATGCAGCTAAAGTCAGGAGGCAAGGCAAACAAGACAAGACAGAAATAGGGGAGCAGCCTGGCTGCCACTAAGTCTGAACCCCAAAGAGACAGGGACAAAAGTGGGAGGTAGAGATCCGCAGCCTGGCTCCTGATTCCTGCCACCTTCTCCACAGGGCCAGCATCACTGTCCTGCCATAGGCTGCCCCTGCCTTCCTTGGACCTTCTCAAAGGAAAGGACAGCCAAAGCTCATCGTGAAGACTTTGGACCCTGAGAAAAGATCTCACCCTTAAACGTCCAAAGCGAGCATCCGCATCCCCACAGAGGTGGGCTCTTCAGCAGGAGTTTCCTGAGGGACACCCAGCCAGAGCAGCCCAAGGCCAACAAGCCCTGCAGGACCCCCTCAGGCCTAAAAGCATCACCAGGCGGCACAAGTACCGCCACATGGCAAAGCTGCTAGGTAGCCAATAGATTCAGTATTCGTATAAGAGTTTTGAATAGATGGAAATTCAATTCGAAATGGGAAACTAAGAGTCGCTTTACACAAATTCATCTTAGAATCAACTTTGCTAGAATTGACAACTAGGAGGCCCAGGGACCGGAACACCTGGTCTGGATCAAGAATCCTGCCGCAGGCATTTACCAGCTTCGGTCTGGTGTTCTCAGCTATAAAATGGGAAAGACAGCAGCACCTCCAGCTCAGCACTGTTATGGGGAGCCAATGAGTGACATACATAAGGCACTAGTCCTACAGAAGGACCACCCATCCCTGCCACCAATGATGTGGCCCTAGCACACAGTGTCTGGGCTGCCGCCATATTAGGCTTGAAACACCTTGGGCACATCAGGGCTCTCATTTCTCTGTACCACCCCAACCTCCATCCAAGGCCCCCCCACACCTCCTCACACCACTAACCTCCACACCACCAACCTCCATCCAAGAGCCCCCTCTTCTCTGTACCCCCAGCCTCCATCCAAGGGCTCCTACTTCTCTATACCACCAGCCTCCATCCAAGTCCCTTTTCAGTCTCACATAAAGTTGATGCTTTTGCATCAAGTACTGATGACTTCCTGCTCAGAGCCGTCTCTGATCTCACTGACAACACCCTAAGAGTCGGTTATACATTCCCTCAGAACTTTAGAACTAGATAATAAATGATAATGGATTAATTCAGAATTAAAAAGCCTTTGCACAAACTAAATTAATACAGTTAGATTCAGAGGAAAACCCTCAGATTCAAGGGAAATCCTCACACTAAATACTTCTCATATAAGTCCAACATCTAACATCTTTAAGGAATTGACACAAAAACGAGTAAGGGTCCGACATGAATTGTTTTCAAAAGAGATCCAAACTATCGATAACTATCTGAAAAATATTCAAAATCTCTACTAACAAGACAAACGTAAATTAAAATAACCCCATGGAATTCTCTCATATGCATAAATCTAACCAAGAGTCTAGAAAAGATGAGGGAAAGAGGAGGCTTCAAGAAGATGGTGGTAATTTACTGCCTGTATTATCTGTGAATCTGTCCGACTGTGACGAACAACAGTCTGGAAATATGCAAAAACAAAGCCGCCAAACTGCTTCTACCCTTGTGCCCGGAGGTCCCACTGCTGGCACTGAATGCCAACAAGGCTACCACGGGGGAGAAGGCCAAAATGTTTCTTGTACCATTGGCTCTAACCATACCTGTACTCAACACCTGGAGAACAGCTGAATAAATGATAGCCCACAGACAGAACTGTGCTCCACGGCACCATAAGCAATGATGACTTTAAAAGAGTTTATAGAAACAAGGAAGGAATCATATGAAATATTGCAGAGCCACAAGAATAATGCTCACAGGCTACAATAAGGCAAATAAAAGTCCAAGAGAAGAGACAGCAGAAATCTGATCAATGAACAAATATTTATGATAATGCAGATAATTCTGAGTAAATACAGAAGGATAAAAGGTTTAACTACTTTAAGTCTATAAAATAAGATATGTGATACATTATTTTGCATAACAACATCAACGTATTGTTATTTGATGCAAGCATAAAGAAATAATAACATATCATCACAAACGACACTCAACTCCCTTCATATAATCTCAGAACATTACAAAGCTTCGTCAATGAAATGCAAAAAAAAGTAGAAATGTACTAGTTTGGTCACCCACACGTGCCAAACTGTTTGGATTATGACAAGGACTGAATAAGCAAGCCAGTGAGCTAGCTGATATACATCTTTGCCTTCAAAGAATAAGTGGTTCCTATCTAACACGGATTCAGATTGTGAGCTGCACTATTGCACAATTCCCACAAATTTAAGCTTCTCTTCATTATGCATTTTTTCAGTCACCACTATTATAATATAGGCTTATGTAAAGTTTTTTTTAACACTAAAATGGAATCCTCATACACAAAATGTTGGGAATCATTAAGATGGATTGTTTTTAAATATATAGAAAAGTGGTATTTTACAAAATGCTTTGACAAAGTCTGGAAAAGATAAAAGTGAAAAAAATTTAAGGTCAATGATAACACACACATACACACACACACACACACACACACACACACACACACACACACAAACACACGAGAATAACTACAGGTAGGAGAAAAGGGCATCTTTTTTAAATAAAATTTTTAATTTAAAAAAAGTTTTTTAAATTATTTATCATTATTTCAGAGAGACCTGGAGAGACTTATATGAACTGATGCTAACTGAAATAAACAGAATCAGGAGAACATTCTATGGCAACAACAAGATTATACAATAATCAATTCTGATGGACGTGGCTCGCTTCAACAATGAGATGATTCAGGCCAGTTTCAATGATCTTGTGACGAAGAGAGATCTGCACCCAGAGAGAGGACAGTGGGAACTGAGTATGGTTCATAACATAGCACTGTCACTCTCTTTGTTGTTTGCTTGCATTTTATTTTGCTTCTCTTTTTTTTCTGTTTTATTTGATTTTTCTTATACAGCAAGATAATTGTATATTATCTTGTATGTATGCATATATTGGATTTAACATATATTTCTACCATGTTTAATATATATTGGACTGCCCGCCATCGAGGGGAGGGCATGGAGAAAACGGGGGAGAAACTGGAACGAAAGGTTTTGCACGGGCTAATATTGAAAAATTGTCCACGCATATGTTTTGAAAAATAAAAAGTTTTAATAAAGGAGAAAAAAAAGAAAAAATAATAATAATTATCTATTATTACCAAATTGTGTGTGTTGGGGGGGGGGGGTGATAGTTCAATATCAGGAAAATAATATGATATATAGCTATAGAGAGCGATCACATTATTACAACAAATGCAGAACAAGTACGTAATAAATAAATACAGGTTCCTATGGGACAAAGACTTTTTCATCATCAAAGGAAAAATACTGCTAATATCCAGAAAAGCAGCTCACATATCAAGGAATGGTGGACAGGATTATATAAGATCTGTTAGCTACACTCAAAATGAGAGGGGATCTTGAAATAAAATATTCCAAAGAGTTCAAAGGAAATAGGCTTAAAACCAAGAAAAACCTATTCTGAAGATCTGAGTATAATCCTGAAGACAAAATAGCCATGAAAGCCTAGCCACCCACCATGTCTCTAGAAGGCAGATAGTGATGAAGCTTGTCACCCTTCTCCTGATATAGACCACGATTTCAAGATGCAGCAGACAGATGTTTCTGAACATGACCACATGTGGATTCATTTTGCTTGACCATGCTTATTTGTTACAAACGTACTTTTTTTCCCCTCTCCTCCTTTCAGTTTTTTAATTAGGGTGAGGGGAAGGAGAATTTAACAATCCAAAGTGGGGGGGAGGGGGAAAGAGGGCTACTGGGAAAAAATGTTACATGCACAGAAGAAACCCAAGGGAAGTTAAGAAGGAAGCACAGACAAGGACAGTTCTGAAAGTAACAAGAAATGAAGATTCACAGTTCTTAGAAAATGCTTTTTTTTTGGGGGGGGGGGGGTGTTAAGTTCAAAATTATTTTTAAAAACTTTTTCCATAGAAAGTAAGAAAACTATTTGTCAGAGCCAAGGCACTTGACTGCCTAGGTCCATGAGGCACAGACCTGCTCTCCACAGGCTCTCCCAAAGCACTGGACTCGGTTCTGGGCACCTTGAGAAGGAGAGGACCCACGAAGGGCAGAGGTAGCAAGAAGGTGAAGTGTAAGGGACACCTTTCACTGTATAAGGGCTAACTCTGGGAAAGCAGACTCTATCCCCAAACAGATAAAGGAATGACCTTTAGAAAAGGAGACCAAGAGAAGCTGAGGGACTTGTCCAACTCGTGAAAAGTCCCTGAAGTCGATCAGAGCTGCAAACTGGACAGATCCTTTACCTAATCTGCCTCAGTTTTCCATGTTAAATAGGAACCACAATTCTCATACTCCCTAGTTCACAAGGTGGTTGTGGGAAAATCACATTGCAAACCTTAAAGCCTTCTCCCCTAATACAGGTGACCCCCCACAATGCACCTGAGAGGCTCAGAGAAACACAACATCCTCTCAGGACTCAGTGATCACGGTGATCATCACCCTTGCCCTCCAAAGATGCAGGGTCCACAGCAGGCTGGGGGCATGGACATGTAAGCCTGTTCCCCAGCACAGCCTTCCATCGGGACTCCCTGCTGTGAGTTCCAGCCACCCAAAGTGAGGTCTGCTCTCCAAAAGCTCTTCTTCTCCCTTACAGATAGGCAGGGAGGGAAGAAACAAAAGCAGCAAGAAAACTGGAAGAATCCCTGTGCCCGAATGGCTAGGGATGCTCCAGCAGGAGGCCAAGTCCCTGCCCTCACCAGGCTCAGGCCCCCTGAAGTGCCCCGACTCTCCAGCCCCAGGAGGCTCAGAAGTCTGGAAAGGAAATAGGGGACTAAACTGACCTTCCACCGATCCTTGGGCAGCAGTTCCACAACCACCAAATCACCATTCAAAGCTCTGTTCCGGGCAACAACTCCATCAATGAAGATGTCTCTGGTCCCATCCTGTGAAGGGAAACACAATCATAGCTGAAGGTCACCTTCCCAAGGTCAAATATGTCAATCAGGCGGAGCCGGGAAAGAGCCTCCCTACTCGGGAACCAACCCACCGCTTCTCCTGCAGTGTTCCCAGTCTGCAGCAGCACCGGCCCTTACATCCATGGGAAGAAGGGCCGGGGCTGTGCGGCTGGAAGCAAAGGTGAACAGTGGTTGCTTTTAAAGCCTTGAACACAGAGGCGCCAGAACCAGGTCCAAGGGCCCTGGTGACCCTGCTCCCCCGTGGCATCAGAAGCAGATCTAAAGATTAGTTGGGAAACAAATTTGACAAATAAAAATGCACAAGGACAGAGATGATGTTCATACATGGTTTTCCAGGTCAGCCAGCAGATCAGAGCCCCTGATGCTTTACCCCTGTCCCCATGTGCCTTAACGACTTTCCTCTGTTAAGGAAAGGCCCTGAGAAAGGGGACAGCCTCTGGAAGAAAAGACAAGTGCTAGGTCTGGAGTGATAATACCCCCATAGCACCGAGCTACCAAGGCTTCTCTGAGCCACGGCCTGGAGGAAGAAGAGCGGTGGGCAAGGCCTCAGGATCCCCAGCACTAGCCCACTCCATCCCTCCCCAGAGGCCTCTGACAACAGCCTGAGGCTTCTCCTTGCAGCTTGGCTAGAGAGAGAGGCAGCTGCTGCCTCCACCTCAGCCAAACCCCAACCCCACCCAGCCAGTGTCGAGTGGCTACCATGCTAGCTATGGAAACCCCAAAGTACTCCAGGATGACTTCAGAGACAGGTTCCAAGAAACTGGAAGCAGGAAGGTGCAAGAAACTGAAGTGGGACGCAGTGTCCTCCTGTAACAAGGATTTCCTCTGCAAGGTGTCGGGGAAGTCGTGCTAAACTGCCACCATCGGTCTTTCTCCAGAGCACCCAAAGGCAGCTCATTCAGGTGAGATGAGGAGGAAAAGCGGCCGGGATCTGTGATTCCATCCTCCGACAGGTGAGGGCTGCCACTCGGCTCTCACCTGGAGAGGGCCACCTGGTTAAAAGGTATCAAGCTGGGCAGATATTGGACCCCTGTGTGAAAGGTGAAGCTGCAGGACTGCAGTTCATCGCACGCTCCGCAACTGCTCTTTATGCTAGCCTGATTCTCACCCAGTGAGAGAAGAAGGCCATCATCCAGAAAGGCCCGAGCCTCCAAAGTGCTGACACACCGGAAGCCCGAAGGCCGGCTCTCCATCATGCTAGAACTGGGGATGACATTGCCATAACCAGCCCTTGTGGGGAGGGGCACAGTAAATAGGGAGCATTGGCAGTCTGCCTGATACCTGGGAAAACGGAGGCTCAACCCAGTCATGCCATGAAAGTCAGAACATCGTCAATCAGGAAAATGGCTCCCTCTAGACCAGCAACACACCCGACAGCTGCACCAAGGTTGCCTCCCATGACAAGATGCAGAAAAATTGCAAATCCTCTTGGATAAATGTAATTCAGAAAAGAAGGCCAGATTCTTACAGATGGTCCTATTTTTCCTTTCTCTTTTCATCCTCAAAATAAAATCAATCACATGTTTAAAAAAAAAAAAAACAACAACCAAAAAACCCAGATTATCTCAGTAAGAAGACTTTATCCTGATGTATTTGAAAGTCCCTTTATTTTATTCTATTTCTCTACTTCCCTGTAGGGCTGTCCTTCTTGGGAGCCAGATGGAAGCTGGCACATCCATTCATCTGATCCATCCAATGTATTTTGGATTTTTGCAGTAGAAAACTCAAATCTTCTAATGCCAGCAAAAAGCTGGAGTGACGCACATTAGCTAAGTCAAGGTGGCCTGCCAAGTTTGAAACAAAGAGAAATGTCTCTTTTATACCTGATAATTCATTCACAGTGCTCAGCTTGTGTGGACACTTTAATCCAACAGCTAAGGCAGTGTTGGCTCACGCAATTGCTTCTAGAGCTCTGAAAAGTTAAGGCTTCATTTTGCCTTTCCTTTTGAACTGGGAGGTTCTGAAGTAAGATTACAACAAGAAAATCCTAACATTTTCATGTTATCAAGGATATGACCCAGTCTTGGACAAATGAGAATACTGGCCTCTTTTAAGTCCTCAAGATCCGTCCAACCTTGCCCTTAGTTGGGCCAGAGTGATTTGAATTCCTGACCCTGATCTCCACAGCCTCTTTCTGGACTGAGAGGGCTTGTTTTAGTTTTACCCTTATCTCATCTTTGGGACCCAATGATGGCGTGATCAAGATGGGAAAGGAGACACGGAGCCCAAGACCACCAACCATGTCAGCCCAATTCTGGAATCTATGTCCTGCTTCCAGAAGGGTGACTCAATCATAGCTGAAATGCTACCGGTTTCCTCAGAAGGGAGCTTTGCAAAAAGCCTGATGTCATTCTTATGTCCTCCCAAAATGCTTATGATCATATAAAATGCCTTGTATAAAAATGATTGACAATAATGATGTAGATTTAGAGGCTTTCTAAAGCCCATACACATGGGAGCTATGTAGCATCTACTGGCTGCTGGATTAACTGCTACTCATCAGCCTCTAGCACCTCCTTCATCTAGATCTTTATGTACTATTTAGGAAATGATAAGAAAGGAAAAAGCAGCAAAAACAAGCGAACAAAGGTCCACTCCTCCAGTCCAATAAGCGGCCAAATGGCTCGGCCAATATCTTTCTTCCAGCATAACTTCTGCCGCCCCAGATATGGGCTACTTGACTTTCACGTGTATCCTACGATGGAGCACTTCCCTCCTTTATTCCTTTGCAGCCAAGCCCCAGCTCATCAGCATGTCCACATGGACAGCAGTATCACTGCGTTCAGAGACAGCTAAGGAGGAGGCTAAAGGCAGAAAGGTCTCAACAAGCTTCCAGGTTCCTAGGGCTTTCACTGCTGGTTCATTATGAGCCACAAACCAGAGCAGTCTAAGACTATACTTGCCATCAGGGCCCCTGAAGGAAAGGGGATTCCCCATCAAAGACCCCAGAAAAATGGCTTTGTACTCAGAGATCACCAAAACGTCATCACTGCGTTGGAGTCAAGGTATAGTGTGTCTGATTGTGGTTGATCAGACCAACACGAGCTACCACAAGTTAGGCACAGATCATCCAGGTGAACACTGGGGCAGAGATGTCTCTAAATCGGGGCAATCCTGCTTTGCTCATAGAGCACAGAAGCTTCTTTCATGTGAGCACACTGTGCTTAGTGCTAACTATGAGGCAAAAATTAGCAGAAACCACAGAAACCAGTCCCATCTCAGTCTCAGGGCTGCACTGAGTGCACTATCTTTTAAGGATAACTCTTTCCTCTTCTTTAGTCTCAGTTTGTGGCCTTTCCAAGTTAAATGATTCACTATTGATCTCATTTTCATCCTTGTGGAAGGTGTCAACAGCACTGAAAGCATCATGCTAAAGAGCGTGGGAGCAAGCACATTCCACTGGTGATTAAAGCAACATCATCCCATTATCCAGATCCCATGCGAGAACACTGTTGTGGAACTGGCACACAGCACTGATGAACTTCTGCGCACAGCCACATTTTGCCATGATCTTCCATGAGCCTTCACAACTGATAGTATTAAAGACCTTAGTCAGATCAATGAATGCAGTACACAGACTTCTGTTCTGACCCTGGCATTTCTCCCCGAGTTGACAGGCAGCAAACATCACATCGACTGTTCTTTGGCCTTTCTGAAGCCACAATGGCTCTTAGATAGATGACCATCTTCCAGGTGAAAGAGTAGTTTATTACAGAGGACTCCAGAATCTTGCCAGCAAGACATCCTGTCCTGCCACACACATCGTGACTGTCAACAGAACAACCTGTTTCCTTTTTCTTAAAATATACAGACAATGGAGACATCCTTGAACTCCTGGGGATCCATTTACTATATAATCCAGAAGATTTTAGTCAGTTTTCGTATAAGCAATGGACCCCCTGCCTTATAAATCACACCTGGAATAGAATCAGCACCAGGCATTTTGCCCCAAGAGAGTAGTCAAATGTCATTCAAAACCTCTTCTTCAATTGGAAGTTCAGTCAGAGAGAGAGACTGACTTCAACCTGAAGTATCTGGTCGATGGCTTCAGCATTGGTTTTTAACTATGTATTGAGAAAGCTATGAAAGTATTCAGTCCATTTCTCCAGAATCATGTCTTCATCACTAATCGATGTAGCTCTATCAAAACTGAGCAGTTGAGCTGTACCATAGGTCTTTGGTCCATAAATAGTCTTCAGGGTACCAAAAAAGTGCTTTGGATTATTCCTATCAGCCTAAAACTGAATTTTATCTGACTTCTTATCACACCAAGAATCCTGAATCTCTTAAGCTTTGCTTGCATTTTATTTTGGATGAAGTTAAATGCTACCTTCTAAGACAAGAATGAAGAATGCTACAGATAAACCCTGTGGAATTCTGGTTTTTCATTTAGCAGCTTCTTAATTTCCCCATTGTTTTAATCAAATCACAAATCGATGTTTGTCAGTGTTCTGGCCTATATGAGTAAAGGTGTTGCTGTGCATCAAATCTCTGAAAGCTGTCCTTTTCTGTTCCACTGTTGCCAAGCATGTGTTGACCCAGCTTTCCCTCCAAGTTCATATCAAACTTCATACATGAAGAAGCGCTCCCATCTGTTGACATAAAGCGTTCTAGTAGTCATCTTACTTTGGGACCACTGAATAAGAATATTTAGCTTAGAAAGATAAGTCCCTGATCAGTGCAGCACTTTGCACCACACATTGCCTTTGTCACTCTCACATCCTGTCTTTTCTCCTTACAATGACACAGTCTATTAAATGTCAACATTTGCTGCCAGGGTGAATTCAGTAAGTCTTATGCATTCAAGATAATGTTGGTGATCAGCAGGTCATGAGACACACAAGTCTTCAGCAGTGACTTGCCATTGCTGTTTCTGACTTCATTACTCCATTACACTCCCTGCCACAGATGACAGTCTGAGCCTGTTCTAGCATTAAAGTCACCCAGAACTACAAGATTATCTTCTTTTGGCACACTGATGATAAAGATCTTAAAAAGCTTAAAAAGGACAATGTCTCCCACTGCACTCAGGGCCATCTCCAGTCCCCATCTAGATCTGGCCTGGGGACTTGATGGCTCTGACTAGTGTCTTTGCCCAGCCCTTCCATGCTGCAATCCAATTCGCCTGCATGTCACAGCATCTTCTTCAAGAACAAGGGACAGTGAGGGTCTTCAGGTCTTCACAAAATTTTTCTTTGACCCTTCAGGGATTGTCACGGTAGGAGCACAGGCACTGATGATGGTGGTACTTTTCTGCAGGTAGCAATCACATGGTCATGAGTCTGCTGTTCACTCCTGTTGGGAGGCATCCAAGCTTGTCAACTAGATGAGTTTTAGTCTAACTGCAAAACCTCTACCAGCTTCCCAGTGCTCCCCTTCTCACTCCAGGAAAATGTGGATCCATCCCAAACTTCAGTAAGCTGGCCTTCATTTGTCGGTCTTCTTCCACTCAAAGGCTGTTATTGGATGCAATATTTGCCGAGTTCTCTCCAAACAAGAGCTGCTAACTTTGAGTCTACAAGGTTTCATGTTGTCCATAATAAGGATGTGCACATTCCACGTGCCAGCAGTGAGTGGAACCATCTTTGCAAATTTTTGCACTTTTTTTGTGTTTTGATCGCAGAGTAAAATCCCCACCTCCTACAATAAGTAGGCCAGGGTTGGGTGGAGCAGACAATTTTAGGGGCACCTTTTCTAGCTCCTTTCTCACACCAGATATGAGCAATGGTCCTTAAAAGGCTGCTGTGTGGAAGGCTGTGACTACAGCTCCCAGCGTATCCACTCCTGTTATTCAGTCACTTTCCCATCATCACAAGACTTTGAGGACAATAAAAATAGTAAAATGGTATGGATGATGTCTTCTGGCTCACACATAAAGTGGACTTAGAAACATCAGCTTCACTCTCTCTCCTAAAGCCACCTGAATCCAGTCCTGAAAGTCCTAGGTTAAGACTATTGGCCACGGCTCAAGGCACAATGGACGACCTTGGTGTCTTTGATGTCTAAGCAAGCTCTAAGCACTCCACAGTAGCATATTCAGCTGCCTTCACGGCCATTCTCATTCACCCATTCTGCCAGAGGAAGCCTTCACATGTTTGGGGTGCACAATTTCCTAACTTACTGACAGGTTTGTAGCCTCTCAATTAACCTCTAAGTTTAGCCCATCTATGGAAACGGTGGGGTCGCTGTGCATGCTACCGCTTCTTAGAGCCACATGTGAGAGGTGGGTGACTGACTGAACACAAAAGGTAGAAAGCTGTTCTCAAGCCAAAGGTACTAGACTTCCCTGAATAACTGTACATCCCACCCACCAGAAAAGTACAAGAACTACAAAGGCAGGGACTTTATCAAACTCATTTTTAGCAGTCCTATAGCGCCCAGCAAAGAGTCAGGCACCCAACATATATGCCATAAAAACTTATTCAATGAATCTTAATTGAATTATTTTTAGAATTTCAGAGATAGAAACTCAGTGGTTATCTATCTACTCCCACACAGCCTTTGTTGAAAAATAGGCAATGAAAGGAAAACTAGCCTCCTCCCGAGGCAGCCCATTATATTTTAAGAATAAATACCTAAAGAAACTCTTACAAAGCAAAGAAATCTACAAAGTTTCCCTTTTCTTCACAATAATCTTCTCTTATTCTTTCACCAGAGCCTCGCCAAACATGAATTCAAGGCTCTTTACTTTTCCAAGTGCTTTTTATCTTGGATCCTCTCTAGCTTATCAATAATTATCCCACTTTGGGGCATCCACACATAGAGCAGCCAGGAAACAGGCAAGATAATTACTTCCTTATTCCTGGAGGCTGTGTTAAGTAGAACAGTGATTTTTTAGCCTATCATATCATCATGTAATTTACACTGAGTTAGCATGTCCAGATCATTTTCAGATGAATGGCTCTCCAGCCATGTGTCTCTATCTTCTGCTAATAAAATTGATCATTTTTAACCCAAGTATAAGGCTTTTACTTGTTTTTCATTTCATCTTACTGAATTTTGTTCAGTCTGAGTTCTAGCCTGAGATGCTTTCAAATCCTGACAGACATTGAGAGTGCTTCTTGGGTGGGATGGCTGGCTGCCTCTGGAGGTCAGTGTCTTCAGGTAGAGACTGGATGATGAGTGTCCCTGACATTTTCTTTTATGTCCTTTTACTTCCTGTGTCCACTGTCCTGCTGGTTTCATTCATTTCACTGTGCTTCAGTTGATAAACATCCCCCATAGTTCATGTAAGTCATTTTTTACCACACAGCCATATTCTGTTACCTTCATATGCCACAAAAAGGCAAGCAATCTCTTAATTTTTATTTCCAGTGCCTTGCTATCACAAGAAGCTGGACACCACACATAAGGGGGGAAACAAGCTGGAACACATTCAAAGAAATGAGAGAGACAGTAACCGCCAGGTCAGGACCAGTTACATGGACTTGGGATATGTTGTTGGAAGAACAGATGCCTAGCAGAGAAGATGATCACTGTCTTTACCTAGAATAAGGGACTGCTACGGAGATCTCAGGGAGTTCGTAAACTTGGATGGGAAACAAGTGACATCTTTATTTTCACTAAGGTTTGGTTTCCTTGGTAGTTCTCTACATTTAATTTCATGCATCTAAAAACATTGTTCTGAGAGTATGGTTCCTAGGCTCCTCCTGACCAATGCCAGAGGGGATTGTGACCAAAAACAACAACAAAAAAAGAAAGCAACTCCTGAGCAAGGTTCTCACTAAGCCCTGCTTGATTCCCCAGGGAATGGCTGAGAACAGTGGGCACAAGGAACAGAGGTAAGTTGCAACTAAATATAAAGAAAAAATTCTGAATTTCAGTGACGTCTCCAAGAGGAGACAGGGGAGCTTCCGTCTCTGAAAGTCAGAATGCCCTCTGTCACAAATCCTTAGATTAGAGAGGCAGCATGCTAATGCAGGTGCAGAGATGTCCATGGCATCTGCAAGACTTGGATTCAAGTCCTGGCTGCATGAACCAGTCCCCGTGTTCAGCAGCTCTGAGGCAATCTTCTAAGACCATCCCTTAGAGACGAGTTTCCAATCTACAATGGGGGGAAAAGCTTCCACACCAGAAGTATCCCACAACAGTAAAACCACAGAAATGGACAGACACAAATTTGTGGGCTACCAAGGTTTCTGCTAGCTAAGATCCTACAAGCTACCAAACTCTCTGACTCTTGAACCACTGCCTTCAGAATCAAAGAATTTTAGAGTTAGAAGAGCCATCTAGTCATGAGCCATCTGGTGCAACCAATCCTGAAAAGGAACCCTCACACCCCCTAAAACCTTGACAACTGGCTCGTCTTCCAATCTCTACCTGAAGACCACTCTGACTTCCAGAAGCAGACGACCTACCCAAGGAGCACTCTCAATGTCAAGAAGACCTCTGGCCTCTGTGGGCCTCGCTCTGAACTCCCCCCACAGTCCCTTGATTTACTCTCTGTGGCCCCAAAGAACAAATTTAACACTTTCACTACCCAAAAGTCTTCAAAACACAAAGTAGGAGCTGTCAGCCCCCACCAGTGTCCCTCCAAGTCCAGGCCATGTCTTTCCTAAACAGAAATGAAACAAAATGGAACCAGCAGTTCAAGGTGGGGTACAGTGATAAGGGTAGAAGACAACGAGGCCTCCTTATTCCTAGTAGCTGTGTCTTTCTCTTAAGACAGCCATTAGACTGACATAGTTTCTAGGTCCCACCTCCTGGAAGGCAAAGAAGGCAACGGGCTAAATAGTGCTCAATAAAATGACAATTAAAAAAAAAATAATAGTAACAATAGTAATAAGAACTAACAGGGAGCACTGCATTGAGCACAGAATTTAAAGGTAACCCTTTGTTGATTTATTCTGAGTTCTAAATTAATTTAGCATAATTAAGAAATCATATTCCTAAGTGACAGTCTTTTGTTATTTATTGCAAAGAGAAAAGGCATAAAGGTATTAAACACAAAACATTAATGAAATTAGCATTTTTTTTTTTATCACTAGAGCATTTAAATCATCTTTATCATTTAAAATCACTGGAAGAATCCTTCAGAGATCCTCAAATCAGAGATGAAGAAGCTGAGGTCCCAGGAAGTAAGGGCTTGGGAATATGCCTCCCTCATCTTTTTCCATGTATACCATTAAGTCATATCCAAAGCAACATTGCTGGCTCTCCCAGATGCGGCTCACCGTGACCAACACAAGTCCCTGAAATGGCAAAGGCCCTTCCTTGTTCGTGAGTCACTGACGTAAGGAAGGGGCACAATGATCCAAAGCAGAGACACCCGGCAAATCCTTCTAACTGCAGAAATGGGGAAATTGGACCAATTTTGTTTTGTTTTGTTTTTTTTTAAGGTGCCACACGTTATTTTTGGACAAACTTTATAGATTAGATCATAGAGTCAAACGAAAGTAGATAGCTTATTTGTTTAGGAGAGATTAACTTAACCCACTGGAAAAAACCATAAATCCTCTTAAGCTGAAAACCAAGGGAATCCAGTTACACTAACTGGTGGGCCCTCCATCTGGGCTCAGCTGCTTTCTGCAGTCCAGCAAGCAAGTATCCCAACTTCCACTGCAAGAATGCCCTTATGGCCTGGCAAAAGCTAACACTTTTGCCTGGCTAACAGAACTGTTAAAGAGTTTCCAAGCCTATGCCCGTACTCAACTTTACTTAGCTCGTTTCTTTTTCAATTCTTACACATAATTTTTTTTTTTTTTTTTTTGTGAATCACATATAATTTAATCAAGATCAATGTGTATCTAACAATTTAAGCATGATGATGCATAAGTTAAATAACTTACCGGAGAAGGAATGAAAGCCTCATGATACTTCTTTGGATTTATCCTCAACACGCCCTTTAAAAAAAAAACAATAACACTACATTAGCCTGAGAAACAGGTTGAATGGATGAGAACTGTAATATCACAGAAATTTGTTGTTAAATCCAGGATTTATTATTTTTCAATTTTAGAATTATGTTAACATCTTTATCCTAAAACCCAATTTTAGTTTCTGGCATCTTGATACTGTAGGCAGGGGAATGGCTGGCCCTCGGGCCATATAAGGCCCATAAAATCATTTGCTAAAGCAACCACAGGCAATGATGAGCTGAAAGCTAAGTACTACCACCTCCCACCTCTTGAAGTTCTATACACTGATAATTTTGGATGGTCCACAAAATGGCCCTTGGCAGAAAAAAGGTTCCCTGCCCTCACTGTAGACAGAATGCATGGGGTGTCCAGAAAGATGAAACAACTTAAGGGGATGATACTTTAAATTTCCAGTTATCTGGATTTTAGACACAATTTACCCATTTCAAACTACTCCACCCAGAGCAAAAAGGCTGATGGATCCTTAGTGGACAAATGAAGATAAGTTTTTATACTCCCCCCAAAATTCCAAAGAAACTGCCCCTAATCACAAATTTCTGACATTTTTCTACTTCCCACATCTTGACTTAAAGCAAGACATCTTAAATGGGAAAGGGGAGTCCTCCTTCAGAGTAATGATGGCAGTGACGACAGTGGCTAACGCGCAAATGGCACTTGGAGGTCAGCAAAGTGCTGCCATGTTACCTCATCTTATCCTCACAAATACCCTGAAAGTCAGGTGCTGCTCTTATTCCATTTTACAGATGAGGAAATAAAAAAAGAAAGCACTGGGAGACTTGATCAGGTTATACAGCTAGAAAGACTCTGGGTCCAAATCTGAACTCGGGCCTTGCTGATTCCACATCCCGGACTCTATCCACTGTACCAGCTAGCTGCTGCACCAAAGACCAGCCAGTTTACAGCCTTGGCCCTTCCAAGCGGCTCCGACCAAGCCTGAGTGCAGATCGTGGTGCCGGCCCCACCACCCAGGCCACCCAGGCTGCGTCCAGCCTCATGCTATACAAACACTATGTCCGGCCCTGATTCTATTTACATACGGGAGTGCAGACGGAGATGGCTGGGGGAGGGGGGAAGGTCTGTAAGGACAGTTGAGTTCTGGCTCATGCAGGAATCCATAACCCTTTGCAGCCTCCAGCTGTGTAGACGGCACTCCCCTGGAATTTTCAGATGGTGTCGTTTACTTTCTAACAAGCCAGAATCAAAAGGTGCCTCGGGAGGGTGTTTCAAATGTTTTCCACAATGTTGATAGACACAATGTAATTAGCAAAACAGGTGTAGACATAAAATATGGGTTAAAATCATTTTCTCCTTCATTGATCTGCCAAGTTTGAATTATGAGCTTTCCTGCAAGGGTGGGTGACATCACTCACACCTCCAGCAGCATGTCCCTGTACTGTGTCAGATACAAATGGAAATGCCATTGGCTGACCAAAGACAGATCGCTCAACTTTCCATTGGAGGTACAATTCTGAGGCTTCATTCTGGACTGCGGCTGCGCAGCTTTGCCTTAGAATTCACCCCTTTGAGCAGATTTCAGGGTGACCTAGAAAGTCGCAACGTGTTGATTACCCAAATTTTCTTAGGATTCCTTTCCAATAAGGGCCACTGAAACACTGACGAATCTTAGACTAATAAAATTCAAACTTAAAATAGTGACTAACAGTCGCTGTAATAAATGCTTCATGTTCTGAAGGGTTAGAACCTTATTAAGTCCATGGTTGGAAAGAGCTCCAGTGAATTAGTAGGAATTTATTCCATCTGTGCACACTCAAAGCTTATAGATGGACACAGGTTATACCTCATTTATTCAAAGAGTAATTCTGAAAATGAATAGAAACTCCTCATGATTGGGGCTTTATTCTTTTTTTTTTCTTTAAAGAAAAGTCATTTGGGAAGAGATGCCACAAAGAGAGTCCACTTTGGAGTTAGGACTGTCCGTTGGATCCCCTGCAGAAACTGCTTCCTCTCCTGTCCCTGCTATCCATCTCTGATGATGGAAAAGGAGGGTGACTGCTCTCCCATGAGTGTTCCCGTGTGGAAATGGTGGACTTTTCCCACAGCTGCTTCTTCTCCTCACACCCCCAGTGTGGGAGTCCAGCACACACACACACACACACACACATTTGTTAGAAAACCTTTTCACCTGGGGTGGGGGGAGTACCCAGAGGAGAACAAGCTTTCTACCAGTGCAGATCAGCATCTTCTCTGTGACTGTCTTAGCGTTGCCAGGGATATCAAAGGGTTCAATGTCTTATCCAGATCTCATGGCCAGTGAGTGAGAGGTGGAATGGAACTCAGGTTTGCCTGACTGCCCCCCCGGTGCATTTGTATTATTACAAAAGGAGAGCATTTGGGACGGACCCCAGACTCTTGACGCTTGAGGGCCAGGCTCCCTCATTCAGGTTACTCCAATGATCTGACCTTACCCCAAGGCTGCACACCGGGGTCTCAGAAATGGTCAGCCGAACAATGCTGAGCAGATACTCCCCCTCCTTCAAGCTCGGGACAAAGCCTTCTGCTCCAGCCTCAGCGTGGCCCAGTCTCCTCACCGGTTCTAGCATTCGGCATTCTCCGGCCTCTCCCCTCACGTCCAGCTGTTTCTCACAGCCCACCCCCCTCTCCTTCTAGAGCCCCACTCATGGCACCCAGCTCTGCCCCACCTGGCCCTTCTGCAGCAGGAAGCTACACAGAACAGCCACTTTTCCAAGCACCTGTTGTTAGTGACTCTAGCACCTCCCAAAGAACTAGCCCAGTGCCCATTTCCGTGCCCCAAGTGCCCAGTACTGCCTGGCACACAGCAGATACACACAGATGTCACAGAATGGAGCTGAACTCAATAGACTGCTCTTCCATTCTTAGATTTCACTACTACATTTTAATGCAGACGACTCTCACCCTCTCAAGGAAGCCTCTGCCCCCAGACTGATTCTCTCCCCCTCAGGTGCCACACTTTTCTTCCATTCCAGTCCCTGGCTTTCTCCTGTCTTCTTCCTGCCAAACACTCCTCCCATCTGCGTGGACTGTCAGAAGACACCGGCCTCCTTCCTTTCTCCCCTGCATGGCTCCCTCCGGTAGCTGTACTTTTTTGGTTAAGTGGGAACATACAGAAGATTTATGAGAAAGCACACATTCAGTAGCTCTTGTGGAAGAAGGCTGGTCCTTATACTTCTGTGACTTTCTCTTCCTTCTTGACTCAAACCACTCTTTTAGATCTTGTTGAGGATCCAGACAGATCAGATTCCTTCTAATTCTTAAGCAGATGGATTCAAACAGGTAAGATAAGGAGCTGTCTCAACCCTTCTGGATACATCATTTCTAACCAATGGTTCCCAATAAGAGAATCCAAGCTCCAACATCTATAATGATACCATAGTTCAGGTATCATTGCGGGGCAGGGACAAAGTGAGCTGTGGCTCCATCTCTCACCATCCGAGAGATCTGCCAGAGAGAATCAGACTTCACTTTATCCACGTCTTGCCACAGAAGTGACTCTTCTTCCTTTTAGAGATATTCAGGCCAACTGATCACATGCTGGAGAGCAGAATATAACTGGTAAGCTATGATTCTATGGTGATTCCCAATGATCTGGGGGGGGCCGCTGTAATATCCCCAGCCCCATTAAAAAAAATATCAGCAAGACCCCTTCCATTGCTCAGGTGAAATAGAATCAGAGGCAAATGAATTACATGACTCAATAAGTAAGAGATCCCTCTTGTGATAGAGTGGTCTCCCTAATCAAGGAGAAACCTTCTGTTGAGCTGATTGACCCTCAAAAGTTGAAGAGACAAAATGGGATGAGGTCCCCAGGAACCTTACAAAGAGCAGTTTCCATGGAAATGGAAGCCATGAAGTCACTGGGAGGTGAGGAAGTGGAAACAATGACAACTCTTCTCAGGGTTTGGCCATGAAACTAAGAACAGTAAGGTCTTGGCCAAGATGAGGAAAAGATAATGACAAATGCTGGAGGGGATGGGGGCAAAGTGAGTCATTAATGCCCTGCTGGTGGAGTTGTGAACTGATCCAATCATTCTGGAGAGCAATCTGGAACTATGCCCCATAGGCTATCAAACTGAGCATACCCTTTGATTCAGCAGTTTCTCTACTGGGCCTATAACCCAAAGAGATCATAAAGGAGGGAAAGGGACCCATACGTGCAAAATTGGAACAGATCTTGTCGTGGTGGCAAAGAATTGGAAAATGAGTAGATGCCCATCAATGGGGAATGGCTGAACAAGTTGTGGTATATGAAGGTAATAGAATATTGCTATTCTATAAAAAATGAATAACAAACTGGTTTTAGAAAGACCTGGAAAAATTTACATGAACTGATGGCTTAGCAAAAAAAGGAGAACCAGGGATACACAATAATAACAAGACTGTGCAATGAGCACTTATGAAAGACTTGGTTCTTTCTCACTGGTTCAATGATCCAAGGCAATCACAATTAATTCTGGATAGAAAACTCCATCTGCATCCAGAAATTCAATTATGGAGACTGAATGTAAATCAACACATGCTATGTTCTCTAACTTTTTCTGTTTTCTTTTTCTCTCCTGTGGCTTTTCCCTTTTGTTCTGCTTTTTCTCTCCCAACATGATTTATAAAGAAACATATATTTTAAAAGGTAATATCCATGTATAACAAGAAAAACAAACAAACAAAAAAAGAACAGCAGGATCAAGTGAAAATTCATGAGAAAGACCAGGTATCTCTGCAGGTAACAGAAAAGTCTCTATGACAGGCACTAAGAGGGCAAGTGAAGATGAATGAAGCATAGTGCTTGGTTTCAAGAAATGTATAAACTATGAAAACTAGTATTTTTCATGGAAAATCACAACAATAACATCCAATACTTATAAAGCACTTTGTAATCAACCAAGTGCTTTACATCCATTGGTGCTTTCTGATCCTCCTGATGAGCTGCAGCTATTACAGTCCTCGTTTTACCTCCCAACACAAGCAGACAGAGGTTAACTCTTGCCCCCATGTAACAAGTAGCAGAACCAGAAGCTAAATCCAGTTTGGTGATTACAAGTACAGCCCTCTTTCCACTGAATAACCCCTCCAAAGCACTTCCCCATCCATTCTCTCCCATGGTCCGACCCAACATTGGAAAGCAGGCAAGTGCAATACTGCTATTTCTATTGTATCCTGGAGAGTTCAGAGGAAGCAAGGACCACCATCCAGGCTTTTTAACCCTTCATCCAGTTCTCTTCTTACATGGTTAGCCAGATAAGGAGATGCCCTCAAAATTCAGAAAGGTGCATTTTCCAAGTCCACTCTCCTCCAGTTACAACTGAGGCTCACAAATATTCCCTAATTGACTAGCTGGGGAGATTGGTTTGTATATCAAAATGGTTGTCCTCAAAAATGCAGTAAGTAGGTATTCTCATCACAGACTGATAAGGACCAAGAAAATGAATTTTCTCACTGAGGAAGATCCAAAGTATCTTGGATAGGCCGGGGATAGGATTGCCCCGAAACAAGCCCTTGCTACCAAATGCTTCTTCACAGAAATACCCACCAGGAGGGGAACTTCCCAAGAAACATGATTTCTCTAAAGACTTATTTAAGCCAGGTCATCACTCCCCAGATAACTAAATCCACTCTAAAGTACCACACAGGTTTGACAAGCTAACCCCACACAGACACACTTAACAGCCCTTCCTTCCCTTAATTGTGCAACACTATCTTCACAAGGACACGCACCTCTGCTAACAAGGACTTCCCTATTACAGTGCTAAAACATGTTTTTCTTCCAAGTTCATGTACATTCATAGAAATCAGTTACAAATTTATTTAAGAATACTATTATCCATAAGACAACATGAAAAATATTGACAAAATTCTGGCTGAAATCTAATTCTATGAGGTTAGTATGGAACGATTTATTCTTGGCAAACCACTGATAGCTTCTAGTTCTTATAATTTTCCTTTTTAAGTGTTCACAAAATATCTTTTTAATAATAATTCTTTCTAGAATTTTCTTTAAGTTAAATATGAAGCTTACAAGTATATGGCTTAGAGAACTCCCTTTTTCTCCCCCTAAAATCAGGCAAACTTCTGTCCATCTTTAGTCTTTCAGTAGTCACATTGAGAAGTTCCCTATTAACTCCAAAATAATCAGTAGCAATTGTTTGGGCCCAAATCCTTAACACCTTCAGTCGTGGGTGGGGTCCAGGAGTCTGGCTTGGATGTTATAATCTTGAAATGGGGCTATCTATGATAGGCTGGTCTTTATATGATAATGCTCCACTTCTAAGACAGAGCAGCACTCCCTTTCAAGGTTTCCATGCAGACCCGATTTGTAAGAACACAACTAACTTCTTCTCCATCATGCTTCTCTTGAATGCCAACTGAAATTTCCTGAATAAGCTCAGTACCATGAATCACTGGGTCTTTATTGCTTATTCTGTTTAATCTCAGAATGTGGCTTTGTTGCTTGTGACATGCTGAGATATAATCAGCACCATGGCCAGAGTTTGTGTGAAAATTGGGCTCAGTACTGAACCAGCTGAGAATGGAGCCCCTCACTGAGCTGCAATACCCACCATTTTAGAAAAGCAAAAGGTAGGGTCTGGTACACATCTCTGAGAGCTGAGGTTTTCTGAGAACTTTCCATCTATCCCCATCAGTTTCTTCATAGATAATTTGCCATGTCTTCTTTATGAAAATTTTTCTTGATTGCATTTCAGTTTTAGCATGGAAATCTTCCATTGTTTTCCTCTTTTTTTGAAGTTTTCCAATTTTTAAAAATTTTCTTTATTCTGAAGTGAAATATCAAAAAAGAGCATTTCCACAAAAAGATCATAAAAAGAAGCTTCTATAGAAAACTGTAACTCTTACTACTTGGGTTTTTTTTTAAACAAACAATTCTACATATTCCTTTCCAATCTATCTAGCTTCTTTGTGCTTCCTTCTGAACTTTTGTTCTTTTCTATACTTTTTAAGGTGCTAGAAAAATTCTTTTGGGGACATCACTACTGCTAACTTTTCCTACAATTAAACCTCTGACCCCAGTAAATTCAAAAGACAAAAAGTGGGGAAGGAGGGAATTTTGCAACAAATTATACATAGTTACAGAGGAATCTGGGAAGATAGCAGGGAAAAAAAAGGCAAGGAATTACCTTTCCCAAACTTTCCTACAAATCATTTGAAATAATGACTCAAAACAAACTTGAAAGCAGCAGAAATAATTAAAAGTCAGGGCAAAGCAGCTATCCAGCCTAAGACACACATCTTGAGTGGACTTTAAGAAATATCTGATCCCCCAGAGTAGTGGTCTGGCCTGATTGAAGTGTAGATACCTTCAGGCATATAACTCTGAATCAATAAACAATAATATTATTCTGGAAGCATTTGTGCTGAAGGCAGCCTTAACTTCAGAATTTCTTCCCCACCAGCATTGTTGGCGCAATCCCTAGTTGTGGGCAAGGAGAAGCAAATACACACTGGTAAGCGTAATCATGGAGTAGGTGAGGGCCCTGCTGGTTATGGGCACTTGCAAGGGAGTACAGTGCTTGGTTTCAGTTATAGGACAGAAAGGTGAGCTGAAGCTTCCAGTCTTATTCCAAGAATAAGAGCGTTTGCAGTGACATTATCACTAGGGACCCTGGTCATGGTTCAGGGGCAGAGAGAGTAAATGAGGTTAGGTCCCCTGATAGGATAGATCAGAAAACAATACCAAAAAAAAACCCCTGAAGCCTGAGACACTATCCCCCACATCTCCAAATTACCCAATTCTACCATAAAGACAAGAGCCAAGAAATAAGTCACTTAAAATAATGAGTAAGCAAAAGAGGAATAACTTGTCCACAGAATGCTATGATAGTAATAGAGAAAATCTGGATTCAAACTCAGAATATGACAGTGAAGTCAAAAGAGCTACTTCTAAAGCATCAACCAAAAATGTAAAATGTCACAAACCCCAAAAGAGTTCCTGGAAGAACTTAAAAAGGACTTTAATAATCAAAGAAGAGAGACTGAAGGAAAAATGGGGGGAGGGAGAATAAAGCAAGAAATCAAGAAAATTATAAAAATAAAGTCAACCAATGAGGAAAAAAGGTCCAAAAACTTATGACTCCTTAAAAATCAGAATTGAGCAAGAGGAAGCCAAATACTTCAGAAAGATACCAAGAAATAGTAAAACAAAATTAAAAGAATGAGAAAAATAGAAGAGAATATGAAATATTTTATTTTAAAAATGATTTAGAAAACAAATAGAGGAGAGACAACATAAGAAATATTGGATTCCCTGAAAGTTATAGTAAAAAAAAAAATGAGTCTAGATACTATACTTCAAGAAATTGTTTAAGGAAAATGCCCTGAAGTTTTAGAACTAGAGAGTAAAATAGAAATTGAAAAAAATCCACCAATTACCCTCCGAAAAAGATAAAAATATCACAGGAACATTATAGTTAAGTTTCAAAGTTCCAAGGTCAAAATGAAAATAGTACAAGCCACTGGAAAGAAACAACTTAATATGATAGAGCTACAGTCAAGATAACACAAAATTTAGCAGCTTCTAAATAAAAAATAAATAAATAAACTGGAGGACATGGAGCATGTCTTAATAGCAAAGGAGCTAGATTTGCAGCCAAAAATAACTTGCCAGCAAAAGTTCTGTGTAATCCTGAAAAGAAATAAAAAAATACTTAACAAAGTAAAGGACTTTCAAGTACTCTTGAGGGGAAAAATCAGAACTGAACAGAAAATTGGACCTACAAAAATCAGAAGAAACATTAAGAAAGGATAAACATGAAAGACCAGTTATAAGGGATTTAATAAGGTCAGACTGTTGACTTCTTAAAATGGGAAAACATTTGTAACTTAAGGAGCAATTACTGCCTACAAATAAGGCTGTGACAGTGGAAAGCAGGAGGGAGTGGAGGCCTGGTAGTCTTAAAACTTTCCCTTCATCAGAACTAGGTTAAAGAGGGAATAAAAACCATATCTCTAGGGGCATGAAAGTCTTCTTACCTTATACAGAAATAGGAGGGTGAGAGGATGGGATAAGGGAAGGAGGCTTAGAAGAGTAGTATTTTCTTTGTAAAATCTTGGAAACACCCTTGCCCTCAGTTTGTGCTCAACTAGAACACCTAATTAGGAGAGATCCTACCAGTTCAATCCCTAAAAGGACTTCCAGCTTCCAGCTACTAGAAAGGAACTTAAAAGTTATCTAATCCAATCTTTATTCTACAGATAAGGAAACTGAGTCACAGATGTTCAGTGATTCTGGGCATCCAAAGGCCACAATCATGATGCCCCTTCACAACATCAAAGTGACATCAAAGCCTATGGGTAAACCATGAGAGGCGCTGCTCTGATGCAAACCAGCCTGATCTGTTAGCCCACATCCCAAGCAAAAAAAAAAAAAATGTTCTTGCCCTTGGCCCAAAGCCACATTCCAACATTCTGGGCTAATCCTCAGGTCCCAAGAAGCTGACGGGAGGAATGGAAATAGAAGCACAATCCCACACAGGTAACAGGAAGGCATGCTTTAGGCCCAGACAAAATGCTTTTGTTCTTGCTGCACAAAAGCCTCTACCAGGTTTTATTAGAAAATGACCTACGTCCAATAACACGTTTCTAGGATCAGCTCGGGCAAGTACCCTCATGTAGACTAATAAGATGCTTTACTAGCAAATAAAGTGCTTGGATTGCCTTCATTATCTGGGAAAGCAAGTTCTAATTTGGCAGATCTGAAATCCCACCCTTTAAATATGTTCAATGGAAGAAACTTCTTAGGGAAAACTGACACAGGATGGCATCTGCTTTTCTCCCAGAGGCATAAACTGAAGAGTCTTTAGAGTCGTTTTTTCCCAACCTACTAGAAATGCAGAAAAACCGATAATGTGAAATGACTCCATTTTACCCATCATCTCTTCTTATTAAGATGTATTAGCATAACTATTAGACCAAGAGAAGGGCTTGTCCTTCCTTGCTCAGCTGGGAGAGAGTGTCCTGAGAAACCCGGAGGCAGGAGGTCAGTGTATACTATAGCTTACTGTCTGCCTGGGAGCAGAGGAACAGCTCTATTTCGCTTTTGATGCCGGGGCCTTACTGCTCCCTCTCTGTCCCCCTGCCCCTCCTCACACACATACCAGTGGTCCCTAACCTAATGGACACTATCTTTTTGTAAACCTATTGTCATTATTAAGTCATTTCAGTCATGTCCAACTATTCACGACCCCATTTGGGGTTTTCTTGGCAGAGACACTGGAATAGCCTACCATTTCCTTCTCCAGCTCATTTTACAGATGAGGAAACTGGAACAACCAGATTTAAGTGACGTGCCCAAGATCACACAGCTAGTAAAAAGTCTGTAGCCAGATTTGAACTTGGGGAAAAGAAGCTTCTGACTGGTGCTCTGTCCACTGTACCACCTAAATGCCTTAACTCAAGTTCTACTATATATTTTGCTGCATATAGATTTACTACATATTTTTACTCATTTGGTAGAGCTCTTTAATGATAGTCAAGGGGAAGCATGATGAAAAGAGGAAAAGAACATTCTCTTACAAAGCTTACCCATTCTTGAGTAACAATGTAATGCAAAGGTCACAGGGATGATTTTTGTTTTCCTTCATGAAGGAAAATAAGAAGGAAAATATGTTGCCCCACAAATTTCTGACCTCAGGGACCTTCAAACAAAGTTTGACAATACTTTTTAATAAAAGATGAATCCCACAAACACATACACACAGACACACACACACACACACACACACACACACACACACACACAACCTCAGAAACCTGCTTTTCCCTTTGCTTGTCTTCAACTTCAGCCTTGCCTAAGGTGCGATCTGTGCCTTAACAGAATCCCTTATTCTCTGCTGATCCAAAGCCATGTATTCTATTTAAACTCTCTTATTTTTATAAGCCTGCTATTAACGATCTCCCACTGTCCACCCCCCAACTAAACAATTTCCAAAAACAAAAAGTGAAGCCCTCATAGAGTAAAAGCTCCGTCTGGCAAAACTCCTACCTTGTGAGGAAACCGCCATCGCTTCAGGTGACCCCATCCCTGGAATGCGCTCCCTCTTCACTCCTGTCTGGCTTGCCTGGCTTCCTGAGATCCCCAAGCAAAATCTCACCGTTTGCAGGAATCCCTCCCCAACTGCTCTTGAGCCTTCTTTCAGTCATTTCCCGTTTATCCTGTATAAAGTTTGTTTGTACAGATCAATCAACTCACGGTCCCGGTTAGATTGTAAGCTCCTTGAGGGCAGAGATTGTCTGTTGCCTCTTCTGCATCCCTAGGGACTTCCAGGCCCTCCCTCACTTAAATCCAATTCCCTTGCAGCTTAAGACATCACCTTCCTGATGTCATTGTCCTCTTCAAGATGGAAGGACAAAGAGCAGCCTGGAGTAGTGGGAGCTGCCTTATAGGGGACGCAAATGGCCAGTTCCAGGTGGGCAATGCAGCTTACTCCCTCCCCGCCCTCCCTTTCTACAGTAGCAGACTCTTACCTTACTCTGTCCAAAGGAATGTAAATTTTGATCCCTGAAACTTCCTAAACTATCTTAAGGGTTACAGGCTAGATTTCTTTCGTAAGGATCAGAACTTCAAACCAAATTACTCAGGCTCTCATTGACTGGACAATAATGAGTTGCAGGTCAAGCCTCACTTGATCACTGTTTAGGCCCTGATTGGCTCAAATGAATATTAATAACAATTATTTCTGTTTGGGTCAGAAATCCTGAGGTGGCTGTTCTCCCCCAAGTTGATTTTTTTTTTTTGGGGGCTAGGTAAAAAGGGGCCATTCTTTTGCCTCATTTCTTACCTAGTGTGAATCATGAATAGGCAGTTGCCTCCATCAAAGAGACCTGGGAAAGATCTGTGCTTAAAAAGGCCAAATCTCCCACTGCATCATGGACCTGATCTGTGCATTGTCACTGGACCCAGAGGGCTCCAGAGGGAAAGTGAGGCTGGTGACTTTGCCCAGCTCTCCCTCATTCAAATCCACCTTCCTGATGCCATGATCCTCTTCGAGAATAGAGGACAAACAAGTACTTCCAGTGCTTACCATAGTGCCTGGTTCAAAGTAAGTGCTTGATAGACGTTTACTGACTGAGATCATCCAGAAGCAAAAATGTATGTCTTCCTCTGCTGTTTAAGCTCATCAACTTTTGAACAGGAAGAGTCATCCTCAATCTTCTGGACCCACGATTTATCAATGCATTGATTAAAGCTATTTTTTTTCCCTACAATGTTGTCATTGTATAAATTGTTCTAGCCTTACCCACTTTCCCTCTGCACTAGTTCATAGAGGTCTCCTCTCTTTCTTCTAAAATGTCCATTTTGCTATTTCTTATGGCATAAAATTTGTGTCCATTCATATGCCATAATCTGCTTAGCTAGCCTCCAAATGAAGGGCCATCTCCCTATTTTCCAGTGTGGGGTCAGTACAGAAAAAGCCACTATAAATTTATTACATCCAGGTTCTTTTCCTCTTTCTTTTATCTAGTTTGAGTGTAAGCTGAGCTGCTGGGTCACATAGTTTGCCCACTTCAGTAACCTGCTGGATGCCATTCCAAACGGCTTTCCAGAACAGCTGGACCAAGTCACAGCAGCCATCAGCGTACAAACTGTGCCTGTTTGCCTACCGCCCTTCCAGAGTGCGTCATTTCTCTCTGGTCATCTTTATCACTATGTCAGTTGTGAAATGAAATCTGAGAATTGCTTTAATTTGCATTCCTCTATTAATGATCTGAGACATTTTTATAAATGGATTGAAAAATGGATTTCTTTCCTTGAGACCTACCTACTTATATCCTTTGATTATTTCTCAATTGGGAAGTAGCTCTTACTCTTATAAATTAAAATCAGTTTGTTATATATCTCTTGAATTCTTCAGCTGAGAAACTTGGGTCAGTAATTTTTCTTAGTTAATCTGTTTCCCTTTCAAATTTTAACTGTATTATAACTGTTCACTGCGAAAACATTTTCATGGCCCATATGACACCTGTTCACTGCAAAAACATATTCACTGCATGTTGTCAAAACTGTGATGCCCCTCTCCTGCTTTTTTAGTCATGTTCTGAAGGGGAAGAGATTCTTTTTTCCCCCTAATCAATGGTCTGTGTATTTCAAGCAATAGTTGATAAAATTTTACCATGAAAAGAATTGGAAATTCCTTTGGAAGTCACTGCACTGGGATGTGACCTGGGCTTTCATTTTTAAGTAATTTTTCTAATATATGATTTAACCCATTTTTGATAAACTATAATTTGTATGCATTGAGGTAATTCGGCAAATGTTTTATTACCACTAAAGCAGAATTTGAAGCCAAAGTCTAAGAAATTTCAGCATAGTAAACAATTCTTTATTGAACACTGCCAGTTTGGGGCCTAGCAAAAAAAAAAGATGTATTTTCCCCCAAACCAAGCTAGATCGATTTCAGGTGCAAAACTGTTTAACATAAAGAAGTAAGAACTTTTTCACCCGGTGGAGGTAGCTGTCGGCCTTATCAGACAGCTGAGCTTGCAGGGTGCTCCGGTTCCCCTCCAGCTCTCACTCACACTCTTCAGCGTACTCAGATCTCAGCAGACCCTGCAGTGCTGTGTTTGGTATTAGCCGGATCGAGGGAGCCAACATGGCCCGTTCTGGAGGAGAGCTGGTGTTCTCGAGCTCACCCACTCTCTTTTCTAGCTCTGAGACACGTCTCATGAGCCTCTGTTTGCTCCATTCGCTGTAACTTTTGGCTTTATTAACAACAGGGGAGTTGCTCAACACCCGATCCAGATCTTCCTTTAAGCTTCGGTTCTCTTCCTGAAGTTCTTGAACAGTTCTGGACAAGTACAGGACAGCAGCCCTGAGCTTCTTCTGCCTTCTCTGCGATGACTTCTTGTCGATCGGGGACTTCCTTTCTGTCTCGTCAGTGTCTGCCACGAGAACCTGGAGACGGTGGATCTCCTCAGAATAAGTATCCACGGCAATCCTCATTTCTTCCAGATTTGTCATCTTCATATCTGTCTGAAGTTTTGTGATAGTGCTGTCCTTTTCCTTGCACTGCTGTTCCAACCTGATAATCCTCTGCTTCAGTCCATGGATGATCCAGCCAGAACCGGAGCTCTTGTCAATCACATTCCAGACAGATTCAGAGTCTTGATTAGGATCCAGGAGGGGATCCATATTTTGGTGCTTTTTGTTGCTCTCTTCTAATTGCCGAAGTTTTGTTTTCATAAAATCCACATCACCTTTCTGAGAGTGTAATGACTTCTTCAATTCACTGATCTCATCATATATGGCTTCCTTCTCTTTATAAGCAGGGGCCCCAGGACTTTGTTTTGAAGGCCTGAGCATTATCTTCTGAGGGGTTAAAGCCATCCTGCCACTGAGAGGCTTTGTCCCAGCTGTCTTCACACTCCTCCAAGAAGCGATCTGTTTAGACTTAGTGTAACAGGGGGACTTTGGTGGTCCTGGTGGACATTTCTGAAAAGTTTTCTTTGGGGATTTCATCTCCAAGTCTGATTCGTAGGTAATCGCAGACAGACTGTCATCTTCCTCTTCCGAGCCGTGCTCACTGATTTCCTGTAACATAGCAGCGGCCGGGTCGGGGGCCCTCGGGAGCCGGGAATGGTGGGTTCCCCCTAAGAGGTGCAGCTAGTCACGGACTCGGTGGGCCCCAGCGCCACATGCCCGCCATGCCCCCCACCCACCACCGCTGCAGCCGCCGCCGCCGTCATCACCGCGTAGGCTGCCCGGGGAAGAGATTCTTAAGGCTGAAAGTGGGATCCCTGAGAGGTTGTGGCCTCAGACTTGACAATGGAGTAAAGCAAAGAGGGGGTAAGTGCTCCAGATGAACTAGGTTCTCCCAAGCTCCCTGAGAAGGCAGAGCACAGTCCCCAAGCAAGGGGGAAAGATGTCACGAGGTGCTGAAATCTGAACATGAAAGTTAGCCAGCGCTCTAGGCAGGGCCAGCGGCACTGCAGCCCGGTTCTTCCAGAGCGCCCCTGCCCCTGCCTCGAGAGCCCAGAGTCCACCCAACAAGCCTGCCTCAGAAAGCAGATGGGCTCTGTACCCCAGCCCACGACAACCTTATTTACAGTGTTGTGCATTTCACGCTGTGATCTCATGTCTGGAAGCAGCTCCTTCCCCATCTGCAAAGAACAACTGTTCTCACATGTGGATAAGGGAGCGAAGTGCTGGCTGGAAGGTCTCATGATGTCACACTCCAGCAGGAACCACTCACAGGCCCTTGGGAACAAGACCCGCTACACTGAGTGGAGCTGAGTCAAATGAAGGGGGTCTCAGTTTCCTGGGCCTGACAACTCTGTGGTGGTGCTCCCTTTGTCTCCCCAGCCCCCACTAACACCTCCGGACATTCAATCTTTCAGCTATTTTTCTTAGGTTTTTATTTATTTCTTCCTCGGATGACAATTTCTTGTCACTTTAGGGACCACAGCTGAGAGAGGATCCCCGTAGGGCCCAGCCCTGGCACCAGGAGAAGCCAAGGCTTGAATCTCCTTTCCAATACTTACTCCTTGCAGGACTTGGACGATTCCCTCCCCCTAGCTGAGCTTTACTTCCTTTGTTTATAAAATGGAGATAATATTCATTACTCACCTTCATGGGGCAGTCTAAGTATCCAGTGAGATAATGTATACAAAGCATTTTGTAAACTCTACATCACTATAGAAATATCAGCTCTTATTATTACCAAAAAACAAAAACAAAAAATAGAACTGGGGAAAGCTAAAGCCCTGGCAGGAAGAGCTCTAGAGTCACTACCGACTTTCAGCTCACCCCACTTCACTTACCAAGAAATGCCTTTCCCACCCAAAAACAGGATTATTGACACCACCAGCCCCAGGCAGTCCCCCATGGATAATTCTGGAGAAGTGAGGAGAAGGGAGGCTAGAAGGCACCTGCTAAGTACCCAGATCAGGCCAGGCCCTCAGAGGAGAAAGAGGCCTTTGGACCCCCCCCAAGGAAGTCCAAGTAACTGGGGGGGACTGCCCTCTCTCAGGTGAGCCCCTCTTCCCCCACCGAAGCAGCAGGAGGCAGGCAAGCATTGTTCCCCGCTGATGAGTCATGATGTTTTACAAAATAATCTGGAGCCTTTCTGGACATTCCCTCCCAAAAAAGATTTGTTGAGTTCCCGTCTTCCCTATGTTTTGTTACCAAGGATTCCTACCCAGAAACAGGCATCTGCCTAAAGACCAGTGAGGAGCTAAATTCCAATTACCCAAGTTACCCAGAATCATTTCACTACAAGCAGGGGCCTTTTTGAAGAGCTTTTCTCTGCAAAGCTCCCAAAATGACACAGCCACAATCTAGTACCTGCCTGAGAGACAACCCAAAGAGAGTTAGCACTGGACGGCCATTTAGTCTCACCCCTCGCTAAAGGAGGAAAGCAGAGGCCGAAAATGGGGCCATTCCTGCTTGAGATCTTGCGGCAACAACGAGAGCCCATTTCTGAAGCTTGGCCAGGGCTCCTTCCTCCTGGGAGGGAACTGGGAAGTTCACCAAGGATGCCATAGAGCCCCACTGGTGACCCAGGTCCTGCACTGCCTCTCCAGGAGCCATTGGGAGAGTGGGGGGCCTGAGACCCACAGGCGTCTCTAGGCGTGGTTCTGGGGTGAGCCTACACAGAAACACCCGGCCTGGGCTGGGGTTTCTGACCCGGTAATATCAAAGGCCCTTCATTATTGAGGATCCCTGCCACCCACAAACTGGCTTACATTATCTATGTTCTACTGCAAATTTATTTATGTCTTTTGTTAAATATTTCCCAATGACATTTCCATCTGGTTCTAGAGCCCTTGGGAATGTGGGTCCCGTGCAGCCTGGGAGCCTCTGCTTTAAACAGACAAGGTCCTTGTCCGCCCCGCCACGGGCCAGAAAGTCCCTCTCCAGGCTATCCATGCAAGGGCCGGCCATTGCGCCCACCAAGTCCCCACACCGAAAGCCTGTCCTTCGGCCCTGTCCGAGGTGTCTGCCAGCTCCCTGCCAGCCTCCGAATGGCCACAGCTGCCATCATCGACAGATCATTCGGATTGTTTCACCAACAAACATTTATTATGTTCACATCGCGTCCTGACGTCGTGCACCACATACCTGAATGAGCGCCCCTCTCTTCAAGCCAGCCGACACGTTCTCCCTGGACATGTAGGCCTCAAATATATTCCTTTTCTTCCCTTGGGAATGTTTGCCAGACATCTTTTTGTCACCTGGCGATGACCCGGCTCCTCCAGAGCAGCCAACGGCATGGGACGCACCTAGGAACACAAGGCAGGTCTCGATTTCTTTGCCGGTCCAAGGTCCCTCTGTTCCTCAAACTCAGTTCCGAGGCCCTTAGACATCCTCATTTTGTTTTCTTTAGATGTAAATGTAAAAAACTCGTGTGCTAAGTAGCCACGTTAAAAATAATGGGAAGGAGCCTAAACAAAGCCAAAAGTGACAGGCCCACAGATTACTGGAGACCTTTCAGGGAAAATGATTCTTCTCCATGCGACACCCCTGAGTTGTAAGTATCCATGACGAGAAGACATGCCATCACTCCTGGAGGAGCAGAAGAGGCGCTGTCTGCAGGCCCCCCCACTCCTCTCCCCCAACCCAGCCCCAGCGGTTGCCCTCCCCTGTCCAGACCAGCAGGCCTCAGGAAAGGCCCCGGCCTCAATGGCCTTTCCTACCTTTCGGAGTTCCCAGATGCTTCGGATGAATCTTGCCGTCCAAATGGCTCATGGCATCCGACTCCAACAGCGGCCTCCTCTTCCCCAGGCTGGAAGGAGTGCTGCTACTCAGCTCGGAGCCCTTGCGCGCCCGACTCCCTGCAGCCCAAGAGAAGGCCATCAGTGGGGAGGAACCAGCCTGGCAGAGGGTCCTCAGCTCGGGGTGGCAGAGGCACCTCTAAGCAGCTATGGGATTCTTTCAAGTCTGACTCTCCCCTCTCTGTTTCATGGATCAAAGACTGCTTTAGCCATCACCTGGCCTTCAAACGGGACAATGAAGAAGAATGAAAGCCCCTGAGACATTGTAAGTCACCTAAATTCCTCTTTTAGGGGCTCAGAACAGAAGGAACACATGGCCCAGGAAAAGGCTCAGACCCTCTCCATCTCACCCTCAAACTTAAATCTAGACTCATCTGTCCATGAGCCTTAAGAAAGATGATCACCACAGGAAACACAGCCTGCAACAATAGATTGCCACAGATCTCTGCTGGGTACCCCCAGCTCAGACCAGTCAGGAGAGCAGAGCAGCTCCTGAAACTCAGGGCAATCCCATTCCATGGATCAGGTAACCAATGTGGCCTTCCACTCGGCTGTGACACATTGTCACCACTTTCCTCTGCCATCCTGCTGGCCACTGGCCCAAGCCCATCTCTGCAAGCCTGAAAACTGTGGGGGGGGGGGGGGGGGGAGAGGGCAGCTCCCTGCCAGGAGACACATCCAGATGCCAATCAGTTTTCTCTCCCTGTACAACTATGGCATATACACAGATTCATAATTTTTTTTGGGGGGGGGTGGGGAGGAGGAGAGGCAATTGAGGTTAAGTGACTCACCCAGGGTCACACAGCTAGGGAATGTTAAGTGTCTGAGGCCAGATTTGAACTCAGGTCCTCCTGACTTCAGGGCTGGGGCTCTAGCCACTATGCCCCCTAGCTGTCCCCTCAGATTCACAATTTTTAAGTTTTAGGTCACAGGAGAAAAACCAAATGTCCTACCTAGAAAAAAGAAGGCTGTATCATGAGAAACTAAAGAGATGATCATTAAGGATGTAGCTAACCTGATACAGGAAAGGAGAGAAACTGAGGCCAGAAATGAATGTGCCACCGGAGCCTGAACAACAGAGGACAGACGCCGAGGAGGAGACGAGTTACATGACAGAAGCAACACAATCTGGAGGCTCCACTTTTCATGCCATTCAAGAGTCTATTTTCTGAAACTGAGAGTAAAGGGTATGAAGACCTTTGCAATGGCAGGATCCACAGAAACGCTTTCTGTGAAGCAGCAAAGAAAGACAAAAGGAAGGGAAAAGTGAAAACTGGGGACAATTGCAAAGTTATCAGAAATGTGAGTCAGAGACAGAGACCGAGACAGAGAGAACACTAGGGTGAAAGGAGGTAAGAAAGAAACACAAGTTCAGAAAGTTGCTCATGTCACCTCAGGGAAATGCAGATTTGCCAGCTCATTAACAGTAAAAGAATCAAGATGGGCAAGGAAATGAAAAAAGCTGAAAGAGCCAAAACATGACACAAAGTCCAATCACATCACAAAGGGAGGCAGTGGGAAGTCTCAGAAACACAGCAGGGAAAGATCAAATCTAGGAATGAGGAACACAGAGGAAAGGTCCTCAAAAACAAAGAGAAAAACACAGCTCTTCCTCCAGATTCTTTCCCCAAAAGGAAAGAAATACTCAATTTTTTAAAAAGAAGAATAAGTGGGAAGGAGCAAAAAGCGGGAAGGAGGAAGTCTACTGCATTTTACAAGCCCTTCCTATCTCAGGAGGTAAAGATCTCTGCCATGACCAGAAACCCCAATCAGTTGGTTCAGGGGAGCTAGTCTGGGAGTGCCTAGGATGAAAGTTGCCCACACCCAAAACAAAGCTAGCTTCACGAGGGCCTTCCAGAATGAGCTCTTCCCCGCCGCCATCGTAGCATCTTCTCAAAAGCACAGGGTTTGGTAGAAGATCCATGTTGTATTAAACTGTCTAAAACTAATAAAAAATATATATTCTTCTGATCTACTGGCATTGAAAGGATTATGTCATCTTAAACAATCAACTTATCCACCTACACCACCCAAACTTAGAGGAGCCTACAAATATGGGGGTGCCTGGCCCTTCTGCTGTGGGCCCCCAGGGGTCCTCACTCTCGAGACCACAGCCTGCTATCGTGAAATGTTCACTATGGTCTGCGATCTCACCCTGTTGGGGGTTTTACCCCCAGCTATCTATGGCTACCCAGTCCCCATTCCTCATCCCTAAGTTTAACAGAGAGGGAGAAAAGAAAGCCTGTGAACCAAGGGTTACTGTCCTAGAGGAAGACAGCCAGCGAGCCCCAAATCTTATTAAGCAAGACTGGGCTGAGCTTCAGAGGCAAGGAAGTCTCCCACCAGACACAGCAAGGGTCTGGAAATGGCAGTGGAAAGCAAGGAGTGTGTGAACGCTTCTCCTGGTTCTGTGAGTCAGGAGGCTTGAAAGGAGAAAAGGCAAAGAGACTTAGAAAGTTATGGCGTTACCGCAGGAGAAGCCAGGTTCCAGCTGGTGTAAGGGGGAGAGAGGGAGAAGAGAAGCAGGCTGAGGATGAACAGCAGTTTGTTGACAGTACAATAGGTTCTCCAAAAGGCACGATATTAAAACAGAAAGAGAATGGAGCCAAGGTTAGGCCCAATATTAACTGAACACACTTGAAGATGAATGAAAAATGTACCTGAATATACATCAGTATTTACATTTCTTTAAATTTTCCCCTAAAATCTGAATCCCACTGAAATGCAATCTTCTTTCATATTTTTGCTTGGAAGAGGTTCTAGGGAGATGGCAAAGTGAAAGGTTACAGAGGAGCCGACTCCTCAATAATCCCTCAAAAAACAGCAAAAGAAATGCCAAAAGAAGCAAAACTACAAGGAATCCTCAAAAGAAAATGTTTAAAAACACTCAAAAATGAACGAGCCAAATACAGCTCCAACACAATGAAAAAATATTATGAATTTAAAAGAAACAGTGACAAAAACGCCAGAAGAAAAATACCCTAAAACACCACCAAAGGCAGCATCAGATACAATAGAAATTTAAGATAAAAGAAAAATGTATAATAAATACTCTGAAGGAGACTTCCCATCACGTGGCCTACAAGTTGGAGGACTAGACTTGTTTCATTCTTTATGATCTTTCCAGCCTCGCCAAAATAACAATTATACCAAAAAGATAAGGCCATTTCGGCTGTATCCATGATATTGCTGTCTCCACCAAGAGCCCAAACAAGGCAAAAACAACCCCAAAGGACTAACAACAATGAATTAACTACAGAATTTCTAACCCACTCAGTGCCCCTTCACCCATCACATTCTAACAGAAGGACTGCACAAGCCAACCTAAGGGCTGGCAAAAGAACTCCATTCTATAAACCCTTCCGCCCTGTGCCATGGAAATAAAAATGACAGAAGCTTTGCTCAGGCGAGGAGAGCAGCACCATCAGCATTCTGTACCCCAACAGAACGTAGCCAGTGAAATAGGAGACTGTGAGAACTGGGAGAGGATGTGGGGGCAGTCTGGATGGCACCCCACTAAGCCTGAAAGAGCCCAGCCTCCAGCTGGAGTCAGTTCTGTCCCCGCAGAAGTCACGGCTGGCAGAGACCGAGGCTGATGAACTCTTCATTGTCTAATATATGGAAGAGAGAGCTTTGAAAAAGAGCCCGAGAAAATCACCTTCAAAAGAGGAGTCAGAAAGTGAGCTTGGCCTCCAGTAGAGTGAATAATACATCTCCTGAAGTGGCCACATGGATTCAAAAAGTTACAATTATGTAAAATACAGTAGTTAGTCCCTCAGCAGTGGAAATAATGCAGTGAAATTCAAAAAACACTACCATTTCCAAAGCTTCATTATAAACATTAATTGGGACCTAGCTGTAAGGGGAAAAAAAAAAAAAAGAGTAAAATTACCAAGAATCTTTAGCAGGGGGAAAAAAAAAACCTTAATTCTATCACTCTTTCTAAGGCTGAAATACAACAAAAAAAGTCGGGGGGGGGGGGGAAGGAGTAAGATCTGTAAGACAATGATGTAGAAACCGTTTAGAAAGAGCCCCAAATAGGCACCTGACAAGTTTTAGTGCCTTGATGAATACAGGGACTAAAGGATAATAAATATGTATAAGGTCATGGATCAAAAAATAAACATTTACAAAAAAACTAAAGAGGAAAATAACTAATGAAGAGAATGAGGGAAAAAATTCTTTCCAGAAAAAGGCCCAGAAAATGAAATTTTATTTAACTGAACAAAATCGGATAAATGAAAGGGGGAAAACAGGAATTTTACTATCCAAATGAGAAGGCAGGGGGAAGGGGGAGCGTGAGAGAGAAGAGAGCAGAATTAAATAACCACACAAAAGCAAGAAAGAAAAAGAAACTCCAAATAAGTGAAACTCCAAAACTTGGAAAAGAGGAAACTGAGGCAATCGGTAGCCCAGGGCCACACAGCTAGTAAGAGTCTGAGGCTGGATTTGAACTCAGTTCTTCCTGACCACTCCAGACCTGCTGCTGTTCACCGTACCACCTAGCTGCTCAGAAGCCCACTATAAATATTAGCTATTGTCATTAACAAAATCAAGAAAGCAATACTAGAAAGCAAAATGTCATTGCAAATAACTACAAAATATACAACACATCTGGGGAGCAATCTACTCAAGCACATGAAGACTCTTATTAAAAGACTAAAAGAAATGAAGAACTTGAATAGTTGGAAGAATAGTCAGAGACCATTGCTGAGCCATGCCAGTAGGGATTTTTAAATGGCAATAACGCCACCGTTAATTGATACTTTTAATGCTATTGTTAAAAACAATCTTTGTTGAGGCCTTGCCCTAAATGACAAAGAGAAGATTTAATGAATTTCTTTCAGCACCCGTTGTGTCCAACAACTTCCCCACTGAGCTCCAGACCAGCCTGATGGGTCCAAGCTTCCCAAAGGGGGAGGGGCTCGTGTCATGTCTCAGCTTTCTCCTTACCTCTAAGCCCACCAGCTGACGGCCATGTACTCAAAGGTCAACTCCTACAGAAAAAGCAGGAAGATGGGAAACAAGGAGGTCGCTCCAATGGGCCTGGCAGGAGTAAGCGCACACCAAGCCATTCAAACTGTCGTGGGAATGTCTGGCAAGGCTCAATCAAATCCTGACAAAATTCTTTCGGAAAAATAGAAGATACAGAAATGATGAAAAGAGGGAGCAACACGTCCAGCCCTTAAACTTTATTAAAAGCAGTAGTCACCCAAAACCATTTGGTGTTGCTTGAAAAAGAAAGAGAGAGATCAATAGAACAGACCAGACAAGGGAAAATCAGAGCCAGAGGAACTCAATTGTTAAACTTGGATTATAGAAAAAACACCTATTTAATAAAAACTGCTGGAAAAAATGGAAAGCAGGTCTGGCAAAAACTGGATAAAAACCAACATCTCACAAACTATTATTCCAAGAGAAGCTTCAAATGTGTACAAAACTTAAGACTTCAAAAGAAATATAAACAGATGAGCGAAGCATGAAATAAATTACCTGTCAGACCTTTAGATAGGAAGAAGGCTTCATGATCAAACAAACAAAGAAGTCTAAAGAAGGGAAAATGTAGAATTTTAATTACATAAAATTTCAAAGTTTTAGCACAAATAAAATCAGTGCTGTTAAAATTAGAAGAGAAGAAAGAAAGCATGGAATGATGCCAAAAAAAAAAACTATTAAACTGTATACTCTTTGACCACTCATATCACTACTAGGTGTATACCCAAAGTGATCAAAGTTAGAATCCATATGTATAAAAATAATTATAGCATTGCTTTGTTGTGGTGTCAAAGAATGGGAAATTAAAAGGATGCTCATCATTTGGGGAATGGCTGAACAATGTAAACCAAAAGACCCACTCAAAAAAAAAAGAAAGAAAAAAAGAATACTGCAAAATTATGGAGAACTAGGATGGCTAAATGGAAGAAACATGAAAAGATATTACCAACATTCTGAAGAGGCAAAAAGGTACAAAAAAACTGTTTTTCAATGGATTGAACAGTTATGCTGATTTTTTTTCTCATTTCATTTTTTAAAAAATATTATTGTCATAAGAAATTAATATCTGAATTAAGGAGGAAATCTGTAATGGTATAAAGAAAAGACAATAATAAAAACTTATTTTAAAATTATAATAAATATCAAAATTAGAGGAATAAATATATCATATGAAATAAAGACAATTGAGAAATTTAAGGCAAGCCAATGATGAAAATGAACAGTTTAAAAATTCATGCAAAACCTAACCATCATAAAGAGATGATTTTTTAAAAAAATTATTTTACTTGCAGTCAGAATGGAAGAAAAAAAGCCAAAAAAATTTTATTAAACTGGAAAAAAATGAAAGAAATTGATACAGAAGTAGCATATTCATAAAATAAAGGAAATAAAATTTAAGAATTATCAGGCATCCCAATATCTTTAAAAGAAAAATAAACTGAAAATAATTCTTTAGGAGACTAAATAAGAACATTTCTCAGAAATCCTGAAGATAATAAACAGAACTTAGGATTGACAGACTTCACAGGACACCATTAAGATGAATCTTAATTCACATCTCCTAGAACTAATCTTGGCAAGTTTCAAAACTACAACAATTAGATGACCAATAATAAGTGACCACAAAGAATGGTATCAAACACCAATATCACAAGTTTTCTCTATAAAAAACCAACATGCCAAGGGAATTACAACCTGATAGGTACATACATACATACATAAAAAGGAAAACATGGTGGATATTATCACAAAATCAGGCCCCAGTAAAACTAAATCTTTTTAAGTTCAAAAAGATAGTCATGTAATCATCTTACAACAGCCACAAATAAAGGGAGAAAAGTTATTCATTAGCAACTAATTCTTCGCAAATGATACATCAATAGTATAAAATAATAAATGATTGGTGGTATATGTTGATTAAACATTAGAGTCTGGAAAGAATTACAATAAAGGAAATGAAGGAAATTGTAATTCTTAATAAAGAAGAGCAAAGATTAAGTCAAATTTAACAATTACAACACAATTTTTTAATAGAGAGAAAAAGCCTTACTTATATATCCTAACATTCTTACTTGACTATATGTTTGTAACAGGTTTTGTTTTCATGCTTTCTTAGTAGGAGAGAGAGGTAAGAAGCAGAGGAAAATAATTCAGAGCTGAAAATATAATATCGATAAAACAGAGTCCAGGAGAGTGATTGTGATGACCGCATGGATAGAATAGAAAAGGAATGATCAAACAAAGACACTGGGAATATTTTACCTGTAGAAGGTTTAAGGGGGACACGAACATTTTCTTCAAATATGTGAGGTGCTAGCTATCATGTGGAGAAATTAAACCTGCTTTCCACAGCCCAAGGGAAGAATGAGAATCAGTAGCTGGGAACTGTAGAAAGCCAAAAATGGGCTCAAAGTGAGGAAAAACTCCCTTATGATCAGTATTGTCCAAAAAATAGAATAGGCTGCTTCATAAATTAAGAGTTCCCTCTCACTCGGTGCCACCAATTGCCAGAGATTTATGGGCAGGGATTCTCCTTTAGATTGGATTGATGAGGTCCCTTCCATATATTAGATATTGCAATTCATACCATTCTAGTAAACATTCAAAAATCTAAGTCTTTTCTCTATGTTCTATGAATTGTTTACAAAAACAGTCAACAGTCAATAAGCATTTATCAGGTGCCCACTATGTTCTAAAGCACAAATAGTGTGTGTGTGTGTGTGTGTGTGTGTGTGTGTACACACATGTACATACACACACATTATATACATATATGCACATATGTTATGTGTGTGAAACTAAAATACAAATAGGAAGACAATCCCTGACCTCAAGGAACTTATGATCTAATGGGGGAAGACAACAAAGGAAAGTTGGAAAGGAAGTCAAAGAAGTACAAAATGAACACAGTCAGATAGGAAATGAGATGTCTAAAGTTAAAAGTAACTCTGAGCTACTACCTCACACTCATCAAATTGGCAATAAAGAAAAATAGCAAATGGTGGAAGAACTGAGGGAAACCTGAGGGAAATGCCTTGTTAATTTTCTAACTACTGTGAAATTGAAACTATGCCCCAAAAGTCACTAAACATTGTATATATCAACCTCTCAGTCTTTGCCTTAAGAGAGCAAAGAAAGAAAAATAATACAAATGTACCAAAAATATCTATAATAGTTCTTTTTGTTGTAGCAAAGCACTGGAAACTAACAGGATGCTAATCAATTGGAAAATGGCTGAAATTATAATATATGAATGTACACAATACTACTATGCTACAGAAAATTATGAAGGGATAGTTTCAGAGAAATCTGGGAAGGCTTGTTGAAGCAGAGGGAAGTGAGCAGGACAAGAGACTCGATAATACAGTAACAACAACATTGTAAAGACAAATACTATTTAAAAACTTAATTACTCTGGTCAATACCATGACCAAACATTCTTTATATATGATAAAGATATCATATATCTATGATATAATACATTACCCACCTCCTGACAGAGAGCTGGCAAACTCAGCATACAAGGTGAGAAATATCAAAATTCAAATACAAATTTAATACCAAAACAATCAAAATGTCAACTAAGACAGTATTAACAAAAATTTAATAAAGGAACAGACAAAAATATAAAAAATATTCATGAGAAACTTTTAAAAAGGAGTCTTATATTTCTACATCTCAAATTATACTTCAAACTAGCAACTGTCTTACATATATAGAACAGGACAAAACAAAGGAAATTGGGAGAAAAGGTAATCCAGAATTAGAACCAAAGCAATACAGAAGAAGTAATGTTTAAATCCAAAATCACCAAACATGGAAGAAAGAAATTATTATTCAATTAAAAAACTACTAATAGAATTAGATAACTATGACCCAAAAAAGTGATTTGATTGAAATTCTAGTGACATACATACCACAATAAATTCCAAAAAGATAATCCAAGACATTTTCTAAAGTAAAATAAAACGATTAGAAGAAAATGGAATGACTTCTTTATTGTGGTTAGGAGAAACAGAAAAATGTTTTGTATATTTAAGGAAGAGAACAAAGTACTAGAAACAGAACAGATGGTTCTGATTATCTAAAAGTGAAAAGCGTGTTCACAACAAAAAGCAAGGCAGAGCCATTCCTGAGAGCTCCCTCTGGTTCCCTCTAGGTTGCTTCACATCACTTGGGTGTTTCCCCTACAAGCTCCTCCTCTTCCCTCCCCTGCACCCCCCACCATGTCTCCCATGAGGAGGTGGAAGTCCTTTTCCTCACTGAAGCAAACCCTCTATATGCATGTTTGACTCTATCCCAGTCTCATCCTCTCCACAAATTGCCCTTCTGGTCTCCCCACTCTCCTTAATCTTCCATCTCTCCTAGTTTACAGGCTCCTTCCCTTGCTGCCTTTAAACACATTTCCATCTCACCCAACAGGTCTCTTCCCCTTCCCCAATTAAGCAGGATGAGAAGCCCACCTACATTCCTTCAGGTACCTCCGTCTCTTTTCCCTTCGCTCTCTTTTAAACCCTTTACAATCTGACTTCATGCTCATCATTTAACTCAAAGTGCTCTCTCCAAAGTCACCAATAAAACCATGCTCAAAGGGCCACAAACTGTGGCCCATTGACCTAGCAGAGTTACTACTGGGCTTATACACCAAAGAGCTCTTAAAGGAGGGAAAGGGACCCACGTGTGCAAAAATGTTTGTGGCAGCCCGGCTTGTAGTGGCCAGAAACTGGAAACGGAGTAGACATCCATCAGTAGGGGAATAGCTGAATGAGTTATAGTCTATGAAAGTTATGGAATATTATTGTTCTATATTAAATAATCAACAAGATGATTTCAGAAAGGTCTGGAGAGATTCACAGAAACCGATGCTAAGTGAAATGAGAAGAATCAAGAGAACATTGTACATGACAACAGCAAAATTATACAATGTTCAATTCTAATGAACATGACTTTTTCCAACAATGAGGTGATTCAGGCTAATTCTAATAGACTTGGGATGGAGAGAGCCATCTGCATCCATAGAAAACTATGGAGACTGAATGTGGATCACAACATAGTATTTCCTCCTTTTTTGTTGTTTGCTTGCTTTTTGTTTTCTTTCTCATTTTTTGCCTTTTGGTCTGCTTTTTCTTGTGCAGCATAATAATTGTGGAATTATATTTACAAGAATTGCATATGTCTAATATATTGGATTGCTTGCTGTCTAAGGGAGAGGGTGGGGAAAAGGGAGGGAGGAAAATTTGGAACACAAGGTTTTGCAAAGATGAATGCTGAAAACTCTTTGCAGATATTTTGAAAATAAAAGTTATTATTTTAAAAAAAAAGTCACCAATGATCCTTTAATTAAGAACTCAAATGGCCTTTTTTCCATCTTGATGCCCTTGACCCATCTTAGCCTTTGACCTAATGGATCACTCTCTTCTCTCTCTGCTTTCAGGACACTCCTCTTAGCCCTCCTCCTACCTGACTGACACTCCTTTCTCCTGTTCTGGTTCTTCATCCAGGTCACACTCACTAAGCAAAGTATTCCTTATCCTGAGGTCCCATTTTGATCCCTAAGGCCTCTCAAACTCAACACAATCAAAACAAAACTCATTATCTTTCCCAAAAAACCTTTGTCTTCCAGACGCCTCTATTACTACAAGGGTACCCCCATCTCACAGCTGCTCAGTCCTCAATATCAGTGTCATTCTTGATTCCTCTCTCACCTTCATTCACTTCTCCAATCTATCCAATCTGTTGCCAAATCTTGCTTTTTCTATTTTCGCCATATTTCTCATATTCATGCCCTTCTCTGCATTCATACAGACACGCCCCTGGTACAGGTCCCATCACCTCATACCTGGACCACTGTGACAGCCACAAATTTCCCCCTACTCCAGTCCATCCTCCACTTTGCTGCAGGAAAAGTAATTTTCTGACCCCATGACCCACACAAACAAAATAAATTCTAGTGGCTTCCTGTCACCTTTTAGAATCAAATTCAAAATGCTGTTAAATATTTCAAGCCCTTCCTCTCTGCTCACTCCCCTTTGCATACTTTACAAATCAGACATATGTGCCTTACTTACAGACCATCCTTGCCAACGACACACGTCCCAACTCTATGCCTTTCCAGAGATTTTCCTTCCCCCCACCCAAATTGGCTTTCCAGGCCTCCTCCAAGACTCACTGCAAATATTATTTTCTATAGGAAACCTTACTCCCGTCCCCCCAAGGCCACCATTCTCCCCCTGAGATTATTTCCCATTTATTCTATATTCATCCTGTATGTCCCTAGCTGTCTGCACCCACCGCACGAGAATATAGTTCCCTTGAGGGTAGGGACTATGTTTTTACTCAAATGCCTGCCATATGGTATCTGGCAGGACAATAAGGAAAGAAACCATTTTGGGAAAATTCTTACCATAAATACTTATGGCAAAACCTGACATCTCAAATCTCCAAGAACTAATAGAAATTCACAAGCATAAAAGACATTCCTCATTAGATAACACATTAAAAGCAGTTTTTGAAAGAATACAAAGTATTAGCTTCTTGAAACTTTGTTTAAATTCTACAATAATTAAAATAATTTAAATCAAAACAAGATATCACCTCCATTAAATCAGCAATCCTATCTGAAAACTCAAAAAGTGAATGCAAGCTATGGGCCTGATTATTCCCCCAGTTCCAAAGCACCAGCCATCACCCTGCCCACATTCCCCCACATATGTATCAAGAAGAGTAGAAATGCTGCCATTATCTCACTGTAATCCAAATGCGCTACATGGACAGCATTCCCTTTTTCTATCAGTCTAGCAACCACGTGACAAAATGAATAAAGACATAACTGCTCCAGTAATTCAAATGGAAAGTGTGGGAGAAAGGTTCCTCCAATGCCCAAAAGACGAGAGAAAACAAGGTCTCCAAAATGGGTGCTGAACAAAGTGATTTCCAAATCTACTGGCGGTTGCCGGTTCCCTCATGTGCTCCCTTTGTGTCATTCTAGCACCAAAACTGACAATTCTGTGGGAGCAAATCCAGAATGATGAGGTCCTAGGACCCTAAGGGGCCACCCAGCCCCCACAACTGGAGGGGATCCGTCCACTGGAGATCTGACACCCTATTAAATTCTGTGGGAAACTTTTAAAAGCAAGAAATCTTTCTTAATCTCTTCTAAATCATCTAAACCAGAGGTATGGGAAAAAGGGAAAACAGAAGCTTCTAACATTCCGCAAGGAAAAGATATCTCATTCCAGGGAAATTTAAACCAAAGTGATCCCAGGAAGAACTTGAGTGTAAAAATTCTTATTTACTTCTGACTAAATTGGCAGGAGCAGAAAGATTTGTTTGCAAGAACCTACCCTCATGGTTATAACAGGACAAACATTCTACCAACTCATCAAGCATTTAATAAATTCTTTATTAATCATTCATTCCATTTATTTAACTAAGAGAGGAGAAAATAATGTCTCTCCTCTCCTATTCCAATTGGTGCCAGCTGTTGGTATTCAAGACTAGTGGGACACCTCAAAACAAGTAAGAGTGACAAAGGGTTCCAGTTCATGAAAAGGTGTGAATTTTCAGGGTCCACAGCCCCTAGTCAGCAGTCCGGTCTGGCCTAGGGCCTTCTTTAAACAGGCTTCCTTCCTTTCCAATGGCCAACAGCCATGAGAGAGGGTGCAGAAAGGTCGGAGGCAAGGAGACTAAGAGGAGGTCACTGGAGATCTTGGGGAGGGGATGTGAGTGACTACAGAAAGTCACAGAAAGGAGGATGAGCAGGTGACGAGGAAGCAAATGCAGCAAGCATCAAAAAAAGAGCAAGCATTTCTTGGGCATCCCCAGCGTACTAGATGCTGTGCTACCTACAAACATCATCTGACTCGGTCCTTACGGGAGAAGGCTTGAACAAACTATGACATGAATCTTCAGAAGGACTAGGATCATTCGAAAAAAGACATACCTTATCCCAGTGCTCTCTCCAGATGAGAGACCATGCTCCCCATTAGAGTGTGAGGGGACTCCCTGGGGGCATGATAACAAAACACTGTAACTTGCAGCCCTATCTCTTTTCATCTAAAAACTAGGAAAGAAGCTAAGCCTTCCTGGACAGACTGCCACTGGCATTGGCACTCAATCCACACATCAGCTGGCCATGCGTCACCTCGCTTGAGGAAAGCGTCCTGAAAGACATGACAGCGATGTCCTCACACATTCACTCACTTTCAGATCTTCTTCAATGCATGGTCAGGCTTTGCTCAACTTTTCTCTTTTGTCTTTTTTCTTTAAAAAAAAAATACTTGTCATTACGGATTATTCTCTAGGAGAGGAGGGAAAATAAAGATAATCTAAAAGATGCAAAAACAAACGATATCAAACTTCTTCAATGTATGGTTGGGTTTTGCTCAACTTTTCTCTTTTGTCTTTTTTCTTTAAAAAAAAAAAAATCTTGTCATTACAGATGGTTCTCCAGGAGAACAGAGAAAATAAGGATAATCTAAAAGATGCAAAAACAAATGATATCAAAACAAAACTTTTTTAAAAGCAAGACACACTTTCCTGATCATAACCATTAGGTGTAGATTTGTTTTGCTTGACTATGCTTATTTACAAGAGTTTGGGTTTTTTATCTTCCAGTTTTTAATGAGGGGAAAGAGAGGGAAGGAAGGAGGGGTTAGCCATAATAATGCCAAGAAAGCAGAGAAATTCTGGAAATATTAGCAGAAGCAATTAAAGAAGACGATTTTATACATTGGAGGAAAACATCACAGGAGGCACAGTAGTACAAAAGCAAGTAGAACAGAAGACAAATCAGATGAAGAGCTCAGGAAAGAGCTTGGATAAAAGTGAGAAATTTGGGCAATGGCTCAAAAAGATGGAATGTCAGAATTACTGGAGCTTTAAGAAAAAAAGAAAGAAAACCTCAAAGACCTGTCCTCTCTGCATCACAGGAAAAATATGAGCAAACCTCCCAGAAGCATCCAAAACAAGAACCCTCATTGCTCCAAAGAAAAAGCATTTGGAGAAGCAGCGCTGAGAAGAGAAGAGAGGCTGCCCCTAGAGTCAGAAACACATGAATGGGAGACCCTGGACATGCCCCCAGTGAGACCCCCTCATACCCTGATGGGGGACCCTGGACTCACTTCAGCTCAGGGTCCCAGGTAAAATCGGGTGGCTCTTGACAGTGCAGAGGTTATGACCTCTTCCCAAGGACACTTAGTCATTAGCATCTCCTTACACCAATGAAACACAGGCAGGAATTTTTTTTTACAAAACCTACAGAAAGAGAAGGTCAAAATTCAATCCATCCAGACACATTACTATCAAAATGAGCAGGGAAAAGATGGTGGAACAAGTCCTTCACACTGCCAAGAGGAAAAAAGGCATGATTAGTAGTCAGGGCAAAGAACACTGGGTTTAGAGAAGCCCTGGTTCTTCCATGGACTTCCTGTGTGACCGTAGGCAAGGAACTTAACCTCTCTGGGTCTTAATTTCTTCATCTGTAAAATAAAGCAACTGGCTTAAATGGCCTCTCAGATTCCTTAAAGCTTCAAATCTTTGCATTCAACCCACTAAAAACATTTATTTGAATCCTATAAGATCCAAGAACCAGAAACAACAAAAAAGGTTAGAATATGGCATACAAAAAAATTAAAAACATAAGGCCGCAATCCAAGAGTCAGTTTTACCACAAATTAAAAAATTTGAAAACAAAGGATAAGTATCTTTAAAAATCAAGAAAATGTTAAAGAATTTATTTAAAAAAACAAACAAACAATAAATAAATAAATAAATAAACAAACCCAAAACTCTGGATTCAAAATAGATCTAAAATTAACTTTGGGAGAAAAATAAGAAAACAAACAAACAAAAAAAAAAAAAAAAACAGGAAGCACTTAGTAATTAATGAAGAAAAGAAAGCGAGAAAGAGAGAAAGAGAGAGAGAGAGAGATGGGGGGGGGAGAAGAGAGAGAGAGAGAAAGAGACTTGAAGAGGGAGAAAAGGAGGAGAGAGAGAGAGGGAGAGAGAAATAAAATGGCAAACATCTTAACGAATCCAAATCATTAAACTAGATATTTTCCAAACATAATTAATTAGTTTTTTAATAATACCTCTATAAGAAGATGATTTTTTAAAAAATCAAACACTAATATAATGCTTAATAGGGCTAATTATGAAATAAGGCCTTTAAGCTTAAAGGAGAAAGGGAAAAAGTAAATACTATGAAAAGAGAGTGAAACATATAACTAAAAGGAGACAGAAAAGTAAGGAAAAGGATAGAGAGGCAAAGGGGAGAAGTTATCCCAAGCAAAGAGTTGTTTTATCAATTTAGTGTTGAGTATTTTAATATTATTTTAATATTTAATATTTAATTTAATAATATTTTAATATTATTCTGTTCAGTGTCTTGCAGGTTAAATTTAATTAAAAGAATAGAAATAGTGAAATGCAATGTTTATATTGATTGTATACATTCTACAAAAGATTGTAGAAGCTAAGCCAGATTTAACAATTATAATGTATAAATGGACTGAATTTTCCTAAAAAAAGAAAAAAGGTTATAAGACCTCAAATTATGTTGCATATAGAAAACATATCTAAATTTTTTTTTTAAGTATCTGGATTTAAAACAAGAGTGCAATAATGGTTCTACAGATCTGGAATTGTAATGACATTCTCTAACAATGTACAATTGCAAATGAGAAATGCTAAGTAAGATCAGCAAAGAAATTGGGTCAAACTTCGAGGTGGCAGAAATGTCAACTGAAGTTTTATGAACTAAATTTATTTTTGAACCACACTTGTGATTTCATCAATATAGGGAGATCCCAGTGAGAAAAGTCCCCCAACCAACGTAGATGGGCAACTGCTCTCAAGTCTCAGAAAGCTACGTGTGGCAATGAAATATTAAATAATTTTGCTAGGACACAAAGCAAGTATCTGACAAGGGCAGAACCAGAATCCAGGTTTTCCTCACCCTAAAACCAACACTCTATTCACTACAGAATAACATTACACATGCTAAATAATGATTCAAGTTAACTTTACACAAGAAAGGTTACCTACACTATAAATGTACATAATGTACATGTATATATAACGTACATGTTCCTCTGTGTGTGCACATCATCCTTCCCTTTATGCGTATTGTTTCACTGCTGCCTCAGCCCACCAATACCACCCCCTTTTTACAGAGAATACAACTGCAGCTCAGAGGGATTCACCCACAGAACAGGCATCAGAGGAAAGTTTGTGGACTGCCAGTCCGGCACTCATGCCGGGTAGCCTCATCAATCATGGGACAAAAGTTAAGAGCAGAGGTTCAAAGCCGGACCAAACCAAAGAAGCCCTGGGCCCAGACCCTCAGTGTCCCCATAGAGGGCTCCCATTCCCTTTGACAAAGACAACCTCTCCCCTTCTCACCCTCAGACATGGCACTGCCCCATTAAAGCAATGGCAACAACAGAGAAAAATTTTCATTTCTTGTTTCTCATGAGTTGTCACCTCAACAAGGAGCAGAGAAGGGCACAGAGGCCTCGACCTCGGGAAATCTGCCATAGGCATCATGGGCACAGCGGCTCCAGAGACACGCCGAAGGGCTGCCGAGGGACAACAGCAGATGAAAATGGGGTGCTTGTCCCCTGCCTCCTAATACCAACAGAGAGGTTTCTGGAACAAGCAAGAGCCAAGAAGTAACAAGGAACAGCTAGCATGTCAATAAGCAAGCTGCCCCAGGCACCGCAGGGGAGTGGGACATGTAGTAGAACCCTAGAGAAATGAGAGAGGCTCCTGCAGAGAGAAAATGCTTTCCAAGGAAAGGAGCTCCTGGACTCCCAAAAATCCCAACATTTGTTCCTTATGGCACTGTTCTGGGGTTGATCCAAGGGGACAGACCCCAGAACAGTGCCATAAATCCATAAAGTTGTAGAGGTCCCTCTACAGGGAGGAAAATTTACTTCTGCACAGATTTTCTCTGTGTTCTTTTTTGTATATTATAAATTAAGTCTATGTTTCATGACTTCTTAGCTTGGGACTGGCACCTCCATGTCCCCAGGGAAAATCCTCAGTAGAAATATGAGCTCCAAAAAGTATGAATAGAAAAATAGGAGCCCAAGTTCATTGGGACCAATAGCCTGCAGGTGACAGAATGAAAAAAATTACATAGCTGAACAGCTGAAAAAAAAAAAAAAATGACTGAAGAGACTTATAAAAAGGACTTAATGTAAAAAGCAGGAAATATTTGAGGGTTTTTTAAAATGCACATGGAAAACTCACAAAAATCAATTTTGTGCTACATCACAAAAAAGACTACAAATAAGTTTGGAAAGGCACAAATTTTAAATACTAAATATATGAAGCAAAATCCAATAAACTAAAAGTAAATATAATAATATGCTTAAAAGGTGACAACCTCCAGGAAAATTAAAACACAATGCCTGTGTTAAGAAGTTACCGCAAAATGATAGATTACCTCAAAGTTAACAAAATAAACACAGTGAATCACAATTTATGAAATGTCGCTAAAGTTGTACACAAGAACTAATAATCATGGGCCCTCGATAGCTTTATTAATGAAGGGGGTGAAGAAATTTGGTGAACTAAGTGTGTATTTAAAAAAATTAGAAAATCAAGTTAAAGTTTTTCAAACACTACATGTGTAAAGAGGCAGTTGGACGGCAGTGGATAGTGCCATATCTGGAAAAAGGAAAAGAGGAGTTCAAATATGACCTCAGACACTAGTTGTGTGATCTTGGAAGAGTCATTTAAACTCTTATTTGCCCCTGTTTCCTCATGTGTAAAATGGGGATAATAATAGCATTTTCCCCTCAAGGACGTTATAAGGATCAAATGAGATAATATTTGGAAACCCTTTGCAAAGTGATTGGCCAGGAGTAGGAATTAAACAAATTCAAATTAGTTGCAGCAAAATGCAAAATATATATATATATATATATATTTATATAAACACATAAAATATTTTAAAGTAAAGATAAATTCTTAAATTAAGATAAAAACAAAATTAATAAGTTATAAACTTTAAAATGTTTACAAATAAAGCAAAATATTTGTATGAAGGCAGGTGATTAAAAATAAGTTATTTTAAAAGAGAAAAAACTAAATTATTAAAATTAAAGAGATCATAATGAACATAAGAAGTTAAAGCAGATTTATCTTGCATTACATTTAAACTGATTACAAGAAAACTGATTATCTAAAAACAGTTAATAAATATCTACAAAAACACAAAATATACTCAGTGACAAAACAGAAAGTCAAACTCAGAAGAAATCAGTTAAGCCACTGATGGACGGAACATCACATAAGAATTATCAGAACCAGAGGGATTAAAAGCTGAATTATTTCAAATATTCAAAGAGTAAATATAGCCTAGACTATTTTCAAGAATAGAAAATGATTAGTATTCTGCCTAATTCTTTTTATGATTTTGATCCTTAAATCCATTAAATACAAAGCTGAAAAAACTAATATCATTAATATCTGTATAAAAATATTGAATACCATCTAAAAATTAGAGAAATAACACACAGTATCAAAGAGCTGTGATTCCATCAGTCAGGAACCCACAGTAATAGGAAAGGAAGTCCCATTCTCACTGCAGACCATCTCCCATTCCTACTCTGCAACCAGCGCCTAAAACGTAGATGGTAAGGAGCTTGGCCCAGTCATTTAGGCAGCAAATAGAGTCTGAACTGAGGCTGATTTAACTCCAGCATTCGATCACTGTGCCACATAAAACAGGCCAAGAAATGGTTCAATCAGCATTGTGATTTTGTGAAAAGATAAAAAACAGCCTCTAATAGACAACACCTCTTGACCTTTAAATGTGCACAAGCACACACACAGACACACACATACACACACACTCATACTTACATACAGACACACACAGACACACACACAAAACAATAACAAAAGAAGGGTTTTTTCTTGCCATAATAAAAATTCTTTCGCCAAAGTTGAGACATCAGTCCGTGGAAGGATTCAGGGATGGACGGACCTCCGCAGCCTTAGCCCCCCAAACAAGGACACCCACAAAAACCTTCTTGGCTCGAAGCCAAGCAATGAGCCGGCCCATCCCACTGCTGCCCTGCTGCACTGGGGAGGAAGTTCTTCCCGGCCTCGAGCCTAACTCCATCTTCCTTGACCTCTCCCCCGTGCTCCTCCTCTGGCCCACAGTCTCCACTCAGCAGCCCTTCAGAGCGCTGGCCCAAGCCCTCATTCCTTCTGACCTACCCTCACATGACACAGAAGCAAAACGAGTCACCGGTTCCTCTCTGAATACTCCGAGTTTGTGGATATTCCTAAATCACGGCCCTTCCTTCCTTCCCACAGCTCTGGCCCTCCGAGGGCAGGCCCGAGCCCATTAGCTTTGGCTGACCCCTAGTGAAGTGGCAGCTCCCCACGACACCTGAGACAAACTGATCCCCGTCCTTCACGCAGGAAGTCAGTGCTCTGATTTCCAGGGTAAAGTTCTCCCTTCCCCCCATCAAGCTACCCTCCCTGTGGTTATCAGCCAGCCCTCCCAGCTCTGGTCTCCTCTTCAAGCTGGACAACACGAACTCCACTGAAGGCAGAGCCCCAGCGTCCCTGCGATAATGAGACACTGTTTCAGAAACGGCAGCGATGGCAAGAAGAGCTACAAAAAACTGCGGGTGTAAGCACTGGTAAAAAGAGACAGTATCTCTATTTGTAGAAGATACCCAATCATCCATCAACATGCACCTACTACACACCAGGCCCTGGGGATACAAAGACAAAATGGGAAAGCCCTTGCTTTCCTGGGCCTGCATTCTAACAAGAGGTGGGTCCAAAGCAGACCCGAGGTGCGCTAGAACCAGCTTCCTACAGAAGAACGCCGGGAGTCGTGGAGGCTGTGGGTGAGGAGAAGAGTTTCCCCGGCCTGGGGAGCAGACACGTGCAGGCCCCGGAGCAGAGCAGAGGCTCTCAATGGGATGGAGAGGACAGAGAGAAGCCCGGGAAAGGCAGGAAAGTCTGGCCGTCAGCTCTGACCCGAGGAGTTTCTGTCTGATCCCAGAAGAAATGGGCAGATGAGAGGGGGGTTGGGAGCTCATGAGATCTGTGCTCTGTGAGCCATGGGAAGGATGGAGTGAGGGCAGAGGGCGCGGGAGGCACAGAGTGACCAGGCTGCAGGCTATGAGAGAAAAGAAGCGAGAGACCTCTTAGAGGTGTGGAGAGTCTGAGGGAGGAAAAACGGGGTCAAAGGAGAGAGAGGATGGGTCCCCTCCAGAAAGTTTGAGCTCCAGAAGCCAGCAGGCCCAAAGACTGGCGATGGCCCGCACGCCAGTGTGATCGGAAGCCAGCTACGTGCAGTGACGGGCAAGAAGCCAGGCAAGGCACTTCTCGAGCAGGCCGTCCAGAGCTCCCAAAGGCAATCCCCAAAGGGCTGAAAGCGCTCTCTGACCCCCAGGAGGAAACCCGGGGTTGTCGGCAGCAGGAAAGCGATATGGACAGGCCTTGCTGCAGGCCTGACATTTGGTGGGATCATGGGATCCTAATTTAGAGCTGGAAGGGACCTGAGAGGCCCCTCGGATCCAATGATGAAAGGACCACAAAAAGGTGGCATGTGAAAGAGCGGGGTCCTGGACCCCAAGCAGCCTTTCCTGCCCTTCCTCAGGGTCTCCCTACCCGAAAATTAGAAAGGGAAGGAGAGCCTGGAGGCTGCAAGCGCAGTTAGGAAGCCCAGTTAGAGGCCAGGGAGGAGGCACAGCCGGCCAGAAACACCAATTACAACAACTCCCTAAGAGAAGGGGTGTGAGGCCTCCCACAACACCGCCAATGAGAACACAAATCAGTATTTACAGATTCACTTCAAGTGAGACAAGGCGAGCAGAATCAGAGTGAAAATGTCAGGTTATTGTCGGGAACATGAAAACATCAACAAAATCTGATAAATGCAAAGGTGAGTCAGAAAGGGGCACAGAATAAGATTTAATTTTGCTAAACCACCTGCAGAGAGATTCAGAGACAAAGAGAGACAGAAGCAGAGAGTGCACAAGAGCCCGTAGCTTATTTGATAGAAAGAACTTGGAGTTGGAAGCCTCTGACACTTTCTGGCCAATCCTTAACCCACGCAGTATTAAGACACTCAAAATCTCAGTGTTGTCTCTGACTCCTTTTCCCTGAAATTCAGTCAGCGGCTAATCTCAGACAGAATTGTTATGAGGATCCAAAAAATAATAATAATCTATGTAAACCTGTTTGCAAATTGTAAAACATATTCATTTACCAACAGTTTGCTTTCTTTTATGATTATATTTTCTTTTTATCTATCAATGCTTTGGAATTTGCTGTTTTATGTCCAATTTCATTGCTTAGTTTGTTTCTTAACCGCATTCTTTGCTGAACTGCTGCACAAAGTGGAGAATTTTAAATGGAAAAAAAGCAGTTGCTGGCCAGGGCACCAGAGTAGTGGCAGGCAGGTTGCATGCCAGGCTGTCCAACCTGCCACCAGCGTTGGCCCTGATCATTCAAAAGGAGCTAATTAATTTTTTTTCCTAACTGAAGTTTTATAAATGCATGCAACACGACAGATCGACTTTCTTCTAGTCAGATAAGGCTTTCAACCTTGAAATAATGTTATCGTTTCTAGAGTGGAAAAGTCATGGGAATGTGTTTTAAGAAAAATCCTTGTTGAAATGCATTTTTAGGCTCCTCTTCCTTCCTTACTTCCCTCTCTGTATGCCCCAAACAAAGAACAAAGTTCTTAGAAAATTAAGAGCCAAAGAAATGTAGTTCCCGTGAGAGACTGGCCCCCGTAATAAACTAGTTCCTGAGCCACGCCACTTTGTACTCACCTGACTTTAGAGGATTGACTTTTACCACCCAGATATTTCAGTGGAGCAAGAACTGAAGTCCCATCTTTCTAAGAGGATGACAGTCTTGGATTTCATTGTATTGACCCAAATGATAATAAAAGAAATAATTTTTTGATTATAGAGGTTACCGATCTGGTAACTTGTCCACTCCAAATTCATTAGCCTTCCTAAGCAAAACAGACCCTCGAGGACTGAACCCTGCCAAGATACCTGGGATTCTGAAGGGTCCTGCTCCCCAGCAGCAGAGCGTGTATCTTCTCGGGGCCTCATGGGCAAAAATACCCGGGGTCTAAAACTCTACCTAGTACAAAGGAGAGCTCCATCACTTTGGATGTCTGCGCCCCAGCACCAAGGCTGATTGCCAAACCCCCCACCGAGAGCTCACCTGGCAGCTGATCAGGAGTAAGAGGCCCAGCTTTCTCAGAATTCAAGGAAGAGGAGTCCAGGGGGGGCTGCTGCTCTGCTGCAGAAACTTCCCAAGCCCTTTCCACATGGCTAGCACTGGGGCTGGCCTGGAGTTGATGTCCGGTCTCAGGCACATCCTTCTCATGAGAGGCTCCAGCTTTCTGGCCGGAAGGGCTCGGCTTCGGGCTCTGCGCTAAGCTACAGCTGCTCAAAGCCCAGCCCAGATTCTCCACCTCCGAGCTCCCCTCTGCAGGAGGGGGACCACCGGCCTCCTCTGGCTCGCCTGGGCCCGACTGGCGTGCCTCTGAACACGTCCAAGCAGGGCCTTTCCTGAAGGCTTCGGGACCATCACATGGAAGCGACTCCTCCTCCGCTTCCACACAGTCTGGGTTTTCTGAGAGCGAGGCTTTATTTGGGGAAGGGTCGGGCACGTTCAGCCCGTTTCTTGTGACAGCCTCTCGCATCATCCCCTTTTTCAAAGACACGTCTACGTCAGACCCAGTGTCGCTCAAGCCCATCTCCTCCAGCTGCATCTTCTGAGCCACGTGATTTAGATAGGAGCGGAAGCGGCCACTGCGGTGCTGCTGGACCAGCCGGGCGTAGGCGTTCTTCTGCGGGCCGGCAAGCTTGCTGGAGCTAGCTCTCATTCCACTTCGGACGTATCCCAGGTGATCCATACTTCAATGAATATGGCCAAACTTTAAAGTGAGGCAAATAGAAAAAATAAATTACTTTTAGCACATAAAAACATTGAATTGAATACTACATCAGAACAGAACTGGAATCATAGCTCTTAGGGCTCAGATAATCTAGTCAAACTCCTACAGATACGGTACTGTCTTAAAGTAAGGGCGATTTTCCAAAACTTCCGTCAAAGTCTGCTTTGAACGCCTAGTATTAACGATAAGCAATACAACACATGATTTCTTTGTTGCAGAATGCGGCCAAGCCGTGGTCAACAGGACCAGACTGGTCACATGCCATTGGAAAAACGGACTGCGGCCCATGGTTCACATACTGAACCAGTATAGGTGAGAAGAAGGAAAAAGACCCAAACTTTAAAGCTATTTTGTCTTTTTCAGCGTCTGACACATTCGAACCCTTTGTAGCCAAATACAAACTATTAGGCACAAAAATATGAACTCAACTGTTTTCCTTCTTCACATCTGAGTGCTTGCCACAGCACTCTAGATCTGGGGGGCCACCAGCCAGAGTGGGCTCAGGCCCAAGAAGAGGGATCAGAGATAACTTTTCCCAGAACTACTACAAAATTCATACTTCTGCCCTAAAGAAAGGCTGGATGTCTTTTCAGAAGAGAAGGTCAAAGGGCTTGTATTCCTTTGTGGGGAAGGAAGAGGGAAGGGGGAAGGCAGAAAGAATGGAAAGGAGAAAGAAAAAAAAGGCCAAGATGAATCCTGAACTGTTCTCTCTCCAAGGAATAAGCAGCTGCTTGTCCTATGGGCTAAGCGATATGAGCCATTCAATCAATAAGCACTGATTAAGCACTTATTATTTGCTGGATGTACGGTAGATGTAGGGCAGCATGATAGAACATTGAGTCTCAGAGTAAAAAACTGGGTTCAAGTCTGTCTTAAAGACAGATGAGAGATAATCCCTGTCCTTGAAGAGCTCATATCCCGTAGGAAGAAGAGAAAAGAAATTTTCAGAAATGGTTCAAAGCAGGACCTATTCTATACAATCATTTCTTGAGAACTTGGGAAATCTAGGATGGGAATCAGGAAGGGACTCTTAAAGGAGTCAATACTTAAACAGCCCCTGAAAGGAACTAGGAGCTTCAGGAGTCCAAGCTAAAGGCTTTGGGCCAGCTTGTACTCGGATACAGAGGCAGAAATGGAAAGGAGCGCACGGCGTCAATACTGATCGGGAGGCCCAATGTGGATAGAGGTTAGAGAGGGGTAAGAGGAATCCAGCAAACTCAGTCTGAAAAGGGAATTTGGGGCCAAGGTCCATGAAGGACATGAAAGGTTAACCCGAGGAGCCCACATTTTACCCTGGAGGAAAGAGGGAGCAACAGGAAGTTCTGGAACAGAGGAAGGACACATTCAGAGCTGTGTCATGAGACTATCAAAGACATAGTAGTCATGATTGGGGTGGCAGAGGCTGCTCTCAACCTGATAGGAACCATGGAGAGATGCTGCTACCTTGATAGGAATCCCAAACTCAACAGGAAAACTCCCTGCATACATACATCAAACAGAATAACTCACTCCACAAGTGATCTGCCAGTCATGAACCCCCAGAGCTTGATGGAAAGAAGCTAAAACTACCACCTTTTAAGAAATAATTTCATTTAGGATCAATTCTGATGGACATGGCTCTCTTCAGCAATGAGAGCATCCAAATCAGTTCCAATTGATCAGTAATGAACAGAACCAGCTACACCCAGAGAAAGAACATTGGGAAAAGGGTGTGGACCACAACATAGCATTTCCACTCTTTCTCTTATTGTTTGTTTACATTTTTGTTTTTCTTCTCAGGTTATATTTACCTTCTTCTTAAATCTGATTTTTCTTGAGCACGATAACTATAAATATGTATACATATATTGTATTTAGCAAATGCTTTAACATATTTAACATGTATGGGACTACCTGCCATCTGGGGGAGGGGGCAGAGGGAAGGAGGGGAAAAGTTGGAACAGAAGATTTTGCAACTGTCAATGCTGAAAAATTACCCATGCATATATCTTGTAAATAAAAAAAGGAAAAAAAAGAACTAATTTCATTTAAGTAGAACTATGCACCACGAAATCAAATGTATTTTTAATTCAACCCACAGTAAATTCCAGTGGATCACATGTTATCTGCTGCCTTCAGGAGTTTCCAACTCTCTTCAAGAAGCTCTATTGTACTCAAGGTTGCAGACTAACTCTCCAATTCACCAACATTCACACTGGAACAGTCAAGTGGATGAAGAATGGTTCTTATGTGACGTACAGGGGGCTAGAAGCCACCGCTCTTAGGCAGGCCGTGCAAACCAGCAGTGAACTGCACCGGAACCGAAAGGAGAAGAGCCGGGCTGCTTAGGGAACTGAGGCAGTACCTTTAATGACAAGTTTCTCCCCCTTAAAGCTAAGATTAGTCTAGTAACACCATCTGGCTGAGATGCACAGCACACCACTGTCCCTGATAAATCAAATGACCAATGACAAAGGAGCTGCACTAAGTCAGATACATGGGTGCACTGTCGGTGGATCTATGAACTAGTTCAACCATTCTGGAAACAACTTAACACTAAATTAGAAAAGTCACCAAATTCTATATACCTTTTTATCCAGAGATGCTACTATTAGAAATAAACTCCCAAGAGGTCAAAAATTGAGGGGGAATGTAATTAATAAAATACTTATGATAGGATTTTTTGTGGTTTAAAAAAAAAAAAAAAACTGGAAACAACCTGGAAACTCATCAATCAAGAAGTAGCTAAAGAAACTCTGCTACAGCAATGTAACTATATTATGACATAAGAAACAAAACATGAAGAATACAGAGAAAATTTGGGAAAAACTGCAGGAATTAGCAGTCACATAAGCAGACCCAAAAGCACAACGTACACAGTGACTACAAGAATATAAAAAAAAATCAACCTGGAAAGACTTCGGAAGTCTACTAGATGCAATGGCTAATTTGGAGTCCAGAAGTGTGACTAGCAAAGACTCTGCCCGCCCCTTGGTGGAGAGGTGCGTGCCTACACACACAGCACAGCACACGCCATCTCACACAGGCTTCTTACAACTTGGGTCTCCGAATTATAACTCCCCAGAAAAGAGAGGCAAGGGAAAGGGACCACATTCTATAAATAAATAAATGGGGAGGGAGAAATAATATGAAAACTAAAGATATCCAAAATATTTTTTAAAACATAAAGAAAACTTCTCGGTTTTTTTAAAGCATGAGAGGTAGAGGTCACCCAAAGAGCAATGGAAAGACACGTGGTAAGCTGGAGTAAGCCGCAGCACATTACCAACCAAAAATTATTCAAAGTAGCAGGAAAGATAGTGCTAGACAAGAAGGGTGGGTCAGTCATGTGTCAAGAGCAGAACAAAACCGAATGCCCATGTGCTCCTCTGGTACAGTGTCAAACGACCCCCAAAAGACACTCCCCCTCTGTGGTTTTGGACCTCCGTGTTCACAAAAAAAAGAGATTAATGGCCATACAGCAAAAGGAGGATTGCTTCAGTTGAATCAGCACTAGCTGACATCGACAGGAGATCACAGCTCCAAATGAAATGGGTCTATTCGTTTGAGGAAATCTAGAACCAAAATAAGGAAGCAATGGGGAGATCTGGGTGAAGAGTGACCCCCTCATTCACCCCAACCGCTCTCCAAAGCGACCCATGACCCTTTGTTGCCAAATCCAATGGCCTTTTCTCAGCCCTCATTCTCCCTGCGATCCTCGTCTCTCCAGGTTTTGGGGGCATCTCTCCTACTTCTTGTCCTACTTTTCCGACCAGTATTTCTGAGTCTTCTTTGCTAGATCCCCATCAAATTCTTGCCCTCTAAGAGTGTCCCTCGGGGGTCTGACCTGGACCTTCTTCATCAGCTCTCATGGATTTAATTACCAGCCAACTCTACGCTGATGATTCTCAGATCTACCCATCCTTCTCTGATCTAATAACCTTAAATCACAAATTTCCAACTGCCTTTAAGTCGACATCTCATTCGCCCTCAACCTTCCCCATTCCTCTCGGTCCCCTATCCTCACAGCCTGAAAGTCACCCTGACCTACCTACCCCCACCCTCCCCTCGATTGTCAGGCCCTTCCCATGCACCTGCCTCTCTCCAGACTGTGCCCCCCAGGACAAGCCCACAACACCTCACCCCGGCATTATTACAATAGCTCACGGGCTGGGGGTCTTGCCCCAAGTCTCTCCCGACTCCAATCCATCTTTCATTCTGTCACAGAGCCATTTTCCCAAGCACAGATCCAGGCTTGTCATCTCCCTCATAAACTCCAATGGCTCCCTATCACCTCCAGGGTCAAACATAATAAAGCCATTTATAACCTAACCCACACACTTACCTTTCCACTTCTGTTTCTTCTGTGGTTCCTCCCATCCCCCCAAAGTACTCTTCCACCCAGTCACACCCACCTCCTGGCTGCTCCACAGACAAGGGCTTCCCTCTCTGGGCACTCTCATTTCCACCTTCCGTCCTCGCCTTCCCCTCTGACTTCCTTCAAACCTCAGCTGTTGCCCTTCCTTTTACATGAAGCCTTCCCCAATTCTGCTTCATTCTAGTGCCATTCCTCTGTGAAATAGCTCCTATTTCTCCTTTTTTTATCTCTACCCTGTCTCCCCCATTTAACCGTGAGCTCCTTAAGGGCAGGAACTTCATCTTTTGCCTATTTTTGTATCCCCAAGGCTTAGTACAGAACCTGGCAAACAGTAGACACTTAATAAATGTTTATTTATGGACCGTCTGACACAGAAATAATAAATATCATGATTGGAGGAGAAGAGTTTAAGAGGGTTCTTCAGGGTTTGGAAAACATTTGCAGGTCTATTATCCCGTTTTATCCTTAACTACCTTGGAAAGCGAGTGCTAGCACTCGCCCCATGGTAGAACCAAGGGAGCAGAAGTTGGAGGACACTAAGCGGCTCATGGCGCAGGGAGGCTGCAAAGGAGGCCTCCCTGACTCCAAAACCAGCACTCTCCCCACTGTGCAACCTCCTCTATGGAGCGCTCTGAAGCATACTCTGGGCTATCCAATCGACAATCAACATTTATTAAGCGCCCACAATATACACGGCACTGTCCTAAGACAGTCCCATCCTCCAGGATCTCACAGTCGAAGAGTGGAGACAAGCAAAGGTGCACAAATAGGCTCTCCACAGGAGAGAGCCGGAACCACGCAGGGCTGGGAAGGCTTCCTGTAACAGATGGGGCTTTGGGGGGGTACTGAAGGGGAGCACTCCAGGGGTGAGGGACAGCCAGAAACAGGCCTGGAACCCCAAGCGGAGGAGCTGGGTATGTGGAACAGCCAGGAGGCGGGTGAGGCTGGAGCAAAGAGATCCTACCAAGGAGCAAAGGGAGAGCCCTGAACGCCAAACAGAAAATGGTGGGAGGCCCCTGGGGGTGACAGGAGCCACCCACGCTTCTGGACAAGCTCGCCCTGGGGTAGGGAGAGCCTTAGAGCAGGTGGCCAGCGCGATGATTCAGGGGCTGTGCTGGGCAGCAGCACTGGTGCTACAGAGGGGCACCCCCAGGTCCTGAGGAGAGTGGGGGGCAGGGGCTGAAGGAAGAGGGCCCAGTCTGAGGGACACCTGGGGCGGGAGGCCCCTACAAACCCAACTGAGGGAGCCCTCAGAGGCAGGAGGAAAACCCGGAGAAAAGGAGGCACCGAAGGGAAGTCTGGGGCTGCAGAGGGAGAGGGGACTGAGGAAGGCAGGAGGTGGCCATGAGCCTCAGGGACCCCTGGCAAGGGGGCGGGGAACTCAGTTTGAGGCAGGTCTCTCTAAGAAGCCTTCTGGATCCAACTCTGGGAGAGTCAACAGAGAGCGCTGGGATGGTTGTCAGGGCCATGGGTATCTCGAAGCGAAGCCACACAGAGGGAAGGGCCCCGGGCGGGGAGACACTGGTGACAGGAGGCCCCAACAAACCCAACTGAGGGAGCCCCCAGAGGCAGGAGGAAAACCTGGAGAAAAGGGGAGCCGAAGAGAAGCCCGAGGCTGCAGAGGGAAAGGGAACTGAGGAAGGCCTTTGACCCCCCAGCAGTGACAGGAGAATACTTCCACACATCCACATGACAAGAGGGGAGAGAATCTGGGACCCTGCCCCGCAGGCAGAGGCGGGATGGAGCAGGCAGCCGGGGCCCCCACAGGGCCGGTCACTGCTTTGGAATCTGCCTTAATGACAATGTCATCCTTCCAATGTTGGAGGCTCCGAGAGCGGAAACACTAGGCCGGACCAAGGGAAAAAACAACCTTGGGAACTGGGGAGACAGACCCCCTGGATTGTAGAACATTTTATAGTCATTAATAGGAAAGCTCCCGGGGAGCAAAATTCCACAGGCCGGGAGGGGCAAGAGACTGAAGAATGAAATCGTGAAACAAATGAATCTTGGTGAGGAACCAAGTTGGGAGCCATTTAGAGACTACTGTGAGCTTGCCCGATGGCCATCCACAAAGTGACGGGAAGATCCCAGCACCCAGGCACAGGCTTGGCTGCCAACAGGGCTCCTCTGCCCAGGCGGACCTGAAGCTGTAGAACCTGACACGACGTCGGATCTGGGAGCACTGGGTCAGATACATCTTTTTTTTTTCCTCTTCTTTTTCCCTTTAAAAAAACCCTTGGGGATCTGTATGTGCATGAATGCTTGTGGCAGCCCTCTTTGTAGTGGCCAGAAACTGGAAACTGAGGGGATGCCCATCAATTGGAGAATGGTTGGGTAAACTGTGGTATATGAATGTTATGGAATATTATTGTTCTGTAAGAAATGACCAGCAGGAGGATTCCAGAAAGGCCTGGAGAGACTTACACGAACTGATGCTGAGGGAAACGAGCAGGGCCAGGAAGGAGATCATTCTATACTTCAACAACAATACTATATGATGACCAGTTCTGATGGACCTGGCCATCCTCAGCAATGAGATGAACCAAATCAGTTCCAATGGAGCAGTGATGAACTGAACCAGCTACGCCCAGAGAAAGAACTCTGGGAGATGACTAAGAACCATTACATTGAATTCCCAATCCCTCTATTTTTGCCCACCTACATTTTGGATTTCCTTCACAGGCTAATTGTATAATATTTCAGAGTCCAATTCTTTTTGTACAACAAAATAACTGTTTGGTCATGTATACTTATTTTGTATTTAATATTTACTCTAATATATTTAATATCTACTGGTCATCCTGCCATCTAGGGGAGGGGGTGAGGGGAAGGAGGGGAAACATTGGAACAAGAGGTTTGGCAATTGTCAATGTAAAATTACCCATACATATAACTTGTAAATAAAAAGCTATGGATTTTTAAAAAATAAAAAAAGATAAAAAAAAAAATTAAAAAAAAACCTTGGTGATAGGGGATGGCTGCCCAAACCTGAGGACAGCCTAAGCAATGTAAAAACTAAATCACAATCACAAAGCCAGCAGTTTCCTAGTGAATGCTCCCTTCTTGTGGAGAAGAGAGAGAGATGGGCTGGTTTGATGATATTACGCTTACATGGATTTGAAATTTTAAATGGCTAGGCCTGAAGAATTATCATGAATAGCCAGGTATCTAGTAGGTTCCCCAAGGCTCTCTCCAGGACCTAGAGCTGTCCAACATTCATCATCAATGACTGGATGCTTCCACAACCTTCAGTTTCTTCAGTGGCTACTAGTATTGAACCTACATACAGTAGGTATTTAATAAATGTTTAAATGAAGGATGCAACCAAGATTTTTTTTCTTCTTTCAGGAATCCAGTCTAAATTTGGGCTGATAAGCAATTAACACAAGGACTTATGGATGCAGACGGAAAACATTGTGGAACAAAGAGCACAAAAACACCTCTTTGATACTCGACTCAATTCCCAAGACATTACAGCCTTGTGGATCAGCACAAAAGGCTGCCTGAGTCGGATGGCAAGAAGCAGGACCAGGCCCAAACTTGGTGCCTTTCCAGCATTCCCCTGCACAATAATCTGTCCATATGAAGCACCCAACAAGCACCACTGGGGCTGGATTCGGTCTCCAAGGACCACAGGAAATAACTTCAAACAAATGCTTCCAAACAGAAAAACCTAAATAGGAACCTAATCAAGAGTCAGGGGAGTTTAGTGACGAGAAGGCAGGCCTTGGAGACTCAGGCCCAGATTCTAACAAGTCACATCACCCGTGAGCCTAAGTTTTCTCACCTGAAAATGGAGACGATCCCCCCCTCTCTGACCCAGAGATCCCACTGCTAGACACTTGCCCACAAGTGTCCACAACCCAAGTCAGGGCCTTCATGCAACAATGCCCCTGGTTACCACAAAACCAAAGCCCACAGCAGTCCTGGCCAAGCCTGGCATGTGAGAGGGCAGGAGAGCAGGTGAGGTGAGGGCCTCTGGGTGTAAGACCAGGCCAATGCACTGGTGAGTTCTGCTTTTTTTTTTTTTCATTCTTTGTTGCAAGGGATGGCTTGCTGGGGGAGGGAACAAGGAAGAAGAACTGGGAGGAGTGGTGGGTAGAGCACCCACCCTGGAGTCACCGGTCGTGAGAGCCCAGGCAAGGCCCTCTACCCCAGGTACGCACCCCCCCCCCCCGCCGCCCCCAGTCAAAGGAGCAGAAGGAAACAGCTACGGCCTCCACCATCTCTGCCAAGAAAACCCCAAATGGGATGGCAGAGAATTTGATGGAACTGAGGGGGCAAATAGGAGGAACCCTGGGAGCCCAGCTCCACGTGCGGCCTCTCATTCTGGCCACAAAAAAGGAGCGCCTTCCTCTGTCCAGAATCTCTTAGCTCCTATGCCGTCCCCAGGCCTAAGAATCGACACGGGTGGGAGCCTCAATCTGGGAAGCACCGGGAGGGGGTGTGACCCCAACAGTGTAAGGAGGATCCAGGAGGAGCCCGGAGCCCCATGGGAGGTGCCTGGGATGCCCAGTTTTGTCCTAGAGCCTCAGAAAGACCTTGCAGAAGGAAGTGCCGCAGTCCCACGGACTCAGATTATTTGGGCAGCTCCACAATGAGGGAGCAAAGCAGGCAGAGCGTCCGTGTGATCAGAAGTTGTTGCAAGAGTGCTGGCGAGAGCCAGGGTCAGTCTAGGCCCAGAAGGAGCCCATTAAGAGAAGCACTCACTTGTCAGATCTGAGGCTCAAGGGAGAACAAGGCTCAAAGAACGCAAACCTGGGCGACTCAAAGGATGGCAGAGTCCTGAGGAAAAATCTGTTTGGAGAAGGGCCTCCTTCTAGCTGAAGTGTAGGGAGCCGGAGATGCCTCCAGGGTAATTCACTGATTGAAATTCATTTTAAAATCACACTTTACACTTGGTTCTTCTCAGTGGTTCAGTGATCCAAAGCCATCCCAATAGAGTCAGGACAGAAAATGCCCTTGGCCTCCAGAAAAGAACTAGGAGACCAAACGTAAACCGGCACATGCTCGATTCACTTTTTTCCTTTTTTTTTTCCTCTCCCATGGTTTTCCCCTTTTGCTCTGATTTTTCTCTCCCAACATAATTCATAAAGCAATGTGTGCTAAAAAATAATGAATTGATCTTTACTTATATATACTGTACTATACTTATACTATGTGTCTTTACTATAACAACTCAAACAACTTTTTCAGGCCTAAAACCAGCTTTTCTTTGTACACCGACAGCGCCCATCGAGCAGCTTTCACACATGCAGGTGGACACACACACTCTACTGGTCGGCCACGGTCCTGGAATACTCCAAGTTCTTTAGGCCAACCTTCAAGGTCCTGCGAACGTCGCCCACACACCACCCATCCCCATCAGATGATTGGCCAGGAGCTGCTGGGAACGCTTCCCCTCCCCCCAGTCTATTCCACTGGGTCATCAGAATTGTGGGAAGGTTCTTCCTTGTGCTCCCGCAGTTCCCCCTATTGGTCCACAGCAGCATTCTGGACACCGGCGGGCTCCGATCCACCTTCCCTCCCCCTCGGCCGGCCTCTCCCCCGCAGCCGCCCGCCAAGCCCCAGGCTCCCCCACCGTCCTCTGCAGCAGGCTCCTCTGGGAGCAGATTCCGCTTCTGCCTCCTCTCCTCCCCTCACATGTTATTCATGGACGCCGCCTTTCTCCCAAGGCTCCCTCTGCATTTCTGGAAGCCCACTCTGGGTCCCCCGGCCACTGCAGGACCTCACTTGGCCATCACGGGGGTCAGCCACTTCTCCACCTGTGAGGTTCCCACCAGACCTCCCAGACACGCTCCCACCCTTCTCTATGACTTGAGCGGCTGAATCACAATCTTTGCCTGCCATCATCACCCTCACAGATGGCGACATCAATGACCAACATGGAGGCCCCCTCCCTCAGCCCCTGTGTCCACCCCCCACAGGGTCTCCCCTGCACACACCCACTGTCACCCAAGAAGCCTTGGCAGCAGAGTCGGGGGGCTGCCCCCTGGCCGGGCTGTGGTTTCTCATGAATGATGGTTGTGCTTATGCCCCTCTGGTGGCCACATCTGGGTTCCTCTGCAGTCTTACTCCTGGTACTGGCTACTGCCTGGTAGGGGGCTGGGGGTAGGGGGACCCAGACCTGGGACCCCACGTTTGTCAGATGAGGAAGAGCTGGCTGATGACGGTGTGAAGCTGCCACAAGACTCGGACAGCGTCTCCTCAGAGGATGCCGGGCAAACCAGGACCTTTCTTATGTTCGGAGGGGAGGGTCTTGGCCATTCTTGGCGCACCCTTCCCTGAGCCAAGCTGGGGGAGCGCGCGGGACGAGACGGGACGAGGGGCCTGGGGTGTTGGGAGATAGCCCCGTGGCCCCGGGCAGCTGCAGCGGTAGCTGGGTCCTCATGACCCCATTTGGGATTTTCTTGGAAAAGACACTGCAGTGAGTGATCACCATTTCCTTCTGCAGCTCATTTTACAGATGAGGAAACTGAGGCACAGAGGTAAGCCTCTGACAAATTCCAGACGCTCCCCCAAAAGCCTGATTTAGCTGTGAGATGACGGAGCCAAACTCGTTTTAACGCCGTACTGACAACTTTGACATGATTTGGAAATGTTAATGACTAACTCCAAGATGGCACAGATAAGAGTCGGTTGGCCCCCTCCCCCGAAACCTACAAAGATGGCACCTGCTGCCCTGGCCAGCCCTCGTCCCGCTGTGCCAGGGCCACGCTGGCAGGGACGCCCGCTCTCTTGACTGACGGCTCTCTGCCCCACCCACCCCTGCCTTCCCCATTTCCCTGGGTGCGTCTGTACCTCCTGCAACCCTCTGGGGTTATCAGGGTAACTGCTGCCCCCTTCCCACTGCCACTGGGGTCTTTCCCAACGAGTACCGCAAAGCTGGGCTGAGCCCATTGCCCCACTTCACAAATTAAGTCTCGGTTCACCTTCCCTGTCTGACCGGCTCCCCAGACACAGCCATCCCGAGACAGGGGTCCCAGGGGCCCACGGGACGCAGACATCTCTAGGGGCCCCGCCCCCCTGCAATCTCCCCTCCCCACCACCGACTCATGCGCTCTCTCAAAGGTCACTTGCGCCACTCTTGCTGCAGACCTTCCTTGGCTAGAGTAGCCCCCCCCCCCAAGCTGCTACAAAGCTGGGTCATCCTCTTCCACTCCCTAATGCCCCCAAGATCCGCCCTGGGCCCCCTCCTCTGCTCCTTCCCAGGCGTCTCCCAGCGCTGCCCCTCTCCACGCGGGGCCCACAGCGCCCCAGCTCCCGCCCTTGCGCGGGTCGCTCCCACCCCACTAGTGGAGAAAGTCCGGCGCCTCTGACTGGACCCACGGGGGATTTCTGCCCCCCGGCCGCCCCCCGCTCCCTTCCCCGCAGCTCGCCCCCTTGTCAGCCCGGCTTCTCCCCCCAAAGCCCCCGTCACCGGCTGCAGCCCCTCCCTGCCCCCCGCCCGCGTGGGCCCGGACACACCGTCTCGGGAGAGAAGCCCTGGGCAGGGGAGACCAGCAGCCCACGGGCCGTGCCCGGGTGGGAGGGGGAGGGGCGGGCTTCCGGGGGACACTTCCCAAGAGGCCCGGAGGCCCTGGACCAGGGAAAGGCGGCAGCCCTGGGGGAGGAGCAGAGGCCCCGAGGCCTAGTTCTCCAGGGTGCGACCCCACCTGGAGGGGAGGGAAAGGGCTCTCCCGGGCTCCCGCTGGGACCTGAGTCATGGAGGAGGAGCGTCCTGGAGAGGGGAGTGACCTGGGCAGCTTGGCTCAGCCCCTACGGAGGGGAAACGGAGGCACCGAGAGGGAGCGCTAGGGCCGCCCACAGAGACTGACGTGGCCGCCAGGTGGCGCCCCTGCTTCCCGTGGGGGCGACCCCAGACCCTAAGCCCGCCCAAGGCTCTTCAGGCCCAACCTCTGGGTCTGCGAGGCGCTTCCTTCCGGATTCTGCTCCGGGCCCGAGCAACCCTCCCTCGCTGCTCGACTTGGAGTGGGAACCTTCGCCTCCCGAGGCCTCAGCTTCCCCATTTATACCAGACTTCGATGAGGGGACCACATGCTCCTCACCACAGGAGGCCTCGAGGGCGCGCATGCGCGAAAGGCGCGGTGACGCCTCTCCCCCTCCCCCCCCCCCCACACACACCGGGCGCATGCGCGGACAGCCGGGGGCCGCGCGCCCTCCGCGAGCCCGTGGGGCGGCGGGACGCAGGGCGCGTGCCCCTCGCCGACGGGGTCGGGGGCGCCGGACGTGAGGGGAGACGCCCCCTGCGCGCCGAGGTGCCTGGGGCGGCGGGGGCGGGGCCCGGCGGCCCGGAGCGCGGCCGGCGGAGGAGCCCGGACGGACGGGGGGGCCGACGACCCCGGGAGCCCCAGCCGCCTCCCTCCGGAGCCCGGGCTCCCGGGACGGGCGGCGGTCACTCACCCCTGCTCCCGGCTCCGGCCGCCGCTCCGGCTCCAGGTTGCTAAGGAGATTCCACTTCCGGGTCGCAGGCCAAGCGACTACGGGCTCCGGCGAGGACCAAAAGAGGGCGGGAGCGAAGCGTGCGCGGGGAAACTGAGGCTGCGAGCCGGCCGGGACCTCCCCCCCACTGGCCGCCCCCCGAGGGCTCCCGTGGAGCCCCCCAAGGGCGGCTGCGGACCGTGTGGCCGCTTGGCAGCAGGAGGCTCCCCGAGGGCGGCGCGCAGCGGGAGCTTAATAAACAGATTGGTTGTTTTTCCTTAACTATTGCCGCCTCTCCATCCCAGCTCGGACAGAGACCCTCAGACGCGGCCCCGGGGAGCGGGAAGGGGAGCGGATGCTAAGCTCCTGCCGTGGGCCGGGCCTCGTGCTAGGGTGGCTCCCGTTTTACAGTCAGGGAAACCAAGGCAAAGGGAGGACGCAGGCGGGGTCTGAATTTAGGTCTCTAGACTCCAGGCCCCGGCTCTATGCACTCAGGTGCCGCCGGGCTGCTTAGGGGTGGCCTCGGATTCTGAACTGGCCTGGGACCCCTCGGGTTGGTGCTCTGGGGGCGACCCCATCAGCAAGGTGCTCCCCAAGCTGCAGGCGCTCCCCCATTCCTTCAGTGCTCCCTACAGCACTCCCCCATTCCTGCAGTGCTCCCCCATTCCTGCAGTGCTCCCTGCAGCACTCCCCCATTCCTGCAGTGCTCCCCATTCCTGCAGTGCTCCCTACAGCGCTCCCCCATTCCTGCAGTGCTCCCTACAGCGCTCCCCCATTCCTGCAGTGCTCCCTGCAGCGCTCCCCCATTCCTGCAGTGCTCCCTACAGCGCTCCCCCATTCCTGCAGTCCTCCCCTCTTCCTGCAATCCTCCCTGCAGTGCTCCCTCCGCAGTCCCTCCTCCTCCTGGCCCATGGAGCCCTCCCCCCTCCTCCCCGGCCCCCTGCTGGGGATGATGGTGGTTGGTCCCAGGCAAGAAGAGGCTCAGGTCATCCCCAGTTAACAGAGGAGGAAGCTGAGACGATGCAGCAGCCCTTGAGTGAGGCAGCACTTGAACTCGGGTCTTCTTGGCTCCAAATCCAAACTGTCTCTTGCAGGGGAGCCCTGAGGGCCGCGCCGGGAGAACAAGCGCCCTGACACTCCCCCCACCCCATCCTCACCCTGCCTCACACCGCCCCCTGCAGTGCTGGCCCACGGCCTGTTTAAGGCATCTAAGAGAAGCAGGAGGCTCTGGAACAGACAGGAAATCCTCATTTCTGTGAATCTCCCCGGGGGCTCCCGCTCCCATTGGACGACACTCCCAGAGTCCCTCAGGGGACCCAGGGAGGGGCCGGGCCCAGCCGCCTTGGGGTCTCCTAGGTAAGAGCTGCCTTACCTTGTGGGGCAGGTCCCGGGGCACCGAGGTGGCTCCGCAGGAGAGCAAACGAGGGTGTCCGAGGGCCCAGGTCCCCAGAACCGCTGAAAGCCGAGGGAGCAGGACAGTGGGAAGCCGCCCCTCCCAGAAACCTTTGTGGCCAGGAGCTCCGGGCCTTCCCAGAAACACTCCAAACTCCCCCTGCCCCCTGGACACGTGGGAGGCCGTGCTGTCCCCCTGCCTCAGTTACTTCTTCTGTGAAGGAGTGGGGACCCCTCCGGGCTCTCTGCCCCAAGGGGCTCCCGGAGCTTCCTCGGCCTGGGACCGCTCTCCCTCATTCCCGTCCTCTGACTTGGCAAAAAAAATCCTGGCGCAGCCAGGGCATTGGGAGCGCAACCACCTTTGGTGGAGTTTGTGTGTCCATCCCTAGGGACATGCAGAAGGAGCTGCTACAGAGACCCTCAGGAAGAGGGGGAAGAAGTGGCAGGAGGGCCGGATGTCCTCTGGAGCGAGACTGGACCAGAAGGGATGCGAGCTGTGCTGGTCCCTCTCCAAGGGGCTGTGAGGAAAGGAAAAGGCAGACACAGGCAGGCCTCGGCACTGAATGTCTCCCTGGCCCTTCAAGGGAGCTGAGGGTCCCCCCAAGGCAAATTCCAAGGTTCCCGGAGGAAATCCTGACCCAGGGCACAAAGAGGCTCCGAAGAATGGCGCCTCTGGCCCAGAAGCTACGGTTTGGGGCTCCTAGGACCTTGGACCTCAGCACCGGGAACAATCAATAAGCACGTATTAAGCACCTAGGGGATGCCAGGCTCTGTGTTTCCTGAACCTTTAGGATTCACCATGGGGGTGACGAGACCAAGTAGTGGCCTAAAAAGGCTGGAAAGCAAAACCTCCCTTCCAGTACACAGAGCCGCCCGCCCTGTGTCCCTCATTCCTGGAAAATGGTCCTACCTCCCTTCCAGTGTGAGAGTTCACCCCTCGCCTGCTTCTAAGCCCAACTCCAGCATTGCCTTCTAAAGGTATCCTGTCCCAACCCTTCCAGCCACTGGGCTGCTAGTTATATCCGTGGGCCTACTCCCTCCATATGGGGCTTCCATGATTCTAGACGTGTTCTCCTAACAGCAGTTCATGAGCCCCCATGAGCCCTGGCCAGTGTCCCTGCAAGTCAGCCGGTAGAACGATTGTTTGGTAAAGGCCTCTATTCAAATGAGATTAAGAACACTAGAGGCGAACCCTTTTCCCAACCCCAGAAGAATGTTCAGTTGTTTTTTCAGTGATGTCTGACTCTCATGAGCCCATTTGGAATTTTCTTGGCAAAGTGCTTTGCTGTTTCCTTCTCCAGCCCATTTTGCAGATGAGAAAACTGAGGCGAGCAGGACCTAAAATGGCCTGTCCAGAGTCACACAGTTAGGAAGTGTGTGAGGCTGGATTTAAATCCCTGGAGCAGGATCTTCCTGACTCCGGGCCCAGTGCTCCATCCGCTGGACCCTCCAGCGGCCCCACCAGGAGACCGCATCTCACCAATGCACCTGGAGTCCAGGGGTGCCCAGACCAAGGGAAGGAGCCGCCTTTAATCCTTGTCCTCTGTCCCTCGGGTCTCCCCTTTGTGTTCCCGCCCCTCTGGCCTTTGTAGCAAACTAAAGTTTCGCTTGGGAAAACTGTGGTTCAGAGTTTGCGTTTGGTTCAACAAAAGGGGGGGTGGAAGTGCCCCCAAGGGGGGAGATTTCACTTTTGGCCTCAGTTCCTGGCACACAGTGGGTACTTCATAAGTGCTGGCACTCCCTCCCTCTCCTTCCTCTTAGTCCCACCAGCCCCAGCTACAATCTCTGGTCAAGAGACATGGCATCAGCGGCGGCCACGTGGGGCCAAAGACCCGCCCCCAGCCAGAGGAAGGAGGGGCCGCCCTCGGTTCTGGATCTCCTGGGAGTAGAGATCAGGAAAGGATGAATCAAAGCTGTTCATGTGACTTTGGTGGAAAAAGTAGGGCAGGCAGGTGCCCCGGAGGATGGCGGCAGTGCCGGGCAATGGTGAGAACCCCGCTTCCAGGTTCAAATCCTGCCTTTGTGACGTTGGGAGAGGGCGTTAACCTCTCCGAGCCTCAGTTTCCTCCTCTGTAAAATGGAGCCGTTGGCCTGGGTCACCCAGACCACTATCCTCCAGGCTATAATCCTAGGGGGGAGGCGGGGCGAAAGGCAGAAAGGGGTCGGCACGGAGCCCATCCCGCCCAATCAGCAGCAAGCCCTGGGCCCGAGCTGCCTGGCCACATCTGGGAACAGCTGTTAGCCAGCCGGAGCTGGCCGAGGCCGAGGGGGAGGGGAGGGAGCCGCGGATCCGCATGACCTCATGTGAAAGCCCCGGGCCCCCCCATCTCGAGAAAGCCCCCATCCCTCTGGCCCCCGCAGCGCCGCGGAGCCCCTGCCCGGCCCAGGAAACTGAGCTCAGAGCTGGTGGCCTGGGATCTTGCTGCCTCCTGGGGGGGCAAGACCAGCTCCTTCCCAGGCCCTTTGCAGAGGAGCTCCCGGTTCTGCTTTCCCAGCAGCCCCGGGGTCCTGGCAAAGGCTGGCGTCCCTGCCTGCCTGCAAGGAGAACCAGGGGCCCCGCCCTGCCCAGGCCAGCATCCGCAGGGCCCGGGGAGCCTTGGCAGGCCCAGAGCCTCGGGCGGGGGCCGCCCATGCACTCCCGGGGCCACGTCCCAAGCATCCTACGTGAGCGGGGATAAGGAGAAAATGGAGGCTGAGAGGGATTAAGGGGCTCGGCCGGTGCCAGGCAAGGATTTGAACTCAGTTCTTCAGGCTCCCCAGTCCCCGGCCTCCTGGCGCCTCCTAGTGGCCTAACATGCAGGGCCTGTTCCATCCCTGCCCTCAAGAAGCTCACCTTCTCCAGCCGGGTTAAGGGCATACTCAGAGAGAGCCTCCGGGCAGAGTTTGGGGAGCCCACGGGGCGCTCTGGGGGAGCCCACGGGGTGTCCTGAGGGAGCAGATGAGGGGCTCCGGGGGAGTGCTTTGGGGGAGCCCATGGGGCGCTCTGGGGGAGCTCATGGAATGTTCTGGGAGAGCCCACGGGGCATTCTGGGGGAGTGGATGGGACACTTTGGGGGAGACCATGGGGCGTTCTGGAGGAGCCCAAAGATAGGCAGAGACAGACGAGTTTGTTCCAGCTCCAGGGGCTCAGCCTGGGTAACTTCCACGGGCCTCCCTTCTTCCTCCGGGGACTGGAGAGCATGTGTGGGTTAAGTGAAATATTGAATGGAGGGCCCTTGGTGGGCCTGGAGGTCCTGCCAAATGGGAGCCGTTCTTATCAATCACATTGAGAGTCTGAGGTTCTGAGTGGGCCCCTGGCCCTCCCTGCCCGGCCCAGGCCTGCCAGTTTGGGCTGCCTTTGTCAGGAGGCCAGGCAGCCGAGAAGCCTTGGCTGACAGCAGGAGCCCAGAGCCAGGTTGACTCCAGAAGCGGAGGTTGCCACTTTCTGGGGAGCAGGGGAGCAGGTCGGGAGGCCCCCGAGCAGATTCTGGGCCTCCCCCTCCCCTCCCCAGCCGGGCAAGCCCTGCTGGTCTCCTGCCCCATGGGAAAGGCCTTCCTGTGGCCCCATCGGGGGCTTTCCCAAGCACTTACACCCAGGACGGTTCCCAGATGCCCCAGGGGTGTTTTGCTCTGGAAGGATGGGAACGGGAGAAGGGGATATGAGAGTCAGGGAAGGAGAGGGGAAACAGCTGGGCCCCGCCCTGGCAAAGGCAAGCAGCGGGCGAGCGGGAGAGCCATTAGCTGGCGGCTCAAAGAGAAGAGGGGCTTCCACTGCCCCTGCCAAGCTCCAGCTCCACGCTCCCTTCCCAGCCCGGCCATGGCGTCAGCGCCCGTGGGAGGCAGCTGCTCCGGGAGCAGGTGTCCAGCAGGGCAGCCGCGGCCCCCCAGCTGATCGCCGTGACTCACTGCGGGCCGGCCGGGGAGGCCTGAACAACCTGCTGAGCCAGCCCTGGGCAGAGGCTGAAGCTGGCCTGGGCCCAGCCAGGCAGGAGAGTTCAAGCCCAGGGGCTGAGGGCACGGCAGGACAGGGGCGGGAGCCCCCTGGAGCCCCTGGGAGAGCCTCTCCCTGCCCTTAGCCAGCAAATGTTCATCCAACTCCGGAGGCTGGCCCAGAGGAACCGCCCATCCCGCTGGGCAGCTGAGCAGCCATCCCCGTGACCGAGGACTACAGGTGACAAGAGTTTGGGACCCAGAGTCTCTGCTGGAGACCCTGCCACATCCCTGCCACATCCTGGCCACGTCCCTGCCACGTCCCGGCCACGTCCCTGCCACGTCTCTGCCACGGCGTCATCCATAAAACTTTTCCACCATCCAGGAATTCACAGGGTCTTCTCACCCCAGAGGACACTTGGTCCCTGGGGCCTTCCTTGGAGTTCCTGCTCCTGGACTCGCTCCTCCTGGCCCTGCTCCCCAGCTTTCCCCTGTCCCTCCTCCCCGTCCTGCTCCCCGGCCTTGCCCGTCCCCCCTCCCAGCCCTCCTCCCTCTTCCAGACTGTATTAGAGTGCAAGCTCCTTGAGGGCAGCTCCTGGCTTGCTTTTTGATTTCTAAAGCTCCGGGCACACAACCGCTTACTAAATGCTTGTCTCTTTAGGAAGGGGCCGGCCTAAGTGACCTTCACCCTTCATCCTAGACCTATGAGCCACAATGGAGCCTCCCCTGGAGGTTGTTCCATGATGGGAAACCTACCATTGCCCAAGACTGTTGGGCTTTTGGACAACTCTGATGATTAAAGCTTTCCTTATTAGGTTCTTGTTGTATACGAGACAAAGTTGGATAATGTGCTGGTCTTGGAGACAGAAAGATCTGGACTCAAACTCATGTCTTGTGTGGGACCTGAGGGTGACTGAAGCTCTCTCAGCCTCAGTTTCCTCATCAGTAAAAGTAATAGTGCCGACTTCACAAGCTTTGGGGAGGATCAAATGAGCTAATGTGTGTAAACCTTAAATTGCTGGGTAAAAGCTACCTATAATTAGGACATTTCTCAGCCTCCCCAGCCTCCCCAGCCACCCCCAGATTCCTCAACCTCCCCAGCCTTTTCAGTCTCTCTAATGATCCCCAGCCTCCCCAGTATCCCCAACCTCCTCAGCCTCCCCAGCTTCCTCAGCTTCCTCAGCCTCCCCAGCCTCCTCAGCCTCTGGGGCTCCTCCCCTGGGACTCCAGGTCTGGCAGGGAGTCTGTGTCATGTTTCCCGGGCCACCCCACCCCATGGCCCACTCAGCACACTTGGAAGCTCTCTGAGGGCACCCATACAGTGCCTGGCACATGGGGGGGGTGGGAGAGGAGGTTCCTTCAAGGCCATATCTGTCTGGGTCTCTAGAGACTTGCCCGGACCCTGTAGCCAGTGAGGGAGGCAGGAGTCACATTCAGGTCTCGGGGATCCCATCCCCCCCAGGTCCTGGTAGGAAGGTTAAAGGGGGGCACACAGCAGGGGGAGGGGGGTCCTGACCCGTGGCTCCCATGCTGCCCCCCCCAGGTTCAGAAGCAGAGGCCAAGTGTGCCTCTAAAACGGGAGGCAGGAGGAAGGGGGGTTGGGCACCCCGACGAGGCTGGCAGGCCGATACTTTCTGAAAAAAAATCCTGCTGAGAGTGGGCAATGGGCGGCCAGGGGAGAAGGGGACTCAGGCCTTTTACCTGGGGCAGGCCCCAGCCTAAATGCCCAGCAAGATTCGCACTCAGAGCCCACTAGGGCCCAGGTTCTCCATTAGCCGGAGATGCTGATCTTCAGGGCCACCCGCCAGCACTGCCTAATAAACGCTTGCTGATGGACTCCCTTCATTGCCCTTCAGGACTGAACCTCCCCTGGGCCTCACTTCTCCCCCACTGACTCAGACCTCCAGGGGGACCAGCCCTCCCACAGGGGCTCCCTTTCTTCTTTCCATGTGATCCCTTGTCCCCCTTCCTCCCACTTTGGACTCCTGTCCCCTTGGAAAGCTGGGAATCGCCTGGTACAGAGTGTGGGGCCATCCAGGACAGGGGACCTGGCCAAGGTCATGCAGAAGATGAGGCTCAAGAGATGGGCTTTGCAGCTTTGTTTTTTAGCACACGTCACTTTATGAACCATGTTGGGAGAGAAAAATAAGGGGGAAACCACGGGAAAGGAAAAGAAAACAAACCAGAAAAAAGAAGCGAACACAGGGGGTCTTGATTTACATTCAGTCTCCTTGGTTCTTTCTCTGGATGCAGGTGGCGTTTCCTGTCCAAAGTCTGTTGGGATTGCCTGGGATCACTGGGCGCTGAGAAGAACCAAGTCTCTCAATCGGTCATTGTATAATCTTGTTGTTGCCGTGTACAGTGATCCCCTGGCCCTGCTCACTTCCCTCAGCATCAGCTCCTGTCAGTCTCTCCAGGCCTCTCTGAAATCCTCCTGCCGGTCATTTCTTATATAACAAGAATATTCCGTAATATTCATATACCATAACTTAGCCATTCCCCAGCTGACGGGCATCCCCTAAGTTTCCAGTTTCTGGCCACTACAAGCTGGGCTGCCACAAACATTTGTGCACATACAGGTCCCTTTCCTCCTTTAGTATCTCTTTGGGATATAAACCCAGTAGAGACACTGCTGGATCAAAGGGGGATGCAGTTTTATGATGGGCTTTGCATTTCTTTGTATATATATTTTCATAATTGTAAGTTTTTATTAACAGAGCCCATGCCTGGGTCATTTTTTGCAACATTATCCCTTGCATTCACTTCTGTTCCGACTTTTTTCCTCCCTCCCTCCCCCCCCCCCCCCCCAGCAGTCCTATACATGTTAAATATGTCACAGTATATCCTAGATACAATAGATGGGCGTGGGCTTTGCATTTCTTCCTGCCAGGGAGAGTTGTCCCAGAATGCAATGGCCTGCCTCTGGGTGCCCGGTCAAGGATGGCGTGTCAGGCGTGGGACAGTGAGGATTCTGATCAGGCTGGACGAGACAGAGGCTTCTTCCAATGCTGAGGCGGCGCTTTATAGCACACTTTGCAGCCGTTATTTCCTGCTGGTCCCATTTTGCAGACAGGAGGGAGAGGGAAGTCATGCTCTGATGCTGAGAGACAGATGGAGAGAGAGAGAAGAAATAGGCAGAGAGAAGTGGAAGAAGAGAAGGGAGAGAAGTAGAGAGAGGGAGAGGGAAATCGCGTGTGTATAAGAGGGAGACAGAGAGAGGGAGGAAGAGGAGAAAGAGGGAGAGACAGAGGGAAGAGAGGGAGCAGAAGGAAAGAGGGGGAGGGAGAAGGAAAGAGGTGGGAGGGAAATTGGGCTTGAGACAATGAGTGAAAGACAGAGAGAGAGAGAGAGAGAGAGAGAGAGAGAGAGAGAGAGAGAGAGAGGGAGGGAGGAAAGGAAAGGAGAGAGAGACACAGAAGGGGAAGGAGAAGGGAGAGGAAGAGGGAAAGAGGGGGAGGGAGAAGGAAAGAGAAGGAGGGAGGGAGAGAGGGAGGGAGGGAGGGAGAGCCAGCGGAGGAGAGCCAAGGAGCGCGAGAGCTCGGTGAAGTAGTTTCCCAGTCAGGCAGAGCTCCTGGAGCCCCCTGGGCCAGCTGGCTGGTGAGGATGCGGTCGCTGGAACATGTCCGCGGTTCCCTGAGCCGCTGTCTATCACATCTGCTCTTTTGATTTGGAAGGCTGGTACGGGAGGGCTCCCCGAGGCCAGAGGCGAGGCGGCCGCCGTGGGGTCAGGGGGCCTCTCCCGCCCGAGGATGCCGCGGCCATCCGAGCCGAGCGGGACCGAGAGCCCCCGGGGTCAGGGGGAGAGGCCGGCCTCCCAGCGCCGGGGCTGCGGGGAGGCCGAGGGGTGGGTGCTCCCCAGAGCCAGCAGGCACCCCCAGGGCTGAGCCCCAGCCCCCTGCCTCATCCGCCGGCAACGGGCCCTTCTCTGGCCCGAGTCCTCCTCGGCCCTCAGCGTTTGAAACAGCGGCTGCTCCTCCCGACCCGGGGCCTCTGGGTGTCCTCACATGCTCCCCCGCCCTCCCCAGGACCTGTTCCTCCCCCCCCCCCAGGGCGGGTTCTCTTAGTGGTTCCCGGCGCTTAGCAGAGGGCCCCCAGCAGGTGCTAAATAAATGCACGCTCGGTACCTGTGGGAGAGAGCAGGACGCTTTCCCCCTTTCCGCCTTTAAATTAAAAAAAAAAAGTAAAGGAATAAATGACGACATCGTCTTGCCCGTGCGGGATAAAGGAGTCGGGGCCGGGCCGAGGTAGGCAGCGAAAGACCCGGGGCCGGGGCCGAGAGAGCCCCTGGTCTCATCCGGGCACAAGGCCACGGCTGGGGGGGGGGAGGGTCCCAGAACTTCCAGCCTGCGGTCTGAAACGCTGACCCGCGGGTGCGTGAACGGTCAGGGAGGCAAGGAGGGGGAGCAGAGAAGGGGCTGCCTCCGGGGCAGGGGGGCAACCTGAGGGTTCCACAGATAAGAGCACGGTCCTGGAACCAGTAAAACATGTATTCAAATTCTGTCTGACACATTCTAGCTGGGCGCCCTGTCATTTATTCTGCCTCAGTTTTTCAGCTCTAAAATGGGGATAAAAAGCATCTCCCTCCCAGGGTTGCCAGGAGGATCAGAGAAGATAAACTTGTAAAGGACCAGATACATTGTAGCCCTTAAAGCAATACTGTTTCCTTCCTCCCTCCTTCCTGCTTGCATGACCTTGGACAAACAAGTCATTTCATTTCTCTGGGTCTCAGTTTTCCTCCAACATAAAGTGGGTGGGAGGCTTCTGGGGTCCCTTCCCAGTCTAGAACCCAGGAACCCAGGAAATGGACGACGACTGGCAAACAGGATGAGTTTGGCCCCTTCCTCCCGCTCACAAACTAGAAAAATGAGAGAGAAATGATGAGTGGAGGAGCTGACCCTGCTCGAGAAGCCCAGGGGAGTCATCTAATCCAATCGGGAGGGGGGGGGAGTTGGCGTGGGTCCCAAAGCTGAGACCCTGGCTGGTCCCAGATCACGGGCCTGGCCACCTCAGGCCGGGATTTCAGCCGAGCCTGAGCACAGAGACATAGCCCCCCCCCCCCAGACCAGCGGGAGATGTCACGGGAGGGGACGTTGCCTTAGCAATAAACGTGATCTGGTGACCGAGTCTCCCTACTGGTGTACCCCATCTTCCCCTCCTGCCACTGGCTCTACAGAAGCCCCCCCCCGGTCTGAGGGACACGTTTTGTACTTTGGTTACCGAGCCATTTCAAGAAATGCCGGCTTTTTCACCTGGTTGACTACTGGAGGGAAACCCACAAGCGGGGGCTCGAGTGCCAGTTTCGGGAGAGCAGTCGCACAGAACACGGTCCTCATGGGAGCTGAGAAGTCATCTCTTCCAGTGAGAAAACAGAGGGCTCGACATGCCCCCCATCACACGCAGCCCGTGAGCCGCTGTCACGGCCAGAATTTGAACACGGGACCTCGATTCCAAATATAGCACACCACAGACTGAATCGGTTGGATTTCAGAACACTTGGGCTGAGCCTTTAAAAGGCTCATCTAGAGAGAATCCGTCTTCAAAAACCTCTCTACACCTCTACTGTTGACCTGGCACAGGTGCGGGTGCTGAGGGGCCTCCCCCAAATCAGTCCCTGACCTTTTGCTGTGGGAAGGTTGGAGGGAGTAGGTTATAAGCATGGATAGGAACACAAAATTGGGGGAAGACCAGGATGGCTCAGAATAAACCCTGAAGGAAAGAGGAATTCTAAAAGGCAGAGTTAAATGGCATACCTGAGAGGCAGAAAGGTTAGTTTGGCCGAACCACTGAGTGTGTGCAATGGAGGAATGGACGCACAACAAGAAAGCTAGAACAAAGAAGAGTCTGCATTTGACCACAGAGGTAATAGGGAGCCAGTGAGGTTTATTGAGCAGGGCAGCATTTCAGGAAAATCTATAGCAAATAAAGAGAGATGTCATTGAAACAACTAGAGAGAAATACAGACTCTGGTCAACCCAAGGGAAGCCATAGCTCAGATTAGGGAGCCCAGGACCTTGGGAGTAACATACCTCCTCTCCCACAGCCGCCATCCAACAGCCCTTGAGAAAATGGGTCTTGGCTACAGCTTCTGCAGGTGCTGCAGTTTCTCCCCTCTCCCACAGCCCATGTCCAGCAGCTGAGGCTGCCAAAGTCCCAGAAAACCAAGCTCCTGCCCCCAAATCCTCGGCACCCTCCAATGGTTCCCAATCAGAAACAGATCTTTTATCGTGGAAACGACCCTCAGGAAGATCTATTCCCATCTGCCCTGCCGCTGCGCCCTAGGGAGCACGAAGGCTCCTGCGTCTGTTCTGCAGCTGCGCCCTCCCGTGGGTACTGTCTGAGCTCCCCCACAGCAGAGACCACCACGAGTTCCTCCTCGTATCCCAGCGCCTACCATGATGCTCGGCCCATAGCAATAAACGGGCTTTAACTCGTTGGAAAGGAAAGAGAAGTCTGGGCTATTTGTGAGCTCAGGTGTCTTTTCTGTTTGGATTTGGGGGGTTGGGTTAATAAAATCCATCCTGTGTATTGTCAATCTAAGCACTCGCACGGGAGGTGAGACTTTTTGCTCTTTTTCTGTCTTTGCATAGAAGCAAAGTATATTTTTTAACGTTTTCAGGAGAAGCCCTGGATCAGGGCATGAGGTTCAACTAGACACTGGTCTGGATAAAGGTAGATAAGGGGTAGGATTCGTGGGAATTAGGGCTTGGCTCCAGCTCTAATGCCAGAGATCCTTTCTCCAATGGAAAAAAGGAAAAATACTTTCCCTGGGCAGGGAAAAATAAAGGCTCCTGATTATATGTTAATCCTTAATATTGGAACAGCTGATTCTGGAGCTTTTTCCCTAGAGTTTAGACACATTTCTAATTTCTACTTCTTACCAACTCTATGAGATAAAGCTAGAGCATGAAGAATTTTCCCTCATACAACTGGGGATACTGAGGCGCAGAGAGATTACCCATGAGCCCCCAAACCACGAAGCAATTTCACTGCAGAACCTAAGCAAAAAGAAATCCAAAGTAGTCTTAGGCTTTTTTCCATGCAGATGACCATTAAAAAAAAAAAAAAAAAAAAAGCAATATAGTTTAATGGTTGGGGCACTGGACAGGGAAACCAGCTTCCAAATCTCACCTCAGACACTTCGTAGTCGGTGGCTCTGGGCAGATTACTCTTCCCTGGGCCTCAGTTTCCTTCTCTTTAAAATGAGGAGCTGTGTGGCATCCCCCCCCCCTCCTCGGGGGTTCCAAGCTCCAGGGTCCTGGCGTCCTAAATACCCTGGGAACAAAGCCTAAGCCAGGCGAACCCCCCTCCCCCCAGTCGTTCGCAGCTCCAAGAGGAGTCTGGGCGAGCATCCGATCCCCTGAATCCCTTTGCTCTCAGCGTTTGGAGAGGGAAGGAGAAAGCGGGAGGGAAGGGAAGTTGCCGTCCCGGGAGAGGCTGGAGCCAAAGAAAAAGAGGTGAACCAGCGAACACTCGAGCTGCGGGGGAGAGGGCGCCTGGGGAAAGCAGCTGCAAGCAGGGAAAAGGGGACTGGACGCCCCCCCTCCCCGTGGCCTTGGAGCCTCGAGTTGGGTCCAGGCTGAGCATCTCCAGAGTGCGGGGAGAGGTACGAGAGGCTCCCCCCACCCCAGTCCTCTCAGTTAACCCCAACCACACACCCCCAGTTCCTGTGAGATTTCTCTGATCTCCTCCCTCTAAAATGAGCCCCACAGGCCTCCTGGCTCTCCCGAGCTGACCCTGAAATGGTCTGGGATTTTCAGGGGAGAGCCCTAGTGGAAAGGATGGGGGTTCTCTCATTCCCCACCCTGCCCCCACCCCCTCAAGGGGCTTCCAGACCACCAAGGAAGTATGACCGACAGCCCCCAAGGGGAGTACCCTGCAATAGTCTGAAATCCTTTAGCCCCCTACCCAGTCTCTAGGGACCCTGGGGGGGGGCTAAGCGGTGGTCCCCTCCCTCTGCACTTTTCGAGTCCAACCAGAAGAGGCTGGCCAGAGGCTTCTAGAAGGTTTGGGGTGTCCATGAAGCGCCCCCTCGGACTCCCGCCCGGGGAGGCACAGGACAGGCCCCGGTTGAGGGTTCCTAGTTGAGCTAAAGTCCCAAGGGCAAGGGGGGGGGGGGTTGGGAGGCACCTTCATTCAGCTGTCGGGGCCCAGGGACAGGAAGGGCCATCCCCGAGGGATCTTAGGGGAAAGCCGGAGGCCGCTTCCGCAACGGCCCCAGACACATCCCCGGCTGACTGGCCGACGACCCCATCCCGAGCCACAGGCTGGTCAAGTGGAGGAAGCAGCACTTGTAGCGCCCGCCTCCGGTCGGGCTCAGGGGAATCCTGAGCGCGCGGCAAAGACCGGCTCTCACTGAGTGAGGCTGGGAGGGGGAGGAGGGTGCGGAGAGTCCGGGGAGGGCGCGGGGTCCCCGCCGGAATGGGAGAGGGTCTCGGCCGGGACCGAGGAGCGGCTCCGCGGAGCAGCCCCCCCTCACTGCCCCACGCCCGCGCGCATGTACACACAAGCCCCCGCGCTCCGCGGGCAACTCCGCAGGGGCCAAAGCGCCCGTCCTCCCGGCAGTCAGGGGGCCGAGGCCGGGGCAGCACCGAGGCCCCGCGACCCTTCCCCGGAAAAGAGCCAAGGGAGTCACGGCCGAGGGGTGCGAGCTGCAGCCCGGGCCACTGAGGTTCCTGCGCACACTCACACACTCACACACACACACTCACACTCACTCACACACACTCACACTCACACACACACACACCCCTTTCCAGGAGACTTGTGCATGTGTCGGGGAAACTGAGTTCTGACTTCCAGGGGAAATCGGGGGTTGGAGGCCCCAGGGCTAAAGGCAAGGGCTTCGGCCTTTCGGCCCCCTCCCACCCACCCCAGCCCCGCTCCTTCTATCCGACTCGCTTCCCCTGCCTCACGAAGTGCGAACTGGACTCCAGAGAGCGCCCAAACAGGTGCGACCCGGGGCACCTCCCCCCATGCCCCCCGCCCCGGGCTCTGGGCAGTCTCCAGAGCTCCCAGAAGGCGCCCCGCTGGGGCCCCGGCTGCCCGGTGTCCAAGGTCGGGGGCCACGGGGCGGGGGTTGGGCCCGGGGCGGCAGCACCGAACCCCCCCCCCCGCCCCCGCCCCCGCACTTCCCTCCCGGGCCCCCCTCCCCGGCCCTGGGGACCGCAGCCGCGGCTCGTCATTGGTCGGGAGCGCCGGGCCGGGTGGGCGGGGGGATGACATCAGTGGGCCGCTGGGCTCATAAAGGCGCGGAGGGGAGAAGCCGGCTTCAGAGCGCTCCCAGCCAGCGCCGCCGAGCCGTCGCCCCCGAGCGCCCGTCCGCTCCGCACTCCGCGGCTCTCCGCCCGCACTGCACCGCGGCGCAGCCTAGCGCGGGTCCGCTCCGCTCCCCGGCCCGGCTCGCCCCCGCTCCGCGCAGCCCGTGCACCCCCGTACCCTGCGTGGGCCCCGGGATCGCCCAGCACCATGCACGTCTCCCAGCTGCTGATCGGGACGCTGCTGCTGACGCTCCTCTCCCTCGGCTCCGAGGCCAAGGCGGCGCCGCCGCAGAAGGTGGGTGCCCGGCCCTCCCGGGGAGACGAGGCGGGAGGGGGCGGGTCCGGCCGGGCCGCGGGGCCGCGGGGAGTGCCCAGGCAGTCTGCCGGCCCCGCGGGATACCCGGGGCCCAGGGGAGGTGCCCGGGAAAGCAGAAGGAAGAAAGCCCTCCTGCGCCTTGCGCCAGGTGCCAGAAGCAGGGGCGGGAGCCCGGCCAAGCCTGGGACGCGCCCGGGGGTCCCGGAGCAGGGGCTCAGGGGGAGAGGGAAGGGGCACAGCAGGTGAACGACGCCGCTTCCCCGGGAGGGGCAGAGGCGGAGGCGGAGAGGCGCGGGTCGGGGCCGGAGCCCCGGGCCGGCCGTGCCAGGGGCGCGCTCCGGGCGCTTTGGAGAGGGGGCGAGGCGGCGGTTGGCACGGCAGGTGAACGGCGCTGCTTCCCCCGAGGGAGAGCGGGCGCAGGTCGGGGCGGGGGCGCGCTCCGGGGCGCTCTGGAGAGGGGGCAGGGGGAGTGGAGGGGAAAGCAGGGGAACGAGGGCGCTTCCCCCGAGGGAGAGCGGGCCCGGGCCGGGGCGGGGGCGCGCTCCGGGGCCTTTGGAGAGGGGGCGAGGCGGCGGTTGGCACGGCAGGGGAGCGGCGCTGCTTCCCGGGGGGGGAGAGCGGGCCCGGGCCGGGGCGCTCTGGAGAGGGGGCGAGGCGGCTTCCCGGGCCGGCGCTCAGAGCCGCGCGCCCTCCTCCTCCTCCTCCCACAGTCCCAGCGGAGCCCGGCGGCCGCGGAGGAGCCGGCGGAGCCCCAGGGCGCAGCGGCCGCCGACAAGAAGGCAGTGCGGGCGGCGGCGGGCGGCGGCGGGGCCAACGCCAAGGGCTCCAACGCGCGGCTGCTCCGCGACTTGCGCGTGGAAACCCGCTCGAAGGCGGCCTGGGCGCGCCTGCTGCACGACTACCCCAACGGGCGCAAGTACCGCGGCGTCACCAGGAGGCTCTTCAACAACAACTGCTTCGGCCACAAGATAGACCGCATCGGCGCCATGAGCGGCCTGGGATGCTGAGGCGGCGCCCCCTGGCGGCGGTGAGTCTCTCGGACCCCCTCCCCCGAGCAGGTGCCTGGGAGGCTGCCCTGGAACTCCCCTGGCCCCGAGTCTTCCCGTTCTACGGATCACGAAACCGAGGCCAGAGAGCGAAGCGGGGTCTAAGAGCCGCCAGTCAAGGAGGCGGGGCCACCTTGGGACCTGAAGACGCAGGTCCGAACCCCGGGTGCCTCTTGCCTTCCGGAGCCTCAGTTTCCCCATCTGTAGAGCGGGCGCTGTCTCAGTTCCTCAGAGTCCCCTTCCCGCGCACTTAAGCTGCAGAGCCAGGCCCTTGATCCGAGAGGCGCGAGCCGGGGTGAGAGGGCCCGAGCCCGGAGCCGCCTCCTCCCCGTGTCGTGGGGTCGGTCCGTTGGGTCCCGGGAGGGGCCTGCCTCGCAGCAGGAAGCGGGGCTCCGTCTGCTCCAGCCCCCTCGCCTCCCAGAGCAGGGGCCTGAGGAAGGGGGCGAGTGCCCGCGCTCCCTCAGGCGGAGCTCCTCTCCCCGCGGGCACACAGCCGCCTGGGACATCACCGGGCCGGCTTCTTCCTTTGCCGCCGAGGAGGCTCCAGTAGAAGGCAGAGACCTAAGTGCTCAGGGCTGATGAGCAGCAGAGCCGGATTCCCTCTGACGCAGAGAGTGCATCCCTCCCCTTGGGTTCGCCCCCTGCGGAAAGAGAGGCTGCTCTTTTCCCCCAGTCCCTAAAGCTCGGCCCCTCTTCTGCCACGCGGGGCCCAAACCCCGCAGGCCCAGGGCGCCCGTTCCCATGATCCCCCACCATTCCCCAATCCCTCCCCGGGGGGGGGGTCTCCGGCGGGGCCGTGGCCAGCTTTGGCGCAGAGCCGGCACGTGGCTCAGAGGAGCCAGCGCGGCCCGGGCTGCAGACCCACAGTCCGAGGCAGAAAGGAAGAGTCTTCTCTGGCTTCTGCTGGCGGCCGGTAGCAGCCCCTGCGTTCTCCCTGTCTGGGGCGAGAGCGCTGGATAACCGAGGGGCCCGAAGGATGCTGCTTCGGAGCCCGGGGTGAGCTTTCGGAGGACCCAGAAGCCTGGCTCTCTGGCAGCCGGTGCCCCGGGCTTGGGATGCCCACTAACTCTACCAGGCCCGGGCATGGGCGGGAGGGGAAGTTTCCTAAGTCCCACATTTATAAAGGAGACACTTCTCCCCAAATAGCGAAGTCAAAAATCTCTCCTGTGCAAAATAAACCACGGCCCGTCCTTATGTGCGTGGACATCTATATGTTTCTATTCACAATTTTATAACCAACCAGAAGATGGTCTGTGGCAGGCAAAGCAGAAGCCTGCGGAGAGCCCTGGGCAGAAGCCCCTGTGCCCAAGGGTGTGGAGCCGTGACCCAGAGCAGCTCAGGTCTTCTCCCAGGGCTTGTGCTGGGATGGCAGCTTAGAGAGGAGCCAACCAGTCCCAGCCTCCTTTTCGGCCGGAGCTAAGGCTTAAGGCAGCTGGACCCTCTCCTCGGTCTAACGCGTCCTTTGTGCGTCTGGTGCCGTTGCCCGGCTCTCCCCGGCCCAGCTCCAGGCAAGGTCCGATAGAGCAGATGAGCTGCCCCAGGAAATGTGCTTCCTTCTTTCCTTAATTTGTTGGAGAGCCCCCAAACCCTTCGGTCTGAAACAGCCCCCCTCCCCCCAGAGAGCCACAGCTCCAGCCAGCCCCTCGGCAGCTTCCAGGATGACCCGGCTACCTGGAGCGCCCAGCGGGACTGGCTTGGCCGGGCCGGCGCGGGCAGGTTGCCACGGGCAGGTTCCCAGGCTAGCTCTCCAGGCGCTGCGCCACAGCTCCCCTTTTTTTCTTTTCTACTTCTCTTCTCCGTTCCCACCCCTGATATTCCTTCCACTTGGCCTGGAATTCTTCCCTTTTCCCAACGCAGCCAACGTGCGCAGACTTCCTCCCCCTGACCTGGGCAGGGGCTCCCCATCGCCCCTCTCGCTTTCCCTCTTTATTCCCTGTTCTCCCTTCCGTTCACAACCGAGAAAGTGGAGCTGAATAAGCGGCTCCCCGGGATTTAGGGGGATAGTATCTAACAGCACTTTGACATTTGCCTGACATGTAAAAGGTGCTTCATGAAGCCCCCCTGTTCCTCCCTCCGGAGCTTTGCCATGCAGGAGCCTGAGCCTTCTAGCCTAGATAGCTTAGCTTAGCTAATGGCTGAGCCCCTCATCCATCTCTTTCTTGGCTCATTGACTCTCCCAAGTGTTCCTTCGGTGCTTAGGAGACTCCCAGTGCGAACAGAGATCTAGGTCAGCCAGACTTTAGCCATCGTTGCAGTAAAGCACGATCTGCGCCGGGTGCTTCATGCAGCAAACAAATCCCCAGCCCTTTGATTTCTCTGAGCCTCAGTTTCTCCATCTGCAAAATGGGAAGAAAGCAGCGTTGTTGTAAAGAGCTTTGTCTGAAATACCCAGGGGACTGTGAGCAGTGTTGCTCCTTCTGCCTCCCACATTTTAAGGCCCTCAATGCGTCTCTTGGCCTGTCACTCCTGTCACATGACCTCCCATGTTGGAGTGATTATCCTGAGTGAGGCTGAGTGGTCCAGGGGGAAAGAGCACTGAGAAAAGAACCCTACGACCTGGGTTCAGATCCCATTGCTCAAGTGTGTGATGCTGGGCAAGTCACTTCAATTCTGTCGGCCTCAGTTTCCCCTTCTGGGATTGGACTAGAGAGCCTCTAGGATCCCTTTCTACTCTAGATCTTTGGTCCGATTCCTCTTCGAAAGCTTAGGTCTTCATTGGGGGGGGGGGAGGGAAATCCCTTTTTAAAGGCAAAACAGTCCTTGAGCTCAACGAATTAACTTTTTTTTTTTTTTTTAACAGTTTTTATGGTAAGTCCAGCAGTGTGGCTGGAAGGCTGGCTTCCGGGCTAGCTCTGCCCATTCCTAGTTCCCGGCTAGGTCTGCCCATTGCTAGCTGTGTGACTTTGTGTGAGCCATTAAGCTCCCTGAGCCCCCAGGCAGTTCTCAGACTAATGACCGAAGCCCCGGATGGCTTGGGCTCTGCCTTGGTTGAAAGAACTCTCCACATGGGCCAGGGAGTCCCAGACTCTTTGCCTGATCACCAGAGTCAGAAGGGATACTCTGTTCTGCCCCTCCAACACTTCCCCCAGGTAGGGAGAAGGGGAACTCTTCCCTGTTTTACAGCTCACAGGAGGAAGGGATCATCCCCTTGGAAATGGAAGGAACCTATTGGGTCCTCTAGCTCAACCCCTGCATTTTACATATGGAGAAACTGATTCCAAAAAAAAGGTCAAATGACTTACCTAGAGTCACACAACTTGGGGAGGGATTGAGCCCTTATCTGAACCCTCCACTGCAGTGATGTGTAGACTCAGCAAAGCTCTTTTTTTCCGTGTATCCAAGGATTCAGAGCAGTGTGTCCAGGAATCCCAGAGCCCTCCGCCAGCAGGGACTGGAAGGATGAAAAGCATCCTAGGTTATCCAGTCTCCGTCATGGGAAAAGCGCTGGCTCTTGGACGGAGCTCAGGACTTCCCACCAGCTGTGTGACCTCAGTGACCTTGGCCCCGGGATTTGGCTTAATCATCTGCAAAGAAGGGATTAATAGTACCTCTGTCCTGGGAGATTGTGAGAAAGTGTTTTGTAAACTCTAATGATGCCATAGAAAGAGAAAGGGTCAAAGGATGTGGTTTGAATTCTGCCTCTGGTGCTTACAAACTGTGTGGCTCGGGGCGATTCACTTAACCTCAATTTCCTTTTCTGTAAAGTGAAGAGGAACTAAATGCCCTCTGAGGTCCCTCAGCTCCAGAGTTATGACCTTAGGAAGCCTCGATTTCTTCAGTCTGTCAGATGGAAGGAACCCTTGTGGCTCTAAGTCTGTGGCTCCCCAGGTAGTCAGGGTGGTCCCAGCAGGGTAAGGAGAAGGCTCTGAATATATTTTTCTGTGCTTTTCTACCGGCCATGGTCCCCTACTCCTGCCCTTCTTCCTAGATTTTCTCTCCCTCTTGGAACGACTATGAATCACTTTCGGAATACATTGTATTCACTTATTTTCTGATGCAATCTCTCCTTAGGGAAGGAAGCTCCTTGAGGACTTTTTTTTATTTCGTGTGAATTATTGTATGTATATATACATTTGCTTGTACATTTGTTTTATATTTTTATTTATGTGTTTTGTATGTATTACATAGCGACGACCGTTGAATCTGTGTGTTCCAGGACCAGGCAGTTACCGGCACAGCTCACTGGAAGCATCCTGCCCCGAAACATCTGGAATCATCTCCAACAACTGTGGCTTTCCCGTTCCTTTGGGCTTCTGTTTCTAGGATGGGGACACACCATCAGCTGTTTGATTCTTGTTTGGGGAGGGATGTTCTTCTTGTCAATGGGTTGTTGTTGTCTTTCTCAAAATTAAAAATAAAAATTATATATTATAAATTATATATATTATATACATGAAACACCCCCTTACCCTGACCCCCACTTTATGGAGACACGAAGACAAGAAATCGTTTTTCCGTGACTGACGAGGCCAGCAATATATCGAACCTTGCTGTTTGTAAATTCATGTCATGCATAAATGTATTTATGTTGTAAAGCTATTTATATTGTTTATAAAGAGATATTTATAAAAAAAAAATTTATGTAACTAAATGAAGGGAGTCCATCATTGTAATGTACTTGTCCTCGATAGTTGGAAAATGTAAAAAGCATCCCGTGAATATCTGGACAACTGTCTTTATTTATTCAACCTATGTGTTTCTTTTGGAAGGGCAGAATGGTCCACGGGTTCTTGATTTTTAAAGTTTTATCGATGTCCTTATTTTTTTAATGTCTCCATCATTTTCTGCTAGACTATGGTATGGTACAAAGAGGACTGGATTTGGTGACCTCCCCAGGTCATTCAAATCCCGGCTCTTCTGTCTTATCCTTAAGTAAGTCCTTGAATCTCTGTGGGCCTCAGTTTTCCTCATCTGTAAAATGGGGGTGGGGGAAGGGTGAACTAGAGCACCTCAAAGGTAGAATGTAAACTCCTTGAGGGTAGGAACTATTTGATTGTTGTTTTTGTATCTTCTGCACCTAACTCAATGCCTGGCTAATAATAAAAACTTAATAAATGCTTATTGAATGAAGACATTCCCTTCTTGTCTATCTCTCTTTTTTTTATGATCCTTTTCTCTCTTCTTCCCACGATAGAACCTTCCACTGGGAAAAAGAAAAACAGCCAACTGGGCAATGGCATTTGCGCTATAGTCCCCGTTTGCCACGCTCTGCACCTGTCCATCTCAGCCGATCACCCAACCCCCATCTTCTCTAACGGGGAGAAAAAAAGAATAGTTCTTTTATCCTTTTGGACTTTCCATCTGAACTCGGCCGCCCTTTGGTGCTTCGTTTCCATTATTGCGGTTGTGTGTGAGTGTGTGTGAGTGTGTGTGTGAGTGTGTGTGTGAGTGTGTGTGTGTGTGTGTGTGTGTGTGTGCTGTTTCCTGGTTCTAGTTTCTCCCTCTGCATCCGTTCATACAAATCTTCCCATTTCCCTTGGAATTCTTGGCACTTGTCCTTCCTCAGAGAGTGATAGTATTCCAGGATTCACACCCTCTCTCTGGTCCCCAGTCATCCGACTTATTGCCACTTTCTCGCTGTTTCGAAAAGGTGCTTCTGTAACTCCTTTGGGATACATTCATTTTTCCCCAGAAGGAGGAACTGACTTGGTTGTTAATAAAAGCGCATTGGGATGGGGTCCCTCCTCTAAAGAATCTTGGCGTTACTTAGACGATATCTGATAAATGAAGGTCAGAGTGCTGACCTCAGTTTCTCCAGATTCCAACTTTCCTTCCCCCTAACGATAGAGGGGAAAGTCAGATAAAAAAGTTTTAAACGCTTTGCGAGCCACAGGGGAACTCTGTTTATGACATATGACTTATGACTTATGACTTAAGACTTGCCTGCAGATATGGAATAGACTCGGCCTTCCATAGTGAAGATCTGGGAGAGAATCTAGCCGTCCGGAAGCATTGTCCGGATCTCTCGGCCGCAGCTCTCTCTGGCACCAGGAAGGAAAACGGGGAATGTTCCAATATTATTTCATTATATACAAGCTAAAGCACGTTAGCATCCTCTCACGTGTATTCCTGAGAGGTAGCTCTGGGCCCTCTTCCTTTCCACCAATTTGCCCTCATAAATCCCACCATATGGGATTATCCCCCCCATAAATCCCCTCTCGTCTTTCTTCTGTCATCAGTCGCCAGTGGACATCTTGAGCCGGATGATCTCAAAATCATTACTCCCAAAACAGACTCGTTATCTTTCCCCCTAAGCTCTGTGTCCCCCAACCTTCACCTCTGCTACTTTGCTTTTTTTCTACTAAAGGTCACACCTTCTTTTGGATCATTTTACTTTAAAACCTGAGGGTCTTTCTTGATTCTTCCCTCTCTCTAACACCCTATAGCCAATTAGTTGTCTGCCCTCTCCAGCGCCCCACCATCTCTCATATTCCTCCCCTTCCCACCACTCACATCATTTCCACTGCCTCATTATCTCCCCCACACACACCCCAGCCCAGTCTTGAACCTCTTCACGGGCTCCCTGCCTCTAGCCTTTGCTCTTTCCAATCCAGGCTATCCACTGGAACTGCCAAATCAATTTTCCTCAGACAGTCTGATCCTGTAACTTCCCTAATCAAGATATTTCAAGGACTCCCTACTGTCTCTAGAATAAATTCAAATTCTGGTCAAAGACCCTTCCCACTGTGGCTCCAACCTTGCTTCCCAGACTTAGTTTCACATTCCCCCCTTCCTCGATTCTCCTTATTGTTCCCAATATGAGAGGTTCCATCTCCGGGATGGTTTTCCTCCTCACTTCCCATCCTTTCAGGACTGGGCTCATGTGATTCTTCCACAGGAGGTGCCTTTCCGACTCCTCCCCAGTTATTTTCTTTTTTTTTTTTTTTTTTTTTAAATTTAATAGCCTTTAATTTACAGGATATATATACATGGGTAACTTTACAGCATTAACAATTGCCAAACCTCTTGTTCCAATTTTCACCTCTTACCCCCACCCCTCCCTAAATGGCAGGATGACCAGTAGATGTTAAATATATTAAAATATACCTTAGATACACAATAAGTATACATGACCACAACATTATTTTGCTGTACAAAAAGAATCAGACTCTGAATTATTGTACAATTAGCTTGTGAAGGAAATCAAAGATGCAGGTGTGCATAAATATAGGGAATGGGAATTCAATGTAATGGTTTTTAGTCATCTCCCAGAGTTCTTTTTCTGGGTATAGCTAGTTCAGTTCATTACTGCTCCATTAGAAATGATTTGGTTGATCTCGTTGCTGAGGATGGCCTGATCCATCAGGACTGGTCATCATCTAGTATTGTTGTTGAAGTATATAATGATCTCCTGGTCCTGCTCATTTCACTCAGCATCAGTTCGTGTAAGTCTCTCCAGGCCTTTCTGAAATCATCCTGTTGGTCATTTCTTACAGAACAGTAATATTCCATAATTTTCATATACCACAATTTATTCAGCCATTCTCCAACTGATGGACATCCATTCAGTTTCCAGTTTCTAGCCACTACAAAAAGGGCTGCCACAAACATTCGTGCACATACAGGTCCCTTTCCCTTCTTTATAATCTCTTTGGGATATAATCCCAGTAGTAACACTGCTGGATCAAAGGGTATGCACAGTTATTTTCTATCAAGAAGTTATGCTGTATATATTTTGTATACACATAAACATGTGCGCTATATGTGTTTACACATGTACACAGAAGTGCATATGTAATTATAGAATATATACATACATGTGCATATACACACAGAGAGCAGCTGCGTACACAATTCTCTCTTTGCGGGAACAATTTCGTTTCTGTCTTTGGCTCCTCAGCATCTCGCCCCGTGTCCGACACATAAAAGACTAATCAATGTCAACTGAAATATAAAATGTTTTATTTTATATTAGAATATAATATTTTAATTATTAGAATTATTATTCTATTTAATTCTATTTCTATTTTTAAAATGATTTTAATGACCAACTGTGTCCTTAAAGAACAAAGGGTTTGTTTTTTAGACGGGTTTGTTAAGTACTAACCGTGTGCAAAGCACTGGGGACATAACAGCGAGGTGGGCCCTGCTGTTAAGGGACAGGTCAGTTCCCCTGAGAGCCTTCCCAGCTGTGGGTCACAGCATCGGAAGGAGTCGCAAGCAGCCTTTGCTGACACAGGGGTGTGGACTGGGAATGAGATAAATTGGAGGCAGAGGGAGGAGGAGAGAGGTCAGAGGCAATGGCCTCTCAGTCAGTGATGTCAGAGAACAGCAGCTGCCCCTCAGTCGCCTTGTATCCCCCTCTCACAGAGGAGATCCCTTCCGGGGAGGATCTCCAGCAGCCACTGTCAGGTGGTTCCCGTGGATTCCAACACCCTGCTGTCCAGAAGCTCTCACTCTAGGGCAGGAGACCATGCATGGCAAGGGTTTCATTTGCAAGGCAGAAAGTGCCAAGGAAAGCAGACCTTTCCATTGATAAAGCCATACCCCTCTCTGGTGGATCCGACAGTGCCAGATAAGTTGATTTAGCTCACATTTGAATGGGTGGATGGATGAAAAAGCATTTAACATTGCCCGCCCCCCACCGGACCCTCATCATCCTCATGCCCAGGCTGTTGCCTCGGTTTCTTGCTTGGTTCAGTGTCCCAAGCCCCGGGCCCCCATTCAGCTGCCAGACGGATTCTTCTGGACTAAGCCCGGATCTGATCGTGTCCCTCCCTATTCAGGACTCTCCAGCGCCCCCCCGCCCCAGGATCAATATCGATCTGGTTTGTAAACCCAGCCGGAACTTGGCCCCTTTCAGTCTTCCTCCTCCTTCTCGTCCAGGTGTTCTAGCCCCGAGACCAGCCCAGACCCTCTTTAGAAAGGAAGCTTTGGGGGCAGGGACGATTTTGCTTATGTCTACGTGTCCTCAGCCCTTAGCTCTCAATAGATGATTGATGAATGTGGAACGGAGGAGGGGAGAGATAATAAGAGCACAAAAAAGTCCCTATAGAGTGAATTCAAACTAATTTGGGGGGGAGGGGATCAAAAAATGGAAATGCTTCAAATCACCAGAGAATCACACTTAGAGGTGGAAGAGACCTTTGAACTTAGAATCCCAATCTCCACATTTTACAGATGAGGAAACCGAGGCACAGGGAGGTGAAGAGGCTCACCTAGAGCATGGAGCCATCAGAGTTCAGATCCAACCTCACACATTTAATAGCTACAAGACCCTGAACAAATCCCCTGGCTCTTTTGTCCAGTGGGACTAGACACCCTGGAAGGCCCCTTGCTCCCTAAGTCTTTGATTCTGCAGTTGTTGGGAGCTCTGTGCTCAGGAGCCGGCCTTGTGGGCCTTCTGCAGCTCCCCTCCGCCTCTGCCCAGAGACGAACCTGAGAAGGCAAAGCCCTGTTCTCCAAAAAGGGCCCGGGCCCAGCTCTCTGCCCCCGTCTGGGTGACCCCATCCAGCCCCTGGATGCGGGAGTGGGGGAGGGGCGCAGGGGGCTTCTCTTCCTCTGAATGCTCCAGGGAGCCACGGGGGGGGGGGGGGGGGGGTGTCTGAGGAATTAGCTGGGGTCAGAGCCCCAACTCTCCTCCTGCCGTATTTTTACAAAACTTAGCCAGGATCAGGGGAATGTTTCAGGAATGAAAGACTAAACACACTGAAATCATCCGAGCTCCGATGACGATGCAGGCCGGGGACCTGCCGCCGGAAGCTCTGTGCCTCAGTTTCTCAGGGTAGGGGCTGGACCCCAGGGGCAGAAGGAGGCATGGGGAGGGGGTGATCAGTGTGTGAGTTTGTCTTGCTGTGGGGGAAGGAGGAGGGAGAGGAAGCTGAGAGCAGAGAAGGGCTCTGGGAGTTTGGTTTTGTTCTGTATTTCTGTGGAAGCCTTTTGTTTTGAGATCGTCTTCATTTGTCCCTCCAGCTCTACCCAATGAATCATCTCACTAATCATCTAAACAAAAAGTTTAGGAAAAGAAATCAGTCCAGCAAAACTAATGAGCACGTTACCCGAGTCTGCCCGTCCACGTGATCAGTCAATCAGCAGCCCCCCACTACGCCCAGTCGCTAAGCACTGGGGGCTCAGAAACAAAGAGTGGCAGTCTGGGAATGTTCTCGGGGAGCTCGCTTTCTCACAAGGCAGGCAAAGAGACGCAGGATTCAGGGAAAGAATTAACATGTTAGTCAAATACAATGTCCCATACTGGGCCTCAGTTTCCTCATCTGTAAAGAGAGGACATTGGGCTCAATGACCCCAGACCCAAGGATTGGAGCCTAGGATCCCATCCCCTACTTTTCCAATAATGGGAGAAAGAGAGAAACATCGGGTCATTTCTTGAAGGACAAAGCTGGTCATTAAAATCATTTTTTAAACAGAAAAAAAGAATGGGAATTACTACTACTAATAAATCATTCTATGGGCCTTAAGGGTTCACAGTATTTTGTGAAGCAGGTGGGGTAGGAATTCTTATTTCCATTCTGCAGATGAAAAACCGAGGCTTGAGAGGAAATGTGACTCACCCAACGTCACACAACTCACAGGATTCAGAGCCAGGACTTGAAGGGAAGCTTGTTCCAAGCACTACACTAACCCCTGGACTTGGCGATGGTGAAAGAAGGATCATGGAGCTAAACCCCCACATCTGGCCATACAAAGATCTGGGGCCCTAGAACCTGTTGGGGGTTTCCAAAGCTAACAGAATGAGAGCTCGGGGGTCCCGTGGACCCTAAGAAGGTCGTCAGGAAGGGAAGAAGCTGCTCCCATGTGGATGAAGCTCAGCAGGAGCGCCCCCCACCCCCCTTGCCCACTCCCATTCCCCCCCCCAACTGGAAAGGAGCACTCAGGAAAGCACAGGGAGCTGCCCGCAGCCCTCACCGGGGACCCAGGGCAGCGGTTTCTCCAAAAGCAGAGGACAAGAACTTCAGAGGGGAAAGCTCTGGAAAACAGCCATGGTTCCCCACTCCCTAAACCACAGCATGTTTCCTGCTGCCCACAGGCTCCTTTCCTTGGCGCAGGCAGGAGACCACAAGCCACAGCCAAAGGGATGGCAAGGCCACAGGGTTTCCAAGGAGGTTCCATCCAAGGAAGGGCAGTGTGTGGAACCTAGCCCTCCTCCCCTGGGGTTCTGCTGCTCCCTGCCCCCTCCCTACTGCGGATGGATGCGAAGGAAGCTGTTTGGGGGCATCCTTTCTGTCCCGCCCCGAGAGCCTCATCACCATGTCACCTTTCTGTTCCATAAACCCCAGATGCCTCCAGGATGAAAGATCCGATGCACTGGCTTTTCAACCACCCCCCCACACACACACACACACAGACTATTCCACTGTCCCAATCCCATGGGCCGGCTTCATCTGCAACCCCAGGCTTCTTCCCCGGGATGTTCCCCTTCCTGGACTCTTCCTCCTCCTCACCAGCTGATTTCCCTGGCTTTCCCTGCGTCTCAGTTAAATTTCCACCTTCCACAAAAAGCCTTGCCTAATCCCCCTGAATGCTCCTCTCTTCCCTGTGTTTCTAGCTCCAAATTACCCTGCGTGGGCTTTATTGGGTCTGTTTTCTGCCTTTCTCTGAATCTCCAGGGCTTATCACAGTGTCTGGCACACAGTATGTGCTTAATAAATGCTGGTTGACTGACTGCCTCCTTAAGGGGATTTTTTGTTTTGTTTTGATTAAATGGCCTGTGGTTTTTATCAGTTTAGAGTGAGGATCTTCCCAGGAAGGAGCTGCTGATCATTTCCCTGAAAGCTAGAGTCTTAGTTGTGGGGGGACGCTGGGAAATTGAATGACTAAGAAATGCAGCTCAGACAGATCTGCTTGATAACAGGGACAGCTCTCTGTCTTATGCCTCGATGGACCGCATAAATGCCCCCCTTGCTCTCCTCCATCCATCCTCCATCATCACCAGGATTGAGAGAAGAGTGATTTTGGAAAAAGTGCTGAGAAACATGTGATAACACAGCCCACGCTCTAGGAGGCGGTTTCCCCAAATAACAAAACGTGAGAAACGGACAATGGGGGTATGTCTGCTCACGGTGTCGGCCCATGGTGGACCCGAAGGGAAGGATGAATGCTCTTGGGAGAGCTTCACAAACTCAGATACTGTAGAAATGTTCCTTAATTTTTTTTGTATCTTTACTGTCCAAGTCATTTCAAAGTCCTTGAAATGAAGATGTCCATAGGCCGGGGCAGCCCGGGCAGAATGGTTGACCAGAGGTCTCGGAACGGGATGTCTTCCTCTCGAGAACCAGCCATCAGCAACCGCAGGAAGAAATCTTCCAAGTCATTGACAAAAAGAGGAATGCAAATGAAGGGAATTCGCACCTGCCAGCTTGGCAAAGCTGCCAAAAATGGAAAATAGCAACTGTTGGAAAGGATGTGGGAGAACAGTCACACTTAATGCCCTGGTAGCAGAGCAGCAAATTGATTCAAATGTCCTAGAAAGTAACCGGGGACTCGAGCCACAAAGTCATTAACTGCTGTAACGCTACTAGGCGTGAACCCCTGAAAGATTAAAGACAGAGAAAAGACCTATGGGTAAATATATATATTTTAAATTATTATATTAATATGTAATATACATATTACACATGACAGTATAATTAGCATAGAAATACGTAACATAGGATGTGATATAACTTTTGTTAGAAATGAACATTTATTCATATATAAATAGATCTATACATTTGAGTCACTGTTCTAACAGAGAACTGGAAAGTATGAAGAAGAGCATCACTTGGGGAATAGTAGAATAAATAAGGCATACACATGGAATGGACTAGGAGAAAAGAAGGCAGCGAGGTGGCAAAGAGCATCGAGGTCCCAGCTAGAATCAGGAAGATCCGAGTTCAGATTCAGCCTCAAATACTTTCTGGCTGTCCTCCGGGCAAATAACTTACCCTTTTTGCCTCAGTTTCCTCATCTGTATAATGAAATGGAGACGAAAACGGAAAACCATTCCAGTGTCTTCGCCAAGAAAACGCAAATGAGGTCATCAAGAATAGACACGATTGAAAATTGACTGAATAACAAAAATAAGGGGAAAAATAAGAAAGATTTGTTTGAACCGATTCTGACTGAAGAGAGCAGAACCTGGACAACAATGTATAGAATGACAAGAGTATGAAGAAGTCCTTCCTACAGCCTGGTATCCGGCATGGCTGGGATGACTTTGATCTTCACCCCAACCCGCCTTAAGTAGATCCAAAAGGTCAAGAGAGGAGATCCACCAGATGGCACTGAATTTCTGGGTTGGGTTTTCGAGACTCCCATGATGCAGTTGAAAGGATGAAATGGACTCCAACTGGAAAGGGATTTTCCCCTTAGAAAATTTGAAAAGGAAATGTGTGGAGTGTTTGTGACAAATGTGTCTATTGATTTGAAAATTTACTAAGCTTTTATCTAATCTAATTAAATTGTTTGTCCAACTATGACCTGGATTTGGGGTCAGCGACTGAAACAACATGCCGGGGCCAGAAAGGAAGGGACGTGGCCGAGAGGGTAGGGAGAGACCATACGGCTGACACAGCATGTTTGACTCATACTTCTAGATAACGAGTCTGGGAAGTAGCTCTGTAGGGGAGGAGTACTGGCTACACCATAGCCACCTTCCTCAAGGCTCCGATTCTCAGCAAGGACCAGGTGATACCACCAGTGTTAGATGGGAAGGAGAACACAAAGATGTGGCGAGGAAGTAAATCTGCCTCATGGGCAGCTAGGATATTCTGAGATCATCTGGGAAGGAGGAAACAACCACATCTTTAAGGCTGCCCACGGCCAGATCTCCCCTTGTCTAATTAAGGATGCTGGGAGGAACTTCAGGACTGGTGTTGATTGTTTTGAAAACTGGAAATGGGCTGGGTGTGGTGATGGAAGGAGATTGAGCACTTGAGTTGAAGCTAGTTTTGTATGGTTGGCTTGGGAGTTCGGGAGTGGGTATGGAGTGGGAGGAGGGATTCACCAGCTCTATAGGAAAAATGAGTCAGTCTGTGTGTGTTAAGGAAAGAGAGTTGATCCCGGGGATTTGGAAAGGATTCACTCACTCATTCGCTTTTTGGTACCAGAAACAGGGCTAGGAAGAATGCAGATATGAGAAAGGAAACGGGGAGGGGGAGAGTGAGGGTGGGCAGCGAGTGTTGCGGTGAATGCCCAGCCACGGAGCCCACGTCGTGTCCTGATCCGACAGGGGCTGTCGCTAGGTTCCATGAGTCCATCAAGTGGATGACCTTGCAGGCCCAGGTCTATAAACCATCCCCCAAGTTAGCCCCTTCCTCTCTTTTTCCTTCCTACTGACTTTACTCATTAGAGTGTCCATGACATCCCTATTCGTTCAAGGTTACATGTTCTTTCTTTGACTTTTCCCTCTTCCTCCTCAATAATCCCCATCAAACCCACCCTCGAGACAGTTCAGAAATACCTCTGGTCGTCTCTCCTTCTCATCGCATATGTCCAGAACAAGGGAGACGCCAGCCAAACAACACGTTCGGTTCTTGGCGTCACATGGTAGGCAGGACGTGGCTGAGCTAGAACGCATCCAGAAAGTTGTCTTGATGGTGAGAAGCCAGGAGACTTCTACAAGTAGAGATAGAAGGGCTGGGGCTTTTAGTCTGGAAAAGAGAGAGTGGGAGGAGGAGTGGAAGGAGGGAGGAGGTTGGAAGATAAAGTAGGGATGAGGCTGCAGAAATAAAGGTTGGAAATTGACTTGTTGAGATTGTTTCAGAGGGACTTTCAGGAAGGTACGGGAAGTGTAGAATGACCTCTGGGATCTTTTCCAACCAAGATTCAGGGGTTCCATGAACTCCTTTATGTGATTTGAAGCCTGTAAATCCTCCATCCATTCCAATCAGATGTAATGCTTCCTGAAAACCAAAGGTGTTACATTTTTACTACCGTATTTCCAGTGTTTTACCAAGTGCCTTACACACAATAGCTTAGTCCATTGATGAATGGATGGATGGATGGATACATGGACAGGTAGACGGATGGATGGACGGACGGATGGATGGATGGATGGATGGATGGATATTTTCCTATTCCTCATCCATCAGGCACAACCTTTTCCATAAGTCATCACACAAAGTTTTGTTTTGTCCTTTGATAACGCAGTCATAAGGTATGTAAGTAATAGGCAGGGCTGGCTAGCAAGTTGAACTTAGGCCCTGTTGGAGGGAGACATGTCAGAACAGCTCACCCCTGTCAGGCCATAAAAGTGGAGTTTCCCCAGCAGCTCCCTCCCCTTCACAAGGGAGTCCCTCTTCAAACAATTCACTGTCACTTCCAGCATGGAGAGGTAAGGGAGGGCATTTTCTTTTCAGATGCTAGCACGGAAGAAAGGGCATCTTCCCTGGAAAAGGGGACCTAAAAATGACTGTTCTTTGTTCACTTTGAAGTCTGGAGTTCTCATGATTTTTTTCTAGACGGATTTGGATTCTCTCCAGGTCTGGAACAGTTCAGCACTTGTATGAAAAGGCAGATATGAGGAATCAGAGAAATATGAGAGGATTTCTATGAAATGACGCAAAGGGAAACAAGAGGAACCAAGAGGACGATGAGCATGATGACGGCAACAATAGCAGTGTTCTGTTAAATGTTTAACAAATGGCTCTCCAGGAAAAAAATGCACAGATGTACTTTTCTGTTTAATCTCACTTATTAATATTTCCCCATCATTGTCTAAAAATATCAACAAAATAATAAATCAATCCCTTAAACTGTAGCATTTACCAAGGGTATAATGGCTGTTGTGCATGAGGAACAGTACAAAGACTCATTTAACTGATAATAATATAACGCTGGGGCCACGACCAACAGAAGATCTCTGTTTTGATCCTAGAGGTCAGAGGAAGCCAATGGGATCTAAAACAAAAAACAAAAAAAAAAAGGCAACAAGTTCTAGAGACAGAGCTCTCCTTGAGGAATTTTTGGACACCTCTCTCACCCTTGCCTCTGGCCTTGGAGGAAGAGTTGAGTGTCCTCCTGTTCAAGGCCAGCTCTTCTATCTCTTTTCAAAATGACCCAATAGACACAATAGAGAAGGTGTCTGTCTCCCTGGAGACCGTTTCCAGGAGTAATAACAGAACTCCTAAACTCTGTCAAACTTGATGACTATTAACGACACTTCTGGTGATTCACTGATCCTACCAATAAAAATCTAAAAAGCATCTCCGAGGCTGCAGATGGCTTGGACAAGAAACTCAAACCCTCAGGGACACAGGTGCTGTTTTCATCTTTGCTGCTGATCCAAGGCAATGTCGGAAGAGAAAAGCCGGTTTGGGGAGTGAGAGGCTAGAAAAGAAGAAGGCACCTGTTAAGAAGTTTATATTTCTGGACCATGGAACACTTAACAAGAGCTAACAAAAATGTATCAGCTTGAAAAACGAATTTCAAAAAGAGCTTTAAAATGAAAAGAAAGAATGAGGGAAAAATCACTTCTGCGTGTCCACCAACCTACATACTCTAGTAGTTTCAGACTCAGATAAAAAATAGGGTCCATAAAATCATCCATAAGGATCTCTACAGCCCCCATATTGACCTAGAATATTAGAAATTCACACTAGCTGTTTTATTTTATTCATATTTATTTTGTTAAAATCCCCAATTACTTTTTTTTTTTTACATTGAGGGGATGCCCATCAATTGGGGAATGGTGAACAAGGGGTGGTCTTTGACTGTGTTGAAATACTATTATGCTATAAAAAACACCAAAGGAGATGGGTTCAGAAAAACCTGGGAAGTCTTATCTGAACTGATGCAAACTGAAATAAATAGGACCAGGAGATCATTGTATACAGTAACTGCAACTTTGTATGAATTATTTACTTACTCCCATCAAGACAGGGATCCAAGACAATTCTAAAGGACTCATGATGAAAAATACTATTTACTTTTAGAAAGAGAACTCATCCGTTCTGAGTACAGATTGAAGTTGATGCTTTTACTTTCTTTTTCTTGTTTGTTTATTTGTTTTGTTTTTTCAGAGGTGAGAATTTCTGCTGCATGGCTAATATGGACATCTGTTTTGTGCTTTCTCATCTATAATTAATGCATTGCTTGCCTTCTCCATGAATGAAGAAGGGACAGGAGAGAGGAAGAGAATTTAAACTGAAATTTTAAAAAGTTATTGTCAAAAATAAATAATGTAAAAATATTTCTCTGTCACATTTTAATTTGGTCATGGTTAATGTTGCAGGGGTCAATATGGCCTGAGGCTGTAGGTTTGATGCCTCTAACCTAGAATATAGCTACAAAGTTGGGAAAATAGCAATACCCAACTCTAGAAATTCATGTAATCCAAGGAAGGAATCAGCAGTAAACTATAGGGGATCAGCTGTGTTTATATAAATGTCCCAAGTTAAGGACACAAATACGAGGAACAAGCCCTCCATGGCTTCCTATTGTCTCTAAAATAAAAAAATAAAAAGTCTCCTCTTCCTGGTGTGTAAGCCTTATTCTGCATTATTCCTCTTCATATGTTCTATATTCCACTCAAGCAAAACTAGCCCATGAATTTTAAATACTTTCTCATCTGTAATGGTATGAATTATTAAATAATGTAATGTAATATAATTATATAATAGTTTATATAAACTGTTCCTAGTATCAAGAATGATCTTTCTTTTCCCTCCAAAACTTCTTAGTCAATGCTCTACTCACATGTTCCCTATTCTAGGAATACTTCCCAGGTTTCTCAGCTTTGGATGCTTTCTCTCTTCTTGGTTTATCTATGGACATCTCTCCCAGTAGAACATGAGCTCCTCTGGGATGTGAGAAAACTGGGACACTGATGCATTGTTGGTGGAGTTGTGAAATGATCCAACCGTTTTTGAAGAGCAATTTGGACCTATGCCCAAAAAGCTAGCCAACTCTGCCTTCCCTTTGATCCAGCAGTGTCTCTACTGGGGCTGTATTCCAAAGAGAGAGAAGGAGAGAAAGGCAATCACATGTGCAGAAAGGTTTGTAGCGGCCCTTTTTGTAGTTGCAAGGAATTAGAAACTGAGTGGATGCCCATCAACTGGAGAGTGGCTGAATAAGTTCTGGTATCCGAATGTTACAAAATACTACTGCTCCTTAAGGAATGATGAGCAGGATGATTTCGGAAAGGCCTGGAGGGACTGACAGGAACTGATGCTGAGGGAAGTGAGCAGGACCAGGAGAAAACTGTACACAGCGACAATAAGATTGTGTGATGATCACCCGTGATGGACTCGGCTCTTCAAAAGTGAGATGATTCAGGGTAATTCCAGTAGATTTGTGATGGCAAGAGCCGTCCACATCCAGAAAGAGAACAATAGAAACTGAATGCGGATCCAAGCAGAGTATCTTCACCTTTTAGTTGTTGCTTTTGTTTATTTACTTGTTTGTTTTTTCTTTCTCGTCTCTTTCCCCTTCTGATCTGATTTTCCTTGTGCACCATGATGCACATGAGAATATGTTTGGGAGAACTGCATATGTTCACCCTCTGTAGGATTGCTTGTGTGGTGGGAAGGAGGGGGGCAACGTGGGACTCCTCCACCCGCGGGCCCCTTTAGTGAAATCTCTCCTTCTAGAAGAGCCAAGCTGGAGGCCTCTCTTTGCAGAGGTTCCAAACATGCAGCCTCACGCCCGGCATGCCACGGTCTCTGCCCACTGGGACGGCATTCCCAGGGCCCGCTTCCCTTTACTCCTCACCTTTTACGACTAGACAATAACTTACTTCCTGCGCCCATGATAAGCCTCTCTTCTCCATCTAGCTTTTCGGGTCTGTAAATTCCTTTGCAGGGGACTCTTGCGCCGCCGCTAGACCTCGCTTAACTCTCCGGCCCCGCGCCAAATCCCGAGGCGTGCAGGGGAGCTCCCTTTGACCCCCTGTACCCCGCCCCTGCCACTGGGCCTCACTGCCGTCGGGCACCCCAGATCTGGACCTCCTCACAGGGGCCTCAGAGACCCCCTAAAAAGCCCGCCCTTCCTAGATTCTGATAGCAAGGCCCGGGCTGGCTGTTGGGGGCTTGGCCAAGGGCAGCATTCGGGCCAGGCCCTGCTCCCCACCCCCGCACCCAGCACGGTCCCAGGCACCGAGGGGCTGCTCACCAGACAGTGCATAGCAGGATTCGAACTCAGAGCTTGTCTGCGGTCTCAGAGCACGCAAAAGTGCCTTTCCAACACTGCTGGGGGCGGGGGGCAGCTGAAGTCGGGGGCACCGAGCTCAGGTCTGACCTGACACTTCCCGCCTCCTCTCCTAACGGGCGGCCCTGGGCAAGTCAGCAAATAATGATAGTGATGGTGAGTGATTAGAGAGCGCCCTGAGCCTGGGTCTTCTCTGACCTCAGCTTCCTCTTCTGCAGACCCGGCGAGCGCAGGCCGGAGCCTCCATGTCCTGGAGCCTCTGATGACGGCCTAGACGCCCTTGAAATCTGGGGCCCTTCTCAGAACGAACTTTTCAATGCACAAGATGCGCGCGTCACAGCGATCAGGGAGCAGGGTTTTCTAGAGCCCCAGAGCCCTGCCAGGAGCCAGGTTAAGAGCCGCTGCCTAAGCGAAGGGAGCCCTGGCGGGGACGCGGCCAGGCGCCCAGGAGCGGGGCTTTGCCGCCCTCTGCTGGCCGTGAGCGCTGCAGCACAAGGAGCTCGGCCCTTTGCCATCGGGCCAGGGGAGAGGATGCTTCTAAGCCCCGGGGGGAGGGGGGAGGGGCATCGGCGGGGAGTGGGGGTGGCTCCTTGCTGAGGGACAAGCGTCGTCGTCGCTAAAGGGAGAGGGGGAGGGGCGAGAGGCCGGAGGGAGGCGGAGCGCCAGAAGGAACCGGGCGTCCCCCCAGGACGTCAGCGGGATCCGCTGCAGCCGCCGCCGCCCGTCTCTCCCCCTCCTTCCCTTTCCCCTCCCTCCGCTCGCCCCTCCTCGCGTCCTCTCCTGGAGTCCGGGGCAGGACGGAGCCCAGTCTCAGATCCCCGAGGGAGCCACAGGTCGGGGCCAGCGGGGAAGAGATGTGCCTGTGCGCAGATGTGGGCGTTTGTGAGAGAGACACAGAGAGACAGAGACACAGACAGAGACAGAGACACAGAGACAGAGACAGAGACAGAGACAGAGACAGAGACACAGAGACAGAGACAGAGACAGAGACAGAGACAGAGACAGAGACACAGAGACAGAGACACAGAGACAGAGACAGAGACACAGAGACAGAGACAGAGACAGAGACAGAGACAGAGATAGAGACACAGAGACACAGAGACAGAGACAGAGACACAGACAGAGACAGAGACAGAGACAGAGACAGAGACAGAGACAGGAAACAGAGACAGAGACAGGACAGAGACAGGAAACAGAGACAGAGACAGGAAACAGAGACAGAGACAGGAAACAGAGACAGAGACAGCAAGACAGGACAGAGACAAGGCGAGACCAGACAAGAAGACAGCAGAGAGAGACAAGACAGGACAGGAAACAGAGAGAAAAGAGACAAGACAGAGACGAACAGAGACAGAGAAACAAAGGAGACAAGACAGAGACACAGACAGAGACCAGAGACAGAGACGAGACAGAGACAAGACAGAGACAGAGACAAAAAAGAACAAGACAGAGACAGGACAGAGAAGGAACAGACAGAGACAGAGACAGAGAACAGACAAAAGACAGAGAACAGGACAGAGACAGAGACAGAGACAGAGACAGAAACAGACAGAGACAGAGACAGAGACAGAGACAGAGACACAAGACAGGCAGAGACAGGACAGAACAGACACAAGGACAGGACAACACGAGACAGAGAAACAGAGACCAGACACAAAGGCTAACAACACAGGCAGAGAAACGAACAAGAAGACAAACACAGAGACAGAGAACAGAGACACAGAGACAGAGACAGAACTCGGCGAATCAAGACAGAGACAGAGAGACAGAGAGAGACAGAGAGAGAACAGAGACAGAGACAGAGACAGGAAACAGAGACAGAGACAGGAAACAGAGACAGAGACAGGAAACAGAGACAGAGACAGGAAACAGAGACAGAGACAGGAAACAGAGACAGAGACAGAGACAGAGACACAGAAGAACCGAGACAAGAGACAGAGACACAAGACAAGAGACAGAGACAGAACAAGAAGACACAAGGACAAGGCAGCCAGGAGAGAAACAGAGACAGAGACACAGAGACAGGGCAGAGACACAAGAGACAAAGACAGAGACAGAAGGAGACAAGACAGACACAGGCAGGAACAGAGACAGAGACAGAGACAGAGCACCGAGACAGAGACAAGACAGAGAACAGAGACAGAGACACAGACACAGAGACAGAGACAGTCAGAGACACAGAGACAGAGAGGACAGAGACAGAGACGGAAACAGAGACAGAGACAGAGACAGAGACAGAGACAGAGATACAGAGACAGAGACAGAGACAGAGAAACAGAGACAGAGACAGAGACACAGAGACAGAGACAGAGACAGTCAGAGACACAGAGACAGAGAGACAGAGACAGAGACAGAGACAGGGAAACAGGAACAGAGACAGAGACAGAACAAGACAGAGAACAGAGACAGAGACAGAGACAAGAAACAGAGACAGAGACAGAGACACGAGAAACGAGACAGAGACACAGAGACGACACAGAGACAGAGCAGACAGAGACGAGACAGGAGTCAGAGACAGAAAGAGAGAGACGAGACACAGAACAGGAAGACAGAACACAGAGACAGAACGAGCAGAGACAGAGACAGAGACAACAGAGAAACAGAAGAGAAAGAGAACAGAGAACAACAGAGGCAGAGACAGAACAGAGACACAGAGAAACAGACAAGCAGAGACAGAGACAGAGACAGAGACACAGAGACAGGACAGAACAAACAGAGACAGAGACGAGACACAGAAGACAGGAAGACAGAGCAGAGACAGAGACGAGACAGAAAGAAACAAGAGAGATATAGGGCAGAGAAAAACGAGAAAGGGAAAGATGTAAAAGAAGAGGAAGGACAGAGACAAAGAAACAGAGACTGAAGAAGGAAAGGGAGAGATGAGGACAGAGGGCAGTGCATCGCAACGACAACTCTTGGACCCGGAGTTTCTGGGGATGAGGGACCCAGATCATAAAGTAACCGAACGAGATTAAGAACCCAGGGCCCAGCTGGCTGCGAGATTTCAAGGGCCTGACCCCTTCCTCCCTTCCTTCGGCTCTCTGCTCCATGCATTATGCGCTATGGCGCCACCTGCTGGCCACAAGTGCACTCCACCATCGCGGTGTCCCCACAAGACCTTCACAGAGGGGACTTCACTGAGTCCCCTCTGCTGGCCCAGGGCTCACTGCTGACCGTGGGTCTCAGGAAGTGCCTCGTCAGCTCTGCTGACTCTCTCCATGTCTTGTCCCGTCCTCCTCTGACCCCCTCTGCCCTTCCCTCCCTGCCGTCCTGCTTCCTCACCGGCTCCCACTGTCTCTGGGCCTCTACATTAGCGGCTCTTTGTCTTTTGGGTGGCCAGGCCCCTGGGACCGTGGTGACACCGTGGGCCCTTTCTCCTGCTGAATTCCAGGTTAAGGAAAATAAAACTCCAATTTTTCCTCCTCCAAGTTTACGGCTCCCCCTGGATTTTAGGGTAAAAATCCCCTCCGGCTAGAAGGGGTCCTGAAGAAGGTGGGATTTTAGCTGAGAGGTGAAGGAGGCGGGGGGAGAAGGGAGGGAATATTCCAGAGGGGACAAGGGCAGAATGCCTGGAGTCAGCGCCTCCCTGAAAGTGCTTTGGTGAAAGAAGCCACGGATCCCAGAGGGAGCAAGGGCCGGAACTCTGAATGCCTTTCCCCGTGCTCATGGGTCTGCCTTGATGGCAGGGACCTCACAGGTGGCGGCCAGACCCACTCCCGACCCGCCATCTTGCCAACGAGCATGTCTGGTGTCCGGGCTCATGCAGACTCTCCCTAGCAGTGGCCACAAGTGTTTTAGCGAACGATAAGTGACTCTGGGGCCTTTCCCAGCCTCACACTGGGAGGAGATTTCCTCTATCTGATACCCTCAGACATCAGTGACAGTAAAAGAAAGCCCAGGTCAGACAGGAGTGAGTGTCCGTGCTGGCCCTTTTATTCTTCTTCCCACTGGGACATGGACCACCCCTCTCCAGTCCCTTCTTCCTCATTCTAGACAAGGCAGAACAGATCCCATGGATGGCACTGACTGCCCCACTCTAAGTGAGCCCTAAGCCCCTAATGGCACCAATGGAACCGACTCTCCTGCAGCTCTTCACCCTGACTGGTCGGGGCATCATATCCCGTTTGGGATGCGGGGCTCTTCCCCAGGGCACCATTTTCTGGGTAAATCCCATCAGCTTTGGAATGACCCTAAGACTGGAAAGCCTGGGTTATGGATAGAAGGGAGCGAGAGCGATCCCTGCGGCCTCATCATCGTGTTCTTGTCGTCCTTCGTTCTCAAAGGGGACCAAAATGACATCAATGTTAGCATCACAGCGTGACCGACTGCGGCTGCTCAGAACAATAAACAGAAGGCTCTGGCACAGCTCGAACACAGATAGTCCCCATGAGCACTTGGGGGCTTCTCTAACTTTGCCCATCACCCATTTCTTCTGGGCTCCCAGAGCCCAGCCCCTTCTCTGAGGAGGGCACGCCATGCTGGGCGGCCTGTGCCAGTGGCTCCCACGTCATACAATCAATTCCAGAGTTCTTGGGAGACACTTTGAGAGTCCTTGTATCACTTTTTCTCCTGGTGAGCGCTTGCCTGGTGTGACTTTTCCATAAAAAAGTCTTTTTGGCAAGTGTATGTTTGCCATTAGAATGACATGGCCAACCCATCGGAATTTCACTCTACAGAAGAGTTGGAATGCTCGCAGTTTAGTTCAAGAAAGAACTTCTGTGTCTGGTACCTTAACCTCCCAGGGGACCTTCAGAATCTTCCTAAGACAACTCAATGGAAGCCATTTCGTTTCTGGCACTGCGCTGGTATTTTCATCATTACCATTTTTTTCAATTACATGTAAAGAGTTTTCAACGTTCATTTTTGTAAAATTATGAGTTCCTCATTTTCCCTCCCTCCCTAATTTCCCCTCTCCTCAAGACAGCAAACTTCTTCAGCCACTTCCCAACTGATGGGCATCCGATTCAATCTCCGGTTCCATGCTCCTACAAAAAGGGCTCCTACAAAATTTTGGCAATGTGGGTTCTTGTCTCTCTTTTCTGATCTTTTTTTGGGATTCAGACCCAGTAGTAACACTACTGGATCCCAGGTATTCAGTTTTGTAGCCTTTGGGCACAGTTCCAAATCATCGCCACCATTTTAAAAGGAGGAAAATGAAGCTTCTGGAATGACTTGCTAATGGTCAGATAAGTAATGGAACCAAGGAAAGATGTAGCTAGGAATTCTGGGGCCCGCAACAAATTCACTTGGGGGTGGGAGGATGGAGGAGGAGAGTCCATCTGGGATTTGGGAAGGCACTGGGCCTCGACCTTAACGGGGACAGGCTGAAATCACCTCTGATCCTGGGAATCTCCATAAAGTCATAACAGATCCCTGAGTCAGGCAGCAACCCAAGACCCCCATGGTTGGGCATAGTGACGTTATGGGGGGAACTCACCTCTCCCATGTTTACATGGTAAAATTAACCATTCCCAATTCCTGGAACCGATCCTTTGCCCCCTTTACACAGAAAGAGGCAGCAGGTGTGCATTTGGATGTGGGGGAAGGCAGAGTGTGTAATAAGATCCCATGGGTGGCCACCGTGGGAATATGTGTTATCCAACAGAGGACAGAGAGCTGGGGGGAGGGTGGGTTAAAGACCACTCTGGAAAGGAGGCGTATTACCATCCTAGACATCGGTGTCTTGGAACACAACTTCAGGTAGGGTTCTGGAGCTGGGATGAGAACCCGGGCGCTCCTTCTTGGAGGCAGTCCCCATGGTGGTCAGGACTGCTGGGGAGACCTCGGGCCTCCTTTGGACCCTAACGGTGACAGCCCGCCACTGCTGGTACAGAAGTTCTCATTTGCCTGCCTATGTCAAAAATCGAAAATGCTAAAAGTTGCCAAATTCTGACGTCTGACAGTCGTGCCTTTTAGGGCTGGGCAAGAGAGATGGAGGGAAACAAACACCTGGGCAGCAGGTGAGCCCGTTTACTTGTCATCGGGATTGGAAGATTAGGTCCAAGAGCCACGTCAAGGAAAGTTTTCTCTACTATTGACAGATTTCTAAGTGAAATTTCTAGGATGCAGAAGCACCACATCGGGTTCTTCCATAACCTCGTTGAAAACAGAACAAACTCAGGAACGCCCATCAAATATGGTGCAATTTGGACCCGTCACAGGCTGAGCAGACTTCTACTGAGACATAACCGCCAGAAAGATACACACAAGCAAGATCAGCTTTATTAAAAAAAAAAAAAACCAGCGCCTGAGGAGGAAGCCTTTGGAAAATGATGTGACTCTAAAGGCAGAAGGAGAAAGTGGTTCTGAACCTGGAGCTATAAAGGTGAGCAATTTCCAGAAGGGAGGGCTGGAATGGTGTGGTTCGTGCTTTGAGCGCCACCTGGTGGCTCCAAACCAAACAGCAGGCCATAGCTGTTGCTCCTCCCAGGTTACCCAATCACCGTGTGAGCCAATGAGACACGTTGGGGTCGAAGCTGCTTGTGTGTAACGTTACTCTGGGAGGCACCACGTGCGCCTGCCCCTGCATCTCTGTCTCTGAGTCTGTGTACCTGTGTCTGCTTCTCTCTCTCATCCTTCCCTCCTTCCATCCCTCCATCTGTCTTGTCTTGTCTGGCTCCTTGTTTCTCTCGTCCCTCCTTCCTTCCCTCTCTGTCTTGTCTGGCTACCTGTTTCTCATCCCTCCCTCCTTCCCTCCATCTCTCTTGTCTGTCTCCTTGTTTCTCTTGTCCCTCCTTCCTTCCCTCTCTCTCTCTGTCTTGTCTGGCTGCCTGTTGCTTTCTTGTCTGGATGTTTCTCTCTCTCTCTCATCTTTTCCTCCTTCCCTCCCTCCATCTCTCGTCTGGCTACCTGTTTCTCTCTCTCCTTATTTGGAGATAACTTATCTCCATATGTGGAATAACATGTAACGATAGCAGAGTCACTGAATAGATGAAGTATATAATGTGTTCCTCCCCATGCTGCAGACATACCTTGAAGGGACTATAACTTTTTGAGCTCAGGAGAGTAGACGAATTGCTATCCTGAGCTGGAACCTTATTTTTAAAAAGAAAAAACAAACTGAGAGGAGTCTTAGCTAACAGTTACGCAGTGGTTTGCTGGTAGTTGATGTCCCTCTTTCTCAAAGAGGACTAAAGTGATATCATGTTAGAGTCAAGTTCCACTGCGGCTAATCGGACAACATAAGCTCAGAATGCTCTGCCACAGCTCACACACAAAGAGTCCCCATGAGCACTTGGGGGCTTCTCTAACTTGCTCATTGCCCATTTCTTCTGGACTAATTTGATCCTGCTTTGCTCCTCAAGCACAGCCTGTTCTCTGAGGAGGGCACGCCATGTTGGGCAGCCTGTACCAGTGTCTCCCATCTCATACACTCAATTCCAAAGTTCTTAAATGAGACCTTGAGAGTGTCCCTGGATCACTTTTTCTGACCATCTTATTGGCTCTTGCCCTGTGTGAGTTCCTCATAAAATAGTCTTTCGGGCAAGCATAGGTCTGCCATTAGAACAACATGCCCCCACCAGAGTTGTGCTCTCTGCAGGAGTTGGAATGCTGGGCAGATCGGCTGGAGAAAGGACCTCAGTGTTTGGTACCTTGTCCTGCCAAGTGATCTTCAGAATCTCCCTAAGACGATTCAATGGAAGCGGCTCAGTTCCCTGGCCTGGCACTGGTACTGTCCAGGTTTCTCGGGTACAAGGAGGCTCTGTAGCCCTTTGTGTGTCACCTGCATTATCAACGTACCATTTGCCGTAGCCAGTGGTTCCACAATATGGATGACATGCGGGCTGAGGGAGGGCCTGTGTTTTGCACAAGAGCAGCTTTGAGCCACGCTTTGCTGCATCTTGGCTTCAGAGGCTGCACTGAGTGCAATCACCTGCAAACAAAAGGTCAGGCACCAATCCTGTGTCCCAAAGGGACTTCCGGCTCTCCCGAAGGTGACACGCTTTCCTTGAGCCCGAGGGCCTTGGGGGGGGGGCCGCCCTTTACCCCAGAAACGCACTCCCTGCTCACTTCCACTTCTGGGAGTTCTCCATTCATGGGGGAAATCTTCATTGTCCCCACTCCAGCCCCGCCCCAGAGACAGAAAAACTTCGTATTTCCCTTGTTGAGTCCTCTGCAGGAGAGTCTGGTCTCTTTGGACCCTCGGGCAGTCATCAGCTATTGGAAGGCAGCCAGGGTCTCGGCCCATGCCCTCAGTCCTGCCACTAGCCAGGTCTCCTGATGATAGAGTAATCATGGAACCTTTTGGGCCTCTAGGTTTGGTCTAACTCTCGGGGACCCCATGTGGGTTGGCCATTTGACAGATGAGGAAACAGGCACCCAGGGAGAAGTCACATGCACAGGTCACCCAGCTGTCGGTGTCTGAATTGGTCAGACCTCATCACCGTGGGTCTTCCTGAACCAACCCCAGGGCTTTATCCACGGTGCCACAGAACGGCTTCGTAGTCAGTAGGACCCAAGTTCCCATCAGGCACTGTGAGTCTGGGCAGGTTTTCTGTACCCCGGGCCCTGGTAGCAATAGCTTCCTCATTGGCATTTCATTTCCCTGTACTAATATCGTCCAAAAAGCATTTTTTGATATTGCCTTATTTGTTTACATGTCATGCTGAATGTAGGCTCTGTCTCCATCTTTGTGCCCCACAGTGACTACCACAGCACTTGGTACACAATGACACTTAATAAATGCTCACTGAATGTAGAGTGAACAAAGGAAAACCTAAGAAAAACCAGCAGCGACCATATTTGTGATTGAATGCGCTATTGTGTCCCCATTTCCTTCATAAGAGTGGTAGGTTTCATTGTCCATTCTCTAGGATCGTGACTAGTTATTATTCAGTTTTTATCTTCTGGTGCTTTTGAGCAACTGCAGTAAATACATGTTGTTCATGTGGTTCTGCTTGTTACGCATCAGTTCACGTCAATCTCTTCATGTTTCTCAGAATTCCTCATATTCCTCATTTCTGACTATACAAGAGCATTCCACTATATTTATACACTGCAGTATAATCAACCACTCCTTGACTTTGCTTCCTTCTCCAGGCATCGCTTGAGACTTCTCAGAAGTTTTCATATCTCTTATGACAACTCTACATGCTGCAATCTCTTCAGCCATTCTATAATGGTTAGGCAAATATCCTGTTTCCAGTTTATCAAGAGATTTTCTTGCCATCAAGCATTTTCTGCTGGATATGATAACAGTAGCACAATTTCTGGGTCAGAATATAACCAATTTAGCTTGTTTGTTTTGGGTACAACTTCCATTTATTTTCTAGAATGAACAAACAGGTGTACTGGTAGCAATTCAACATATCAGTCCCTCCATTAGTATAAATCTCTCATCTAAAATCCCAAATAGTGCTGGGCGTCTAGCAGTAACATTCTTACATTTCTCTGATTATTAGTAATTGAACATTTTTATCACTTGGATACTGCTAGTTTGTACTTTAAAAAATTGTCTATATCCTTTGATCAGCCATATTTTGTGGAATGGCCCTCATTTTAAAAAAATCAATCCCTTATAAATTTTGGATTGTCAGACCTCCATTCTAGCTGCATTAATTTGTGCAAAATTTTTATAATTTTATATAACCAAAGAATCTTTAACCTCTTCTACCTGGTTATGAATTTTCACCAGATCGCTGTGAACGATATAATCTTGGATTCTTCCCATTTTTATATTTAGATCACATTTATTTTTTGGAAGGTAATCCTAGTCTCTTCCCAACTCAAGATATTACTAGGTCTCCTTATACTTAAAAAAATTTGACTTGCCACCAATTTTAGTTAACTTGACATGATTCTCTATCACCCTTTGGTTTAAAAACTGCCCTTTCTCTTTATCCCAAGCGTCTTCTCTACTTATTTTACTAGGCTTCTAGCACCATAATCCTATTTTCCCTTGCCTGGTTCAGATAAGGATGAGTTTCATAAATTTCTCCATCCCTCGCCCATTACCCAGAGGATCCTGGTTATAAGAAAAACCAAGTTTCATTTACTCTTCTAAATTATTTTTCTTGGACATTCTGGTCCAGAGCTTTCCTTCTATGATCTTTAAATAAAATGGAAGCCTTAAGTTTCCTTTTTACAATGTAAGTTCTAAATTTTGTCCTACAAGTACCAATCAGTTCTAAAACTACCTAAGCCTTTGAGTTAATCTAAACTTATTTATCTTCCCCTTGGACCACTCTTCTGTATTTCTAATTCTTGTTTTATCATAATGCTTGAAAGATCTCAATTCTGTTAAAAATCCATTCCCTCCCACTTCCAATATAGAATCACAATCAACTTGGCAGGACATGATGAGTGCAAGCTCCATTCCTTTACTTTCGGGGAGATTCCATTTGAATGATTTCCTCCTTTTCATGTTGTCGAGTAGGTCTGCATGATTCTGATCAGAATTCCTTGGGTTTTGATCTTCCTGGTCACTGCAATGTTTCTTTTCATTTAGCTCTCTGGGGCTTGGCAATCGCGTGCCTGGGTGACAAACTCGGAACGGGCCCAGAGTTTGTGCCCTCTGAATTCATGGGTTCCAAAGCTGTTTGACAGCTCCAATCTAGTTCAACTTGTGTTTCATTAGACAGTCATACCCATCACAAAGTAGACATTATTTATACACTCTGCAGTGCTAGCTACATCCACATGTGGCACCGGAACGGAGATTTTCCATGGCGGGCCACTCGTGCTATCAATGGATTCCCCCATCCAGCCTTCCTACCCTAAGGAACGAAGTCACCAAAATGTCTAATTTTGAACATTAACTGTTTCTTAAGTGCTAAGACTCCCAAATCTCTCTCCTTTCCTCTACTGAGACTAATATACTGGTCCCCAAACCTAATGAAATTATTTATGGAGAATTATGAAAGAAGATGTAGCCTGTCAGCACATGCTGTAAAGTCATCAAAAAGGTAGCTGAACGAAATTCAGGAAGGGAATAATCATTATTAGGGAAGGGGGACTGAACTCATTTGCGTTTCCAGGAACAAGAGCAACAGAACCATATCAGACTAGGTCCATCACCCCTTTAAGTCTAAGTCCAAGAAGCAGCCTTCAGTTCACTGGGAAGTTCAGACGCAAATTTCTCCTATTGCACAAGATTCAGAACATGTCTTTCTACGGGCCAGAGATCCCATCCTGCCTTGAAAAGACCAGGACCAAGGCAAAACGCTGAATGTGAATGTTTGCGAACCTGGCCTAAAGTTTGCTTTAGAACAGCAGAAGAGTTTTCAGGGCTGGGAGGGTTTGGTGGGACGGAGACCATTGGCTGAATGTGGTAATTCTGGAGCACGTTTTCTCACTGAGACGTGAGCGTACAAACCGCCACGGCCCTCACTCGTCAATGGCGGACGCCAAACCCCACAAATCCCACATCCCAAAGCGCCAGAAGTAGAACTAGTCCTGCTCTATGCTTGAGTACGTTAAATTGGCATTTTTATTTTTTTTCTAAAGTGTGCTTTTTTTCCTCCATTTGAGCTGTTGTTTCAGCATCAGGCCAGAATCCCCACCTCCCACTTTTGAAAAAACAAAACCCTCCAAGTAGGTGTGAATCACCCGCTGTTGCTTTGTAACAAATGTCAACAAAGGAAAAAAAAAAAGTTGAAATGTCTTCAGAGTCAAAACCTGTACAAAAAAAATTAAAATACAACCTGAAACAGTTCAAGTTCAGAATGCTAGTCAAGTCCATTCCCTGCCAGAACGCCGCCACCAAAGGGCTCTGGGCCAACTGCCGAGTGGGGAGAAGCAGGAGGGCCGGGGCACAGCAGCAGATGCTCCCGATGGGCGCCCCCAGCCCCGCTCCCCCCAAGGACAGAGTCCCTGGGAATCGGAAGCTTGGCCCGGGGAGTGGGCAGCAGCGGCCCTACGCTAGCCAAAGGAGGTCTGAGAGTTGGCGGCGGCAGGTGCCAGCGGGTGGGATGTCACCTGAGGCAGCCTCTGCCACCAGCACCACACTGGGCAGACGCACAGCACCGTTCTGGGGGCTCGGGGCCCTCCCCAGGCTCAGCCAGTTCTTTCCAGCTGGAGAGGAACATGAACTAGGCTTAGGAGGCAAGAAACCCGTGGGTTTGGTAAACACAGCCCAGAGCACATCCCCCCACCGCCTGAATCAGGGCTGCCAGCCAGGAGGAGGCAGCAGGACCCGGCATGCTGACGCTGGCTGGAGAGGTCCCGGGCAGAGGACGCGTGTCTGTGGGAAGGAAGGACGGGTGGTCTCCCCGGAAGGGCCCCCTTCCGCGGGCCCTTGTCTTGGGAGGAGGAGCACGGGGGCCAAAGTTTCCTCTGACCCACCACCAGTCTGGCAGAATGTCAGCAGTGGAGAGAAAAGAATACAGGCTAGGAGGCAGGAGAGTCCTTTGTAGGTGGAGAGTGGGAGGAGTGGGGGAGCGGGGCAGTGTCTGATGCTAGTCGGTGGCATCCTGGAGCCCCCGAGTCTCGGGGGGACGAGTGGAAGTGAGAGTGAGTGAGCTAGAACCGTACCAGGTGGGAGAGGGGAGTCAGAGGAGGGAAACGTGGGCTCCTGGTGGGCAGCTCCAGAACCCACTGAGACAAAAAGGAGGAGTGTGGCCCCTGCTCCACCCCCTTCCTGCCCAGTGAGCGCTGGCTGCCCCGGCCTGCCCTAGTGGCGGCTGGAGACCAGACCTTTCACTTTGGACATCTTCTTGGTGGGCTGCCGCTGCTCGGCATGCGGGGGGCATTCCCGCTCTGCCAGCTGCTGCTCGATCTCCTGGGCTGAGGAAGACGCTGTCGCCTTGAGGGTCTTCTTGATGTTCGTAACCTGGGGGAGACATGAGATGACCGTGCTCTGTGAGGGTCTGGCCTTGTTAAGATCCAGAGACCCCCCCCATCCCGAGCCCTGCCTGGGCAGCCAGTGGCAAGTCCTGGAAGACGCTGGGAACCAAGTCAGGGAACCAAAAGACGGGTCCGGCTCCTTCCTAGCCGACAAGGCGGCAGGAGGGAAGGGGAAGCCCAGGGGCCAGATGACAAGGGTGGCTCACATGTGGGCCGCTGGACACTCGGGAGACCACCTCAAGGAGCATCTGAGGGGCGCAGCCCCCGGTGAGCGGCCCCGTGACAACCCCCAGGGGCACTGCCCCTGCCACCCGGGCCATTACGGCGGCTCCCTTCCTCCATTAGCCCTGGGCGAGGCAGCTGCCTCTGAGCTGCTGAGAGGCCACTCAAGTTGTGGACAAGCTGGAGAATGCTCCTAGGCTGTGTGTTCTCAATACTAAGGATGTCCAGGAGTCTGACAAATGCTGGCTAAATGGAGCTGCCTCCTTGGCATGGGCAGCAGCCCACTGGGCCTTCCTCCGAACAGGGGCCCAAGGACTCCCAGAGCCGACTCCTGGACGAGAGCCGAGAGCAGGCCCTTTGTTTGGGCCCTTTCCTCCAGCCAGGGGCCTGCCTGGGATGCTTGCCCTGTTTCGGCCCTCCAGGACTCAGCCAGGCTGACAGAGCCACGGCGCTCTCCCAGAGATCCCTTTCTGAAAGCCTCAGAGGTGAATCTCACCAAAAGCCCTTTCAGTCCCCCAGCAGTTGCCATATCCCTCTTATTGTGGGTCTCCTGATCCAGAGGAGCCACACGGGCCTCCCCCCCCCCCCACTAGCTCTGACCCAGAAGCAAATTCTTCCGTGATTCTATCATTTGGTTCTGGATGATCAACTCGGCCACTCAAAGGATCCCAGCAGGTCAGTGGGCCCAACTCCGGCTCACCCACCGCAAAGCTGCTGAAACTATGGGCTGTGCCCCACAGGGGGTCGTGGAACGATATGGGGGTCACAAAACTGGGATGTATGATCGGTGAACATCGGATCTGTACACCCATGTATCAGGCCAAAGGGGATTGCAAGTGGGGAAGCTGAAGAGGCCCTGAGGCAGGACAAGCCAGCCCTAAACGCAGATTCCCCACAGGCCTCCCAATGCCTCAGGACGGGCGCCCCCAGAGCCTTATTCCATGCACCCAACTCTGCATCTCTGAAGCTTTCCTCTACCCCTCCTGGTCCTGCTGGACACGTAGACCAGGGGAGTCACTCCCCCCACAACATCCCATGGCACGGTTTCCAGGCCTTTCCCTATCCCCAACATGGGCCCCCAGAGCTGAGCCCCAGGGGGGCAGGGCTCGGCCCGGACCCATCACTTCCTTCAGCCTGGGGCAGTGGGCAGCCCCACGCAGCCCACCTGAACCTGAACCCCCGGATTAAGCCCCAATGCCGCCTCCACCTGCACTCTGGTCAAAAAAAGTCAACTGTGACGGCAGCGTCATCGATCCTCAGACTCGGCCCAACGGATCCAGACGGCTGAGAAATGTCACTGCCGCTGGGGAAGCCCATGTCTGGGCCAGTTTTCTCCTGATAAAAAGTGGAAGCAATCTCTCTTCTCCACATGTCACATACACCCTGGGGCTTGGCGAGACTCGAGGACAGGAGGGGGCCCGGAAGGTTTCAAGAGCTGCCATGTGGAAGGCAGAAGGCACAGGAGAGAGGGGGAGATTTGGAGCCAGAGGCTAAGGATTCAAATCCTGCGCTGCCCCCTCCCCCCTCTTCAGTTCTTTATTCTCCTAAAGCCCCACTTCTCTCAGGTCATCCCACTGCACCTGAAGGTCCCGAGACCAGGGACCTGCCCCAGAGGAGAGCCCTGAACCCCCACTTAGCTTTTGAGTTTTGGATGGAACAGCCTAGAATCAGACCCCCACAGATCTTTCCAATTCTGCCTCTCCTTTCCCTGCTAAAGCCCCTCCACTCCAGACAGCCAACTCTGCTAGACACTGTGTGCTTGTGGACACCACTCCCCCCCGAATCGCCTGGGCTGCTTTCCCCCTCCCCGCCGCCAGAGCACTGTGGTACAGCCCCCCAAGTACTTGCTCATTAGGGCCCCGAGGCCAGGGAGCAGGTGGACCTTTCTGCTCCCCCCCGAGCTCCAAATGGGCTCAGCCACCGCAATGGCCTCCCTCACGTCGTCCTGGGAGCCAAAAGCCAGGGGGCGGAATAAGAATCAAACCTGCCTAGTTTGCAGTATCTCTGTATGGGGCTGGGCAGGGGAGCCCGACCAGGAAAATCTCCAAGATTTCCCAAGCGCCCTGGGCCGGGTCCTTGGGCTTCTGAGCCGCCTTCCACCTCCCCTCTCCCTCCTCCTGCCCCAGGCACAAAGTGGGGTATCCTCAAGGGCCAAGGTCTCTGAAAGAGGAAAGTCCGCTATTTACCCCCTCCCCAAAGAACAGGGAACTCCCCAGAAACACCTGCTGCGACCGCTGGTCTAAGCGGTTTAAAGCGGCTCAAAGTGGTTCACGCAGCCCTGGTGACAGACTTGGGCGGGGACAAAGTTTATCTTCACACAAGCTGGTTAAAAAAAAGGTGTAAAGTAAATGACAGTAACTGTCAACGAGATCAGGAAGCTGTGAGGATGCTCGAGCTTTTCACATGGCAGGTGCTGCTGCTACGTGGCTGCTACTCCACTGGGCACATCTGGGCCCCCTGCAGCTCCCTCCACGGGAAGCTCCTCACCTCTGCACCCACAGTCCCTGGTCCCCACCTCTACAATGAGGTGACTCCGAAAGGTCTGGTCTCTCCAGAATGGGATCCCAACGTCAGAGGCCTTGGCCCACCTTGGTGCCTTTGAGCTAACACCCACCACAAAGGCCTGCTGGCCCCTGGGTCCCCCATCTCAAGGCCTTCTGACCCTCTAGTCCCCCTACCTCAAGGCCTGCTGGCCCCCGGATGCCCCACTTCAAGGCCTGCTGGTCCCCTAGTCTCACCTCAAGGCCTGCAGGCTCCCAGATCCCCTACCTCAAGGCCTGCTGGTCCCCTAGTCTCACCTCAAGGCCTGCAGGCCCCCAGATCCCCCACCTCAAGGCTGCTGGCCCTCAGATTCCCTACCTCAAGGCCTGCTGGCCCCCGAGTCCCCCACCTCAAGGCCTGCTGGCCCCTTAGTTCCCCTACCTCAAGGCCTGCTGGCCCCAGAGTCCCCCACCTCAAGGCCCGCTAGCCCCTTAGTTCCCCTACCTCAAGGCCTACTGGCTCTGGGTCCCCCACTTTGAGGGCTGCTGCTGCCAGACCACATGCAGGGCTCACATCTCCCTCCCTGACCTTTCCCCTTGCTTGTCCAAGTCTTTTCCTTACATGAGTCTGAATTTCTGCATTCTTGGGAACGAATAGCATGAGCATCTTCACTGGGGTCTGGCAGGGGCCGTCGCTGAGACTTGTGCCCTCCAGGGACATCCCCCAATGCCCCTCCCCCAGGGACCCAGTGAGAAGTAGAGCCGGACTCCAGAAGCAGAGCTCCTCCCCGGAGGCCCCCAGCCCCAGCCCGCCTACCTCGGCCTCCACCTGCTGCTGAGTCCGGCTGAAGTTCTCCTTATACTGGTTGGCTCTCAGCACCTGCTGCTCGATGCCTAAAAGCACGGCTTCACAGCCATCACACCTGCAGAGGGAACGGCGGCCTGGTCAGCTGGAGGCCCGAGGGGCTGGGGGAGATGGGAGTGGAGCCCTCCGGAGAATCATGGGGGGGACCCTCCCCCCCCCCACCAAGGCTCTTTTCTCAAGGATGATCTCAGTGTAAGAGGCTTAAAATGGGCTCAAAGAATAATTCCCCATCAGACCCCGAGGGCGCAGCGAGCCCATTTCATTTCTCCCTGAGCAGCAGTAGAGGCTCCTCCCAGTCCAAGCAGGCTCTGGCCTCTGGGCAATGGCATCTTGGGCCACTTTCCCCTTTCCAAATCAGTGCTGAGCAGTAATCTGGCCAGACCCCCACGGGGTGGGGGGGGGGGGGGGGGCGGCACCTTGTCGGCGTTAAATGCTTTAATTGCTGAGCCGCCCATCACACCCATGGACGCTCCAAATAGGTCTCTGGGGTCATGTGTGTGATGCACATGGGAAAACAAAAGCTCCACGTACATCTGTGTGCATCCAGGGGACCCCCGCACCCACACGTCACTTATAGATTTCCTGACAGCTGCCTTTTTATGGCCGGAGCTGGCTGGTACCCCTCAAATTCAGATTTAAGCAGGCTCCAAAAGAGCGGGCAGTTCACTCCCTGTGCCCGAGGGCGGCCACCCTGGGTCTATGTGGGGGCATCCTGGCTCAGCAACCAGACACCCGAGCACCCGAGCCTTTGTCTCCCTGCCCCGGAGAGCCCGGTTTCAAGCTCATCAACCAGGGCCAATCAGGGTCTATCAAATCCCCATTTTCCCACTGAAATGTCCCTGGGCCCACACCCAGCGGCCCTAGAACTGGCCCCACCATTTCCAGGGCCATAAAGCAAGGCAGAGGTCCGAGGGGGTCCACAGGCCCAGCCCGCCCCAGCTGTCTATCCCGAGGCACCAGAGGCTAAGGGCCTTGGGCTAGAGCACACTGAGCTCCTCAGCACTCAGGCCCAGGGCCAAAGCGGATGGGCCAGGAGCCCCAAATCCCCAGAGGCCGGAGGACCAGGGGCCAAGGTGGAGAGACCCCAACCCTGTCAGTGGCTGCAGCCGTCTGGAGGTCTGCGCCCGCCCCAGGCACCCCCCTGTCTCACCACTCCTGCAAGGTCTTGACGAGGGTGTTGATGTCCTTCTTCTGAATGTCTCGGCCGATGCAGAAATCCACCTCGAGAAGCTGGTTGCGCTGGTCCAGCTTGCCCTGGATGATGTCTGTGTAAACGGCCTCAATGATGAGATCTTCCAGCTCCCGAAGGTTCCGCATCTCGAGGTCCTTCAGCAGCACCGAGTAGGGGATACACTGCCAACAAAGCCGCCGGTCAGGGCTGGAGCATCAGCCCCAGGGGCTTCCTGGCCACGTGGCCTTGGGCAGCCACCTCACCCCGCTTGCCCCAGTTTTCTCATTTGGACGATGAGCAGGAGGTCACAGCAAAACCTCTCCACCGTCTCTGCCAAGAAAACCCACCAAGGGCCAAAGCCCACTGAAAAACAACTAACGGCACAGGGGAGAGACAGGGGTGGGGGAGAGACAGGGGTGAGGCAGAGACAGGGGTGGGGCAGAGACAGGGGTGGGGCAGAGACAGGGGTGGGGCAGACATAGGTAGAGCAGACACAGGTGTGGAGCAGAGAGATGGGGCAGAGACAGGGGTGGGAGAGACAGGGGTGGGGCAGACACAGGTGTGGGGCAGAGACAGGTGAGGCAGAGACAGGTGGGGCAGAGACACAGGTGTGGGACAATAGAGGCATCGGGGAGGCTGAGTGGCTCTGCTGAAAGCTCAGGAGAGGAGAGGAAAGGCTAACAGTCAGCTACTCTGGGAGCACAGGGGCTGGGACAGGTCGCTCTGCCGGCAAGAGGCAGAAAAGGGAGGGATGGAGGGAGAGGGAGAAAGGGGATGAAGGAAGGAAGGAGGGAAGCAGGGAGGGAAGAAAGAGAGAGGGAGGGAGGGAGGGAAGGAGGGACTCGTGCAGAGCAACTGCAACAGGAAGCGCACCCCTCAACACTGGGTCTGGCCTGAATGGGCCCAGGGGCTGCCCTGGCTGCAGCGGTCAGCGAGCCAGCTCAGAGCTTCTCGCAGGTGACCCTGACCACTCTCTTCATTTCTCAGAGAGCGCACCCGCCCGTACCTTCATCCTTGCTGCCAGGCTCACGATGGTCAGGTGCTTCAGCTTGTTCTTCTGGGCGGGGGTGAGCTCCGGCAGGCTGTCCTTGTTGGCTGCTCGGCCCCCCCAGTCCCGAAACAAGAGAAAGCACAAAAGTGAGACGACCCTTTGGGGGACAGGTCCCCCAGGCCCCCAACCAAAGTTTCAACAAAACCACTCCAAGGATTCTGTGTCTGTACACGGGATCCATTCTGGCTATTTTTAATTTCTTCTTAAAAACACCGTTAATGACAAACCTAACCAACCAGTAAGAATCCAAACAAGATCTACACTAAGACTTTTGCAGCAAGAGGAGGATGTACTACACTGGGGATGGAGCCAGAAAGGCCTGGCTCACGGCCCACGGCTGACCCCCCGGCTGTGGGCCCCTCGGCGGGTCATGGGCCCCTTGGTGCCTATGGCCAAGCTCTCAGACTGAAGTCAGTGATGGACGAGTTGCCGACCTGCTCTGACAAAGGGCGCTCCCCGTGCTACAAAGGGAGGCCGGCACCCCCCGTGCCCCCCCCCCCCCCCAATTGCACACAAACAGCCCCTTCTAACACAAATAAGGGCAACAACCACCCGCTGGCCACTCTCCTGCCCTCAGCCCCTCGCCTGCCCCGACCCTCCTGTGACAGGGAGAGACCAGCTGGACCTCCTGGGGCCCGCAGGCTGTTTCCAGGGGGCTCATGGAGGGCTTCATGCCCTGTCTTTGGGCCTCTCGGGCACCGCCTCGGCCCTGGCTCTGCTCTGCAATCAGCAATGCCACAAATTTCCCCTCGCTCCGAGTTTCAGAAACTCCACACTGTGCACACAGGGTCTCCTCTGAGCGCGACCTCCTCTCTGGGTCTCCCTAGTGCCCCCCACGGGGCCAGTCACAGAACGGGTGCTCCATAAATGCCTGGTGACTGGTACTCACCATGTCTCTCTGGGAGAGGAAATGAGAACACCCCATCCCCCTACTGGGAAGCTGAGGCGGGTGCGGGTGGGTGGCCGAGAAGCCCCTCCCCCCTCTGGGACCCCCACCCCCCTCAGGGCCTGCTCTGTGGGACTCACCTAGATAGTCCGGGTACGTTCCGTAGGCAAACAGGCTCAGCAGCTGAAAATAAGCAGCATTAGCACCTTCTGCGAGCTGCGGAAGAAGAGAGTGCGTGGAAGAGCAAAGCTGCGGCCGGTGGCCTCCCAGCAGGCCTGCGGGCTTCCGACTTCAGCGGGCAGTTTGTGGGGGAGGAAGCCCCTGTTTAAGTAGCCTGGACCCCCTGCCGTCGGCCCACAGGGCTCCCCACAGGAGGAGAGCACAGCTTTCCCCAAGCCGTTAGCTCGCTGGGCTGCTCAGGACCCTTTCCTAGGACCTCTTCCCTTGGGGCTCTGTGGCAGCGAAGCTTCAGTGCCCTGGGCCCCGCTTGTCCCTCCCTGCCCCCAGAGGGGGCCATGGGCACCTGGCATCACATGCCAAGGGGGCGGTCCCAGCTCCAGGACCATAGAGGCTCCCAGCTGAGGGATGTGTGGGACGCGTGTCCCCCTCCCCGAGCCACGAGGACGGCTTCTCCGCAGGGCGCCCCACTCGGAAGGTGGCCCAGCCTTTTGTGGGAGACAGCGGGCCCAACATCATGCCCTGGCCAGCAGGGGGCCCTTCATTTCCCCAGTTCTATCCTGAGACTCACAGGCTGCCAGGAAAACCCTACGTTTTGCCCTCTTTCCGAAATTCTGAGTGTCCCACTTGAAACCACAGTGGAGGGAGGGGCCTGGCTGGCAGGCCCGGGGCCAGAGGCCTTGGAACCTAAGGATGCTCCCCGAGGGCCGGAGCATCCCCCAGAGGTAGGGTCTATTCCTGCTCCTTCCCGCCGCTCCCCTCTGCGGGGCCAAACCGCCCCACCCAAGCACCATCGCCGGCAGTGACTCCTCCTAAACCCACCAGGAGCCAGGGGAAGAGCCAGGCGGGGCTGGAAGACCCCTAACAACGTCCTAGCTTGGCCACAACCACTTCCTGAGGGGGAGGGGGCGCTGGATTGGATGAGGCAGCAGATGTGAAACTATCCTGGAGTTACACGGCCCCTGGTGGGCCTGGACACTGCTAGAGCTGGGGGGCAGGGACAAGCCCCAGGCCCTGAGCAGGACTGCTGGTGCGGGGTGGGGCAGACCCCCGGCACGGGGAACAGGCACCTGACTGGGGCTCCCTGAGCAGGAAGAGCTGAATGCGCCTCCAGAGCACTTCTCCCTTCCCCATGGGTCAGCTCCTGCTGGGGGATGCGTGGGAATGCGTCCTGCGGGGGGCACAGGCATGAGCTGTGGTGAGGGCGCAGGGAGGGCTGGGCCAGGGGTCTGGGCCGGGGGCACGGCAGCCTCACACTTTCAGAGCCCGCCCCAACAGCCTCAGCTGCTTTGCAGAAGGACCAAAACCCCAGGACCCAGAGGCCACGGGGCCCCAGACCTTCACGAACTGGCCCACCCTCACCATTTGCCAGTTGTTTTTCTGCCCTGTGCTGATTTTCCTGACCAAAAGGGCCTGACAAGGGTTTCCCCAAAGTTGGGTTTGAGGGGCTGTTCCCCCAGACCTCCCCCGGGTCCCCTGGGGGAGTGTTGGCCCCGGGGGCCACAGGAGGGGGGGGGTTTCCGGGCCACTCCGCCGGGAAGCCCACACCTTTAGACCCGGGGCCTCCCAACCTGGCTGTGAGACAAAGGGCGGAAGGGGCCCGGTTAGTAAAGCCCAATTACATTTTGCCGGTTTTCTACACCTGGAAATTGGGGCAGAGGGCGAGGGGGCCCCCTGCCCAGCACAGGGGCCGGCTAAGCATTCGCCCGGGTGGCCCCCGGGGGGGCGTGGGGGCCACTGGGGAATTTGGGTGTTTTTTAAAAACCCCGGAAGTTGGAAGGGTTTTTGGGAATTTGGGCCCGGGCCGAGGGAGGGGGGGTTTTTTGGGCTTGGGTAAATGGGGGGTTAGGTGGGGGTTGGGTGGTTCTGAAGGGGGAAATGGGGGGGGGGGGGGGGTGGTTTGGGGGTGGCCCCTTTGGGCCGGGGGTGGGTAGGGGGAGGTGCCCCCGGGCAGGGTCCGGGGACGGCCCCGGGACGGGAAAGGGGTTGTGGGGGCCCGGAGGGGGGGTGTTCCCTGAGGGCCCACCGGGGGCCGGGGGGGGGGTGTTTGGGGGGGGGCCAAAAGGGGGGGAGAGGGAAGGGGAGGGGGGGGGGGGGGGGGGGGGGGGGGGGGAGGGGGGGAAGGGGGGGCGGGGGGGAAAGGGGGGGAGAAAGGGGGAAGGGGAAGGGGGGAGGGAGGAAAAGGGGGGAGGGGGAAAGGGAGGGGGGGAGGAAGGAGGGAAGGAGGGAGAGGGGGAAGAAAGGGAGGGAAGAGGGAAGGGGGAAATGAAGGGGGTAGAGGGAGGGAGGGAGGAGAAGGAGGGAAGGGAGAGAATGAGGAGGAGAGAAAAGGGGAAAAGGGGAAGGGGAAGGAGGGAAAGAAGGAGAAAGGGACGGAGTAAGGGGTGGGGAAGGGGGAAGGAGGGGAGGAAGGGGGGAGAAAGGGGAGGGGGGAAGGAGGGGGGGAGGTTTTCAGGGCCAGGTTTGCCTTCCTCCCCCTCACTCCCCAGGGGTTTGGGGAGGGCGCCGGGGGGGGCGGGGCGGGCCAACCCCCGAGAGCGCCCCCCGCCCCCTCCAGCCCCGGGCCCTCCAGCTCCCTCCCCGCGGCCCATCGCACGCATCCAGCCAAGGCCCCGCCCCTGCCGCAGCCCGTGGTCCGCTCCCGGGCCCCCGCGGTTCAGGCGGCCACCGCCAGGGGAGCCACCTCGCCTGCCGGGCCGGCTCCCCCTGAGGTCCCCTCGGAAACACCAGCCGGAGTTTCCCGGCAGGGGCACGCGCAGGGCATGGCAGACCCCGGGAGGTCCAAGAGGGTCTCCCGGGCGCCACGGTGCAGACTCCGGACCCGGCCTTCCGCGGGTGTGGCCCCGCCCCGCCCAGACAAAAGCCTTCCCCGGGATGTGGATGGAGAAGGTGTCCCGCAGGTGCTGCCCTGTGCCAGTGTCCCCGGCGCGGACCCTGCCGGCACATGTCCCCGCCCCGCAGATGTCCCTCCTCCGCCCGTGGGCTCCCTCCTCCCCCCGCAGATGTCCCTCCTCCGCCCGTGGGCTCCCTCCTCCCCTTGCAGATGTCCCTCCTCCGCCCGTGGGCTCCCTCCTCCCCCCCCAGATGTCCCTCCTCCGCCGTGGCCCCCCTCCCCCTGCCTCCCCTTGGGTCCCTCCCTCCCTTAATGCCCTCCTCCGCCCTTCCTCCCCAATTCCTCCTCCCCTGTCCCCTCCCCCGACCTCCCCCTTTCCCCCTCCGCCTTTCCTTTCCCCCTGCGTTCCCCTCCCCTGTGGCCCCCTCCTCCCTTGAGGGTTCCTCCCCCGAATTCCCTCCTCCTGGGGGCCCCCCCCGGGCCCTCCTCCGCCGGGCCCTCCCTCCCCTCAGAGCCTCCGCCCCTGGTCCCTCCTCCCCTTTGGGAGATTCCCCCCCGCCCTGGGCCCCTCCCCCCCGCAAGCCCTGGGGCCCCCCCCCCTGTCCCTCCGCCGGGGGGCTCTCCCTTAAATTTCCTTCCCGGGGGCCCCAGATTTCCTTCCCCCGGCCCCTCAGATTTCCCTGACCCAATTTTCTGCTTCCTGGATCCCACCGGGTCCCCAATGCTCCCACAGGCAGGGTCCGACCCCACCCTTCCGACTGCCCGGGACGGCCCCCGGCTTGACCCCTCGAAGGCCCCCGGAGGGGGATTCACCCCCAGCCCACCCCCGAGGACTGAGGAGGGCCCTTTCTGGGCCAGGAAGGGGCCAAACCGGAATGAGGCTGCCGCCCCGAGCCCTGGGTTTAAGCCAGAATCAGTCCAAAAGTCAGGAGTTTGCTGGGTCCCGGGCGGACCAAAAGGCCTCCCGAAGTTCGTTCTAGAAGTTTCTTGGAAAACCGCGATAAGGCCATTAGGGAAATGAGGCCCCAGAGGATTCCCCAAAAACTTAAGCAAGGGTGCAAGGGCCCCTGGGGAAACCCGGGGCCCAGGGGGAAAACCTTAAAAAATAACCAAAATTTTCCCCCCGGGGGGAAGGGTCTGGGGGAAGGGATAGGGGGAAAAAAGAAAGAAAAAAAAGGTTTTGGGGGAAGGGGGAAAGGGAAGGAAAAAAGAGTTTGGGTTTAGGGGGAGAAAGAGAAAAGGGGAAGGGAAGGGAAAGAAATGGGGGGGGGAAAAGTGGGGGGAAAAGAAGAAAAAGGGAAGGGGAGAAAGAAGGGAGGAAAGGAAAGGGGGAGAAAGGGGAAAAGAGAATAAAGGGGGGAAAAAGAGGAGAAATAGAGAGAGGAGGGGGAAAAAGCAAGGAGGAAAAAGGGGGAGGGGGGAAAAGGGGGAGGGGAAAAGAAAAGGGGAAAGGTGGAGAAAAGGAGAAAGGGGAGAAAAGCAAGGAGAAAAGAAGGGGGGAAAGAAAGGAGGGGGAAAAGGGGAATGAGAATGGAAAGGGGGAAGAGGGAAAAGAAAGGGGGGAGAAAAGGGGAGAAAGAGGGGAGGGAAAGGGAAAGGAGGGGAGAAAGGGGAATAAGAAAATGAGAAAGGGGGAAAGAAGATGGAGAAATAGAGAGAAAGGGGGGAGAAAAAGCAAGGGAGAGAAAAGAGGGGGAGGGGAAAGGAAATGGAGGGGGAGAAAGGGGAATAAGAAAATGAGAAAGGGGGAAAGAAGATGGAGAAATAGAGAGAAAGGGGGGAGAAAAAGCAAGGGAGAGAAAAGAGGGGGAGGGGAAAGGAAATGGAGGAGGGAGAGAATGAGAAAAAAAAGAAAAAGGAGGAGGAAGAGAAAAGAGAAAGAGGGAGGGAGAAGCAGAGGGATGGATAGGATGGGGAAAGATCAGAGCCTGCTTTCGATAGTACGGGAGGCCCACGCGGTTGGATGTTTACAAATGAGTCCACGCGAGTCCGCCCTCTCCGCGTTCCAACTTGGGGAGAGAAGTCAGCGGGACATCATGGGACTCGTAGTTCCCGGGCCTCTCGGCAGGGGGACTACGAGGACTCCAAGGCGCACGGCATCCTGGGACTTGTAGTTTCCACGCTCAATTCTTCGAGCCGAGCCTCGAGGTTACCTGCTGAAGAAACCGCTCTTATTGGCCCTCACCCGCAGCCGGCCCGCAGCGCGAGCGGGAAAGATTGACCCAAAAAGGCTCCCGTCTCAGGCCGGGTGGGGATGATGACGACCGAGAGACGGTCCTCCGGAGGGATGGCTCCTCCTTCGCCCGCTGAAGCCGCTCCTTTTCCTATTGGTAGGATAAGATGCCCATCTACAGAGAGGGGGCAGCCCCTGGCCGGATAGAGTCTTCCCATTGGTCAAAGGGGCGGAGGGCGGGCCGGAGGGGGGAGGGGGGCGGGGACCGCTGCCGCCTCAGTCGCTGCCGCCTCTTCAGCCGAGAATCCCGCTCCGGCCCCGGCCCCGGCCCCGGCCCTGGCCCCGGCCCCGGCTCCGGCTCCTCTCTCGCTGCCGCCTCCGCCACCGTCGTCGCTGCCGCCCCCGGCGCTGCCCGCTGCAGGTGACTAGCTCCGGGGCAGCGCCGCCCGGAGCCGCCGGCGCCGCGTCATGTCCACCGAGGACGAGCGGGCCAGGGAGATCCTGAGGGGCTTCAAGCTGTATCCGCCCGCGGGGGTCGGGGCCGGGGGCCGCGCTGGGGGGCCGTGGCTGCGCGCCGCGCCGTCCCTGCCGGGAGACGGGGCCGGAAAACGGGGCTCCCCCCGAGAGCCGGGTGTTGGGGGAGGGAGGGAGGGGGGAAACTGCCCCCGAGGCTTCCGCGGCACGAGCGAGTGCCCCCAGGCGGCCCGGGTCTGGCGAAGCGGGGCCTCCACGCTCCCCGGGAGCAGTGGGGGGGCGCCCTGGCGCCGCCCCCTCCCCCAGTCCTGGCGCCGCCGCCCCAAGTTTGTTTCCCTTTAAACGCTGCTCGGGCTCCCCGCGGGGGCTCCTGCCCCTGCCCGCCTGGGGGGGGGGGGGCCCACTCGGAGCCGCCCGGTCTCACTGTGTCTGGGTCTCCCTGGCTCGGGCTCCTGGCAGTTCTCCCCGGTGCCGGTGCCCCCCGCCCGGGTGCCGGTGCCCCCGCCCGGGTGACGGTGCCCCCCGCCCGGGTGACGGTGCCCCCCGCCCGGGTACCAGTGCCCCTGCCCGGGTGACGGTGCCCCCCGCCCGGGTGCGGGCCAAGTCCGAAAGCTGCTTTCTCCCCTGGGGGGGCAGGGCTTTGTGGGGTGGGAGGGGGCTGTGGCACTGGGGGCTGGGCTTCGGCTTCACCCCTTCCGGCCTCTGCTTTTCTCGGCATTGCCCCAAAACCAGGGCCTTGCTGCCAAGGGCCAGGAGGGTGAGGGGGACAGGGTGGCCGGGATCCCAGTCTCCCGGATGTCTCGGGCCTGGTCACCTGCCGGCTGCCAGCTTGGCACCGACCCTCCTGGGCATGCCCCGGCTGGGGGAGCCCGTAGCTTTGGTCGGAGCCGCTCTGCGGCCAGAGCCAGGGGGTCATGGGTGGTCGTGAGCAGGGCAGCTTCTGCCCTTGAGAAGGGGAGGAACAGGGAGCTGGGACCCAGAGGTGGGGCCGGTAGGGGGGCCGAACCCGTGGCCGCCTCTAGGTAAGAGCCTGACCCAAGGGGGGTCCGGTCCGGAGCAGGCAGGGCGGCAGCGGGCGCACCTTGTAGCTGTGCCTGGTCTGTGGGGCCAAACCCGGCAAGTTGCTCTAGGTAAAGATGAAATAGGTGTCGGTGTGGTTAACCCGGTGGTACCACCGCCTCAAGCCCCCCGTACGCTTTCCTGAGAGACCTGCTATGACAGCCCCTTAGGCTCGGAGCACAGTGATGTAGAGTTTCCACCCCCTTGGCTTCATGAGCCTTTCCTCTCTTGGATCTTCTCCTGCCCCCTTTATTCTTCCTTCCTAAGTTTTCTTTGCAAGATCACCATCTTTCTCCCGCTTCTGTGTGAGTCCCTCTGGGCTTGGACCTGGGTCCTTTTTTGCTTTTCTCCCCCTTGTGATTTTATCAGCTCCCATGGGTTCAATTATCATCTCTTTGCTGATGACTCCCTGATCTATAGATCTGGTTCTAATCTCTTTGCTGAATTTAAACCCAGCGTTACCAAACACGTGTTAGGATGTTCAAAATGGAACTGATTCTTAACCCATTTCCCCCCCCAAACTTTCCTAAAGTTTTGACGGGTACCAATATCCTTCTAGTCACTCAGATTTCGTCTTGTAGTTAGTCGTTTAGAAAAAAAAAGTTTATGTCTTTTGTCTTTGTTTCTTATATTATCCCAGTTTTCCCCACTATCCCTTTTTGCTTTCGAGAAAGCCATCTCACATACCAAGTAGTATTTTTTAACAGACAAAGGGAAGGGGGGTGTGGAATCAACATAAGTGATGAATGTATTTTTTTAACATGTATAATGTGTAATACTTACGGCCTTCCCACCTCCACAAAGAAATGGGTTTGGAATTTCCTCTTCTATTTCTTTATTTATTTGATCTTGATTTGATTTGATACATTCACTTTCATTTTGTGTCTGTGTGGTTTTTTCTATATATGTAGTAATTATTGTGTATGTTTTCTTGGCTCTGCTGATCTCATTCTGTATCAGTTCATAAATCTTTCCATCATTCCATCATCCTTCCATCAAGTTCTTTCCATGCTTCTCTGCATTTCTTACACCAGAAGACTATTCCTTTACGTTCACGTACCACGCCTTGTTTAATCGTTCCTCAATCAATGGGTATGTACTTTGTTTCCAATTCTTTAATGTCACCAAAAGTGCGGCTCTGAATATTTTGGTGTGTATGGAGATTCTCTTATCAAGGATGTCCTGATCAAAGGATTTTAGGACAGAGTCATTCTGAGTTCTTTCTTATCCTCTCTGTATACAGTTAGTTGTTAAGTTGTGTAGATTCTACTTTCACAACATCTATCCCATCAGTCTTACTTTGGGCAGCTTCCATCTTAAATCTTATCACCTTTAACCTGTACTGTTGGCCTTCTGATTGGCAGTCTTGCTTACAACGTCCCCTCTAAAGTTCGTCTTTCACAGAGTTGACAGTTTGATATTCTGAAACCATACTTAACCTAGGTCATTCTTGCCTCTAGGACAATTCAAAACCCTTCCGTGGCATTAAAGCACTCTCCAATATGAAGACCAGCTACTTTGACAGTCCTGCTTCTCAATACTCTTCTTTGCCCAGTCTTTCCTTCCACTCAGGCTGGTCTTCCTTGGTAAGGACATTGTACCTTCTGCTTCCATTAAGACTCTCACTGGTGCCCAAAGGGTTTGCTCCCCTCTCTGTGCCACTTAAAAAAGACCAGATTAGGGTCTACTTCCTGGACGTGGCCCTTCTTGGATTTTTCCCAATTGGTCCTCTCCTAAAATGATGATGTCTTTATTTCATAGTGACTTTACCCTGTATGTGTTACACCCCCTCCTCAGGAGATTATAAACTACTTGAAAAAATAAACTCTTTACTCCATAGGATCCGTATACAGTAGTTGCTTGATTAATAAAAAATTAAGCAATTTTAGTAATTAATCAAATTATAAGATAATTATTTTAAATTTAATTATTTTGCTATGTCCTCTAAGCATGGTGTCTTTGACCAGATAACCTTCCACTTAGGATGCCCTTTTTTTAAAAGTAGGCATTCAATAAATATTTGTTGCTTAATTTGTTGTTGTTCAGTTGTCAGTGGTGCCCAATTCTTTGTCACCCCATTTGGGGTTTTCTTGGCAAAGATACTAACTAGAGTAGTTTGGCTTTTCTTTCTCTAGTTTGTTTTATAAATGAGAAAATTGAAGGTAAATGGTGTAAAGTGACTTGCTCAGAGTCACACGGCTGGTGAAGGTCGGAGGCCTGATTTGAATTCAGGAAAAAAATGAGTCTTTCTGATGCTAGACATGGCTGGGCCACCAAATTGCTTATTGTTTAATGATACTTACAAAATAATTTTTTTAAACTGCCTTTAAGATTAATGTCTAGACTTTCTTGGTCCAGAAAAGGATAACTTAAAGAAACTTTCCATTCCTTTCTGAGGTATAGCTTTAAATGTCTTCAGTCCAGTTAGTTTTGGAATGCACCTGTCCACTTAAGTGTAGAAGGCATTTGGGAAATACAGAAACTCAGTATTTAGGAAGTTTTCATGAGTTTAAGTTGGATTGTCAAAAAATAATTGCACATACTTTGTAAGGAGTAGTGAAAGGGAGGGCTCTAGAAAGAGAAGGGTCCCCAAGGAAGCTGTGAGCGCCCCCGAGCAAAGGCTCAGCCCCAGAGAGCTCCTCGCTCAGGGACGCTCTGGAGCAGACGGTATCTGAAGGTGCTTCCAGCACCAAATTGCTGGGATTCTGTTAAGTGAAGCTTCTTGGGTTAAATAAGTAATGTTGGCTCCATCAAGATCATGAGGCGGGGGGCACGTGGCTTAGGCAAGCGTGCATAGAGAAGCTGGGATGAGGCAGAGAAGGGACCACAGCTTCTGGGGAGGGGGGACTGGATGACATATGAAGAGTAGGATGCGGCAGTCACCACTGCCTGTGCCCAACCCTGAAAATCTGGCATGGCCAAGCCGCGGATTTCCACTTTTCATTCAAATAATGCTTTGAAAAATCAGTGTTTGTTCCCTCGTTCCCCTTTGCCCAGACTTAAAACTTCTGAGCCTTCCTCCCTTCCTCGAGCTTCCTTCTGCTCAGTCACTCCCAACTCCTGTGGGCTCTCACCTTGCCATCTCTCCTGATCCTTCTCCTCCATGGAGCTTGGAGGATTGGGCCTGGCGTTCAAAAGCCATGTCGGGTAAGTCACTTAACCTTGTCCGGCTCCCTTTCCTTGTCTGTTACACAGTAATAGTGATGAGAGCGCCGTTTCACAAGTTTATGGGAGGATCAAATGAGAGAATGTCAAGTGTTCAGTAAGCCTTTAAGGCCGTATACATCTGAGCTGTTAATATTCTCCTTTCTATTCCATTTCTGTCCAAGCCCCAGTCACCTCCAGTTACCTGGAGTGGGTGATAACTTCCTCCATTTCTTAGGCCCTGCAGACAGTTCTTCTGAAACAGCTCTGGTACTAAAGCACACTCCCACTTAAAAGCACTCTATGGCTCCCCATTGCCAATTGATTACAGTTTGGTCTACTCAGTGTCACAGTCAAAACTATTTGCACTAATCTTAACTTGGCTTTCTAGTCTTCTCCCCTTTTTCTCCTTCTTTGTTCCTCACTCTGGATTGCTCTTGTTACCCACTTTTGATTCCATTTCCTGGAATGCCCTTCCCACCATCTCCTCTGTTTACAATGATGATGTTCTTTAGGGTTCAGCCCAAATGATACCTTGCCCATGAAGACTTCCAGAATTTCATTCCTCCCTCCATCTCTGAATCCTATAGCACTTTTATGGCTCTTAGCACATTGAAAGTTTTATACAGGGCTATGTGTGGATATGCATATATTTACATAGATATGAAGACAAAGAACTAAGTCTTATCTTTTTCCCCCACTACATAATTAACATTAATAAATGGGGTTCAATTTTGCATCTGCAGGCCTGACTCTCAGCCTTCTGACAAGCTTAGCACCCCAACAGCAGATTGATTCTAGGTCCCCCAGTTGTAAACAGGAATCCCGAAGGAGGAAGGACTTTCAGAAGCCATGCAGTGACTTTACTGGAACATGAATCCCTTCTGACTTTCCTTACAAATGTTCTGGCATCTAGCCTCTACTCAAACATCCCTGAAAGAAAATTCCTGTTTTCTAAGGCTGCCCATTCCATTTTCAGATTGTTCTACTCATGAGAATCTCTTACTTGCAGCTGAAATCTAGATCAACCGCACAGTGGAGTGAATACAATTCTGAACGTGGGTTGAGAGGAACACCTATGTTCATATCCTTCCTCGGGCACTTGTTGGTTCTGGGACCCTGGGCAAGGTCTGTCTGCTGTTTGAGGTCCAGTGTCATCTTCCCATCAAACGAGTGGCTTGGACTCAGTGGCCTCTGAGAGCCCTTATAGCATTAAATATGTGATCCTCTGAACTTGAACCATTAGTTCCCGTCTTGTTCTCTGGAAGTGCACAATGTCAGTCTGGTCAATTCTTCTCTGTGAGAGTTCTTTTATTTCCTTCTCTGTCCCAAAACTTTTTTTTTTTCTCATTTTCTGGACTAACCGTTCTTAGCTTTTAAAAAAAACATTTGTCATATGAAATGCTTTCTTGACTCTTCAAAATTCTGATCTCCACCTCTGGATACACAATATTTAATGACTATGGAAGAAAAAAGAAATAGCATCACAAAATCAATGATGATTAATACTGTTGAATTAGAATGAACCAACTCTAACTTCTGTGATGTGGTGCACATTAGTAATCCCGATGATCCTTAATAATTTATAACACTTAAAACACACCAATTTATAATATTTAAAAATAGGTACTTTGAAAAACAAATAGAGCTAAATTTCTCTTTCCTTCTTTTCCTCCCTTCTTAAGCATGGGCTAAACTTGAATTGTGATATTCCTGAAAACTATTTTTACACATAATTCTTGTCTCCTGGTTATAAATAAATTGATTTTTTTCCCCCAGATGAAAGTCTAATTTTTCCACCTCCCACTTTCTCTTTACCCCTATTAAGAAAGTAAGAAAAAAATCACTGTTATCCACATATATAACCAGACGAAACAAATTTCCCTACTGACCATGTCTAAAAAAATATGTCTCTTGTACCCTTAGTCTAGTACTCCTTTGTCAGGAGATGATCACAGAGTTCTGATTGGTCATTTCACTGATCAGCATTCATACAATAATATTGTTATTGTATCCTTATTCCTCTTGGTTCTGATCATTTCACTCTATTTCAATAAAGATAATAATACTTGCCTCCCAAGGTTGTTGTGAGGATCAAATGAGACAGTATTTGTAAAGCATTTTTCTTTTCTTTTTTTCCTTTTGGAAACTGAGCAGTCTTTTTTATTGACCACAAGTTTGTCTCTAAAACAAAAGACTATCCTTTTAAACAGTATTTTTCCAGTGATTCTGTGTGAAAATAATGAATCTTGTAGCAGTTTCTCAAGAATTAAGGTAGAGTGTCATGCGAAGGGCATGTGTGACATCAGCTGTACTACATTACCAGTGAAGAATAGTGCACGAGAAGAAGCACTTGTGAAAGAATGGAAAAGGAAATGGATTGGCCACTCAGTGAGAGAGTATGGTATTATTGGCCAGCCTGTGAGCTTCATTGGTATCAATCACCTGTTAAGAAATCTACAGGAAGGACCCCAAAACCCCTCAGCTTTTTTTTGAAGGATACAATCATTACACAGGAGTAGAATCCTAGAATTTAAGACGTCATAGAGACTAAAACAAGTTGCTTAATACAATCCAAACATGAAAGAAATTCCCCATCCTGAATTACTTAACAAGTGGTCATCCAGCCTCTCATGGAAGACCTCACCATTTCTCAGGCAGTCCAATCCATTTTTAAATACCATTTTTCAAACCTATTCCATTACATTCTTTTACTACCATCAATTTAGCCATTCCCCAATTTTGGGTATCTCCTCAATTCCCACCACACACACACACACACACATACATATGCTGCTATAATTTTGGTACATATATCCCTTTTTTTCTTTCTTTGATCTCTTAGGGGTATAGATCTAGTAACAGTATTTCTGGGTCAGATGATATATGTAGCCGTTTACTAGCTTTGGGGGCATAGTTCCAAATTGCTTTCCAGAATAGCAGAACCAGTTAATAGCATTTGTCATTTTCCCTTTTTTCCTCCTTTGGCCAACTTTACCAATCTGATTAGTGTCTGTTGGAAACTGAGAGCTGTTCTAATTTTCATCTCTCTAATTATTAGTAATTTAGTGCATTTTTTTCCATATGTCTATAGCTAGCTTGGATTTCTTCCTCTTAATTCTACCTATTTATATCCCATGAGTATTTGTCAATTGGAGAATAGCTCTAAGTCTTAGACATTTATAGCACATCTTTAAAGTAAATCTTAGAAAAGCCCTTAGAGAAATTTGCCACTTAGATTTTTTTTGCTCATTTATCTACTTCCCTCCCCCAATAGTAGCTGTCTTGGTTTTGTTTATGCAAAATCTTTTAAATTTTATATAATTATCAAGCCAAATTTTATATCTTTCATAAACTTCATTTGATGTAATCTCCCTAAAAGTGACTATTTACCCCTTTGCTTCCTTTCTTTGAGAAGTGTGTGCTTTTACTTCTGAACTTACTAGTTCTTATGAAGGAGCTATCTCATTCACTACTTATTTTATCTTCAGCAGTGTCAGAACACCTAAAGTTTCTACATTAATATGCTTGGTGACTTCCTCTTAAATTTATTTCTTTCATGAGAAAAGCCTCAATGAAAAAAAAATAAGAATAGTGCTTACAATGCCAGGTTAAGCACTTTGCAATTAATATTTCATAAGAGGTTTGCAACTCTGTGAAGTGGGTGCTCTTATGATCCCCATTTTACAGTTGAGGAAACAAAGACAGTCAAGTTAAATGACTCGCCCAGGGGCATACGGCTAGTAAGTCTAGAATTGAACTCAGCTTTCTTACTCCCTGCCCAGTGTCTTGTGCACTCTTCAGGGTTTTCAGGAAGAAATAAAATTAATAATTTTCAAGAGAGGCACTAAGAGACAAGACTGGATTTTCTAACAAAATTCTGTGAGGGTTTCTCTAGCTCCTGGCATCTTTTTCATTGTATGTGTAGGTATCTGCTTTTTCCTCCTCCCATTCACTGCTGCCCTCCTCACTTTGACTTCTTCCCTCTCTCCCTTGTAATTTGGTTTCTAGCAGTCCCACAATGCCAAAAATACTCTCACAAAGACTATCAGGGAAGTCTTTTAAAGATGCTTTATTGTTTCTTAAACATTACTTGCATATTCCATAGATCCCTCCCTGCACTATGTAAGCGGAGTCAGGCACAACCTCCAGGCAGCCACCCCCGGGCCAGGCCTGGAAATGCAAGCATCGCTTCATCCTTCAGGGCAGCTTTCTTCAGAGCCAGGTCAGGGGGTCTTTGCTCAGTCCTTTTCCTCCTCCTTGACTCTCAGAGATAGTTTACCCCGCTTAGTTATTGTAATTATTGATATTTTCTTGATTCCCTCTTTTTCTTAACCCCTTTTAATTTCAACATTTCCCTTTTTTAATTATCTCCTAATCTTATATATAATGTGTGTGTGTGTGTGTGTGTGTGTGTGTGTTTGCTGTTAGATTAAACTTTTTGAGAGCAGGGACCATTTTATGTCTCTTTTTGTCTCCACTGTGTAACACAGTGTCTGCCGCATAGGGGATACTTCATGTTCATTAACTGTCTGATCTCTTTTGGGTAATATGATTCGTGATTTTCTCCCCAAGCTTTTTAGGATTCTCCCCTTTTTTCAGATACTTGAGAATTGACCCCTCGATATACTCAAAATTGTGTTATCTAGTGTGATATTCAAACTTTTTTAGGAGTCAGAGCCCACCCTCTGAAGGGTTTCTGCCACAGGCATGAGGTAATGAGGGGGCCCAAGGTTAGATGAGGAGGGGCAGGGACAGGTTTTCTAGGTCCCTGGGGGAGCTGCTGCTTTGGGTGCCTGGCTAGTGGTGAGGCAGTAACTTCCTTGAGTGGATCCCTCACTCAGAAGAGGATTTTGGGGGAGAAGGGCAGGGAAGGTTGTGGCAGAGTCAGGGCTTCCGAGTGGTCTGAAAACCCCTTTGCTGGAAGTTTGCAACCTCTTCCCACCCTTCCCACTATCCTCGAGGTCGTGTGATGTGCAGAAGAGGAGGCGTGTAGGGGGCCAGGCTTCCTTTGTCTACATATACCTGATCAAGTCCCCTTGAATCTTTGGTGTAGGACATCTGGCTACAGCAAGCCAAGGAAGCCCTGGGAGTCATGGTCCAGATATGTTGCCACTGTTCCTGTTGGGAAAAATTTGATTATAGACAGCTTCTCCATCTTCCCAGTTTGGTTCTCATCCTCGGTAGCAAAAGTATTGAGTCTGACCCATCTGTACCCCTACTCTCAGTGCCTCCCAGATGAAATGTAAGTGGGAAGGGGTTCACCAAAGAAATAAAAACTTATAGTAAAACATGATAACATTACATTTGAAAACTAAAGTCATTGGCAGCCTGTAGGAGTTGTCTGTAGGGATGAGTGGTCCCCAATTCTATTTATCTTCTCCCTCATTGCTTTATACAATTGCCAGTTTGGTCTGTGTCATTTCTCCTGCTCAGAAACTTTCAGTGACTCGCTGTTGCCTATAGGAGAAAATAAGTATTTTATAGACCTAGATGAAATTCTGTACTCTTGGTCATAGGATTGTTCATCATCCTTAGGGGAAAAACAAGGAGGGCTGGGTCCTTTCCCAAAACATTATTCCATTTATTCTCATGTGATTTTGGTCAGTGTGCTAGCTGTGAAAATTACTCGATGAGTAAGAAAATATAGTTTAAGATTGAGAGGGTGAATTGACCTTGGTTGGAGGTTAATTTATATCCAGTCTTCTGGGAAATGGGGTCAAATGCCTTTTCCTAAGATCCCATCTGAAGCCCAGAAAAAGCTTGGAGTAATTTTTGATGCTGTTTTTACCCCCAGTGTGGGATGCTTTTGTTTTGCTCTTATGAAAAAGACTTTGAATATTGCTAGAGCTATCTCGGAGTTTGATTAATTCAGTTGCAGAAAAGTGGAAAAAGCCTGTAATTTCAGGATCAGTAAAAAACATAATTATTGACTACAGCAAAGGGATTGAAGAAAATTATTTCAACATCTCTCCTGCTCAGGATCTGTTGTTTTTGCCAACCAGATGGTCAAGGAAACCTGTCCTTACCTGCTCTTTCCTTATGTACATCTCCTTTATAAGGAGATTACCTGCTTCCCTTTGCTTTAGAAGTCCCGGTGTAAGCAGCATGTGGGAAACAGGAATAAAATACCCAATATAGAATTCAAGCATTAGAAATTAAGTTAAAAGGAAATAATCAGAGAGAGCATTCCTCTTATGGAATGTGATTTCTTTGGTTAGAGAAAGGGAACATTTAAAAATTATATCTGTTGACAAAGCAGGAGGGCCTAAGGCTTCAGCATTCTAGAATTTAATATAATGAAAGCAGAGAACATTACCTGGACCCAAAGGTTTGGGTTTGCTTCTAAGCCATTGCTTTAAGAGATGAAGAAGCCCGAAGCCTTTCCTTGAAACGCATAGAGAGTAAATAAAACAGGTGTATTATCTTGCTGGGATGGAGTGAGCAGCCAGGAAGGGGCCACCAAGGATACTGTGGCCCACAGAGTCCTTGGAAAGTTATTGTCAAATGATGGAGGTTAAAGGGCAGACAGACTGAGGCTTAGACTGGCTCCAGAGGCCGAGGGGCAGGAAAGAGAGAGGGTCTCAGATTGGTTGTGGGCTTCCTACTCTGGCCTCCAGAGAGTCACTTCACTTCAGTCAGTTCAGATGCAGTAAATTCAGCCAACATTTTGTAAGTGCACACGGTGTGCAGGGGCCTAGTGGGCCGGGCTAGGCTCAGAGGCAGGGAGATGTGGCCGTGACCCTCCTTTCAAATATCCGGGCTTTGGTCCCTTAGCTCCTCAGGGATGCTAAGCTGCAGGGAAACAGCTGGTCTCCAGTGGATCGCCAGAGATCACAGGGTGGGGATAAAACCAGCATGAGCTGGTGGGGTGAGGAAGGGACCGGGCCAAGCCCTAAGGCTCCAGTGAGCTTCCTGCCTTCAGCAGACTTGGGCTTTGCAGGGGCTGAGGGGAATGGGAGAGTACGGAAGGGAGTGATGGCCCCAGAAAAGAAAGAGGGACAGTGTCGGAGTGGGGAGGGAGCACTTGCAGCTGGAGGGATGAGCTCATGCTGTTCATCCTTGGTGGTCTCAATTAACCGCAGGTCTGGGACCGGGGCTAGAGCTTGAGGAGTCCGGGCCGGCCCGTCAGACCTCGCAGCCCAGCTGGCTGTGTTGTCAGGGGGGTGGCTGGTCACCCAGATGCTTCAGCAGCTTCCTCCTCTCCCTGGAAGTGGCTGTGCAGGAAGTCCAGCCAGAGCTTGGATGCAGGAGGACCTAGTTCTAGCCTTCCTTTGGGGTTGGGGAAGCCTCCCTAGCATCGAGGTAACAACCCCACTTCTCTGGGGGAAGCCCATCCAGGCCTGGAGAAGGACACAAGTTCTGGCGACACAGAAGGGACTGAAATGTCCTTGTCCTTTACTTCACCGGCTCCCAAAGAGCTGACTCTGGGCAGGAATAGGGAGGAGGCGGCCTGCAGAGAGGCTGGCCAGGCAGTGATGGAGGCCAGGCCTGGGAGAGAGGCATTGGGAGATTGAAGAAGAGGATCTCGTGACTCAAGGGAAGCAGGGAGTTGGCAGCAAAGAAGGCAGCTAGGCCTTAGAGGCTCCAGACCAGTGGGAAAGGAGGCCACTGGGCCCGGAGCAAGGCAGGCAAAGGGTGGGCTGGGGAGGCCCCTCCAGGGACTGTAGGGGGTGACCCTCTGGGCTGCAGACAGTCCTGGGGGAGAGTGCGGTGCACTAGGAGATGCCTGGTTCGGATCTGTCCGAATTTTGTCGAGGCAGGTCGAGTATGGATGAAGCAATCTGTCCTTCAGATCCCAAGGATTGTGCGGGGTGCCTTGCTTTTGACTAGCTTGTGGTGCGGGGAAGTAGGAGGCTCTCACCTGAGGTGCACAGAGAGCCTTTGATCCGGGGAGATTCCTGAAGAACGTGCTCCCGAGCTGAGCTGGAGAGGGCAGGCTTCGGATGGATGGAAGGGAGAAGGCAGCTCTCATTTGTGCAGCAGTTAAGGTTTGCCAAGCACTTTACATGTTCTCTTACTGGATCCTCTGAAGGTCTGCAGAGAAAGGGGAAACTGAGGCTGGGAGGTTAAAGAAATGTGCAGGGTCACAGCTAGGACTGTATTCCTGCCTTCAGGTTCAGCACCATCCACTGCACCACCTGGCTGCCTCCAGAGAACATAATCCTGTAGGAATGCATGGGGGCAGGAGATGGCAGGCAAAAAGTACCTCTTAGACCTGAGTTCAAATAGGATCTGAGACACTTAACCTAGCTGTGTCACCCTGAGCAAGTCACTTGGGCCCAGTTGCCTCAGCAAAACAAACCCAAAAAAGTACCTTCTAGTTCAGTTGAATGGGAAAGTTGAATGGAGGTTGGGATGATGTGAAATAAGACTGGAAAGGGAGAGGGGAGTCAGGTGGGGGAGGGTCTTCAGCACCAGCTTGAGGAATTTCTCACCTCTAAGTAATAGGGGACCATGGAAGGATTTGCACAGAGAAGGAACCAGGTCTGTGCGCTAGGATAATGATTTGGTGTGAGATTCTCTGTAGCGAGCTGTCATGTGATTGGAGGCAGAGCCCGAGATGACTGAGATCACAGTCTTTTGCCCACTAAAATGGGGGTGAAGGCCCTTGTGAGGATTAAATGGAGTCCTCAGTGGGGAAGAGAGACTTTGATGTGAGCAAGCCTCCCTCGCAGTGTAGGTGGGGACTTCCTCTGCAGAGGTTGCCTCCCAGAGTGCCCTGGGGTCCCCAGCCAGCACTTGAACCCAGTTCTTGGTTTTAAAGTTCGCTTCCTGCCCACTAGGCCAGCCTACTTCTTTAGTTAAAAAAAAAAAAAAAAAAAAAAAAAAAAAAAAAAAGTCTTCTCCAACGTAAGATGTTGTTATTGACCTTGTTTAAAAGCCCCGGGTCTGTTTCCACTTAGGAAGTGCTGGGTTTTTCTAAAGTTCCGGAGTGGTTTGTGAAGCTGTTTTCTCCCTTAGACACTTTCAGGCTGAGGTGCCCCAGAACAAGCCTCAGCTCTGAGCAGTGCCCGTGAGAGCGGTGCAAAGATACTGACATTTCAGAGCCTGTGAACCTCCTTAAAGTGAAATGTCTTCAGCTTATTTTTTTTTCTTAATTGAAGACTTTTTATAGATTCATCATCTTCCACAACTCAGTGTTTCTTTTTTAAACTGGGTAATTTTCAGATCATGAATCCTTAGAAATCTCTCAATCTGGATAGTGTACCCGGCTCAAGGGAGCCTCCATATGCCACCAAATTAAATGATTTGCTTCTTCATCTGAAGGAATCAGTGGCCAGGCCTCTGGGGAGCTTCTAGTTTTGGCCCCTGGGATAGGCCAATGGCTTTTCCTGGGGAAATAAAATTGCCGAGCCCCCTGCAGTCTCTGAGGGCTCCGTACTGGGTGTGTCTGTTCCATAGTGTTCCCCCCTGACCTCTGATGCCCAACTGGATGTGTCCCTGGAGTATTAAACCCATTAGATAAAGAATGTCTTTCTGTTTGGTTTTCTCGGTGAGGGGAAGATTGCTACTCATGTTTCAAATAGGAAGCTTTTTCTGTTTCACGAATCATTTGCCTTAACTTGTTTTCCCAGGCTAGATCAAGCGTTGATTGTGTTCTTTCCCAGTCCGGTATTTTCACTCTGGCCAAGTACTGTTTAGCGAGGGCATCTGTAGCAGATTACATTCACTTGTCATAAGGACTTAAATTTCACATGCTCTGAATTCTGGTTTCCCAGAGCTCCGGCCATCTGTAGTTCCTCAAGCTGTCCCCAGTTAGCAGGATAAGATGGCAGAGGGAGGTCCGGCCGAGCGCTGACTGTGGGAGACGAGGTTGGAGTTCACACATCTGATGAGATGGGAGGAACGCTTTCTGCCGCCCTTCCGGGGATCCTCTGATGCTGCCATTTTTGGAGGGAGCTGCTGCCGGTGTTAGTCAGACATCAGAGTCCTTGACGGAGAAGTGTGACAAGCTCCCATCCCTCCCAGGCTCCTCCTGTATGCTAGGCTCTGTGTTAAGTGTGTCTCATTTAACCTCCTAACAACCTGGGTGGGGGGAGAGGCTGTTATTATCCCCACTTTACAGTTGAGGAAATTGAGGCAAACAGGTTTTGTTTTTGTTTTTGTTTTTTTTACCTTTGACTTGCTAAGTGTCTGAGACTCCAGGCAGGTCTAGCTCTGCAGCCATTGGGCCACCTAACTTTCCCTGTAGATCATGAGCTGGAGACAACATTATGGTGCCATGGCGTCATTTAAATGTCCTTTTCTTCTCAGTGTCACAGAAGGCAGTGAAAAGTAAAGATAAATTAGGCTGGCCTCTAGAAAGGATCTCTTTCAAAATAGAGAAGTCTGGAAACAAAGGCCATTTTTGTTTTGCAACACATTCAAGTCTGCAAAATGGTTGCTGTAAGGCCAGATTTCCAGCCCGTTCATCTTTTGTTCCTGTGTCCCTGTTTTAAACCATTGACCGAAGAGTCCAGGAAAACTTGCTTTGTTTCTGAAAACCTTAATTGTTTTTACTTGGTGGTTTCAGAATTTAAATGGGTTAGAAAGTACAGAAATGGCATCCTTGCTTGGGCCACACAGCTCTGTCTGTGTCCTTGGGGCCTTGTCCTTGTGGAGCTGAGCAGTATATAAACTTGGGAATCCTTCTTGTCCCTAAGTTTGTCCTTCAATAAGGAGGCAGAGTAGGGTAGTGAATAGTGCTGACCTTTCCATCAAGACCAGGGTTCAAATCCAAATCTAATTTCATGTTTTTGCATGCATAAAATGAGAAGAAGAATAATCATAATCATAGTACTTAAACCATAACATTGTTGGGAGACTTGAGTGAAATAATACGTGCAAAGAACAGTGTTATATGTAAATGTCTATTATCAATGTTACTAGAATAATATGCTGACAGTCTTATCAGGAAAAGCCAGAGCCATAAGATGTCTAGGTTAAAGTAAGGCATTTCTCTAGACCTGTATGATGACTTTTATAGATGACACTGAGAGACATAGAGTGGATAATAAGCAAATTTGGAAACTCTGATCAAGTGTGCCCAAAGTATGTTAATCAGTGTATTAGTGTCAACTCTGCTGGTATTCTATAGGGCTTTGTCCTTGGCCCTAATCTCTTCAGTGATTTTGTCAGGGACTTGGATTAAAACATGAACGGCATGCCGATAAATTGTACCCATGAGACCTAGCTGGGAGGACAGCTGATGTGCCAAACAAAAGGTTTTGGATCCAACAAGCTCTTTGTGGAAATAATGGGCTGAAGGAAAGAAAATGAACTTGATATTTGGATAGATCCTTGACTTGATTGAATTGTACCATTTTGTTCTTTGGGAACTTTGAAGAGCAGTTTTAGGGGCCAGAAAGCAGATTACCCAAGAGTGGGATGTGAATGGGAGGAGAGAGAGTGGAGAGGCCGGGTGTAGATGGCTTTTTCTAAGAATTTGGCTGCGAAAGGAAGAAGTGGTAATGACTAATAATTGGAGGGGGTGATGAGGTCAAGTGAGAGCTTTTTAAAGTTGGGAGAAAACCTGGGCATGTGTAAAGGCTGTGGCCAAGGAGCCCGTGGCTAAGGAGAAGTTGAGGATTTGAGGGAAGCAATAAAGAGAGAAAGTAAGGGCAGTGGGATTGAGGGCACAATGAGAGAGGTTGGCTTTGGTAAGGAAAAGAGTTATCCCTTCCTAAAAACTGGAGCCCGGGAGGTGATGAGGAATGATGACAGACTTGTGAGATCCAGAAAAAGGGAGGAGGGGGCAGCTGGATGGCACAGTGGACAGAGTCAGGGGCACCTGAATTTAAATCATGCCTCAGACACTTAACAAGCACCGACTGTATGACCCTGGCCAAGCCACTTAACCCCAATTGCCTCACCAAAAAAATAAAGTAGAATTAGGGAGGAGAGAAAGCTTAGGGAGAGAGGGAGGGGATTAATTTTCTCAGTAATGTAGAAGAGATCTGCTAAAAGAGAGGGTTTCAGAAAGGAAGATTTTAGTCACTGCTATAGGAAGTGAGATGAAAGTGAGAAAGAGAGAGAAAAAAAGGCACAGGCATATAACAATGGGTTGAGATTAGATCATTTAAATTTGTAGCGGACCTAATCAAGGCAGGAAGTTATGAGGAGTGCTCTCAGCTATGTGGACAACATAGGGAGCAACTCTTAATCCTCGGAGCTGCTATGGTGGAATCGGCTGGCTCCACAGTTAGGAATTCTGGAGGCCAGACCGCTGTTTATTGGAAATGTTGAAGAAGGGATTCATGCTTCAGGGAAGGCTCGGCCTAGGTGGCCTCCGAAGCCCCCTTCGTCTTCTGAGTCTGAATATGCTTGCAGGCAGTGCTTCAAGGAAGCCCAGGTGATTAAGTTCTCTGTGCTCTCTTCAGCTCTCTTCAGGCTGATCCAGAAAAAACTTTCTCAAGAAACAAACCTTGATGAGAAACTTGAAGGAGTCATTTGTCAAAGGCGACCTTGAAAATGGGTGGAAAGGTGGAAGAGAGGAACAAAGAGACGTATTTTTAATGGCAGTCACGGAAGTGGGTCACAGTGAGATGGAAGTGATCTCCTGGGACGGAGGAATAGAAAAGAAAGCAAAAAGGGAGTCCAGGCCTTGGAGTCGTCTGCTCTAACGTGTCAGCACTATTATAATAACGCCATTATTATAATGGCGGGCATCTGTATGGCACAAAGCTAGATCCTCATGGCAGCTGGAAGCACATCCATCAAGCCCTCTGAGGATGGTTATTCCCAATTCATAGATGAAAAAACTGAGACTGAGACTAACCATAGTCACGTAACTGGTAAGCTTGAAGTGGAATTTGGGCTCCAAGTCTAGAACTGTCTCTTCCCCCATCTTTCAGTGCCTCCAACAAGAGTTCGAGGACCTTTTGCTTAAATCCCTTCAGTAAAGGGAAGCTTCCCGCCTCTCCAAACAGCTCATTCCCCTTTGGCCCCGGCTCCGTTTTGGTGGAAAGCTCTTCCTGACATCTTCCAGATGGGCTTCTTTGTAGCAACCACCCCTTGGCCTCTCTGTTTGGAGTCCGGCGGGCCAAGCGAGATTCTGCTTCCCTAGGTCAGCCGGCAGGTTATTTCTAGCATCCTTTTAAGGACTTAGTGTTGTGACTGCAGTGGTTTTCAGTCATATCTCAGGCTGTGACCCCATTTGGGATTTTCTTGGCAGATACTGGAATAGTTTCCCATTTCCTTCTCCAGCCCATTTTACAGACAAGGAAACTGAGGCAGGCAGCTGACTTACTCAGCTAGTAAGTGTCTGAGGCTGGATCTGGGGCTCCCGGTACAGCAGTACTACCTAATCATCCTCCTTTCAAAGACAGAGCAGCCCAAAGTGAGCTCAGTTCTCAGGTCAGTCCAGAGCTGGGGCCAGCAGACCCCAGACCTTCCTGGTCCTGTTGTGCCTCCTGCCTTCCATCTCTGCTGATCTCACAAGCCCCGCCTGAGAGGCTCCATCCAGGTCCTGCTCTCAAGTCTCAGTGAGCAACGACTAGGGCGTCCCCGGCGTCTCTCAGTCCACTGGCCAGCCAGAAAGGAAGAGGGTCCATCTCGGTCACCCCCCAACAGCTCTTTGTGGTCACTGCTCCCTTTTCTAGACAGTCACAAACTGTTCCTCTGGTGATCTAGAACTTTTCTAGGAGTCACAGTCAAACTCTCAGCCAGTTCCATACCCCCCCTTTTTTTTTTTTTTTTGTGAAGCAATTGGGGTTAAGTGACTTGCCCAGGGCCACACAGCCAGGAAGTGTTAAGTGTCTAAGGCCAGATTTGAACTCAGGTCCTCCTGACTTCAGGGCTGGGGCTCTATCCAATGCACCACCTGGCTGCCCCATCCCTTCCCTTTTTGGAAAGCTGCCCTGTTTCTGTGCTGTACCTTGCTTTCCCCATGAGCCTAACATGCTTCCTAACCCTGATGGCCATTTTCAGGACCCAGGGCCAGGGGTGTCTGGTAGTTGGGGAGCTTTCTTACTCCTACTGATCTTAGACCCCAAAACTTCAGCAGCCACTTTTGTTTGGTCTTCTCCAGGGCTTTGGCAGAGAACCGAAGCAAGCTAGAGTCGAGCAGCTCTGCCTTTTCTGGCCTCCCTTCTCCCCGTTTGACAGAGGAGGGACCTGAGGCCGGCCATGGCGGGGCTGGCCCTTGGACCCTCAGATGCTTTGGCTCTGGCCTCTGCTAGCACACACTGGGAGCCCTTCCCTCCTTTGAGATAATTAAGACACTAAAGAATTGGGGAAACTTTTACTAATGGGAGTTGGAGTTTAGATCCTTTTGCGACCCCACGCCCATCTCTTCCTCTCTTGCCCGAGTGCCAAGGGCATGTTGACAGAAAGGGCCTCCCTTGCTTGGCTTTCCCATCTCTCCCTGTGTTCCCTCTGCTCTTTGCCATGGGGAGGAGCCGCCCTCCCGAGAGGCGTCATGCTGCTGGGGGCCACAAGCTCCTTCTCCAAAGGCCGCTTTCGAATGACGCTGGTGGTGTTCTCCAGAGAGCATCCAGGCCATGCAGGGCACTGGCTTTTAGCAACGCAAACTAACAGACTTGAGAGGTAAATGTTCTCTAAAGTTTGAATCAAAGAGAAAGAAAAGCAGGAGTATAAGTAAGAAATCTGGGAGCCAGGCACAACGTCTGCTCATTTGGTTAGTGCAGGAACATGACCTTATGGAGGATTTGGTTTGCTAAATTTAAACATTTATTCAGATTGTTCACAATTCACTCAGAGTATTTCACTGTTTTTAATTGATACTCCAGTGGGAGCCAGAAACTCCCAAACTGGATCAAACCCGGCTTTTAGTTTGGAGCCAGTTTGTGAGAAGACAAAATTGTGAACAAAAGAAACTCATCCCTTTGATAAACCAAAGCAGGGCACTGCCTTCCGTCCTCTGGCCCGGTTAAAAAGGAATGAAGCTAGGATGGGGGACAGAGGGGTGGGGGGAAGATGCAGAAAGGGACAAAAAAGACTGAGTCAAGACTAATTTGAGATTTGTGACCCCTGACCTTGTCTGATCAGTTCCCGATTCTTGTTTCCTCTGCTCTGTGTTTATTATCATCTTCAAGTTGTGAGGTTTGAGGAGATGCTGAGGTCGGGACAAGAGTTTCCAGCTTCTCACATGCTGGTCTTTCTGAAATGGTTAGCGGGTATTAGGGACTCAGTGCTGGGGGACATAAAGAAAGCTTTCGAGGAGTTTAAATCTTAATGGAAGAGACCGTGTATATGCAAGATATGGTAGATCAGGCAGCTTAGGAAGGGCAAGGGCTTTGAGCCCTTGTTAGAGGAGTCCTGGGACTCTGAGAGGCAGAGGGAGGATGCTCCAAGTGTGGAACATAGTGTCATGGGCAAGGAACGGCAAACAGGCCAGTTGTGTACGGGAGTGAAGAAGGGAAGAAGGGGTCAGTTGTTACAGCATCAAATCGCATCCTGGAGATAATAGGGAGCCATGGGAGTTGATTGGTGGGAGAGTGACCTGGTCAGGCCTGGCCTTGAAGAAATGACTTTAGTAACTGAGGATAGAGGAGTGGAGAGAGACCTGAGACAAGAGACCTGTTACAGACTGGGCAGTGGGCCAGGTGAGAGGTGAAGAGGGCCTGCTCTGGGGCCTCCGGAGGCTGGAGATGGGGAGAGAGAAATGCAGGCCTTTGGACATGTGGACTAACTAAGAGTAGAGTGGGGGACGGTGACTGGAAGATGGTGGGGGCCTTGACAGAAAGGGCACATGGAAAAGAGGGAAGCTGGAGGAGACAAGGGGCAGATGAGGAGTTCTTTAGAGGCTGATGAATTTGGGGTGTCTCTGAGCCAGCTTGAAACATCCTGTCATCAGCTGGGAACATGGGCCTAGAGATCTGAGAGTCATCTATGTGGAGGTGATGCTTCTGACCCGTGGGAGACAGTGAGAGATCACAAATGGAATGAGGAGGAGAAAAAGAGAAGAGGGGAGCGCAGGCCTTGGGGGTCTCCAGCTAGTGCCATGGGTGAAGATGGAGCAAAGGAAACTGGAACAAAAGCAGCCATTTGGAGGAGAGGCAAGAAGACAGAGCCCACGGGAGAGGGTGAGCCGCAGAGCCAAATACTTACATGGGAAGGATAAGAAGGCCAAGGATGGAGGCAAGGGCATTAGATTTGGCCGTTATATCATTCCTATCAGGTAACTTTTCTATATTTCCAAACACGTCTTTTTCTGACTTGCTTTAAAAAAATGAAGGGATTTATGGAGGCAATAATTAGGAGGAATCAAAAATGGCTCCAGAGTTTTTGTCACCTTGTTACAGAAGGGACGTGCAGGTAGAATGGCAGACAGCAGTCCTGAATTGAACACCAAGCAGCACAAGGTGCCCCAAAGCATTTATTCATTCTGCTTTTATTATTTTTTTTCTGAACTCAAATGCCAAATGGGCAGAGTTCAACAAAAGGACAATTTTTCATGAAGTTACAAACAACCGAAGCTTCTTCTTAAACCTGTAGTTTTCAAAGCTGGCCTGCTCATGCTCCTTTCTGGCCTGCTTTTCTCTCTTGGATATTTATTTTTTTAATTAAAAAGCATTTAAATTCTGCTCTCCTCCAAGCCCTCCTCACTCTACTCTCTAACATTTAAAAGGCTTTTTCTAATGTCACATCCCCATGCCTTTTCATCATGAAGGATCATAGAGATGGGAGGAATCTTAAGGACCATCAAAACCCAATCTTTCATATAACAGATGAGGGAATTGAGCCTCAGAGAGGTTAAGAAACCTGGCTGGTTCACATAGTTGGTCAAGGTGTGATTTACACCTAAATATTCTTGACTCCAGATCAAACTGCCCAGCCCTTTGCACACCCTTGATGGTAGGGACCCTCACTGCCTGGCACACAGCTCCTGCACCGGCCCTCGATCAGTGTCTAATGAAAAAGTGTCATTCATATTTCTTCATTTCTGAACCGAGAAACCCCAAACAGCAGAAATTGTCTAATAATATTCTTTCTGTTTGTCTCTGAAGTGCTCAACTTGATGTTCTTCTGGGATCGTAGGCTGAAACTCTTACATCTTCTGAAGGAGTTGCTCCATAGGGAATATTTAACGTAGGAGGTGAGCCCATATCCAAAGTTGTGCCCTCGCTCCTGAGGCGGAACCAAGGCAGGCTCTGCCCTTCCAGAGCTTCCCCACTCTGCTTTTAATCAGAAACTGGAAATGTCCAGAGAAATGCACGTCAAGAAGCAGTATAGTTAGATGCTTTATTTGCCTTAGACATTTTTTCATTAATTTCTCTAAAAGCCTTCCTAATACAAAATCTAGTTTTTCGGAGAAAAGAAGTCCTTGAAACAGAAGTCCTTTCCCCTCTCGTTTCTCTCGACACCTTTGCTCTCAACTGCTGAGGAGAGCCAGTGTTTCTGTGGGAGGGTTCAAATTCAGGGTTTTGTTTTTCCTGAGTTTGAAGGGAAGCAACATGTTGCTTGTTGTTGACTCCTACAGGCGGTGCCTGGGAGACCGAGTCCTCTGGGCTTTCCTCCTGGGCCCTTCTGGGGAATGGATGAAAAGGAGCTCTTCATTGGAACGGCTTTGGCTCTTTAGTTGCATTGTGGCTCCCAAGCATCTTGTGGGCTGATTTCTAGGGACAGAGTGGGCAGAGAAATGAATGGGAAAAGGTAATGGGACATGAGGGTTAAGGCCCAGCATTTCTCATAAATTGCTGTGGAAATTTGGGGAAGTTAGTCCACCTCTCAGGGTGCCTTTTTTCTTTATCTGTAAATGGTCTGTTAGATGGTCACTAAATCCTATAATTTCTAAACCAGGGCTTCTTAAACTTTTTCTCCTTGTGAGCCCTTTTTGCCCAAGCAATTGTGACCCTGGGTATATATAGGTATATAAAGTAGATATGTAAATCAAACATCTATTGATAATTATAATTATAATTTTACAATCTCCACATTCAGATAAGGGGTTGAGAACCAAGGTTTAGGAGTAGAGTAGTCCACCCTTTTATCTTAAAAATGAGCTCTAAAGAGCTAAGTAACATGGTCCAGATCCCACATTGGAGAGTGACCCATTTTACAGAATCTTTCTTGACGTCTTTGTGGAATAGATGGGGAAATATAAGCCTAATGATGGCACCTTTAGGCAGGTGCAGAGCTGGTTGAACAACTGTGTATAATGTGTTAATTCCTGGAGTTGCTAGGGGCTAGCCACAAGCCTCTGTTCTTTAGTGAAGATATAGAAGACATTTGTATATTCAAAGTGTTTAGTGCTAAAGTTATGAATCCAAGTTAACAGTACAAAGTTTAATGAGGATAAATGTGAACTTGTACATTTGGAGTAAAAAAAAAAAAAAAAAAGCCCAAGTTGCTATAAGTCTTGGGGGAAACAATGGGGAAAGTAGCTGGATTGGGGCCAAGAGACCTTGGTTTAATCCAGGGGTCCTCAAACTACGGCCCATGGGCCAGATGCAGCAGCTGAGGACGTTTATCCCCCTCACCAGGGCTATGAAGTTTCTTTATTTAAAGGCCCACAAAACAAAGTTTTTGTCTTTACTATAGTCAGGCCCTCCAAGAGTCTGAGGGACAGTGAACTGGCCCCCTATTTTAAAAGTTTGAGGCCCCCTATTTAAAAGTTTACCTGAACTTTGTTTCTCCAACCATTTGCCTCGGTGGGTCTCAGTTTCCCTTCTGTGAAGTGGCTCACACTGATAACTTCTGAGATCTCTTTCAGCTGTAAGTCTGTGTCCATTGACCATGGCATTAAAATCTGTGGTTTCACACAGTGGCTGTGTGAGGCGGAAGCCATATTAAGTTAAGACTGGAAGAAAGCATTTTCTATTTGACTGGCCAAGGAAACTTAGCAGTCTCTCCTCATTTCCATCTTCCCCATTTTACCTCAGAAAGCAAATGCTGAACCATGTATTTGTCTCTGGGGGTCATCTGTGACCCTCTGCTTGTCCATCAGCAGTGCCTAAAATGAAATCATTTATATGAAAAAAAAAAATCCTTTGTGAAAACATGATTTTTCTCCTCCTACTCAAAGAAGAGAAACATGAAAGAAATACTCTGTTCCCTTGTGTTGATTTCTGAGCAAGTCAGGGCTCCCCAAATGGAGAAAGGCTGGGATGAATTTCTAACATTGCTTAGAGGAGAGCAACCAGGATGTCCTGTGAGAAATGGAAAGGTGCAGACCCTGTGAAAACATGGCGGCTGTCTCACAATATCTGAAGAGCTCTTGAGGGAGAGGAACCTGACCTTGTTCCATTGAGCCCTACAGACAGAGGAGTGACTGAAGTTAGGCGGATGTCAGGAAGATCTTCCCCATGGAGGCTTCCAGAGTAGAGAAGGTTCTTTCAGAGGCTGCAGAGGTCATGGGCAAAGACCAGAGGAGCATTTAGCAGGTACACCATGTGCAGGAGATTCTTTTCAAGAACAGGTTGGATTAGATGCCCACTGACAGCTCCATCAATGCCAGAATTCTGTGGTTTTGTAGCTCAGTCACAATGCTTTTTGCGATTTTTGTCTTCATTTCATTTCCAATTAAGTTGAATGTGATGCAAAATAAAATACATACAATGACCAAATCTGTAAGAACAATTTATTCAAATGTTTTTAGGCTTGGAGCTTGTTCTAAGAGATGAAAAACATAGTATTGGGCAGTTTGGCAGTTGGTGATCCATGATTAGACAGGAATCATTCACAGGAACCCTCTCTATAGACCTTTAATGAGGTCACATGAGGCCTTTGTACCTCTTCATCAATAGTGCTTTCTTAATCTTTTGAACCTTTGAAATTGAACTTGGTTTATCTTTCTGAGAGCCCGTTTCTATTGCCTTATCATGTGTCTTAAGGCAGGAGCCTAGATTTCTAAATCTTGTCTTCAAGTCTTTATGCCTAGAGCGGCTACAGATGTGGGCTTAATTTGCACCATCTCCTGTTGGTTGTACTTTAAGGAAAGCTGGTATCTTCCTTTTGAGTTTCCCTTGTTTCTTCCTACAGGCTTGGGTGCTTTGAGTTAAATTTGGACAAACCAGAAAGAAATAGGGTCCTGAAAATTTCAAAATTGTGTGATGGTACCTCTTTGCTATATGATATAATGCAGGAAAGCCAACTGCATATCCCCCCACTTTCCCCTCACCCCCGGCCTCTAGAAATACATATAATCCTACAAGTTCCCCAAAATAATGTCTGCTTGTAATACCGGGTCAGTGAGAAGAGAGGCCTCTTGCCAAGTGGCCTTTTTTTAACAGAAGAACTGCAGTTGAAGGATTTTTCAGTGACTCCTTCAGGGACCAACTTGACAAAAGGCTTATTGGTCATATTTGTGCTCAGTCTAGTTTTCACCCTACCTGAATCAGTGTAAGAAAGTTTGAAACAAAAGGCTCCTTAAATTGTTCTCAAAGCTAGACTCCAAGATAAGGCAGACATCAGCATCTATTGAGGAAAATGGTAACCGATGATTGATTCTTCCAACAGTCTTTGATTTCTTTCCACCATTCCACCGCTCATCCCATTGTCAGACAAAGGGCCAAAATCTTCAGGGACTTCTCACTGCCTGCCATTGGGGGCCCCCCTCAGAGCTGCCCAGTCTCACTTTTCCAGCCTTATCTAATTATCAGTGTCCTCCACGTGGTCTAATGGTGATCTTTGCTTTGATCCGGTTAGGCCGCTTGCTGCCTTCCAAGCACACTCTGTGCTGCCTTGTCTACATGGCTTTGCTTACACTGCATCGTAGGCCTAAGAGTCTTTCCGTCTTCTTTCTGCTTGGTGGGAAGCTCATCTCAAATGCTTCTCCTCCCAGCGTCTTCCCTGGTTCTCCCACTCTTTGGTGTGTTTGTGGTCCTTGTGCACTTGAGTCGTACACCTCACTCCAGTGGGATCATCTCTGGAAAATGCTTTACTGCACTTGTCAGACGTTGTCCCTAGACCAGATGCTCCGTGAAGGCAGGTGCCCTGTCTTATCCACTTTCTGAGAGCACTTGACGCTGTAATTATCGCCGAATAAGATCCTGGGATCATAGATTTAGAATTGAAAGGGGAAATCAGCAAGTCCAACAATCTCATTTCTTTTTTTTTTTTTTAATTTAATAGCCTTTTATTTACAGGTTATATGTATGAGTAACTTTACAGCATTAACAATTGCCAAACCTCTGGTTCCAATTTTTCACCTCTTACGCCCCACCCCCTCCCCCAGATGGCAGGATGACCAGTAGATGTTAAATATATTAAAATATAAATTAGATACACAATAAGTATACATGACCAAACTGTTATTTTGCTGTACAAAAAGAATCAGACTCTGAAATATTGTACAATTAGCTTGTGAAGGAAATCAAAAATGCAGGTGGGCATAAATATGGGGACTGGGAATTCAATGTAATGGTTTTTAGTCTCTCCCAGAGTTCTTTCTCTGGGCGTAGTTGGTTCAGTTCATTCCTGCTCCATTGGAAATGATTTGGTTGATCTCCTTGCTGAGGATGACCAGGTCCATCAGAACTGGTCATCATATAGTATTGTTGTTGAAGTATATAATGATCTCCTGGTCCTGCTCATTTCATTCAGCATCAGTTCGTGTCAGTCTCTCCAGGCCTTTCTGAAATCATCCTGTTGGTCATTTCTTACAGAACAATAATAAACAATCTCATTTCACATCTGGAGAAATTGAGGTAAATGGCTTATCCAGGGTCACAGAGCCCAAGGTTCAGGGGCTGAAGCAGGTCATTCTGACTCCTGGGTCTCCACTACACCAGAGATGTGGGCTCTGATATCAAACTCTGAAGGGGGTATTAGAATATATTAGGCAGTGTTTAACAAAACAAAAATATGATCCAGCCGAGAGAGTGCGGCTTTCCAAGTCAATATGGCAGGGACCCGTGTCTGTCTGTCTGACGCCCCTGCCCTCCAGGGCTCTGCCTCCGATGAGGAGTGTTTATTACCCTCAGTTACCAGCGGCAAATCAGTGCGCACCTATGTGCAGTCTGGGGTGAAAGCCAGTAACATTTAGAGCTTTAACAAGGCTGACATCTCACTCACTGAGCCTCGGCCTCTGCAGGCCGGCCACCTGCCTGACTATGCTTCAGTAACCCTCTGGGTCCCAAAATACACACGAGTTAAGTTTTGGCGTCTCCCCTACAAAACATCGCTCATCAGTTACCAGTAATAGTGCAGTGGGTAACGCTCTAGCCTGCTGTCAGAAGACCTGAATTCAAATCCTCTCTCGGATACTACTTTCTGTGTGTTCATAAAAAGTTGGACACAACTGAAACGAAATATTTCTTGAACAGCCACACGTGGTGTGACATTGTTACATGATCTCTTTTATGTCCATCTTTCTGCTTTTCAAGGGGGCCAAAAAAACCTCTTTTTGGCTTCAAATTCTAAGAATTAGAAATTGATTTTTAACTCAGATTTACTTTTTTTGAGAACAGTTTAGTTTTTGGAGGCGCGTGCCCTGAAGCTCCCATTCCTTGCACTTCTGTGAGGCGTGGGCAAAAGTGGGAGAATTGTGCAAACATGAAGGGGAGGAGTTTGTTTTTGACCGTGTAGATGGGATGTCTTGAGTCAAGGAAGGAAAGAATGGAACAAGTGGAGTTTGAGTCCTCAATTATTGGCAAAGTAGAATTGTGGCAGTCATCGGCTCAGCTGATAAAAGTTAATACACCCCAAGCCCAAGAGGTCCGGGGGCCCAGCATCGCTCTGAGAGGCAGAAAGAGGGAGAGCCCCGCAGCCTTGAGACGTGGTGTTGTGTCTAAGGAACAGCAAACAGCCAAGTGTCTGGAAAGGAATAAAATGTAAGAAGATGGGAAAGCGAGGGAACTTGCAGTTTTAAATTGGATCTGGGAGATAAGAGGGAGCCATGGGAGTTAATTGATGAGTCCCCAAGCACTGCTCTGGCCTGCCATTTGAAACTAAGAAGTATCTTTTCTCTTGAGTTGTCTCTGTCCATCCTGATTCCAAACTCATCTGGAGGGGGCGAGCTGGAAACAGCACGCCCGATCGGAAGCTTCATGTTCATTTACCTGGCCTGGTTTGCCTTCTTCCCCCTCCTTGAGTTCATTTGTTAAACTGTGCCTGCAGTGGAATACGTCCAATGTTAGACCACAAAATTATTCTGTGGTTTTTGCCCTATTTGGGTTAGCCTCAGCCGGGTTAAATTATATATCTTTCAATCATGTTTTTTTTTTTAGTTTGAAGCAAGTTTTCTTTAAAAAAAAAAAAAAAAAAAAAAAAAAAAAAAAAAAAAAAAAAAAAAAAGACATACATCTTGGATTTGGAGCAATTTAAAATATACTTTGTGTCCAGTAAATACTAAATTACAGCTAAAAATATGAAATCCATGATAGTTTGTAAGTCAAAAGGCTTAATGAAATGCTACAGCTTAGAACCTGTATGATGGTGCCCGAAAGCCTGAAGTTCCCTTGTCTATAAATGTGGACACTGGCCAGTCAGTCATGACCTCCGAATTCCCGTCTGATTGCTTTGAACTGATCCTCACATCTCAGTACCTCTTTGCCTGCAAGTGAGGGAGGAGGCTCAGCATTAAGGCCTAGGAGGGTTGCAGAAGCCAATCGTGCGGAGATGTTCCTACTAGTGATGGGACTTTCTTAGCTCTTTTTGACCCTAATGTAGCCTGAGGAAACTCCTCAGAGATGCTTCTAAGTTGTTCCCCAGTAAGAGCTGGATTGCTGGATTAGGTGGGCATATTTTGAACATCATTATTATTCACAGCATTGTAAAATTCAGAGGGACTAGAAAAGAACAGTATTTATTCAACATGTCAGGCCCTGTGATAAGCACTTTACTGTGATTATCTCACTTAGCCCAATCCCTGGTAACTCAAGCATACATTTCTATCTTAATTGTGTCATATGCTTATTATCTGTCCTCCCGGTGACTGGAGACTCCTTTCCAAGACAGCCTGCTCCACTTGGGGATTTAATGATTAGAAGGTCTTTCTTCTCATTCTACAAATGAACTTTGCTTGATGGTTTTCCTTAAACCTTTACCTTAGTCTGATGATAATGTGAACATAAAAACAATTTTTTTAAAACATCTCTTGGGAATTGCCAAATTGAAGTTATCTACTTTGCTTTGGAAAGGCAACGTTTCCCTGTCGTTTGGATCTCTGGGTGCCTTGGGTTCCTATAGCCTTCTACTAAAAATTCTGTACATGAACAGTTGGTTAACCCGTCTTGAAAAGCTGCTGATAAAACTTTGTTCCAAAAGTCTCCTTTAAAAAGAATTTGTATCTCTATTTGGTCTTTAAAATACTGACAATAACTGACAAATACACACACAGTAGTGAGGTCTGACTTCACTGAGCTCTCTAGGGTACGTCATTGTGGCTCTCAAGGCTTACGCTTTTAATGTTTCCTTTGGGAAAAGTTGGCCTCTCAATACCAAGACGCCTGATTCTTGGTATTAAGAGCATGACACTTATGGTTGTTCATTGTGTGAGTGAAGGCATACATGATGAAAACTTGGTTTTGATTCTGGTTTTTGATGCTCATTTGACCTCAGTCAATTATAATTCTGATTCTGGGGACAATCTTCTAATTCTAACAGAATTTGAAATGTTACATGCTTACTTTTTTTCTTATTTAATATTTTATTTTTTCCAAATCCACGTAGAAACAATTTTAGCATTTGTTTTCAGATTTTGAGTTCCAAATTCTCTTCTCCCCCTTCATTGAGAAGGCAAGTTATTTGACGTGTCTAATACAAAACACATTTCCATGTAAGTCATTCTGTGAAAGAAAACACAGACTTAAAAAAATAAAGAAAGTAAAGAAAGTTTCTTTGATCTACATTCAGACTCTACCAGTTCTTTCTCTGGGGATGGACAGCATCTTTCATCATAAGCCTTTCAGAATTGCCTTTTACTGTTGTATTTCTGAGAATAATTATGTTATTGTACATACAATTGTATATTACATGTACATAAAATATGTATTGTACATATAATATTGCTATTGTTGTATACAATATTCTCCTGGTTTTGTTCATTTCATTTTGCACCAGTTCATGTAAGTCTTTCCACATTGGAGCATTCTGCTCATTTCCTAAGGCACAATAGGATTCCATCACAATCATATACAACGACTAGTTTAGCCATTCTCCAACTCCAGACATCCCCTCATTTTCCATTTCTTTGCCAACACTAAAAGAGCTGCTATAAAAACTTTTGTACACAAGTATTTTCCTTTTTTTTCTTTTTAATCTTTTTGGCATGCAGACTCAGTCATGGTATTACTTGATCAAAGGGTATGCATGGTTTTATAGCCCTTGAGGTATAGCTCCAAATTGCTCTCTAGAATGGTTGAATCGGTGTATACCTTACCAATAGTACATATAGTGTTTTAATTTTCCACATCCCCTCCAACATTTGTGATTTTCCTTTTCTGTCATATTAGCCAATCTGACAGGTGTGAGGTAGTAGCTTGGAGTTGTTGTAATGTGTATTTCTTTCAGCATTCATGATTTAGAGCATTTTTAAATGACTATAGATGGCTTTGATTCCTGTGCCTAAAAACTGAATGTTCATATTCTTTCACCATTTATCAGTTGAGAAATGGCTCTTATTTAAATAAATTTGACTCCATTTTCTATGTGTTTGAGAAACGAAGTCTTTATTAGAGTCACAGTAATTTTTTTTATAATTTCAGTATTAACAACTATGTTTTCGCCTCCATCCTTTTCTCCCCTGTTTCTCTTACTCTCTCCTTTTACCATCTGTTCTCAAAAGTGTTTTTGCTTCTGCCTTTTACCCTCCCCCCTAAACTATCCTCCTTTCTATCAGCTCTTTATTCCCTCCTTTTCTTATCTCCTTCCTTTTCTACTTACTTTCTTTTATGGTAAGATAGATTTCTATAGGAGTGTGTATATTATTCCCTCTTTGAGCCAATTCTGATCAGACTGTAAGGTTCATTGCAGGCTTGCTTTTTGAATGTCAGAAGGGAATAGGAGTCACTGGGGAAAGGGCAGGCAGGCTGTTTGGAGAATGATGCTCCAGCTAGTTCTGGGACAGCGCTTCAGCTCTTTCTGAGGGGGCTCCTGGGAAAGGGAAAAAGCTGGAGCTGCCTCACTTGGGCTTCTCAGCTTCAAAAGGCAGCAATAAGAATTGTTCCAGAATCCAAAGTCAATTCCTAAACTCATTCTGCCACTTTTTATTTGGTGTCTCTCTGCCAAGGAGCAGGAGAAAAAGAAATCCACATGGTCTTAGGAAGGGCTGGGTCACTCAGGCTGGAGACAAAGAACTAGACTGCGCCGAGTTAAATCACACAAAGGTAGCAGATAATGCAGAGTGCATCATCACAATGTCCTACATGATCGCAGATGCAATAATAAAAACCATAAATGAGACAGTTATCAAAAGGGGAACGGATCATGAGGGAGGCCTAAAGCAGGCTTTACAAAGGAGGAGATTTGGAAGGAGTGGGGAAGCTGAAGGGAAGGGATGGGATGGCATTGCAGAAGTGGAAGAAAGAGGAAGCTCAGATGGGGAAAAAGACAAGGGTGGGGAGACATTTGTCTGGAATGGACAGTCAATGTAAGGAAGTGCAGATGAGGCAGAGAAGAGTTTAGAGGACTTTGAATGAAATGATTCTCTTTCACTTGTATCTCCCCTCCTCTCCCACCCATCCTTAGTCATTCTTTCTTCCCTGTGGTCCTCAGATGCAGCTCCTCTCCTCCAGAGCCCTCCCTTCTCATGCCCATCCCCACTAGCTGTGCTCCTAGGGACAAAGACTCCCCCTCCTGCTCTCCCTCTCCATGCTATCTGACTTGTGCCTCCATCATCCAGCTGTAAAGTTCCCCATGCCTTCTTAGCTACCAAATCTGTCAGCCTTAATCCTCAGTCTTGCTGATTTCTCTCCAGGATTTGGCGCTGTTCTTACCCACACTGGCATACAAGGTGGCCCAGGGCATAGACTATGGCCCTTGAAGTCAGGAAGACCTGTTTGGCTCCTACCTTAGAGTTTGAGCCGGGTTACCCTGGCAAGTCATACAACCACCATTTGCCTCAGTTTCCTTGTCTGTAAAGCTGGGATAAGAATGTCACAGGGTTATTCTGAGTATCAGATGAGTTAACATATGGAAAGCACTGTGCAGACCTGGAAGTGCTGTAGAATGCTGGCGGCTGTTATCATTATCTCTGTCTAGGTTTTTATGACCCTTCTCTCCTGGTTCTCTCCCCTTGTCTGGCCGTCTTTTGCTGAATTTTATTGTCCTCCTCCTTATTTATTTCACTCTATAGGAATGAAGGGACCGTATTGCTGCCTGTTGCTATGAGTTTCATTGTGATCTTGCCATGGCAAAAACCAAGGTGCAGGTTTTACAGGTAATCCAGCTAGAGGCAGCAGGAGATGGTTGTCAGAGACCACAAAGCACTTCTCCATATTGGAGTCAAAGACTGTGACAAGGCAGATCTGAGCTGATGTTTGCTGCTTATTATCTCGTGTCCCAGAGGGACCTTGCAACCATTGCTGTAGTTGCTCAGCGGATGCTCAGGTGAAGTGGCAAGGGAATCATCAGCTCACAGCGTGCACCGATAGGTAAGAAATGAGAGCCTTGGCTGCCAGCAAGGGGAGGGCTCCCTGCAGCCTGTCCTAGCAGGGCCTTCCGTTGGGTTTCTTCTCGTTCCTTCCTTGTCCCTAACGACTACGATAGAAGGCCCGGAGCAGATTCCAGAGGCCGTGTTGGTCTCGGCATCTCTTGTTCTGTCTCATGGATTTCTCTTTGCCTTGGCTTTTGGCCTGCGTTTCTAGGGGAGGGACAAAGCATCAGGTTAGACGTGCAGGGGAGATCCACATCCTCTGCTGTTGTTACAAGCCAAAAGTAAATTGTGGAGCTTTCCCTTGTGGCTTCTGACAGAAACAGGGAGAAGTTCTGTCAGCTGAAAACAAGCAGACAAAAATCATTTCTGAAATTCTGCAGAAGCAAGTGCTTCCTGGGGTGTAACTAGAATTAGTGGCGCTTTTGGTTGTGCAGGACTAACAGGAATTGGGGAACTACAGGCATCGCAAGTCAGTTTGGGCCTTGTTGTATGGGTTCCTTGGGACCATATTTCAGCTCTTAAATCCGTCAGCTGAGAGGGTGCTCACATTACAGAGATCACTTCTTTGGCCTTTTTAGGAAACAAAGAGTGAAGTTAGATTATCGCTTATCAGGGATATTGTAGAAAATGACCCAAGCTCCAGGAGGTAGTTGGTAGAAAGCCATGTTCAAAAGAGCATTTTAAAAATATCCAAATTCCTTTTGTGACTCAGATATGGTGCAAGCCAGGAAGGGCCAAAACAGAGAAAGAAAAGTATAGACCAGTTTCCCTAATGAATATTGATGCAAAAATCCAAAGAACTCATGACAAAACATGCTACCTATCTCCTAATAGAGAGGTGAAGGACTCAGAGTGAAGGCTGAAGCATGATTGTTTTGGGACATGGCCTCTATTTGCCTCCCTTTCCTCATCTTTAAAATGGGGGTAATAATAGTAGCTATCTTCTAGGGTTGTCGTGAGGATTAAATGAGATGGTAACAATGAAATGCATAGCACAGCCTGGTTATATAAATGTTTTAAAAATGTCAAAGAAAATTAGGAGTTTGTTTTCAGCAACAACCATTTATTACTTGAACTCAGGTCTTCCTGACTGTAGGCCCAGTCCCAGGCTCTATCCACTGAGCTATCTATGCTAATTGCTAGGCAGAAAGATAGTAACCTTCAAGGAACTTAACTTCATTCTTGCTACATATAAAAGGAAGCTAGAAAGAGTGGAGGAGAGAGAGAAATAAATAGCCTCTGGGGGGCTTGGTGGACCAGAGTACAGCTTGGGAAGGCTGAAACTTGACTAAACTGGGTACCAGCCTTAAATGGAGGGATGTGGAGGAACCATCCAATCAGAGGGAGAGGCCCCAGGCTGGATGAGAGCCTTTTAATTGGTGAATTCTAGGCTGGAAGGAGCTCTGGGATAAGTAAGAAAATGGGGCTTAGGGCTGGTGGGGCCTTCCTCTGAACACTGGCCTTTGAAATTGGCTCTTTTGAAGCTACTTTTGTCTTGACTAAATAAGTTTGTACCAGGGGCTTTGTTTTTCTTTCTTTTTCAACTGGTGTGGGCAGAAATATGAGGGAGAGGAAGTTAATCTCCATTTGAAAGGGGGGAAAAAAGAAATTTAATTTGAAAAGACAGTACTTGCACTAAGCTTCCTTAGGCCCTTGCCTCTGCAGCTCAGTTTTGTAGATGACACAGCTGAAACCCAGAGAGGAATCTGGGAGTCAGAAAGAGCCTCCTGATTCAGCGTTCTCACAATTCTCCAAGTGGCAGGGGCCATGTAGGATTCACTCCAGGGCCGGCTCACTTTCTGCTGCCACTGGGAGTCAGGAGATGGGAGTTCTAGTCCTTTCCTGTTTCTGGGAATCGGTTCCTCTCTACAATGAGGGAGCTGGACTAGGAAATCCCCAAGGTTACTTGTAGCCCTAAAACTGTTTCTAGCTTAACTTGGTTTCAGAAAGACAGGAGAAAGACCTGTGAATGTAATAAAGGAAGGGCAAACAAGGCCACTTCTTTATGGTCTTCCAGCAATGTCACAGTAGTCGTATTTTAGCTTGGGTGAGATCTATATCAGGAATCTGATTGCTGAGTTGGGTGTAAACTCCTAGAGTTAAGTTACCACCAGTTTCTTCCATGGATTGAACTTGCCATAATAAACTCCCCTCTCCCCGAATAACTGCTTGTGTGGATGTGTCTACATTTTAAAATATTCTAACATACAAAAATCCCAAGTTTATTACACTTTTAATTAGATAGCCAGGCAATTTTTAGTCACTTAACAATCCCTCCATCACTAGACACCCTAGCCTCTCATTCATTGCATGTTCTGGAGACCAGAGGATAAAGATTCCCATCACAAGAGGATTTTTCTCTTTTATATCACCGGCAGGATATTTTGAAGTCGTCAACTCCTCTGAAGCATTTAAAATAATTGGAAAAACTTAATTTGTACCCATCAACAAATATTTTATTTCTAATGTGATAGCAAGGAGACATTTTATTCAGGAGACTTTTATACCGGGATGGAAAGGTTTTTGAGGATGGGCCCAGAGACCATTGGGGTAACGGTCATTTGAAGACCAATCTTAAGGAATTCCACAAGCCTCCTTACCAGAGGAAGAGAATTTTTTAAACCACAGCTTCTTACAAAGACAAGGCATCAAGAGAACTCATATCATGAGGCCAGGCTGGACACAGAATTTTTGCCAAGAAAATCTGTTTTTGAAGTATGAAAATGAGCTGTAGCTGGTGAGTTTATTCCTTTAACTCTTAGAGCTTGGGAGAGCCTGGATCTAACTTTTTGATAGTTAAAAAAATGTGAAAAGTACTATCAAATATGCATTCAGGTTATAAAAGAATAGAGAACTCTCATCTGAAGTCATTAAAGCTTTACATTTCTTAAATCCCTTCATATAATCTAAAAGGGAGAGCCATGAACTGATTTATTAATTCCCATAATATTGCCATTTGGAAAATTAATGCTGTTTTCCTACCCATACCTCTCTGTTTCACTTGGAAAAGTCTCCAATCTTCATTTTCCTAATATCATTCCTTTGTTTCACTGCCTTTATTTAGTCAAAGCTACTGTCCCACAGTATACTTACTGTCTTCAAGAGAAATTCAGTTTTCAAATTTTCCAAGTTTGCTTTTCTAATCTGAGTGCTGTGGAGAAAGAAATCAAAGCAGGAAGATTCTGCAGCATTATCTAGGATGGGAATTGGGTTCTGAAAAAGATGGTCATCGATTGAGAGTCACACAGTTCCTCAGAGGGCTTTATGCGGTCCAGCCTGCCACCTGTGTGATCTTAGGCAAGTCACTTAAGTTTCATTTTGTCCTTGGTTTTCTCATGGTGTACTCAAGGGTTTCTGAGGTCCCTTCTAACTCCAAGCCTTTCAAGATGAGCAAGCTGTTATCCAGGGAGGTGGTAGGGCTGAGACTTGAGCGGCACTGTGGTCCAGCTGGACCCAAATGGGCCCCAGGGCTTCCTTGCCTCAGCTTGGGAAGGCTGAAACTTGACTAAACCAGGTACCTTCCTTAAATGGAGGGAGGTGGAGGAACCATCCAGTCAGAGGGAGAGACCCCAGCCTTTTAATTGGTGAATTCTGGGCTGGAGAGAGCTTCTGGGATAAGTAAGAAGTGGGGCCTGGGGCTGGTGGGACCTTCCTTTGAACACTGGCCTTTGAAATTGGCTCTTTTGAAGCTACATTTGTCTTGACTATATAAGTTTGTACTTAGCTGAAGCCTTTCCATCCTGGTATAAAAGCCTCTTGGATAAAATGTCTCCTTACATTAGAAATAAAATGTACCCACAGCAATGGGGTCTGGTTTCTGAAATCGAACAGAACATGGAAACTTGGATGACCTAAGTGAGCTCCCAAGACCCTTCATGCAAACTTTATGCGCCAGCACCTCAATACTAGAACACGGCTCTCAGTGGCTTCCTGTTGTCTATAGGATAAATTAGAATTAGAAACTTCCAGGCACCAAAAGTCTTTCAGCCAAACTGAAACCCAGAGGCAGTGAGGTCCTTCATAGCTCCTCTGTCTCTCCATGCCTTAGCTGGTTGTCTCCTGTGCCTGGAATCGTGTTCCTTCCTAAGCTCAGTCTCTTCCCTTCAATTGCTTCTCTTTGGGTTCCCCTGCTCTGTCCCCTACTTTTGTCAAGGGTTTTTAAATTATTTTTCTGCAGACATTCTATTTCCTCCCTGTGAACCTCTTAAACATGGAGACTGTTTCCTTTTGTGCTTGGGTATCTCTAGGTGCTTTTCACATATAGAATTGTGATTTTGGCTTTAGAGAATTCCCGGAGCCTGGGACTTAGAAGGCCTCAGGGCCTGCTTGAGGCATGGTAAGTGACTTGTCCAGAGTCCCATCTTTGGCTTTGACTCTCTTCTTCACTTGAGAGTTTCAAGATTAAGTTCGTCATGTGATCCAAAAGGGAAGATGATGTCTGGCCTTTGAGCCTTAGAATGTGTTGGGATTAAGGCGGGGAAGATGGTGCTGGTGAGTTGGGGGGAAGGATGTTGAATTCAGCTGGGGGCTTATTAAGATATTTAGACATAAGATTTAGTAAATAAATGGAATTAGGGTATGAGCCAGGGGACAAAGAACAAAAAGCTGGAGCTAGAGCTTGAAGTTCCCAGACTGGGGAGTTGACCAGGGGGGGGATTACAGCCACATTGTATTCACTCCATCATTGGTAAAATTATTTTAGAAGATGAGTCCTGAAGTTTTAAAAAAAATTTAAAACTGTCATTAAATATAATTAGTATAAATATAATCCTGTGTATTTCATCTTACAATATTCTGAGAGGTCCCTGGTTTGCCGAAGGGATCCAGAGCTCCAGACTTAGACCATACCCATCCTTCTCAGAGAAGGAAGCTGAAGCCCAGAAAAACTTAATCATTTTACTGAGGATGCACAGCAGGCTAACTCTCTGGCCTCCCACGCTCATGTCCTTTTCCCCACACCCAGCTGCACTGCCACAAAGGGCCTTAGAGACCAGAGCTGTGTTCCTCCTGCAGTCCCAAGAAGGCATGAGAAAGTCAGAGGAAACGTTCTCTCTGTTTTGTTGAATGACAGAGGTCTGGGCTCAGCCCCCACTGTGGGCTGGTGGCCCAGAGCACAGCAAGGGAGGAGGGTCCTTCTGGAAGCTGTGACACTTTTGCCAGGAAGGTTTAAACAAGAACTACAGGGGCTGTTCTTTTTGAAAGATGGATTGGACTCCATGGTCCCTGAAGTCCCTTCCAAGCTGGGAATTCTGGGATTCTGTGAATGCAATCAGTTGTTCATTAAATAACATACTTATTTAGCCCAGTGCATGATGGAGGTTCAGATTAGTAAGACCAAGATGGCCACATCAAACGGCTCTGTGTCTCTTCACTTCGGTAGGTCTCAGTCCCCTCAACTGTAAAATGGGATTCCCCCAGAGTTATGAGGATCCAAAAAAGTAATATTTGTGTGGTGATTGATGCTCTGAAGTAAGGATTTGGTGGTTTTAAACTGCTTCTTTGCAGATCTAATTTGTGCTTTTGCTTTTACAGAGCTTTTGGGGATTGACAGTGGTGCCCACAAATGCTTAGCATGAGGTCTGAAAGTTTAGAATAACCTTCCCCTGGAGTAAAATGGATTTGGAGATTTTTGAGAGCAGATTGAAACCGAAACCCATTTTGCACACCCACGGAGCTGTCGCATGTCAAATAATCTTTGGCTTCTGGGGCGCGGGGGAGGCCCTTAGCGGAGGCTCTTTCCTCAAGCAGCAGGCCCTTGTGCTCCCCAAAGTAGGCTGCTCTGACCCTCCCTCTCTTCTCTTCCTGTCCCCAGGTAATTAGCACTCGTTTGGCAGTTTTCTTGCAGCACATCTATTAACATCACCTCCAGCATCACGAGCCAGCCTGGCAGTACAGGAAACTGTGTTTCAGAAACCATATTGTATGCTAGCTAGGGGCGACTTCCTTCCTGTTTTATTCTTGTCTTTGTCATAGAACATTTTCTGTTTCTGAGAGTTCAGCAGGGACTTTTTGGTGGCTGTTTCCTATTGTGAATGGATGCTAGAGACTTAGTTCAAAGATAACTTTTAGTCGTCCTATTTCTGTTTCTGTGTGAGATGAAAACATGTAGACTGGAAGGCCACGTCACTTGACATTGGGTGACAAGTTGACAGAGATATTCCCTAGGACACACTGAAAGGGTTCTTCATTGCTGGCACTGCCATGGAGAATTAAACAGGGTGTAAAAAGTTGGGGAAATCAAATTTTCAACTTTAGGATGAGGGGAAAGGAAATCAGTTTGACATTAAATAATGGAAGAGGAGTTTTATACTACATAAATATCTTAGAGAAGATTCAGAAGTTGAGGCAATATTCTAACTATTCAGATTTTGCAAATGTTTTATATTCTTCACCTTCTGCTAAAGCCCTTCTAACAAAGAAGCAAGCCTGGGTGAATGTCAGAGGCAGGCCATTGGAGCGCGAGCTCTGGTGTGTTCTTCCAAGCTTTGAACTGTCCCAGTGATGAACTCAGTGCGCCTTTTGTCCAGGGACCAGCCTTGCAGATTCAGCCTCTGGCTGCAGTGATGAATTCCTCTGCCATAGCAACCCTCCCACCATCAACAGAATTTTGTGTGACCTGTGCTGCTGGAAAAAGTGCCCACAATAATCAGACTGTACATCCATAGGTCCAAGAAACAATGGATGGCAGAGGGGAAGAGACTGAAGGAAAGGGGACTGGGTTAGGAAGCCATTATCCTAGTGGAGGTGAGAGATAATGAGAGAGAGGGCTACAAAAATAGGGTTTTATTGGATGTGGAGTTGAGAGAATCAAAGAATGCGAGATTCTTGAAGTCACCCAGTAATGTTTACCTTTGATTCTACCATTTTTGTTCTTTTTAGTCTCTTTCAATAGTCTCCATGTAATTACAAAAGAATATGTGGGTCTTCCCACCCTTTGGAATTGAGTTTTGACTACCCTGCTGGATAGAGGATTTCTGTGCTCCTCATGCACAAAAAGAGTCATTTGGCTTTAGGAATGATCAGGCTGTTGGCCAAGTGCCTCTGATGGACACAGTGAGCGAGGGGGACTCTGACCCGGGCAGCTCTTCCCGCCATTGTCAGGCATCATTTAGTCGGTTGTGCACCTGCCCTGTGTGCGGTGTCATGGCAAGCTTTTCACGGGCAGGATTATGTTTACGTGGTGAGACAACACACATGAAAAGGCGAGTAGCAAGGAACAGTACAAAACAGCGCACAACCAAACAACCGCTGGGGACTGGCAGTGGTGGGGGAGCTTAGAAGAGGCTTCCTTCCCAGTGAGAAGATGTTTGAACTAAGTCTCCAGCCTTAGCAAATATTATCTAAGCACCTACTATGCGCAGTGCACCGTGCCTGTGACTGGGAACAATCCTTGTCCTTGGGGAGCAAGAATTAGTTATCTTGATTGAGAGAGACCTAACACAAATAGCTTATAAATTAAGATGAGTGTATAGAGATGACGGGAGAGACTTGAGGAGTTGATCTGATTGAAGGGGGAGGAGCCTTTGATAGAACAACAAAAATAAGGTGGAAATGAAGGGCTAGGCTGGAAATGGCCTGTGCCCAAAAGTTTACCAAAGAAAGTAGGACAAGATTCAGGAGCCACTATACCCAAGTGAATAGCCCTTCTTACCCAGAAATATATGAAATAAAACCAAAAAAGGAGTTTGGAGACAGATGATGGGAAACCTAGATTATAGGCTAAGGAATACACATTTTATTCAGGAGGCAGTAAGGAGTCATCAGAGGCTTTTGGGGGAGGGAGTGAAATGAGTAATTCGGTTATTTTGTCAGTGGGATGAAGACTGGATTAGAGAGGGGCAAAAATGGAGTCAGAGAGACCAGTTAGGAGGCTGTGTCCATAACCAAGGCGGGAGCTAATGAGAGGATAAAAGGGGAGGGAAATTGCAGAGGTGGAAATACCTTGACAACAGAGTGCATCTCAAATGAGTGGGAAGAATCGCTAACTGGCATTTCTGCCTCGGAGATGCCATCAACAGATGTTTTTTATTAGCGGCACAGCTTTTATTGCAGAAAATGCCATCATCCATTTGCATCCCCTTGATTTTAACGATGAGCATTCGTTCAAGTGATTATTAACAATTTGTGTTTCAAAGAGATTTTCGACAAAGATGAATGGAGAAAATTTAAAAGATAGTAAAGAAAAAGTAAGACAATCTCTGGTGACCATTTGTTCATTTCAGCTTTTACTCTGAGTCCCGCTTTGGGCTGAGATTCATGGCCCAAGGATCAGCAGTAGGATGTGATGTGACCAATGCAAAAAAAAAAAAAAAAATGCGGGCTGCTTGGAAGCTAGAGAAGTGAATGATGTTCAGAGAATATGCTCAGCTCCTCATTATTTAAATTTAGGGGTAAATGTTAGTACAGACCCTGCAGCCAGATTTGGGGTGATTTTGGAGGGATGACAAAAAAGCTACTATGAGGTCAACAATACTCATAAATAAAATGTCTTTCAATGAATTTATATTTTGGAAATTAGCTCTTATATCTAGAAAATAATATTCTATATGTGAGATGTGAGAATTGTGCTTATTTATGTATTTGTGACTGGATACCACAGGGAACTGCTGAACTCATTTATTTGTATTTAAATAATGATTTCTTTGTTCTCCTTTTAACTTCAAAAGAAGCTGAGTCTAACTTTTTTTTTTGTTTCCTGGAAGAATTTTCTATTTTTCTCACAAAGAGCAAAATTTCCTCATTTAAAAAAAAAGATGTTTTTCCTCCCCCACCGCCCTCACTTTAGTGAGTCTCATCGGCTCCCTCCGAGCTCTGGGACAGATAGAAACTCTCGGTTTGTCATTGGCAATTTTTCCCCTCAGGCCCCTTGTTTCCTTTTCAGTCCACGCTTGTCCACAGCTTTGGTAATGTTGCCACTCTGGCTTACTTGCTGTTGGGCAGGTGATGTTCAGGGCTCCTCCTCCCACCTCTAGGCCTTTGCACTAGTTATCCCCATACCTGGAATGATCCTCTTTTCACTTGCCTCGTAGAAACTGGTTTCCTTCCTTATTCAGTTCCAGGCCCTGTTTCTATAGAAAGCCTTTCCTGCTCCTTCTCCAGGACGCCTCCTAAAATACTTTGTATTTATTCAGTATTTGGTCCCTGGGTATATCTTGTCTGATGTTTTTTGAATGTGTTGTCCTTAAGGGAGGATAGGGTGCCTTCTGCTCAGGGCTTTGTATCCTATCCTTGGCCTAGTGGTTGGCATAGAGTGGGCTGGTGATTGCTTACCTTTGCGGAATCGTAGAGTCTTCATTTCCTTTTCCTCTCCCATGGAGGGCCCACCTTACTCCTCGGCTGCCCCATTGGTAGCCTGCACTCCTAGTCTTCAGAGCAGGCATCTTGTAATGCAGCCCTGGGATCCCTCAAGGTGCAGGAGCCTTCCCAGAAGCTTTTTCCTTACGTCTTTTCCTTCAAGGAGCTCCTTTCAAGTAAGGAGCTTACTTCTTACCTTCTGCTTGTCACCATCATCTCACCGATTATCTTGATATAGTTTATTTCCTGCTTCTCTATTTGGTCATCTCCTTCCGCTCATACAATGGATTCTAATCTGAAATCTCTTGCTAGTTCTTGCCGTGTTTCTTTCCTTGCTGTTTTTAACCCCAGGGCAGCCCATAAACTATTAATTTCACTTTTGATTTGTTATTACTATCACTTTAAATAATACATTATTTTTGATGATGGAAATTTGTAGTTCTTCGGGGCTACTGCATCCCAAATGAGAGACTCCCTAGGAAAATCTCCCCTTCCGTAGGAAAAGAAACTTTAGGAGAGGCAAGCTGCTTTCAAACACAAGGAAGCTTTTAATTACAATAAGACTTTGCTGACCAAGGAGGTAGTGTTTCTAAATAGTCTTCCGGCCCTCCCTCCCATCCTCTCCAACCTAATCCTCCTGGATTGAAGGTTACTTGACCTTTTAAATCTTAAACCAGATTCTTTTTCTTGCCAGAAATTGCAGTGGTAGAACTAGAAGGAAAAAAACAGAATAAGTCATTGAAGCAGGCAGAGAAATTCTTGCCTTTCACTTGCATCATTCCTAATCCAATATTTTTCATTCTCCTAGGACTAGTCATTATTATTGTTTTATACCTTTCACTGTAACAATTTTTATACCAGCATCTGGCTCCTGGTAAGCACTAGGTAAATGTTAGTTATCATTATCATTTCTCTTTGGTTGTGTGTCTGAATTGACATCTTTAGCTTCTGAAGTCTATTCCGTGTTGCTGTAATGATTCATGGGAGCTTTGGATCCACCACAAAGAGCTCTGGCCTTCTGATTTCCTGACATGGGGGGTGAGGGAAAGGAGCTTGTTTCACTGACCGTTCCCTGCCTCCTGAATTTGAAGGAAGCAGTCCTAAAGGTCATCTAAACTGAGATGTCAAGCTCAGATAATAAACATGCCTTTTTGCTCTGTATTGATTTGATCAGCACAGTTAACATCTACATTCTGGTATGTTTTTATTTCCTTTTAAATTACATCATAATTTGGTTCAGTCAGTATGGAGAGTCTGGATCACAAGTCTGGTATCTCTGGTCTGACTCAAGCCCCTTATTTTGATAGATGCAGAAATAGAACCAGAGAGGGAAGGGGCCTGCCCAACTTCCAAGCCTTCTTTTTTGTGGAAGGGCCACGTTAGCATTTCATTCAGAACTAATCCTCAACTAAACACAGTGTATGTAATAAACAGCATTCTAATTGGGTTTGCTGCCATCTTTCCCTTTTCTAGTATATCTTTCATCTAGTGGTGAAAATGATCTTCCTGAGGCTTAGCTCTAATCAGGGGAACAGCCTGGTTCCCCTCAGGCCATTCCTCTGATCAGAAATCTTTTGTGGGTCCCTGTTGCTTCTAGGATAAAATACAAGCCCCCTTGGGCCTTCCTAGAAAGCAAAGTCATCTACTAGAAGTGTGGAAGTTGTGAAAGAGAGGATAGAAGAGAAGATCTGAAAGAGTCTGTGGGAAATGAGAGAGGGAGGCCAGGGTAGAGGAGCACAAAAGCTCGGCTAAAGGTTTTTTCCCGATCAGCCTGGAAACAGGGATGGAAGTCTGAATGGTAGCTCTTACCCAGAGGTGAATTTCCACAGAATGGCAGAAGATTTGGATAGAAGCAATCCAAAGATACTTGTCAGCAAAATGTTCAAATGGCTGACCATATAATGGAAGAAATAGGATGGGAGAACATGGCTGGCTCACAGGAGCAAAGAATAGACTTTATTGAGTCAGGGAGAGGCCCATCAGTTGGAGAATGGCTGAATAAGTTATGGTCTATGGATGTTAACGGAATATTATTGTTCTGTAAGAAATGACCAACAGAATGATTTTAGACAGGCCTGGAAAGATTTATATGAACTGACGCTAAGGGAAAGGAGCAGAGCCAATAGTACACAGCAATAACAACATTTGTGTGATGATCAACTGTGATGGACGTGGCTCTTTTCAGCAATGAGGCGATTCAAGGCAATTCCAAATGACTTGAGATGGAAAGCACTATCCATCTGGAGAAAGAACTATGGGAACTGAATGTGGATCAAAACATACCATTTTCACCTTTTTTACTGTTATTTGTTTGCTTGGGTTTTTTCCCCTTGTGTTTTTTTCCTTTTCATCTGATGTGTGTGTATCAGTGTGTATGTGTGTATACAGCATGAGCGATATGGAAATATGTTTAGAAGAATTGCACATATTTAACGTATATCGGATTGCTTGCTCTCTTGGGGAAAGGGGAGGAGAGGAAGAAAATTTCAGAACTCAAAATCTTACCAAAAAAATGAATTTTGAAAACTATCTTTGCAAGTATTTACAAAAATCAAATACTATAAAAATAAATGCATAAAAGACCAAAAAAAATGAAGATTTGGGAAACAGGAGTAAGAAAAGGGTGAAGTGTCTGAAGAAATCTATAAGGATGTATAAGGAGCTCATTCACATGCAGATTTTTTTTTAAAGAAATGTTCTGGAGATGAAATGAGGACAAGTAACAAGGTGAATACCTGAGCAGAGCACAACGTGTAACCATAACGTCCCAGTGGCTGAGCCTCTGAAGGAGCTGAACCTGGTGAAGGACTCCCACCCAGAGGGCTTCTTAGTTCTCCTAAGAGAAGGAAGGAGAATCAGAGAAGGGATGACAAATACCATGTTGGGGAGAGGAGGATAGTGTTAACTGGAAAAAGAGAAAACAAAGGAATTCATTCTTATTTTGTTTCTATCTTCACTGCCAAGGAGAATGACCTTTGCACTGAAAATGGCAGAATTAAAATGACTAACAGGGATACCCAAGCTAAGTGAGGAGATGAGAGAGAGCACCTATTTGCCTTTAACGAATTCAGGTCACCTGGCTTGTTTGTGCTTGGATATTAACAGAACTGGCAACCAAGCAACACAGGAGAGGCACTGTGGGCCTGGGCAAGTGTGAATGTCAATACAGGGAAGAGAACAGAATCTGCAAATTCTAGGCCAGTGAACTTCAATACCTTGGAAAATCCTAGCAGGGATTGTTGAAGAAAGGCACAATGCCTGGCTAAAAGAGAGAGGTCCTACCTGAAGAGCAGCATGTCCCTTTTTTAATAGGAGAGATTAGGGGAATGGCAAGCATGTTTCCATTATCTAATACTATTCTTGTGGAAGAGATAGAGGAATGACTGACGACCATACAAATAAATGCATTTGGAACTGTTTGAGCAGCTAGAGTCAAAGGATAGTTAATTGTTTGGGACCGTCTCCAGTGGAGTCCCTTAGGGATCTTTGCTTGCCCTTGCCAGTTCACATTTTTATCAATGGCTTGAATAAAGGTACAGTTGGCACGCCTACTGAATTCGTAGCTGACAGACCTGGGAGTGATGGCTCACATGTTGCTTGGCAGAAATGTGGTCCAAAAAGAAGGAATCTTGGGAGGCCGGGGAACCAAGCTGAATTTAATAAGTGAAGTTTAACACAAATTAACATCTGAGTTAACTCTGAACTTGAGTTGCAAGAATTAACACAAATTAACACAAGTGGGATGAAAGAGACGTAAATACAGGGCCGTTTGAAAAGAATCTGTTGGTCTTGGTAATCTGTAAAGCTGGTGACTCACCATGATATGGCTAATGCCTTTGAGCTGCCTTGAGTGGCAGAGGTTCCAGGAATGAGGAGATATAATCTCTCTGTACTCCCTCTTAGTCAGACTTCCTCTGGAGTGCCAGTTTCAGAATGTCATTGATAAGCTAGAGGGCATCCAGAAGAATTTCAGCAGGATGGTGGGAAACCTCGGAGATCATATCATGATGATTGGTTTGAAAAAACTGAACGTATGTGACAAAGTGAAGATTCAGGGATCGGTATTTGAAGGGCAGTCGTGGAAAACCGAGGTCAGATTCATTTTTATTCTCTTTTATTCTCAGAACCAGGGGCAGTGATAGAAACTGTGGAGAAATGAATTTAGGTTTGATGTCAAGAAAAACATTTAAACAAGTACAGCTGTCCCCTGATGAAATGGGGTGGCTATAATGGTTCTCCCAGGTCTCCAAGCAGAGAGGGAAGGATGTGTCGATGGGAGTTTCTTTCTGATGTGAGCCAAACTAGATGGCTCATTGAACTCTAAAATTCAGTGATTCTGTGGTTAAATCACTGCTCTCAATGAGTTCAAGTCCCTAGGGTGAATTTCTAGCTCAAGATGCTGAAAACTTGGGAATGGTTTGCCAAGCAGTTATTGGTCAGCTCTGAGGAGGTGCTAGAGTAGCCGTGATGCACTAGATAATATGGGCAAATGTTCTGATCTCCAAAAGGAGGAAGAAAGTGGATTCTGTTTGTTGAATTAAAGAGGATAGACCGACAAGCTTGATATTAACACCAAGAAAAATTTGAGAACAGATTTTTAAGTGGGGCATCTTTCAGAAATGGAACCGACAATCACTGGGAGGCAGCGTCAGTTCATTAAGATCAAGTGATCCCAGGTTAATCCCAGTTATGCCTTCTAACCCTAGCAGCTGTAATGCTCAAAGTAATTCCCTAGCAAGGCATTTGTCAAGTCCTCCATAATACCTATTTGTGGGTAAGCCAAAGATCTGGAGGCTAAATTCTAACACCAGTCAGGTAGATTTAGCCAAACATCAGACCCAAACAGGGTTCATTAATGAATCATTGTTGACCTGGCTGGTTTTAGTTTGGTTTTGCTTTACAGCAGGCTTCTCCTTTGTTAGAAAAGTAGTGGGACATGCACTAAGTATAATGGCCGTTCCTCTGAGGACTCCCAGCTCCCCCTCGCCGGCGTCTTCTGTCTTAGCTTGGCCCTTGGCTCAGTGAACTTCCCATGTTTGCTGCAGCATTCTGACTTTGCGGTGACATTTCCTGGCTTTGATTTCATGTCACCCTTCAGGATGCTGGCCTCTTGCTCTAACTCTCCAGCCTTAACTGTTCCTTTGTCCTTCAAATCTCTTGTTTCTTATCTCTCCTGGTATTGACTGCCAGTGAATAAGCTATTGGTGACTCTCCACTGTTAACTCTTGATTGACCACAGCCTTGGGGCTAGGTGGGACAGTGTGAACAAAGAACTAGGAGTGTTAAGATGGCCAGAGCTTTAGGAAGAGATCCACATGAGGAGAGACCCTGGTCAGCAGGTTTTTTGGTACCTTGTACTAGGTGAGGTGAGGGCCTGTACCTGCTAGAGCTGCTCCTCTAGCTTTCAGAGGTAGAGGAGAGAGGCAGATTAAGGGGGTGTTACAAAGGGAGAAAGAACAGGACTGGGCAGCAGATTGGCTGTGACTAAGACCCTCTCCCTGACTTTCCCAGACTCTGTCTGAGCTGGGCCGAACACCCTTTTCACCCCAGTGAGACTGACCTTTCTTGAAGCTTTCTCCAGTCTATCTTGAAATGGAGAGTGGATTCATTCCCCTGGCATTGGGGGTGACACCCAGATTTCCAGCCTGGGTCACTGGGAGGATGGTGGGACCTTCCACAGTAATAGAGAAGCAAGGAAGAACACAAGGTTTCCGGGAGAAGGATAATGAATGAGATCAGTTTTGAACATGTAGAGTCTACAATGTCTACAGCACATCCAGTTTGAGATGTCTGAAAAACAGTTAGAGGAACAAAGGACAGCAGAGAGCTTAGGGCTGCACAAAGCAGAACCAAGAGTTTAGTCATGGGAGCCATTGAGATGACCAAGTGAAATAAGTAGTAGAAAGGAGAACCGAGGGTCTGGGAAAGAGCCTTGGGAAACCCTAGTGTTAGCAGCTGTGATCTAAATGAACATCATCCAGAGAGACAGAACAGTGGTCAGACAGGTGGAAAAACCAGAATAAGGTACCTCGTGAAAGCCTGGGGAGATGAGGGCGAATGACAGTGCCCAAGACTTCAGTGAGCTGAGAATGAGACCCAAATGGGGGCCATCCAGTGATTGGTGATTGAGATCACTGGTAACTTGGGAGAGAGCAAATGTGGAGAATGGAAGCCAGACTGCAGTTAAATAGAGTGGGAGGGAGCATGTACCTGTAGATGGCCTTCCTTCCTTGACTTAGCCACAAAAGAGGGGATAGATGTAGAACTGGGGGGGAGGAGGATTGGATGGATCCAGGTGGGTGGGGTGGAAGAGAAGGGAGATTGCAACATCTTTGTGGGCGGTGGGGAAGCAGCCAGAAGCCTCTGGTTGGTGTTTTCCATCCATTTGTAGATGTTACTGCCCGAAGGGACATGTGAAGCTTAACTAGGAGAGAAAGAATTAAAAAGAGACTTAACAGACTTAGGGCCCCCACGGCTGCTAGTAAGAAAATAGTAATGGGAAATAAGTTTGATATTTTTCAACTTTCATAAAAAATGTAGGAGTGACAGGCTCCTGGCCAGGAATGAAGTACTTGACAGATAGGTTTGCTTAGAGCTTTGCAATTCCAGAAGAAAAGGACTTCAAGCAGGAAAGGGAAAAAATTGCCATGTCCATCCACTGAGATGCTAAATAAAGTATAGAATGAAGAATAAAAATAGACCCTTAGCAATTTGCAGAAAGGAGATAACAAATCCTGTGACTTTAGATGTGCATTTACAGGGCATATGCGACAGTCTTAGTCACAAGCAAGACAAATTGGAGATTGTAATGCAGGTCAGTAACTTTGACCTTATCTGGTGTCATTGAGATGTTGTTAGGAGAGACCCGTGACTGTGAGCCGTGACTCTGGAAAGATAGACCTCATTCTAAAAAAAAAAAAACAGGACACTAGAGATGGGGAAAGCATCTGAGTGAAGATTAGCAGAGGCAGAAAGAGCTGTCACTGAAGGGTTCGCCATAGATTTCCAGAAGAATAGTCTTGGGACAAATCACAGCATGACTCAGCTGGCCTTGAGCTCTGATTGATTCTCTCAGCATTTGCTGCTGTTTTCTTCTCTGTCCACACCAGAACAACTAATAATGTCTTGGATTGCTTTGATGACAGTATTCCCCTCCACAAAAATGGAAGAAACAAAAGAGAAATTGTCTTCACAGTCAGTCTTGCTAGCTTGGAGGAACTTGTTGCTGGGGTTTGGACACTAGGAATATATTGTAGCAACCCCTGTCCTTGAGCTTACTTTCCATCGGGAAGACACCATGTACATATATGTTTACAACATGTATACAAAATAAACTGTACAGAATAAACATAGGGAGCTTTAGTTGGGTGACCTGTGATTTCCTGAGTGCGAGCCGCTCTCAGGGAGGACTTCCTGCCACTGTTGTAGATCAGCACCTTCTCTACACCCTGACTTCAAGCTCTGTGGGTTTAATAACTGTCTTGCATGGGTCAGCACTGACACTACCAGATTAAATAAACAATAAATCAAGGAATTTGCCTTGGTTTAATTTTTGAGGCAAAACATTAGCAGCTAGGTGGTTCAGGAAAGGGGAGAAGGGAACAAGCATTTATTAAGCACCTTTTATATGCCAGGCACTGTGTTAAACCCTTTAGAAAGATTTCATATAGACGGTCAAAGCAAAGATGTGAAGCTTTTTGGATGAAGTGGATGTATGACTAATCAGTCATAAGGAACAGTGAATGAAAACATTCTAATTAGGAAAGGTTCCTCACAGTACCTGGCACATAGTAAGTAACTCAATAAATGTGTATCTATTGGTTGATTTTCTTTTACAGCAGTAACTCTTGCCTTTGTCAAATCTTCCTTTGGTATTGCTGATATTCCTTCTATCCCTTGTCAACATCAAGCATTCTGAGATTTTCCTGATGCTATTCTTACAGAACTGTGCCAGGGTTTTGTAGTCTTCCCGTGGTTTCCCTACCATTACTTCCATCCACTAGACGTGTCTGTCTTACATCCAAGTTGATGGTTGAATTCCCTGTACAGCCACATCTCTCTCCAGATAATTCTCTTTGTGCTTCTTCATTCAATTATTTTCTTTATGAAATCTCAAGATTTCATTGTGGAGAACTTTTACTCCTGGGCAGATTTAACCTACAGAATTTTAGGCCTTGGGATCCTACTTGTTTTTCTTCTGAACTGTTTTCAAAAATCTCTAGTAACTGTGCTTGTTTTTTCCTCCTTCTTTGTCATTTAAAATGGGAGTGACCAATCCGTTTTTCTTAAGATTCCCGTTTTTTCTACCCAGCAGCCTAGTTCAGCTTTGCGGTTCCTCCCCTTGTTGCTTCCTCCATCTTTTTGGAGGTAATAATGCCATTAAGGCAAGACAAGAATTTGTGGACTGCCCTGTTTTTGATAGAGGAAGAACTCCAAAAGAAGCTTAGATAACACTGATATCGTCTATCCCCGGCATCACTGGCAGTGTGCATCCCAAGCATTTTCACCCTTAAAATCCTAAGAAAAGATCAGATGTCTTTGACAAACAATTTTTAAAATGTTGTCTATTTTTAATCAACAAAAATTTATGTTTTTTCAACTCCCTTACCACTGGAGAAAAAGAAAAGAAAGACAAAATCCCTGTGGGAAACACGCATGGTGGATCAAAACAGATTCTCACCTTGGCTGTGTCCAAAAAGTTGGTCTCATTCTGCACCCTAAGGCCATCACCTCTCTGACAGGGAGGGGGGGGGGACTGCTTCGTTGTCAGGATGGTAGCCTTCTGACTGAGGACAACAACTGGGCAAAGGTAAAGGACCCTGTCCCCAAAATCTTAGGATAGATCTGAGTAACTGCACTAAGGCTTGTAGGTCATCATGGATAAAGATTACTTGAAGGAACCCAGGATCCTAAAGAAGAGAAGCCTTGGGAAGGGGAGTCTCAGGTATATATTGACTTGATGTGTGATGAAACTTATTATTATTAGTGATGAAACTTGCTTCTGAAGAAGAGATAGAAGGATGTATTTCCCTCCTCCTTTGCACACCTGTGATAGGATCAGTGTAGAGAACTCCTGCCCGAGATCTCTTCTACAAAAGTGCCCAAAGGGATGGGGAGGGTGAAGTTCCAGCCGGTGTGCTTCAGAGGAGGGCTTGAGTCGAGCTGGCTCTCTCCACATAGACCACATTTGACTTCTCGCGTATATTTTGCTTGTTGTATTTTTCATTTAATCATTTTACTTTGTCATTATTCCCGAGTTTAGTCGCTCCAGAGTTGGCCGCCATAATTAGTGATTGCTTGATTGTTTTTCCATCACTTTCTAGCACTCTGGATTTCCCGAAGTCTTGCGTTCCATGGCTGTCAGATCCATCTCTAGGTCTCTGCTATATCATTCAGTTTTTTTTCTCTAGAATTCCCTTCACAATTGAATCCGCCATCACAGGACCCTAATGGGTTGATTTAACTAATGGAAAAGTAGCCAGTAATGAATTCAGCAATCGCAGACCCAAAAAGCCCGGCGGGAGATCAGTGGTTTGTTTTTCCTTAATCTTCTTCGATCAGAAATTGGATGAACCTTCGGGATGCTGAGACAGGGAAGATCCTTTGGCAGGGAACAGAAGATCTGTCTGTCCCTGGTGTGGAGCATGAAGGTAATTTCAAACTCTTATGTCTGGGCCCAGTGTAACAAAGCCCGATGGGGAAGGCCAGATTGGGGGAATCCGAGCTCCTGGTCGGTGTAGGGTTGGCTCGTAGAAACCTCCCCCTTTAGATCTGCTGCTTCTGAAGGTCACCTGCTGCCCTTTCTCCTCCTTCCTCTGCTCTCGTCCCCCCATCCCACCGACACCCCACAGGCAAACCTTTTCACTTGTCGTGGTTGTCCGTGACATTCCACCCGTTAGAATGCTTACCGAAGTCTGGAGAGCAGGAGTTTTCAGCCTCTTCTGTAGGGATCTGACGTTCAGTCAGCAGGTCTTTATTAAGTACTTACTGTATGCCAGGAATTATACTGAGGTCCAGGTATGCAAAGGAAGGCAAAAACAGTCCCTGCCCTCCCAGAGCATTAGTTCTAGTGGCAGAGTGGGAGAGTGTAAGGGATGTGTGTGCGAGGGACAATCCTCAGCGAGCTCCGTCCCTCCCGGGAAGGCCCGGCAGCCTCGGCCAGGGCCAGCGCAGTAGCTCCTGCACCAGACCCCTGGAAGTTGCCTTTGCAAAGGTCCTTGCTTTTCTCCCAAGAAGAAGAAGGCGGGGGTTGTGGTGCAAATCGGAAGCCCAAGTGACTGTTGGCGGAGTGAAGCCCCAGCCTCCGGGCCGCTGTCCTGTGCAGAACGGTCAGCTTCGGGAAGCCTCAGGGCCGGGAGCCCGATGCCTCGTTGGGGAGTCAGGCAGCTGTGCACAGAGGAGCCCAGCCATGGGGCCAGAAGGGCCGGGCTTATGCCCCACGTTGTCGTGAGTGACTCGGACCATGTTCTCGTGTTCTCGTTTCAGCCCGTGTGCCCAAGAAAATCCTCAAATGTAAGGCAGTGTCTCGGGAGTTGAACTTTTCTTCAGCAGAGCAGATGGAAAAATTCCGCTTGGAACAAAAAGTTTATTTTAAGGGGCAGTGCCTAGAAGGTATTTCACATTGGCTGGCTTGAGGGGGAAAAGGTGGGCCCCGGGGAACCGGAGCAGTTTATGGGGGCAATGGGCCGGCGGGGGAGCCCTAGAGCCCCAGCTCAACCCTCAGCTGCCCTTTCTGACGTTAAAGTCGCGTCTCCTTTCTGGGTCAGTTTTCTCTCATGTAAAATGGGGGATTTGGCCTGAATAACTCTTTGGGCCCCTTCCAGCCCCAGGGCTGTGAGCCTGCTTTGGTCAGACAGGACCTGGGGGACTCTTTGTGGCAGAATCTGCACACAGAACAAGGGAGCCGCACCAAGGTTAATGATAGTCCTTGTGACGGGATCAGGTACTTGGGACGTCCTGTCTATTCCTCCTTCCCTCCCTCCCTCCCAAAAGAAAATTGCTAGAACAAACCCAGAACTTTGAGACTGTCAAGCAAAAAGGGCTTTTGACACTGTGGGCCCACTCATCTTTCCCCAGCACTTGTCACCAAAGCAATATTCAATTCTTAGTGATTGAAAAGGACGTTTTCAGTAGGGTGCAGCATCTGTATTCTCTGAGCGGGTCTAAAATAGAGGGAGCAGGGATGTTACCCACTGCCGGGGGCTGTCAGCCTCGCAGCGCCCACTCTGCGTCTGTAACTGGGTGGGGAGGGGGGCGTCCCCTCCCACTGCTCACCCCAGCTTCTCCTTCCTCCTCCAGAGTGGTTCTTCGAATTCGGCTTCGTGATTCCCAATTCCACAAACACCTGGCAGTCCTTGATAGAGGCAGCGCCAGAGTCCCAGATGATGCCAGCAAACGTCTTAACGTGAGTGGGCAGAAAGGGGAGCCTGGGCCGCGGGATGAGAGACCGGCCGAGGCCCGAGGACCGTTCAGACTTTTTAGGTGGCCAAAAGCTCGGTGTTCCTTCCTTGACCATAATTTGGACTTTTCTGAGCCCCAGTCACCCCACCTGGGCCTGTGGCAGATTCTCACAAAGCCCTTCCTGAGTCCTACAGCGTTTATGAACTTGGGCTTGATATTGGGGATGGTCACCAATGCTGGCCAGCCCTTTGTTCAGAGACCTGGAGGAAGGTTTCTTTCTCTGTCAGAGTGGCTGCCGTTCAGCCAGCCGAGCCAATAGGGGAGAGCAGATAATCCCCCAAGAATAAGCCTTGGTAAATTCCCTGTTGGGTCCTGAGGCATCTGGGAAATCGTTTTTAAACTTCTTCCCAGTCCATCATACTTTAGAACCCAGTTCACCCTCATTGGCTTTCACCAATAATTGATGTGGGAACCAAAAAGCATCGGTAGCCCATAACACCCCAGGAGCGGGCATTATTCTTCTGAATAATGAAGGTGTAGAACAGATTCTGCCCCCTTCCACTGCCAAGAGATCCATCTCCCCCTCCACACACACACACACACACACACACACACTCTATTACAGTTTAAAATGGTACAAAGACTTTTAGGACCGTGTGGATCCATGTGTGCACGTGTGTGCGCCTGGGGCAGCCCCTCCTGCCCCTGCCTGTGGGCACCCTGCAGGCTCACGTTACCATCCTCTGGCCAGCAAGTTTTGCGGCCTGCAGCCAGCATGGCCAGGCTTCCCCGTCCGGTGAGGAACGGCTCTGGCCATGGCCCGGCTGCCCGCCCCCTAACGCCCGCTCTCTCCTCTCCTTCTTGTTCTCACAGTGGGAATGTGATCATAGAGACCAAGTTCTTTGATGACGACCTCCTCGTCAGCACATCCAGAGTGAGACTTTTCTACGTGTGAGGGGGGGCGGTATTTCCAGGATTGGGGTTTGGGATTTGGGTTTTTTGGGGTGGGGGGAGGGAAGGGAGCTGTTTTACTTTCCTCCCCGCCCCTTTTTCAGCCCCACCATCTTTAACTCCCCCTGGCAGTCCCCTAGCAACCGGCTCTGTGGAGGCACCAGGCGGGGTCTCCCTCCTGGGATGAGCCTCCCCCGACCAGCCCAAAGCCCCCCACCCCAGAGCAGGACGAGGAGGGGAGCGGAGAGCCTGACCGGGGCCGCCTCGTCAGTGCCATCCTCCCACTCCCCTCCGCCCCGCGGGCGCCACCCCCATCTTGGCCCCTGCTTTGGGATAGAGCTCATTTTCCAGCCCTCCGTTTAGTTCCATGGTTTCATATGTCTTCATACACTTGTAAAATACATAGACTGTGATATTATTACATAATGTAATTAAAACCAACTTATGAATTAAAACATTCCTCTAGTCCTCAGACGCCGGTGTTTCCTCTCTGCTTTTCCCCATCTGGCAGTGGGGGGGGGGAGGCAGGGGGAGAACGGATTCGGCAGAGAGGGAGGCCCAAGAAGGGAGGATACCTGGATGCTGGGAGGGCCGGGACGGCGAGGAAGGAGTGAGGGGCCTGATGGAGCAGAGGCCACGAGGGAGGGCACCTGGGACCAGGCTGAGGAGCTGCTCTTAGGTAGAACTGCAGGCAGCAAGGACGGGGCCGCAGGAGGAGGCTGCGAAGATTTTTGGATGAGCCCCTCAGAGAATCTGAAAAGGAGCCAATAAGTGAAGGACAGAAGGGATGGTTTAGGGCTCTCTCTGAGCATGGCGAAGACTGCGTTCAGGGCGGCGCTGGAGCCGGCTCCTCGGCGACACAAGCAGCCATCGAGGGTCCGGCGCCAGTTGGCTGGACTGGGCTTAGCCAAGGAAGCCAAAAAATGCTGCCATAACCTAAAAGTGTGTCCTGAGCATTTGTCTTTTCTGAGGAGGCCGGGGCTAAATGTGCCAGCACTCCCTGCCTCCGGTGGAGGCTCCCTGGCCAAAACAAGTGTCAGGGACACCAGAAGGACTGGGGATTGCCAGAAGCTAGCGAGGGCACTGCCCACAGAGCCAGCATGGAGGCCACCAGGCTGCATGGGGAGGGAGAGGGATGAAGTTATGTGAAATTACCGAGAATCGTGGTAAGAGATGGAGACCAGAAACAGGTCTTCCAGTCAGGGACGAGTCTTTGTGGTCAAGGGGTGGTAGCCTGGAGGATGGGAAGGAGGGCCTTCCTTGGAGACAGTTAGGGGCTGGAAAAAAGCAGGCCTTAATAGACTTAGAGGGTGAAGGTGATTGAAGGAGAGAGCAGGGATTTATTGGGGATTTCTTCCAATGGAGAGTGCGGGCTGGGAGGGGGCAGGTTTTTTAACTGAGGGTCATCCTTGTAATTGCTAATAGTGGGCACATGAAGCAGCCGGAGATGGGACGGGGGCATGAGAAGCCTGGCTGATTTAGGGCTGCCAAACATGGAACTCGCCCGCCCCCAAATGCTGGCTAAAATGGTTCTGTCATCTCAAGTCCATAATGCATCTGTCAGCTTGCAAACAGGGACTAGGTGAGAGAAGGTCTGACAGAGGGGGACAGAACGGGAGAAAGGAAGAGAAAGGAGACGGGGGGGGGGAAGGGAGAGAAACAGAGGGGACAGAGAGGAAGCAAGAGACAGAGACGAGACAGAGAGAGACAGAAAGGCAAAGGGGACAGAGAGAGAAAGGGGAGAGAGACAGAGGAAGGAGGAGAGAGAGAAAGGGGGGGAGAGACAGGAAAACAGAGAAGAGGCTGCTGAGCGGCAGCAGGATGGCAGTGTACCATTACCTGAGAGAGTTCACAGGAAGGAGACGCTCCTCGAGGATGGGGGAGATGATGAGGTCAGTTCTAGACTTGGTGGGGCACCACCTTCTCCCCAAAGGGACTCCCTGCTCTGCTTCCCAGATGAATAAAATCCAGCATTGGGAGAAAAGAGAAGCCTCGGCCTTTCCCTCCAGGGACTTCAAGAGGAAGAGGCCAGGAAGTGCAAGGAAATGAGAAGTGGCCCCCAAAGGCCAGGAGGATGGGCCCCAGAGGCTGCCCCCGCTGTGCCTCGCGCTCCTCCTGAGCTCTCCCGCTGTGGCTCGTCTTTGCCCTTTCAGCTTTTGCAGTGGCCTGGATGCCTTTTTTGAGACCTCGAACAAAGCATGGAGTGGCCAGGTCTGGCTGGAGCCTCCATGACAGGGGTGGGACATCCGGTCAGCCCAGAAGCCAGGTTGGGAGAGGCAGAGGACACAGCTGAGTTGGGCCAATAACCCGACCCCGTGTTATCCGGCCCTGGTGGGAGCCTAGGGTCCGATGAGGCAGGTCAGCAGTGGGGAGAGCTGTGGGGCCTTAGAGCCACGCACACACACACAGACACACACACAAACACACACACACACACCAGGACACCAGTAGGAGACATGGAGTCTGGGTAAAAAGGTCCCTAGCACAAAATGGGATTTCTAGGAATGAATAAAGCATTTATTAACCACCTGATGTATGCAACGCACCAGGAGTCTAGGAGAAGCTGGCCCTGCCCTCGGGGTTCCCGTTCCCATGGGGAAGCCACCTGGAGCTGCAGGCAGACTCGGGGTCCTGTGGCCCTTGGCGCCTCCTCAGTGTCACCGACTAAGTCACATGGGCTCCTGAGGCAGAATCCCTGGGCAGGACCCCGGACGGGTTGCCTGCTGCCCCCTCCTGGGTGCCCCGCTGGTGGGCTTGCTGACAGGCCCGCCCATCGCGAGACGGCCTGGAGCGGCTAGGAGGGGGGACCAGTGAGATGCCCCAGAGATGGGAGGATGCGTCCTCGGCCCGGGAGGGAGAGCGCTGTGCGACGTTAGCCCCAGAACCGGCCTGAAAAACCAGGCCTGGGCCACAGAGAGGCAGCAGCTCCAGGATCCCCGGGGTCACAGCTGGGAGGGACCTCGGGGGTCAGCCAGCCGGAGAGATCGCCCTCTGGTGGCCAGGCAGGGCTGTCCGGGGGCTTCCCGAGCAGCTCCCAGGGAAAATGCTGCTTGCACCAGCGTCTCCCTCTGACTTTGTTCCAGGAGTTGGGCCTCTGGGCCCGGCAGAGCAATGGGCTCCCTCTGCCGCGGGACTCGGTCTGGAAGCCATGGGTCGGGTGGCTGTTGGGGTAGGGGGGAGGATAGGAGGGGGACCTGCCCAAGTCAGAGGGAGTCGGGAAACCAAGCCAGCCGGTGAGTCTGCACGGGCCGAATGACCAGACCCGGAGAGGTCACGAATGGGCGCAGGCTGCACTGTACAGACAACGAGGGGATCAGGGCAGCAAGTGATTAAGTGTGAGGCGAGTGACCCCGACTCCTCCTGATGCTCCCCCCCCCCCACTCAGTTATGGGTCTGGTCCAGCAGCAAAAGTGCATCTGACTGTGGGAATGGGAGGAGCCCCTGTGCACTGTTTGGACCCAGCCCTGCCTGGCGGGGAAGCTGGACCCCTCCCCCACGGGCTGGAGACCTTTCGCCAAGGACCCGAAAGCGCATTTAGGGTTAGTGTGTGCACTGCTCCCAAAACCAGTAAGCCTCCGGCACTTTCACTCACCCCAGGACAGGAAGAACAGTGACCGGAGCCAGAAGAGCGAGGTCCTGGGCCCAGGGCGCCCTCCCCGGGTCACCTTGCCTGGAGCTCTCTGGGTCCTGGGCCCGGGGTGCCCTCCTGGGGCCCTCTGGGTCTCTCCTTCATCTGTAAAATGCAAAGCTCGGGCTCCTACCCCCTGGCCTGCGGGTGACTCCTTCCTGCCATCTCCAGGCCCACCTTCGGCTCCTTAAAGCCTCCTTTAAAGCTCAGCTTCGGGGATCCCTCTCCATAGGGAAGGAAGCCCCTCCTCCACCCCTTTGGGGTCATCCCCCATGATCCTTAGCTTTGTTCACATTGTTCTTACCCACTGTGCTGCTACCAACAGGGAGAGGAAGTGACCAGATGTAGGGGATGAAGACCCGGTGGTTAGTGGGGGGAAGGGAGTTGGTCACAAAGCCCCTGATTGGCCGACCCCCCCCCCAGGCCAGTTCCCACAGCCAGAGACAGGTAATGGTACAAGAAGGTGATAATTAAAGCCGAAAGCAGCATTTTCACTTGTTTACACCTTTCTGTGGTGGGAAGCTCTTCCCCGAGAGACTAAGAACCAGCCCCTGAGCGTTGGCTTACATGGGCCATGACCCTGCGAGGGGCAGATGGGGGGTAATGGTGGGGGAACCAAGAAGGGGGCTACACGTGTAAGAGAGGTGACCCTACCAAGAGCATGTGTGCTTGTTTATGAATGAATGGGGATCCAGGGCCCCCTGAAATGAACAAAAAGCTTAAGGCCCCATAGACGGGGAGCCATTGCATGAAGTGACCTTCCTTTCTCCAAGCTTATCTTCAATGAGGAAGACCCCGTGAGGAGGGACCAAATTGGGTATTTTCTCAGACATCCCAGCTCTTTCGCCCCCTAAGCACCCCGGGCCTGGGCTTTTTGGGCTCCAGAAACAAAGGCCGGGACGTCCAAGCTCGCCCCATAGTGAATGTTCCCTTCCCAAATGGTTCTCGGCTCTTTACGACCCAAAGGACAGATTGTTCTCCTGGGCCCCACATACGAGGATGGCTCCGTAGGCAATGGCATGTCTTGAGTTCCCTCTTGTGGAGCTCCAGAAAAGCATCTTGGGTAGCAGATGCCTGGGCCCTTCTCCCAGTGGAAGGTAGTGCACATGGAGCTCCGGACTCTTGGAACGCAGGTCGCAGACTGGAAGGGGCTGACTGCCCAGCTCATCTGAAGCCCCCATTTTCTGGATGAGTAGACCTGAGTCCAGAGAACTAAAGTGGCTTCTCCACAATCACACGGGGAGAAAATGGGAGAGAGCAAGTTTGAAAGCACGTTCTCAGAGGCCAAATCGAGCATCAATGTAATAGCACACAGTAGGGGCTCAATAAGTGCTTGTTTCCAAGTACCACCTCTCCTTGATGTGAAGTGACAAATGCTGGAGCGGATGAGGGAAACTCGGGGGCGCGGATGCGCTGCTGGTGGAGTTTGGAACTGGTCCCACCTGGAGAACAACCTGGAACCGCCCAAGGGCTATAGGATGGTGTATGCCCTTTGACCCCGTAATACCACTATAGGTCTGTACCAAAGGGATCACAGGGAAAGGATCCCTCTGTGCAGAGATCTTTATAGTCCTTTTCTCGTGCTGGCAAAGGCCTGGCCGTGGAGGGGAAGCCGTGCCCAGGGACGGCTGTACAAAGTGCAGCACAACGTGGTGGGGGGAAGGATTGTGCGATCAGAAATCATGGGGGGGGCCGGCAACGCAAGAGCGCGACAAAACTATGAACAGAAGCAAAGCAAAGGGGGAAGCAGGAGGTCGCGGCATGTGGGAGTCAGGGCCACCCCGGAAAGACCTGGCTCCGGCAATGGGTGATGTAGCCCCGTCCCAGTGGAGAACGCCCTCCTCCTCCAGAGAGAGCACGGGAGCTCAGAGGGCAGAGTAAGTGTAATTCCTCCCGTTCTCCTTCGTTTTGGTAGAAAGATGCCCAATATGGAAACATTTCCCAAGATTTTCTGTGTAATTGATGGCACGTTGCTTGGCTTCTGGTGGGGAGGGGAGGAGGTGGAAGGAGAATTTGGAACTCAGAATTAAAGAGCTTCAAAACAGATTTATTTGTGTGTGTGTGTGTGTGTGAATATACATATATTGACATACGTGTATATGTGTATATATGTGTGTGTGTGTGTGCGCACTTTTAAATTTCTTGTTTCCCTGGGGGGCTGCCCATCGGCTGGGGAACGGCTGAACAAGTTCTGCTCTGTGAATGTTAGGGAATATTATTTTCTGTAAGAAACGAGCAGCAGGAGGATTTCAGGGAGGCCTGGGGAGACTGACAGGAGCTGATGCTGAGGGAAGTGAGCAGGACCAGGAGATCGTCGTACACGGCAATAACGAGATTATAGGACGATCATTTCTGACGGATGCGGCTCTTCCACAATGAGACGATTCAGGCCAGTTCGATGATGTTGTGATGGAGAGAGCGTCTGCCCCCAGAGAGAGGATTGTGGGAACTGAGTGCGGACCACAACGTAACATTCTCGCTCTTTTTGTTGTTCGTTTGCATTTTGTTTCTTTCTCATTTTCTTTCCTTTTTGAGCTGATTTCTCTCGTGCAGCAGCAGAACTGTATAAATGTTCACACGTATTGGATTTAACATATATTTTACCGTGTTTAGCACATGGTGGATTGCTCGCCATCTAGGGGTGGGGGGAAGGAGGGAAACTGAAGCACAAGCTGTGCTAGGATCGGTGTTGACAAATGGCCCGTGCGTCTGTTTTAAGAATAAAAACCTTAAAATAAAAGGAGATTCTCGTTTCCTTCCTTCTTCCGGGCGGTTCTGGGTCCCTGCCAGCAGCACTAACGGCTTCTGAGCGCTCTCCTGTGGAGGGGCCATGGGGGCGCCCGCTCCACAGCCCGTGCGTCCTCCCGGCCCCGGCCCTGACCGCCCAGCTCTTCTCCCGGCCTGGGCCCGCCGTCCGCGGTAACTCCCACTGAGGGAGCCCAGAGCTGCCTGGCCGGCGAGCAGCAGGGCCCCGAGGCAGCAGGTTGGCAACAGGTCCGGGGGCCCGACACCCCCGGTGGGGTCCTGACGCCCAGACCCTCTGCAGGCTCAGTGTGCAGGCTGTGGGCGCCACGGTCAGTTCCCTCGTGGGGGCAGGTGGACACGCAGCCACGGGGAGGCATCTTCTCCCCTAAAAACCTGCTCCTTGGGATCTGGGGGGGCCACCAGGGCTTCCTGGGCTCTGGGGGGCACTGGAACAGCAGGCCCCTTCCTCCAGGGGTCGGTGAAAAGGTCCCTGCTCGGAGAAGTGGGAGACGGGGTACGGGCATCCCCTGGGGGTCAGCGATGTCGGCTGCCCCCGTGATAGGCTGCCCCCCATCCCCCGGGGGCTCCGCCCTCAACTCCAGCTTGTCCAGCTCGTGGAAGAGAGTTAGCAAGGACAGCCCTGGACTGAGGGGCCCGTGCCAGACCACTCCTGGGAACAAGCAAGGGGGCCCCTGCCGTCCCTGGCCCCGCAGTCAGGGAGGCTGCCTCGGCAGCAAGGGCTGCCTCAATCTCAGTTTATGTTTCTGTGAAATGGGGACGTTTATAGCACCTGCCTCCCAGAGGAGGGTAAGGGGCCGCAGAATGCCAGCAGTTACAACTCTTCAAACCGCACGTGAATGAAATGTTGGCTCGTTACTCCTGCTGCATTCTGGGAAATGGGGAGCTACGGAAACCAGAAAGTGCGAGAAAATCTGAGGGTCCCCCCAGGGGCCAGCTGGGAGCTGGAGGAGCCATCTGATCTAACCCCCATTGCACAGATGAGGAAACTGAGGCTAGAGAGGGAGAATGGCTTTGGGGAAGAGGACCACGACCCTGGAGGTCGGAGGGGCCACTGAGACCGTCTGGTCATCTTACAGCTGAGGAACCTGAGGCCGGAGAGGGGGAGTGAGGTCTCAGACAGCTGAATTTGAACCCAGATTGTCAGACAGGGTCGGCATCCCTTCCCCCGCTCGGTGCCGGCCGGGCCTCTGACTACGCTTGGGTTCCTGGAGGCTGCGAGCACGGCCCGGGCACCCCCCCCCCCCAGCATCCCCCAGAGGGAGCCATCTTGGATTGGAGAGTGTGGCGAGGAAGCATGAGAACTGAGAAGGGGCCGAGGGGGCCGAGGGGAGGAGGGGACAAGGGGACGCCTTCTCTACTGAGACCCGGAGGGCCTTGGAGGGCCCTGGAGCAGGACCAGCCAGTATATAGTAGGCGCTTAATAAGTGCATGTGGGCCCATCTAGTCCATTTCACAGAGGGATAAACTCCTTGGGAGAAAATCAGTGTGACTGACCCTGCGGCTGGAAATTTCTCCCGGTTCTACGTGCTCTGGGGACCTCAGGGGGGCTTCCCGGAGGAGGAGGTGTTGGGGCGGAGGGGGGCTTCGAAGCCTGGCTGAGACCTGAGCAGGCAAAGCTCAGCCCGGGAGGGCCTGGATGGGCTGGAGGAAAGTGTGTGGGGAGGGGGAGGGGAACCGAGAGGAGGCTGGAGGGGAGGGGCAGAGGGGGGTCTGAGAGGAGGCTGGGGGGAGGGGAGGGGGCCCTGAATGCCAGGCAAGGGGCAGAGCTGCAGGAGCGCCCGGACCCGCCTGTGGCACGGGCATGTAGTGCTGAGAATGGCCACACGGGGGCGGCCGAGAGCCAAGGACGGCCGCCGCTGACCCATGGCCCTGATTCCTGAGCCCAGGGGCCTCCTCGGCCGGTCCAGCATCGGGGCCACGCCAGGCCCCTCCCGGGCAGCAGGGACGTCCCGGGGCCACAGAGGCAGACTCGGGGAGAGACTCGCCGCCCTCTGGGACCCCCCCCCATTTTACAGAAGTAGAAACTGAGGCCCCCAAGGGAGAAAGCACTTGTTCTGAGTCACTGCCTGAAACCCCCCGAGCCAGGTTTCGAACCCTGGACGTGAGATTTCCAATCCAGCCCCTTTCTGGGATGATTTCAGGGAAGCCCTTGGAGAGGAGGGGGGAGGCAGGGGAGGGAGGAGGGAGAGCCTTAGGGCCTCCCCGGCACTGGGCGTGGGGAGCGGCAGGGACCACGTGCGTCCCCAAAGGGGGGACCCCCGGCCCTGGGAGCGCTCAGCGGCTCCCACCTCGGGCCACGGGGAGAAAGCGCAGCCAGAGCCGAGGCCTCTGGGTAGGACTTGGGGGTGAGGGGCGCAGGGAATGTCCATCCCCCCCAGCCAGAGGCGGGAGAACTTCCCCAAAGCGCTGAAAGCTCAGGCTGCAGGGACTGGGGGTGGGGGGGGGTGGAGGGGGAAGGCAGCGGCTCAGTCTGGGCCTACTGCGCGCCAGGTGCCCGGCGGAGCACTCAAGGAGCCAGGGTGTGACGGCCGGGGACGGCTGTACAGATGTGGGGGGGGAGAATCAGCGGGGAGGCTCCCTCTAGAAGGTGGGGTTTCAGCGGAGACTCGGGGGAGCCAGGAAGGTCAGTGGTTAGAGCAAAGGAGGGCAGCGTTCCTGGGGGGGACAGGAAGAAAATGCCCGGAGGTGGGGGAGGAGGGACTTGCCTGAGGAACAGCCCGAGGCCGCTGCCCCTGGGCCGGGAGTACTTGGACCCCAGTGAGGGTGAAGGCTGGAAAGACAGGAGGGGGCGGGGAGGAGGGCCCTGAGTGCCGGCCAGCCTGTAGGCTTGGTCCTGGGGCCGTCGGGAGCCACGGGAGCTCAGTGGGCAAAAGCTGCGTTTGGGGGACGTCCCTTAGTGGCCGAAAGGAGTCTGGGGGGAGGTCGGGGCACCCACAGGCTGAGCCGGAGATGGCCAGAGCCGTGGAAGCGGCCGAGGGGAGGAGGGGCTCTGCACCGATGGTCCTTGGGAATAAGGGGCGGCAGCAGGAGCCAGACTGGTTCCAGTGGGGGGGAGGGGCTGCCCCCCAAACTGCAAGCCCTCCGCAGTGACAGGGGGTGGGGGTGGGGGGAAGGGTCTGGGGGAGCTTCCAGGGTGAGGTGGTCCTTGAGCGGCAGAGCTCGGGGCTGGATTCGTCAGGATCTGAGAATCACCCACATAGGGATGACCACTGTCTCCCAGGGAGCTGATGAGATCACTTAGTGAAACAGTGTGGAAAAGACCGTGGGTCCGGACGGAGGCTCTAACCTTTAGCTATCGAGGAGGCCGAGAAAGGGAGGTTGGAGGAGAGCCAGGAGAGAGAGAAGGAGGACCCCGAGAAAGCCATTGGTCCCTCGTGGGGGACTTTGCAGCGGGCCGGCAAGAACCAGGATGCAAAGGCCTCCAAGACGGGGAGACGCTCCCCGGGAGGTCAGCCACAGGAGGGAGAAGGCTCCGGACGGCGGAGGGCCTTCGGAGGATGAAGAGCAGGGAGGGCAGAGGTTGCGGGGTCATCGGCGAGGGGCCGGCAGGAAGAAGGGCCCGATGGACATCGTTCCCAGGCAGACAAGACCGGCCCTCCTCTTCTCCTTCATAGGCTGGTTTCTGTAATGGGAAAGAAAGAACAAACCGGCCAGCGAGGAGGAGGAGGAGGAACCAAGATGAGCGAGAGGCTGATAAGGCAGCACCGAGGGCCCTGGGTGAGTTCCCGGCCCTGGGAGCTTCCCTCGCGGGCACCAGGCCCGACGTGACACCAAACTCCCCGCAGCGGTCTCCGGAAACCCCGGAAAGTTTTCCCAGCGCGACCGGGAGGCGGGCGGCCAGAAACCTCGGCAGCGCCTTTCTTTCCCAGAGGTCTCGCCGCCAGGATGTGGAAGGAACTGATTCCCACGCGGGTGAGGAAGGCGGAAAAGCTGGGTTTCCACGGGCGCCGTGGTACAGTGAGGGGCGGTGGGCACCGCTGCCCGGGAGGTCTGGGAGAGGCTGAGGGAGGCTCAGACGCCACAGAACCATTCAGCCACCCGCGGGGTCCCCGAGCCAGCGAGGAGCTGGGAGCCGGGGGGACGCAGGGGGTTCAGCCAGTCGGAGACCCCCGGGGTTCGGAGAACCACCCGCTGGCAGATCCAGCCCAGAGCAGTCAGGTCCATGATCGGGGCTGCCGTGCCCGCTTACTAACTGATTATTACACAGCAGGCGGCCCCAGGAGGGGCTCTCGGCCATGGGTGACCCCGGGGTGCGGGACAGGGAGGGGAACGTGCTTATACACAGGAGGAAGCATGTAGTGGGGCGTCAGCGAGATTGTAACCCAGCAGGGAGCAGCCCGGCCCGGTCGCTGAAGGGGGCCCCGCGCCAAGCTAATGAGTGTAGCGTCTCCCACTCCCGGGCTCAGGCTCCCTCTTCCTCAAGGGGAGGGGAGAAGGAACCTTAACATGATTCCTTCAGACTCTTTTTTTCCCCTGAGGCAGCTGGGGTTAAGTGACCTGCCCAGGGCCCCACAGCCAGGAAGTGCCAAGTGTCTGAGGTCAGATTTGCACTCGGGTCCTCCCGAGTCAGGGCTGGGGCTCCATCCACGGCGCCCCTTGGCTGCCCCGAGATTCTTCTTTAATAGATTTTCCTCGACGTCGATGTTCCAGCACTCAGAAGGATAAGAGGCATTCCCCAATTGCTAAACGGTCACAGGATATAAGCCGAAAGGCGGATTTCGGAGAAAGAACTCAAAGCTTTGGACAGCCGTGTGGAAAAGGGCTCCAGTGGTTCGGGGATGGATGTTAAAATCATTCTGAAGATGTTTCACATCCATCAAACTGGCAAAACTGCCCCAAAAGGAAAATTACACGTGTGTGTGTCTGTGTCTAGGGGTTGTGGGAACAGAAGCACGTGAACACATCATTCTGTGCTGTGAAGGGCCGCTCTGGAGCCGGGCCCCAAAGATGCTAAATCCTGCTTTTCCACCAGATTTGTGAGTCTGTACCCCGAGAGGTCAAAGAAATAGGGAATTTTTAAAAAGAAACGGGAAATACACAAAAAATATTGCAATGTGAATGCGCACAATTTTATTTACAAAAAGCATTTATTGCGGCTCTTTTTATGGTGACAAAGAACTAGAAATTCAGGAGATGCCCACTGAACACAGTATGGCAAAGCAAGTTATGATTTGGGGCCGCTAGGGGGTGCAGGGGATGGAGCACCAGCCCTGGAGTCAGGAGGACCCGAGTTCAAATCCGGCCTCAGACACTTAACACTTCCTGGCTGTGTGACCCTGGGCAAGTCACTTAACCCCAATCGTCTCAGGAAAAAACAAACAGAAAGGTTCCGATCCCTGAATGGGGGGGTTATATAGAAGACCTCTATGGGCTGAGGCAGGGGAGCAGAACCAAGAGCTCCATCTCCACAACAGCCGGTTGGAAGGACGTCGGCACAAAAGGTCGCGATGTCCAAGGGTTTGGTGGCGCACGGGAATCCTCCCCTGACAAAGGCTCAGGGCTCTGACTGTTTGGGCCGGAGCAAGTTCTGTTTTACCTCCTTCTCAGCCCTTGGGGGCCCTGGGCTCTCCCACCCAGTGGGGGCGGCCGTACAAGGTCCCTGCCTGGGCGCATGAGCCCCGAGGTGCCCCCGGGCGGCCGCTCAGCGCCCGCCTTTCCCTTAAGACGCTATTTCGAACTCTGGCCTTCTGGCCGGGCCGGCCTGACCGAGCTCCGGGTTGGAGCGAGAGGCGGATCCCCAGAGCCCGGGCCTAGGCCCACACACCTTCTCCAAGGGCTCTCACGCGCCGGGAAATTAGCCCCATTAGTTGAGCTCAATTTCACGGACCCAGCCTTGCAGGGAGCTTCCAGGCAGGCAGGGAGCCAGCAGCAGATGGGATTAGCCTTTCAGGGAAGCCAGTGAACTTCATATTCTGTAGCCCAGAGGCCCAGAAGAAGGCCCGTCCTGAGGGAGAGGCGCAAGTCGGGCGGAAGAGACTCGGGAGGAGATCCAGAAGCTGTCCTGGAGGATGCTGGGAGCTGTGACTGAGGGCTGCCCTCAGGACCCTGGCTTGTGGCCGCTCCCTTCTCGAGAGCCGTGGCCCTTTGGCCCTCCGCTGGCCGGTGCCCTCCCGGCTGCTCCCACAGATGACTCCTGGGGCCCCATCCCCGACCCTGGCTGGGTACTGACTTCCCAGCTCAATCCCTGAGTTTGGCTCCTCTTCTCCCCCCATCTCCCATCCCTTACCTCGGGCTCCCCGAGATCGTGGCTCCTTTTTTCTGTCTACACTTTCCCCTTGGGGCCCTCATCGGCTCCCACAGGCTCAGCTCGGCTCTACGATCACAGTGACCGGCTCTGAGAGTCCAGCCTCAGTTATTTCACTACTGGCCAGCCCCAGAGCCCCCGGCTGTCCTGCAGCCGCCCCAAATCCCGCCTGTCCCAAGCAAAACTCGTCCTCCCCTCTCAGGCTTCGTCTCCATCACGGTATCTCAAGGCTTTGCGAGGGTGAATGTTGAATAATTGTCCACGCACAAGTTCTGAAAAATAAAAGACTTAAATAAAGAAAAAAAAAAAAGAATTACAAAAGAAAGAAAGAAAGAAGTTCCCGGCTGAGGTCACAAGGAGTGACTGACCCACGGCTCCTGTGACTGTTATTCTCCAGATCCAAAACTTTGGATTCCCCTTTTCCCGGATTCCCGTATTTATTCTGCAGTAAGTGCTTCTGACAACGCTTCTCTTTACTGTTTCTCATCAGATGGTTCGGCGCCCAATAAGGGGAGCCGGTCTCGTGTACGGGGCAGCTCAGGCCTCACATGGGACCTCATACTTGGCACTATTAACGTTCGCATTGTATTCCAACCTTTTGGGAACATGTTGGCTCCTGAGCGCGCCATGGGCCCCCGGAGCTCTGCCCCCCCAAGATTTGATGAACATCTTCCTTCCACGGCCCAAGGTGACCTGGGGGTGCAGAACGGAGACGTTCAGTGAGAAATGTCCGGGGCTTTCCCCCACTGGGGGGGCAGCGCCCCATTGTTGAACCTACTAGAGTCAGCTGCGAGAGACAGCGCCCATCTGGCCATCCCCGGGCCTCCGGGAAGGTCAAAGGGGACACCCACTAATGGACAACCCATAGGCACCGAGGGAGCCTTGGACAGGACACCGAGGACCTCAGTTTCCTCAGCCGTAAAATGAGTGAGGGGCTCAGATTCGGCTCCTCCAGGCTTTCTCCCAGCTCTGGATTGGGGGCACAAAGTCTCCTCGAGAGCCTGGACTGACTGAGCTCTAACCCCTGAGCTGGAGATGTTCAGGCTCCTCATGAGGAGGGACTGAAAGGCCGAGCACAATCCTGAGGGGAAAGAGGGAGCCAAGAAAAGAGAGGAGAGAAAGAAAAGACAGGGGCGGGGGGAGGGGGAGGGGGGAGGAGACAGACCGACAGAGAAAGAGACAGAGACAGAGACAGAGAAAAACAGAGACAGACAGAGATAGAGACAAAGACAGAGATAAAGAGAGACAGAAAAACAGAGAGATGGAGAGACAGAGACATAGACAGAGACAAAGAAAAACAGAGACAGAGATACAGAGAGAGATCGAGAGAAGCAGAGTCTGTGTGTGGCAGGGAGAGGTCTGCTGCCCCCTTCCCAGCTCCCTCCAGACCAAGCCCTCATCCTCCATCTGTCCCTTACTCCCCGAGACACTCCGGCTGCTCTGATTGGTTACCGGGCTTCCTCGCCCTGTGGCAGTGAGGATGATCTGGAGCTGGTAGGGGCCCACCATATCCAATCCTCCCATTTCACAGATGGGGAAACTGAGGTCCAAAGGGAGGCAGTACTTTGCCCAAGCTACACACATAGAGAAGGGTCTTGGATCTGAGGAGTGGCCCCCAGGCAGACAGCCCAGATTTGAACACAAGCCCCAGGCTCGGGGCCTACAGGTAAGTAGGGCTAAAGGACTTAGGCAGTGGGAAGAGCCCACAGTAGGTGTCTAATAAATGCTGGTTGATTCATTTTCATTCAACCAATGAACTCAGTGATGTTCCCGGCGGGCCCTGCCTGAGGGCAGGGCCAGCCCCTCGGACAGGTGCACCTCCAGGAGGCTGACCCGGGGCTCCCCCTGCTGGCCTCAGCCTCTCATGCGGCTTTCTTAAAAGATGCTACCAAGGGCACAGCCGAGAAGGGCCGGGAGCTGGGAGGGGAGCACAGACCCACGGGACGGCGGCGAAAGTAACGTGCACGACGGCTCCCACATATCTTAAATAATTATGAATTATAAGTAAAGTGAATTATTAAATGGGGATCCAGAATCTTTTTGTGCCTTACACACTAAGCAAATGCTCCTTTTTTCGGTCTTGAAGTTCGGAGTTTTTTTAAATTAAGGGAATAAAAAGCAATGGAGACAAAGAGGGAGAAACAGAAGGAAAGACAGAAACAGAGGGGGGAGGGGCAGAGGCAGAGGGGGAGGAACAGAGGCAGAGGGGGGCAGGGGGGGCTGCTATCTGTGCCCCCGCCCTCTCCTGACTTGGCCCAGGAGGTCCCGGCACACCAGGCCTGGCAGATTGTTAGAAACAGGCTGAGGGCAGGTTAATAGGAGGAAACGAGCTCTGGCTGTGCAGCAGAGGGTCTGGATTCAGGTCCGGTTCTGCTCCCCGTTGCCTCCACTTCCTCAGCCTCCGCTTTGGGCCTCCGCTTTGGGCCTCCGCTTCCTCAGCCTCCGCTTCCTCACCCTCCACTTTGGGCCTCCGCTTCCTCGGCCTCCGCTTTGGGCCTCCGCTTCCTCAGTGGGCTGGTCTCCGGGTCCCTCCGAGCCCCCTCTCTGCTGGCAGCGCCTCCGAGGGCCCCGTTTCACCTCCTGCAATGGCCGGGCGCTGACGGAGGAGCCCGATCAGAGACCCAGATTAGGGAGACAGATGAAATCGCCCCCCAAAGATGGCCCCGAGGAAGTGCCGGGTTGTGTGTCCCTGCTGATAAGCGGCCCAGACCCGCAGAGGAAGAGGGCAGGAAAGGGGGTGGGGGGAGGGGCGATCCCAGGACCCCACCCCACCCCCACCTCCTGCTGCCGCCCCTGGACCCGGGAGAGCTGGGCCGAGAGCCCCCGTTTAGAAAGCACCAGAGGTTTACCCAAGTGCTCCCCTTACGGCAGCTCTGGAGGCAGAGCGTCACTAGGGCAGGGTGACTGGAGGTTTGCCGCAGGGCAATAACTTTAGGGGGTTCCTGGGTGAACCAAGGTTCTAGACTCCAAGGAACCCCAGACTCACCTAGTCCAACCCGCCCCCGTTTCTAGATGAGCAAACCGGAGCCAGCGGAAGTTGAGGACCCCAGTCCCCGGCCCCCATCTGATAAACGAGGTACATAAGTAGGAAGGGGCAGAGCCGGGAGGGAGGCCCACAACTTTGGGCTCCAGCTTTAGAGCTCTCTCCACAGCAACACAGTCTAACAGCCAATTAATTAGCAAGGAAAACCAGGCAAAAATCGCAAGCCAGTAGTTACTGCTTCTCCCTCCCATGTTCTCCTCCACACGGCCCTTCCCTTAGTCAGAAGCAGGATCTAAGCTGGGATCCATGCTTTTCACCATCGGATCCTTAAGTCAGATGCTTCAGGTCTGAATCTGACATATAACGAGCACCTACTGTGCGCCGGCACCTACTGGGCGCTTGGGAGGTGAACATAAAATGGCCCGGAGTAGGGGATCAGGGGATTTCTCTTTCCTCCTCCCCCAGTCAGAGACAGGCAGCAGCAGCTCAGGAGCGGGATGGATTGCAAGGGGGGGAGGGGGGTGCTCCTGGAAGGGACCCTTTGCCCCCCCATCGATCACAGCTTTGAAAGAACGCTGATGAGCCAGTGGGAGCCACTGCAGTCACCAGGGAGACGGAGATGCAGAGAAAAGCGAGAAAAAGCTTCAGGAACTGAAGCTAAGGGGCTGGAGAAGGGGGCGAGGGGATGAGGGCTCCATCCAGCAGGGACCACCCTGCGGGAGGACGCTAAAACGTGAAGGGGGTCTGAGCAGACGGCCAAGGATCCGTCCCACAAATGTGTCTCACCATCATCGTGCCCTAAACTCTAACCCACCTGCCCCGGAGGCTGCCTGCCCTTGTGGGATGGCTTGCCCCAGGTTTACAGGGGGAATAGTTCTTTTTTTGCTGAGACAAGTGGGGTTAAGTGACTTGCCCAGGGTCACGCAGCTGGGTCAGATTTGCACTCGGGTCCCCCTGACTCCAGGGCGGGTGCTCTCTCTCGCTGCCCCGGAATAGTTAGTTGTTAAATGCTCTTTTAACTCTGCCTTCTTGGGAAACACCTTTGCTAAGAACTCACCGTGTCTGGGGGCTGATGGTTACAGAGACCACACGAGCTGGGGCTCATTATCTGGCCAGGGTCACACCCTGTGTGAAAGGGGGGACCTGAACGCGGGCCTTGCTGGCGCCGGTGCCCTGCCTCTTGCCACCTAATATTAGCCTAGTTGGAGGCGGGTGAAGGTTGAAAGGTCAAAGCTTTAACTGCTCCATAGCCAGTTTCCGAGGGCCCAGCTTTCCCTCGGGAGCATCACTGGTCCCCACAGTCACAAGAGGTGCCCCAGGGATCACGGCCCGGGAGGAGCTCTTTGCTCCGATACCTTTTCTCTTACAGCCCCGGGGCCCTTCGCTCCTTTCAGAGGAGGCAGAACATGGGGTTTCCTTTGGGTCAAATGGAGAAGGAACCGACCAATCGGAGGACAGAGAGCAGCGAGAGGCCGTCGGGCCCAGCCTCCGAATCCTAGGGCGAGAAACAGGCCAGACTTGGCCAACATCTCGCAGGCCCTCCTGCCACTTGGGCTCTGCTGCAGAGCGGTAACTAGGGTGGGGTGACTGGGACTCTGCCCCCGGGCATTGAAAACTAGGGGTGCAAAAATTGGCACCAGATGAGCTCTCCGGCCTCCTCTGCTCCTCCGCTCCTCCCCGATGGCAGCCCCTCCCCCCATCAGTGGCCACCTTCCCTGCTTTGGGGAGTTCGGTCTCCCTCCACGGGAGATGATTTGAGGACGTGTTTTATCCACCTCGCTCTGGACATCAAAATGCCTAAGTAAGACTATGGGAAAATGCAACAGAGACACACAGAGACACACAGAGAGACACACAGAGAGACACACAGAGAGACACACAGAGACACACAGAGACACAGACGCACAGAGATGCACAGAGATGCACAGAGACACACAGAGAGACACAGAGATGCACAGAGATGCACAGAGACACACAGACGCACAGAGACACACAGAGAGACACACAGAGACGCACAGAGAGACACAGAGACGCACAGAGACACACAGAGACATGCAGAGAGACACAGAGACACACAGAGATGCACAGAGACCCACAGAGACACACAGAGACGCACAGAGGCACACAGAGACACACAGAGATGCACAGAGAGACACAGAGACACACAGAGACACACAGAGACATGCAGAGAGACACAGAGACACACAGAGATGCACAGAGACCCACAGAGACACACAGAGATGCACAGAGAGACACAGAGATGCACAGAGGCACACAGAGACGCACAGAGATGCACAGAGACAGCTGCCACTGCACAGATCATCAGAGAGGGCTGTGGGACGCAGGTGAGTCACCAGTGACTACTGAGGAGCAGGAGGAGGAGGAGCAAGAAGAGGAGGAAGGGGGGGGGGAAGAGGAGAAGGAGGAGGAGGAGGGGGGGGGGGGGATGGGTCTGGTTTAGGGCCAGGCCAATTTATCCTTTCAGAGCAGAGAACCAAGGATTTAGGGGAAGGAGGAAGTTCCGAGAGCAGTTCCTCCTCACCCGCTCTCATTGTTAGGGTTTTTTCCCTAAAATCAACCTGAAAACTGACCCTCTGGGGGCCTCGGGCCGTTGCGGTTCCTGTTCTCTGGGGCCAAACTTCCCCAAGATCCCCCGGGGCCGCTGCCCGTGCTGCCAGAGCCTCCTGAATCCCCCCATCCCCCCTCTGTGGGGAAGCGGCAGGAGGGGGGGGAGGGGGAGGGGCTCCAGCTCTTGAAGGGCCGCGTGTGTCTGTGTTGGGGGGAGTCTCTGTGTGTCTGGGTCTGAAGTCAATTTTTTTAAAAGGCCCTAAAAAGGTCGGGGGAGCAGTCCCCTGCACGTCCCCAGGCGGCCACCAGAGGGCGAGCCTCCTTCACAAATCTCCCCCGCCGGTCCAAAGAGTTGGCCATAGGCTCTGAGGGATGAGTGGCCGCTGCTGCTCCCTCCCTCCCCCTCCCCCTGGGCACAGGCTCAGCCCCCGGACCCCCGTGAGCCCCAGGGTGGGCTCCGTAGCCTTTGAGGGGATGGAGGGCACGGGGGGCTCAGAGTGGGGGAGACGAGGGGGCTGGGGGGGGCCCGGGCCGGCTCCGGCCGCCTCCGTCAGACCCCAGAGCGCCTTCCCGCCCCCAGCCTCAGTCTCCTGCCCTGCACAAGGCAAGGCTCGGTCCGAACGTCGCCTCCGCTTCCAGACGTTTTGTTCCAATCACAGAAACAAATGTAAAGTCCCAGCCTCGGGCTCAAAAAACCAACCGCCCAAGCGCAGGAACCGGGATTTTGTTAGCATTGCAATTAATAAATTATTAGCCAAGGAGAAGAGGGTGCGACCGGGCAGCAATTCGTAGGGAAAAGTAACAGTGATTATCATGATAAGCAGCGTTTACCGAACTTTAACTTTCAGTGTTTCACGGATTTTATGTCATTGCATCCTCCCCGAGAGGTCACAGGGAATAAGGGGTATTGTCCCCATTGTACAGCTGAGGAAACTGAGGCACTTGCCCGGCCCTGGCATGTGTCCGGCCTCTGGGACCCCAGACCGGGCTCGCGGAGCCACAGGGGAGAGCAGAGGCCCGGACGGGGGCTCCCGGCCCAGGCCGGGGGGGAGAAGCCTGGGTGCTAGCGGGAGAGCCGGTCCCCCTTAGCCCCAGGGGCCAGGAGCAGGAGTGATGGGCCAGAACCCTTCTAGAACCCCCCGGTCTGAGATTCCGCAGTTCTAGATCCGAACCGGGGCCGGACCCGGGGGTTCTGGAGCCCCCGCCACCTGCCAGGGTCGCTGCGGGGAGAGCAGGGAGGAGGGAGCCACGGGGAGCGCCGAGTCTGTGGGTCCCGGCACCGCGGGGGGCACCCCCGGAACAACCGTGAGCGGTCGGAAAGTGTCCGAAGGTTGGCGGAGCCCTCGACGGGTCAGCTCTGGGGCTCCCAGCAGCCCCGCGAAGTAGCCACTATTCCCTATGCCCGTTTCACCAGCGGGGAAACTGAGGCTGAGACATCGTGTGACTTGCCCAGGGTCTTACAGTTACTATGTGGCCGAGGTAGGGTTTGAACCCAGTGCTCCATCCTGCATTAGCTGCCTTAATAAATGCCCGTTGGGCCGGACTGAAAGTGCTCTGGGAACATGGGGAACAGTCACTTAACACTCACCGAACATGGCTCGGTGCTTGACGTTTGCAGAGGGCCGCACAGACGCCACCCCCCTTCGGTCCCTCAGTTCACCCTCTGATGCCCGGAGGGCCCCGGGGCGCTTTCCCTGTGCCCCCTGAGTCAGAAGGAGGCGGGGGCCTTGCCTTCTGAAACCCCTCCCTGCCCCCGGGTGACCCGCCCCCCTCCACTTGGGATTATCCGCCTGCCTGTTGAGACCGGCCCGGGCCCCGGGACAATCCGCCAGGGGCTTTGGGGAAGCCCTAAAGGCCCCCCCCACGAGCCGCTTTCATCCCCGGCGCCGACGCACCCCGGCCGGACGCGCCTCCCACCCATGGGGCCTCCGGAGGGCCGGGCCCAGCGCCGCCCGGGAGGGCGGGCAGAGGTTCCTGGGCCCTGGGGGAAACGCCTGCCCCATCATGCCCCGGGGCCTCCAGCGCTTTGGTCCCCACCAGGAGCCTGAGATCCAGGCTTTTTTCCTTTCTCCCGATCCCCCTCCCTGATCCCCCCAGAGCCCTCCCTAAAGCCCGACCCGGGCCCCAGACAGGCAGGGCCCCAGTGCCCCTGAGCCTGGCCAGGGCCCCCTGCCTCCCCGGCCCCTCCCCCCGGGCCGGAGCCCATCCTTCCTTAAACACCTCCCCCCCCCTTCCCGGGCCCACGTCCCATTTTTCCCCGCCCGCCCCAAAAGGACGTAAGAACCGAGGGGGGCGGAAGGGAGGGAGGGAGCCAGGGGACTGGGGAGTTTTCCTGGGAGCCCTGGGCCCCTTCCTCGGCCGTCCGGGTCCCGGACCTCCCTCCAGGAAATAAAACTCCCGGGCCCGAGGGTGCCCCCGGCCTGAGATCCGGGACCCGGCCCTGGCGCCGTCTCAGAGCCGAGGTTACGGGCGGCCCTGCCCGGGAGGATCTGGGGACGAGAACCGCCTAGAACAGACCCCCGCGAGCCGGGACGGCTCTCGAGCCGGGGCACGGGGCGGCCACGAAATGTCGCTGCCCACGGAAGGCCGGGGTCCGCAGGGACCGAGGGAGACCCTTCCGCGCTGACGCAGGGGAACGGGAAAGGGTGGGCGGCCCGGGGCCTCCCCTGTGGAGCCTTCCCTCCCTCCTCTCCTTTCCCAAACGGCACCGGGCGCAGTGTCCCGCTTCCCCCTCCCCCGGCCCGGCCCCTAGTGCCCCTTGGGAGGCAGGGGCAGCCCCCGCTCTGGCCGCAGCCACGAGGGGCCTCCCCGCTCTTGCTACATTGATCCAGAAGCCTGAGAGAAGGACCGGAAAACGCGTCTCGGGGCCTGCGGCTGAGCCACCCCGGAGAACTGAGGACGGGGGCTGGGGGAGCCCGAAACAGGCCCCGGGGGGAGGGGGCAAGGGGGAGGCCCCCGGGGCCATGGCGCGCTGTCTCCCAACGAGTCGCCCGCTTTCCCTCGGTGCCCTCCCGCCTCTTCCTGCCTCCCGACTCGGATTCCAGGGCTGTTTCCCTGTCTGGCAAATGGAGATCTCAGGGAGGGTCTCTCCCTTGACTGCTTGAGGAGCCCCAAGCAAATCCTTACCCCCTCATTGCCCCCGGACCCCCCGAGATGCGGCCCCATGGGGCGGTTCCCCCCCCCCGCAGGTCCCCGTCAGTGCAGGCCCGGGAGCTGCCCCCCCCCCGGTGCGGGAGGACCCGCTGAAAGGTGAAGCGGAGGGTGGGGGTCCGGGGAGGGGCTGGCGGACCAAGGACCGCAAGCAGCCTCCTGTCTCCCACCCCGGGGAGGGCCGGGCTCCCGGGGCACGGCCAGAGCGGTCACCGGGCCGGAGGCCGGACGGGCCAGCGGGGACGCCGATGCCCCTGACCACGCGGAGACCCCGTGAGGGAGGCAGGACGAGTTACGCCTGGAGAAGACCCAGAGCCTCGGGCGGGAGGACACGGGCCATCGGCCACTGCGGGCTGGGGGGACAGAGGCCTGAGGCATTCGGGGGTCTGACCCACGGGAAAATGGGGCCATCGGTCCCCTCGCTTCCCGCCGAAGGGTCACGGCCCGGCCCGGCCCTGGAGAGTGGGAACGATTGAGTCAGCGGGAGGAAGACCGCCGCCAAGTCACAGGGAGGGACCACGCAGCCCCTCCAGGGCCCCTCCTCTGGCCCCCCCAGCGGCCTGGCCTCCACGGGCCTCCCTGCAGGGCTCACTCCCTCCTCCACCTGGATCTGCCCTTTGAGAGCGGCCAGAGCCCGCCCACCTCCATGACCCCAGGCTCCTCTTCTGTGCGGCAGTCTCCCACCGCAGGGCCGGGCCTGGGGCCTCTCAGCTGCTTCTCTGCCATGTTGGGCTGCCCGTCCTCCTCCCCCTCCCACCGTCTCTCTCACATCCATTCTCTCTCTCGAGAACTGACAATAACGAGACTGGCAGAACAGGGGTCAATATTCCCATTTTGCAGCTGGGGAAACTGAGGCTCCCGCGGGCGACGGGATTGGCCTGTGGCACAAAGGTGGGGGCAGACCCAGGGGTTCCCTTCCTGCAGGAATGGCCTGTCCCCCCCCAGCCCCCGCAGCGGGGAGGGGCCCTGGGCCCTGAGAGAGAGGGCTGAGCATCCCTCCGGGCAGACCTGGGCGCATTTAGCTGAGTGACTCCCGGCAGGCCCTGGAGAGACAGAAAGAACCAGAGGGGCTGCCCTGGGGGGCAGAGGGGGAGGGGGGCCCTGAGGCCTCTGGGGGCTTCGGCAGCCTCTCCCCCCCCCCCCCCAGAGCTGCCAGAAAGGCCCTTCTTAGTTCTGAGGTCAGGAAAAACCCTGAGCCGGGCCCCCAGAGGGATGGGCTGCTCCATGAGGGGTGAGCCCCCCCGTGATTGGAGGAATCCAAGCAGAACTGGGACGGCCACGGCCGGTGCATGAGATTGCCCGGGGGCAGCTTGTGCCCAGAGGCCTCCAGTCCAGCTCCCGGGAGCACAGAGGCTGGCGAGGGCATGAGGAACCGCCAGCAGGATTTGAATCCAGGGCCCAGGCCCTTAGAGACTGGGAGGCACCGGCCCTCAGATTCCACTCCTGCCTCGGACCCTGACTACCAACCAACGCGGGCGGGGTCCCCGCCTTCTGGGCCTGGTCTCCTCTGTGAAATGGGGAGATGACTCTCCAGGACGGCCGAGGCTCCTGATCTCTGCGGTCACAGTGACTGCGCAAGGGGGTGAGGCTGGCATCCAGACGCCCGCAGAGGGGGGGGAGCTGGTAGTGCCCCCGGCACCCAGAGCTTCTCCCAGGGGCTGCCTTAATTATCCCCCGGGGGTTCTGCTTGGGCCTCTCCCCCATTCCCCCAACCGCCTCCTCCCAGAATCCCCTGGGGCTCCCCCTGCGGATTTCCCAGCCCCCCATGCCCATGTATGCCCCGGGGACCAGCTGCCCCCAGGGACTCAGTTCTCGGGCTTGGAGCTGGGATTTCAGATCCTGCCTGGGACATTTGCTGCCCATGAGCCCCCCCAAGGGGGTAAGTCACTTAAACCCCCTGCCTCAGTTTCCCCACCTGTAAAACGAGCCCCTGCCTCCCAGGCTTGCTGTGGGGAAGAGCGAAAGAAAGCATCTGGGTGGTGCTCGTGGCAGTCCTCCCAGCACCTGCGACTGTCCCCACGGGCGGCTCCTGGCCCAAACCTGCAGTCCCACTCGGAACCCGGCCCGAAACCCCTGGTCCCGCTCAGGCTCTGCCGCATCTGGGCCGAAGGAGGCCGAGTGGCCGGGGCCCACCTGGGACCCGGTGGGGGGGGGGGGGGGGGCGGGCAGAGAGCATCCTGGGAAGGCTGGGGGTGTCCTGGGCTCTCCGGCCGCCAGCTGTTCTGCCCCCAGGCCCGGGACCTTGGGCCAGGGCACAGCCCTGGGGGCCTTCGCTGCTGACCGGAGGCCGCTCTCCTGAAGCCTTTCCCCGAGAGGCCCTGACCCAGGGGCCCTCCCTGCGGCACCGCTTCCTCCTCCCGTGCCCCCCTTGCACCAAGGCCCCCGGGGTGGGCCGGGGGTGCGAGACGCCCTGGCTGTGGGGGGCGGGCGCCCCCTCCCTCCCTGCAGCAGCTTCACTCAAGATCCCGGCCCCAGGGTGGGAGGGAGCCCAGTCCTTGCCCCATCCTTCAGAGGAGGGACCTGAGGCCCTCAGAAGCGGGGGGCGAAGGGCCGGGGGTGGGCCGGGGGGCTCGGAAGCCTCGGGTCGGACTTCGTTCCTGGGAGGAGAATGAGGATTTCTGGGAGCTTGGTCCGGGAGAGGCTCTCGGCCACTGCCGCCATCTCAGAGGGTCTTCCTGACAAGCAGGGGGGGCGCCGTGGTCGGGACCCCCAGTGACCAGAGCAGCCACAACCGCCGCCCCCCACAGCAGCCCCCTCCCCCAGGCCCCCCCCCCCCGGCTTCTCCCGGTTCCCTCATGGTGGCTTCCCGGGGAGGCCTGGGAGGGAGCTCAGCATCCCCAGTCCTAGGGGATGGGGGCCTGCCCAGCCCCTCCCAGCCCCCTCCCCCGCGAGTCTGGACGCTTCCGAGGGCACCTGGGCCCTGGCCTTCCTCCGCACGGAGGGAGCCGGCCGGTTTTCCCTCATGAACCTGCTCCAGCCCCCAAAAGCCCAGCATCCAGTAGGCGTTTAATAAATGCTGGTCGGCCGAGGCACTCCCTTGGGGCCGAGCGGCGGTGGGAACCCCGAACCCCCCGGCTCCTGGATGGCCGGGCCCAGCTCGGAGGGCGCCCAGCCTGCTGCCGGGCGGGAGCCGCTGGCCCCGCTTTGTCCTTGGAAGGGCCCCAGACCAGCAGCCCCGCCTTGGTGAGGGGCAGAGCTGGGAAGGGTCCCCAGGGTGGGCCGTGGGGGCATTTTGCCCCGTCCCCCTCGGACCCCGCTGCTGGGCACAGGCCGGGCCCCGGCCGAGAGTGGCGTCCCTCCACCCCCGGCAGTTGCAGGCACTTAGGAACCCCCTGGCCCTCCTCCCTCACCCCCCCGCTCCTCCCCAGCCCTAAGCTTAGGAACATGGAGGGCGGGGGCGGGGCTAGAGCCGGAGCGCCAGGGGCTGCCCCCTCCCCAGGACTCCCCAGGACTCCCCAGGACTCCCCAGAGGCGAGCGCACCAAAAACAGCACAGAGACACTTGTTAGAACAACTCAGCAAAATAAAATTCCGGTTTATTGTTGGACAACATGTTTCACACATACATCAAACAGGCCAAAAAAAATTTTAAACAAAAAAAGAAAAAAACAACAAAAAAATCAAAACAAAAATAAAACCCCAAAAGCGCAACTTCATAGACAAAGAAAAAAAGGAAAAAAAAAGAAATACCTTTTATCTTTGGCCTTTTAACCATCTCATACAAACCCACTATTTATTGTACAGCTAAGTACAGACACAAAAAAGTTATTGGAATGCTCGGAATAGGATCGTGTTTTTGTTGTCGTTTTTGCTTTTTTTACAAGGTTTTTTTTCTCCTTTGAGATCGTGAGGAACATGGTCACACCACAAGTAAAGTCAGAAGCAGGACAGAGAACACGGCAAAGGCTGTTTGGTCGTCCGAGGTCGCGGAAGGATGGCTGACCCCCCTGACAATATGTACAAAAATATAAAATGTAAATAAAAATACAAACAAATTCTCCTTTTTAAAGTACTTTTAAGAAAAAAAGCAGGGCCTCGGAAGGTTTGGTCTGGTGTTTTCCCTTGGAGTCTCGGCCGGGGGGAAAGGGGGTCAGGAGCTGCGGGGGTGCTGGCTCTGGGGGCCGGGCCTCTCTACTCGAAGGTGACCACGTTTAGATTCTGAGACGGGAAGTTGAGGGTGAATAGGTCACTGTGGCCTTTTCTTTCTTTCTCTCTCTTTTTTTTAATTTAAATTTTTTTCCCTTTTTTTTCTTTTCCTTGCCCTGCCCCGGTCATCCTCGGGCCGCTTCTTGGTGTTCCACGCCCCTCCCAAAGGCAAAGGTGGACAGGGGTCAGGCGGCCTCCGGGGCCCCGGCCCTCCTCCCCTCCCCCCCAGCGCCCCCTCACCCCGGCCCCGGGCTCACCTCGTCGTCCTCAGCTGCCCGCTTGCCTGTGGCCGTGTCAGCTTCATCATCTTCGTCTCCATCTTCCTCCTCACCTGGAGCGACAGCAAAGCGCGGCCTCGTACCCTCGGGGACCCCCCCACGCCCGCCCGGCCGGGTCAGGGAGCAATGAGGGATTCAGCCCGGGCCCTGGGCCCAGAAGGTGCCGCTCAGACCCCGCCCTGCCCCGCACCCCACCTGCCCCTCCTCCTCCCTCTTCCCTCCCCTTCCCTCCCCTCATCTACTTATTGTCGGCCTTGCCTCCGTTCCTCCCGTTCTGGGGAAAGGAACCGGCCCTCAGGCTGGGCGCCCCGCGGCCCACAAGGGGGCCCGGACTCGGAGCGGCCCCCGCCCCCCCCCCGCCCCCGGGGCACTCACCGCGTTCCCGTTAGCGGGGGCATCTCGGCCGTTCTCCGCCTCCTCCACCACTTCCTTCTTCTCTTTCAGGTCCTGGGAGGGAAAGCGGCGGGGTCAGGGCCGGCCTGGGGGAGGGGGGGCAGGCTGGGAACCGCAGGGCCCCCCCCCCCCGGAGCGCCCCCCCCCCCCCACAGCGGAGCACCTGCTCCCGCCCCCCGCCCCGGCCTCCCCGGCCCCTCCCGCCGCCGCCGGCGCCCGCCCCCCAGCCGGGTTTTTCCCTTTCCTAAGTGAGCGAGCAGGCCTGGGGGGAGGGGACCCGGCACCTTTCCAATGCCCGGGTTTCACCTGGGCCCTCCCCCGGCTCCCGGCCGCAGCCCCCTGAGGGCAGACGCCCCCCGCCTGGGCCCCGCGAGGCCCCAGGGCTCCCGGCCCGCCGCAATCCGGGCCTGCAGCCTTCCCCGGGACTTGCGATCTGCTGCTCCGCCACCATGGGGGCGGCCTAGCCCCCCCGGCAGGGCCCTCCCGCCCCCAGCTGCCCAGGTGGGGAGGGCGAGGGGGATGGGGGGGGAGGAACCCCGCTGCGCAAGCGCGCGGGGGCCCGGCCGGCTCCGCACAGCCCGGCGGCGGGCTGGCCGCTTTTGCGCGCGGGCCTCGGGCACTCCGCGCGGAGCACGTGGCCCCGAACTCCCGGAGCCCTTCGTGGGCGGTCAGGGGTCCCCCCCGGGCGCGAGTCCGGGACGCGGGACTCGTGCCCGAGAGCGAGCAGCAAACCCAACCTGGACCCCCTCCTTCCCCTCAGCGGGGGTTCCTCAACTCCCCAACAATCGGGGGGCCCCCCGCCGCCCCCAAATGCGGGAAGCCCTTTCGGGTCGCCCACGTCATCAGCTGCCCCCGCGGGAAGCCCCTTCCAGTCCCAGGCACCCGTTTGGCCCCTGCGAGGCAGCCCTCTTCCCGCCCCGAGAGGAGCCGTCCATCTTAGGCGCTCCCGCGCCAGACGGGGCGCTCCCACGCCACCCCGCGGCCCCGCTCCGCCGGCGGCCGGCCCCGGGGATCGCATGTCACCCAGGTCCCTCCCGCGGCCGCGAGCCCGGCCCCGGGTGCCCCCCGGCTCCCCGGCAGCCGGCCGCGCTCTCAAGCAAACAAAGCCGCCCACCCCCTCCCGCGGGAGGAGCCGTCCAGGCTCCCGCCCAGCCTCGGGCCGGGGGCGCGCGCGTGGGCCCGGTCAGGACCCCCGCGCGCCCACGAACGACCGAGACCGGCGCGCATCTCCAGGCCGGGAAGTGCGCCCCGGAGAGGGGGCGCCGCGGGCCGAGGAGACGTCAAGGTGACGGCCAAGGCCAGCCGCGCGTGGACGCCGGCTCCGCGGGACGGCAGGCGTGGGCCGGACCTCCGCCCGGGACCACCCCGCGCCGTCGGGAGTCCCGCACACTCCCGTCCCCCAGACACGCGAGGCTGCCCGCGCACTTACATCTCCTCGCCCGCGTGGGTCTCCCCGCCCCACCCCGCCCCTCCCCCCCGGGCCAGCGGCCCCTCGGGGGCCCAGCTGCCCCCCAAGCCTCCCCGGGGACTCGGACGCCCCCTCCCTTCGCTCCCCCGCGCGCCGGGTGGGCGCCCGCGGAACAAAGGAGCGGTGCGGGACAGAGTCCCCTCTGCCGCTCGGCCGGCAGGGCCCCCGACACCCCCTCCGCGGCCCTCGCCGAGCCCCGTGGGCCCCTCTCCCCCCGGGCGCGCCGCGCGGGGGCGGAGCACACGCTCCCCACGGAACCCGGCGCTCGCGCCGCCCGGCAGGGCATGGCCGGGCCAGACAAAGGGCCGCGCATCCGCACGGACCCACGCGGGAGCGCTCACCTTGGTGGAGATCTCGGAGCTCGTGTCCACGGCGGTGTCGGACATGGCGGGGCGGGGGCAGCTGCCAGAGGCGCGAGGATGCTCGAGGGGCCGGGCGGGCCGGGGACGCAGGGGGCCGGAGGAGCCCACGCGCGAGAAGCAGCCCACACACAAGCACGCCGCCGGAGCGCGGGACCGGAGCGGGGCCGGGACGAGGCGAGGGCGGCAGCGGCGGCGGCGGCAGCGGGAGAGATGCCCGGCGCGCGGGGCCCGAGAACAATGCAAAGATGGCTTTTGAGAGCAGCCAGTGGGGGACTCACGCGGCGCCAGGCCCTTAATATAGAGGAGTGGGCGGGGCGCGGCCTCCCCTGCCCCGGCCCCATTGGTCCATCCCGGGGAGCGGTGCCCGGGCCATTGGCCCGGGCCCAAAATGGGCGAGGAAAGGGCGGTACGCTTCCGCCAGTGCGGGCGCAGCCGCTCCCAGCGCTGTCATTCGAGATTCGAGTTACGCCGGAGGGGGCCGAAGGGTGGGGGGTGGGGGGGGGAGGGGACGCATGCGCGGTGCCTGTCTTCTCTGTTTTGCTCTAACTGCTGCCCCTGAAAGGCAAAACGCGGTAAAACTGCTCCTGCCTCTGGGGGGGGGGGAGGGGGGGAAGAAGGGGAGGAGGGGCGGGAAAGGAGGAGGGAGAGGGAGGAGGAGAGGGAGGAGGGAGAGGGAAATAGGGCAAGGGAGGGAGAAGAGAGGGAAGAGAGGAGGGAGGGGAGAGGGAGAAAGAAGGAAGGGGGAGGAGGAGAAAAGAGAAGGAAAGGAGGGAGACAACAGGGAGGCAGGAGAGGGGAAAAGGGAGAGAGGAGGGAGGGGAGGAGGGATGGAGCTGGGAGGGGGGAAGAGAGGAGCGAGATAGGAGGGGGAGAAGAGGAGGGGGAGGAGGAGGAGGAGAGGAGAGCAGTGAGGGAGAAGGGAAGGAGAAGAGAGCAAAAAGGAGGAGGACCGAGGGGAGGAAGGAGAGAGAGAGTGGGAGAGAAAGGAAAGGGGAAAGTTAGCGTGATTAGAAAAGAGAAAGGGGAGCGGGCCGAGAGAGGAGAGTCAGGAAAGGGGAGGAAAAAAGCAAGAAAGAGAGGAATAGAAAGAGGGGGGCTGGCTTGGAGAGAAAGCATCCTTGAGTGGGGAGGACTGAAGCACGGAGTGGGGGAGGGGAAGTAGCTCCCCTCGGGTCCTCTAGGGCACAGGCTCCGGAGTGCGCGCGAGCCACCATCAGAGGGCACTGGGACATACTCCGACCCGCCGCCGCCCCCGGACCCCTCCCCGAGCGGGCCCCGCGAAGGTCCCAGAGCACCCACACTTCAGATTTCACGCCCACTCGTGCTTTCACCCCTGGCAGTTGCTGGGGTAATCACGCCACCCCGCCCCGGGGGAGCCGGAGCCCATCCCACGAGGACATGGGCTCTCACGCCCCTCCCCCCCAGGCTCTGCCGCACCCTGGACCTAACCGAGCCCACCCGGGCCGGCGGGTCTGCCCGAGTCTCTTAGCCACGCCCACTCCCGTCCGGATCCATCCGGCGCCCGCTCCACGCTCGCGCCCCCATCAAACTCCGTGGGCCAATTAATCATTCCTCCTCCCCTCCCCCCCCCAAGGTTGGTTCCGGGGCTGCCTCCTTGCTAATGAGTAATTATCACATTAATTAGTCCGATTCTCATAGAGCAGGGGGGCGGGAATTTGAGGGGCAGCCCCCTCTGTGGAAATGGGATTTGGGAGGACTGTATTAAAGAGACCCCACGCCCACGGCCATGGCCACGAACACGGGGGGAGGGGCGCCGAAGAGAGCCGGGGAGACGCCACTCCCAATATGGCGGCAGCTGGGTCATCGAGCGCTCTCCGACCTCAAGCCACCTGCGGTACCGAGATCTTGCCGAGCAGGCGAACGCCTCGGACCCTAGGCCGCTCGACAGGATCGGGGCCGTGGCCGGGGTTCGGGGCGGAGTCCCGAGGTCTCCCAAAGGCTTTGGCAGAGAGGAACTCGTGCCACACCCAAGATGGCGATGGAGCCGGTCCGGCCCAAGCGGCCAGAAGGGGGCGCCCGACGCGGAAGGCGGGACTCCTGCGATATCCGTGTCTATTGGTTCAGGTTGGCGGGCGAACACAGAGTTGACGCTTTGCGCCCTAGAATTGGCTGGTTGTGACGTCCATCAGACATGGGCCATGAACTGGTAATCGGGAAGACTCGGAGCCTGGAGGTGGCCCGAGGAAGGGGTCGGAAGTGAACGAGCCGCGATGGCGAGAAGAGTGGCGTGTTTCACCCGCGGTGTTCTCCCAGTAACCCTAACGGCCGTGGCAAGGAGGGTGATCGCTAGTAGTTATTGCAGTGGCCCCGAGGGCGCTTCATCTGGGGCTGGAACCTCGTAGCCTCGCTCTCACCCAGCTCCCCGCCCGCGCCACGTGCACGCGGAGGAGAGGGGCTAGTCCGGCGCAAGGCGCCCCCCCTCACTCCCACGCGCAAACCCCCGGCCCACGCCCGCCGGGCCCCCAGGGGCCGCCGGGCCCCCACGGAACGGGACCCTCCCTCTCAGGAACGCGCCGGAAACCTCCCGGGAGGAAGGTGGCAACGAGGGGAACTCCCCGCCCCCTCCCCACGCCCACGGGGGCAGGACTGTGCCCGAGCGCCTTCTCCCCGGCCCAGCCCGAGGGCACCGCGAGGGCGCGGACACGCTGGTGCTGCGGCCCCGCCTGCAGGCGCACACAGCCAGCCCTCCCACGGCGGCCGCGGCCACTCGAGGACCCTAACCCTAAATTCGCCCGATCCACCGGGGCGTCCTGTCCCACGCTCGCGGGCTCCCACGGGCGCCGCTAGTCCTGCTCCGGCAGGTGCGGGAAGGGGGAAAGAGGCCGGGCTCCACGCCCACGGGAGGCGACCCCGCCACGGACTTCCTTCCCCAGCAACAAGGCTGGGGGTGGGGGGGCTCTGAGCGCGGGAAATAGAGATTAGGGTGAGGGGCGCGGAAGCCCGGCGCGGGGCGGGGCGGAGAAGGACCCGCGGGAGCCGAGAAGGGGAGGGCCGTCTCTCCTCTGGCTCTCTTTGTCTCTCCCTCTTCCCTTTCTCTCCGGGTCTGTCTCTTTCTCTTTCTCCCTCCCTCTTCCCCTCGCTCTCCTTCCCCTTCTTTTTTTCTCCCTCCTCTCTCCCTTCTGTGACTTTTTCCCTCCCCCTCCCGTCTGCCTGGCTCTTCCTCCCTCTCCTCTCCTTTCTTTCTCCCCACCCTGCCCTGTCTCCTCTCTCCCTTCTGTCTCTTTCTCTTCCGTCTGGCTCTTCCTCCCTCCCTCCCTCCCTCCCTCCCTCTCCCGCCTCCCTCCCCTTCTCTCTGCCTCTTTCTGCCTCCCTCGGGCTCTCTCCCGCCTCTCTTCTCCCTCTCTCCCCTTCCGAGTCTCCTGCCCCCTCGGCTGTCCGTCTCTCTCCCCTTTCTCCCTCCCTGGCTCTTTGTCCTTCCCCCCTCCCCTCCCCCGGTAGCCCCCGAAGGCTGCTCGATCTTCTCCCCGTTGTCCCTGGGTCAGGTTGGGAAGGAGGCGGGAAAGCAGCTCCAGAAAACGGGGCGGGAGGGGGGGGGCACAAGGGTGGCCGAGTCCGGGGCGCTTTCCGTGCTCCCTCCCCCTTGCCAGGCCGCCCCCGCTCCCCGAGTTCTGGGCATCGGACCGGGGCGGCGCACGGAGGCTCGGGGCCGGGCACCTGCTCCCGCCCTCCGCCGTTCGAGGTTCTGGATTCGAAACCGCCTTGACCATCCCTCCCTTCCCAGAGCCCGGTTTCCCTTTGCCTTAAATGGTTTCGGTGACCTCGGGGTCCCGCTGCGAATGCGTCACCCTCCTCCCCCAAGATGGACCCCTAGAAACCCGCCCTCGGCGCGCAGAGGCCTTTCCTCAGAGCGGGGGCAAGGGGAGCTCTCGGCCCTCCTGTGTGGAGGCCTCACGCCGCGGCCCCTCCCGCAATGGGACAGCCCCCTCCCCTGAATGAGAGGTGCCCCTGTATGAGACGGCCCCAGGAGGCCTCCCCGCTGGGACACGCCCCTGATGAGACGCCCTCACGCCCCCCTCCCCGCATGGGACAGCGCCCCCCCCTCCCTGAATGAGACGGTGCCCCCCCCGTATGAGACGCCCTCACGCCCCCCCCCTGCATGGGACAGCGCCCTGTATGAGACCCTCACGCCGCCCCTCCCCGCAATGGGCGGGCCCCTGCATGAGACACCCACGGCCGCGGCCCCTGCATGGGACAACGCCCCCCGTATGAGACGCCCTCAGGAGGCCCCCATATGAGGCGCCCCCCACGCCGCCCCTCCCCGCATGGGACAGCGGCCCCCTCCCTGAATGAGACCCCCCGGGAGACGCCCCCCAGGAGGCCCCTGCATGGGACAGCGCCCCGTTGGAGACGCCTCACGCCCTCCTCCCTCCCAGGGCGCGGCCCTCCCCCGAAACGCCTTACGCCGCCCCTCCCCGGGGGACAAGCGGCCCCTCCCGAAAGACGTTCCCGCTGCCCCTCCCCCGTCATGGGACAGCGCCGCCGCCGCCGCCCGCTCCCGGGGTAATTAGGAGGCCCCGGTCGGAAAGCTTTGTTTTCCTGCGCCACCTCCCGCTGCCCGCTCCCTTTATTCCGGCCCTTGAATGAGGGGGGAGGGGGGAGCCGGGCCTGGAGGTGGGGCTCCCGCCAGCCCGGGACCTGCCGCCCCCCCGCTTGTCGGGCCATCACGGGGTTTTTGATGCGGCTGGGAGAGGATGGGGTGGGAGGCGGAGGCGGGCCCAGCCCCGGCCCGGCCATCGGGCCTCCGACACCCCCGCCCCTCCCCACCCCCGGGGCACTTTGCCCTGGCGGGGGCCCAGCCCTGGGGAAACCCCGGGGGCCCAGTTTCCCCGAAGAAACCCGCGGCCCCAGGAGGGCCCCACCTTTTTTAGGGGTCCGGCCCCCTGCCTTTCCTTTACCGGTTGAAGGGGGCCCCCTCCCCCGGGGCCCCTCAAAGTTTCCCCATCCCCTTGGGTGGAAGGGACGGAGGGGGGCCCGGGTTGAACCCCAGCCCGGCCCCCGGGAAAGCCCCCTTTCCCAAGGGCCGGGACCCCTGGGTTTCCCCCACCCCGGGGCCTTCCCAGCCCTTGGGGTCCTTCCCCTCGAAACCTGGGGCGGCGGGCCCAAAGGGGGGGGGGCCCCCCTCCGGTTTCCCGGGGCCCGGATTGGAAGAGGGCGGTTCCCCGGTTTCCAGGTCCGGGGTTGGGGTGCGGGCCCATTCCCGGGCCTCCCCAGCCCCCCGGCCTACTTTTGGTGGGAAAGAGGATCCCCTGGCCGGGGGCGCGGGAAGGGGGGAGGGGGAAAAGGTGGGCTGAAATTTACCCCATATTTCTTTTTTAAAAAAAAGCCCGCGTTTAAAATAAGAAAAGAGTAGAAAGCCGGTAAGCCCCGGGGTCCTGGGGAAAAAAGGGAGGAAAGGCCAAGGGACCTTCCCAGGGAACAGGGCCGGCTGGGCTCCCTCAAGAACCTTCCCCGGGCACCCCTGTGCCTTCCAAATGGGGGTTGAAAAAAAGCCCTGCTTGTTCCCCTTCGAGAAGTTAGAGGCCCAAGGCCCTGGGCGGGCCCAACCTGGGGCCCTTCAGACAAGAGGGAGGGGAAGCCCTGCCCTAGAAACGTCCCGGCCTAACCTATCAGGCTCCCTTTGGATTTCCCAATCCCGGCCTTCGGGGGAGGGGAAGTTGGAAGAAGGCCAAAATTGGGTTGGGAAACCCAGTTAAGGTGGGAAACTGGCCCAGTATCTGGGGGGAGGGGCTTCCCCTGAGCATCACTCCCCACTGAGATCCCGAAATCCTGCCCGGAATCCTGCCCCCTGGTTTGGCAGAAGAGGGAACCTAAGCCCAGAAAGGGGAAAGCTTCCCTGCCATCCCCCAGCTGGCAAGTGGACAATGAGTGTCTCAAGTCCCGGCTCCGACGTGGCCCCCCTTAGGCCGTCAAGGGCACTGCAGACCCAGAAGCCTCTGCTTCCGATGTGAGGACAGGCCCCGATCCCCTGCATGGCCTCCTTCCTGGGCCAGGGATCCCATGCTGCCTCCCTCCCGCACGCGCGGGGAAGGCAGGCAGAAGGCTCAGCTCTGCTCCCACACCGCCAGAGAAGCCCTCGAGGGGGTGGGCCAGGAACTGCCTCCTGAACAGCAGGGGAGACAGCCCTGGCTCTGAGACCCTCCTGGGCAAGCCACCGAATCTCCCCGGGCCCCTCTCGCCCCTTGGGATAATGAGAGTGGGGGAGGGGCCTGCAGATCCTTTCTCACTCTAGACTCTCTAGCCAGAGAATCCGGTCCCCTCCTCCCCCACTTAATGGGTGGGTCTGGGGGGGCCTGGGTTTGAGAATTAGAAGGAAGCAGCAGGGAGCGTTTTGCTGCTGGGGGCCAGTGGTAGAATGGAACAATCAAGGCCAGGCCAATTCCACAAGCACTTATTAAGCACCTGCTGTTTGCCGGGCATTGCACTGGAGGCTGGGAACTCGGTGCAAAAGATGGAGCTGGAACCCCCGAAGTCAATCCTACTTCCCAGCATTAAGAGCAGAAGTTAGAGACCACGCATTGGTGGTTCTTCCTTGTGGAGCGATTCAGCAGCTTGGAAATGGGGACGGCCATCTTGGGGTGCAAGTAGAGGCCCTTCGGATTGGGGGAGGGGGCTCCCACCTTGATTAGCCCGTGTCTGCAGGTTCTCCAGCAGCAGGACGGGAGCTAAGGGCACCAACTACTGCGCCATCCGGCCGGACCTCAGGGCAGAGCTCTGACGCTGGAAGAGACCTTTCTGGGCACTGAGTACTTGGCCCTGCCAGGCCCCGCAGGGGGATATGGTGTGTCCCAGGTGACCCAGGCAAATGGCAGGCAGGATTTAAACCGATTTTTAATCCGACGTCCCCTGATTCTAGACTCGGGGCTCTTTCCCCCAGCGATGCAGCAGCTCCCAACTCCACAGATCTGACCCCCTCGCTGCCCTACTTAACAATCAAGGCCTCTTTGAAATGCCCACTCCTTGGCATGGCATTCAATGCCTTCCGGCGGTCTGGCTCCCATCTGCCCCTGCGGTCTCATTTCACTGGCTGCTCCTGCCGTTAAACTAGTGGATAGCTGTTCCCCATAAAAGACTTTTCTGTGTATCCCCGGGGCCCAGCACAGGGTGTGGCACTCAGTAGGTGGTTAATAAATGCTTAATTATTTCATTGTCCACCGGTCTGGATTGCTCTCCCACCTCTCAGAATTCCTAGCTTCGGTCTCAAGGACCTTCTCCTCCTGCTGGAGGGGCCCCACACACCCCCTTCCGGAAATGACTGTGTTTACTTAAACGTGCACCTGTTGCCCTTCCTTTCCCCTCCCCCCACTAAAAAGCAAACTCCCCGAGGACAGAAACATTTCTTTTTTTTCCTCTGTCACCAGCCCCTAGCCCGGTACCAAGCAAACAGTAGGTGTCTAATAAGTGCTTGTTAAATTGGAATCCCTTGACTGAGAAAATATATGAGAAGTGTGTATGTCATTAAAATATATAAAAGAAACAACTGCATAATTATATAAGTAATGTAATTATAAAATAGTAAAAGAAAACACAAAACGCCACGGGTTCACTAAGTAAGCGATTTTATCATCCACAACAACGTCTCCCTTAGGAAAAAAGCGACCCGGAGTCCGGACCTGCGCCACGGAAGGCCTGAGGCTTCCTTCCCAGGCCCAAGCCTGGAGCATGATTAATCTACCGGCGCTAAGCGAAGCTGGGAGAGGCCCTGGGCTGGTGGGTTCCCGGGAGAGCCTGAGTTCCAATCCCCCCCGTTAGGCCCCGGGAGGGGCCGAGCCGGCCTCCTCCTCTTATCCCCCCCTAACCCGAGGTGAGAACAAGGGGGCCCCACCCTGGGTGCTGCCTGCCGCCTGGGCCCAACCCAAGCCTGCCCAGGGAAGCGGGAGACGCCTCCCCCCCCGGCGCCCCTTCTGTCCGCCCGGCTTTGGCCGCGCCTTCCTTGCCGTTTATGGGTGTGAGTGAGTGTGCGCGCGTGTGACCTGGTGCAATTTCCCAGCACGAGGACAGAGGGCTCCAGTTGTCGCGGCTGGGAGCGTGCGTGTGCCAGCCCTGGCTGCCAGGTGTGTGCGTGTGCGGGTTCCGTGTGCCCAGGCCAGCCCCATCAGGCCGCCCGCCTCCTGGAGAATCGCCCCCTGCCCCTCCTCCCTCCCTCCCTCCCTCCCCCTCCCCCGGGGCTGGCCCGGGAGCCGGCCCGGCCGCCCCGGGGCCCGAAACCCCGGGCTGAGGGGAGGGAAAGAGGCGCCGGCCCGGCGGGGGGGCCCAGGGAGGAACCCCGCCCCCGGGCCTTCCTTGGGCCCCGCCCTCGGGAGGGGGGCCCACGCCCAGGGGGGAAACTGAGGCCCGGAGACGAACGGGGGCTGTCCTCGGCCCAGAGCCCCCCGCGGCGGCGGCCCCTCGGCTGGCTCGGCCCGGGGAACAGAGCGCGCTTGGGGCGGCACATCGGGCCTGGCCTGGGCCGGGCCGCGAGGACGAGCCGGCTGGGGAGGGGCCGAGGAGGACCTCAGGCCCGCCTTCCTGAGCCTCCCTTTGGAAACCTGAGGAGGGACCAGGAGGAGGGCACCCTTGGGGCCAACTCCCGGGCGCCGCCCACCCAAGGGCAGAAAAGAGCCGCCTGCACTGCTGGACAGGTTTGTGGACAGGCCGGGTCCTCCCGCCTCCTCCCACCGGGCGGCCTCCGGGCCAGGCCCAGGGAAACAACCCCCCAACCCTGGCAGTGGCCAGGAAAGAAGCCTTTGGGGCCCCCGGCCAGCTGTTTAAAGCCGCCTGCCCCCATAGAGGACGACGCCTGGCCCCCCCGGATCCCCGGAGGAGGTGAAAGGCTTGGCGCCCTAATAAGTGCCATTAATTGACCAGGAGGGGGGAGGGGAAAGAAAGAAACCAAGAGACTTCCCGGAAGACGGAGATCAATTGACTAATTTCCATTAAGAGAAACAAACCTCGGGGGGGCCCAAGCACCAAACAGATTAGAACTTGGTTGTTATTTCAGCCTGTCTGACTTCCTGGCCCCTTTTGGGGTTTTCTTCCCAGAGTGTTTGCCATCATGTCCTTCCCCAGCTAGTTTTACAGATGAGGAAACTGAGGCAAACAAAACTAAGGATTGGTTTAGGGTCATAGAAGGTTTCGACCAATGATTTGAATTCGGGTCCCCAACTCCAAATCCTTTCCACTAGCTGCTTAACCCATTTGCCCCAGCCCAAGAAGATGGTAGCCCTGGAGTTCAAACCTGCCTGAATTACTACTTAAGACTTTGAGGCCGGTCATTAACCCGTGTGCCTCGTTTTCCATCTGTAAATGAGCTGGGAAGGGCATGGCAAAGCAACCGAAATTGAAGGAAACCCCGGGGGGGTCAAGGGAGGATTAGACATGACTGAACAGCACCAAGTTTCATGTGCCCTTCCAATGCTCAAAAGGAAACCCGGCTCCGGGCCCCATGGTCCCATTTTAGGATTCTCTGAGTAGGCAGCCTCCCCCTTCGGCACAGAAGCTTCCTGTGTCCGCAGTCATGGAAGTTTTTCTTTTTTTAAAAACAACCTTCTCTTGCCTTTCATTGTTTCCATTTCCTCCCACCGGTCCCGCCTGAAGGAGAGTTTACGGCCCCATTTTCCTAGGACACACATGGAGAGCTCTGGATTTGCCACCAGAGGACCCGGTTGTGCTGCCCACCAACGTGGGACCCGAGTCACCTCGCCGGGTCTCTCTCCTCATCCATAGACTGAGGGAGCTGGGCTAGCTGCCCCTGAAGATCCCTGGGATCTCCTGGCCGGCCTGCTCAATGTTTCCCACCGTCAGTGACTCGGAAGAAGACGCCTTTTCAAATTTGTGAATGAGAGGAAATGGGAGAAATGGCCGCTGCGCCCACGGCAGAAGCAAGATTCAAAGAGATTTCAACCCAGTGATGAGCTGAAATCCTCCAGAAGGAGCGAGAGAAAATAGAATCCGAGATCGAGAGTTGGCAGGGAGATCTGCAGTCGCATAATGCGACTTTCCCATTTTATAGATGAGCAAATGGAGATTCAGAGAAGCCAAGGCCTTGTCTCACGGTCACACAGCGAGGTGCAATGAAAATCTCCTTGAAAGGGTGCCAGCCTGTAATTGTACACTATTTCAGAGTCCAATTCAAAATAACTGTTTGGACATGTATGCTTATTTTATATTTAATTTATACTTTAACATGTATTGGTCAACCTACCATCTGGGGGAGGGGTCGGGAGGAAGGAGGGGAAAATTGGAACCAAAAATTTGGCAATTGTCAATGCTGTAAAATTATCCTTGCCTATAACTTGTAAATAAAAAACTACAATAATAAAAAAAGAAAAGCTAGAAATAATGTTGAAGAAATTTCTATTTCAAATTTAAAAAAAAAAAAGGGTGCTAGCCTGGTTCTTTGGGGATGGGGAGGGTGAAATCAGGGAAGTCTTCACAGATGAGGTGGCATTTTATCTGGGCTCCTAAGGATGAATAGGATTTCAAACAAAGAGGGGTGAGGGTGGCGTTCTAGGCCTAGGTATGAGAATGGGAAAACATGGGCTCTGTTGAGCAAAGAGTGAGTAACTGAGTTTGAAAGGCACAAAATCTGTGAAGGGACAGGCTGTGAGATGGTTAGAAGTCAAAACCGGCCTGTAAAGGGCCTCGGATGCCAGGCTACTGGGAGTTCCATCCTCCTTAGGCAATAGGGAGAGACTACAAGAAGCTGCCCCGAAGTTCCCATCATTTCTTTTTCTTTTTTGTTTTATAGCTTTTTATTTACAAAACATGCACCAGTAAATACCATCATTTCTAAGCTCTACCAGACTTCAGCGTGACAAAATTTGTGCCATGAAAGAAATGATGTTCAGTGTACCAGCAAAATCGAAGCAACAAGAAATCAGCATGAGTGCGGCCCACTTCCAGGAGCAACTTTCCTAACTCAGCACTCCCAGCTTGGCTGGGAATTGGATTCCTAGGGAAGTGGCCAAATCTTAAGGTTCTAGGGACTTTGTGAAGCCTGTTTCCTAAAACTATAGCTTGTGAGCCCCCACCAATGAGCTTATCTTTAATAGTCAGCCAGCAGACACAAAGCTCAAAGCAAGGGCATTTGTGAAAATGGCGTAGTAGAAACAGCACCTATCAAACATCCCCTTCCTCATAAACCTGAAGTACACTGTCCTATAAATATACACAGGATCAAGGGGAAGAGAGGACACAGACTTAGAGCACATTGGTAATGAGATAATAATAAATAAAAATAAAATATTTAATAATCAATAAAAATAAAATGCCTAAGAAAGCTCACGCTTCTGGTATTTTAGGGCTTTAATGTTCTTTCTCTTTACCTTTCTTCATATGATTTCCTACCAAGCCCAGAGTCCTCTGTTGGATGAGTTACCCAAGATCTTTGGGCCTTTCCCTTTCTATACCTTGACTTTTAACGTGTGCCCTGCTCTTTCTCTTTCATAAATGCCCTTGCTCTGAGCAAAGAGATGTAATCATAGGGATAACTTTGATGATTTTTTTCATATGAAAGTTAAATGAGGCATAAAATGCAGACAGATGCTCACCAAAGGTGTGGGCCATGGACCATTGTCATGAGGACGCTCAGTGAGGGTCCAACAGAGGAGGAAGGTCCTCCCAGAGTTCTATTTGTGGATGGTGTGCCGATTGTATCCAGTCCTGAAACACTGCACAACCCCCAAATCGAGCTCTGAATTTACTCAAAAGAGATGGCGCAGTGGATAGGGCACTGGGGCTTAGGATCAGGAAGATATACCAAAGGGTTCCAATCCAGCCTCAGACACTTGCTAGCTATGGGACCCTGGACTGGTCAATGAATCTTGTTTGCCTCGGTTTCCTCATCTGATCACCTGGAAAGGGAAACGGCAAATTACTCCAGTGTCTTGGCCAAGAAAATCCTAAACGGGGCCGATTGAAAAATAACAACATCCACACAAGAGGCAAACCAAGTGAATGAAAAATGCCTATTGATCAGACTGTGTTGGGAATGCATACAGCTATCGCACCGGTCTTATTTAGACATTTCTGATGAATGATGAGCTGGGTCCAGAATTGACCAGGAGGAGGAGACTGGGCTGGATTGCCTCTGGGAAATTGTTCAGTGCTTTCGATGGGCCTAAGCTTCTCCCTGAACCCCCAACCATGTTTTGAATGTCAATATTCTTCCAGCAATGCGATGTGCCCGCGAATGATGGGATGCTCCAAACTTAGAAATGAAAACTCCGTGGGATTTCCAGAAAAGGCAAGGGAGGGATGTGTGGTGGATGTGAAAGGCTTCAGAATCTTACAGATCAAGACTGGGACCAGAGAAGATATCCCCGAAGAAAAACACGGACTAGTTACGGAGTGAACATGAGGAAGACCTTAGAGTCTCCATCGGGATCCAATGTCAAGGCATCTGGTGCAACGGTTCCCGACCTTTTGGGTCTCCGGGGTCCTTTGGTAGTCTGGGGGATGATTTTAATGCACAAAATAAAATAAATAGAACTACAAAGAAAGTTATCCAAATAAGAAATAACATCACAGATTAAGAATCCTTCCAGGCCCCAGAGAGAGGCCCCACCATGTTGACATGACCATACGTTTGGGTGGATTCAGGACTGATTAAATGATGTGACCCAAAGGGTGATCTTGAATGGGTCAATGTCTTGTAGGGAGGTTACTAGTGGAGAGACACAGGGATCTCTGGGACCCTGTTGCTGATTCAGTTTTATCAAAGACTTTTAAAGTGATCAGTCATTCATTCCTATTAAGCACTTCTTATTTGCCAGATACTGAAGAGATAAAGAAAAGTCAAAGTCCCTGCCCTCAAAGAGCTTCTAGCCGAATTAGGGAGATAAGATGGACTGGACTGTGTTCAAACAAGATATCTCTAGGATATCTTGGAGATATTCAACAGAGGCAGGAAGAGGGATTCAGAAAGTCCAGGGGAGATTGCTGGGACGTGGACAGTAGACAAAGACCCCCCCCCCAAAGCATCTCTCCACAAGCTAGAAAGATCCCCTAAATCGAATGAGAGGGAATTAAAAGCTATATGTGAGGTCTTCCACCCAGGCCCAAACAAATCAATGTCACGGGGCCAAGATGGTGAAATTCATGTGAAAACGAGCTGGGATTCTGGGTGGCCCGCAGGTTCTGCTGAGGCCATACTTGGGACCCCAGCCTAGTGACCCCAGCATCCCACACCAGGGAGACTATCTTCTGGCCGGGCCCAGTCAGTCATTCTTTGACTGAAGAAGGTGTTTAGCTCTGGAGTTCACAATCTTGGTAGGTATTGGTGAGTGTGCTGCTGGGAATCTGGAAAGCCTCGGGATAAGGGCCCGGGAGAGCCCACATCTGAGGCTAAAAGAGGCCGGAATCGTTGGTCTGGTGAGGAAGGATGTAGGGGAGCCGAAAGGATCTTCAAGCATTGGCAAGGCTCACTGGGAGGATGGCTTGGCTTGGCTCTGCTTGAAGGGCACCCCTAGGAATCATGGGTAGAAAAGAGAGAGGTAGATTTAGGCTAAATGTCCAGGGCTGTCCAAGGCTGGAGTGGCTGCTGCTGGTGAGATGATGTCTTTCCCGGTCTTGGAGATCAGAGACATTGAAGGTTACTCGCTAGTCTGGGGTCTCTCCAGACTTTGAGATCCTCCCCTGAGGTCCTCTGACCCCTCCCACCCTAACCCAGTAGTGGCCTCTTGGTCTCCATGGCAGCAAATGAATGAAGGCCTGGAGAGTGCTAATAAAAGCTTCCAGTCATTGGATCACATGCCTGCTCCCCCCCTCCCCAAAGCACTTCAGCTTCTCCCTCCTCCCCCCAGCAGCTGGGAGTCCTCCCAGAACAGCTGCTGGCAGGCAGGGCCTCTGAGCAGCCCTTGTAATCAGCTGCAGCGGCCCCGGAGGCTGGGCCCTCTTGCCCAGGATGGCTCCACGGGGCCGGGGCTCTCTCCATTCCGAGCTGCCCCAGGGCTAGAAAAGGCCGACGGCACTGGGCCAGATCCACTGGACAGATCGCCACCTGTCCAGGAGTTCTGCGGCCAGAGTGGGTAGGCAAGGGGTGAACGGAGCCCGTTCAACTAAATTCTATACACTTATGGGCCGGTGCTCTGCCCAACACTAGGAATAGGGCCTGTATCTCTGCTTTTATTAGGGTTCAAAACTCCAGGGATGGGAAACTCCCCCCCACCAAAGCAGCTTAAAGAGCCTGCGCCGGGTCACAGAGTATGCGTGGGGATTTCCAGTGGCAAGGCCATAGCCGGCAACAAGGACGTAGCCTGTCCACTACAACACTCACTGTCCTACTCTGGGGATTTGTTGCTGTCCAGTTGCAGTCCAGTTCACGGACCATCCTATCCATGGGGTTTTCTTGGCAAAGATACTGGACTGGTTTGCTGTTTCCTTCTCTAGAAATTAAGTGACTTGCTAGTAAGTGTCTGAGGCTGAATTTGAACTCCCATCTTTGTGATTCCAGGCCTAGAGCTCTAACTCTATTGGCTGAGCCTTCTACGCTGGGGTTACTGAGCCAAAAAAAATTCCCGGTCCTCAGGGAGCTTGCATTCTCTTGGGCAAAACAATATGTCTGTAGTACAGCAGCAAGCAAATAAAGGAGAGGGAGCTTGCTTGGCTGGTGGTGGGAGAAGCAGCCTTGGAGTGGGTCCTGCCCCTGTCACTTCCCAGCTATCCACAGAAAGTCACTCCACCTCTGGAACCTCCGGGCGCTTCTCTGGGCCTGCAAAATCCACAAGTGCTGATTTGCATTGAGAGAGGGAGTTGGCTCCCTTGAATTTCCCTCATTCCAGTGGAATGGCTGGGCTGATAACACACACACACACAAATCAACGATCCATTCCACAAACACTTGTTAAACACCTACTCCATATAGTGAACTCTACTTTTTTTGTTTTGTTTTGTTTTCCTGAGGCAATTGGGGTTAAGTGACTCACCCAGGATCCCACAGCCAGGAAGTGTTAAGTGTCTGAGGCCAGATTTGAACTTGGGTCCTCCTGACTTCAGGGCTGGGGCTGTATCCACTACACCAAATAGCTGCCCCTGAATTATACTTAATAGAGTAAAAATGGTGTATTCAAGAGTGAAAGTTCTAAAATAAAGTCCTCTGACAGGTACATTGAAATGGCAACTTGTTTTAATGGCGCCTCCAGTCACAAGAGACCTGGATTTGAATTCTGCCTGAAATCTGGGGCATTATTTGGGAGCGATGTGGAGAATGCATGGAAGAGGGGAAGACCAGAAACAAGGGAAGTGGCCACAAGAGCAGTCTGGGAGACGAGACAGTGAGTCCAGAGAAGGAGCAGAAACGGGAGATATTTTGGGAGCCGGATGAGCCTTAGAGACTTCAGAGATGGCTGAGGAACAGGGAAGAGTCTTGGACGCCACTGATTTGGGTCTCCATGGCCTAAAGAGGAAGAGGCAAGTTCAGGAAAGGGATGGGGGAGGAGAGGGAAGCAATGGGGTCCATTATGGACGAGTTACAAATCATGCAGGTAGAGACGATCACTAGGACATCTGGGAGCTCAGGAGAGATGTTAGCTGGATTTAGGATTCAAGATAACCTCATGGGGAGAGAAGAAAAGGGGCCCCAGGACTTGAGCCTTGAGGGACACTGAGGAGGAACAATCAGAGGGATGGGAGGAGAGCAAGGAAGCAGGAGTGGGGCTGGGACCAGGAGTGGCTAAGATGAGAACGGAGAACATACTTGTGGGTGGAGGGTGAATTTATCTTCCATGTCCTGGGTAGAGCTGTTTCAGTCAAGTGGGGGGGGGGGGCTGAGTCAGATTGAGGGGGCTGAGCAGTGAGTGGGAGGCAGGTTCTGGGAGCAGTGAGTGCAGGAGCCTTTATAGGGTTTTGTCGATGAAAGTGAAAGGAGATAGAAGATGAAGCCTGACGGGTGACAGCAAGGTCAAGGGCGGGTTTTCTGCATTTGCTAAAGGACGGCGAGATGGCAGGTTTGCCCGTACCCACGAAGGAAGCAGATGAGGAGGGTGTAAAGGTGAGTGTGAGGTGGATGGAGCGGGACAGACACAGGAGGGAAGGGGACAGGGAGCACCTTTGGCAAGAAGAAAGGATGAAAGCAAAGGAAGAGGAAATGGGGACCAATGACAACGGATTTTGAAATTGTGGGAAAGGGAGAAGTGAGAGTTCGATGGCTCCGATGTTCTCAGGAAGTATCAGACAGGGGTCTTTGCTGAGAAGGGGAGGGAGGAGGAGGGCCGCTGGAGGCTTAAGGAAAGAGGAGAACATTTGAAATGGCCTCTAGGAGAAGGCTCCAGAGCTGCAGTCAGGGCAGATGCCAAGGCTTGCCGTGCAGGAGGGAGAGCCCAGCTGAGACCGTCCCACAGTGGGACCCGCCAAGGCTCAGCTGTCTGAGGAGGAGCAGGGAAGGTGGGAAGCTGGTGGGGCTGACTCAGGGCTGGGTCTGAGTTGTGGATGGTCGGAGGACACAAGGGCAAGGAATTGAAGGGAGAAGGTGGACAGAACTCAGAAGAGATGAACAAAGAGTATTTATGAGAGCTGAGCTGGGGGGGAAAGAGAGGCACACTAGGGGTGCTGGGATTACTGGGGGGAGGGGCAGGCTCTGGTCAAGGTTGTTCTCCTTGACTTCCTGAGGCTTCAATTTCCTTGTTATTAAAACCAGGGGCCTCCCTGCGCCACTCCATTTCTCTGGGCCTCAGTTTTCTGGTCTTTGGGTGAAATTGGATGGACTGTGAGGTCCCTTCCAGGCCCTCATGTTGGATCAGAAAATCAGACTCAGACCCTGAGGGGGGAGCACAGGGCAGGGGAGGATCCCAAGGGGAACGTTCCGGCCACGGCTCTCCACTAAGACCTGGCACGCAGGTCCCACAGGCTCTGGGCCCAGGTGGCTGGAGCCGGGTCGGGTAGTGAGCCCCACGATGTGGCCGTTTGTGCTCTCCGAGTGGAACAAAGACAAGAGCAGATGAAGACCGAGGCGGAGAAGAAACGGCACACAGAGAGAGATGGGGGAAGGAGGAAGACAGAGGGAGGGCCGGGAAGGGAGGAAGGGCAGGAAAAAGAGAAAGAGACAGTGGAGAACCCGTGAAGTGACTGAAAACAGATGGAGGAGTGCAGATGGCTGATGGGGGGATGGACCAACGGATGGATGGACAGATGGACGGACGGATGGGTGGACGGATGAATGGATGGACAGATGGAGGGATGGAGGGACAGATAACTGCAGCAAGGCGAGATGGATGGATGCCCAGAGGGAGGCTGATAGGCGCGTGATTGTGTCTGTCTGCCTCCCCAGCCAGCCAGCCAGGGGGCGGTGGGTGCTGGGATCCCAGCCCCGCTCTCGGCCCGGAGATGCCATGTGAAATAAATCACGGGCAGATGCTCAGGGCTGCCGGGCCTTGCAGCCCAATTCCCCTGGGGGTGGCTGCTAATTCACTTGGAGCAGAGCAGGGGGGCGGCCCACAGTCCTGATCGCTGCTCCTGACGAGAGCTGCCCCGGCCCTAGGTCCTAGGGGAGGGGGGGGGGCGGGTGCCCCAGGGTGGGGGAGGGGCGGGAATATTGGGGGGAGGACAACGAGAAGAGGAGACTCCATCAGTCCATCGACAAGCATTTGATAAGCCCCGGGCACTGCTCAGAATGCCGGGGATCAGAGATCTAATGGTCCCTGCCCTCAAGGAGCTTACGGCAGTAACCCCTCGCCTTTCTTTTTTAAATTTCTTAAAGCCTTTTATTTTAAAAACACGTGGACGGATGATTTCTCGCCACTGACCCTGGCATAGCCTTGCGTTCCAGGTCCCCCCTTTCCCCCTTTCTCCCCTCCCCCCTCCCTGGCAAGCAGTCCAATGTGCGTTAAACATGGCGAGCAGATTGTAGTTCTCTTGAACAGCTCCCTTTCTACCGAGTTTCAAGGCTCGCCCGAAGCTTTTCCGAGAGCTCCGGGGGCCCGACGTTCCTCCAGGCGATCAGTCCCGGTTCTCGGCTGAGCACCCGGTCACAGGGAGCCCCGGGGACGTCCCGCCGCACGGCCGGGGAGCCTCAAGGCGGATTTGAACCCAGATCTGGGATTCTTGCCCCGAGGTCTCCGGGAGGAGGAGGAAGAGGAGGGCGGGCGCTGAAGAAGGCAAGGGGGGAAGAAAATAGAAGGGAGAAGGAGAAGGAGAGAATTGGGCTGTCCTGGGGGGAGCCCCCGGCAGAGCAGGGAGAACGGGGGAGGGGAACAATTGGGGGAGCCCCCGGGCAGAGCTGGGAGAACGGAGCTGGGGAGGGGCGCGCGCTTCGCAGGGGGGGAAGCCCCCCCCCCGGCAGAGCAGGGAGAACTGGGGAGGGGAACAATTGGGGGAGCCCCCGGGCAGAGCTGGGAGAACGGGGGAGGGTCTGGGGAGGCGCGCGCACAGCTCTGAGGCCCGCAGGGGCGGGAGCTGGGCAGGACAGCGGGGGCGGGGGGGGGGAGCATCCCCCATACACCCGGAGCCTTTTGAGGAACAAAAACCGAAACCAAAAGGCCCAAGAAAGCAGCTCCAAACCCCCTTTCGGTTTCGGAACAGACACAGAAAAGCGCCTCCCGCCCCCAGGGCCCGGGACCCCGGGCTTCCCCTCTCGGGCCCCAGAGGGCGCTGTTTCCTGGGAAAGCTCCGGGGATCCTGGGGGGGACCCGGGCCGGGGGATGCAGCCCCAGGGGCGACCCCCGCCCCGCCCCCTCTCCCGCGCTCCCGGGAGCCCGTCCAGGCCCGAGGAGCCCCCGGGGGAAGGGCGGGCGGGGCCGAGCCAGGACTTCTGGGCCCGGAACCGGAGAGAGCGGGACGGCTCCTGTTACAAAGCGGGAAAGCGAGGCCCAGGCAGACGGTCAAGGGCACGCGGGCGGCGCGACGCCGAGCGCAGCTCTGGCCCAGGCTTCCCGGCGTGAGCCCCCTGCCCGTCAGACTGCGCGCGGGGGGCCCGGCCCGGCGCCCCCAGAGCCGGGTGGGACCGACTTCCAAGCCCCGGCCCCTCGGGGAGGCTGCTCAAGCGCCCCGCGATCTCCCTGACGCAGGCAGGAGCAGGTTTGGGGGAGATAGGCAAGGGCCCCGGTGCGGAAAGCCCCTGCGCCCGTTCTGCGCGCTGCCCTTGTGTAACTCTTCCTCTTGGGAGTCTGAGAGAGCAGGAAACTTGCTCAGTCACCTGGCTGGAGAGTGTCCAGAGTAAGGCGAACTCAGAGCCGTGGTGGCCTTCGAGTCCTGGGCTTGCCTTCCCCTGTTAGGACAAGCATTATTGTCCCCACTTTGCAGCCGCCAACCAGAGGCTCAGAGAGTCTGGGACAACTGCGTGTGACTGTGCGCGCGTGTCTGTGTCGGCGTGCACAGCCGTGCACACGCATGCAGAAGCACCCGGACAAGGTTCAGAAGCCAGTGCTCCCAGAGCAGGCTCCTGTCCCGGCTTCATCAAGGATTGGGGGAGTGAATGGCTCCGGCCCATGTCCAGCCAGGCAACGAGGACGGGTATCGCCACGCCCACCTGACAGAGGAGGAAACTGAGGCTCAGGCTCGCAGTGTGTCCGTGAAAAGGGCGCCCTGCTGCGTTTATGGGGACACCTTCGGGGAGCTTGTCCCGGCTGACCTAGCTGTTGCACACATGCAGACGTGCCGGTTTCACGCGTGACCTGTGGGCGTGGGCCAAGGGAGAGCGAGGGCATGTGCCTTCCTGCCTTTCTCTCTCATTATCCCTAACACAATCATCGCCATAGCGCCGGTTCCTAGAAAAGAGGGGGGGAACCCCCCCTTTCTCTGCAGAGGTGAGGGGTTATGGGAATAGGACACCGTGTCCGCCCTCAGACTCGGTTGGTATGTTCCCTAGTTTTGATGAAACAACATTCTCCCTTTCTCTCTCTCTCTCTTTTTTTTTTAATATTACGTCACTAGGAAAAGCAACCTGGGTGTAGGAAAGAAGGGGGATTTATTCAGGGAAATTTGGCCTGAAGAAAAACTGGGGAGGAAGAATTTAAAAGCTGTTTTGAAGAACCCGGAAGGCCGCCCCGTGGAAGAGCACCCGCTCTGGTCCCGCCAAACTGGCCTTCCTGCTGCTCCTCACACAGAACATCGCATTTCCCGTCTCCATGCATTTGCCTGCTGCCTGAAGTGCTCCCCATCTCCCCTCTGCTTCTCACCTTCTTTTCCTGATTGCTCTCCCTCTCCCTCTCCAGTGACCTTGTATTATGGTATATAGACTGTATATGTGCTTATCTGTGTGTATACCTATGGACATTAATAAATGCACACACAGATGAGTATAGGCTAGAATAGAAATTTCTTGTAGTATAGAGCAATATGTCTACCCTGCTAGAGAATGAGCCTTTTTATTTAAAGGGGGTGACTTCATTTTTATCTTTGTAGTCTCAGTGCTCAGGTTCATAATTGGTGCTTAATAAATGCTTTTTGACTGATCAAGGAGGTCGTGGAAAGGTGAGTTTTATCAAGATGATACTTGTTAAAAGCTCTTAGTTCATAGATTTGTACAAATGTATATGTATATATCCATATACACATATATGTGAGTGATCATGGGTACCTGGGCACATGTATGTACTGCGTGGTGCATACATGTACATATACAGATACATTTTTACACATGCATGCTTATGCATATAGATCTATATACATACACATACATATACATATATTTGCTTAACTCTTGGGAAGGGGAGAAAGAGGAAAAAGTAAAAAGTGCCCAGCAGAGAAGCAAAGAAAAGTGGCTATTTGATTCTAGGCAAGGGATTTCCTCTCTGCCAGCCTCAGTTCTCATCTGTGAAAATGAGGAATTGGGGTTGAATGTTCTCCAAGGCTCCATAAGTCAGCCAGCACTTATTAATCACCTACTGTATGCCAGGGGATGCAAAGAAAGACAGAAGGCCCTAAAGCCCCAAGGAGCTTCCAGTCTAATGGGGGAGGCAATCCAGGCAGGATGAGTTGGAGCAAGCAGAAGTGCTTCTCGTGGAAGTTGGGACACAGAGGAAGCTGCCGGGGAGCTGGCAGGTGAAGCCTTTGCTTGTGCAAACAGGCCCTACTCCCTCACAGAGTTCTCAGGAAAGGTGTCAAGGCCCCAAACCCAAACCAGCCCCCTCCTGTATCTCAGGCTGCGCAGTCACCGCCTGCCCTCCACTTCACCCAGTGGAGGGTGGGGGGCTGCAGGCCCAGGAATAGCCTGCTCTCTGGCCCTGGCTGAACAAGGCCTCAAAAGGGTTCTCAGTCTGGGGGGCCTTCAGGACCTTCCAGAGAGCACAAGCTCTGGGAACAGAGGGAGTGCCACTTTGGCCAACAATGTGGGAGGTCCCACTCCTGGGACCAGGGTGCCGCCATCCTCCCAAGGCATCAGGTGCAAATGAAGCTTCTCTCCAGATGTCCCCACAGGGACCTCAGCCCCAGGGCTCAGCCTCTGGCGGGATCCTCCCTCTGCCAATTCACCCACAAGCACTCATTAGTTGCCCACTACTCTGGGTGCACAAAGACCTCAGTGAGATGGGTTCTAGTCTACCCAGGAGAAACCGCTTAGACCCCCAGAGGTATATAAAAATAGACTATAACAAATTATAATAAATAATAAAAAATATAATATATTAATTATATAAAAATATAATAGATTATATATATAATAAATTGTAATAAATAATAATCACACTTTAAAATATGCAGCATTGAAGGTATATATAATCTCCTTTGATTCCTTCCACAACAACCCTCTAGAAAATGCTATTATTGCTTTTATTTTAAAGGTGAGGAAATGGAGGATTTGCCCAGAATCGCACTAGTCGGTGTTTAAGGCAGCCGGGGCCCCAGGTCTTCTTCCCTCTATTCACTATGTCACAAAGTAGATATTAAACTGTCAAAGTAGCTATAAACTAGATGGAGGTGATGGAGAAGGCCCCAGATTGGGGAGCTCTGGGAAGGCTTCGTGTAGGAGCGGAGCCGAGCCCAGCTGGACTGTGGAGACACGAGCTGAGATCGCTGGAGTAAGACCAAGAAGCCATGACCCGGGATACCAGGTGGGGCCAGGCATCCCATGGGACGCTCCCGCGTTGCTCACTAGACCATGAGCATGGGATTGATCTTGACAACTGACTTGTCTCCTGGGACCCTGCCCAACGTGCCGACTCCCCTGGGCCCACCTGCAGTGCCCATGCCGGTGCCAGCTGCTGGCCAGCTTGGAGGTGGGCTGAAGTAGGAGATGGCAGCCCTCCAGGGCCAAATTAGAGGTTATTGGGAAGTAGGGGGTAAAGTGGGGGCCAGAGGTGGTGCAGTGGAGAGAGTGCAGGGCCTACTTCCAGCACCAGCCAGGGGGCCACGGCGGGGAGGCACCAAGCCCGGATGCCAGGGCCGGGCACCGTGCTAAGCACTGGAGACTTAACTTCATGTGACGTGAAAGATGGTCCAACCAGTGCTTCTGTTCTTAGGGGGAAGCCAGTTCAAGAAAGCAAGCTGCAGGTGGGGGAGGGAGGAGAAGGTGCCCACGCTAGGCACAGGGCATTCAGCAGCCTCCCAGGGTACCCTACAGAGAGCCCCAGAGGCGACTTTCCCACCGTGCTCTGCACTCATTGGACCCTGATTGGAAACCAAGTTTGTTCAGTCATTTTTCAGGCATGTCCACATTTGGGGTCTTTCTTGGCAGAGATACTGGAAAAATTTGCCATTCCTTCTCCAGCTCATTTTGCAGATGAGGAAACTGAGGCAGGCTGGGGTAAATGACGAGGCCAGGGTCACCCAGCTAGTGTCTGAGGCTGGATTTGGATCCAGGTTTCCTGTCTCCAGGCCTGGTGCTCCGCCCCCCACACCAGACCCTGTTTTAACTGAGCCCTGATTTGTTAGAAGCTTTCAGAGCCCCGAACAGGAGGGAAGTGAGGCCGGGGGAGGGATTGCTGGCTGGGAATAAGCTCTCAAGGGGATTACTGACTGTGTGACTGTGGGCAAAGCCCTCCCCCTCTGAGCCTCAGTTTATTGAAAGGCTGGGCTGACCAATGCGGGGGCTGATGCTGGAGGAAGAGTCCCAGAGAGCCTTGGGAGCGACCCGAGGAACCCCCGTGCCATTGGATGCCTCTGGGCGGCCGAGGCCTTCTGCCAGCAGTGCCCCCCATGCCACGGCCTCCAGGCCCGAGCAGACACGCCGGCAGGGAGGGATGGTGACTGGGCTGGGGGCCGCTGGGAGGGGGCTGGGGGAGCACACAGTGAGAAAAGGGCCTGTCTCCAGCTGCTTCCCTGTGGGGGCTCCCTAGCAAGCGCTGCCACCTCAGGCTCTCTGCATCTGCTGGGCTTCTAGGACCTCACCTTGCTTGCAGGCCTCTGATCTTCAAAGATCCTCTGGCCACTTCTGAATGAATGCGTTTGACCCACTTAACTGTGTGGGCCCTTTGGAGCCCCCCCAGCCTCCTAACACCCCCACCCTGGTCATCTTCTTCCAAAGCCCACCCTGGTTTGATCTGTGCAGTGTGAAAACAGACCCCTGACCACAGGTCAGTCACTCCCCTCCCCCCTCTCTCCCCCCACTGAGAACAGAGGGCTGCAGCCCAGCAAGCCTTCCAGGGCTTCCCCTCCCCTCCCCCCCTCAGGACCCTCAGCCCCAATCTTTGGGAATCACCAGGGCTCTGTCCCGTTGGCCCACCCTTGGTTTGGACATCCCCGCTCGTAAGGACGTGCCCTTGCCCCCAGCTAAGATCCATCTCTTCCACCGAAAAGGACGGAGGGAATATGGACGCCAGGGACTGGATCCAGATGGGTGAGAGGGGAGGGGGCGTCCCTGCCCTCACAGAAGGTCACGGCGTCCAGCCCGAACAGGCAAATCCGCGGAGCAGAAGAACAAGGGCTGCTAAATGCCCCATTCGTCACGTTAAAGGCATTGTGGCCGAGCGGTGCTCCGGGCCGGGCCCGGGCAATCCCCCCTCACTTTTCAAAAGGGGAAGGGGGTCCCCACTGGAATTCTGGAGCCGGGAGTGAATGGCTGGTTTCTGAGTCTTAGAACAGACCAGGGGAGGGAGGGAAATGGCGGGCCCAGGCTCAAAGGGAAAAGGCGGGCCCGGGCTCAGGGGTCATCTGGCTGGGTCCTCGATGCCCAGGGTCAGAGCATCATAGGTCAAAGCTGGGAGGAGCCTCAGGGCCATCTGGTCCAAGCTCTTCATTCAACAGCGGAGGAAGCGAAGGCCAGGGAGGCTCACGGAAAACCTTCCAGCCGGGCCCGGGACGGGCTAAGCAGAAAGTGTCACAGCCGGACCAGAACTTCAGCGAGGCCTTTGTATCTGAGGGGAAACTGGCCGCAGCCGGGTTTTATTAGGAGAATCTGGGGGGAGGGGGCCCAGAATTTCCCAGGGACCGGTCAGGGCGAGCCGTCCTTGAGAAAACAGCCCCATCCCAGCCACGGGCACCCAGCCTTTCCCGAAGGGCCGCAGGGGGAGATGGGGGGCAGTACCGGGCCGAGTCTAGATTGTACTCCCCAGGCCGCTTAGGAAGGCAGAGGAAGCCTCGCGTTGAGATTTTTGCACTCCATGACTCACATATCACCAATGGAGGCCATTTCAGACGGTCTAGTCTGGGGTTACCAGCTTAATGCCCTGGGTTCAAACAACCCCAGGGAGCCACTTCCCAGTCATGTGCCTCAGTGTCCCCATCTGTAAAATAAGTGGGTCAGACTTGGACTGGCCCCAGACTCTCCCGGAGGGGAGGAGGCTGAGCCTCTGGGGAGGGGCTGGTCTTTCCTGATCCTCTGCCCCAGTCTCCATCCCACTCCAGGAAGGGGAAGGGCTGCTGGGGGGGGGGGGAACAAGGTGCCGCTTCTCTACCCCAAAGCCTCCCCCAGAAACACAAACCCGTGTGTGTGCTCCCGCTCCTGTCCCCAGGACACATGGGGCTGATACAGAAAGCCCGAGATAAGCACCAGGGATTTCTTTCGGTGTCTGGTTCGGGCCCCAGATTCTCTCCAGGAACCTGAGAGCCTTTGGCAGGAGCTTGGCTTGAAAGCTGAGCTCGGGCTCAGAGTCCCTCGGCAATCAACCTCACGGCCCAGAGAAGTCCTGGCTCTCCCTCCTCATGAGGGAGGCCCAGAATTTCCAAGGGAAATGGGTTGCCCCATGACCCTGCTCCTACACTCCCCACCTTGACCATGGGCATCCAGGGTACTAGGTGACCCCTAAGGTTCAGTCCAGCCTGGACTCTCTCAATCTCCACAGGCCCCGTAAGGGGGCCAGACAGGACGACCCCCGGAGTCCCCTCTGGTGCCAGCCCCAGTTGGCTGGGGACCTTTTTCAAGCCTTTAGTATTCAGTGACTAACCACCAAGGCAATCCTGGACCAGCCCACCTCCCTATGGATCAGTGATGTCCTTAGGGAACCCTCTCAGGCCTCTCTTTATCCCAAGGATAAAGCACTAGGCTACTTATACCTCCCCCCCTCCCACCCAACTTCATCCCTGGCTCTTGGGTTTCCTGAATCCCCGATTCCTTAGAGACTGAGACACACTCTTTGTGGTCTTGTAGCATCCCTAGAAAAGCTCCTCGCTAAGACAATGACAACCAGCCAGCTTGGGCAGCCCAGAACAGCATCCCAGAGGCCCCGGGGAAGGGTGGACAGCACTCAGCTCCCCTCCTTGGCTGCAGCAGCGGGAGGCCACAGGGATGGAATATGGGGCGTATTTGTAGATGCTGGTGTGGGCTCAGCTACTGCCCCTTCCTTGCTTTTAGAAAAACCTTTGTTATGAGGCAAGGGCTTGGTGAGGGGGAAGGACGTTTTTATACCTGAACGGGACACAGAAACAAGGGGGAGCCACCAAAAAAAGGGCTGTGAAATTTGCCGGATATAATCCAGTGCTTTCCTGCCAACCCCATCGCAGCTAATGGAGCTCGAAAGCCATCAAAGTCACCAGCAGGAGAGAAAGCCCACGTTTCCCTTACTGGATATTTGGGAAATGATCACATATTCTCTTAAAGCAGACATGCAATTGTGGTCCCTGCTGCTCAAGGAACTTCAACGGCTCCCTGTGGCCTTTAGAATAAAAAATACTCTCCTGTTTAGCATTGAAGGTCCCCCTCCTTTCATGGGGTCTATGGTTCAGCTAAACCAGCTTTTTTGCTGTATGGGACAAGTCTATCCTACCTCCAAGTAAGGTGAATTACAAGGTTTGGTCGTGGGCAAGAGACATCTGGGCTTTCTCTGTTCATCTCTGTGCAGTTTAATAAGTTGGGCCAAGGCTGGGAAGGGGAATGTTCTTTTGTTCTCATTTTTTCCTTAAAAGTCCCTGGATGTGCAAGTGTGGTGGAGGAGGGCCCCCATTGTGTTTCTCCCTACACCATTAATTCTAGAACAAGAAGGGGACCCCTTAACCTTGCACACTTGCCAAGATTGTTCATTATATTGTTGTGAACAGGAAGCAGGGGGAAGGTCTCAGAATTAAGAAGACAACTCAAGTTCAAGTTCAGCCCAGATACCTCCTGGCCATGACATCACCGCTCCAGGCAACTCTATAGGACTATTCTAAGCTGCAAGAGAGCTGCTGAACTCCACTGGGGAAGGGAAGCTCATCACCAGAAGTCTCCTACAACAATGACCCAACAGCTCCAGATCTTCCTTTCCTCACCTCCTTAAAAAAATCCTTGGGATTAAACAGGAAAACAGGAGCTGGGTACTAGTAGAGTTAAGCGAACTCATAACTAGTTGGATGACTAGAGCCAAGAAATGTCGATTGTTAGCCCTGAGGCTCCTGGGTCCTCAGGGTACTGTCCCAGTCCTTGTGTCTGTTCTTAGGTGAAGTACTTGAGATGGTCAAATTTGTGAATAATGGGAAGCTGAGGGAAAGCTAATGTATTAGATGGCAGCAGTGTGATCCAGAAAGATGCTCATAGGCTAGGATGATGGCCTGGGACTCACCAGATTGAATTTGTAAATGTAAAGTCGAGCACCCGGGGTCAAAAAATCAATTGCACAAGTTTGAGATGGAGAGATTCAACTGGACAGAAGTGCTTACAATTTTATATTTGATAAGCCTAACATTAGTCAACAGTGGAACATAATTACTGAAAAAATTTAATTAATTTCAGGCACATTCATAGGAGTATGATATTTATAAATACCTTAAAAGGCCCATTTAGGGAAGATAGGTGGTTCAGCAGACTTGGAGAAGTAGACTCATTTTCCTGACACTTACTAGTTGTGTCACCCTAGACAAATCACTTAACTCTCTTTGCCTCAGTTTTCTCACCTGGAAATTAGGCTGGAAAAGGAAATTAAAACCGCTTTAATATCTTTGTCAAGAAAACCCCAAATTGGATCATGAAAAATCATCTCTTCCTTTCTAACCCTCTTAGAACTATGTTGCTTTAGTCCCATTTAGAATCTGACCTGTTCTCTTGGAAACCTTCAAATTTAGATTCTCTGTGTACATTCTCTCGTTGCCCCGCTCCACTCAGCGGCCATAATAATCACAGATCCGAATGCGCCACTCCTCTCAGAAATCTTCCGTGGGTCCCACTGCCACTTGGATAAAGTACACTTCTCACCCTGACCTCCATAATCCCACTCGAGCCCACTTTCCCAGAATCATTTCCACATTATTTCCTAGTGTTTTGAGGCAAAACAACCTGTTTACTTTTCTCTGAACTTTCTTTTCCATCGGTCACCTTGATGACTTCACACAGGCAGTCTGTCATGCCTGGGATGCCCTCCCTCTTTATCTGCCCTTCTCATAATCCTTAGCTTCCTTCAAGGCTCAGATCAGGTTTCACATCTTCCAGGAAATCTTTTCTGATTCTCAGAGTCAGGACTCTCTTCCTCCTCAGATTACCTTTCGTTTACATTTACACTCCTTATTTACTCCATCCTCTCCTAGAAAGGATGCAAGTTTTTTAAGAACAGGGACTGTTTTCCATTTGTATTTTTGGATTCCTGGGGCCCATCACAGTGCCCGGCATATTGTATATGTGTCTGAATGAATGAAGAAATAAGTATATCATGAGGCTATTCTAAAAGCATCAAAGATACAGACATGAAAAGTGAGATAGACCTTGACTTTCAGGAGTTTATCTTCCAACAAGAAAAGATAACATCTGACCAGGGGAGGGTTATAAATGACATTTTTGATTTAGCACCTGCTGCAAGTGGAAGAAACACTTCCAAAGTCGGGTAGTAAGAGACAGAGGCAGGAATAGAACCCGGGTCTGATTGTTCTTTTCCAGAGGTGGCCATTTGTACAGCTGTATTAGGATAATGTGTTTGTAATCTTGAATTTGAAGGAAAATCCTGCTTCTGCCATTCAATACCTATGAGATCTTGGGCAAGTCACTAAACTAGGTGTTAGTTTCACTCCCTTGCTCAACAGGCTCCAGGGGCTCCCTATGACTTCACCCTTAAATAGCCCTTTCTGATATTCTAGTATTTTAAAAATGTTTCCTTTGACTCCTATATTTGTATTTCAACGTGTTTCTTTAGTTCTGATCTTTCCATCAGGAATGCTTGGAAGTCCTTTGTTTTATGAAATGTTCACCCTTTTAGGACCAAATAAAAACCACACTATTGGGATTTCAACCCCCTCCAGCCCTACTAAACTTTACTTCCTGTCAATTCCAGGGTTCTATCCACCAGTCTCAGAAGGTAGGAACTGCTTCATATTTGTTTGGGCAATCCCTGGGAGAGAGAGGAAGCATACAGTAGGAGCTTAATAAGTGCTTATTAGTGGAACCATTCCACCAGGTGCTAAGATTGATATTCAGAGTCCTCCCCAAATCTGACTTGCACATTTGAGTAAACATTCTCTGGACCAGATTAGAGAGATTAGATAAGAAAGCCTTTCTGCCCCTTCCCCTCCCCCGCAGGGCTTACTGTTTACTACTGGGAGAAGACCCAAATACAGATAACTGAAATTCTCCCCAGATAGAGTGGTGCCTTAGGGAAGGATTAGACTCTGAGCAGGGAGAGGAGGGTGCCGGAGAGGAAATGGGGGCAGGGAAGCTCCCATGAGTATTTGCAAGACCTGCTCTCACCTGTCTCTGCCTTCCCAGCTCTTAGTCCTGGAGCAGGCCCAGAGCCCGTGGAGTGTCCGCCTGCTCCCGGCCACAGCTGAGCCAGTCCCGAGCTTAGATCCCAAGAAAGTGAATCAGTGGAAAAGGAAGGGACCGTGGGCCCCCCTTCCCCTCCTGGCCCCTGGGATTTCCCTTTGCTCCTATTCTCAGAAGGAAAGGAACACACCCTATCTGATCCAATAAACGTTAATCATCCACAGCTAGGGGTGCCCTACTGCAGAGCAGTGGACTGGGAATCATGAAGACTTCTCTTCAAGAGTTCAAATCCAGCCTTAGATATTAGCCAGCTTCCTGGCCATGGGCAAGTCACTTAATCTCCACTGGAGAAGGAAATAGCAAACTAGTCCAGCTTCTTTACCAAGAAGACCCCAGTAGAAATCTACACACAGTGTGTTCCACGGGGTCACGAGGAGTCAGAAAGGACTGAATGATTGGACAATTGTGCTGAGTGCTGGGGCTATAATTAATGACAATTAATTAATAATTAAATAATAAAGACAGTCCTGGTCCTCCCGGAGCTTATGGTCTAATAAGGAAATAGTGGGAAAGCAAGATGGCACCTAGAAGTTTGGGGACATCCCTGGCTTTGGAACCATTTGCTTTACATCAACCTATCAATAGACATTTATTAAGCACCTACTGTACACATCCTGCATTACATCTTAACATTCAGCAGCAGAAGAATGGCCCAAACTGAAAGTGGGAGCAGCGGGTAAAAATTGCAAAAAGATAAAGGTGTGGGCTCAGTGTCTGGAAAAACTGGCCTTGCTGGTTGTTCTGAGCCTGGAGAAGGAGCCAAAGGCACTGTGGAGGGGAGCTTTGCTGTGGGGTTCTGGGCTCTGATGAGATTTAGAGCAGGAGAACGGTGGGTCTGTGTCCCAGGGATAGAGGGGGCACCAGAGCTGTGATTTCACTGGTCTAGGGAACTCCAGGTAAGGAAAATCCCTCGACCAGCATGGGTCTTATCACTCTGGAGGCTGGCCAAGGGGCACTAAGACCTCGATTGCCTTGCCCCGTCACTCAGCTAGGATGTGTAGGACTTGAACTCTGCTCTTTCTGTCCCAAGGCAAGTTCTCTATCCAGGGCCTTCTTATGCCCCTTCTGGCCTCCCCAAGGCTCCCTCCTCATATTTTTCTTGGAACGCAATAAGCGGCTCATTTTCCCCACTTTGCTGTCTAAGTTTGGGGAGAGGGCTCAGAATTCCATCCGCTCCTGCTCCCCTCCGTCACCCAAAGTACGGGGGAACATGGCCACCAACCGGAGCCGGAACTGGGGCGGGGTGCATGGTACTTTTACTCAGGACCCACTAGGACGAAGAAAGGCAGTTAGTTCAGAGACCCCCTTTCTGTGGCCTTAAGGCACCTGGAGGAAAGGAGGGTGGATCCCACAGCAGGTGGGGGAAGAGAGAGAAATGTCTTCTGGGCTCAGAGACAGAAGCAGGTGAGACAGACACTCTGCTGAGAGACTAGAAGGAACCTGGACTGTTCTCTGCCCCCACTGCGGTCCCATAACTCCAGGCCTCAAGAGTTGGGAGCTCTCGGAGCCGATCTAGTCCAGTGCCCTCATTTCCCAAGGCCCAGAGGCAGTGGCTTGGGAAGGTCCCGGAGCCCAGGGGTCCGTCCCCACAGCCCTGCAGGTTCAGGAGGGTGAAAGGCAGGTGGGCCCATCCCTCTCGTCCCCCATGCCCCTGGTCCGGGCTCCAGTCTATTGTCTTCCTCAGGCCTCGGCCAGTCACGGTCCAGCTTTTCTTCCATCCCCTTCTTTCCCCTGAATGTTACCCGTATGGCCCAGTTCCCTCTGGGGCCCCGGCCTCCCCAAACAAACAAGGAGACGGTGGGAATTTTCCTCCCCTCTACTTTTTTTTTTTCTTGAAGACGCTGAGGTCCCGGCAGGGGAAGGGACAGGGAGCCAGGATGGAGGCCGGGCCTCCTGCTTGCGGCCCCTCAGACTGGCTTTGTTGGCTTTTGCCTCAGTTATGGGGGGCAGACGGATGGTCTCAGAGGATTTGTAGGAGGCCCCTGAGGGAGGCCCCGTCTGCAGGGGACCCAAGGACTCAAGCAGAAATGGGGCTGGACATCCCAGAGTCACTGGGGGTGAAAGAGGGAAGAAACATCCCAACAAGCAGGGCCAGCAGACCCTGGGGGCTTAGCCAAGGGCATGAGTTCTCTCCTGGGGGACGGGAGAGGGCTGTTGGGAAGCCAATGTTGACTTGGTTTCCAGAAAAACTCCCCTTCCCGGGAGCTGTCCCAGGATGGAAGGAGGTGATTAGTCAAGACAAGGCCAAGGAAAGGCCCCAGCAGAGGCTGGGGATCCTTGCTCAGGCCTGCTGTATGTGGACAGGACAGCCAGAAGGGCCTCAGAGGCCATTGGACAGATGGGGAAACTGAGTCCCAGAAACACCAAAGGATCCTGGAGCTGGGAGGGGTTTCAGAAGCCATTGGGGTCTGCCGCCCATTTTTCAGACAAGGAAGAAGAAGCTCGCCAGTCCCCAGAGGTACTAAAAGGCAGAGGCCCCCAGCCTCCCACTGCTCCTGTTCCGGCTCTGAGACTGGGCCCACGAGCGGTTCTGCTCTGAGAGGACAGGGCCTCAAGGCCCCGGGGCTGTGGGGGGACTTCCTGGGCCGACCCCCTGCTGCTCCCCAGCCTGGCTCCTGTGTGTCCCCCTGGGAGCCGGCCCCTGGCTCCCGGCCAGACCGCCCGGGGATGCTCCCCTCTCTCAGCTGCAGGGCCCGGCCAGCAGCCACGGGCACCCACGGGGCACCTCGCAGGTGCCGCCCAGCCCGGGGGTTTCTGGCAGAGGGGGAGGGCCTGGCACGGGGAAGACCGCGGGCTCTGTGAGCATCCATCCCCTCCCTGCAGCTCAGGTGGCTCCTGGCAGCCGCAGGCTGGGGCTGGCAGGGCCGGGATCCCAGGCACCCCTTCCCCAGCCAGGGAACCTGACTCCGGCTGGAGGCGGCAGGACAGACAGGCGGGGGTGGGGGGGGCGGGGAGGAGCGGGCCAGGCTCGGGCCCAGCTTAGACACCTGGGAACAAAGAGGGGAGCCAGCCGCTCCGAGGAGATTCAAAGGCACAGCGGCCGCTCTGATTGGTGGCCGCCCCTGGGGGGGCCGGAGGCTCACATCTGTCCCAGCCCCTCCCTCCCCCGGTAACCAGAGCCCAAGGCCCCTCAGGACCCTCCTCCTCCCCCTGCCATCTGGGCTGGGGGAGGGGCTTCCCCTTCCTTTCCCCAGGGTGCAGAGGAGGGGCAAAGGGGGAGGGGGGACCAGGGTTACAGAATGGCGCCTGTTCAGACCGAGCCACCACTTTCCCTACCCAGAAACCAGCAACCTGTGGCTTGAAATTTCACCCCCCCCCCAGCAGTCTCCCTCCCCCCTCCCTCCCCCAACTGTCAGGGCCAAGCAGACCCCAGCTACACCACGGGGTCCCGGGGCTGGGGCTGGAGGAGCCCCACGCTGCACTGAGTGGGGGGGGGGGGAAGAGGAGGGATAAGAGAGGGAAGGAAGAGGAAGGAAGAGGAGGAAAAAGAAAAGATAAGGGGGTAGAGGGAGGGGAGGAAGAAGGAGAAGAGGAAAGATAAAAGAGGAGGAGGAAACGACAAGGAGGTAGAGAGGAGGGAGGGGTGGAGAGAGAAGAGGGAGAAGAGGAAAAGGAGGGGGAAGAGGAAGAGGAAGGAGGGGAGGAAGAAGAGGAGGAGAAGTGCAGGAGGAAGAGGCAATGATAATGGAGGAAGAAAAAGGAGAGAGGCGGCTGAGCTGACCACCAGGGCTTCAAATAGCTGAGAATGGGAGCACGGACTCCCTGAGAATTAAGGCAGATAAAGCCAGTCTCAGGGCCAGAAATCTGGGAGACTTGGGAAGGTGAATCAGTCCATCCCCCTGCTTCGGGGCAGAGCGTCCCTAAGGCTCTGCTAGCTAAGGCTTCATTTCCTTGCAGAGTCCAAGTTAAAGGTTTCCCAGAGTTAAAGGGGACCCAGGCCGGTTCCTGGCGGACAAGGGGAGCCCAGGAGGCCGCACCATTTTGGGGCCCTTCTCTGAGGACCCAAAGCAAACATCTTACTCCCGATTTTCGGGAGGAGCTTGCCGGGCCCACGGCCAGTCAGGCCACAGGCTGACCAGGCCAGGGAGGGTCCGAGGAGGAGGGAGGGGGAGCCAGACGTGGGCCCAGGGGGCAGCTACCAATCAGAGCGGCCAAGGGTCAGGCCGCTGCCCTCTTTGTTCCCAGCCCCGAGTGTGTGGAGCCTGGAGAGACCCGGCAGGTATCTGAGCCTCCCCCCAGGTTACTGAAGCCCAAAGGGCCCCAGCTAAGGGGGCTCTGCCCCTTTCTAGGCCTGGGTCTGCGCACTAACCATCCTCCCCTCTCCCGGAGGAGCTCAGAGCCCTGCTCTCTCTCTCTGGCCAATCCCTAGCTCTCTGTGTCTGTCTCTTCCCAGCTATCTCTCTTCCCTATCTCTCTGAGCATCTCTGGATTTCTGTCTCTGATTATGTATCTGTCTCTTTCTGTCTCCCCAGCCCCAGGTAGCCCGAGAACATACCCCTGCCCCCACCCCCTGCTGCCTCTCTCTAGCCCCCTCCCCCCTCCCCAGCTCACAGCCCAGGAGCTGCTTCCTCCCCTTTCTCCTTCAGTTCCAAGGCAGGCTGGGAACAAGGCTGGGGTCCAGCCCCCCCCCCTCTTTGCCATCTGGGTGACCCTCAGCGAGGCTCTTCCTGCTGGGACTCCGTGTCCTCACCTGTAAAACGGGGGGTGGGGGGGCAGCTCTGATGGCAGCTGGGTCTTTCTACCAGAACAGAAGCTTCTGAAGGGTAGGGACGTTTCTGTAATTCCCAGCACCTGCTGGGAGACTGGAATACAGTAGGCGCTCAGTAATTGTGGGTCTTCACTGGCGCCCCACAAGAAAAGGGCTGGTGGGGAATTGCAACAGGGGAATTCTGAGGAGGGAGGAGGAGGGAGGAGAAGAGAGGGAGCAGAAGGAAGGGCCAAGATGGGGACTTCTCAGTCACCCGCTTTTCATCATTGTACAAGACGTGCAGGGATGGGAGCTGGGAGAGGGGGCGGCCTGAGGGTCCCAAGAGATAAAGGAAGCCTTCAGTCAGGAACCCCACCTTGGGTAATAAAGAGCCTAGAGACCTTGAGCAAGTCAATCCTCCCACCCTCAGTTTTCTCCTCTAAGACGGAGACTTTAGACCAAAGAGCCCCAGAGAGCCTTTCTGGGGCCAAATCTAGGATTCTGACTCAGTTTCCCTTTCTGTAGAATAAGCCAATTGGCCACCAGACCTCGGAGGTCCCTTCCGGCTCTCAGGAGGCGCTCCGGACTCTTGGGAGGCAGCAGCTGGGAGCCCCAGGTTTTGTCCTCTGGACAGAGGCTCAGAGATGTCAGTGACCTGGAAGACATTGGAGGGGGGAGGGGTGGGAGAGGAGGGGGGGGGGGGGGGGCTCTTCTCCCAGATTCTCCTGATCTTCTGGGGCATCGTCGTCACACGCGCCGACCCCTCCCATCAGACACATTGCAGATGACACGGGGCGGGGGGTGACGGCCCCCCTTATCACTCCTCCAAGAAAGGGGAGGGGCCTCGGACCTCCCCCCCCCCCTTCCATTCTGCCGCGGGGACCTGGGGGCCGGGATGCTGGAGCTGGATGGAGGGGGAGGAAGGAGGGGCGGAGGGACCAGCCTCGGAGGACCGGGAGAAGGGAGAGATTCCCCGGTGCTGAAGCGCCCTCTGCTGGTCACTTCGGGCCCCTGCGGGAGCCTCTGGCTGCGAGTGGAAGGACAGGGAAGAGTCGTGGAGAGAGACAGGCTGAGACATCGATCTGTAGAGAGAGGAACGGGGACGGACACAGAGACAGGGAGGGATGGACAGAGAGGGACGGACACAGAGACGGGGAGGGACGGACACAGGGAGAAGGAGGGACGGACAGAGAGGGACGGACAGAGAGGGATGGACAGAGAGGGACGGACAGAGAGGGACGGACAGAGAGGGACGGACAGAGAGGGACGGACAGAGAGGGACGGACAGAGAGGGACGGACAGAGAGGGACGGACAGAGAGGGACGGACAGAGATATCAATCTAGAGAGAGAGGGAGAGGGACAAATAAACAAAGAGACGGACACTGAAACAGCAACAGGGACAGAGAGAGACAGAGAGACAAAGTCACAGCGAGACAGAGCCATAAACAGAGGGACAGACAGAGACAATAACAGAGAGATGGAGACACAGATAAAGAAAGAGTGACTGACACACAGACAGTAGCAGAGACAAGACAGACCTGTGTGTGTCTAGAGACAGACAGAGAGAGACAGAAACATACAGAGACACTCGGAGAGACAGAGTCAGACTGAAAGAGCCAGAAAGATCCAGACACAGAGAGATAGACCCAGAGATATCGGGAGAGATAGAGACACAGATAGGCAGCCCCGGCAGCCCAGGTGCGCTAGTCCTCGAGCGGGACAGGTGCGAGAGGCTGAAGGAGGCCGGGAAGGACGGAGCTCAGAGGGAGGAAAGGCAGAGACAGAAAGACACAGAGAGGATGAGGAAGGGGGAGGAGGGGAAGGAAGAACAGGGAGGGAGGGAGGGAGAAGAAAGGAGGCAGAGAAGGGGGACAGAGAGAGACACTGAGACCCATCCCCCGTGTTCCGAGCCTGCTCCTCACCGTGTTTGTTTTTCAGTTTATCGGGCACTGAGGGGTGATTTCCTGCATGGAGGAGCTGGGAATGGACTCATTCAGCATTTGAGTTGCCTGAAACTTGGTCAAGGGACTTGTCCAGGGCCAGAAACTGGACACTGAGGGGATGCTCAACACTGGGGAACGGCTGGGTAACTTGTGGTATATGGATGTTCTGGAATATGATTGTTCTGTAAGAAATGACCAGCAGGAGGATTTCAGAGAGGCCTGGAGAGACTGACAGGAACTGAAGCTGAGGGAAACGAGCAGGGCCAGGAGATCCTTATATACCTCAACAACAAGACTATATGATGATCAATTCTGATGGACCCGCAGCAATGGGATGAACCAAATCGGTTCCAATGGAGCAGGAATGAACTGCACCAGCTACACCGGGGGAAAGAACTCTGGGAGATGACCAAGAACCATTACATCGAATTCCCAATATCTCTATTCTTGTCCGCCTGCATCTTGGATTTCCTTCCCAGGCTAATTGTTCACTGTTTCAGAGTCCGATTCTTTTTGTACAGCAAAATAACTGCTTGGACATGTGTACATATATTGTATTTAACTTATACTTTAACATATTTAACATGTATTGGTCATCCTGCCCTCTGGGGAGGAGGTGGGGGGAAGGAGGGGAAAAGTTGGAACAGAAGGTTTGGCAAGTGTCAATGCTGAAAAATTACCCAGGCATAGATCTTGTAAATAAAAAGCTATAATAATAAAAAATAAAAAAGGGACTTGTCTAGGCTCACACAGCTAACTAATAGACCCGAGTCATTGGACTGGGAACTCAGGTTCTCCCTCTGTCTCACAAGGGGTTTGCGCGCACACTCGCACACACACAACTGAGCTCCCCCTCCAAAGCTCCCTCCCCAGCAGAGCGGGATCGCGGCTGAGCTTAGTCCCCCCAGTTCGAGGCTCTCCTTGAGCTCCCGACAGCCTCCGCTCCCGAAAAAAGCGGACAAGACACGCTTCCCCAGCGGATCTGCGCTTTAACATTGTCTCCCTCGTTGCCCCGAAACTAGACGAGCAGCAAGAGCCCCCATCGAGCCCCATCTGCAGCGCGCGCCCATTTCCGAGACGGCCGGCTCCCAAGCAGCTGGCAGGGGAAGCGGCCCCAGCCCCGAGCGGGAAGTCCCCGTCCTCGGCCTTCCCGGGGCTCAGGGGGAAGGGGGGAAACCTGCCCGCAGATGGAAACGGACCCTTACTTATTTAGAGGAAAGAAAAGAGATCCGGAGATGGGGAAGGGACGGAGGAAGAAAGGGGTGGCGAGGAAGGGCCCATGGAAAGGGAGGGGGGACAGAGGGAGAGGAGGGAGGGGAGAGAAGGGGACAGGGCAGAGGAGGGAGGAAAGGAGACCGAAGGGGAGAAGAGGAGGGAGGAGGGGAGGGGAGAGGGAGGTTCAGAGGGGGAAAAGAGCCAGAGAGACCTGGGAAACGCCCACCTCGCTTCCCGCCCTGCCCCCCACAGGTACCTGAGAACCGGGAGGAGGGACCCCAAGGCTGGAGTCCCCGTAAGTCCCGCCCAAGTCCCGGGAGGCTCCGGGACACTCCGAGGCTGGGGGAGGGGACGCAGGCTTACCTGGCAAAGCCCCTCGTGGGGAGAGAGCTGCCTCCCGGAGGTCACTGAGATCTTGGGGAGAAAAACTCGTTTTCCCGGAAGCCTGGGAAAGTATTTTTCTTGCAAGCTGCACCCCTGGAGCTGGGGGGCCTTTGTAGGGAGTTAGAGCGACCTCCTCCCGTTTTACAGGAAGGGAAAGCGAGGCCTGGGAGCCCCCAGGACCCGAGAAGAGCCGGAAAGGCCTTTAGTGACATCTTCTAGTTGAACTCCTCTGTTCTAAAATGGGCGGAAGCGAGGCCCTGAGAAGTCAAACAGCGGGAGCGGAGGGGGGGCGACCTTTGGGGGAGCCCTTCTCTCGGTGAGGGCTGAACAGCGGGCGCGAGATCGGGGCGTCCGGGGTCCCCCGTCTCAGGCTTTCCGGTCCTCCTTCCCTGACAGGGACCTTTTCTGGGAAGAAGCAGCTCTCCCAGCTCCCTCCACTTAGCAATCGGCATTCATTAATCACCTACTGTGTATTAGGCCTGATGAGCCCTGCCTGCCCTCCAGGAGTTTCCAATCCATTTAAGGAGATTAGATTCTCAGAAGGAGGAACATTTACTTCTGCTTTAAAGGTTTGCAAAGTATATTTCTTCTCTTGCGGGGCAGGATTTATATTTTCCCAGTCTCCTTTGATTGAATTCAATGAGCACTTATTAAGTGCCTACTGCGTGCTAGGACCGCTACACTTATTAAGTGCCTACTATATGCTAGGATTGCTACCGCTAAGAAATGGGCCCTCCAAGACTCCCCTGGGCAGGCGGCCATAGAGAGGCTTGGCTCTTTCTTTCCAAACACAGTTGTCACCATCCACTTCCCTCCTTATTACCAGGTAGTCCGGACTTGGGATGTACCTACTGCACGGCCCTGGGCTCTGGAGACTGGCCCTTAGGTGACACTTCCTCCTGGAAGCTCTCCCAGATCCGCTAAGTCCCTTGGACTCCAGCCCAAGCCTCCTACCTCTACAGAAGGATAGGAACTGGACAGGATCTTTGAGATCCTACGCCCAGCCTAACCAGAGCCCGACTAACGAGAGCCCACCTCAAAGCCTGCCTCAGAGTCATTTGGGCAACCCAGGGCAGAGCAGAAATTTGCACCCAGAACTTTTGACTTGATATATAGCCTTTTGGTTTGCGGCACAATTCCCTAAGGTGGTGGGCAAAGACCCCGAGGTAGGATTTAGAGGCCGGAGACCAAAGTCTATCCATGAACTGCATCTAGGCAAGTCACTTCCCCACCACAGGCCTCAGTTTCCCCATCTGTAAAAAAGAGGGTGTCCAACCTCTGAGGGCCTTTCCAATTCTAGATTTATGATCCTATGAAATGACATAATCACCGTGGGCCTCAGTTTCCCCATCTGCAAAAAGCAAGAGGATGTCCGATGGTATGGTGTCCGAGGTGCCATCAAGCCACCGATGGTCCCAGCTCCGATCCCGGCTCTCCCAGACCAGGGCTTGGGAACCGGGTTTGGCCCCGCCCATTTGCCTCAGGTGGCCCAGGACCTTGGCGCCCAAGGTTTGCTAACTGAATAGAAGTGGGGAGAACTGAATGGAATCCAATTAGCTCAGTGTGGCCCTGGCCCTGGGGTGGGCCTAGTCTGGGGACCCCAGACTGAAGGGTTGGGAGGGAGCTCTGAGGCCATCCGTCCCTCTCACCCCCTCCTTGAACCGAGAAGGAAACTGAGTCCAGCAGTGATCAACAGCCATTCTTGTTAACCCAGGCTCTTCCCGCCGCCTTCCCTGGCTCGCCCAAGAAGTGGGCTGCTCCAATAAAAATGGCAATACTCCCTAAACTAATCTATTTATTTAGCACTATACCAATAGACTCCCAAGAAACCATTTTAATGACCTAGAAAAAATAACAACAAAATTCATCTGGAAGAACAAAAGGTCAAGAATTTCAAGGGAATTAATGAAAGAAAAATCAAATGAAGGTGGCCTAGCTGGGCCTGATCTAAAACTATATTATAAAGCAGCGGTCCCCCAAACCATTTGGTATCGGCTAAGAAATAGACTAGTTGATCAGTGGAATAGGTTAGGTTCAAAGGACAAAACAGTCAATAACCTTAATACTCTAGTGTTTGCCAAACCCAGAGACCCCAGCTTTTGGGATAAGAACCCACTATTTGATAAAAACTGCTGGGAAAACTGGAAATTAGTATGGCAGAAACTAGGCATTGACCCACACTTAACACCGTATACCAAGATAAGGTCAAAATGGGACCATGATTTAGGCATAAAGAACGAGATTATAAATGAATTAGAGGAATATAGGATAGTTTACCTCTCAGACCTAAGACGAAGGAATTTGTGACCAAAGAACTAGAGATCATTACTGATCACAAAATAGAAAATTTTGATTATATCAAATTAAAAAGCTTTTGTACAAACAAAACTAATGCAGACAAGATTAGAAGGGAAGCAATAAACTGGGAAAACATTTTTACAGTCAAAGGTTCTGATAAAGGCCTCATTTCCAAAATATATAGAGAATTGACTCTAATTTGTAAGAAATCAAGCCATTCTCCAATTGATAAATGGTCAAAGGGTATGAACAGACAATTTTCAGACAAAGAAATTGAAACTATTTCTAGCCATATGAAAAGATGCTCCAAGTCATTATTAATCAGAGAAATGCAAATTAAGACAACTCTGAGATACCACTACACACCTGTCAGACTGGCTAGAATGACGGGGAAAGATAATGCGGAATGTTGGAGGGGATGTGGGAAAACAGGGACACTGATACATTGTTGGTGGAATTGTGAATACGTCCAACCATTCTGGAGAGCAATTTGGAACTATGCCCCAAAAGTTATCAAACTGTGCATCCCCTTTGATCCAGCAGTGTCTCCACTGGGCTTATACCCCAAAGAGATACTAAAAAAGGGAAAGGGACCTGTATGTGCAAGAATGTTTGTGGCAGCCCTGTTTGTAGTGGCCAGAAGCTGGAAAATGAATGGATGCCCATCAATTGGAGAATGGTTGAGTACATTGTGGCATATGAATGTTATGGAATATTATTGTTCTGTAAGAAATGATCAGCAGGACGAATACAGAGAGGATTGGTGAGACTTACATGAACTGATGCTGAGCGAAATGAGCAGAACCTCCTGGTTCATTATATATTTCAGCAACAATACTGTATGAGGATGGATTCTGATGGAAGTGGATTTCTTCAACAAAGAGAAACTAACTCAGTTTCAATTGATCAGGGATGGACAGAAGCAGCTACACCCAAAGAAAGAACAGTGGGAAATGAATGTAAACTGTTTGGTTTTTCTTCCTGGGTTATTTTTTACCTTCTGAATCCAATTCTCCCTGAGCAACAAGAAAACTGTTCGGTTCTGCACACATAGATTGTATCCAAGATCTACCGTAACCTATTTAACATGTATAGGACTGCTTGCCATCTGGGGGAGGGGGTAGAGGGAGGGAGGGGAAAAATCGGAACAGAAGTGAGTGCAAGGGATAATGCTGTAAAAAATTACCCCGGCATGGGCTCTGGCAATAAAAGGTTATAATTATTTTTAAAAAAAAGAGGAGAGAAAGAGAGAAAAGGCTTTAATAAAAAAGAAATTATACAACAACAACAACAACCAAAAGAAGTGGGCTGCTTGGGCCAGGCCCAGAGAGCTTCCTCCCTTGGTCTGACTGCTGGGCTGGGCGCTCGAGGAAGGGGCCCAGAGGAGGCCAGGGCCCCAGCCCTGCTGCCCCCACCCCTTTGGGGGTCCACAAAGGGCACACTCCCTTCTGCACATGAGAAAGGAAAACTTCCTGCATGCCTCGGGTGGGAGATTCCGGTCCAACTCCCCAATTCTCCTCCCAGGCAGCCATCCTTCTAGGCCCCAAGGGACAGCTCGAGGGACTGGATTGTGCACCCTGACCCACCCCTCACCCCCAAGCCGGAGCCCTTCCCTCCCGAGGAGCCTGGCTGGCAGATGCTGGGACTTATGAGCCGGCCGGGGCAGCCAATGAAAGGTGGGCCGGGACCTCACCGGCTGTGGCTTCTCATGAGCACTTGTAGGTCGGGGCAGTGTGGGGCAGTGGGGAGCTCCCTGGCATTAGAGACCTGCTTCAGCTGCCTGAGCCTCAGTTTTCCCTGTGGTAAAGTTAGGGGGTGAATCCCATGATCTCTGGGGACCAGCCGGGCACCTGGCAGTGTTCCAGAAATGCCCAGATTCTAAGGACCCGGCAGATAAACAAACACAGGCTCTCCGAAAGCCCCCTTATCTGCAACATGGAGAAAGGAACAGACGTCTGGGCTGCCCTTCCGGGAAGAGGAAGTGCTCGTTAGGTCAAAGGGGCAGGACCCCAGGTGCCCCGAGGCAGAAGAGAATATGGATTTACCCACTGTGCCCCCCGACTTGTCCAGAGCTCCCCGGTCTCATTGCTCTCCGGGCCTGCCTGGAAAGGCCTCCCAGGGCCGCAGCAGCCCCAGCTCTGCGTCCACAGGCTTGTAGGGACCTGTCCCTCCCCCCGGCCCGATCTGTCTGTGGCAGCTCACAGGGCTTCCTCTGAGCATGGGAACAGATGGCCCCTGTCCCCTCCCCCACAGGCAGGCAGAGAGGAGGCATTCCCAGGGGCTTCCAGCTCCTCCCCTGCCCTGCCGGCCTCCCAGGACCCCCTCCCCTCCCCCCCTCCCACAGGCAGGCTGGGAAGAAGAGAAAACATCTGGGCCCCCTGAGTGTCCCCGGGGAGCCCTGGAGACCTCAGCTGCACTGCTGGGCTCAGCCCCCCCCCCCCCCAGCTCCCTCCCAGCTGGGATTGTCTCTCTGAAGTACCAGGGAGCTGCTCTCCAGAAAGGGCACAAGGGGACCCAGCCCTGCCCCCCAGCTCAGGCCCCAGCCCCCCATCTCCCCTATCCCCCCCAGGCTCCCAGCTTGGCTGCAGCCCTCACTCAGCACCCCCATCCCTGCCCCAGCTCAGCACCCTCCTTTTACCCCCCAATCCCTCTGCCATCTAATTCCCGGTCAGCACCCAAGGGACACACCAGACTTTGAAGCCCCATCCCCATTTTCGAGGAGACTTGGGGGCCGGACCCTGGATAGAGCCTTCGAGGCCCTGGTCCACACCTCAGGCTCCCTGCGCCATCCTGGCTCAGTCTCGGCCCCAAACCTGCCCAGGTTTTTGCCTTTCTAAAATGAAGCACTGGGAGGTGGCTGGTCCCCAGGCTGCCCCACGGTGGAGGGGAGGGCGGAGACCTGAGTTCAAGTCCTGCCTCAGCCACTTAATACCTGGGTGACTTGGAGCAAGCCATAAAATCTCAGTTTCCTCCAAGTTAAAATGGGGGTTAGGAGCAGGGGCCTCCCAGAGTGCTGCGAGAACCTTGGTGAGCTGGGAGATAAAGGAGATGCTTCTCACCCTCCCTGGGAGTGAAGGGCTATTGGAATTAGATAAGGATAAATAAACCAGGTGCCAGCTCCCATTGACAGAGTACACAGAAAGCCTGACCACTCCTTTGCAAGTGGGCTCCATGTAGGTTTGCTCCCCGACAGGGAATCTGGCTCTCTGCCCCTTGCCATTAGTAAGGAGTCTCTGGGCTCCACTTTTTCTGCCAAAAGCTTCCCTCGTCCTTATACAGGGAGTCAGCCTCCAAATCCCAGGGCCTCTTCACTGGGGGCTGAGAAGTACCATGTCTGAAATCCTCTGTTACCTGACCATGAACAATATGGCTGGGCTCCTTTTCAGTCCTAATGTGCTCATTTGAACTCATGATTTCCAGAAGGCTCTGTGGGGCCAGTGGTTGGACCCCCACCTGCATAGGAAAACCCAGACTCACCAAAGGTGAAGAGACCCAGTTCTAGGGTGCAGTCTCTCCTTTTTCTTCACAGCAACCTCCTCCCAGTGGAGACTCAACTCTGGTCAGCCTGACCCTCCACACTCAACAGAAAAAACAATGGTCCAAAGTCAAAGATCCCAGGTGGAAGTTCTCTGGCACTTGCCCAGCTGGTGACTCTTGGCAAGGCATTTAATGTCTCCAAGTCTCCTTTTCCTTATGTATAAAATGAGGCTACCAGAGCTTGCTCTAAATCTGAGGTCCTCGCTGGCATTTAGTCTCCACTTCTATGTAAAGACAGTATTGACCTCCATGACCTCTAAGGTCAAATCTTAGCTCTTTTTCTAACTAACCCGAGTTCATCTTGGGCAATTTCTACTTATGTGTAAAGACAGTTTTATTTTTGTAAGATTTGGAGTTTCAAATTTCTCTCCCTTGTTTCCTTCCCTACCCTCTTCTCACAGAGAAGCAAACCAATGTAGGTTATATGTGTGGGACCGTGTTAAACGTATTTCCATTTTATGAAAGAAGAATCAGAAGAACCAAGAAAACCCCAAGAAAGGGAAAAACACCCACAAAAACATGAAAATAGCCCGCTTTGATCTGCATTCAAACTCTATGGTGCTTCCTCTAGCTGTGGACGGCGTTCCCACCAGGAGTCTCTTGGAATTGTCTCAGATCAGCCTCCTGCTGAGAAGAGCCAAGTCTATGGGAGTCCGTCTTGCACAATGCTTTCCTGGTTCTGCTGACTTTGCTCAGCATCCCTTCACAAATCTTCTCAGATTTTCCTGAAATCTCCCAGCTCCTCTTTTCTTATTGCACAATCATATTCCCTGACAATCATATAACCCGACATCATTGGTCATTTCCCAGTTAATGGGCATCTCTATGATTTCCAGTTCTTTGCCATCACACAAACAGTAGCGCTCTCTCTCTCTCTCTCTCTCTCTCTCTCTCTCTCTCTTTCTCTCTCTCTTTCTCTCTCTGTATATATATATCTTTTTTTGTTGAGGCAATTGGGGTTAAGTGACTTGCCCAGGGTCACGCAGCTAGGAAGTGTTAAGTGTCTGAGGTCAAATTTGAACTCAGGTCCTCCTGACTTCAGGGCTGGTGCTCTATCCACTGAACCCCCTAGCTGCCCCTTATATTTTTTTTACCTGTGGGTTCTTTCTCCCTTTTTTATGATCTCTCGGGAAGAGAGACCTTTGCCACTGGGCAAAGTGCACACACAATTTGTTTGCCCTTTGGACATTGTTCCAAATTGCTCTCCTGAATGGTTGGATCAGTTCACAACTCCACCAACAATGTGGATGGGAAGATGGAAGATGGACACGTGTGTGCACGCAGTGCCTCATGGGAAGAAGGGAGGATGCATAGGGGTCTGGTGGCCACAGATTCAGGACTAAGAGGGATATTAGCAGTCGCCTCATTTTACAGTGGGGGAACCAAGTCCCACCAAGGAGGGGGGACTTGAGGATCACAGATTGGGAACTGGAAGCAATCTTAGGGGGTCTTTAGTTCAAATCTTGAAGGAAAAAGGAAGTGAGACCTGAAAGATCATTTAGACCAAGCCCTTCCTTTTATAGAGAGGTTCAGAGAAGGCAAGCCACTAGCCCAAAGTTACACAGCTGTTAAGTGGGAGAGCCAGGCTTGACCCCAGGGCCTCTGGTTCCAGATGTAACTCAGGATCAGCTTCCATATTGCAGGGTCAGGGAGGGTGGAAATGGCTGTGCTTTAAGAAGAATTTCATTCCATGGGACTGCTGACCTTAACACCTCACTCCTTCCTGTGGCCCCAGGGGCCTCAGGTAAAGATGAAAACTCCTCCTGGGCCCTTAAAGGTCCCCCCCCCTTCCATCTTCCCTTCCACATCTGTCCCACAGTCCTCCTCTTCAGGCAGTCCATGTTGTAGCCAACCTAGCTTCCAGGCCGAATAGCTCAACGCCAGGCCTTTGTACTGGCCGCCCCCATGCCGGGAGCTCCCTTCTGAGTCTTAAAGGCCTGAGCTGCTTTTCAAGCCCAGTGCAAAGGGTTCTGCTGACCTGAGGCCTGCTGGAACCCCTGGAGCTGTCCCGTTGTGAGGCCCCATCGTTGAGGCTGGGGGCCCGGCCAGGCCCGACTAGACCCTGGGCCCACTGACATCTCCTGGAAGCTGTTGTTCCCAATGGCCCCATGCTGCTCCGGCATCCGGCCTCCATTGTCCCAGACATCCTGGCTGGGGGAGGGGCAGGCATGGTCTCAGAGCTTCCAAACACACCCCTCCCCCAGTTTTTGCCATGAATGTAAGAGGTCTTAGGGATCCCTACATGTGGCCCCTCCCTGCACAGTAGGAAGTTGGTAAGTGCTGAAGGGAGGGAGGGATGAAGGAAGGAAGAAGGGAGGGAGGAAGAGAAGAAAGGAAGGAAAAAAGGGAGGGAGGAAGGAAAGAAGAAGGGAGGAAGGAAGAAGAGAGGGAGGAGGGAGGAAGGAAGGAAGAAGGGACGAAGTGAAGACAAGAGGGAGGGAGGGAGGGAAGAAGGAAAAAAATGAAGGAAGGAAGAAAAAGAAACAAAGGAAGGGAGGGAGAGAACTCTTGGAAGGAAGGAAGGGAGGGAGGGAGGAATTTCTATGTAGGTTGCAGCATCCTACTGGAAGCCCCTTTGTTCGCTGGGAAGGCCGAGGACTTCCGGGGGCCCTGGGGCTCCTCTCTTCTTCCCTTTTGGGTGTCCTGCTCCTCTCTGGCGTCTCCTCCCTTTGCCCTGTTTCCCCTACATGATGAATGTCCCTTGGGCCTAAGTCCCGGGAGAAGCGCTCGCTGGGCCCTACTTGGCGCTCCTCCTGCCCCTCAGCTCCACCAGCTCAGGATGGGGGAGTCATGTAAGAGGCTTCTGGGTCAGGGCTGAGGTCAGGAGCCTGGGACTGGGCTTGGACATGCAGCCAGGGACTGGGGGGGGGGGGCGGCCATTGGAGCATGGGCTTGGAAATTATGGGTTGGGCTGGAGGCTTATCGGATCACTTCCTGAAAACAGTTTTTGCTCTTCTTCTTTCACCTCTGGCCACCTCAGAGGAGGCCAAATCCCGCCTCTTCCAGGGGTCAAGGGTGGCCAAAGTTTCCAGGGCAGGGTCCCTGGGTTCATCCATTCCGCCTCCCCATCCGGAAGCTAGGTAAGCTAGACCGGTGTTCTGCTCTTCACAGGCTGATGGGCGCCATCACCTGGGGCCTTGGACACTGTGGGTAAAGTAAGGCCTTTAGTCTTTTGGGGTGAAGAAGGGTTGAATCAATGCGAATCCTGACAGCTACTGGCAGGGTGATGCTGGCCAAGAACCTTTCACTCTTCTGAGCCTCAGTTTCCCCATCTGGGAAATGGGGATACTAATGACATGATTGTTGGGAGGATCAAAAGAAACAAATATAAAGGGCTAAATAAAAGTGAATTGTTATAATTATCATTATTGGTGTAAACCCTCTGGGGGCTGTGATTGCCACGTTTTGTTTTTATATCCCCGATGCACAGCGCGTAGTAGGTATTAATAAATGCTTATTGGTTAATTGAGATTATTAATATACTTCAAATGTAGTGTTAAATATTAATAAGCAATCCTCTGGGTAATAATATATATTCTTCTTTCGAGTTCTGCTAGCAGAGACAGGGAGGAGCCCCTTTATCGGCTGAACACGGGCCTGGGGAGAAAGAGGAGGGGAGAGAGGGACAGAATGGGGAGGGAGGGGGCTCAGGCGGGTGGAGAGGATGAGTCTGGGGGAGACAACAAGGGCCAGAGAACCAGAGGTTTTTCTGTGGAACCACAAGGGAGAATCAAAGATTCGCTGCCCCAAGTCTCACTTGTGGGAAATGAAATTTCTGCCCCCAGAGGCCCCATGATGTCCAAGGTCCCGAATTGCATCTCTGAGCCCGGATGACTGGAAGGGAATCGGAAAGCGTCTCTCTCCAGCACGTTCACATAAGTCTGATGGACGCCACCCCCGCCCTTCACTCTGGAAAGAAGCCCCCACGTTGGCAGGTTTTGTCCCAGAATTTTGTCCCAGAGTTCCCTGCTTCTCAGAGCAGCAGATGGATGAATGCCCCTTTATCTCTATTCTAGAACTCCTTGGGGGTTCCTTTTATTCACCTTTGCATGTTGTTGTTCTGGGCTTTCTTTTTTTTCCTTTGCATTGGATCACACAAACCTCCCTAGGTTTCTTTGAAACCCTTTTTTTGGTCTTTTATTAGTACACAAAAGGGCTCAGGGCCCTTTCCCAAATGGGAGGTTCCAGAGGGAGGTAGCCAGTGGGGGAAGGGGGCATGGGCTGGAAAGATGATCCTAAAGGGCAGAGGTGAGGAGAGAGTGCATCCATTGGAGGGATTTGCATTCAGCAAAAGAAGAAGGGAAAGATGGCGGGTATCCCCTGCTCAGGTCGCTTGGGCAAGAAGAAAGGGCTCCTAGAGAGGCACTAAGCTTGGAAAAGCAGCATGGAGTCAAACTGGGGGGAGAAAATGGGTTCCATTCAAGATTCTTTTTCTTTTCTTTTCTTTCTTTCTTTCTTTCTTTCTTTCTTTCTTTCTTTCTTTCTTTCTTTCTTTCTTTCTTTCTCTTTTTTTTTGCAAGGTAATTGGGGTTAAGTGATTTGCCCAGGATCACACAGCTAGTAAATGTTAAGTATCTAATGCTGGATTTGAACTCAGGTCCCCCAGCTTCAGGGATATTGCTCTATCGGCTTCTCCAGCTAGCTGCTCCATTCAAGATTCTTTTTTGTTTGTTTGTTTTCATTTTTTCCTTTTTTCAAAACACACCTCCCTTTGTGAATCCTGCTGGGAGAGAAAAATCAGAACAAAAGGGAAAAACCATGAGAGGAAAAAAAAAAAAAAACACAGAAGAAAACCAAAAGAAAAAGTGAACATATGAGCATGTGTCGCTCTACATTCAGTCTCCATCCATTCAAGACTCTTGAGGGAGGGAGTGACGTGGTCTCTTTGGATCATCTTATTGGCTTCCAGCACGGGGACATAGGATCAGGCACCAGGGAGGCTCTATGACGTTGGGCTCATGATTTAACCTTCTGGATCCCAGGCAGGTTATTGTCAATGGTGCCCGACTCTCCGTGACCCCATTTGGGTTTATTTGGCAAAGACACTGGCCTGGTTTGCCATTTCCTTCTCTAGCTTCTTTTATAGATGAGGAAACTGAGGCAAACATGGCTAAGTGACTTGTCCTTGGTCAAACAGCAAATAAGTGTCTGAGGCAGGATTTGAACTCAGAGAGTCTCTAGCCTGGTGCTCGGTGCAGCACGGCACCCCCTAGCTGCCCAAGTTCTAGGGTCTCTAAGGTCCTTTTCCATTCTAACTAGAGGGGCTTATACCTTAATTCCTCCCAGGTTTGGGCTTTAACATGATCATTAGTGATAATTAGGGAGTTCCTTACACCCAATGATGCCTGGAATGGGCTACGGGGATCTGTGAAGTCACCTCCTCCAACTCTTTCATTTTAGAACTGAGGAAACTGAGGCCCAGGCGGGAGAAGATTGGTCCAGAGTTACCAACTTGTGCCTGAAGTCGGATTTGAATTCAAGTGTACCCTGACTTTAAGCCCAGCCTATCTTGCCTCCCAGTGGTTCATCTAGTCTAGTCCTTACTTAACTTGGGTTTCAATTTGTTCTTAATCTTTCTATTCTCTCCTCAATTTGAAGAGCATTGTCCTGCCAAAGGGCTGTACAAGTGTGTGAACCCTTTGACCCAATGTACCATTACTGGGTCTGTATCCCAAGGAGATCACACAGGAGGGAAAAGGACCCCCATGGGCACAAATGTTTGGGCAGCCCTTTTTGTGGGGGCGAGTGGCTGCCGGTCAGTGGGGAATGGCTGGATAAGCTGTGGTCCATGGAGGTTATGGAATATTGTTGTTCTGTAAAAATGATGAACAAGCTGACTAGAGAAAGGCCTGGGAAGATGTACATGAACTGAAGCAGAGCGAAACAAGCAGAACCAGAATACATCGTATGCAGTAATATATGTGCGGCGATCAACCGGAAAGGCTTGGTTCTTCTCCGTGGTTCAGTGATCCGAGGCAATCCCAATAGGCTTCAGACAGAAAATGCGTCTGCATCCAGAGAGAGAACTAAGGAGACTGAATGTAAATCAGCACATGCTGCGTTCACTTCTTTTTCCTGTTTTTTTCCTTTTTACTCTAACATGATTCATAGCAATGTGTGTGAAAAATGAAAAATAGGGGCAGCTAGATGGCACAGTCAATAGAGCACCAGCCCTGAAGTCAGGAGGACCCGAGTTCAAATATGGTCTCAGACACTTAACACTTCTAGCTGTGTGACCCTGTGCAAGTCACTTAACCCCAATTGCCTCAGCCAAAAAAAAAAAATTAAATTTAAATAATAAAATAATAAAAAAATTTTTAAAAGAGCCTTCTCCTCAACAACAAAACAAAGCAAAAGTTCAGAGGGTGAGTGGTTCACTTTCTCTATTATCTGTTACAATTTCATTACTTTTCCTTTTAAAAACTCTTATATAATGAAACGTCTTTTCCTTAGTTTCCCTTGATCCTTTTCATTTTCTGAAAATGATTCTTATGAGATTCTTAGAGGAGTATTCTTCCATTTGCTTGTATCTGCCCTTGGTTACAATTCCCTGCTTCTAACCTCTTCCAAGTAACCTTTTCAAGTCTGAGCTCACTAGAGAGCTCCCTGTGAAGTCACATCCCACCAGTGTCCTTGGAGAGACGGGAGCCCACTCTTCTTCCGCAGTTATTCACGATGGCGGCATCCCAAAGGCAGCCTCTCGGCCTTCTTGGAGTCTTTTGTGGGTTAATCTTCGCTGACAATTCCATGAGACGTGGAGTCGGATACCCCAGGCTGCTGACAGCGTCCAAAATGCTGAATGAAGCCAGAGTTCCTATTTCCTGCTCCGAATAGTCCCGGGGGACCAGGTCCAGTTTGGAGGGCCCCAAGGACCTGCCCGGATCTGCTATAGTCCTGGGACTTTTCCCGGATCAGAGAATTCCCCAAGAAACCAATTTAGGCAAAAATTTGACTCCAAATTTAGTTAGTGGTTATTCATTAGTGGTCCCCTTTCTTTTTTTTATTTTTTATTTTTAAATTTAATTTTATTTTTATTTATTGTTATTGTTATTTAATGTTTAGAGAAGAGATTGTTATCCAGCAACAAAGAGGAAGGACAAATTATGGAAACATAGCATAAGTGGGGGGGGGTTATAAGTGCCATGGGGTAGGGCAGCTAAATGGCACAGTAGAGAGAGCATTCAGCCCGCCGGGAGTCAGGAGGACCTGAGTTCAAATCCAGCCTCAGATACCTAACACTTTCTAGCTGTGTGACCCTGGGCAAGTCACACAACTTAACCCTAACACTGCCTGACCAAAATAAAGTGCCATGGTGTGATATAAGAGAAAAAGGAAGGAGGAAGAAAGGAAGGAAAGAAAGCACAAGTAGAAAGGGAAGGAAGAAAAGAAGGAGAGAAAGAAAATAAAGGACGAGAAAAAAGCACAAAAGGCTTACTTGGTTTTGGGGTGTGGTACTTGTAGTTCATCGTCCAGCCCTTGGCAGGTCCCCCCACCTAGGATATTGTGTTCGATTTGGGGCTCCATAGTTTAAACTTTGGTGACATTTCTGCCTCTCTCTGTACCTCAGTTTCTTTTTCAGTAAAACGGGGCTAAACCAGTCTCAAGATCCTTTGTGTCTCTGTCACAGATCCAATGGCAATAGCTGATATTTCTATGGCCCCTGAAGGGGTGGAAAGACCTTTCCTAGCTTCCTCTCCCAGGAGGGGCTGCTGTGATTAGGCCCCATTACAGGGGCGGGGGGGGGGGGGGAAGTCTCAAAGAAGTAAAATGACTTCTGAGGAGTGAGTGCCCCAGAGCTTACCTGCCCCTCCCGCCCCCATGGACAGTGGCTGTTTTGCTCCAACCTGTTGCCTCTGAGCAGCTTCTACAGATGCAGGAACTGAGGCTCTTCACCCCGGCTTTGGCCCCGATCCCCCGAGGCAGGACTTAACCCAGGCTCCTTTTGACACTCTAAGTGATGGAGAGTCAGGGGAAGAGGGTGTCGGATAGTATTAATGATGATGGAAGGCGCTGGCAGTGTTCTAAGCTCTCTGAGGACAAGGATGGCTGCTTATTTGGGGGGCTGTCGTTTCTCAGTTTCCCACAGCATCCAGGATAGGGTGGGGCACTTAATAAATGATTGGGTTTTTTCCTTCCCTTCCTTCCTTCCTTTCTCCTTTTCTCTCTCTCTCCCTTCTTTCTTTCCTTCTTCCCTTCCTTCTTTTATTCTTCCTTTTCTCTCTTTCCCTCCCTCCCTCCCTCCATTTCTTCCTCCCTCCCTTCCTTCCTTCTTTCTTCTTTCCTTCCCACACTCCCTTCCTTTCCTCCCTTCCTTCCTTCCTCCCTTCTTTCCCTCCTTCCTTCCTTTCTTCCCTCTTTCCTTCCTTCCCACACTCCCTTCCTTTCTTCCTTTTTTCCTTCCCTCCTTCCTTTCTTTTTTCCTTCCTTCCTTCCCTCTTTCCCTTCCTTCCAATAGAACAGGACTATTCCTTCATCTTGGCGTTTGCACTTTCAGTGCTGGGCATAGGGCCTGGGCAGCTGATAAGAGCCTGTGAGGTTTCAGGCGCTGTGCAAGTGCTGGCGATACAATAAACACCAAAAGCTGGTCCCTCCGGGAGCTTACCATCCAGTCCGGAGCCAACACACAAATATATACACGAAATAATGAATAAATAGGGAAGGAAAGGCTTCCCGGGGGAAGTGGGATTTCAGCAGATCCGGAGAAGAGATCAGGGCAGCCAGAAAGGAGGCCCAGCGTCAGAGATGACGGGCTTGCTCATGCAGGAGGCCGGTCTCCCTGGGTCCCAAAGGGCAGTTTGGGGAGCAAGAAGAAGACTGGAGTGGGAGCAGGGGACAGGTTATGAAGGGCTCCAGAGGAGCACGTTGGATTTGATCCTGGAAGCCATAGGGAGCCACTGGAGCTTGTTGAGCAGGAGGACCAGACTTGCACTTTAGGGAAATTGTTTTAATGACTGAATGGAGGATGGACTGGAGTGAGGAGAGGAGGCAGGTGGTCCTTCAGCAGCTACCGCTAAGTGTGAGGTGTGTCTGCACCAGAGGGATGGCGGCATCAAGGCAGACAAGGGGATGTGTGGGACAGATGTCAAGGAGACGAAATCGAGTGATCCTGGCAAAAGCTTGGGAGCCAAAGCTGGATGATCCCCAATTGTGAGCCCGAAGGAGTGGATCCTTAGCTATGGGAGTTGAGGCAGGGGAGGGGGAAGCTTGCTGGTGTGATGACTCATCCTGATGAGCTCAAATTTGGCCTCAGACCTTACCAGCAGCGTGACCCTGAACTAGTCATTTTGCCTCAGTTTCCTCATCTGTCAAATGGACTGGGAAAGGAAATGGCAAACCATTGCAGTATCTGGGCCGAGAAAAGCCCCAAGAGGGTCCCAAAGAATCAGTTAGTCCCCTCAACATTGGGAATCCTCTCAACAAAAGGGAAATGAGCACCTGGAGGGGCCTGCAGGAGCCAAAGGGGTGCTTGGTCACCCAGGGAAGCCCAGAACTGGAAGGAATGGGTGAAGTGGAAGCGGCTCTTGGCCTCCAAAAGTCCCCGGATGCAGAGCCAGGGTGGCAGGTCTCCTGCCCGGCCCGAGGGAGGTGGATTGGACTCAAGGACTGGCCGGCTTTGGAGCCAGGGAAGCAACTCCCATCTGGAGAGAGATTTCTGGAGAGAGAGCCTCCCCCCCCACCCCCCCACCCCCAGCTCCCAAGGACTCAGTGACTGCTTAAAGGGCACCACGCTGCCCCAACGGGAGCAAGTAGTCCTGGCGGCTGGGATTTCACCAGAGATTTATCTGACTCCCTGAGCGTGGAAAGTGGGCGGCCACACGGGAGCCTGCAGGAGAGCAGTCATTCACCCCTTACTCTGAACTAGTCTCCTAACACCCGGCTGAGATCAAGCAGAACTGAGGGGCCAGGGGGGGATTAGGAGGCCTGGCTGGTCAGGCAGCTGGGTGGGCCAGCTCCCGCAGGGTGGGGGGGGGGTTGCACGGAGAGGTGGAGGGTACCTGGGGCTGGAGCGGAGGCAGTGAGAGGGGAAAAGTGCCGGCTGGGAAATGCTGCCCCCCCTTGCTCCCCCCTTCCTGATCCTTGGGGATGGGAATGAGGAGGGCTGCCGGACCGGGAGCTTCCTCAAGCCCCTTCGTGCAAAGGCTCGTGGCAACCTGCAACCCCTCTGTGTGTACACACGTGTGGAGGGTGTGTCCGGCCTGCATAGACACACGTGGGGGCTGTGCCAGCTTGCCTATCCCAGTAAGGTCTGGCATGCACGCGTGGGCAGCACGTGCCCAGGAGGAGACTGGCCCTGCCTTTCAGAATGCTCCGTCTCGCTTCAGTTCCTCCAACGCTGTTATACCGAATTCCGTCAAATCGCGAGCCCCGCCCCTCAAGGGAGCCTCCATTCTGTGCCCCCCCCAAGGAGATGCACTTTCCACAGGTGGGGCGGCTGCAGAAGGGGCGCATCGGTGCCGGGAAGTGGGCTGGTGGGAGTCCACAGACTCGGGTTCAAATCCCGCCTGGCAACTCATCCAGCCGGACCTCAGTTTCCTCCTCCAGGAACCAGGGGATGGGGCAGGACGCCTCGGAGCCACCCACGAGCTCTACTTTGGCGAGCCACCTTCCGCAGGATCCTCCCCTTTGACCCTTAAAATGTGTGGCTGGAAAGCCAGCCAGCTCCTTCCCACCGGCTGGAATGGCGAACCTGGCTTGAAAGGAGGGACGCAGGAGGGAGTCAGGTCTGGAGCCCTTGGCCTCCCTGGGTCCCAGGTGTCAGCACCAGCTCTCCTGGTGCCCAGTCTGCTCCAGGTCTCTCAGTGCCCAGTCTGCGCCAGGTCTCCCGGTGCCCAATCTGCTCCAGCTCTCCCGATGCCCAGTCTGCGCCAGGTCTCCTGGTGCCCACATTGGCGTTCCCTCCGGAAGCTGTGGGAGGGTCCCCCAGGCCAAACTAGGCTTCAGAGCACACAGGGAATTTGGAGGCCTAACGGGACCACCTTTAGGAGGTTGGGGGGTATTGACCGAGCCCTCTCCCCTTTGCTCTGCCAGGACCCGGCAAGCTTTCACACCCACCGTCTCTAAGTGACTCTGACTCCAAAGGCCAAATGAGGGGAATTGGGGAGTTCTAAGTGGCCCTGGTTTCCCCATGGGTAAAGTCGCCCATAAAGAATGGGGTGAAGTGAGAGACCTTGGAACTCAAAACGCCCTGTTCCCATCCTGCCCCTTGGGCACTGGGGCTTTGGCCAAGTTCCTTAGCGCCCCATTCCCTCATCTGTAAAATGCCTTCGTGCCTGCCTCAGTGGGCTCCAGGTGCCCATTTCCAAGCCCCGTGGAAATGTCCCGACTCCGGGAACCTAGAACCAAGAGGGTTCTCTGAAGAGGGCCGTGTCCTTCCTCACTTCACTGATCAGGGCACTAGAGCCTAGAGAAGGGGAGATGCCGGGAGCAGGATCTCCTGGCTCCAAACTGAGTCTGTCTTTCTGCTGCACTGAGCAGCATCTTCTCAGTGGGTGAAAAGTCGCTGAAGGGGTTGGGGGGGGGGGTGCGCAGAGTGGGGGAAGGGGAGGGGAGGGTCTTCAGCTACGCCATGGTAACTACTCCACACACCAGGCAATAGGACCCTGGAGAGACTTGGGGGGGTGGACACCCACACCTGCTCCACATTTGGGTGTTTACAGCTTAGCCAACCCTTCCAGATTGTGGAGTAGAAACAAATTATGGAGACTCGTTTGCTCCCCAAAAAGAGCCTGTTATTCCTCCCCCCAAATGTGCAGGGAGTAAGGGCTCCCCAGCTTTGCTGTTTGTCACTCCTGGGATCCAACCCCCTTTTTTTTGCTAGACCTCAGTTTCCTCCTCTGTAAAGTGGGAACATTAGACCAGAGACACTTTCATCTCTACACCGTTTATGGCCAAATTCTTTGAATCTCTCCTCTCCTGACCCTGTTTCCCCCTGGGTAAAATCGGGGCTGGATCCAGGAGCTCCAAGGGACCTTCTGACTCTCTAACGAGGCACAACTCCGGGCGCCGGGGCTCTGAGCCAAGGACAGGCCCACCCCAGATTCAATAAAGTCAGAAAGGCCTCGTTTTTACTCCCCATTCTTTTCTGTTAAGGCCCCTTAGGAGGGGAGAGCAACTTGTTTGGGAAGGGGCTTGGGAGTTCCAGCATCCTTCAGTCATTCGTTCATTTATTCATCCAACAAGCAATTTATTAAGTTCTTTCCTTGTGCTGCCATGGAGACTGAAAAACAAATACAGACCCTGACTTCAAGGAGCTTGGATTTGACTTGGGTGGGGGGGGGAACACATTCCCAGGGCTCTCACTCCCCGGGGGCTCTCGCTCCCCACTGGCTCTGGCTCCCCAGGGCTCTGGCTCCCCACAGGCTCTGGCTCCCCAGGGCTCTGGCTCCCCACGGGCTCTGGTTCCCCACAGGCTCCCGACCCCGGGCTCTGGCTCCCCAGGGGCTCCGGCTCCCGGGCCTGCTCCCCACTTCTGGCTCCCCACAGGCTCTGGCTCCCCAGGGCTCTGGCTCCCCACGGGCTCTGGTTCCCCACAGGCTCTGGCTCCCCGGGTCGGCTCCCCACGCTCTGGTTCCCCAGGTTCCTCCCCAGGGCTCTCCTCCCGGGGCTCGGCTCCCCCCAAGCTCTGGCTCCCCCAGGGCTCTGGCTCCCCAGGCTCTGTTCCCCGGCTCCCTCCCCGGGGCTCTGGCTCCCCAGGGCTCTGGCTCCCCACGGGCTCTCGCTCCCCACTGGCTCTGGTTCCCCACAGGCTCTGGCTCCCCAGGGCTCTCACTCCCCGGGGGCTCTGGCTCCCCACAGGCTCTCACTCCCCACGGGCTCTCGCTCCCCACTCTTTAAACTCCCTCCCGGGCTCCCTCCCCAGGCTCTGTCCCCCAGGCTCCGCTCCCCCTGGCTCTGGTTCCCCACACTCCGGCTCCCCACTCTCCTCCCGGGGCTCCCCCCCGGCTCCCACTCCCCCAGGTTCGCTCCCCACTGGCTCTGGTTCCCCACAGGCTCTGGCTCCCCAGGGCTCTGGCTCCCCACGGGCTCTGGCTCCCCACTGGTTCTGGTTCCCCACAGGCTCTGGCTCCCCACGGGCTCTGGCTCCCCACGGACTCTGGTTCCTCACGGGCTCTGGCTCCCTGGGGCTCTGGTTCCCCTGCTCCTGGAGCCCTTCTGCAGTCAGGTGACGTCTGCCCACAACTTGTCAAGTAACGTTTGTGAGCGCGGGAAGGGTTACAAAAGAAACCAGTTATGGGAGAAACGTTATGGACAACTTTAAACAAGTTCAAGGCCTCGAACGGCAGCCCTCGGCTACCTGGATACATACTAGCTCCAGAGCAGATACAGTAACTTCCAGGGGAGAGGCTCCAGCAACTGAGGAAAGCATGGTGGGCCCCCTGGAGGAAGCCGTGTGTGGGCTGGCAGCTGTGGATTCTGAGAGGAAGGGAGAAGCTTCCAGGCCACGGCTTGTGCTGGAAGTGGGAGGGAGAAGGGGACACGGGGGGGCTAGGAACCTGGACGGGGGAGGATGGGCAAAAAAGGAGGGAAAAAAGTTGGAACAGGCGGGAGGGAACCACCCTCGGGGATTCTAAGGAATGGCCCGAAACCAAAGGCGATGGGGGGCTGGGGATGTTGACAGGGGAGTGCACAGGCTCAAACCACAGGTGTGGGGAGGACACTGGGCCTGGCGGCCGCACTGAGGAGGGAGAGAAGAAATTTAAAAAGGCCCTTATCTGCTACCCTCCTCCCAAACAGCACCCGGCTCCTGGGGATGAGGGCTTCTGGGTGTGTGTGTGTGTGTGTGCAGACGTATACACAGACACCCCCCCCCCAACAGACACACGTCACACACTCACACAGACACACACAGGGAATGTCCCGCTGGCTTCCCGCCCCGCAGCGGCCCTAGGTAAGGAAACGTTTGAGGAAGTGGGGGGGGAGCTCATCTCCACAACCACCTTCCACTCCCCCCAGCAGCCTGTGGCACAAGCACACACACTTTCGGTTCGGCTTGGCAGGTCTGGGGGCACTGCTTGGGGGGCCCTTCAGGCTGGGCCAAGGAGATTGGGGTGCCGGGGCCCTGGGCTGATGGGAAAGCGAGCCCAGCTGGCTGGTGGCCGGCTCCCAGGGGCAGGGCCTTTGCTGCTGGAGAATCGCGGGGGCTCCTTGGAGACTGGGAGGCCTTGGCTCAGAGGCCCCACCACCTTCTCTCGTCCCAAAGGATGAAAGCTGCCTGGGGGAGTCGGCCAGCAAGGGAAGCCAGCATCAGAACCAGGGCCCTAGACTCCGGGCACAGTCCGGCCTTTGTTGAAAACTGCCTTTACTCCTCCCAACACACACTCATACTCATTCTCTCTCTCTCTCTCTGTTCTCTCTCTCTCTCTCTCTCTCTCTCTCTCTCTCTCTCTCTCTCTCTCTCTCTCTCTCTCTCTCTCTCTCTCTCTCTCTCTCTCTCTCTCTCTCTCTCTCTCATTGATGGGGGGGGGTGGGCCGGCTGGCCTAAGGAGCTCCCTGGGCCAGGGGAGGAAGGCTCTCATTGGGTGCCTTATCTCCCTGGCACGATCTTCGGTTTCCCCAGGTGGCAGAGGAGGGAGGGGGCATTGGCTTCTGAGCTGGCCAGTGCCCGGGTACCTGCAGGGCCCGCCCTGGGGGCATCTCTGCCCCACTGGTGACAGAGCAGCTCCTGGGCTATGGCGGGCCCGTTGGTGGCATTGGAGGAGAGCCGCCCGGGGGCCTGGACCCTCCTTCCCTCGGCTCCCCCCGCTCCTGGACCCAAAGAAAGGCCATCCTGAGAGGCGGCGGCCCTGCTGCAGCACCTTCCCGGCCTTATCTAGCGGGCGACCAGGGCCTTCCTCAGAGAAACCCGGGCAGCAGTCTGGCTCGCTCCCGAGCTGCTTTTCCCCTGAACAGGGAAATGACCCCAACACAGTCTTTCCCAAGATCCGCATCTCCATCCCTGCTGCCCAAGGCAGCCTCAGAGGCCCTGTCCCCCGCGGGGCCTCTTCCTGCACACACCCGCACACCCCTTCTGCCCCTCACAGGGGGTGAGCTGGTGCCCCAAGGAGGGGGCAGCTTCCTGCCCAGCTGGGATCTGCCGCCCGCAGAAGCCAGAGGGATCCCGGGCTCTTTATGAAGCTCCTACTGTGTGCCCAGCCGCGCATCCGGAGCCTTCTCTCCTCCCAGAGCCAGACCCGGCCCTGGGGGAGGGAAAGCGGAGGCAGGGCCTGCATCTCTGACCCGGAGGGTGCCGGGAGCCCGCCCTCCCCTGGGCATCTGTGAAAACGTCACCTGCTATAAACCCCCCAAGCAGCCGAAGAGAAGCAAGAACAAGGAGCGGAACCTGTCCGTTCAGGAAGCTGGGTGGGACGGCCACGCCCACCCCGCCACCTCCCCCTGAGCGCTCCCACCCCTGAGGTTTCGGTCACACGGCACCCAGGCCCCGCTCCCTCCGCCGGCCCCCCCAGCTCCCAAGGGGCGGATTCAGGCGGCCCCCCCCCCCCCCCGGCCCAGCGGGAGGGGAACAAAGATGGCCCTTTGTCTCTGCGGCCACTGACTCACCCCGGGCCGCGGCCGGCCCCCCCCCCCGCCCCGCCCCCGCCCCAACCGCTTGACCAAGTGAGCCAGAGAGGGGCCTTGGGAAGCCCCGAGAGCGCGCCCGCTCCTCCTGTTACAAGCCCGGGGACACAGGCCCCATTTACAGGCGGGGAAACTGATCCCTGACGGGTGCAATGCCCGAGAAGGTGTGAGGGGCTGGGTCTGACCGCAGAGCCTCAGAAGGAGCCACCCCCCTCCCCACCCAAGCTGGGGCTCCTCTTCCCGGGGGCCCTCCCGCTGCCTCCTCCCCGGCATCCAAGGTCTGGCCCGGTGCGGTCTGGGAGGTGGCGCTCCCGCTGCTCGGCTGTGCCCCAAGTCGCCCCCATGCAGCGGTGTCTTGTGGGAGCCTGTTTGTCCCGGGCGTTGGAGTTCTCCCTCAGCCCCCCGTGTTCCCACGCGTCCTCCAAGCTAGTGCCCTTCTTTCCCTGCTCCGCCCCCCTGCCCCTGCCCCCACGGAGGCTGCCCTGGAGGAGGTCCTCGCCCCGCAGCCCAGGCTGCCCAAGGACGGCAAAGAAGCCCAGAGGGGGCCACAGGAGCAGGGGCGGGCCAAGGGAAGGGCGGGGGACCCAGGCCCGAGGACCCCAACCCCGATCTCTTTTGTGTGAGGGCCCCCCGTCCTGGGGGCCCGGCCTGCCCCCACCGTCCTGGGGAGCCCGGCCTGCCCGCACCGTCCTGGGGAGCCCGGCCTGCCCCCACCGTCCTGGGGAGCCCGGCCTGCCCGTCACCGTCCTGGGGGGCCCGGCCTGCCCCCACCGTCCTGGGGGCCCGCCTGCCCCACCGTCCTGGGGAGCCCGCCCCACCGTCCTGGGCCCCCCCCGCCCCGTCCTGGGGGCCGGCCCGCCCGTCACCGTCCTGGGGAGCCCGGCCCGCCCGTCACCGTCCTGGGGAGCCCGGCCCGCCCGTCACCGTCCTGGGGAGCCCGGCCTGCCCTCCACCGTCCTGGGGCCCCGCCTGCCCTCCACCGTCCTGGGGAGCCCGGCCTGCCCCCACCGTCCTGGGAGGCCCTTGCCGCCCCCGTCCTGGGAGCCCGGTCTGCCCGCCACGTCCTGGAGGCCAGCCCGCCCGTCACCGTCCTGGGAGGCCGGCCTGCCCCACCGTCTGGGAGCCCGCCTGCCCGTCACCGTCCTAGAGGAGCCCGGCCTGCCCCCGTCCTGGGGAGCCCGCCTGCCCGTCCCGTCCTAGGAGCCCGGCCTGCCCCCCACCGTCCTGGGGAGCCCGGCCCGCCCGTCCCGTCCTGGGGAGCCCGGCCTGCCCCCCCCGTCCTGGGCCCGCTGCCGCCCACCCGTCCTGGGAGCCCGGCCTGCCCCCCATTGTCCTGGGGAGCCCGGCCTGCCGTCACCGTCCTAGGAGGCCGGCCCGCCCCCACCGTCCTGAGGCCGGCCCGCCCGTCCCGTCCTGGGGGCCCGGCCCGCCCGCCCCCGTCCTGGGGAGCCCCTGCCGCCCACCGTCCTGGGGCCCGGCCTGCCCCCCTGTCTAGGGAGCCCGGCCTGCCCGTCACCGTCCTGGGGCCCGGCCCTGCCCCCCCGTCCTGGGAGCCCGGCCCCCCCCGTCCTGGGGACCCGGCCCGCCGTCACCGTCCTGGGGGCCCGGCCTGCCCCCACCGTCCTGGGGAGCCCGGCCCGCCCGTCACCGTCCTGGGGAGCCCGGCCTGCCCCCCGTCCTGGGCCCGCCTGCCGCCCCGTCCTAGGGCCCCTGCCGCCCGTCCTGGGGAGCCGGCCTGCCCCCATTGTCCTGGGACCCGGCCCGCCGTCCCGTCCTGGGGAGCCCGGCCTGCCCCCACCGTCCTGGGGAGCCCGGCCCGCCCGCCACCGTCCTGGGGAGCCCGGCCCGCCCGCCACCGTCCTGGGGAGCCCCGCCTGCCCGCCACCGTCCTGGGGAGCCCGGCCTGCCCCCATTGTCCTGGGGAGCCCGGCCTGCCCGTCCCGTCCCTGGGGCCGGCCTGCCCCCGTCCTGGGGCCCGGCCCGCCCGTCCGTCCTGGGGCCCGGCCTGCCCCACCGTCCTAGGGGCCCTGCCCACCGTCCTGGGGGCCCCGCCTGCCCCCACCGTCCTGGGGAGCCCGGCCTGCCCCCATTGTCCTGGGGAGCCCGGCCCGCCCGTCACCGTCCTGGGGAGCCCGGCCTGCCCCCACCGTCCTGGGGAGCCCGGCCCGCCCGTCACCGTCCTGGGGAGCCCGGCCTGCCCCCACCGTCCTGGGGAGCCCGGCCCGCCCGTCACCGTCCTGGGGAGCCCGGCCTGCCCGCCACTGTCCTGGGGAGCCCCACCTGCCCGCCACCGTCCTGGGGAGCCCGGCCCGCCCGTCACCGTCCTGGGGAGCCCGGCCTGCCCCCACCGTCCTGGGGAGCCCCACCTGCCCGCCACCGTCCTGGGGAGCCCGGCCTGCCCGCCACGGGCCTCCAGCTTCAGGGTGGGCACCGCTCCCCATTCAGGCCAGAGCCGGGGGTTGGTGGGAGCGCGGCGGGACACGGGCCCCGGGGCCGCACAGGGACGCCCTGTTTCTGGGGGTGGGGGGTGGGCTTCGTGCAGCAGGACGGGGGCGCGGGGGGAGGGCAGTGAGTGTGCAAGAGGCCACGGCTGTTCCAGCCCAGGGTTCTGGGGGCCGTTCCGACCCCCGCGGGGGCTGCTGCGGCGCAGCCTCAGTTTCCTCCTCTGGATGGGGGGGAGGAGCCAATACTCTTTGTGCCCCCTCTTCCCTTGGGGCTGAGTCCCCCCCCCCCCATGCAGTCCCGGGGCACACAGGGTGGGGGGCGGGGCCCAGGCTCGCAGTTGATACACACCCACCCACGTGACCCGGGCCACGCGGGAGGGCCTCCCACGCACACGCTGCGCAAAGTGCGCGTGAGACACAGGCACAGGCACCGAGCCCCTCTCCCCCCCAGAACGCGCAGCAGCAAAGAGTGCGCAGGCGCTCCACTAGGGCCGCAAGGACACAAAACTGACAAGCCCCACGTGCACCCTGCTCGGCCCCAAGCACGCAGCGCGCGCGCTCCCGCACGGATCGTGCGCGCGCGCACGCAGACCGCGCCGCCCCCGGCCGCCCTTTGTCGGGTCCCAGTTCCGGGCCGGGCGTCCATGATGTGGACACCACGCGGCCGGCGCCGAGCCCGAGCCGAGCCACGAAATGGCGGCCGTGGGGGCGGGGCCAGGAAGGGCGGGCGGAGCCTGAGGGGGCGGAGGGAGCGGCCGAAACCCGACACCCGGGGCCGAGCTCACCGCCCTGCCTCCAACCTCCGCCCGCGCGCCCCCGCCCTCTTCCTCACGCACGCGCACACAACCCCCTACACAAAGGGCTGGGGGAAAAACACGGAGTGCGCCACGAGGCGAGGAGAGCGACTGCGCAGGACGGAGCGAACTGTGGCGCTGCGCGCGCACCTGCGGAGGCGGGGCGCTTCTCTCCCTCTCCCCTTCCTTCTCCCCACCCCTCCTTCCCCAACGGTCGTAACGGCTCCCGCCGAGCGCGCGCCCCGCGGGGTGGAGGAGGGGCGGGAAAGGGCGGGAAACGGGAGCCCATGACGTCACGCGGCCTTCCTCCGACCCCACCCCCGCGGGATTCGGAGGGGCGCTCCTGGGGACCCGGACGGGGAGGGGCGGGGGAGGGGGCGCGCGCAAAGCACCCCATTCTGACGTGGGAACCCGGCCCGGTGCGTGGAGCCCAAGGGTCCCAGGGATGGGGATCCCCAGTGTTTTACAAATGAGGGAACCGGGGCACCAGGAAAGTCGTATCCTGGGGATCCCCGTGTTACAGAGGGGGAACCCGAGGCTCAGGGGGCTCCCAGGAGCTCAGATACAAAGCGCCGGGGGGCGCCCCGTCACAGGTGGGGAGGTGGAGGTCCGGGGCACAGAGCCCAGGGGCTGCCCCCCCTTTCACAGGCCCGGAGACCGGCTCAGGGAATTCCTGGGAACGGAAGAGCTGGGGGGCCCCTCCGCATCCCCCGGGGGGGCCCCTCCGCATCCCCCGGGGGGGCCCCCTCCGCATCCCCCGGGGGGGGCCCTCCGCATCCCCCCCCCTCCCGTTGTGCTGCTGAGCCCCGTTAGAGCCGGGGCAGGGGCTCCCCGGGGCCCCTCGGTTTCCCTCCGGGCCTCAGTTTTTGGCTTGGCCAAAGGAGGGCGGGCCTGGGTTTCTATGGGAAGGAGGCCTGGGGCTGAGACCCAGTCAGGGCCCCGGCGGCCCTTCCTTCTCCTGGGGGAAGCGGGTGCCCCGCGGCACCTCCCGGGGAGCGCCCCTTTCCTGGCTGCACGGGGACGCTGGCGGCCCGGGACCGTTTGTGGAGGCCTCTCCAGCTGCGGGACCGAGCAGCCCCAGCGTTTTCCTGAAGTCTGGCCCCGGCCCTGGCCCCGGCCCTGATCCTGTCCCTGATCCTGGCCCTGATCCCGGCCCTGGCCCCGGCCCTGACCCTGGCCCTGATCCTGGCCCTGATCCCGGCCCTGGCCCCGGCCCTGATCCTGGCCCTGATCCTGGCCCTGGCCCCGGCCCTGGCCCCGGCCCTGACCCTGGCCCACCGAGGCTGTGGGGAGACGAGCCCCACGGCTGCTCCCGCCCATTCCCCTGGTCCCCGAGCTTTGGCTCCCCAAGCAGGGCGGGCACTCCCTGACACCGGTCAGCTTTTCTGCCTCAGCACTGGGGGGAAACGTGGTCTTCCCTCACTGATCCCGGGAAGTCCCCTTGTGCTTCCCAACCTTGTGGAAGAGAAGCGAGGAGCAGAGCCAGAAGGTGGCAAGGAGCCGCCGCCGGGAGAATCAGGAGCGTTTAGGGGACCTGCCTCCCTGCCTCCTGGTCCTCCTTCTCGGTTCATTAACCCCGCATTTCCAGCCCCGGCCGCGGCCAGAAGGTCTCCCGGGGGGAAGAACCGGGGACCTGTTAAGCTCCTCCCAACGGCCTGTCCAGGGGCCCGGCCTGTCCAGCCTTGGCGGCCGTCACCACTGTCCCGCTGCGGCCTCTGCCCCCGGCAGCAGGCCCAGGGCCGGAGGAACGGGCCTTGGCCTTGCCCCGAGCTACCAGGCTCTTTGATCTGTTCAGATGCGTTTGCTGACCTGGCGCAGGCTGTGGACAGCTGAAAGCCAGGCAGGCGCACAGAAGCAGCCGCTGCTGCCGGGCTCCTGGGCCTCGGGGCCGGACACGGTTAGTGCCGGCCAGGGAAGCTCCTGGGCTCCCGAGGCTTTCCTAGGTGAAGCCCCGGGGGCGTCCCCCACGTCAGGCCTGCTCCTTGTGGGGCGGCGCGGGGCCCTGCGTTGGGTTTTCTGCTAAATCATGTACAGTGGTAAGTGAGCAGTGGGGATGGCTTCACTCCCTCCCGAGGCCTCGGACATGACACAGACATGACAGATGAGGGAGGCTCCCGGCGCCATCTCCCTCCGGACTCTGTGCTGCTGGAAGGAGGAAATGGGGAGATCGTGCCCCATCATTTCCCCTGGAAACATGTGACCTGCTGCCCAAAGATGGAGCTTCCAGCGACCGAATTGGGGAGAGGCAGGGTTTGTGGGGGTTACTTTCCCTTTCAAAGGAATAGTTTCGATTTTGCACGAAGAGCTGGAGCTTAGAGAAGAGCATTAAGTTAGATGCCTTTGTGTGACTTCTTTCTCCTTTTGAAACCATGAAATTCTAGAGTCCTTAAGATTTTTAGACCCAGCCTTTGGTTATCAGCTGCCTCGTACTCACTAGTTTCATGTTTGTAAGCCTTACCTCTCCAACGAGCAAGATTGTTTTTATTTCAACATTTATTAAGTTGAACTAGTATCCGGGAATCCAGAGACACTCTGTGTATGATCTTGTATCATCCCCAAAATACAAAGTACTTTAGAGCACAAAATAGTCCATCAAAGATAGAGGTCACGCATCCTGCTCTCAGGAAGCTCACAATCTAAGGGGAGGAGGTAACAATCCAAACACAAAGAACTGTTATAAAGGAGGATACAATAACTATAAAAAAGAGGACAAAGTGCATGAGAAATTTCAGAGAGATCGCTTTTATCTAGATGGCGATTAGGGAACGAGACGATAGTCACGGGAATGGTACTGGATTGGGACTTTGAAGGAGGAAAGGAAGAGCTGGGGGAGCCCTGACTGCCAGAATCAGAATGCTACCTTCCTTTTGGTGAGCAGTGGAGAGCCATCAAACCACTGCTGAGCATAGAGTAGAAGCCTGATCAGAGAAAGGGGTAAGAGCAACTCCTTGGGAACTGGTGGCGTGAAGGCTGACTTGGAGAGAGAGACTGGTTGGAAGGTTGCTCCAGCTGGAGTCTAGGGGAGAAGCCGAGGATCTGGACCAAGGCGTCCCAATGGAGCAGAAAGACCCAAGACCATCCCAGAGGCAGAATCTACAGAGTGAATCCACTGAGTGGATGTCGGAGGAAAGAGAAATGCTAGAGCTCACAGCATTTGAGAACTGAAGCAAGACTTCAGGAGCCAGCCAGTCCAAGTCACCCCCCACGCTCACCCCAATCCTTATGATGAAGCTCCTGATAAGCAGACTTCTGTTTGAAAAACTAGTGAGGGAGATTTTACGACCTCCTGAGGCATTCGATTTCCCCTTTGAACAGTTTTAATTGTTAAGATAATTTCTTCTGACATCAAGACTGAATTTGCCTTGCTAAGAAGCCTCCCCCACATGCCCCACAGTTGCCTCTAGTTCTGCTTTCTGGAGCCAAACAGGAGTCTAACCCTTCTGCCATGTAACAGCCCTTCAAGTACTTGAAGGGGAGCAGTTCTGTTGAGGCTTCTCCAAGCCGCTTCTCTTTCAATCTGCCCTCATGTTCCATCCTGAAGATGCTCTCTAGTTGTGTTTAGATCTTATTCAATGATGACAGATTTCACTAAGAGCTATATTCCGGTTTAGGTTTTTGCTTGCCCAGGGGGCCTTAATTTAGGCTCAAGGGATGAGGGGAACTTGCCCAAGATCACACAGGATATAAATCACAGTCATTCATTCAAACAGAGCCCCTCTGATTCTAGAACCCCCACGTGCCATTAGGCTGAACTGTTACTTAGTTATTTTTCAGTTTTCTCTGACTCGTCATGACCAAATTTGGTTTTTTGTTTGTTTTGGCAGAAATACTGGCGTGGTTTGCCATTTTCTGTTCCAGCTCATTTTACAAATAAAGAAACAGCGAGACAGGGTGAAGTGACTTTTCGGGGTCACACAGCTAGGAGGTATCTGAGGCCAGACTTGGGCTGCAGATCCAATATTCTATCCACTGTTCCATCTAGCCCTTGAAATATCCCTAATGACTCATTCCCTAAAATTCTAGGTAACATTTTAGTGAACAGACAGGTGTGGAACTTCAATTCAACAAATGTTATTCCATATGTTCAAAAGTAGGAACGACTTCTAAATAGGATGAATTCCTCACAGAGAAAGTAGTATTTGAGGTGACCTTGAAAAATTGGGAAGATTTCCAATAGGTGGAATTATTATTAGACCACTTAAGGGAATGAATGATAAGGTTCAAAAAGAAGTGGAAGCCTTAAATGTCAAGTTCAGGACTTTGGCCTTTGTTCAGTAGACAGCCAGGTGCTAAAACAGTGAGAATTAGTTGGCTGCCTTCAGCTTTTTTTTTTTTTTTTTTTTTTACAGTGTAATGATAGAAAACTTTATTATAAGAGCAATGTGAGCTTCCAAATATTAATATGTTTTGCTCTTTTATATAACAATAGCTTTTTATTTTTCAAAATACATGCAAAGATCGTTTTCAACATTCACCCTTGCAAAAGAGTGTGTTCCAAATTTTACTCCCTCCCTTCCCTCTCCCTCCTCCCTTAGACAGCAAGTAATCCAATATAGACTAAACATGTGCAGTTCTTCTAAACGTATTTCCGTACTTATCATACTGATACCTTCATCTTCTGATGCTCTCCCTGGCACTTTGTGGAACAATCCATACTTACTACTCCAACCACTGCAAGAAGACCACTTAACAAAACCAAGGAAGGGGGTTATCGGGGCTGGTGGTAAAAATCCCAGAAAGGACCTTAAAGCCCAAGCCCTACATAAGGCACAAATACCCCTTTATAACTTCCTTAGCGTATATTTGAACACTTCAGTGACAAGAAACTATATTTGAATAACTCAGTGACAAACTCATTACCTATTTTTTTTTTGTTTTTATGTCTTTTTATTACAAAATATATACATGGGTAATTTTTTTCAACATTGACCCTTGCAAAACCTTCTGTCCCAAATTTCCCCCTCCTTCCCCTCATCTTAGATGGCAGGTAGTCCAATACATGTTAAATATGTTAAATTATATGTTAAATCCAATATATGTAGACATATTTATACAGTTATCTTGCTGCACAAGAAAAATTGAATTTAGAAAGAAAAAAATTAATCTAATTTTAAAAAATTCGAATTTTCTGGAAGACCTTTCTTGTGTTGAGCTATAATTTGACCCAGTCCTTTCCACCAGCAGACCTCCAGATCTCCTTCTGGGATCCAAGGAGAATGGGTCTGACTGTGCCTTCTCTCTCCTTCCCCCATTCCCCTGACCACCCTTTAGCTTTTTGGATACAGCATCAGGCACCTCTGCCTTAAGGGCCCCCTCTACCAAGATCAATCTCAAACTCAACCTGCTGCAAATGGAAGTTATTCCTCCCAAGACTGCTCCCTTGCCGTGCCCCTGCCCCTGGCCAAATCGGCCCTTGCATAGGTCAGGCTTCACTGCTTCCAGAAGTGCTGCCATCATTCCCCTCAGTTCCTGTATTCAAATCCTTGACGTCATTTTTTATTCTTGACTACACAGTCAGTTACCAAATCCATCCATTCTATCTCCATCATGTTGCTCCCATTCCTTCCCTCTTCTCTCTTCTCACTGCCGCCATGCTGGTGGAGATCCTCATTACTATGATCCTGATTACTTAATAGCTTCCTAAGAGATCTTTCCCCCAGTCCACCTTTCCTACCGCTGCAAGGCTTTTTTTTTTTTTTTTAGGCAGCTATCTGATCACCTTTCTCCTCCCCTCAAAATTCTTCTGTAGCTCCCCATTTTCCATGAAGACAAAGTTCAAATTCTGTAGCTTGGCATTTATGGACCTTCACAATTGGTGCAATCCAAGATTATTATATTATTATTGTCCCCTAATTAACAAGAGCCTACTATGTGCCTATCACTGTGCCAGGAACTAGGCATACAAATACAAAAGCTCTTGCTCTCGAGGAGCTTGCATTCTATTAGAGGGATATAACATGTTCTGAGAAAATTAAATACAGGATAGACATAAAATAAACACACAGTGATGAGGACACTAGTAAGGGGGAATCAGAAAGGGAAGAAGCATGTGAACTGAGCCTTGAAAATAGCTAGGAAATCATTTTCAGTGGCAACTATGAGGAGGACGTCCAGCTTGTGCAAAGGCAGGAGATGAAATATCTTGTAGGGGGAATATCAAAGAGGTCAGTTCTTCCAGGTCTCAGGAGCTGAAGGATGGAAGGTAAAATACGCTCAGCTTGGAAAGATAGTCTAGTGGCAGCTGAAGTAACTTTAAATGCCAAACAAAAATTTGTGTTTTCTCCTGAAGGCAGTGGGGAGCCACTGAAGCTTCATGAGTAGAGGAGTGACAGGCTCGGACCTAAGTTTTAGTATCATTCTTTTTTGGAGCATTATCTGAATCTTAATTTCATCGAGGAGAATTTTTTTGGCAGCTCTATGAGAGATAATTTTGAAAAGAAGAAAGACTAAAAGTTGTGAGTTCAGTTAGGAGACCATTGTAGTGATCCAGGCCAGAGGAAGGAGGCCTGGACTAGGTTGTTTCTGACATGACTGCACAGAAAATGATGGATACTAAAAATGCTGAGAAGGTAAAATCGACAAGACTTGGGATTGATTGGCTCTAGGACGTAAGTGAGAGTGAGGACTCAAGGATGCCTCCTAGGTCCTGAACCTGGATGACTGGAAGAAGGCCAGTAATCTGTCAAAGGTGATACTAGAAATGCGAAAGTTAGGAGGATAGACAAGTTTAAGGCAAAAGACAAATTTGGTCTGGAATGCTGAATTTGAATTTGAGAGCACAGATCCACCAAAGATGTGAACTGGATATTTAGATTTGGGAATCATCTTCATAGAAGTAATCACTCAATGTGTGAGAGCCCATAAGATCCACAAGAGAGATTTTGAAATCTAGAAGACAATCCTGGCGTATAGCTATCCAAAGCAGATGGGACATTGGGTTAGAAAAGGGTGATTAGCCCTGAAAGGAGACAGATTTATCTAACAGTAAGAGAACCATGGAAGCACAATCTCCAAACCCAGGGAAGAGAATATCCAGGAAGAAGGTAGTTGCCAGCATTGTCAGATGTCCAAGGGAGGTCATACAGGAGGAGTACTGAGAAAAAGTCCTTGGAATTAGCAATAGAGAGATCACTGAAGACCTTGAAATGGCAAGCTGAGCTGAGTGCTGGGAAAGAAGCCTTATTTCAAAGGGATGCAAAATAAGAGGGAAGTGGGAAAGTGAAGTGAAGGACAATAGAATTTTTTTTTCCCCTAAAAGTTTGGCTATGAAAGGAAGGAGAGATTTGAAGGGATATTAAAGTCAAAGGAAGATTTTTTTTTTTAATGGATGTGTTTGTAGGAATTGGGAAGGAGCCAGTGGATAAGGAGATGTTGAAAATTAAGTAGATAGGAAAGAGTTGGAGGGACAAGTTCCTGGAAGAGATGGCAGGGTATGAGATCAGTGCAAGAAGGATGGTTGGCAAGAGCCAGAAAGGCCCCTCGTTCTCCAGACTGGAGCAAAGGAGAAGTGCCGCTGAAGTGAGTTGAGGTGTGGAGTCAGAGAAGGGGAAGGAGCTTGTGACAGACGGTTTCAATTTTTTAGAAAAGTATGAAGTGACGTGGCTTGAGAAAACTTTTGGATCTGCTTCTGTGGGGAATGGAGAGCTGGTTTGGACAGAATAATAAAAGGATTGCTTAGAAGAGGTGAGGGTCCCGTGAAAGTGAATAATATAGTTTTGTTAGTAGACCCGGTCAACACGGTTATATGACTGTCAGGTGGCATCATCAGCACTTGAGCAAGATCGGAGAAAGTGAATGTTTGGGAGTGATCCAGGATGGGTGGGCTAGAGATGAGTCCGTCCATCCATCCATCCATCCATCCATTTATTCATAAGACAATCAGACAAGGGATTTAAGGGTCAAGGACTTGTTAAAGCTAACACAAGGCTTGAGGTTCTGAAGGGAGAAAAGTAAGGGCAGAGGAACGTAGGGAGGGGTGGAAAGACTCTAGGTTGTGATGGAGAGAGAAAGGGTTTCAGAGGGGTGAGGAACAGGAAGGGCAGGAGGTTACAGCTAGAGTCAGGAATGCCAGAGCTATGGGTCGTGGAGGTGGAGCATTTGTGAGTGATAAGGTCAAAGGTATGGCTATTCCATGTGTGGAAGAAGCGCCAGATCATGAGAGTTGAGGGGGCTGGTCAATGTGGGCAAGGTTCTTCGAAGGGATATTTAACACATGAGTTGGAGTCCCCAAGGACAAGGGCAGGGTTTGGGGAGGAGAGAAAGGCTACGAGCCAGGTACTAAACTCCTTGAGGAGGAGGAAAGATCCAGACCCAGGAGCTGGACAAAGTAGCCACCAATTCAGTCATTAAAAAATGGAAGTTTTTGTTTGTGGCAGCCCTTTTTGTAGTGGCTAGAAACTGGAAACTGAATGGATGTCCATCAGTTGGAGAATGGCTGAACAAATTGTGGTATATGAAAATTATGGAATATTACTGTTCTGTAAGAAATGACCAACAGGATGATTTCAGAAAGGCCTGGAGAGACTTACACGAACTGATGCTGAGTGAAATGAGCAGGACCAGGAGATCATTATATACTTCAACAACAATACTAGATGATGACCAGTTCTGATGGATCAGGCCATCCTCAGCAACGAGATCAACCAAATCATTTCCAATGGAGCAGTAATGAACTGAACCAGCTATACCCAGAAAAAGAACTCTGGGAGATGACTAAAAACCATTACATTGAATTCCCAATCCCTATATTTATGCACACCTGCATCTTTGATTTCCTTCACAAGCTAATTGTACAATAATTCAGAGTCTGATTCTTTTTGTACAGCAAAATAACGTTTTGGTCATGTATACTTATTATGTATCTAAGTTATATTTTAATATATTTAACATCTACTGGTCATCCTGCCATTTAGAGGAGGTGGGGGGTAAGAGGTGAAAAATTGGAACAAGAGGTTTGGCAATTGTTAATGCTGTAAAGTTACCCATGTATATATCCTGTAAATAAAAGGCTATTAAATTAAAAAAAAAAAAAAAATGGAAGTTTCACTTTGCTAGAGTTGTACCTGAAAGTGGAGTCAAGAAAACAAGTCTTCCTGCCCTCTTCTGCCCTAGGTGTGGGTGGGAAAAGGGAACCTGAGAGAAGGTACGCCCGCCCACCTCAACTGCCCAACTGGAGAAGCAGGACCTTCAGGAGAGGGGCAGCTTTCTGTGACTTAAGGAGATGAAGAGTGTGAAAAGAAGGGGCATTGTTCAAAATGAGCCAAAGCTTCTGTGGAAGACGATGGGAAGGGAGGATAGAGTTTCATGGGGACCCCTTGGAGATGGGGCTGCCATGGAGGCCAGGCAGGAGGCCATGATGGTCCCAGAAGGGAGTGCTGGGATTCACAGGCCCAGGGCTGCTGCCGAGTGCAGCCCAAGGGCAGCAGTAGATGGTAGAAGTTGATTTGATTAGTATTCCCTAAGCAAGAGAGGGAAAGGGGGTTGGCTGAAGGCGGCAGCAGAACAGATGGCAAGCTGCCTCCTCTGGGCTGAGGACAGAATAGCCTGGGCAGCTCTGCCTTGGGGGAATCCCCAAGGTCAGTCGACCCCACACCATGCTGCCCCCAAGCCAAATCTAGTCCTTGTTACTCCCGGATTAGCCTCCAGTGCTCTCCATCTCTGCCCCTCCCTGGTACATCCAGGTGCCAGGAGCATGCTCTTCTCTCCCCCATTTCTTCATATTGGATTCTTACCCAAAAGCCCCCTCTGCCAGAAAGTGCCTTTCTGAGTGTTCTCTCCTCTCCCTCCCTCCCAATCCCCACTTAGTGAGTGCCGGACCCAGAAATCCTGCCTCGGATACTTCCTGGCTGTGGGATCCTGGGCAAGTCATTTAACCCTGTGTGCCTCAGTTTCCTCACCTGTCAAATGAGCTGGGAAAGGGCATGCTAAACCACTGCAGTGTCTTTACCCAGAAGACCCCCTTTGGGGCACACCTGAATGGACTGAACAGCAGTTGGCATATTGCCATGTCCCTCCCACCCCCACTAGATTGAGAGCTTCCTGCTCGATGGCAGAGAACTCGATTTGTCCCAACTTCCTGTGTCACCTCCCCCACCCCCTCAACAGATGTTTGTTGAAAGGAATGGAATCCTCTCTATCTTTTCTCCAGGCAAAACATCCCAGTGCTGGGAGCTGCTCCTTATCTGTCTTGATTTCCAATCTCTTGCCCTCTCCAGAGAGCAAGTAGATAAAAGTAAGGGCCTTGGAGCCAGGAATTCAAATCCAACCATGTGACCCTGGGCAAGTCATTTCCCCCCTTTGGCCTCAGTTTCCTCACCTGTAAAATGAGGATAGTAGCAGGACCCAGGCCTGTGTGAGGATCAAGGAAGATGATGGTTGTGAAGCATGAAGCCTGACACGCAGCAGGAGCTTATTCCCCCGGGCTTGTTCTGAGGGTCTCAGGGCCATCATCCAACCCATCAGTTGTCCTCCCAGTGTTCTTGCACTGTGTGTGGAGGCTCTGGCTTCCCCTGCGCCCTCCCAGCGAGGTGGCGCGGGCCACATTGTGCCCCCGGCTCAGGCTCCCCAGCGGCCCACTAAAAGCCCTCAGTCTTTTTTCACATCGACTGCTTGTTGGCAGATGACCCTCTCCTGCTTCTCTGAACGTGATTCTGAAGTGGAAGTGCTAGGGCTCCAAGTCCTGCATTTCTTGGGGGCAGGGACAATTTCCGACCCATTTTCCAGGTTCCTAGGACTATGCACAAAGTATTTGACAACAGGTTCTTAGATGAACGTTCTTAGTGAATGAACAGTCCCCAGAGAATGAGACGCTCTTGGTGGGGGAGCCACAGCTTTATGTCGCTGAGTTGAGTGGACATATCTGCCTGGTGCTAGATTCTCTTTGAGGTCTGAACTCGGAACCGCAACAAGCTCCGATGTGTGCTGATCTCATTGGTTTAGATCCCTTTTTTTTTTTTTTTTTTTTAGTTAGATCCTTTTTAAGTTTGTTTTTTTTTTTTTTTTAAAGTTTAGACCTTTTGATGCTGACCCTGAATCACAGACTTCCAGCACCCTCCACTTAGATCACTGGATCCGAGGCCTTCTAGCATGGAGGAACACCAACTCTGTCCTCCCTGAGCACCCTGGTCCTCCTTGGCCGCTCGACTCCAACTCTGGCCTCCCTCTTGGGGCTTGTGGTCCCACATACATCCTAGTGTCCCAGATCCAGGCCTAAGTTTCCCGGTGAGGGCTCCTAGAGAACAATTCTAACCAGGCCTGCCACACGGACACCTGGATTTAAAGGGGGGAAAAGCTTTACCGATGCCTTTTGCTTTTAGTTATGTACTCTCCTTCCCCTTCCCTCGCCCCTCGAGCCTTCTTTGTAACAAAACGAGTGCCAGAGCAACCTCATCTGACCAGACATGCAACATTCTATGCCCCTAGTCCCCCACCTCTCCATGGAAAGAAGGGAGGGGCCGTGCTCTGCTGCTGTCTGCCTTCCAGAGCTTGTGACCGTGCTCCCAGATTGGATCACTCTGCGTCTGGGGGGCCAGCTTAAGATTTCTGTCTTGGTTCCCTGGATTGGAAGACTCTCCAAGCTTCATCTTCTGTGAAAGGAGACATTAAGCTCAACTGGACATTCATCAAACACCTCCTTATCTAGCAGGTATTGTGCAAAGAGGATTCAAAAGCAATGAAATCAGGCCTTGCCCCGAGGCATTTACATTGTCCTGGGTGTGAGCCAGGTGGGTCTTCCCGTCCCATGCTTACAGGCCTGTGGAATGCCAGTGTCCCATTCCACAAACACCCCGCGGAACCCACTGGGCAGAGAGTCTCCCTTCAGGTGGGATGGTAAAACCTCTCCGTTGTTGCCTTGCTTTATCAACCTTCCCACCCATGACTGCTGGCTTTCCTTCTGCAAACTTAGACCTCCACTTTCCTGAGAGTCAGCAAGAATAATCCTGAATCCTTCCCCTTTCTAGCCCCCTGTCCCATAACTTTTGTGCAGAGGTGTATATGTAGACAGATATGTATACACACCCTCACATATTGTAATGCCGGAGAAACTGAGGCAAGAGAGAGATTGGAGAGTTTTTAATATTTTCTTTGGGTTTCTGGGAGGGAGAGAGAGTCTGGAGGCAGAGCAGAATCCATTCTGCCTCCAGGGATGAATTGGACTTCTGTCTCAAAGAATCCAGCATCGAATGTGAGATTCCAATGATTTTTATATATGGTTCTAAGATCAGGGGAGACAAAGGCAAGGGGTGGACTCCGAGCACGGATAAATGGTGGGAATTTCCAGGCAGGGACCATCAATTCGGTTCTGACAGGTTGGGGGTAGGACCATAAATTCTAATAACTTAGGAGGATTTAGGAGCCTAAATTCCCCCCTTTCTGAGATTAAACACTTACAGTTTATAACCTTAAAGTAGTCAGTTCTAAATTACATCAGTACTAATAGTCATGAGGTGTGTGTGGCGGGGGAGAGGGGGAGGTTGCAACCAGGAGAATTGAGGCAGAACAATTTAGGGAAATTAAAACTGAGGCAGGACAGTAAAAGGAAACTGTGGCACAATATTACAGTGTGTATATAACACGTATCTTTCAAATGTATGTATTTTCCTTATTTCTTATGGATCCCTTCCCTGTCACATTCCTATTGAGTCATCCACATGTTCTGCTCATCCTTTATCATCCATTCACTTTTTAAAATTTTTTATTTTAGCCTTTTATCTACAAAATGTGTGCCTGCAACATTGCAAACACTACTGTTTCAGCTTTTCCCCTCCTTCCCCCCACCCCCTCCCCTAGATGGCAGGTAGTGTCATACATGTTAAACATGTTAAAATATACCTTAAATCCAATATCTGTATATATATTTATAGAGTTATCTCACTGCACAAGGAAGATCAGATTTAGAAAGAAGGTAAAAATAACCTGAGAAGGAAAAAACAAAAAGGCAAGCAGACAGTAACAGAAAGAGCATCCATTCACTTCTTCAACCCCGTCCCCCTCTCCATCGGAAGAGATTTCTCCCTATTGCCTCCTCTGAATACACATGCTTCTCAACAATGCTCGGCAGCATTTGGCTGTTGACTACCTTTTTCTTCCTGGTACAAGTCTGTGTTCTTCCACCCAAGACCAGGGGAGTTCACTCCACTGCTACTGAGGTGGAAAGGAGCTCCAAAAGAGGGTGTTGGTTCATCTGTTTATTTTCAAGACCATGGACAGGGGTGCGTGCCTCAAGACCCCAAGACCCAGCCAGTCCACCATCTTAGAGGCATCTCCGGTTACCGGGAATTGGAGTCATTGCCAGTGGGGCTGCTCTTACTCTCCATGAGGAAGTGCCCGTCTGATACTTGCTAACAAAAGCTCATGGCTTTTTTAATCTCGTGAAGCTGATCAGAGAGACTCATGTCCCTGATCACCGAGCAGCAATTCTGAATCTCCAATTACCTACTCAACATTTGTACCCAAACATCCTTGCAGCATCCCATGAGCTACACTGAATCCATATTCTCCCCTCTTCCCTATTTGCCCTTCTGCCCAATTTCAGCATTTTTATTACTGGTGCTGCCGTCTTCCCAGTCACCCAGCCTTGAAACCTCAGGATTCTTTCACACTTCCCTCCATTAACCGTCCATATCCAATCGAACACCAAATTTGCTCCGTGTCAACAGCTCCTCCTAAATATTCTTTCCTTCCTTCCTGGGTTTTCCAGACTCTGTTCTCTGGAATCTCCCCCTGTGGCCCGACTTCTCATTCTCATCCATACCTTGGTCCTAACTTCAATGACTCTAGAGGAGAGAGGGAGGTTAATGACTTTTCTTCGGGAAGCTCTTTCTCACTCAAATTCAATTCATTCCCAAGTCAAGATATCACATGCTATAATTGGTCCTCTTCAATAATGAAGGACGAACGTCTCTTTCTACTTCTGAGTATCATCAGAAGCTCTTTCCAGGGCTCTCTCTTTTCTTTATATTTCCTCTCTTGATGAGCTAACCATTTCCCATGGGCTTCATTCTCCCTGGAAAAATCCCACATATATCTTGATCTAGTTGTGCTTTCTGGTATGAGTTCCAATGTGAGTTTCTGATATGAGTTCCAGTCCTCAATCACCAAGTGCCCATAAAACTTCTATGGTTCAATGCTTTGTCAACATCTCAGACTGGACACGTAGAAAAACAGCAGAATTTCTTCCCTTCCTCTCAAGCCCAAACCTCTCCATTTCTGTGGAGATCTCTGCGACCCTTTCATCCCATACTCGGTCTCTGAGTCATCATCTCTTTCCTCTCCCCAGCCCCCTCTAATCAGTCGCCATTATTACTTCATCATCTTCCCTCTCCTAATCAGTTGCCATTATCGCTTGACAGTCCTCCCTGTCCGACATCTCTTGGGATCTCCCCTTCAGCCATCGCCCTGGTTCAGGGCTTTACCTCTCGCCCAACTATGAGCATCATTTTCTAATCTGATTCCTCCCTTCCAGGCTCTTTTCTCTCCCATCCACCTCCACAAAACTGCTCTGTTTTTTGGGTTTTGTTTAAAGCACAAAACAAGCTGCCAGTTTTTTGCTTCAGAACTCTCAGGGACATTGTGTTGCCATTAGATTAAAATGCAAACTCCTAGTTTGGCTTTAAAGGCCCCCAACCCGGGATTTCCTGGCTCATTCTACAGTATTCTCCTTTACAAACACCATTCTCAGGGTGTCTGGGGTTCCATCTTCAATCGACACTTTATGTGGCTCGATGTGTCTTCTCCTGGACCCAGACAGAAGCACAAAAGAGATGTGTTTTGTCCTTTCTGTTCCTGGAGGAGCAGGAATCCTGGGGAACATCAGCCCCTGTTTATGGGTGGGGGGGGCCAGAGTTGGGGGGAACATCTCAGTTACCAGGGGGAGTGACCCCTTGACTGGGGCCAGGTGATGATCTGCTCTTGTCCAAAGGGACCCTAGGTCTCTCCTATCTCTTCTATCAAGGAAGGAGATTTGGGCAAAGCTATGGGAACCTCTTAATTTCCCGATGCCCAGCTGCAAGGACTCCACCAGCTCCTGTTCTGCCTAACTATCACCCTGGTCTTTTCCTTCTACACAACAGACAAGCCATGAGCCAAAATCTCACTGTCTCTGGAAAACCTCCCAGGGGCCCTTTCCTCATATTTGCCTACTGGGCATCTCTTCTCCGTAGGTGAGCTCTCAGATGAGCTCCATCTCGGAACCAGCCTTCACAGAGGCCCCCAAAGTACCAACTGGCTCCATTAATATGAAACTCTTCCAAGTGCCTCCGTTCCCCACCCCCACCCGGCACACAGACGGGCTCTGCAGTGAAACCCTGGGGAGCACAGATGGGATAACCCCATCCTGGACCAGTGAATAAAGCCCTTGTCTCTCAGGCACAAGACTCACACAAAGGGAAGCTGGAGGGTAGAACACCAAACAGCTGCAAGGATTGGGTCAGTCCGAGGTCCCTGTGCCTGGGGCAGCCGGAGCCTCAGTGCATCACATGGGAAATGGCCCTTCGGGAAAAAGCCTATTTGTCCTGGGCTTCCTTGGGCCTGCTTCCTTGCTAGATCTTCCCCAACTAATTGCTAGTACCTCCCCCATTGCCTTAGGTTTGTTTTGCTTGTGATTATATTTTAGATATTTTTGGTACCCATATTATGTCTCATTCTGTGGCCTATGAGCTCCTGGAGGAGAGGGACAGGTTCATTCTTGTCTTTGTGCCTAGAACAGTGTTTAGCACATAGTCAGTGCTTAACAGATGGTCCATTACCCAAGCCTTGAGGGTTCTGCCTGGGAAGGGCTGGGTGTGTGGTGCTTCCCCCAGTTGGCCTCTCCCACTGCCCTTTACCAGGATGGCAGAGGTCGGAGGGCAGGGCACAGGATACAGGACTGAGGAGAAGGGAACGGCAGGGTGGGAAGGGGTCTCCAGAAGCAGACTCAATCGTGTGCCCAGTAAGGGAGAGGGAGGAAGCCAAGAAGATCTGGGTGAGGTCCTGGATCAGTGGGGGGAAGAAAGGGCACCAGCCTTGCCCACAGGGCCATTGTGAGAGTACTGTCTATTTAAAGCCTGTGTTTGTGAGCAAGTGTAGACATTAATCCTCAGGTGCTGTCTTGGGATGTGGAGCAGGTGGTAGATTGGGGCAATCAGGGCCCAAAGGGCAGAGTCTAGTGGCTTGGAGTGGCAGCCTGGGGAACAGGGACCGCTTCTAGGCCCTGAGAAGACGGAAGGAAGGCGCTGGCTGAGTTTGGGGTTTGCTGAGACAGAAATGAGAGCACAGCTGCAGGAGAACTAACGGGGAGATGCTGAAGACTACCCACCCACGGGCGGAATGCACTGACCACACGGCAGAGGGCCTGGGCTCTAATTCTGGCTCTGTTTCTTTTTTTAAAAAAATTTTTTATTATTATAGCTTTTTATTTACAAGTTCTATGCATGGGTAATTTTTCAGCATTGACAATTGCAAGACCTTTTGTTCCAACTTTTCCCCTCCTTCCCCTTCCCTCCTCCCCCAGATGGCAGGTTGACCAATACATGTTAAGTATGTTAAAGTATAAGTTAAATACAATGTATGTATACATATCCATACAGTTATTTTCCTGCACAGAATTGAACTTAGAAATAAGGTAAAAATAACCTGAGAAGGAAATAAAAAATGCAGCGGGACTGGAAACGCTATGTAGTAGTTCACACTCATTTCCCAGAGTTCTTTCCCTGGATGTAGCTGGTTCTCTTCATTATTGAACAAATGGAACTGATTTGGTTCATCTCATTGTCAAAGAGAGCCGTGTCCATCAGGATTGATCCTCATTGGCTCTGTTACTTTCCACCAGGTGACACAGGTTCCGGTTGTTCAGTTCCAAAGCACGGCCCTTCTCTGTACCTCAGCTTCCTTATCTGCAGAGCGACGGGTTCAGACCGAGTGATCTCCAGGATCTCTAGTTAGAATGTTTGTCAGTCAGTGTTCCTAACAGGGCTTTTCCTTGATTACAGCGCGGCCTACCTGCTAATACCAACCAGTGTCTGAAGGGCCTGGGAGCACAGGGGAGCATGGGCCGTCCACTGGTCTCCCTTCAAGTAGGTCTAAGAACTTTTCATCGTCAGTGAAACAGAATGGGTCAGAGTAAGGAAGAGGGAGAAGGCTACTGGTGTGTGTCATAGCGGGGCACCAGTGGGTGAATCAGGAGGCAGAAGGCAGCGGGGGATAAATCCAGCCGGGCTTCCCCTACCCTTCCCCTGCAAGCTTCCCCAGGCTCCCTTCTCGGAAAGCCGGGAATCCTCGCCAACTTGGAGTTTCCAGGATGACTAGGAGAACTGACTGGCCCGTAAAGGCCATCTCCCAACCCATCTCTCACCACACGGAGGGATTACGTAGCTGGCCCCGTGCTGGCTCTGCCCATGCAGAGGCCGAGGAGTTTCTGTTCCACAGGGAGAGAACCCACGTGTCCAGCTGCATATACACGGGATGAATCCAAAGTAGCTTTGGGGCAAAGGACCAGCCACTGCTGGGGCGGCAGAGGTCCGGAGGTCGGGAAAGGCCTTGTGGAGAAGGCGCTGTTGGAACCAAATCTTGAAGGAATCGAGGGACCCTCGTATGTAGAGGAAGGAGGGAGAGGATTCCAGGTCTAGGGTCAGTACAAAGGCCTGGACATAAAGTGCCGGGTGTGAAGGAGTTATGTCTAATGAGGCTGGAAAGATGGGAGGTCAGGGCCAGGGTGTAAGGAGCTGAACAGGAGAGCTTCTATTTGCTTACAAGGGGAGTGGGGAGCCACTGGAAGTGATTGAGCAAGGGAGTGACAGGGCCAGGCCTGCCCTTAAGGAAAATCCCTTGGGCGGAGTGTGGAGGGAGGAATACTGGGGAGGGCAGAGGGAGCAGTGAGGAAGTGTTGGAACAGTCTTAAGCAAGAGTGATGAGGATGTAAAATAAGTTCGCTGCTGGATGGGAATGAGAAGGGGACAGATTGGCCGACTGGGACATGGAAGCCCGAGGTTTGGCGAACGACTACGAGAAGGAAGATGGCGGGAAGCTCGCCTGCCAGCTCCGCGCCACTGCCCTCCACAGCGATGGGGGATCGGGCCGGGGAGCGATGAGCTCGAGCGGTCTGGGGCGTCTCCAGCTGGGAGTTTTCAACGGGCAACTGGCGACGCCAGAGGGAGGCCCAGCAAGGAGGCTGGCTCTGTAATCCAGGAGTCCTCTGCGGAGAGGGGATAATTAAACCCATGGGAGCTGGTAAAGTCACCGGGACAGAGTGGAGAGAAAGGAGGGCTCAAAATAGAGCCCATGAGGCCCTGGGGAGCACTGACATTTCGGGGGCAGGAGACAGAGAAAGAACCATCGGCAGGGAGGAGAACCAGTGAGAGCAAGGGCACCAAAGCCCAGAGAGGCCTGAGGGGGTGGCCAGGGGGCCTGGGTGGGCTTCGGAGTCAGTGCTGGGGGGGGGGGCTCTGAAGGGCTGGTCAGGCGTGAGGATGGAGAAGAACCAGCAGCCTGAGGGATGGGGTCGGAAAGCTGGTGGCAGAAGGCAAGGCCAGAAAGGAGGGGAGGAACGGAGGCCGGCAGGAATGGAGGCCGGGAGCACTGACGGCCGAGAAAGGGAGGAGAAAGCTGGGAGGAAGCTTGAGGAGATGGCAGCCCCTGGGGGAGACTTGTTAGAGATGGTGAGACTCGGCCACATCCTTAGGAAGCAGGGAAGAAGCCAGAACAGAGGGAGACTCTGAACATGGTTCCAGACCAAGCCTCTCGTTCTACAAACGGGAACCAGCTCTGGGAAGTGATCTGGCCAAGCGGAGAGGACTGAGCGTTACCGGACTGCAAAGCCAGTGCGCCTCCCAGGGCGTCCCCCTGATGCCCAAGCTGGGGGCTCCATCTTCTCCGGGCATCTGAGCAAGCCCCAATGTTGGAAGGTGCTTGGGGGGAGTCAGCCAGGACCCCCCCCCAGCCTGAGCACCAATCGGGAGGCAGTCCCCATCTCCTCCTGGTGCCCTGGGATTGCCCCCCCTCCTCCCCCAGCCCCTGGATCCAGGGGAAAAGGGCAAGAGGAGCCCTTGGGAGCACGGCACCAAACGCGACCAGACACTGCCATCTGCTGCTTCTCGGGGGAAGCACACTCGTGCTCCCTTCCACCCTTAGGCTAAGGTGGCCCGGCCTGGGCTGTCCTGGAGCAGCCGCTGGTCTGAGCCATTTTCCCCTGACTGATCCTGCCAGCCCCGCCACCGAGAGCACGGGCGCCACTGAGAGCGCAGGCACCAAGGCAGGCGTCAGGCTGGGCCTTTGTGCCCACAATCCCCACAAACCCCCGCGGCTGTAGCGTGACCTGATCTCGGGGAGGCTCACAATGACCCGCCCCAGCGGCTGAAGAGCGTCCCCCGTGTTATAGTGGGGAGCCTAGTCCCAGTCAGTGAGCGGGGCCCCGGCAGGAAGTGCCCACTCACGATCCAAGCCGTAGAAAGGCTAAATGGCCGCTCCGGTGCAACAGACACGAGGTCGTTCTCCCCAATCTCCCTGTTTCAGAGGCGCAGACTCGGGGGAGTCCGGCCTCTGACGGAGCCTTCCGGGCACCTCGGGCAGGTCGCTTAAAGTCAGGTCAGGTCTTAAGAACGTAATTTGCAGGGAAGATGACGCAGGGGGTTTCCTACTTGGGAGTCCTAGTGACATCACAAACCTGTTCTCCTTCCCTCCCTAGAGACAAGAAGCTTCCGGCACCATCCGGGTTGGGTCGGTACTGGTCATCCAGGTCACACTCCCCTTTCTGGGCCACGATTCTCAGGGTCCGGCCCAGCCCGACAAGGGGGGAGGCAAGGGGGTGACCTGTTCCCAAGGAGCCTTACTCTGGGCCTATTGGCTCCAGGGCTGGACAGTGAGCACAGCGGAACAGCCCCCAGGTGAGCCCCTCCTGCAGCCGGAGCTTTCTGGAGCAGCAAACCCGGCCCTCACCTTCAAGAAGCGGAACTAGGTGGGAGCCAGAGCCTCTGTGTCCCAGAAGAGCCGCTCTCTTGGCTTACTGAGAACAGGGGGCTGAGACCTGGAGCCGAAAGAGCCTCGGATGCCACTGAGCCTGACCCTTTCCTAGCAGATTAGAGGAAACATCAAAGACCCTGGGTGAAGCCCCCTAACCTTCATGGGCCAGAGCTGTGATTAGGAGAGCTGGGGGAAGGGCTCACACCCCCCTCCTACCTTCTCGGCCCCTTTGCTCCCTCTCACTGGAATCCTGATGATTTTGGGGGCCCAGAAGCATTTCCCCATGAATCTAAGCCTGAGGAGTCTTAGAGCAGCAGCTCCTTAAGGACGACCCAAGACCCTGCCTTGCAGCCTGCTGAAAAGGGTTCTCAGTGAAGTTCTTGTCCCTTCTGGGCCTCCAGCAGCGGTGCAGCCCTCCTCTCATCTGAGCCAGGCAGCTCCCCTGGTTGGGGGGGCGGAGGCAGTGTCCCCGTCCTGCCCTTATAAAGGACCTGCTGGCTCTGCCCAGAGGAAAAGCTGACCCTGGGAGCCGGGTGGGAGGGGGTGCCCACCATCACTCCATCATGTCCTGGAGATGCAGGGGGACTCAGGGGTGTTGCCCTTGTACCTCAAAGACAGCCCAGGGCTCCCTCCTCCCCGGCGCTGGCAAACAAACGGCCTTCTGTCTCGTCTCCCCTCAGCCCCAAGGTCTGTGTGGCTGGTTTTGGAGAATGAGGTGGGGGGGCTTGAACCTGGGGGCCCGGGAGGGGGCCTCCTCCTCTTTGGGGTCGGGGGTGAAAGGACGCACCATGAGAGGGGAGCAGGGGTCAGCCTTGATGGCGAGGACTGTAGCACTGGGGAGGGAGGCCCAGCTCTGGGCCTAGGCCTGCACCATTAATGCGCTTTAAAGCTGGAGTTGGGCAGCTCGTGCAGACAGATCCTAACACCAGTAATAAGCCTGTGATGGCTCCGCAAACCTTGGCTAATCAAGGAGGGGATCCCTACTTTCCTGCCCAAGGCCCTCTCCCTGCCCTTCTCCCTGCACCCCCCCCCACCCAGTTCTGACAGTCGGGAGCCCCATCTGGAAGACAAAAGGCAATTTAGCAACTAAAACTCCCTCCTGTTGCACAGTCAGGCCTGGAAGGACTGGAAATGCGTCTCCCAGAAGGCTCGGGGTCAGTGACACACATTTCTGGAACCTGCCTCTTCCTCCACGCAGCTGAGGCCACTCTGGCGCCCACCCGCCTGCCTCGGGCCTCCCCAGAGAGAGCCTGGGGGGAGGCCGTGGGCTCCCGGGCCTGGCCTTCCCCAGGGTTCTGGGCTTGTGGCAGTCCCGGCCCGGTGAGGCTCCTGCTCCAGACAGGAGCCCCTTCTCTTAGTTCTAGCCCCACCCGGCTCTGTCTCTTCCCCATGACCTAACTTCCTCCAGCCTTCCCACAGCGCGTCGCCCAAGTTGGCAGGCGGATGTGTTGTGAGGGAGGCTTGGAACATTTATAGAACTTTCCAGGAAGTTTGGTTGTTTGGGGCGCCTTTAACTGGACTGGTTCCTTTGGAGATCAAAGACTCTTAGAGCTTAGTGACCTTCTCTGAAACTAGCAACAGCCTTTCCATGGGGGGGAGGGAGGGAGGCCTGGGTCTGCGGAGATCTGAGGGGGGGGAGTCTGTGTCAGCAGAGATCTGGGATGGGGGGCAGGGGGCCGATCACCAGGGATCCGGAGGAAGCTGGAGAGTTTGGGCTTTGCTCTCCCTCCCATTTCTCCTTCCATGTCTTCCAAAACAGCAGCAGAAGGCTTGGCCTGGCATAGTGTACACACCGGGAAAAGGTTCATATGGATTGGCCGTAATCCTAGGGGTGTGTGTGTGTGTGTGTGTGTGTGTGTGTGAGAGAGAGAGAGAGAGAGAGAGAGAGAGACAAAGAGAGAGAGAGAGACAGACAGAGACAGACAGAGACAGACACAGAGACAGAGAAGAGAGACAGAGACAGAAAGAGAGAGACAGAGAGACAGACAGAGACAGACACAGAGACAGAGAGACAGAGACAGAGAAGAGAGACAGAGACAAATACAGAGAGGGACAGAGACAGAGACAGACAAAGAGAGAGGGGCAGAGAGAGAAACACACACACAGAGAGGAGAATAAAAAAAAGGAAGAGGGAGGGAGGGCGGGCCCGTCCCTGGAGGAGCAAACCCTGCTCTCCTTGCTTACCAGAGGCTGAGCCTGGGCGGCTGAGCCTAGGAGAGCAGCCTAGCTGAAGAGATATGGAAAGGGTGAGGCAGAAGCAGCAAGAGCCCAAAATAGAAGGTCTAAAATTAAACTGTTTGTCTGGAGGCTGCAGGGAACCAGGGGCTCGGGCTTGCGGATCTGGGCGGGTCCCCTGGAGCCTCAGCTTCTGTGGAGAGACTGCTTCTGGACCCACCTCCCAGAGCCGTCCTTGCAGCTCTCCCCGCGGGCTGGGATCCGGGGGGTTTCTGGCTGCTAGCCTGCTCATCAGAAGGAAACCGGGGCCCACAAAGGCGGCCTCCTGGCCCACTGGAGCTTCCCTCTGGGACACAGGGGAAAATGTCCCCCAGGCCAGCGCCATTCAAAGGCTCCAACGTGACCCCACCCAGACATAGAGAAATAAACCCAGAGAAGTTTTTAAAAAATGGCAAAAGCTTGTTCAGACACAGAGACACAGAGACACAGGAAACACATTTGTTGCCAGAAGGCGAGTGCAGATGGTTCTGGAAAGCTAGAGTGTCTTATTGAGGAGAGGGGCGGCCATGTGCTCTCCTGGAAGGAAGGTACAACAAGGAGCCCCGGGACTTTCTATTAGACAGTAAGTCCCAGAGAATTTAGAAAGGAAAGTTTCTTTTCTTGAGGAGCCAGCATGGGTTCACCGAGAATAAATCAAGCCGGGGTAAGTTCGCTTCCTTTCTTGAAAGGGAGTAACCGGCCTGGGCAGTAGTGAGGCTGCAGGGAACATGGAGCTTGACTGGAGCCCGGGGGCTCTGATAAATGCCCTATAATCAAATACAGGAGGAGACAAATATAACTGACGTGAAAAAAGACCCAGAAGTCTTAGGGGACCATGAATAGGCCATGTGCCAACAGTGGGAGACCAGAGTGGAGCCTAAGGCCTGGCTAGGCTCGGACCTGGCGGCTTATCTTGGAGACCGGGCAGAGGGAAATGGAAAATACGGAGCACAGACATCCCACTCTAAGCTTCCTGAGGTCAGAGGCTGCATCGATGGCTGGCTCGGCCTGGTGCCCCCATACCTGGTGTTAAGTGACTCGGTTGTGCGGCTGTCCCCGCAGTAACAAAGGGACAGTGGCCGACTTTCTGAGACTTGTGGGGCTCCTCCGAGTGGTCTTTGAAGGACCGTTCCAATCCCGCCTTCTCCGAGGGACCCCGCCCTCCCCTGCCAGACTTGTGCCAGGGCCTTCCTGGAAGCTCCCCTCCTTGTCTGGTTTTTCAGGTAGGGTGATTCCCTGGGTCGTTCCCACCCCCACACCTGATTAGAACGTGGATTCCTTGGGGGCCTTTTTCTGGGTCCCCAGCACCGGGCCCGGCGCCGGCTACTGAGGCCCTGCTGGGGAGCCAGAGACTCGGTGTCCCCTTGGAGGGCAGGGTCTCACCATGATGCACCAGGGAGAGACGCACGGGCGCTTGGGAGACTTTTCTGGAAACAAGGGATTGTTGCTCGGGATATGTTTAGGTTTTCTAGTCTGGAACCATCTTCAGGGGAAGAGTTTATGACAATTAAGAAAAGCAAAGCACTCTTTAATCTTCACAGTTTTGGGGGGTGAGTGTGTACATGTTTGCATTTTTTTTAATCCCAACGGTGGTTCCCCACGGGATGGCCGCCACATGTAAGCCGTGCTTGTTGACTGACTGACTGACTGATTGCCGGCATTGGCTCTGAATGGCTCCTCAGGTGCTTTTAAGTGCTCGAACCTGCCCCCGAAGACCCAAGGTTTGTACTCCCGAGCACAGCTGGGGAAACTCAAGCCTGGGAACTGCCGGTCTGGTTCATCCCCCCCCCCCCAGAAGGCCCCGCGCCCTGCTAGGCTGCCCCTCTCCCTCCTGGCTCCCCTGGTCTGGAAGTCACTGTGGACACCGGGGCCACGCTAAGGGACCTGCTAGGAAAGCGACGGCTGCCCCTTCACTAAGGGCGCCGCTTCCCCAGGGAAGGGCCCGGAGCCGCCCTGGGTGCCTGACTTGGGCCTCTTGCCAACGAGCAGCCGAGCAGATCCCCGGGCGCAGCCGTGTGCGGTGGTCCCGGACACCAGCACATTCACATGTTTCCAAGCACAAACACATGCTCCCACCCAGGTGCAGCTGGATGCCTCAGACTCCCCCCCCAAAGCCCTGTGGAAACAGACACTGTTGGCTGCAGCCACACGTTTCCAAGTCCCCGGCATACCACGACCGCACCCATGGGCTTCCATGTCCAAACATGTCCCGGCACTGGCTCTAACCCAGACGCACTTCTCCCTCCCTCCCCATGAATCTGTTTCAGTCTCTCTCTCCCTCTCTCTTTTCCCTTCCTTCCTCTCTGTCTCCCTTCCTTCCCTCTCTTTTTCTTCCTCCTTCCCTCCCTCCCCTCCCTCTCTTTCATACACACACACACACTCACTCACTCCCAGCCACACCCAGAGACTCACAAATAAACAAACACAGACTCCCAAGGGACATTCACAGTAGTATTCAGGAGATGAAACTCAAGGAACCCCACCCTGTGCACTGAGTCACCAAGTCCGTGTACACAGACACTGGCACTACCGCTCAGGCTCACCCCCCACGCTCGCCCGTGGGCCTTGGAAATGTTTGGGGAACTACAGAGAGATCCCCACCCCGGCCGCCCAGAACCAGAATTACGGACCGGCCACAGCTAGAGCTGGCTCCGGGGCCGTTCTGGGCAGCAGACCCACCACCGAGGGCTCCGGAGCCCCATCCCTGCCTCGTCAACCTCCAACAAACAGGCCCCGGGCCCTGTAAGTGCCCCCCTGCCATGTAAAAACAACACCCTCCTGGGGAGCAGGCACTTCCTCTCCCTAAGGCCACAGGCCGTCTCTGCTCCAAGAACAGCCCATAAAGGACGGGACTTGGTTATTTATTCCTGTCATGTAAAGTGTATTTGTTCCTAATTAATGAAAGCAATATGAACATCATGATATTTTATTGTCAGCTGCATGACGTGAGTGAGCCGTGGGCTCTTGTTATCATTCCCTGGCTTTTTGTTGTCCTGTCCCAGTTTGAAAGCTCAGGGAACTGCAGGGGCCAGGAGCCCTCGAGACCCTCCCAGAATCCCTCAGTGAACAGAGCCCTGCCCTCTCTCATCCCCTCACCTCTGTCTCCAGCTTTTCCTGACTTCTTGGCCCTGTTCTTCCTCCTCCCCAGAAGGATGGAAGCTCTGGGGACACTCTGTTTTTAATCTTTATATTTTGGGGGCTGATGGGGCCTTTTTTTCCCCCTTTCTTAGGTTCCAAAGGTGTGATTCATGGAGGTAAGGAACTTCCTGAAGCTTCCCAGAGCAGATCAGCTGCTGTTCCAAAAATTATCCAGGACACTGAGAAGGGAAGTCCTGTACCCAGGGTCCTAGGGCCAGGGGGTCAAAGAGCCTAGACTTGAACCCGGCTCCGCCTCACTGAGTCGATCGCTCTGCTCTTCAACACAGCTGCCTCTCTGTGGGCACACAGCCGGTGCTAATGAAGGCTCGTTGGGTAAATGAATGCTGGGGATTGTTCTCAGTGGATGACAAAGACCGCTCCTGCCGGCGCTTACACATACTAACAGGTAAAGAGAGAAAGGCCTTGCTTGAGCCGGGAGCTGGAGGCCCTGGGAGTCGGGGCCCTGGGCTTGGATCATGGCGTCATGTTATTGTTTTTCCCCACGTGAATTGGCCAAACCCTTCACCTTCTCTGGTCTGTATAATGAGCCCTGGATGAGATGCTTTTAAAGCCTTTCTTGGGCGTGTAAGAGCCTCGCTCTGGAACCAGCCTTCCAGGGGAGCTCCCGCCCCAGAGTTCTAGGGCAACCTCTGGCTTTTGGTGCAGTTCCTTTTCTCCGCCTTCAGCCTGAGCCCCACCAGGTGTGTCCCCCTTATTGTGGGGGGGGGTTCGGGGACAGCAGACAGTTCCATCTAACCCCTCACCACCACCAGGAGGACCCAGACGCGATCCTTAACTCTGGGGTGGGAAGGAGAAGAGTAGCTTTAGAGTAAGCCTGCCCAAGAGATGAAAGCTCTGGGCTCTACGGGTTCATTCTGGGCCCTCCGCCCATGGCTTAGTCACCCTGGGTAAGTCCCATTGTCTCTCGGCACTTTTGTTTTGGTGTCTTGCCTATGACCTGGAGGAAAATTCTGTTTCTTTCCATCCGTGTGGCCAGCTGCTGACCGGCCTTCTCCCCAGACCAGCTGGCTTCCCCTGGGACTCAGGCCCTGACTTGTGACCACATAAGGAAGTTTGGGCTGGGGGCTGTCCTACAAGTAAGAGGTGGGAGACGGGAGAAAGGAGGCACCGCACTGGGACCACCCACCACCTCTGTACCCATGGGGTGCAGCCCTGGGGCCGATCATCCCTCATCTCCGTCTCCTTTATGGCAGGCTCCCTTGGGAGGTTCTAAGGCTCACAGATTTGGGGGCTGGAAGGGACCCTAGCCATCCCTAGTTTCCATCGCTCCTTTTACAGCTGGGGAAACCGAGGCCCAGAAAGAAGAGCACAGAGCCAGCAAGCGGCCGATCAGTTCCTCTCCACAAAGCCGAATAGCCATCCCCGGGCTCCTTCCACTCCCCCAGCGGCCCCAGGGGAAGGCTGTGGGTGATGTGACTCGGCCTCCGGCTCCCTGAGAACCAGACTCTTTCTATTCCCTTTCCCTGGACTTGTCCCAGGCCCACTTAGAAAAGAACAGTCGGCCGGCAAGAAGAGGCCAGCGGGGGGCCGGGCCAGAGCAGTTGCTCTCACTGTTCGTTCTCCAGAGGCCTCTGACTGCCCCCTCCAGCCGTTCCCGCTGCCACACCCTGGCTCCCTCCCGGGGCCTCTGCTCTATGGCACATGGAGCAGATCGCGGCCTTCCCTCCCTTAAATGGGAACATGGGAGTCCCTCGGCAGGAACGTAAAGCTGAGCAGCGCCCCGGGACTGCCTCCAGCTGCCGGCGCTCTCTCCCGGGCCATGCTCCTTTGCCCTACTTTGGCTCGTGCTTGTTTGGATTCTAAACAGAGACCGGATGCCCTGTTCCCTCACAAGGGCTCCCCGGGCACGATGGATTAGGAAAATTCCAGAAACCAAGACACTCCGCCATGACCTGACTACAGGCCTGTCAGGAGAGAGCTCTCCTCCCCTCTGCCTCAGTTTCCAGCTCTGTAAAGTGCATGTGACCGAGTGGCTCCTGGAGCTCCTGTGGCCTCCAAGGGCAATACCAAGAGAAGGAGACAGAGGCTTGTGGGACAGCTCTCAGACAGGATGGAACTTAGTCCAGATGACCAGAGGCTTGAGTTCGAATTTGCCATCTGGGACTAGGAAGGTCCTCTGTTTCTCAGAGAGTTAGTGACCTCACCCATGTGACCCAGATGGTAAAGGGCAGAGCCCAGATGCCCTGGGTCCTTTGAAGCCAATGCTCTTTCTGTGAGCACCTTTGGCCTGTGCCACAGTCAGTAAAGAAACATTTATTAATCACTTACTGTGTGTCAGACACTACGCTAAAGGTCAGGGATAAAAAGGGAAATCCAAAGCAAGCCCCGCTCCCAGGGAGCTGACCTTGTCACAGGGAAGACAGTGTCTATACCTCCACAGTATATGGACAGGAGTATTCGGAGTAGGCATGAGCTGACCTCCGAGGGACATGGACAAACATGGCGGGCGGGGGAGACCAGCAAAGGCCTCGTGAACAAAGCAGTTCCTGCTGAAAGGTGTTTGGAAGAAAAGGGGGTTTATACCGAGAGGGAACGTGTCCTGTTTGGGGCGTGTGGCGTTGGAGATGTCTGTGGAACACTGTTTGCCATTTCTGGCAGGCGCTCGGTGATGGAGGCCCAGAGAAGGAGGCCCAAGGGCCAGCCCCGTCTCCGTCACTGATCTCGGCAGCCCTCACAAAGCCTGGCCGTCTCCGACCGTCTCAAAGCCCCATTTCTCGATGCCCAGTGAGCCCCAAGCGTGTGGACGTGGCCAGGGTGGGAACGGAGGTGGGGAATGACCAGGAATATTTATTGTAAAGGCTGGGCTGGAGGAAGGTCAGAGGGAGAGAGAATCAATGCTTGTTAATGGGGGAAATCGATTAAGAATTCAATTGACCAAACATCTGAGTGTCCCTTATGTCAGGGGTAGGGGAGAGTAGTGACTAGAGCTGATCATGTCTCGGGGCTGTGGGCCACCCACTAGCAATTGCCGAGAAGTTCTGCTTTGCCTTGGTAAAGGGGGTTTGCTCCCCTGGGAGTGCCTCAGACCCAATGGCTGCCCAGTTCCCACACCCTCTTGTCAAGGAACTCACATCTAGGAACTGGGCATGGATGAGAAACAAAGAGCTTACTAAGTTGGGGTTCGTTGAAGACAGGACTTTTTGTTTAAATCTCTTCAGCCTAAGAGTCGAGGACCGAACCTCGACCAGACCCGAAGGTTAGAAATATTGGTGGAACTGAACAAATGTGTGAAAGGGCCCCCAAAAGGGAGCAAAAAAAATGGCAGCAGAGCTCCAAGGAAGGAACAACTTTTCATCCAGGTGCGAGGGGACGATGTTAATCAGAGTATCCATTAGCTGCTATTGTCTACACAGTTCAAATATTGTTATACCCATTTTCGAGTCGAGGAAGCTGAGGCTGAAAGGTCCAGTCACTTGCCCAGGATGACACAGATGGTAAGTGTCCAAGTAGGGATTCAGTCCGGGCCATGCCGTGTGGTCTTTATACCACAATTCCTTGAAGGATTCGGCAGCGTCGGAGCTGAGCACAAGCCACCAGAATGGGGGGACTTGACTTGTCACCTCAGTGTTAACACTTCCCCTGTTCTCCTTCCACCTTCCTATCCCATAATTGGAGACTCCGCCCAAAGCTCAGTCTTCTCTGTTCTTCTCTCCTTCCCTGGGAGGATTGCTTTATCTTGTGGCTTTTATACAGCAAATCTGCCCCACCCATGGTCCCATTTCCACTCATAGTATGTGGTAACTGGAGGCCCGTCTCCTCCTTTCCCTGATAGAATCAACATCTGATTGGCTAAAATAAGCCATGTTATCTCCCCGCTCCCGGGCTGTTGTCCCTGGCACGGGGGACCCCTCCAAACAGGACTTCTCCTATCTTGCCAATGGCGTCATCCATTTCCCCACCTCTCCCTTTCCCGCTCTGGCTGATGAATTACCATGAGATCTCCCGGGTTCCTTTCCCTTCCCAGATTTCTTTGACCCCAAGTGTTTATGGGTCTGCCCCTTCCCTTTGTTTCCTGCTGCCCCCCACCCATGTGTTCCCAGTCTCCTCTGCTCTCTGCATCAGAACGGATTAGCAGGATTACCACATCCACCTTCCCCTAACTCACACAACTTCCAGGATAAACCACTGTTTGCAATGTCCTCCGGAATCTCAGAGGGGAAATGCTGCTTCAGCTTCCAGATCACGTGGGTCTGAGAGGACCCCTGGGCATTTTCTCCCTTCCACAGCCTCAGCTCTAGAGACTCACTTATAGGTCACAAAGAAGGAGACGCAGCAAAGTCCTCTTGTTTGTCCCCGTTTCTGCCTCCCTGCCCTGCAGTGTATGGCTAAGAATAGTCACATTTAGTCAGAATTCCGTTTCAATTCCAGGTCCCTTGTCCACTCCAACCCAGTTGGTTCTTTGCCAGCCCCGTCTTCTGAGAGTGGCCTCGGCCTGCCTGGTTTCTGGGAAAGGCTGTGCCTCTCATCCTGCCTGTGGGGAAGGGCCAGATCCCTATCTCCCTGGCTAGTGTTTAGGGCGATCCTATCTGAGGAGAGGAACCTGGGATGGGCACCATCTTGGGCCACTTGGAGGTTCTCTGCCCCATGGAAAGGAATTGCTAAGTGGGCCCTTGCGCCTGGGCTCGGAGCCCAGCTTCCTGCCAGTTTCGAATTCTGGCTCATGGCGGCCCCGCACAATTGTGCAAACCGAGCAGAGGTGAGGGAGGTTGGGAAAATCTGGCGGGGCAGGAGGCCGTGCTCTTCAACCCAGTTCAACGGGAGCATTTATTATGTTGCTAGGTGATGAGGCCACAAAGAGAGGAAACACAGTCCCTGACCTTACGGGCTGCTATTCCCAGGATGCCCCATCTTAGCTCAGGGAAAACGGGCTCTGCTCCTGACCCCCTCCCGACAAGTCGCCCTTCTGCCTTCTTCCTGGACCAAAGTTAAGGTCTCTCACCGGGCTGAGTCGCCTGTTTTCCTGTCCCTCACTCACCCCTATTCCTCCTTCCTCAGACACTGGGTCAACCAAGACTTGAATCAATCCAATCCCTGTAACCCACGTGATCTTCCCATTGCTCACACCTACACCTCTCATTGGCAAGGAGACCTCGAGCTACAGGGGGTGTCAGACATCACGCAGTCCAATCCACTCAGGTTACAGGTGAGGAAACTGAGGCTCGGGGCCCTCGGCAGCACAGCTCACCCCGCACTGGGTGGGCCAAAGAACCCACTTCCTGGCTCTGAATTCCAAACTCTTTGCCCCCTGCCTCAATAGGGAGCCATTTTCTCACTCCTTCCTCCATCTTGGGGAGAGAAACCCCTCCTCCAGCCTCTCGGGGATGGTCCTTAATCCTTTCCTGCCCCAGCTTTCCCTGGTTCCCTCCACTCCATATCAGATTCCCCCAGTCTCTCTTATCTTAAAACAACAAAGAAGTCTTTACTTGGCTTTGTAGCTGCCCCACTGCGCCCGCCCTCTGCCGAACTTCCTCGATGGGTGGGCTAAGTCACAGACAGCTGCCAACAGTGGTTGGGATCCACTCCCTCTCCCAGGAACACCTGCCTTCAGCAACCGCCTTTCCTGACATGAAGGCCGCCTACTTTGGGCACACCCTCAGGTGCTCCCTTTCCCAATGAAGTCGTGCTGATTGTTTCTAACCCCAGGGGCCTGCGGGGGTTCCTCTGGGAGGTCTGAAACCAGCCCCATAATGCAACAGGAAAAGCCGAGGGGCTCCAGAAAGCATGCTGTCCGGAGGACACGCCCGTCGCTGGATGGACGATGACAAGGGTCCAGAACCGCCGGGGAGAAGAGCCGGCTGGCGGCGGCTCAGAAATCCTGCAGCCCGGGGACATGTCCTAACAGAAAAGTCCTTCCTTTTGACACAGATTCTCCCAGCAGCCCACTTAGCATGGCTGAAAATCCTAGACTAGCCGGCTCTCCAGAGCACCAACAGCACAAGGGACCAGGGACACAAAGATGTGGTGGGTGAAGGAGGAGACGGGTTCTGACCAAAGAGGTGGTGTCCAAGGAGACCCACAAAAAGGATGATGGGAAAAGCCAGTGGGCTAGAGCAAGGGAGACAGGGCGGGAAGGAAAGAGGTAGCAGTCCCGGCTCAGACCCCAGCAAAGGTGTTCAGCGTGTCCCGTGTCCCGTGTCTGTCCCGTGGCTGTCCTCCATGGAGATTCTTGGGAGGAGATAAGATAAGAATCAGAATCCACAGAGGGAGAGGGAGCAGGTGCTAATAACAATAATGATGGCTCTTAAAGAGTACGGAAAGTTTGCAGAGCATTTTACAACTATCCCCTCATTAACTTAATGAAATATTAACTTTCACAATGGAAGACAAGGGTTGTGATCCCTATTTGACAGATGGGGAACCTGAGGCACAAAGTAGTGAAGTGACTTACCCAGGGCCACACAGCTAGTGAGTGTCTGAGAGCAGATTTAATGCTAGATAGAAGTGGGCACACAAAGCCATCTGCACCTGGTGCCTCCCCGGCTGGACGGGAAGCTCTGAGGGCAGGCCCGTGTACAGCCCAGGCCCCTGCACTTCCCACAAGGGATGCACCAGGAATAGTTCTTACTGATTGGCTGCCTTGAAAGTATTATTAGTGATTAGTTTTACACACACACACTCACACACACACACACACACAGCAGCTTGTCTCCTCAGCTACTTTGCAAGTAAAGTCCTTATTAAAACCAATCGCTGCTGTGGATGTGGACACCCACACAGCCTACTTTCTGTACGGTATCTCATCATCATCATCTATACCTCGAGGTGACCCCGGGAGCAAAGGGCTCACATTCGCTCCTTTTCCAGGTGAGGGGAGGCCGAAGAGCAGCTGAGCAGAATCTGAGGGAGAACGGACTCCAGGGCTTTCTCTCTCTACCCACTGAACCACCCGGCCCCTCTAGCTTTGGGCCTCGGATCTAACCCATCTGGCATTTGGTTTTCTCAGCCAGAAAAAGAAAGGGTCAGACTAGAAGACGTCCGAGGTCCTTCTGGTGCTAACTTCATGTCTAACCGGGAGCCCGCCTCAGGCCCAGGGTGCCAGGCTTGTAACCTTGGCAGCATATCTGCCTCCTCCCTGCCCCTCAGCAGCCAATCAGCGCCCGCCGCTCTGTCCCTGCTGAGCCCGCCCGGCCCAGGCCTCCATCACCACCCGCCTCTGCTTCGCCGCCTGTGGGCCTCCCTCTCCCTCTCTTCCTCTTCTTTTGTACCTTTGCCAGGGGCCCACTCCTGCCCGGATTGGGGAACTCCCTCTCCTCTCCTGGAATCTTCTGAAGCTCCCATTTGTTTATCCAAATAAAGGTCAAATTCCTTCCAGCGTCCAAGACCTTTCCTAAACCAAACCCTCTGGATTCCCCTGGGAGCCACACAGCGGCCGCTTTTATCTCCCAGAACTGCCCCATGTGGACTCTGGCCGATCGTACGGAGCGGCTGCATGTCCCCTCACAATGCACTGAAAGCCTTGGCTCACAAGGTCCCTGATGGCACAAATGGCCGCGAACCTCAGCGAAGCCCAAAGCACTTAGAAGCGCTCTCTGTGGGCCGCCCCGGCTAAGCTGGGGAGGGGGGAGGACGAGAACAATCTGCTCTCAAAGAGTCTCATTCTAGTAAGCCTAAGGGAGTCTGAGTGAGTCCAAGTAAGTGTAAGTGAGTGACAGCATATGCATATGGAGGAAGGTACAAAATCCGGGCCGAGGAGGTGCAAGGTTACCTTTGAGGGGCAGGCAGAAACAGCCGGGGAGGCCGGTAAAGGCCGAGGAGGCCATCGTGCTGACTCTTGCAGGAAACAATTCTAAGAAACTGAAAGGAAGGTGAAAAGGGAGAAAATACCCAGCAAAGCTCACAGTTGGAGCAAAGGCCCGGAGGTGGGAGATAAGCAGGGGCACCGCCCGGTGCTAGAAGAGCCAGCAAGGCAGGGAGGCCGGGTTGCAGCTGAGACCAGGATAAGTCGGGGCAAGTGGGGAAGAGCTTCAAGGCCGGCCACTGCAGGCGGGAAGCCTAATGGGTGACAAGGGATTGAACAAGGCTGCTGGCTGTGTGAGGGGAGAGGGGACTTCGAGGAGAGAGGATACGAAGGGCAAAATGACAAGATTTGGCAAATGATGGGACCACCCCGATCTGGGAGCTGGAAGGTGACCTTGAGTCACAGATGGCCTGGAGTTGTTAAAGGGACACAGGGATGGAGGGGGCACAGATTGGGAGACTGAGGGGAGAGAAGGAAGGGGGAGGGAGAGTAGTGAGAATGTGAAGAGGTGGGGAAAGGGGGTAAGGGACGGCCCAGCCTGCCTGCTGCTGAACCAGCTGAGCGGGGCTAAGGATCCTGGGTTCCACCCAGACCAGAAGGCCCACTTTTTGAAGCCAGGGATCCCATCTGGCCTCAGTTTTGTCCATCTCCTCTGCCTAACTAGCATCGCCCCTGGAACACGTTTGTGGTTCAGCACAGGGGGTGGGGGGGTGATGTAATCGACATTAATACCCATTAAATGAATGGCCAAGCTGGAGGGCTCATGGGTAGTGGCAGGCCTGGAGACAGAGGACCAGAATTCAAATCTGGCCTCAGACACTTACTGGCTGTGTGACCTTAGGCAAGTCACTGCACTCTGTTTGTCTCACTTTTCCTTGTCTGTAAAATAAGCCGGAGAAGGAAGTGGCCACCACTCTTCCTTGTATCTGGATAAAGAGATATAATGTATCCAGACAGAGAAACACCACAATGTATCTGGATAAAGAACCATAGTGTGTCTGGATACAGAAATACAACTTCTACACAAGGTAATTTTGCAGACATGAGCAACGTGAGGGGCAGCGCCTGGAAAAGCTGGGGAAGGAGCCGGCTTCTGGGCTGAGCCTGGAAGGGAACTGGGGAGCATGAGCAGCTGACAGCCGGAGAGGGAGGATTCCAGGGCCACACAAAGGCCCACCGGGAGAGATGTGAGATGGGACCATGCAGAGGAAACTGCCAGGAGGCCTTTTGGAATAAACAGTCAGTGATGGTGAGAAATGGGGAGTGTGAAGGATTTAAAAGTCCAACAAAGAAATTTGTATTTTGAGCTTGAGGCAGGAGAGAGCCCAGGAAGATTCTTGAGCTGGAGAGTGACAGGATAAAACCCACATTTCTGGGAGCTTTGATAGCGACTGTGAAAGATGGATTTGAGAGAAGGGAAAAGACTGGAGGCAATAATCCAGAGAAGAGATAAGAGCCTGAGCTTGAGAGGGGATTAAGTAGAAGGAAGGGAACAGATCGGACTGTGGGGGAGGAAAGATCACTCACTGGGATTTCTGACTCCTTAGATTTGGGAGGGAGGGAGGGAAGGGGAAGAGTCAGAGGTGACCCCAAGGTGGGCAAGCTGGTGCTCACAGAGCAAGGATGGGAGAGCTTGGGATGGATTTGGAAGGGGAGTTTGGGGAACATACATGGGTGTGGCTCCTAGAGATGAGAAACAGGGAAACTGAGTTGTGTCCCCCCCAGGAGGAGGAGGGAGATCACCCAAGGGAGGTGGTGGTGAGGGACAACCTTGGCCCAGTCCCAAAGCGAGGTGCATCCTGGGCCTAAGAAGGAGCTGGCCCATGGGGACGTAGAGGAGGAGCCCGACAGAAAAAGTCCAGGGAGGAGAGGGGACACCTGGGGGACGGAGTTCTGTGGTCAACACAACTTTACCCTCTGAGGAGAATGAGCTGGAACCTTAGACAGGGCCATGCAGGGAGCTGAGGGGAGGACTCTCTAAGGTTTCCTACCCACTCCTTCCCCCCCCCCCCCCGCAAAGTTCCTGAGCCTCTCTCTCCCAGATGTTGGGCCCAGGCCTGGCTGACTCCGACTCTTCCCATACCCCTGAGGTGTTAAGGGAAAGGGGACATTGAGCTTTGAGCTCCGGGAGTTTGGGAGAAAGCTGTGGGGCCCGGCCTGGGATTCTTAACCTGGGGACTGTTTTAGAGAAGGATTGAGAAAGTGGATGGTGATCTGAGTGAGGGAAGGGACAGCTGGAGCAGAGTGTTTGTTGTTGGGGAGGGGAAGCCTTTCCCATTGGCCCTGGGTCCTCAATGAGGTCCTAGGGTCCAGGGGAGTGCCACTGGTTAGAGCTGGCATGGTAACTGCCGTCCTGACACCAGGGGTCCGTCCTAGAGGCCCAGGGGAGCTCCGCTGGTTGGAGCTGGCAGGGTGGCCACCACCTGATACCAGGGGTCCGTCCTAGAGGCCCAGGGGAGCTCCGCTGGTTGGAGCTGGCAGGGTGGCCACCACCTGATACCAGGGGTCCGTCCTAGAGGCCCTGAGGGGCTTCATTGGCTCGAGCTGGCCTGGAGGCTGTCCTGGCTGAAGCCTGCCTGGATCCTGTCTCTCCTAGTCCCTTCCAGGGCTACCCAGACTAGGAGCTTCCTGTCATCTCCCAGGGGCATGGCCCAGCAGGCCCAATGAAAAGCGGGAAGGAGTGGGGGGGCTCTGGGAGGCCATCCCACTTCCTGCAGGGGCTCCGGTTTCCAGCCCTCTCCCCAACTGGAACAAAGAGGAATTCAAAGGCCTTTCTCAGCGGGCAGGGACAGGCCAAGCATTCTTGGTAACTACGATAAACACGGAGTGATGGGAATCTGAGAGGCCCTGGTACAATGGGCGGCAGGAGCCACCCCCGCCCTCCCTGCCAGAGGAGCCCTTTAGGCTGAGAGCTCCGCTGGCTGCTGAGGGGCCTGTGAAGGCCCCAGGAGCCCCCGGGGCAGAGCTGGGCAGGGCTGGGCAGGGCCTATCCCAGGGGACCCCAAGGACTCAGCAGGGCGGGAGTCGGGCCGCGAGGGGGCCGCCCCCACAGAAACTGGAGGGAGAGCAGAAAGGTTTCCGAACGAGCCCTGCCGGGCAGGGAGGGGCTTGGAAGCCTGGCAGCCGATGGGACCCAGGAGGGAGGGTGAGGGTTTGAGGAGGGCCTGATCCCGACTGGAAAACTTTCAGAGAGGTCAGAAGGGATGGGCACGGAGGTCAGGAAGGGAGACTGACAGGCAGGCTGGAGGGGAGGGAGGCAGGGCCTTCACCACCCTCACCTCCCCGGGCCCAGGAGAAGAGACTTGCAGAGAAACCCATTTACAGGGAAAGGCCTGGGCTTCTCATCGGGGAAGTGTGGCCTGGCATGGGAGGTCCCCAGAATGGGGCCTGCTGGGCTGCCTTCTGCGCATGCTCAGCTGTGGCCCTTAAAGAGCTTGCTGCTCCTGCTTGGTGGGGCGGGAGAGGTAGTGGGGGTGGGGCGGGAGGGGGGCAGGGGGGCCCTTCAGGAACCTGCGTCTGCCTGCCCACAAAGTAAAAGCCTGCCATGGACCCAGAGTCCCAGACTCCTCCGGTGCTGCTTCTGCCTGTGATCTGGGCCAAACCACTTGCCTTGCCTCAGTTTCCCCTAGAAAAGAAGGGACTTGGTTTCCATGATTCCCTTCTGTCCGGAAGCCCTGTTTATCTGTATCCCGGTTAGGGTGGGGGGAGGGAAGAAGCAAAATCACTTGAAATGCCATTGGTCTCCAACTGTCCCAGACCTCTGACCCGCTGCCCTGGAGGAGGTCGGAGGCCCCGGCCATTCAACCGCCCCCGCCTCACTTTTGGTACCCCACAGACACCCCCCCCTTACAGACAGCCCCTCCCCCCCAGCAAAGGCGGCTGGGGAGCCCGCGGGAGAGGTGGCAAAACCCCTGCACTTTCCTCATCGTAAACGCGGGACACTCCGGGTCCCGGACTCCCGGGCACGCGCGGCCGCGGCCCCAGCCTCCCGGGCTCCCACAGACCTGAGCCTCCGGGGTCGGGCTCCAGGGGCGCCATCCGGGCCAGCAGCCCCGGGCCCGCTCCGCCCCCGCGCGCGCGCCCCTTCCCCAGTCCAGCGCACACTCACCGCGGGGAGGAGGGGGGGGTCGCCGCGGGCCCGAGCGCCGGCCCCCGGCCCCGGCCCGGCCCCGGCCCCGGCCCGCCGACGGCTGCTCTCCCGGCACGACTCGGCAGGCCGGCGCCCTCCCGGAGCCCCCTCCCAGGGCCGGGGCCGAGATCGGGGCCGCCCTTGGGCCGGCTGCAGGCGGGCACCGATTTCTGCGGCTCTGACACTGCTCTGCCCGCGCCCCCCTCCCCCCAGTCCCGGCGCCGGGAGCTGCGGGCCGGAGGAGGGAGGGAGGGAGGGACGGACGGAGGGAGGACGCTGGCTGGGCTCAGCCGAGCTTCCCCAATGGGGTGTGTTCTGCCTGGGAAGGGAGGGAGGTTGCCCCGCGCGGTGCCTGTGTGTGCGCGTGTGTGAACACAAGGGAAGTCACCGGTGGAGGGCTGCGTGGCCCCGGCCTCCACTTCTCCCTAATTGCTGCCCCTTCTTTCGTGGTTTGTTGCGGTGGGTTGCTGTGTGATGGTAGGTTGCCGTAGAGTGCGGTATGTTAGGGAGGGGGATGTAGTGTTAAAGTGGCGTTGGGAGTGTGGCATGGATTTTGCGAGTATGAGGTACGATTACGGCGGTGTGTTGTGCCGCCGCAATGCGGTGATAAAGGTGGTAAAGTGTTTTGTGGTGTTGTGGTTGTGGTTGTTTAGTTGGGAGAGATGTTTCGGGCGCGGAGTTTCGGTGTTGTGTGGCATGGTAGAATGCCGAGGTGTTTTTAGGTGATGTTTGGTGTTTGGGTGCGGTGTTTAAGTTTTGCTTGCTGGTAGCGTTGGCTTTTGTGGTGTTTTGGAAGCGTTTCGTATTTTTGGTGTGGGTGTGTGTGTGTGGAAGCCGGTGTTTTACCGGTGTGGTGGTGCGAGGTTGAGTTGCCGCATGGTGGTTTAATGTTTTCTGGAAAGGGTTGGGGAAATTTGGTGTGTTGGGGGTGGGAGGTAAAGCGGGGAGGGGTTACGGGGGAGGGGGATATGGTGGCGGGGCGCGAAAGGGAAAATTGTGTTTCGGGGAGTTTAATGGGGAGGGGAGGGTTTGCGAGCGGGAAGCAGAGTGGGGATGGTGGTGTTTTTGGGGTTGGAGGGAGTAGCTAGAGTTGGGGAAATAAAGGTGTTTTGAGTTAGATGGGAGTATTGGAAAATTGTTTTTGCCTGGGGATGGAGGGGTGGGTGGGTGAGAAGGGGGAGGGGATGGGGAGGGTGACTGGGAGGGAGTGAGGAAGGGTAGGGTGGGTTGAGGGGAGAGAGGAGGGAGAGGGATAAAGGAGGGAGGGGAGGGAAGAGAGGGAATGGAAAGACTGAGAGGGTGGGAGGGGAGCGGAGAGAGGGAGATGAAAGAGTGAGGGGGAAGGGAAAGAGAGAGAGAGGGGGGGAGGAGGGGCGACGAGGAGGGAGGACGGAAGAGAGGAGGGGGAAGGGGGGAAGGGAGAGGAGGGGCGGACCCCGGGGAGGGCGGAGGGAGGGAGGCAGGGCGGGGACGGGGGAGGAGGAGGAAAACTGGAGGGGGGAGGGGACAGAGAGGGCGTGGGAGCAGGAGGCTGGGAGAGAGGGAGGGCGGGGCCCGAGGCAGGGAGGGGAGAATGGAAGTTGGGGAGACCGAGGGGGAAGACGGAGGCGGGGGGGGCCTTTCTCTGGACCGGGGCTCCCGAAGGAGACCTCTGCCCTCTTACCCCACCCCCCCCCCCAGCAAAGTCCGGGAGCCGCGCCGGCCCTTCCCCCGCCTTGTGCTCGGACTAGAGCAGTCTGGGAACCCAGGAGAGGCCAGCCTGCGTCCGAGCGCCAGGAGCCCCGCGAGCCAGAGTCCGCCAGGTGGGGCTGGGCCGGGGAGCTCCCTCCCCCCCATCTGGCCGCCAGGACCTCCCCTGCCGCCTGGCCTGCAAACATTCTTACCCTTATAACAAATGAGGAAACTGAGGCCCGGGGAAGGGCTTGTAAACGACAGCCTTGGCCTCCAGATCGTGTGACCTTACACTAGTCACCTCACCCTTTTTAGGGCTTAGTTTCCTTGCCTGAGGTCCCTGTCTGAGTCTCCAAGGACATCCGGTAAGGAAATCTCAGAGCTGAGCTTTGAACCCAGGTGTTCATAGACTCCCAGCCAAAAGGGCCCCCTCCCCAACCTTGGATTCTTTCCCTCCTGGTCTCCCCACTGGTCTCGAGGTCGCTCGGGGGTCACTCCCGGGCCCTGGGAGCAGCCGGGAGGACCTCCTAACTCCAGCAGGGTCTGTCTCTGCAGTATTTCCTCCCCCAGCCTCCAAGGCCAAGAAGGCCGCTCTGTTCCCGGAGAAGCGCCCCCTGCCCCCGCCCACTGGGGCCCCGCCAAGCAGCTGCGCAACCATTTGGCGCCGGGCCAAGCCATCTGCCCAGCAGCACCTCCGGGCGCGCACCAGGGGGACCTCTCCTATCTGCCAGCGCTTCAAAGGCGGGAAAGTGCCCCTGAGCCGCTCGGCTTTCCTGGGCGCTCAGCTGTGTGGTCTCTGCAGGAGGCCCCGCTCAGCCTGTGCTCAAAGACCTCCAAGGGCTCCCTGTCAGCGGCACAAACCCAGCGGCTTGTCCTGGCATTCGGGCCATCCAAAACCGGCCTCCCACTCACCTCTCTTTTGGTGGAGAGAGGAGGCAAATAGGGCTGGGACTTGTCCAAGGTCACACAGCTAGTGAGCGTCTGAGACTGGATCTCCTGACCCCAGAGCCAGTGCTGTACTTACCGACACCTCCTAGCTACCCCCCACCCTTATTTCCAGCTGTACTAACTTGGATTAAATCATTTTTAAAAAAAGATCCTGTGCTCTCTCCAGACTGACTGGATGGGTGTCCTCTGCTTCTCTGCCCTGGTTCCCATCATTCCCTAGACTTTCCTCATCTCTGGAAACCTCAGGTCAGAGGCTGCCTCCACTGTGGAGCAAACCCCGAGCCCCCCCCCCCCAGGCCAGACCCTGGAGCCCAGCTTGGTGACCTAGAGAAAGCCCCGAACTCCCCAGACAGGCCCTGGAACCCAGCTTGATGACCCAGAGCAAGCCCCGAGTCCCATTCTTATAATTTCCCTGGTCATCATGGACCCTCTGGGTCATCTCCCCATCCGAATGGAAGTTTGAGGGGCGGGATGACTTGGGTGTCAGCCCAGTGCTTGAGCCTAACCATCACAGAGCGTAATCAAAGCTTTTCCTCTGGCAATGTGATTTTGGCCCCTCTGACTCTGCTATTATCTCTGTTTGACATTTGAAGAAATTGAGGCAACCAGCTTTCAAGCGACTTGACCAGGGTCATCTATTTAGTAAATGTTTGAGGCTTGATTTGAACTCCTTATGGACTCCAGGCCTGAAAGCTCTAGAGATGAGATTCGTCCCAGAAGCCATCAAAGGCTTCTCCTCACTTGGGTCAAAGAGGGCTGCCTCACTCTGGGTGCCCATGGGAGGTTGTTTGGCTGAGGGCAGTCGGGGTGGGAGTGGGGACACCTATGCAGCATGAGATATGAGCCCCACCCCTTCCTCCTTCTCCCCAAAAGGATGACAGTTGTCTGGCTCTCAGGGATCTGGGATGTGTGAGCTGTTGGAAGGGCTGATGGAGCAAGAAGGTTCTTCTCAGGGCTGGGGACACAGAGAGCCCAATGAGACACCTGAGCAAAGGGGGCATCTGAAGGTCCTGGTTTTCTTGGGGGATCCTGATCATAGGGCAGAAAAGTGGATTGGGAAGGAATTTTAGCCATCATTTAGTCCAGTCTTCCATTTTTTCCCCTTTATTTCAGCACTTGGGGTTAAGTGACTTATCTAAGATCACACACAGCTAGAAAGTATTAGGTGTCTGAGGTTCGATTTGAACTCTGGTCCTTCTGACTCAAAAGCTGGTGCTCTCTCTGCTGCACCATCTGGCTGCCCCCAATCTTCCAGATTTTACAGATGAGGAAACCGAGTCTCAGAGTGATTTTTGACCAAAGTCACCCAGGGAGCAAGTGGCAGAATTGAGATTTGAACCCAGGTCCCGGACTGACAACCAGCGTTTCTTCCCATGCTGCCATCTGCTGTCATTTTCCATGTCTGTGCCTGCCACATAGTAGGTGCTTCACAGATTGCTCGCAGACTTACCCCAATAATTTTGGAAGGTAAGAAACAGGATCAACCCAGGGAATTTCAGAGGTAGAAATTCCCTTTCCTGGTCCACGTTAGTGACTCATCCTGGCTTTGGAGCAGGAAAGGATCTGACATATCTGGCCTAAATCAGTCATTTTACAGATGAGACTGAGGAGGCTCAATAACTGCCTCCCACTCTTAAAAGGGTGCTGGGGTCACAGCCCATAGAAGTCAGAGGTCAGCACAGAGCCAGGTCGTCCTGTCTCCGGGGCCACCCACCCCACCTCCCAGCATCCCCCACCTTCTCCTTATCATCCCTCGGCCATCAGCATCCCTCATCAGAGGACCACAGAACCACAGTCTAGAGCAACTTCATTTGGCAAATGAGTAAACTGAGGCTGAGATCCCGGCCTGGCCCAGTCGGGACGGCCGGCGTCTTGTCCTGCTCTGGATGGAGAGGCTCAGCCCTCATTGGTTGCTCTCGGGCACATCCCTGAGCCTCAGTTTCCTCATCTGTAAATGAGGGTTGAGTTGCAGGCCCTTCCCCCCAGTCTTCCTTCCCATTCTCTCTCTGCAGCCTTTGGCCGGGCCGGGGGCTGGGCGGGGGCTGGGCGGGGGTTGGTCAGGAAGCCTGGTCCCCGACCCTCTCCCACTTCCCAGCCGGGCCGACCTCCTGCCGAGAACCACAAAGCAGCCACCGACCCCTTAAGAAGCCTCCCGGCCAGCCTCGGTCCCCAGAGCTGCAGTGTTAAGTTGTGGCGCCATCTGGTGGTCAGTGCTTGCATTCACAAGGCCAGGGCAAGGGCCGGGGCTGGCTCAGGGGCTTACTGGGCTGGGGAGCTGGAGCTTCGGGGGCTTCTGGCCCGCTCGGCCTCCTCTGAGGGAGCCCCCTCCCCTCTCCCAGTCATCAGCTCCAGGAACGGATGAGAGCTATTTCAGCCACTGGCCAAGCATTTATTGAACACCTACTGCATGCTGGCTGCTGGTACAAAACTGAGATCCTGCCCTTGCCCTCAGGGACCTGACAGTCTAGCTGGGGAGACCGGTCTATGCAGGACCATCCGGGACTAGAATTGTGTCAGTCGGGGAAGGCTGAGCCCCACAAACCGAGTCAGAGGGGAGGGCCTGGATGCATGAAGGGGGGAGAAGGCAGAGCTCAACGCCCTCGACAAGTGGGGGAAGGGAGGGAGAGAGCGAGGAGTCAGCTGGCAGACACCTAGTGGGACCTTAGTCTTGTTCATCAGGCGCTGAGCTTTGTGTCCGAGGACCCTGGCGGGCGTCACAGCGGCCGGGACCCCGTCCTACGGAGGGATGCAGAAAAGCTTCCGGCTCCTGGGAATCGCGGCCGGGAGCCCCCATCGGGGCGCTCCCTTTCACTAGAGAGCCAGGAGACAGTTCAAAGCAAAGACATGTTGGTGCCCGGACGTGAATCCTTTCTGCCGCTCCCCACCCGGCTTCTCACTGGGATCCTTCACCTAAGGACACCCCAGGCCCCAACCTGGAGCCCAAATTAGCTCCCTAGCAATTTCCCCCTAAGCACGGCTGTCCCGCGACCCCGGCTGCCCCATGACCCCGGCTGCCCCCTGGGGTCATTTTGACCCTAATGCTTCTGGCTCGGAACTGTATAGACCAGTGAGAAGGGAGTGGAACCTGGGGGTGTAGGAGGTGGGGGAGGAGAGATGCCAGTGGAGGAAGTGGCCCAGGAGCTTTGGTGAAGCCTGAGGGCCGGGCATTGTGGGCAGCTTGGAGGCCGGAGTGTGGAGGGGACCACGGCGGGGCTTGGGGATGAGGCGACCAGGCTGCCCAGAGCAGGAGAGGATGGATGGGGAACTGCCCTGCCCAGAGCAGGGGAAGAAGGGAAGGAGGAAGCCAAACAAATGGCTCTGAGGCTCCTTCTGTACTTTCCATCCCCCACCCCCCTTCTCCGGTTTTGATTTATTTAGGCCAGGGTTTAAGTCAACTGAGGATTCACTCTGACCCAAGTGGGGACTGTGGCTCCTCCCGTCCAAACACAAACAGGCCGAGCAGGGGCCTCTTGGCTGCGACCTAGAAACGGCCTCGGGACCAGCTCTTATTTGTTTTGGCCTCAGATGGGAAAGTCCACCTGCAGGAAGCCGGGTGCCCCCCAGTTTTTCTGGGGGACCATTCAGGGCCCATTCGAAGGCAGCTGGGCTAAGGGACCTCCTTAAAAATCTAATCCACAGGCAGTTAAGTGCCAGTTTCCCCAAAGGTTCCTGAAGCCTTTTATTTTGAAACCATAATAGCTTCTGGATATATTCACCCTCCCCTTTGCCCCCCACCCCACTCTGTGAGCCTTGCTTTGTAACAGACCAAAAGGAGTCAAGAAAATCAGCTCATCCTCGGAGCAAGACATCCCCTCCCATAGTCCTCTGCCTTGCAGGTGACAAAGCTAAGGGAAAATGAATTTCCTTTGCGTGGCCTCAGGGTGGTCCATACAATTATATACTGTTCAGATTCCCACGAGCACTTATTAACCACCTGCTGCATTGGAGACTCAATCTGAGGCCCTGGAGATGCAGGGTTTAAAATGAGGAGCCCCTGGGTGTGAGGGGGGTGAGATCAAGCCTTCCAGCCGTGAATCCTGGAACTGGAACCTTGAGACCCCCCCCCCTTCCTTGAGGCTGCTGGCCCCAGGCCGGGTGGTGGGGACCATGGCCAGCTCCCAAGGGCACCGGGACCTCTGTCTCCCTCAGGGCTGACTCCCCTGCTCTGAGCATCTGGAAGGAGGCCTTTGATTCCAGGAGACCCTCTGGGCTCGGCCATCTGTGGGCTCCTGTGTGCCCCAGGATGGGGGTTCTGCGGACCCGGGGAGCCTCCATCTGTCTGGCTTGCCCATTGAGAGCCTCCTCCTGAAGCACACGGGCCCGGCTGTGGCCGACTGTCTTTGGGCTGGAGAAAGGAGATTGTGGAAATCTGGCCGCACGACGGGCGCCATTTCTCACCGGAGATTCTCCGAGGTTGGGTTTGGGGCTTGTTTGGCTTGACCGCCAACCCTTCCTCTGTAGCCGGGCCCCTGCTCCGGCCCCTGCTCTGATCCCCGCTCCGGCCCCCGCTCCGGCCCCTGCTCCCACCCTACATGAGCCTGGGGCTCCCCTCACTTGCTCCAAACTCTCCAAATTTCATCCCCCTTTTCCTTTCCCAGATTTGACGACTGCAGGATTCAGTTCTGGGCAGTGAGATGTAAACTCCTTTAAAAAACTGAGCAGCCTCCTGAGGGCAGGGCCCGCCCCCGTCCTGTTTGTGCGCCCAGTGCCTCAGACACGGCAGGCTCTTCCATCTCTCTGAGCAGACATGACTCACTGAGATCCTGCTCACGTACCCGGGGGTCTGGCTACGGGCGAGCCCCACCCCGCCCAGCTTGGTGGGATGGCTTCTGGCCCAGGTGGCTGCTTCCCAAGGACCAGCTTCCCACAAGGTTGAGCGGTTCACCCACCTGTGCCGTGGAGAAAGCAATCGCCTCTCGCTGGGCCTCAGTTTCCCCATTTGTAAAATGCAGCAGGTGGGTTAGATGGCCCCTGGATCCTTGGTTATCCATAAGAGAGAATGAATCTTGGACTACAGATGCGCTCCAAAAAAGTAGCTAAAACCAGGAGAGGAAGGGGGGGGGGTGAAGTCTTTGAAGCCAGAGGGTCCAACCGCTCTCCCCTCTGCCACCTCCTTGCCTGGGGCCTTGGGTACTTCCCTCCTTATACCTCAGTTTCCTTCTCTGTACAATGAGAAGGGCGAGCTCTGCTGGAAGGATCCTCCAGCTTGGCTCTTTTGGGAGACGCACGATATCCCAATCCCAGCACACTGAGACTTTTGGTACGTCCTCTGTCTTCCGGGGTCTGTGTCTGTGGTTCATAATGGACTCCCAGGTAAGAACACTCCCCCGCTGACGCAGATAGCACCTCCTTTTCTGTTTATCCTGAGAGCTGAAGAGGCAGCAGTGAAGTGGGTCTGTGCTCAGTACCAGGAGGTGTCAGAAGCAGTATTTGAAGCCAGAACTCCGAGGCCAGCTCTCTAACCACTAGGCCATTGACCAAATAAATGGTTTTGGAGACTTCCCTCAAAGGCTCCACCTGTGATGGCAGCAGTGAGCAGTGATTTTTAAAAACGGTTAAAGGTTTTAAAAACGGTTAAAATGCTCCAGAATGCCCCACCTTTGGGAGGGCAGGGCAGCAGCTGGGCCTGGGACCGAGAAGTCCAATTTTACCTCAGACACTGAGTAGCTGTGTGTAAAAAGGGGATGATCACAGCGCCTACATTAGGAGACACAATTTGTAAAGCATACTTCTTAGTACACAGTAGGTGCTACATAAATGCTTATCTTCTTTCACTGGCTCAAAGCTGTGTGACCTCTCTCTGCTATAAGAAAGGGATAATTATAGCACCTACATTAGGTGCTATAATTAGTAAAGCACAGTTCTTAGCACACAGTAGGTGCCACATAAATGCTTATCTTCCTTCACTTTGAGCCAGTGGTCAGGCAAAGAGGCTTCTATTGCTGTGTTCTCTTGCTGCTTCTCCCCACTAGGGCTTCAGCCTGGGTTGATGCTTCCTGGGGTCCGGGAGCTCCTCCTGAGACTGATTGTGGGGCTGGGGTTCTGAGTTTTAATCCTTCTCTGGCCCGTGGCTGAATGGTGAGGGCCGAGGCCTTTGCCCTAGTTAGGAAATCTGTTGCCTGTGTCTCCCTTCCTCCTCTTTAGACACAGGGAGAACATGTCAGGAGGACGGGCTTCTGGCCAGCCAGTCACCGGGCTGCTGATCCTCGGGCCCAGCTCTGGACAAATGAGCTCTTTGTCTCCGAGGGCAGCCAGAGGCAGAGGCCCTCGGCAGGAACTTGGCCCCTCCCCTCTCTGGCCTTAGTTTCCCTGTCTGCGAAATGAGAAGGAGCCTCCTTTGTTTTTAATTTGGGGTCTGGGGGGAACATGATTCTGAGAAGGGGTGAGCCCCTCCCCAGAATGTTCCAGCCCCTCCCCAGAATGTTCTAGGCCTCCCAGAATGCTCTAGGTCTTTTCCAGAATGCTCAGGCCCTCCCCAGAATGTTCTAGGCCTCCCAGATGCTCTAGGTCTTTTCCAGAATGCTCCAGGCCTCCCCAGAATGCTTCAGCCCTGGTCTAGGACAGTGGCTTAGCCAGCGTCCTCTGCTCCGTGGGGCTTCGAGCCCGGGATTCTCTCCACCACTGGGATTCAGCAGAGCCTTCTGCCTACAGGCTTCCTAGTTGTCCCCCTTAGAATATGACCCCCCAGGGGCGGGGAGAGATTTTGTGGGTCTGTTCATGCCCAGGGCCTGGTAGAGCCTGGTAGAGCCGAATCCCCCGGGGCCCCTTGGAGACATGGCCCAGTGTTCAGCAGAGGCAAAATTGAGACTGGAAGCCGGAGCCTGTGGGAGCCCCGGGCAGCTTTTAGCTCAGAATCCAGTGGCCTCGGCCAGCCAGAGCCGCCTTTTGAGCTCTTTGAATGAGCCACGGGCCTCAGAGGGGCAGCTTAGGGCCCTTGTACAGCTGGAGAAACTGAGGCTCAGGGCCAGGAGGAAGGGCCTGGGGGTGGAGCCCAGAGCCTGAGCGTCCCTCAGGAGCCCCAGCCTCTCCTGGAGAGGCCAGTGCATGGTCTTGGCCCGGCTCAAAGGCCCCCTCTCGGGCCTGCCCCCAGCCTGGGCCATTGCTTCCTGGGGTTGCCCAAGGCCTTCTCAGCGGGGCGGGGGTGCGGGGGAGGGGGGCTCCCAGTGTGGGGAGGCTCCCAATGGGGGGGGCTGCCAGTGGGGCCAGTGCTGCTCCCAGACACACAAATAACCCGGGCCAGTTGCCTTGGGAACAAGCCTCCCTGACTTGATGTCACTGAATGGTTGCCCCAGCAACCAGCCCAGATTACCAGGTCTGCCCTCTTCCCTCCCTCTGGGCCCGAGAGTGAGGTCACCGTCGCCATGGAGACCGTGGGGGCTGGGCCGGAGCTCTGGCGGGGGAGGGGCCGGGAGCCGCTGAGGGCGTGGTCCTGGCGAGCTCCCCTCTCTCTTGCCCTCAGGCCAGGGGCAGCAGGAGGCCCGGCTGCACATCCCGCCCTGGCCCTGCCTCCCGGTGCCTGGTTCCTTCGTGGGAGGAAGCTTGGGCCTGGCGGGGGCTGGACTTGATCAGGAAGACGCTCAGGTGATCCTCAGTTTCCCCGGCTGTAAAGTGGGCAAGGCAGACTGCAGGGCCTCTGACCTCTCCTCCAGCTGCACATCAGTGACGCTTTGCTCTCCGGGCCCTCCAGCCCCGCGTCTGCCCCTTCCCACATATGGCCAGGCTGAGGCCCCCAGTGCGAGGGAGCTGGGCCCCTCCCTGACTGGCTGACCTCCCCCCTTCCAAAGCCCTGCCGGGCGTCTGTGGCAGGAGGAGCAGCTTCTGCTCCCTCCCTCCCTGGAGCTGCCTCCCCTTTCCCCCAGGCTGGCCACCTCTGGGTGCCCCCCTTGGCCCCGGGCCCAGGTACCTGCTCTCACCCCGAGGGGCCACATCCCAGGCGTCCTGCACATCTGCATTCCCAGCTCCAGATCTGGGTTCACAGAATGGGGCCACGGAGCGGGGGAGGGCACTGGGGTCCCCTCCCTCTGTCCCCCCCCTCCCTCCCATGGTTCCATCTGACCTGGTATAGCCTCCTGCAGCGACTCCTTCCAGATCTTCCCAGGCTCAGATCTGCTGTGGCAGCTGCTTGTGGGGACGGGGGCTCAGGACATGCTGGCTGAACCTGGCAGCGGGGGGCTTCTGGATTGGGAGCTGCCCCGGGGGCTCCGGGCCCTGTAACTGCCCCCCCTTTCAAGGCCTGTGGGTGTGGGATCCCTCCCGCCCTCCCACCGATTTCTCTCCCACACGCTCTGGGAGCTGGGGTACCTGGCTCCGGATGGGGAGGGGGCAGGAAGTTCCATCCTAGGGAGGGGAGGGTCTTTCCTTTGCTACCTGCCACTGGCACCTCTCCTGGCATTTGCCCCCTGCCACTGGCACCTCTCCTGGCATTTGCCTCCCCTCATTTCCCACCGGGGGGCCAGGCTGAGTCATTGGACACGCTAAAGGGCACATGCTGGCCTTTCTAAGAGCGTGGTGCCCCTCAGAGCCGACTGTGGGATGCTCTGGCCTTGGCCCAGGCTCCACCATTGACCCGGGCACCAGAATTCCTAGTGGCGGCTCTGAGGGAAGGATCCTAAGTCCCCCAGTGGGGGCCAAATCTGGGTGGGCCTCGGTCCTCTGAGCCCTGCTGAGACAGATTCCATGGGATAAATAATACAGAATTATTTCTCTACAAACACGTGGAAATATTTTATAGGAATATTATTTCTACAAATAAATATACTCCTATGAACGTAATTGATATGTATGAGTATAAAATGGCCGGGGTTCCGTACATCCCAGAGCCCCTCTGTGACCACATTGGGGTACGGCAGCACCTGAGACCCAAATGGAGGGGAGGCCAGGAGAGAGGGATCACTTAGAAAACCACAGACGATCATCGGCTCCGTCTATTGTGTTTTCATTTTGGGATCCACCACGGGCCAATTCTCTTTTCACCTGAAGGCTGCCGGAATCTGCTCTGACCCACAGGAAGGACTTGCTCGACCAGTGCCGGGAAAACCAGGTGAGAAAGCACCCAGTTCCACCCAGATCTGCAGCTGCTCTTAGAACCGTCCCAAGCACTGAGACAGGGGGTCAGTGACTACATTAAGAGTCACACAACCGGTCACCGGCCCAGTCACCCTGGAGGCCGCTCCTCCCAGTGGGCAGGATCTCTCCTGGCCGGCCTGACTGCTTCTCACAGGAAAAATGAATCTGGAATGGCCGCCTTTGTTTCTGAATAGTCAAGCGAGCTGGACAAGGAAAGGACCAACTACTCCAGTTTTCTTTGCCAAGGAAACCCCAGAGGAGGTCAGCTAAAACGACTCAATCACAGCAGTACCAGGACTAAAGCACAAGATTAAATAAATAAATGATAGAAACCAAAGTAGTAGGAATCCAAAGTGCACTATTAATCCAGTCCTATTGGATGAAAACTTTTTCCCCCACAGATTTTCATGAAGGATGACAATAGCATTTATTTAACACTTTAAAAATATGCAAATCTATAAATAAATCATTTTATCCTTTCAATAACTATGGGAGGGAGAAGCCATTATTGTCCCCATTTTGCAGATGAGCAAACTGAGGCAGCCAGAGGCAGAGTGCCTAACTTAGCCAGGGTCGCATTTGAACTCAGGCCTTTCTGATTCTAAGCTCAGCTCTCTCCTGCTTGGCAACTTGACCAAATTTCTGAGCTAGAAAGGAGTTACTGTCAAAGATAAAAAAAGATTAATGGGGGAAGACATTTGCTCAAGATCTCCATGGCAGCTCCTGTCAGAACCAAGACAAAGTGCAGGTGTCTGGGGTGCCAGCTTCTTTCTCCATCACACTAGAAGCACAAGAGAAAGGTTTCATTTTTACATACGTAATAAAAACCTTTTTAAAAAGCAGCAGGTAGGGCAAAGGATCGGAAAATGAGTAGATGCCCATCATTTGGGGAATGGCTGAGTAAATTATGGCACAGAAAAGCAACAGAATATTATTGTTTTATAAAAATGATGGACAAGCTGGTTTTGGAAAGGCCTGGAGAGATTTATATGAACGGATGCTGAGCGAAAGAAGCAGAATCAGGAATACACCGTATACAGTGATGGCAAGATTGTGCCATGATCAACTAACTATGAAAGATCTGATTCTTCTCAGTGGTTCAGTGATTCAAGGCGATGCCAATAAACTTTGGATAGGAAATGTCATCTGCATCCAGAGGGAGAACAATGGAGACTGAATGTAAATCAACAAGACATGATTTGCTCATTTTTTTTTTCTTTTACTTTTCTATTTTTCCTCTTGTGGTTTTTCCTTTTACTCTGATTTTTCTCTCCCAACATGACTTGTAAAGAAATGTGTATTCAAAGAAATAAACATCCTGGTAGCAAAACCAATCACTAAAAATCAAGAAAATAATTCCATTCTGGAATTCCACATAGATAGTAAATATATGATAGTTGACTCAAAATCTCAGCGGGAAAGTGCCTCGCCAACACTGGCTAAGTATTGCTAATCTCCAGACTAACAGTTATCTGTCTCAAGGTATTGTAACATTAATTTCTTAAGAAAAAATAATCTTCAATACTAGAAAAAGATAAAATAAAATTCAGCGATAACGTTTTGTGAAATAGTAGCAAGAATTCTTCAGTGTCAGAGCAAGGACTTTGGTCAGGTGCCCCATACCTCACCCCGGACAACAGGGATAAACGATCTCTAAGGTCCCATTCATCTCTAAAAGTCAATAATTCCATGATCTTGGATCTCAAACATTAGGCCAGATCACTGATTTGAAATCAAGAATCCCAGCTCTGTTCCTTATTGTGTGATCTTGGGCAAGCCTAGGCAACCAGCCCAGCTGATTGGTTGCTACTTGTCAAAAGAAGGGGTGAGCCTCCTTCCTGACCAGGTAGAAGAAATGCTATGGTGCTATAACTGGACAACAGAGGGCCAGGAGGGTTATAAAGCAGGACAGTTCTCCCAAGAGATATAGCTCCATCCTATCAGTTCCCATCTTGGCACATTGACTTGTCACTGGCCATGGTAAAAAGTGAGGGGGTATCTCTATATCCCTAGGGTTAGTGAGATGGCCTAGGATAATGGAGAGACCACCAGTGACTATGGAGGCCATTCCCATTCTTCTTCCTCTGCCTTCCGGAGAGGAGCTCAGAGTCTCCACCACCATCACAACTGCTGCCCTCTTTCCCTCAGCTCCCTTCAGCTCTTTCTGTTTCCAGTCAAATTTCTCCTCTCTTTGCTTAAAAATTAACATACTTCTAGGGGAGTTTCTGCAGCCTCTCGCCACTGAACCAGTTCCCGCTGGGCCGACGACTTCCCCCCAAAGCCTGTAGCAGCACTCCCCTCGTTTGGTCAAGAATAAAAGTCCCAACCTCCCAAGGGGATCACCAGCTCCAGAGGATCTATCACAGTGTGGCAGAGATAGCTGCCGACTGCCCAGGGGAGTCTCCCCTTTGGAAGATAGTTCATCAGCACAGGGAGCCCACGAAGGCTGGCAACTAGCTGTAACTCATGGTCGTAGTAGCCTGCAGAACCAAAATCAGTCCAGATCATTCAGCCCCTGTATGTCTGGTATAAACCTTGAATCCAAGTCTTTGCTGACACCACAGTCAGCCTTCTCGGCTCTCCTCCAATCTGCCTGTCTCTTTGTAATGCTTAAAAAAAGGCTCTGCCTTTTTTTTTTACCCCATGCTACCATATCATCCTTCAAACCACAATCTCCCTTTTTTTTTTTGGAGGGGGGAGAGGAGGAATAATTTAGTAGACAATAAACCAACCACAGCTGATCACTTCCTACTGGCACAGGAAAATAAGGAATGTAAACTGAGTCAAAACAGAAACAACCAAAATCTGGGAATTCAAAAAATCGAGCTGGTCTAAGCCGTGGCCTCGCTTGTGTCCACATTCACCCGAAAGCACTCTCGCTACCAATACAGTAAATTGCCTAGCTCTTGCCTAGTCCCGATGTGTGTCTGCCATCTTTCTGGTGTTTGCTGGTCCCAGGATTTTGGATCCATTTCTGGATGAAGCCTTGGGGTTCTCTGCGCAGGGATTCGTGAACTTCTCTGTGTCCTGGAGCCAACGAGGAGGTGGTCTTGCTGGGACCTCTTGAGCCCGACTCCCCTGCTTGTTTTCTTAAATGCAGAAAATAAGAATACACAGGATTACAAGGAAACCAATCACACAAGATGATTCTTAACAGATTTTTAATATTTTAAGATATTTAATGTGTCAACATATTTTAAATAATTTCACGACATCAATTTACTTAGGAGGAAGATAAAATCCAGAGACAGGAAGGACTCACCCAGATCACCAAGCTTGAAACCATAGCTGGATTCCAAATCCCATCTTCAGACTCCAAATCCAACCTTCTTTCCTCTAAGGCCAAGCTTCCACAGCATGTTTCTCACCACCATACCTAGAAGTAGGTGCTCATTTCCTGCCCATTTATTTCACTTATCAGGCAGTTAAGAACCTTAGAGCATCCTAGTGCCAGGAACCTCGAGATTTCCGGCAGGAGCACGAGATCCGTCCTCCAGGGAACCGTGCTCCCACTATGCTCTGCTCTGTTGCCTCCCTGACACCAGGTGGCTGCTAAGACTGGTTGACTTTACCTCCAAGGAAATTCTCTTTTTCCCACCGAGGGCCGGATTTGTGTCTTGATAGCTCTGCTGGCAATTAACCCCTCGCTATTCGTGCCGAGTCTAGGGGAGGAGATGGAGGCGTATGGGATTAAAACCTGTCAGATTTCTCTTCATTGTGGTCACCGGTAGAGCAGAGGCCCCTCAGGGAGGGAGCTAGTCATCTCGGATGTCCCAGGAACTTGGCACAAAGGGGCTACTTAAAGATCTGGAAGACCTAAGCTCCAAGGACAGGAGGTCATCTGCTGTTATAGGAGTAAGTGCATCTCCCACGATAGCTTGTTAATGCAAAACCCTTCCTGGATTTGGGGTGAGCTTGGTAAAGTGGTACCAGCTCCCAGAATCTGGGAGGTGGCTGGGAAGCAGAAGGAAGGAGGCAGCCAGGGGGCATCTGGAATGGGGGAAGGAAAGCCTGGGAAAGTCATTTACCACATACCTGATGATCAAGCCCCGTTTTCCTGTTAACAGTCCCAGGGTTTGGCCCGATTTGGCTCTGGGAAAGCGGAGTTGATGAGCCCAGAGCTCCACTGACCATCCCTTAGCTTCCATAGCACCTGGAAGGTTCACCGAGGCCTTCCTTCTCTCCCGACAATGTGGGGGGAGCAGTGAGGACCACAGTGGTCCCAAGGGTCCAGCTCTCAGCGCCGACCCAGGGGGCCGAGAGGCCTCGGACTCGGCCTGGTACCTGAGACTGCCTCCCCGCTCTGTGCTAAGGAAGCTTGAGCCCTCCTCCTGCAGACACTAGAAAGGAACGGAAGCTTCTTTGGTGGACAAAGCGAGGAACCTGTTAGATCTGAAGGCCCAGAAGACATCTTACATTCAGCATATCCAGCTAACACGTATTTCAACATATTTAACAATATGGGATGACCTGCCAGCTAGGGGAGGGGGTTGGGGGAAGGAGGGGAAAATTTGGAACAAAAGGTTATACAAGGGTCAATGTCGGAAAAATTACCCACGCATACGTTTTGTAAATAAAAAGCTTTAATTAAAAAAAAAAAATTCAGCACATCCAAAACGGAGCTCATAGCCTTCCCCCCAAAGCCTCCCCCTAGCCCCTGGCTGCGTTGCTGTTGTCCAGGCTTCCCACATCTTCCCAGGTCCTCAGCTTCCCAGCCTAGGAGCTGGCCTGGATGGTTCCTCTCTCACTCCTCTCTCCCCCAACCCCCCTCCAATATGGTGCCCAAGGCCTGCTGATCTCACTGTGGTGACAGCTCTCGAATTTGTCCCCTTCTTCTCAGCCCTGGCCGTCACTCTGGCGCAGGCCCTCCTTACCTCCCGCTTCCATTACTACAATAGCTTGCCCTTGGTTCTATCAGCCTCAAATCTCTCCCTCCCTCCCCCATTTCGGCCACCAAAGTGATTTTCCTAAAGCAACCCAGCCGTGTCACTCTTACATTCTATAAACTCCAGTGGCTCCCTATCTCTCCAGGATCAAATGCAAAATCTGTTCAGGACTGGGAGACCTTCCTAACCTAGTCTCCCCCTACCTTTCCATTCTTACGCCCTCTCCCCAAGCACATCTTCTTTGTTGAACATCCTATCTGTTCCATGTTTTCTGCTCCAACACTCTCCGGACCCTGGCTCCTCCCAGCTACAAGCCTTTCCCTGACTGCCTAGCCCTGCTGGACTCCAAGCTGTCCTCTACATTGGGAGCTGAATCAGTGACTCCCATGGGCTCCTCAAACCATCCACCGAGTCCTAGAGAGCCCCAGAGACACGCCGCCCCCCTCCTGCAGCTGCTCACCCCTACCCTCCTTCTTGCCAGGCCCTAATTCCCCTTTTCAAGTCAGGAAAAGGGCCAGGTCTCCAGCTATTTGCTCATCTGACTCAACTTCAGGCCTGATTCCACCATGTCCTTCCCCGCCCCCTCACCTCTCCTTCCTGGACAAGTCCGGGCTCTTGCCGTCCAAGTTTGCCAGTGAGTAGCATTACTCTTCACTACTTACCTCGGGTCTGCCCAGACCTCCGTCCTGTGTTTCAATGGGCCCTCCTGTTCCGTGCCCCTTCCCGTGGGCAGCCAGAAGCCCTGCTCCCCACACCCCCAGCCCCATCGCGGGGGACAAGGGACAAGACAGGGGCTTAAAAAAATAAACGGCGTTGGTGATTTATTAGCCTGGTCTAAGGAAAAGGGGCCCTGGAAAAGACGGGGGAAGGGGTAGTAAGAGGGCTAAACGGGGGGCAGGCAAACCAGCCACCTTAGCCCCACAGTCCGCGGCAGGTCTTACTCATTGTCACAGTTAGTGTTACCCCTACGGGGAGAGATGTGGTGGGTCATAAAGCGGAAGGCATAGCGGATGCCCTCTATGGTTCTTCTCTCAATGTTTTCTAAGAGTTGGCTCATGGTCCGAAGCATGGTGCCGGTCCCGTTCAAGATCCCATCGGTCAGAGCGCTGCGAGCCCCCCCCAGCAGGCTGGTCATCGAGCGCAGGGTAGTTCCCGTACCGTAAAGTATGTCCGTCACGGACGTGTGGCTGGCGTTCAGGAGCTCGGTGGCCGTGCCCATGGCCGTCTCCGTCCAGACCAGGATGTCAGACAGAGAGCGGATGGGCCCTTCCCCACCCCCCACGAGGCTGGTGATGGACCTCATATAGTTACCGTTGTCCACGGTGTCCTCCAGCGAGGCAGAGCTGGAGTTCTGGCCGGGAGAGTGGGCCGGCATGGCTACGAGGCACACGGGGGGGTTGTAGGTGTAGGAGTGGTAAGGCTGCTCGGAGGCCCCCTCCCTCTCGAAGATGAACGAGGGCTCCGCATTGGGGAGGGGGGCGTCATCCTCTGTGAGGCCCTGGTTTTTGGAGAAGGGGAGGGCCTCCCCGGCATCCAGGTAGGCCTCATCATCATCCTGGCTAGGGCTCAGGGACTGCTCATTCTGGCCATCGTTGGACCTTCTGACGGACCCTGCCCTGCTGCTGGACAAGGATCTGCTGTCCCGGTTCTGGCTCCCTTTCCTGTCTTTGTTCCCGATGGTCTCAGGGTTTTTGCTTCCCCTGGAGCTCATCTATCCCCTCTGCCACTTGCAGATGGTCTTGAAGCAAGTGGCCATGAATTTGTTGGGGGCCCAGGAGCCCAGGTGGGCTGGGCCCTTGCAGGCAGTGAGGTCACAGGGGCCAGGGGAGAGCTGATGATGTCACAGGCACTAGGAGTAGGATCCTGGTCCATGAGATGAGTCTGGAGAGCTTCCTCATCTGGGAGAATTCCCAGGCCCTGGAGGCAAGGCACTGGACTAGACTGGGCAGTGCATTTAGGATTAGTCGGACTATAGAGTGAGAGGAGTGGGATACCCGTGAGACAGAACTGAAGTTTTGAAGTAGGTGGGTGGGGTGGGGTCCAAGCTTCCACCCAGAATGGGGTCCTTCCCTGAAGCAGCTTAGCCGGAGTCCAGATTTCATTCTCCTCTGCCTGTCAGAAAAGGCCTGGGAATGAGCGATGATCAACCGTGAAAGGCTCAGTTCTTCTCAGCGCTTCAGTGATCCAAGGCAATCCCAGTAGACTTTGGACAGAAAATGCCGTCCGCAGCTGAATGTAAATTAACATGTGCTACGTTCACTTCTTTTTTCCATTTTTTCCTCTCCCATTGTTTTTCCCTTTTGCTCTGATTTTTCTCTCCCAACATGATTGATAAAGTAATGTGTATTAATAATATAACAATGCTAACAATATAATATAAAATAACAACATAACAATAACAATAAATAGACTTACAAAAAAGAGAAAGGGGCTGATCCCCTTCCTCACTTCAGGATGGCAAATCCTGAGAAATTCACAGCTGACCCTCACAGAATTTAGAAACCCCAACTCCTCTGCTGATCTCCAGGATGAGGATTCCTGGTATTTCTGAGGAGGCAGTTCTTGGACTAGACCAGGGGGGTTTTACCCAGAGGCCTTCAGGATGAGCTTTTTATGGTTGGGAGAGGGAGGTCTCCCATCTAACAGGGCCTTCAATCAAATGATCAGTAATAGTAAAGAGCCTTCTCTCTGGGCCGGGCCCTGGGGAAATATGACAAAAAGGAAGACTATCCCTGTCTTCAAAGAGCTTACTTAGTCTATTGGGGGAGACAGGGGGTCCCCATAAATACTAACTGAATCTGAGGTAGTTTGGGGCTCCACAATGAGACTTCATGTGGAGGCAGGTGATTAATGTAAGATGAGGCAAGACATGAAGGGGCTGAGGAAGGTGTGTGTTCCGTATTGGGTGACCATTGAGTGCCAAGGCCAAAGGAGAGAGAGCTGCAGTGGGAGAAGGCCCGTTTAACTGGACCCCAGATGGTGGGAATACATAATGATGTTGGAAAGGAAGACTGAGGCCCCAAGGAAAAGGTGTTAAAGGGCAAAGAGTCTCTCATAGTGTATGCTGGGGCAATTGGGAGCAACTGCAGTTTATTAAGAAAGGGAGGTAAGGTCAGATCTGATTAAGAACAATTTGGTGACTGGGTGAAGGATGGGAGGAGGGAGGAGAGATTGCAGTCCTGGAGGCCAATTAAATGAGGCAGTAATTCAGAGGAAAAGTCATGAGGGCCTGAAGGAGGGCGATGGACATGTGAGGAGAGAGAAGGGAGCGGATTTAAAAGAGGTTGTAGAGGTGGAAAGGGAAAGAAGGAAAAAAACAAGTATTTATAAAGCCTACTATGTGCCAGACACTGTGTTCTTTCTTTCTTTCTTTTCTTTTTTTCTTTCTTTTTTTATTATAACTTTTTATTGACAGAGCATTTTTTTAACAACATTATCCCTTGCACTCACTTTTGTTCCGACTTTTCCCCTCCCTCCCTCCACCTCCTCCCCCAGATGACGAGCAGTCCTATCCATGTTAAATAGGTCACAGTATATCCTAGATACAATAATGTGTGCAGAACCTAACAGTTCTCTTGTTGCACAGGGAGAATTGGATTCAGAAGGTAGAAATAACCTGGGAAGAAAAACCAAAATACAAAAGTTTACATTCATTTCCCAGTGTTCCTTCTCAGGGTGTAGCTGCTTCTGTCCATCCTTGATCATACTGTGTTCTTTCGAAATACTATTTCATTCATTCTTGAAAGAACTCTGGAAGGTAGAAGCTATCATTACCCCCATTTTACAGTTGAGGAAACTGAGGCAAATAAATAGCAAGTGACTTACTTGCCCAGGTCACACAGCTAGTAAGAGTCTGAGGCAGCGTTTGAACTCTTCCTGACGCCAGGCGTAGCGTTCTCTCCACTGCGCCACCTAGTGGATCTTTAAGGTGAATGAGGAGTCAAGGATCTGGTGTCTGGCATGACGGTGGTGAGTTGGGGGGGGGGGGGGCAGATAAACAGACCGAGTCTCAGATGCCTCCAGGACACCTCATTTACAGGGTCTGGTTCTAGCTCCCCAGACGGCGGGCCTGGATCTGTCTCTAAGATCTATCTGGGGGTGATCTGCAGAGAGGGGATCATTTAACTCACAGGAGCTGATGAGGTCACAAAGAGAGAGAGTGTGTGTGCAGAGAGAAGAGAGGAGGGTCCTGGGGCTTTGGGAACCCCCCACTTGGGAATGTGAGAGGGCTGAGAAACCAGCAAAGGAACTGAGGCACGTGAGGGAGGGGGGAGGAAGAGGAGGAGAAGGAGGAGGAGGAGGAGGGAGAGGAAAGAGTGATCAATAGTGTCAAAGACTGCTCAAGAAAAATGAGGACTGAAAAAGGACCGTTCACTAGAAGGGAAGAGATGGCAGTAAATTAGGAGGGGATATTTTCAGCTGAAACATGAGGCTGGAAACCATATTGACCGGGGTAGGGGAAGTGGGCAGGAGGAACTGGCAACAGTGAGTATCGATTTTTTCCCCCTTGGAGTTTGCTTGTGACTGAGAAGAAAAATCTAGTGTCATCGATTGACTTTTTAAGGATGGAGGTGATTCAAATGTGTTTATAGGCAGCAGGAAAAGGGACCAATAGGAACGGAGAAATTGAATATTAGAGAGAGAAGAGAAGGGGTAATCTGCTGGAGAACGTGGGAGGGGGATGGGATGCGGGTCACATCTTCGAGGGGTGGTCTTGGGATGGGGGGAAGGTCCAACCCCCGTCTGCCCTGGGGTGAGGTTGGAGATTCAAGAGCAATGACAGGAAAATAGAAGGGGAAGTTGTGCTATGCTGTGGTCCTTCTTACCCTCCTGGACCACCTGAGCTTCTGGGACCATAAAAAAGAGAGACAAGATTCTCTAGGAATAGGTCACCCAAGAGCAATGTCGTGGTGCCGTACTCACTCCTTACCCACGACCGGCAGATTTTTCATGCTTGCTCATTGACCTGGAACTCTGGGACCATCAGGTTCTCCAGTTTCCTATGGATCCCAGAGCCTGATTCCTTATTAATCCAGTGAAAGGGAAACGTCCAAGGATCCTCTCCTCCCACCCACCCCCCCAACTCAGTCACATGATGCAATCATGGATATGGATTGGAGATCCTCTTCCACCCAACTTTCCTGGTACAAGACACAGCCTGGAAAACCACTTTTAGGGTCTCCTACTCTTCCTGGTGGTGGCTACTGGGCACAACTCCTCCCCTCACACCACTTTAGCTTACAACGGAGATCTCCTGAGCTGGTCCAAGCTCACACTGGTAGCAAATGGTAGAGTCGGGCTCCTCTGTCTTATCCTTTGCTGTGTCAGCTGCTTCAAGAGCCATGACTAAACCCAGGTTTCTTGGGTCCCAGGTGAAGTGCCACCTCGGATGGCCAAGTTGGGGCTGCCATCCTACGGCCATTACAGGAGCAGCAGAGTCCTTCGTCTCAGTCTGGCAGTCATGATGGACCCTGGTCCTGGTGAGGTGTGTGCTCAGCAGGGGACCTCAGAACCATTTTACAGAGGAAGAACCTGAGGCACAAGGATAGAACTCTAAGTACTAAGTGGCGGAGGCAGAATTTGAATTCAGGTCCTCTGACTCGGAAACTGGGACTTTTTTCAACACACTGATGTGAACTGAAACCCGGACTTAGGAGAGCTCTCAGTACTGGAACTCCTCTGACCTTTACAGGCTCTCCTTTGGGCTCCAGGAAAGTTTGCATGAAGGAGTAACCCAGAGAGTTCCCAGAAATCATGGTCCAGAACAAACCAGTCAGGAGAGAACACCCCTGACCCCAATCTCCCTCCCTGAGATCAGGCGCTTATCTGTATAAGGAGGGGTCACAGGGACCACATTCCAGAGCCAGGCTGTACCTGGCAGAGGCTGGGAAGAGCTGGATCTGCACCTGAGGAATGGGGTGCAAATACCTTCTCTACCCTTGACCACTTGTGTAACCTTGGGAAGTCCCGATCCAAAACTGAGCGTAGCTGCCAAGGTCTCTTCTGGCCAAATCTGCGGTCCTGTAATTCTAAAGCAAGGTTTATGAAAATCTTGGGATGTTCTTGGGACTTGGTGAGCACATACAAAGGCAGGGAGTGGGAGATAGAACACCACATGAAAGGAATCACAGAAGGAGAGCTGGCTGTACTAGAGTGACTGATGGGGAGTGAATCATAAAAAGGCTGGAAAAGGTAGCTTGGGGCCAGGTTGGGAAAGGCTTTTAAAAGCCAGAGAGAAATTTGCACTTCTCCTAATTGTAAGAGCACTAAGTCCACCCTGAGGGAAAAGGCTTCCAGGACTTACTCAGCAGGAGAGGAATGCCAGCTGTTCTCTGTGGATTCTCCTTCATCCTTGGCTTTGTATATCTATTGATCAGCATCATCTTCTGATCACTCACATGTTGTCACTGATCCCTCTGGAAATTTTTTGTAATGGTTGCTTCCCTATTTCCAGTGGAATCATGAGAAGCTTCCTAATGGGTATCCTGGCCTTCTCCTCTCCCTAGCCTGATTTTTGTGGTGTCCTTTGCCCACCTTTGCCCACCACGCCTTCTCACCTGCCAGCTTTAGAGCTCTGCTGGTTCAACTCTGTAAGCTCTAAGTTAGCACTAAGATTTACAATATGGATCCATGGAGCTGGGAGGGACCCTAGTGGTCATTTTTTCTAGGCCTTTTCTCCAGTCCGGGATCCATAGAGGAATTGTCTGGGGTCACCTCAATGCTCAGCAAACTGGAAGATTTCAGGCAGGTGACTGATCCGGTGGAGCAATGGAGTGGAGGGTCCTGTGACTGTGGGGAGCTCCCACCCACTAATGGGAAAATCTTGAGCTGGTGGGAGGTTATTGGCACCAGGTATGAGGAGATTCAAAACACTCTGTAAATCCTGAGGCACCAGACGGGTATCCGCTATTATGTTCTTTTCATTTTTCTGTTTCTTCTCATTTTAAATTTGATGGATCCTATTTTTAGGGATTTGAGAGATCACCTAATACAATCCCAATTTCACCCAGGAGGACACTGAGGCCTAGGAAAGTGAGGTGTGACCCAAGGCCATCCAGGTAATAGGCAGTAATTCACACCCAGATGTACCCAAACCAGGCAGGGACAGGTGATTATCTCCTTTTCCAGATGAGCTCACTAGCTTTGCCTCTGGGCATCATCTTGTTTTACCCATCCCACAGATGTCTCAAACTCCCATAAACTTACAAAATGAAATTTGTGATTGTTTCTCCCAGAGCCTCCCCTCTTTCCACATTTCCATTAACAATGCACTGGGGGCCCCCCATGTCTCAATTCCCCAGACTCACAGTTTTGATGTCATCCCCTGCACCTTGTCTGTAGGAACTCCAACACAATCTGTTATTGCATCTTGTCAGCTCAACTTTGGCCATATCTTACTTTGAGTTCCTTCTCTCCACTCACACAGCTTCCAGCTCAGTTGTCACTTTCTCTGAACAACTGGGTGGAGTCTCTTTTTATTTAAGTATCATGTGGCTGAGGTTGGATTTGAACTCAGGGCCAGTGCCTTGTGGATTATGGTTGCCACCAAGCTGACCCTGTGTAGTTTCCTAAATGGACTCCCCAACCCTGGCCTCTCCTCGCTGCTGTCCATCCTGCACTCATGTCGAAGGGCTCGTCCCAGGGCATCCTTTATTCATCACTGGATCCCTAGTTATTGCCTCCAGGATGAAATTAATGTCAAAATATCTGTCAGGCTTTGGGGGGGTATGTTCTCTAGTAGAATGGAGGCTCCCTGCAGGGAGGTGCTTAAGAGTATAAGTAAGTGCTTAACATCTACACGTGGAGAAAGGGGTGCAAGATGCAAGGGGCAAGTTTAAAGAGAACATTTCTTAGCCGAGATTGCTTCTCCCAAGGGCTGTGGGCTGTCTTGGGAGGTGAGAGCTCCCTGGAAGTCCTTAGGCAGAGGCCGCATCCGATGACCTTCAGTGAAGGGGACTCCCGAAGGGGTGGAACCCAATGGCTCTGCGCTACCGTGATCGTGCCCAGAATTTCTTCGGAAACACCCCTGGATAATCAGAGAGAAACCAGAAGAAACAGAACTATGGCATGACAGAAAGAGCTTTGAATCCCGCATCAGAGGGCCGGGCTTTGAATTCCAGCTCCGCTACTTAAGCCCTTGTGATCATCTATAAAGTGAGGTGGTTCGACATGCTGACCTCGCAGGACCCTTCTGGCTGTGGAGGGAGGATGGATGAGGAAACTAGTCACCCCCCACTCTCAACAAGCTTGGCAGCAGGTAGGACAGCCGTCCTCACCTACCCACAGGCAAGGTGGGTGGGGCGGGAGGGGGAAGATTCCCGAGAAGTGAATTTCCAACAGGCATCTGCTTGCAGCAGCTCCCACCTTCCCTTGCCCTGGAAAGGGGCCAGTTTCATGACTCTAGCAAAGATCCCTGCTCCTCCCTTGATTTTGTGACACTCCCGGGCAAAGCCCATGCTGTGCCTCCGTAGGCAGGAGTGTCAGGTAGAGCTGGCACGCTCTGCCGGGCAGCCCATGGTGACCTTGCCGGTCCCAGATTGCCATCCTGCCAGTCCCCCAGCTGCAGCCCCAGAGATCACTGGTCCAGTCCCAGCCTTGCTGGGGTTCTATCTGGCCCAGGGCTCCAGGTCCGGCTTGAGGGCCTGGGCAGTCAATCCTGGGACCATATCCATCGAATCCTCTTGATTTACAGATGAGGAATTCCCCAGGGAGGGGAAGGGCGTAGCTGAGGTCATCCACCCAGGGTTGACTGAGGATTCACATCCAGATCTTCTTGGTCCTGACTGATCTAACAACCAGTTCTGGGGCTTCTCCAAGGAGTACACCCAATAGAATGTAAGCTCCTCGAGGGCAGGAACTATTTCCTTTTGGTCTTTGTTCAGCACCAAGAACAGGTCCCGGCACACAGTAATCACTTAATAAATGTCTGTGGCACAATGAACCAGTGGCCTGGACCCCCTACCTTGTAATTTATGTAAAGGTCAGGAGGCCTGATGGATGGAGAGAGCCAAACCTGAAGGCAGAAGGAGCTGAATTCTGCCAATGATGACACTTGGCTAGGTGTTCCTGGCCAAGTCACTCCCCTAGAGTGCTTTAGGGTTGGAAATAATCGTCTTCAGCCAAGGCTCACAATAACTCGGGGAGGAGACAGTATTATTATTCTTAGACTTAATATTATTACTCCCACTTTACAGAGGGGAACATTGAGTCCCAAGAATGTTAAAAGGGAACTCTCCCAAGGTCATATGTCTGAGGTGAGCTTTGAACTCAAGTCTTTTAACCTCAAATAGAACTGAATGACTTTGAACAAGTTACATCATTCTCTTGGCCACAGTTAGCTCAACTATAAAATGGGAACCCCCAAAGTCCCCTCTGACTCGGGATCTATGTCAGGAGCTCAGGTTGGCTTAGATGATTCAGTAGTTAGAGAACCAGAGTCAGGAAGCCCTGAGTTCAAATCCTGTCTTAGATACTTAGTAGTTTAGTATCCTTCCTGCCTCAGTTTCCTCACCTGTAAAATGTGGATAATAATAGCCCTTACTTTTCTGGTTTACTGTAAAAAGTGCTTCAGACAGTGCCTGGCACATAGTAGGGCTATTTGATTGTTGCCTACTATATTAGCTACGAGAAGCTATCCACAGTCTTCGGCAACCTTGGGAAAGGCCGCCATTTTGCTGCTCAAGCTTGAGAGGAGGCAGATTGGGACAAGACTGAGAAACACCCAATGGGGGAATTCCTGTGTTTGCAGAGGTTTGGCTACCACTCCTGAGCTTCCTCCACAGTGAGTCTGTGTACTTCCCTGGGCTTTCCTGTCACGGGATTTGGAACCCAGACAGGAATACAGGGGGAACGCCATCGGTCTTTGTTTAGGGGGAGGGGAAACAAGTGGGTGCCCCCACCTGGATCCGCACTCCAAGTGGATGCCCATGATTTCCCAGCGCCCCATAAACAGGGGAAAGAGGCAGATCCCCAGAGTGTGGTCTCATGAACAGGACTGGAAGAAGCATCATTGCTGGGGTAGGGAGACATTAAGCCCAGAACCTGCCCCCAGATCAGCTTCTCCAGCCAACATCAGACAAGGAGTTCGGGGAGGGAGGGAAGATAGAGCCTTCTATGGGATGGTTTTGGCTGAATGGGAAAAAATAGGAAAGACACTCGACCACAGTGGTCAAGGGGGAGAGAAAGCCCACCACCTGGTGGCTTCCTACTGTAACTCATTCTCCTTATTTTGTGGGTTTCATTTTTGTTGAGAGTTTTTCATTTTTATGTCTCCTTCATTTCCCAATATCTCCCACTCTCCTGCCCCTCAGTGAGCCAGTTCTTATAACAAAGAAGAAAAAATAAGGGAGAAAAATGCAGTTTAGCTAAAACTTCACTACACACCAGTTGCATCTGACAGTATCTGCCGTGTTCCACACCCATAGTCCCCCACCTCAGCAAAAAAAGTGTGGGGAAGGAGATAATTTTCTCATTTCTTCTTGGGGCAAAGCTTGGTCCCCACAATCAAGCAGCTGTTTGTAAATACTCAAGCTCAGTGGCCTTTGTGAGGAGTCCAGATGCATCAGCACCCTTCAGAGTTTCTCTACCCTGAAAGCAAAGTCCCAGATGCCCTACCCTAGTATCAGTTCCTGCTTCTGAATGATCATCAGAATAGCTCCGGGGCTCTATTTTAAAACTAGTTAAAACACTAATAGTAATACTAATAATAAAACAATTTTGTTGTTTTTCAGTCATGTTCAACTCTTTGTGACTCCATTTTGGGTTTTCTTAGCAAAGCTACTGGCGTGGTTGGCCATTTGCTCATTTTACATATGAGAAATCTGAGGCAAACAGGGTGAAGTGACTTGCCCAGGGTCACACAGCTACTACGTGTCTAAGGCTGGATTTGAACTCAGTATTTTTCCTATAAACTCCCATTATATAGGTTTAAAAAAAAACCAAGGCTGACGGACTGCCCATTGAGTCAATGTTTAAGGTTAGATTTTAATTCAGGGCTTCATGTCTCCAATGTGCCATGTAGTTAAACAACGAGTGTAATATAATGGAAACTCAGAAGGCCTGAGTTTGTTCCATCCATCCCTCCATCCATCAGTTCATCAAAACATCTATTCATCCATCCATCCATCTAAACATCCATCTATTCATCCATCCATCCATCTAAACATCCATCTATTCATCCATCCATCCATCCATCTGTCCAATGAATTAGTATGATTGATAACCCGCCGTATTCCTATCCTCTCCCCAGACCAACAATAGGTAACTAAGAGCAACACAAAAGGTTCGGCCTTTGGGAGCTAACCCTCAGAAGGGGAGATGTCAGGCCCACAGGAGACATTAAAGTGACTGCAGAAGTCCAGACCTGGGTTTTCCCTGTTAACCAAGAGCAGTAGATATTCAGCTCAGGGGAATGGCTGGCTGGAGGAAGGTTGAGGGCAAGGTTGGCCGGGGACAAGGCTTCGAGAGGCCATCTGGCCGAGACTGCTCTAGTGGGATGGCGTTGGAGCGTGGTCCTGGCTCCGCTCTCCCAGGCTGGGTGACTTTAGGCTACCTCTTGCTCCTTCTGGGCTTCCATGTTCCTTCTCTCTAAAATGAAGGAGTTTTAGGGTTCCTTCCAATCTAAACCCTATGTTCTATGTCCCCAGCTCCTCCTTCCCTTCACCAATGGCACTCCTTCCTTCTCCTATGCCCAGGAACTGTGGTTTGGGGAGGGTTTTACTGCCCGGGGGGTGGGTGTCTTTCAAAAAGGGCATTTTTGCCCATCAGCCCTTCGCTTCACAGTCCCCACGTGGCAGCCCATTGTACACCTTGGAGGCACGCCCTGGAACTGGTCCCCAAGAGGCCTGGCTGCCGCTTTTCCTGAACCCCCCGCATCCCCATGGTGACCAAGTTTCCTGTATTCCTGTCTCCTAGGCAGTTTCCTCTCCTGGCATTTCCCTCTCAGCTTTTCCATCCACCAGTGAGTCCCATCTGGCTTTGTCTGTGTCTCTTGGCAACCATCTCATTGGGCCCGGCTAGTTTGGCTCTCCCCTCCCTCCCTCCTGGCCTTCCCCAGCTCCCTGCCCCCTCTCATCCTTCAGGAGGCCTGGGCGTTAACTTTTCCCCGGTCCCTCCCATGGGTGTTGGCGGGGCCGCAGCCCTAGAGCAGTGATGGCTATGGAAACTTAGAGACGTCTGGTGCTCCCTTCCAGGCCGAAATTCTGCTCTGCCAGGCAACAGGGCAGTCAGCAGCTGAAATATCCAGGGTTCCCTGGCAGGGAGGCATAAGCTGGCCCCCTGGCCAAGCCGTGCCCTGTTCTGACACACCCTCAAGGAGACTGTTCTGGGCTCGGCCCGTGGAGCTGTTCCTCCTAAAGGAAGGCTGTAGACCTCCCTCCTCCCTTCCTCAGGGCCAACCTCATGCTTGTGTGACCGGGAAATCTGGACCGTCTACCGACGCCATGCCAGGAAACAGAGTCGCTTCCATCTGAATTGTCTCAGGAAGCTTCTGAGCATCCCCTGGCAGGAGAAGGAACCAGACACCGAGGTCTTTTTTAGAGCTAAACTGTCGAGCGTTCAGACTCTACTGCAGAGCACGACTGCGTTGGGCTGGCCACGTTTTTCGAATGCCAAACATACGCTTGCCAAAAAGATTATTTTATGAGAACTCAGACGGGACGAGCGCTCACAAGGTGATCAGGAAAAAAGCATTACAAGGACACGCTCAAGGTCTCTTTTAAGAACTTTAGAATTAATTTGTGACATGGGAGACATTGGCACAGGACCGCCCAGCATGGCGCGTGCGGCTCGAGGAGCAAAGCAGAATTGAATTAGCTCAGAAGAAATGAGAAATGTGCAAAGTTAGAGAAGCCCCCCCAAATGTTCCTAGGAACTATGGGTGTGTAAGCTGTGGGAAGTCATTCAGAGCTCATGTTGGTCTAAGCAGCCACAGGCGGACATATTGTAACTCGACTGTAACATAGCAATGTCATTTTGGTGTCTTTGAGAATGAAGGACAAACACCAACCAATCGACTCGGGGCTGGGGGTCGGTCATTTTAATTACTTAGTTTGGATTCCTTTGATTGACCTCCTCCTTGGCATTGCTACAGGCTCAGACCATCCTACCTCTGATCAGCCGGCAGACCCACAACAAACAAAGCTTTTCTCCCAAAGCAGCTCTTGGGAGAAGCTGGGGGCGGGGGCGGGGTGCCCTCTAAGACCTGCCAAGGGATGAGAGCACGAGATTTGGAGCCAGAGGAGCCCAGGCCATCCGTTCTCCACATGGGCCACCTCCGGTCTCTGGGGTTCAGGGCCCCCGTCTCCAAGCCAAAGGGTTTGACTAGATGAATTCTAAAGCCCCCTAAGATCAAGGCCAGAGAGGCACCGTAGAGGCTGAAACACATTCACAGTAGCATCTCAGCAGTGGCAGAACATGGGCAGCCGTCGGCTGGGGGATGGCCTGGCAGATAGTAGAATGTCAGGGAACCTGGTTGTGAAATAATGGATCAGAAAAATTCTGAGAAACTTGGAAAGACTGACGTAATATAGAGGGAAGGAGGCAGAACCCATGGAACAATATACACAAAGACAACAAAACTTAAACAAAAGCAATGCCAAAAGACGGGTGAACCCAAATGAAAAGCCCTGATCAATCTTAGACTCGGGGAGCAGATGATAAAAAATACAATGACCCTTCTCTTGGTATAGAGGTGAGGGCCTTTGGGTATGGGATATTGAACATACTTTAAGGGAGTGTTGCCCAAACTTTTTCCATATGTGTATCCCTTTTATAATTTTCATAACACTGAGTACCCCTCGTCAAAAAAAAAAAGATATTTTAATAACAATCAAAATATATTTATTTTTTCTTTTTTTTGGTACATACACAAAATAATAATAAACGAAAAATAAAATTATTCATCATAAAATATAAATCCATGCCAGAAGGTTTGTCGCATGCAGAAGAAGAGCAATTGTTGGAATTGGCTTCAGACGGATTCTTGAAAAATAAACATAAGGAGTGTACTTTAGCATCATTCTGGTTACAAATGCAACACGGGTATCCTGTTTTAACAGAAAAAGTTCTGAAATGCATCTTGCCTTTTGCAACTTCATATTTATGTGAAGTTGCTTTTTCACCCTTTGTAGACGTGAAGTCGAAAAAAAGGAACAAACTATTGGACATGGAGCCACATCTCAGATTAAAATTAACAACCGGGGAACCACATTATGACGATCTGTTATCTCAGTACAAACAATTTCATCCTCCATAAAAATAGTCCAAATCAGTGGGCCTTACTAAACCACGTAACAAACTTTTCCTGTAAGAAAAATCACACAAAAGCTACAAGTACACAGGCACCTGGAGAAGCCACTAACTATTAACAAAGTGAGTTGTCTCTGTAACAGAGTGTGGTATATTCATGCCGTGTCACACCCGGATCATCTCACGCCTCACAAGATTGTCTTGACTTGACTCATGAGAACGTAGAATTAGGCGCAGCTAAGCACGGTGCAGCGGCATATCCCCACCGAACTCCTGTGCACCGCGTACCCGTGCCAAACTCTTCCCGTACCCCTGGGGGTAGGCGTACCACACTTTGGGAAGCGCTGCTTGAAGGTATAGTCCCTTTGCTAGGTGAGTTTCTTTAAAATAGCTTTTATTTCACAAGGAGGGAATTGTGGGAACATAATTATGATGTAAAAACAAAGGACCTTAGAACCTTAATCAATAGAACCTTAATAAGAAAGAAATCCATGGATTCTAAAAGTTCTTAATAAGTCTCTAGCTTGTCCCTGCAGATAGAATGTGGGTCCTTTGAGCACAGGGCCTGGGCCATTTGGTCCTTGTCGCTCCAGAATCCGGCACAGTGCCTGGCACACGGTGGACACTGACGACATACCTGCTGGCCTAGACTGGACACATCTGCCTCTTTGAGCAAGGGTGTCAGCTTGGCTCCTCTCAGTGGGCCCAGTTCTCAGAAATTTTGCCTCAATGACTCCAAGCATTCCCAGTTGAATGGGCAAGCTGGAAGTAGCTGAGATTGCTTGGTTAGACAGAGTGGACTGAGGGTGCTGGAGGAGGGCTTAATATGTCCTCGGGGAAGGACAAGGCCCTGGGCAGAAATGGAGAGAACAGGGAGTTGGTGGAATCCTGGAAGCCTGCTGGATCACAAAGGTTAAAGTGGGGGAGTGGCCAGGGACCCTTCCCTATGCATACAGGTCATAAGCCACCTCCCTGAGTCGCTTAGTAGGCCGTTTACATTCTTGATCCCAAACTCTGCCTTCTTCCATTGCCCCATCTCAGGCTCCAGGCTACCTGTGTATCTTAAACACAACGAGAAGCGGGTCACACCTTCCTCTACTTCCACAACCTGTTCTAGATGCCAGAACCCACCATGATGGCTCTGCACATGGGACAGGAATATGTACAGAACCTTGATTTCTTTGAGATAGGAAGCAGATTGTCACCTTGTCAAAGTGTCAGGAAAGAGATGACGAGGGTGCTGAGAGGGTAAGGAACTCCTTTAGGGTCAAACAAGAGGTACGGGTCAGAAATTGGATTTGAACCCAATATGAAGATAGCTCTCTTATCTGGTGGCCCATGCTGCCTTTCTTACACATGAAAGGTACTTAATAAATTATTTTTAATTGAATTTTTAAAAAAAGAAAAAGAAAAAGCTATTAAAAAAAAAAAACCACAAAGTGAAAGTTGGATTTGAAGTCCTTTAGGCCTTGTCCAATGCTGGCTCATGTGATCTTAGGTCAGCTTTGTCATTATTAATATCTCAGGCTATCCGAATTATCAGGCCACAAAATCCACGCTACAGGAAACAAGCAGGCCTCCCCAGAGGCCCAGCTGTGGTAGCCCTCTGGCTGGCCCTCCCCGCCCCAGGAGTCTGATCCACAAGCCCAGCAACACGCCTTTGAGGAGTCTCCAACCTCACCCTAGAAGGGCTTCACTCAGGAAGGGCTTCGGGTTCCAGGTCCTGCCTTTTCCTGCCAGTCTATTCTGGCTGTTTTCTCCCATCCCTCTTGGCCTTCCTGTTCTTGTTCTCCTCTCCATTTGACTTCTGCACCTGCCAGCTCCCAGCCCTGTCCCCAGTTCGTCATTTACTTAATATATCCAGTTGGTGACAGAGTCAAAGACTCATTTCCTGAAGGAGCTTCTGCCTACTTTTATCCTTCATGAAATCACAGATTTTCAAAATGGCAGGAGCCGGGGGCCCATCTAACTCAGTCATATTGGAAACACTTTCTACAATCCACCCGACCAGAGACTCCTAAAGCCCTGCAGTGAAAGAGACTCCATCATTAGAACTCATCCAACAAGTGGCCATCCTGCTTCCTCCTAAAGACCCCTCATTCGAACCACCCAGCGAGAATCCATTCAAGCTCCTCCTGAAGGCCTCCAGGGAGGGAGAGACCAGCACTTCCTGGAGTAGCTTGGAGACAACTCTAGTTGGGGACAACTCATTCCTTCAAAGATCAACTTATACATGATTCCTTCTTTTCCTGATGCCTTCTTCCCCCTTCAAATTTTCTCCTAGCAATGTATTTATCTGGCATACCTGTTGTGCAGTCTTAAATATGTATACACTGTGTCCCTCATAGAACAAAATGACTGGTTTTGTCTATATCCCCAGTGCCCAGCACAGTGGCTGCAAACAGCAGGCGCTTAATAAGTGCTTGTTGAACGAGGATCAATTTTGATAAACATGACTCTTTCCAACAATGAGGTGATTCAAACCAGTTCCAATAATCTTGCGATGAAGAGAACCATTTGCACCCACAGAGAGGATTGTGGGAACTGAGTGGGGACCACAACATAACTTTCTCTTTTTGTTATTGTTCGCTTGCATTTTGTTTTCTTACTCATTTATTTTCTTTTTTGGATCTGATTTCTCTTGTGCAGCAAGAGAATTTTTTAAATATGTTTCTACATATTGGATTTAACATATATTTTTAACATGTTTAACATATGCTGGATTGTTTGCCATTTAGGAGAGGACTAGGGGGAAGGAGGAGAAAATCTGAAACACAAGCCCATGCAAGGGTCAATATTGAAAAATTATCTGTGCTTACACTTTGAAAATAAAAAGCTTTATTAAAAAAAAAGAATACAAGTCATTCATCAATTGATTAATGGTCAGAGGATAATGAATGAAGTTAAAGCACTTTCTAGTCCTATGAAAAAATGCTCCAAATCACTATTGATTAGAGAAATGCAAATTAAGACCATTTTGAGGCCCCACTTACCATACGTCATATGGGCTAAGATGACAGGAAGAGATAATGACGAATGTTGAGGGGACGTGGGAAAATTGGAACATTAATGCACTGTTGGTGGAGTTCATGATCCAAGCATTCTGGAAAGCATTTTGGAACTGTCCCCACAGGACTGTAAAACTGCAGACCTTTGATCCAGCAGGATCACCAGTGGGTTTGTATCCCAAAGAGATAATAAAAAATGAAAGAAGATCCATATGTACAATAAGTACTTATTGTGCTCAAAGCTAAGTTGATCCCTTACTTGATCCTCATTCCTAACTGTGGGGGCACAGAACAGTCTCATCCCTTTTCAATGAGAGAGGATTATAAAGTAGAAGAAGAAGGGACTTTGGGAGCTTTACTCTTTCATTTTACAGATGAGAAAACTGAGATGCCCAAAGGATCCATAGCTAGCTAATAATAGCCAACATTTCCACAGTCCCTGCCATGTTCTGGGCCCTTTATAAATGTCTCACAAGAACCCTGTGAAATAGGTGCTATTATGAGCCCCATTTTACAGTTGAGGAAACTGAGGTAAAGTGACTTGCCTGGAGTCACAGAGTTTGAAAGTATCTGGAGGCAGATGTGAACTCAGGTGTTCCTGACGCCCCGTGCTATCTACTGCACCACCCAGCTGTTATAATTATCCCTCATCACTTGGCTGTAGCTGTTAGTCACAAATAAGAATAAACCAGGACATGAAGGGGTCAGACTTGGGGACGAGGACACAAGATCAGCCTTTGGGAGTCTGAAGAGCTGTGATATGGAAGAGGAAATTGTCTGTTTGGCCCCAGAGGATCGAACCATGAACAATGGCAGCGGGAGGGATGGTAAAAAGAGGCAGGTTTAGGCTTGTGCTCAAAAAAAGCTTCTTAAGAATTGGAGTTATCCCAGAATGGATCAAGCTGCTCCAAGAGCTGATAGGCTCTCCCTCTGGGAGGGCTTCAGGCAGACTGGATGACCCCTGGTCAAGAACATTATGGGGGGAATTCTTGTACAGGGAGGTTAGACTCCAGGACCTGTGGAGTTCCCTCTAGAGCTGAGATTGGGGTTCAAGGATCCAATGATGAGAAGCGAGTCCATCATGGAAATGTTGAATGTGCAGCTCCCGCAGAAACAACAGGTGAGGAGGCCTGATGAAATGGAGTTAGGTCTAGAGGTGTGGGAGCAAAGAAGGGTTAGAGAGGCAAAATTCACCAAAAGAGATGTCGGTGGAGAGGGAAGAAAAATGGGCTTAGAACAGAGGCTGGGGGGGCACCCACACTTAGAGAAAAGAGACATGAGGGAAGGAGACTGAAGGGGGTGGCTAGAGTATGGGGGGGTAATCCAATGTAGAGGAGTGTGATGGGTACCAGGAAGGGGAGGTGAGGGTGGTCAAAGGTATAAGATAAAGGGGCCTTAGGAAAGCCCATTGAATGGAGCAGCTCAGAGCCCCCCAAAGGCCTTTGAGCAGTCTCAGTCTAATGGTGGGGCTGGAAGTAATATTGGAAAGGCCCCAAAGGAATGGTGGATGAGGTGCGAGAACAAGTCATGGAAAGAGTTCTCTCTAGTTTAGCCTGGAGGGAGAGGAGAGAGAGGCTGAGACCCCCCCTCTCATGTTGCCTTCCCTTACCCTGTCTACACCTAGTTTATGTAGAGTTAATTGCACATTCATTGTTTCCCCTTCTAGAATTTAAGTTTCCCCTATGGCCAAAGGGCCATCAATCTGTACCTCAGCAGTGTCTCTACTGGATCTGTACCCCAAAGAGATCATAAAAAAGGAAAAAGTCCCACATGTGCAAAGGACCAAGCAGCCCTCTTTGTAGTGGCCAGGAACTGGGAACTGAGTGTCTGCCCATCAGTTGGAGAATGGCTGAATAAATTGTGGGATATGAATGTTATGGAATATTATTGTTCTGTAAGAAATGATGAACACCATGGTTAACATACTTGTCACCTAGGGGAGGGAGTGCGGGAAGGAAGGAAGTTGGAACACAAAGTTTTGCAAGGGCTAATGATGAAGAATCATCCATGCCTAAGTTTTGAAAAACAAAAAGCTTTAATAAAGAAAAAGAACAAAAACAAAAAACAAACAAAACAAACAAAAAATTAAATTAAATTAAATTAAAAGAAATCAACAGCTTGATTTTAGAAAAGCCTGTAAAGGTTTACCTGAACTGTTGCTAAGTGAAGTGAGTAGAAACTGGAAAACATTGTATGCAGCAGCAGCAAGATTGTGTCATTGTCAACTCTGATAGACTTGGTTCTTCTCAGCAGTTCAATGATCCAAGGAAATCCCAATAAACTTTGGATGGAAAACATCATCCACATCCAGAGAGAGACCTGTGGAGACTGAATGAGAATTAACACACACTATTGTCACTTTTTTTCTTTCTCATGGTTTTTCCCTTTATGATTTTTTTTCTCTCATTCAACTCCCTTTATACGCTCATGCGACCTTGGACGAAGAGCCCTGTGCCTCTTATTTATAAAATCAAAAGGTCGTCCTCCTCATTGCAGAGGTGTGAATGCCGCTGCAGAAGGGCAGGCCTTTTGGACACCTTGGTTACTTTTGCTGAACTGATTTTTTTCCCCTTCTTTTTTACTCTTTGTTAGAAGGAATGACTTTGGGAGGGAGAAAGGGTGGGATGGATTGAGAAGTAGGTGTTGGGAATATGTGATATCCATGAAAAATGCACACGAGGGAGAGTTGGCTCTGGTTGGCTTGCTCTAAGTGACCCCCAAAGTCCTTCCCACTCTCAATCCCACCTCTACACTCCCTTCCCACTCTGAGCAGTGAGGTCTCAAGACAATCATTTGCAGAGGGAGAGAGAGCTAGCAGTGATGGCAATGATAGTGCGTGTTTCTCTAGACCTGAGTCTTACACAGCCCTGGAAGAAGATACTATGATAATTCCCATTTTACAGACGAGGAACTGAGGTGACTTATCCAGAATCATCCATCCCGTAAGGGTCTGAGACAGGATTTGAACCCAGCTTTTGTGGACCTACAATCCACACTCTATCTGCTCTCCATGTTGCCTTCTTGGAAAAGGATTCCTGGAGGAGACGGGCCTTGAGCAGAGGCCCAAAAGGTGAGCAAGGAGAGGATGAAGGCCTGGAAGCCGGGGAGGGAATGCTGAGCAGAGCACGGCCTTTGTTCTGGGCTGGGCACACTCGGGGGCCCAGCTGTGAGCACACCCTTACTATGAGAGTGTCTTTGGGGTCGGGGGGCCGGGTTGATATTCCACTTCTGCTCGCTAGCCCTGTGATCTCCGGCAGATCCCCCAAGCTCAGCTGAGCCGCGACGAGGTCGAGCCCAGGCCAGGCCCAGATTCTGATCCAGCAGCAGACATGCTAACCCACAGGGCCCAGGATGGAGGCTCTAGGCTGGCAGGGAATCGGGGCCGACTGACAGAATCCAGGTTGGAACAAGAACCCCCGTCCCTGCGCGCCCTGAGAAGCTGGAACTGGAGTCTGCCAGCTCACCCTGAGCCAGGAGGTGGAGAGAGGCCCGAGGGCCGGGCGGCCTGTCTAACTGGTCCTGCCGGCACTGCCGGCTCCTGGCTGGGGAGCCGGGACACTGAGCACCAGCCAGTGCCCGGCCAGGGGCCAGCCCGAGAACAGAAAGACCTCCCCCCAGGCACATGGGCAGCTGAGAGTTCTTGAGGTTGGGTTACCTGGACATAGGGAAGGACACACAGGGCTCTGATAACTGCTTCTAAAACACTGCCCTTTACAATATGCTTAGGGCAGGGACCTTTGCTTTATTTATTTGTTTTTTTCCCTTTCTTTGTTCCCCAGTACTTGGCACATAGTAGGTTTTGAAACACTTGGTGACCACCTGACTGAAGGGGGAAACCCCGGCCCCTGCGGTTACAAGCCGGTATTGCACAGACCATGAGAGCTGAGAGCCCCAGCGGTCGGGCTGAGGATGTAGGGACGGGCTCCTGCTGCTCAAACTGCCCCCACGCAGCCCAAGAAAAGGGGCCCTCAGCCTTTCGGGGCCTGGATGCTGCCTAGAATCCAGGGGAGCTGAACCCATGTGCTAAATTACCACAACCCACTGGCTCAGGATGAGCTCTGGGCTCAGAGGGAAGGAGGCTGTGGGCCTTGACTCCCTCAATCAATCTAATGGCCAAGCACTTCCTAAGCACCTACTATGTGCCAAGCACTGGGCTAGTATATGAAGACAGAGATGAAAGAGTCCCTAGACTTAAGGGGCTTAAATTCCTATGGGAAGGGGTACAAGAATCAGAAAGAATTGTGTGAGAAGGAACTGGGGTGGGACAAAAGTGACAACTTTGTTGGGGGAGGGGGCCGTCCATAGAGGCCCCAGGGCAGCCATGTGGGGTCTGAGCTGAGCCCTGAGAAGTAGGAATCTCAGAAGATGGAAGAAGGGAGAGAAAACATTCTGGACACGGGTCATAGCTTGGGTGGGGGCGTGGGGGTGGAAGACGCAGTGTCCTGCACAAAGAGCAGGGAGTGGGTCATTCTGGCTCTAGCCCGGGACAGAAAGCAGAGGGGAATCAGCTGGGCCGGAGCCATTCGGGAAGGCTCTGTATGCCCAACAGGAGGAGCTTGTAGCTTGTGCTGGGGATGATACAGTCACTCCCATCCCACAAACTGCCAGCCCTGACTTGGGTAATGTACTGTTACCCAAGAACTTGGATGTCCTCTCAGCCCATCTGTAGTGTTGTATCTCTCTGTCTCTATCTCTGTCTCTGTCTCTCTCTGTTTCTATCTATCTCCGTCTCTGATTCTCTGTCTCTATCCCTGTCTGTCTCTCTGTCTCTGCCTGTCTCTCTGTCTCTGTCTCTCTATCTCTGTTTCTCTGTCTCTATCTCTATCTCTGTTTCTCTGTCTCTATCTCTGTCTCTCTCTGTCTCTATCTCTGTCTCTGTCTCTCTGTCTCTCTCTGTCTCTATCTCTGTCTCTCTAGCTCTGTTTCTCTGTCTCTATCTCTGTCTCTCTCTGTCTCAGTCTCTGTCTCTGTCTCTGTATCTCTGTTTCTCTCTGTCTCTCTCTGTCTCTGTCTGCCTCAATCTCTGTCTGTCTCTGTCTCTCTGTCTCTGTTTCTCTGTCTCTATCTCTGTCTCTCTCTGTCTCTGTTTCTCTCTGTCTCTGTCTGTCTCTATCTCTGTCTCTGTCTCTGTCTCTCTGTCTCTCTCACACACAAACACACCAGCACCTCTGACTCAGGAAAGCATTAGTGGGAGCTGGGAAGGTACCATCAGCCAGTGGAGCCTGGCAGCCTAAAAGACAAGAGAACCAGAAAATCAAGTCAGAGGCCCATGGGAGGATCTAGGAGAGGAACACCAATAATTCTGTTCCCCAGGTGCCTGGGGGCTGGGGGAAAGCACTTAACAAGAGTCATGAGTGGAAGACTTTTTGTTTCCCAACCAGGGGCAGCAGGAGAAGTAAAATCATTTTTTCCTACTCTTTGTGAGACTTTGAAAAGAGAATGCTATGTATACTTATTGTGTATCTAATTTATATTTAAATATATTTAACATCTATTGGTCATCCTGCCATCTGGGGGAGGGGGTGGGGGGTAAGAGGTGAAAAATTGGAACAAGAGGTTTGGCATTTGTTAATGCTGTAAAGTTACCCATGCATATATCCTGTAAATAAAAGGCTATTAAATAAAAAAAAAAAAGAAATAAAAATTTAAAAAAAAAAAAAAGAAAAGAGAATGCTAGAGAGTATTTCTCAAAACAAAACAAAACAAAACCAGTCATTTGAAGGCCACTGGTAACCCCCTTGGGGAAGATTAGAAGGAAGCTGAAGTGTCTGCCCTTAGTGAAAGCTAGAATTTGAGCCCTTTCACCTTGGGTTTCATTCAATAATAGAATTACTTATCCAATAAGGTCGTGATCTGTATGAGGGGCCATATGGAATCGGAAAGGAGAAAAGGGTGTCACCGAAGGGCCAACACAAGTCAAATAAGTTGTGAATTATAGTTAGCGAGATACAGCCTTAGGGTGTCAGGATGGGTCGGTGGGCCGTGGAACTCATCCCATCCTCGGAAGCTACATCAACTTGAGGTCAAAGCTCCCTCCGGTGACCTGTGCCAGTATTACACCTCAAATAGCCATTGCACCCCAGTGAAGCTGCCCACTGCTTCTTAGACTCACTCATCCCATCTGCCATTGACTCATCCCTGGTCAGTGACGGGGGAGATGTTGCCTCTGAAGCATCAGGCTCCTGTTCAAAAAAAGCTCTTGAAAAAGCCTCTGGGATGTCCCGGGAAGGGAGAAGGGAAGGGGGGAGTGTTAGATTTCCGATCCGGCCCCTGTAGCGGGGGCTGCCTCTGAGGCTCCAGCCGGGCCTTGGACAGTGCTGGGGGCTGATGGTTACCACCAGCTCCCTCTCTCCCATCCCACCGGCTCGAGGCTCCACAGAAAATAAGGAAATTTCCCTCCAGAAACTGGGGGTTGCTGAAGAAAAACAAGCCAACTCGATGAGCTTCCCTTGGCTTCCTGCCTTAGCTCGCTCGGGATGACCGGCCCTCTGAGTTGGCAGGGACCTGGTGGCAAGCAGTCCGAGCTGAGCTGTATTCCAGGACCACATGGTGCGCCACTGGCTGAAGTGGGGGGGCGCTTCTGGGTTGGTTTTGGAGCCCTGGGGCTCCTTCCAACCTCTAAATTTTAAGAGCTGCTCGGGCTGTACGTGAACAAGTCCAGGGATGGAGAGTGCACTTCTCCCTTTCTGGGCCATTTTTTTTTTTATTTAATAGCCTTTTATTTACAGGATATATACATGGGTAACTTTACAGCATTAACAATTGCCAAACCTCTTGTTCCAATTTTTCACCTCTTACCCCCCCCACCCCCTCCCCTAAATGGCAGGATGACCAGTAGATGTTAAATATATTAAAATATAAATTAGATACACAATAAGTATACATGACCAAAACGTTATTTTGCTGTACAAAAAGAATCAGACTCTGAAATATTGTACAATTAGCTTGTGAAGGAAATCAAAAATGCAGGTGGGCATAAATATAGGGATTGGGAATTCAATGTAATGGTTTTTAGTCATCTCCCAGAGTTCTTTTTCTGGGCATAGCTGGTTCAGTTCATTACTGCTCCATTAGAAATGATTTGGTTGATCTCGTTGCTGAGGATGGCCTGGTCCATCAGAACTGGTCATCATATAGTATTGTTGTTGAAGTATATAATGATCTCCTGGTCCTGCTCATTTCACTCAGCATCAGTTCGTGTAAGTCTCTCCAGGCCTTTCTGAAATCATCCTGTTGGTCATTTCTTACAGAACAGTAATATTCCATAATTTTCATATACCACAATTTATTCAGCCATTCTCCAACTGATGGACATCCATTCAGTTTCCAGTTTCTAGCCACTACAAAAAGGGCTGCCACAAACATTCGTGCACATACAGGTCTGGGCCATTTTCTTGATTAAGAAGTTGGTCCTAGGGGCCAGTAGGTGGCACAGTGGTTGGAGCACCAGCCCTGAAGTCAGGAAGAGCTGAGTTCAAATTTGGCCTCAGATACTTAACACTTCCCAGCTGTGTGACCCTGGGCAAGTCACTTACCCCAAATGCCTCAGCAAAAAAAAAAAAAAGAAGTTGGTCCTGACATCAGCCTAAGCTGGTTTCTTTGTAGCTCCCCCCTCCCCTCCTCATTGGTACTAGTTCTCCCCACTGGGGCCAAGAAGAATAAATCCAAGACTTCTCCCATTGGACAGCGCCCCATTCTCTGCCAACTGCTCCCGTTGTCCCATTTTCTCCAAAGGACACATGGGCTTGGTCCCTCAAACCAACCTTGGGGCAGTGATTTCAGCCCTTCTCCTTCCTCATTGTCTTCCTACATCAGAACCTGAACACAGCCCGGCTAGAGTGATCTGACCAGGACAAAGAATAGGGGGATTGAGCATTGTCGTTTCTTTCCCAGGTTCAGCTGCCGTCTCCCAGCTCAGTCCAGTAAACTCAAACCTCTCCCCCCTTCTAGCCATCCTGCTTCCGTCCCAGTCTGATTTTCCATAACTGTGGCTCTGTGTCACTCCCTTACTCAATACACTCCTTGGCTCCCTCCTTCCCCTAGATTCAAAGAGAACTCTTTGAATTTAGAAAGAATGAAGGTATTACTATAATAATATGAAAGTCCCTAAACTTAAAGGGCTTAAATTCCCTTAATTTAAGGGAATTTAAATTCTGCTTAATTTTAAAGTCCAACCTCTACTTCCAGCTTCATTATACGACTCCTCTTCCTGTGCTCTATTGTTTTATTTTATTTTTTAATTCTTATGCTCTATAATGCAGTCAAACTGGGGATCTTGTTTGTTCCTCATGGCTAGCTCTCCATCTCCCGTCTCTGGATCCTTGCATTAGCTGTCCCCTCTGCCTGGTAAACCCTCCCTCCTCACCTCCATCTCTTGAAGTCCCTTCTTTCTTTCTAGACTCCGCTGCAGTAACGTCTTCACTAGGAAGCCTTCGCTAATTCCCTCACTGACATTATCCCCCCACACACACACACAATTTACCAATTTACCATCTTGTCTACTCTCAATAAAATGTAAGCTCCACAGGGGTGAGGACAGTCTCATTTTTGTCTTTGGATCCTGAATGCCGGCACAAAGTCCCCGAGTCTCCAGCTTTGTTACATCCCCTGATATAGATCTAAATCTAGATCTATATATAGAGAGAGTTATAGCTATATAAATGCTCACTATTAACCACTATGACAGGGCCTTCCCAACAGCCTCCTCAGTCTGTGGCAGTTTAACATCATCATTGTCCCTATTTTATAGTCTAGGAAACTAAGGCTCAGAATTTCCTAGAACAGCTCATTTAGTAAACTGTGAGGCAGAATCTGAACTTAGGCCTTTCTAACTCCAAGTCCTGTGTTCTGGATCACAACACCTGCATTAAGATGACTGATAGTTTCCCCAGATGTCTTTTTATTGCCATGGTAATTATCCAGATCCTAATTTTATTGAAATTTATCCAATTTCCTTTAGGAAGCTAACACTACCTCTCTGTCTCTATCTTTCTCTGTCTTTGTATATATGTGTGTCTCTTGTCTTTCTCCCTCTCTCCCTTTCTTTCTCTCTCTGTCTCTGTCCGTCTCTATCTCTGTCTCTCTCTATCTCTGTCTGTCTCTCTTCCTTATTCTCTTCCCCCTTTCTCTTTTTCTCTCTCTCTTTCCCCCCCTCTGTCTCTGTCTGGATGTCTCTCTCTTCCTTACTTTCTTTCCCCCTTTCTCTTTTGCTCTGTCTCTATCCAAGTATCATAGACACGTTCTGTCTTGTAAAATCCAGTTCAGTCCCCAAGACTTTCCAGAAGTAGGGCCTGTTGTCTGCCAGGCACCTGTCGGGCTCCAGGACAAACCAAACCACTCACAAAATAACCTTTTTTATGGGTGCTCATGTTCAGGAAGAGGCTGGGGAGGAGGGGAGGTGAGAGAGTCCAGAAAGGAAGCACAGAGTGAATATAGAGAGAAGAGGGAGAAGGAGGAGGAAGCTCATTGTGGGCAGGGGGATGAGCCCCCAGTGCAGAGGCTCAGTGGTGGGAAAGGGCTTATCCAGGGAGGAACAAGTGAGCAAGGGAAGCCAGGGAGGAACAAGTGAGCAAGGGAAGCCAGGGAGGAACAAGTGAGCAAGGGAAGCCAGGGAGGAACAAGTGAGCAAGGGAAGCCAGGGAGGAACAAGTGAGCAAGGACAGCCCAGGGAGGAACAAGTGAGCAAGAGCGGCCCAGGGAGGAACAAGTGAGCAAGGGAGTAGCTTTGTCTAAAACTTAGAGGCATCCAAGGGAAATCCCAGAAACCACTGACCTCTCCCAAACCCCTCCTCCCTCCCAAGTTACCTTGAAAGCCTCCACATAACCAATAAATGCAGGGATGGGTTGCCATTGTATGTAATTGTTGTTATTGTTTGTCCTTCGTTCTCAGAGGACCATGACTTGGGGAGGTGAGGGAGGGAAGGCTGTGCGAGGTCATCACCTTACTTCCCCCTCCAGAGCCATCTGGGTCCAGGAGCTAGATGTAGATCAAGAAGATCTAATTAAAAAAATAAACAAATAAATGAATCTGGGAGGGAAAACCCTCAGGATTTCTGATCAAAATACTCAATTTCCCCCACTTCTCTGAGGGTGCTTCCTCTCCCTGGTTTGTTGCTTCTCCTAATGTAATAATAGCAGAAGCTGCACTTTTCCTCTCTTTCAAAAACCTGAGATTTCCAGATTTTTTATTTAAATTTTTCTTCCTTCCTTCTCTCCCTCTCTTTCTTCTTCCCTCCTTTCCTTTTCTTTCTTTCTTTCTCTTTCTTGCTCTCTCTCTCTCTTCCTTCCTTCCTTCCTTTTTCTTTCTTTCTTTCCTTCTTTCTCTTTCTTTCTTTCTCTCTTTCTTTTTTGGACTAGGTCAAATGGGAGCTTTTTTGCCTCCATTGCTACCTGAATCACTGAATGGGTGTTGCCTCAGTCAAACTGAGACCCATTGAAGACTTTAGCTTAAAAAGGCCTGAGGTCTCCCAGTGCATCCTGGGCCCTCTCCATTCATCTGGATCTATCCCTGGCCACTGTACCCAGATAGCTCTGTAGGGGAAAGTGAGGAGACCCAATTCACTTCTAAGTCATGGCTTCGGCTCCCTGACGTCACGGTTCTCTTCCAGAACAAAGGACAAACGACAATAACAAGGATGACTCCAAAGTGGCCAGTGGCTCTCTTGACTCTGGGAAAGTCTCAGACCCTGAGAAAGGGGGGATGGGCACTTCTCCTGGGCTACCTGGAGGCAGAGGCCCAGGGATGGCACGCTGACGTGACCAGCTACCCCAACTGGTTTTGTGTGATCTTGGGCTAGTCCGCTTCCCGCCCTGGGTGATATCCCTCAGCTCCAGCTTTGGATTTTTTCATGACCCTTGTGCTCCCTCCAGTGGGAACTCTTGGAAAAGACACTGTGGCCTCCACAGACCTTGAGCCAGGGATCTCAAAGGCAGCCTGGAAGCTGAGACCAAGGGACTTGCCCAAAGTCACACGAGTTCTAAGTGGCAGAGCTGGGATTCGAATCTGGAGCCTCCGGCTCCAAAATAGCTCCCCTTTCCTCTACCCCACAGCGGCAACCCTTGGGGTTCAGGAGACGTCCACCACGGATAGAATGCAGAGCTTGGAGTCGAGAAGACCAGAGTTTGCTGTTCTTATCTACTCACTATCTGTATCACCTCAGGCAGTCACCTTTGTTACTATTGAGTTTTCTCACCTGGAAAATGGGGAAATCATGAGATATTTGTATGGTGCTAACACACAGTAGGTGCTTAATAAATGCTTATTTTCTTCTCTAACTAAAAGTGACCTTAGAAGTCATCCCAGGATCACACAGAGAGGGGGTAGCAGCACCAGGATTTGATCCCAGGCTTCCAGACTCCAAATTGAGCATTTTCCTCAGGCAAGATTATTGATCTGACCCAGCTGGCCCTTTTCTCAGACGCTGCCCCTGGAGATTGTCCTGAGCCCAGCCCCAGCTCCTTATGAGGATGGCCTGCTCAACCTGCGTCCGGGAACTAAAATTCATTCATTCATTCATTCATTCATTCATTCATTCCTTTGACAACTATATTTCAATATAACTGCTTACCTTTGTCTTTTATGCATCTGAGAAGGGGTCTCTAAACCAGCCCGCTGCCAAGAGGATCATGGTACCAAAAAGGTGAATTCTTGGTCTGGCTGCCCTTGAATTTGACCAGAACTTCTGGGACTCAGGACAGGGGAACAGTTCCTAGGCCAGCAGAGTCAGAAGAATGGGTTCATTTCCTAGCTGTGTGTCATGAGGCAAAATACTTCCCCTGGAGGACCTCAGTTTCCCCCCTCTGTGAAATGGTGCTATTAATCCTGCCCTCACACCTGGAAGTGTTCTTGGCATGTGGGCTGCATCCCTCTAAGGGCCTGACTTCCGGGCTTTGGACCCCAGCCTGAGGTTCTTCCCTGTCCAGGTCGAGCCGGCCCTGCTACCCCCAGACCCCCAGAGCTGGAGGCTGGACCACAGGAGCCCCAGTACTGGTCCTGCTCTCTGCCGCCCTCTGGTGGCAGCTGGAGGCACTACCCTTCCCTAGGGTAGCTGGCTGAGTACAGAAAAGGGGGCGCTCCCACTCCCCCAAATATCCCCTGGCCTTCCCATCATGCCTCGGGTGTGAGGGAAAGATCTCTTGTCTCCCAGATGTGGGAACAGGATCTCTGTCAACCAAAGAGCATCTTTTAACCAATAATCTCTTAACTAACAACTAGTCATCCGTTTTGGCCTGGCCTGGGCCAGGGGGAATAGAAGGACCAAAGAGATCATCCCCAAAGTGGCTTCCATCCCATAGGAGCTTCCCTCCCCCCGAGGACGCCAAGCCTCAAGGCAGCCCTGAGAGCAGGGACCACCTTGTGGTACACAGCAGGTGCTTGATACATGCTCATTGCTGAAGGAATGAATGAATGGGCCCTTCTCCTTTTCAGATCATGGTTCCTAGGACTCAGTTTCCATCTGTGTAAAAGGAGAAGCCCCGGACTTCTCAGATCCCTTCTAGTTTCCAATGCCCGTCGCTGAGCTCTGTTCAGCCCTTCTTGCATTGACCTTTCTTGGTCCTGCCTGGACCCCTCCTCTTCTTCCTCATCCCACATCCTCATAAGGTCATAAGACCTGAGTCATCCAAAAGTGAATGTGAGGCAGTGCCAGGGAGGGCAATGCCAGGGAGGGCAGTGCCAGGGAGGGCAGTGCCAGGGAGGACAGCAAGTCCGGGCAGGCTCCCCATCCCTGGCGGGACCTGCCATTCTTCACTGGGAAAAGACTTGGGATTTTGAGAGTGAGAAAAGCCCCCCAAAGCCGGCTGGTGCACCCCCCATTTTACAGAGGAGGAAACTGAGTCTCATCCGGGCTAAATGGTTTGCCCAAGGTAACAGAGGTCTAAGTTCTCTGGCATTTATTAGATCAGAGGCTCTTTCCACAAACGGGAGCTGGAGCAAGCCAGGGGCAGGCTGATGGCCATTCTCAGCCAAGTCAATCAAGTCCTGAAGTCACCCCAGGGCAGGAGCAGGAAGGGTCTTGGAGATGTCTATGTGTTTACAGATGGGGAGAACGAAGACCCAGAAGAGCTCAGGAGTTTACCCAGATCCCTACTTTACTTTACTTTTTTTTGGTAAGTATCTAAAGCAGAATTCGAATTCACGTTCAGCTGACCTACCCACTGCACCACCTGTTCAACAGGGAAGAAAGGGAACTGGATCCAGATTTGAATCATGTTTCTGCCACTAAATCCCTGTATGATCTTGGGAAAATCATGTTGCTCGCTGCCTCAGTTTCTCTGCCTTTCTCCACCTTTCAATTCATGGTTCTAAGGGCAACAAAGGCTGTTGTAGAATTATCCAACTGGGGCCATCCTGGGCACCGTTTAATGCCCTTATGCTCAGGGCACTTGGGCCCCCTTAGCCTCTTCCTTTCTCTACGAACGTCTCCTGGAGCCGGTCCCAGCCTGCATCTCGGCAGAAGGGGATAACGAGTGGCCGGGACCCGGTTTGTCTTGTGTCCACAACCAGATCTGGTCAGATCTCTCCCTGCTGACGGAAAACCCCATCCACCTCCAGAGGGAGAACTGTGGAGACTGGAGGCAGATCAGAGCATACCATTTGCTCGTTTTTTTTTTTAAAAAAAATTTGTTTGTTTGCTTTTTTCTTGTGGCTTTGCCCCTTTCGGTTTTTCTTGCACAACACGACAAATGTGGAAATCTATTTTAAAAGAGTGTTTGCTGTCTTGAGGAGAAAAATATTTGGAACTTAAAAATCTTACCAAAATAAATGGTGAAAACTATCTTCACAAAAAAAAGAAAGAAAGAAAGAAAAGAAAAGTAAAACTATCTTCACATATAATTGGGAAAATAAAATGTCACTGATTTTTTTTTTTAAATCTCCCTGTTCAGAACACAACAGTACCTCTCCATTGCTTTCTGGATAAAATCCAAACTCCTTAGTCTGACATTCAATGCCCTAACCCCATCTCTCCAACCTTATCTTGAACTGTTCCTCTTTCCCATGGGCCAAATCCTCAATCCAAGCTGGAACCCATGCCATTCCTGGACAATACCTTGCATCTGTAGAATGGGCCTAACTACAGTACTTCCCTTCCCTTCTGGGCTACCATAAGGCTTAGAGGATAGTGCCCTTTGTAAACTTGAAAAAGCCTTTTGTGAGTGTGAGCTGGGCAACGGGCGAGCTCTACGACTGTATGCAAGTAACATAGCCTGTCTAAGACGGCTCCTTTTATTTAAAAAAAGAAAATCTTTCCAATAACAGTAGCTAATTTGATAGAGCGCACTAAGACTCCAAGTAAACCATTTCATTTAACTCTCCTAACAACTCCAGGAAGCAGGTGCCCTTATAATCCCTATTTTACAGATGAAGAAACAGACTCAAAGATACCGTTTGAATTGGTCATAGTCACTCAGCTCAAAAATTCAGTACTCTAGCCATTGCACCACCCAGCCGGCTGCTTGTGATGAATTTAAGAATCATTAACAAACATCTCAATGTACAAAGAACAAAAAAGAGGAACATACATCAAGCTTTGAACTTTTGAGTGCAGGATAGATTGACACCCTGATGATTGTTTCTTAAAGAACAATCATATTCCATAACATTCATCAACTACCACTTATTCAACTGTTCTCCAACGGATGGGCAGAGAGGGCTGGAGACCAGGAACTGATGCTGAGGAAGGAGAGGACCAGACTTGAACACCAACAAGAATTACGGATATCAACTGGGATGGACGTCCCTTTTCAACCTGGGGATCAGGCCCCAAAGAATGTGATGGGAACCACCTACCGGGATTATAGGAACTGAGTGTGGATCAAAGCATCGTGCTTTTGCCTTTTTGTTGTCTGTTTGCTGTTTTTCTCATTTTTTCCCTTTTTGATCTAATTTTTCTTGTGCAGCATAATAAATGTAGAAATGTATTTGGAAGAATTGCACTTTTTTATACTGGATTACTTTCTGTCTAGGGAAGGAAGGGGGAAGGGAGGAAGAAAAATTAGGAACACACTTTTGCAAGGATGAATGTTGAAAACAATCTGCATGTATTTTGAAAATAAAACAGATCTGTATGTCAAGAATTTTGTGGAGCCCCTTTGTAGTGACCAAAACTGAAACGAGGGATGCCCATCAGGTGGAGAATGGCTAATAAAAGGGATATGGATATTATGGAATATTTTGTTCGTAAGAAATGACCAACAGGATGATTTCGAAAGGAGAGATTAATGAATTGATGCTGAGTAAAATGAGCAGAACCAAGAATCCATATACTTCCAACAATACTATATGATGATCAGTTCTGATGGACGTGGCCATCCTCAGCAATGAGATGAACCAAATCAGTTCCAATGGAGCCGTAATGAACTGAAGCAGCTACACCCAGAGAAAGAACTCTGGGAGATGACTAAGAACCACTACATAGACTTCCCAATCCCTCTATTTTTGCCCGCCTGCATTTTGGATTTCCTTCACAGGCTAATTGTACAATATTTCAGAGTCTGATGCTTTTTGTACAGCAAAATAAGTTAGGACATGTATACTTATTGTGTATCTAATTTATACTTTAATATATTTAACATCTGTTGGTCATCCTGCCATCTGTGGGGGGGGGGGAGGGGAGAGAAGGAGGAGAAAAATTGGAACAAAAGGTTGGGCAATTATCAATGCTGTAAAATTACCCATGCATACAACTGGTAAATAAAAAGCTATTTTAAAAAAAGAGAAAGAAAAAGAAAAGAAAAAGCTATTATTAAAAATAAGAAGAAATGTTTTATTATCTTATTTCCTCATCTGAAAAAGAGAATAATTACATCATTTACTTGCCAGAGTTGTTTAATCAATTAAGAAAACGCAGGCCAAACACTTTGTAACCCTTAGAACTTTGTTTATGTCAGATAATGATAACAACAACAATAATAATAATTCCCTGTTTGGTGATACGAAGGCAGAACTATCCCTGTCTTCAAGCAGCTTACGTTTTCATGGGGGAGATAACAAATAGTCAATCAACAAGAACTTATTAAGCATCTACTGTGTGCTAGGCTACTTGCCCCTATATATATATTATATTTTATATTTATATATACATATATATTTATATTTATAGAGTAATAGAGAGAATGAGAGCTTAGGAATTCTTCACGCATTTCTTTGTATCCCCAGAAGACCCAAGTAGAGTATGCCTCTGGCATACAACAGGTGCTTAATAAATGTCTGTTTGTCGGTGCCCTCAAGGAGATTTCATTATATTTAGGAAGATCATATGGATATATAAAAATTTCCTAAATATAAGGAAGGTGTGATTTCCTCTTTCCCAGATGAGTTGATTTCGTCATAGATAAGAGCTTTTAATGTGATATAGCAAAGCACTAAGTGTAAAATTACAGCCCTATGTGGTGACCTCTTTTTACAATGTGGGACCTCCCTTTCTGCTGACAGAACTCAAGGGAGCCCCTCATTGAGAAGAGAACGCTATGGCATTTTTCTCTCCCACTAACTGTCCCCCAGGGTGGCCGTGGTCTCTAGAATGACTTTTTCCAGAGGGAGATAGTGCATCCAGAAAGTCATCATCTTAGAGTCTGAGGTGAGATGGAAGGAAGGAAAGGAGGAAGGAAGGAAGGAAGGAAGGAAGGAAGGAGGGAAGGAAGGAAGGAAGGAAAGAAGGAAGGAAGGAAGGAAGGAAGGAAGGAAGGAAAAGAGGGGAGGGAGGAGGGAGGAAAGAAGGAAGGAGGGGGAAGGAAGGAAGGAAGGAAGGAAGGAAGGAAGGAAGAGGGAAGGAGGAGGGGGAGGGAGGAGGGAAGGAGGGAAGGAAGGAAGGGAGGGAGGGAGGAAAAGAAGGAAGGAGGGAAGGAGGGAAGGAAGGAAGGAAGGAAGGAAGGAGGAAGGAAGGAAGGAAGGGAGGGAGGGAGGGAGGGAGGGAGGAAGGAGGGAAGGAGGGAAGGAAGGGAAGGGAAGGGAGGGAGAGGGAAGGAGGGAGGGAGAGGAAGGAGGAAGGAGGGAAGGAGGAGGAGGGAGGGAGAAGAAGGAAGGAAACCTTATCCGATGGGACTAGGGGCGGAGTACATGCTCTGCACACCCCTGGCAGCAGAGAAGGGAGCCAGCATTGGAAAAGCCAGGACTCCAGCGGGTAGAAACTCAAAATAGTTGTCATTCAGACATGTCTGACTGTGACTCTGGGGTTTTCTCGGCCGCGACACAGGAGACTCTGCTATTTTCTCCTCCAGCTCATCTGACAGATGAGGAAACTGAGTTAAATGGGGTGAAGGGGCTTGCCCAGGACCCCCCAACTCCTAAGTGTCTGAGGTCAGATTTGAGCTCAGGGATGTGGATGAGCCTGACTGCCTCAGGTCTGGAGCGCTGCACGCTATGGCGCCCCCTAGCAGTGTGTAGGAAAGGGCCCAAAGAAAGAAAGGACTCGGAGGGCTTGCAGCAGTACCAGGACATTCCAGTTGCCTTTCCCGGTACTTGTACTCCACCTCTCCTCCATTATCATTGTACTCAGAAATTGAGCCTGCTCTTACCGGGCATGCTGGGTAAATTTGGGGGAGGGTGCACCCCGAGTTTACCGTGGGAATGTTTTAAGCTACTTTCCCCCCCTTTGTCACTTTAATAAATATCTTTACTAAGAGATTACTTTGTCTACAAGCTGATTGTTAATGGAAAACATGCTTGTGATCTGTAAGGCTTGCAGACCCTGGGCAGCCGGGTGGCCCAGTGGATAGAGCACCAGTCCTGAAGTCAGGAGGACAGGAGTTCAAATCTGGCCTCAGATACTTAACACTTCCTGGCTGTGTGACCTTGGGCGAGTCACTTAACCCCAATTGCCTCAGCAAAAAAAAATAATTAAAAAAAAAAAAAAGACTTGCAGACCCACGGGGTTAACCCTAGAACGGTAGGTAGTAGTCACTTCCCTGAGGGCCCACTCACTTATGATTGTAAATTGAGGGATTATTTCAGAAGAAGGTATTCCCTACAAAATAAGTACTGGGTGATTTTCTGGAGAAAGTCACTATAACTGAAGGGATTAGAAGGGGGCCAAGGAACCACGTTTTGAAGGCAACAGGAGGCTCGTGTTAGAACTCCAGGTTTAAATTTGGAAAGGGAGTGCAAGAAGATCAAGGCTTCGTTTATGTAACTGGGGGCAGAGCACGTCCTATTAAATCCAGGCAGACCAATCAGAAGCCAGAATCCCACCTCTGGGAGAACCGGAACCTTCTCATATTCGAAGCTGGATCCACTCTGGTGGCAGAAAATGAAGGGGAATTAAGAAGCCTCTCGGTGAAGGGGAGGAGGAGAGCGTAAAAGCGAGGTGGAAGCTCAGCAGCAGACGACCCAAGGCCTTGGCAATGGCTGCCGTCACTGCCTGGCAAATAGAGGCAGATGAAATGGAGGCAGGGCTGGATCTCATATCCTGGGCTCAAAAATCACAGCAGACCCTGACCCAGGCCAAGAAATGAAAAAGCACCTGAGGGGCAGCCGGGTGGTCCAGTGGGTAGCGCACCAGTCACTGGGGGGTCTAAATTCAAATCCAGTCTTCGCCTGTGTGACTCTGGGTGTGTCCTTCCCAACCCCCACAAGGACCAAAAGATCTTTTTTGGAACAAGTAACAACAAACGCCCCCGCAAAAGCAGAAACCATTGGTTAATGAAAATCCCGGACGCTGGTGGGAAGCTGGATTTTAAGGAAAACAACACCAAAGGGTGCGTTTTCGGCCTGCGGAGCTGCAGAAGTCCCTTTGGACCGGAGAGACCAAAAGCCATGAAAGAATTGTCTGGATTATTCAGGGAGGTTGAAATACTTTTAACCCTGAAAAGCAGGTTATGGGAAAGGCTCCGACTCCAGGAATGATGGGAGGCCGGAAGGGGGCCCTAAAAGGGAGATGATGAGTTCTAAAATGAACCTGGACTTGGCAGACTTGGAAGGGAGATGGAGGGGCCTGCCAGGCTGTGGCCCAGGGGTCCAATTAGTATTGACCAGCCGCAACCCCAAAGCTAAGAGGCAGAGGACAGGGAAGAAGTGTTTCAGGGTTAAAGGGGACAAACATGGAGAAAAGACCTGTAAGGGCATGTGGGAGACATAAGCGGGTGCAGCAAAGGGAGGAACCCAGAATAAAACCAGAAAAGTAGCTTACAACCTGGCTGTGGAAGGCTCCGTGTGCCAGACAGAAGTTTATAGTTATCCCTAAGGTAAGCAGGAGCCACTAAAGTTTCTTGAGAAGGAGAATAGCCTGGGTAGATTTGTGCATTACAAAGATCACTTTGTTGCCTTCATGAAAGATGGATTGAGGAAGGGAAACTAATTGAAATAACTGAGGTGAGAGGTGAGGGGTGAGAGGTGAGGGGTGAGAGGTGAGGGGTGAGAGGTGAGGGGTGAGAGGTGAGGGGAAAAGGGAGCCAGAGTTAGAACAGAAACTGTGGGAATGGAGAGAAGATTCCACATGGAACTAACTAGTAGAATGAACGACTCAGGGTAAGCAGGAGAGCCCAGAGTCCCAGGAGCCTTAGCAGAGCCAGGGCCGCCCTTGGCGGCGACAGGACCCTTACAGGAGGAGCCGACTTGAAGGGAAGGTGACAGCTCTGCTTTCGCCCTGGAAGAAAGAGGAAGACATTGGAGTCCCAGGCCTGAAGTGCCGCCGTCCCCAGTCGGGCCTCGGGGCTGGGAGCGGCTCCTGGACCTGGCCGGGCAGAGCAGGGGGCAGTGCGGGCGCCTTGGCAGCAGAGGGTGCCCATCCCAGCAGGGAGGGGGGAGGCAGAGGAGGAGAGCAGGAAGTTTTTCATCTAGTAAATATTGATCCCCCCGCTTCCTCTGTTGGGAAAGGGAAAAACGCAAACCGAGTCCCTCCCGTCAGAAGGTTGCCGGGCCTTAAGGGTGTCCGGCTGTGGGAGGGGGGCCCCTTCCAGCCAAGGAGAGCAAAATGGGAAACAAACCTCTGGTCCCACTGAGGCCCCTTAGGCAGAATTTCCCCGCTGGTTCCGAACCTGCCAACCCTTCTCAGCCGATTCTGGCCAAGGAAACTTAGAGGCCATTTAGTCACTGTCTCCTCGTTTTGTAGGTACAGAAACTGAGGCACAGGCAGGGCTCAGCTACAACTAGTGGAAGGGGAAGGAAAAGGCAGGAGGGGAGGAGGAGGAGAGGGAGAAATTGGGGGAGGGAGGGACAAGGGGGACTGTGACCACACAAAGGGTTGGAGGCTGCTGCTCTTTTTTCCTCTCCTCCTCTTTCAGCCTAAGAGTTTCCGATTTTCAGGCAACAGGACCTCTGGCCCCCGCCACCCCCTCAAAACCCCTGGGGCCTCCTTAAAGACACTGGGGGCCATTTTGAAGGAACGGGCGGGCGGGATCGGTGCACCCCGAGCCCTACAGCTAGTGACCAAAATTGGAATCCCTCCCGCCTCCTCTCCCCCCCGCCCCACCCCAAAAAGGGTTTGGCCGGCCCTTGGAGGGTCTGGCAGGGGCAGGTTCCTGGGAAGGGGGCCGGAGCAGGCTGAAACACAAGGGGCCCGGGGCCCGGGGCGCTGGAGTCGGGGCCCCGCGTTCAGTCCGGCCTGCCCCACCTCCCCACGGGACCGGACGGTCCTCCCCCTTTGCCTTGACTTCGAAGTTCTAGATAAAACAAACGACCCCTCCTCCCAAGCCCCGGGAGAGCCCAGCCCGTCCCTGGCCCCCCCTTGTGCCGTTATTGGCCCCTGGGGTTAATTACTGGCTCACAGGAGGCTCCGTCCCGCCCCGCCTCAGCCTCGGGCCGGACCTCTGCCCGGGGCTCCAACGGCTCCGCCCCACAGGTTAAAAAGGGACCCAGGGGACGGGGCCCCCCCCCATCCTCTTGTTTCCCCCATCCCTCTGTGTCCCCCATCCTGCTCGCCCCCATCCTCCCCCCCCCCTCCCTCCCCCCCCGCCCCCATCCTTTTCCCCCCATTTTTATCTTCCCCCCTCTTATTCCCCCCCCCCCTCCCCATCCCCATCTGCCCCCTCCCTCCCCCCCCATCGCCACCCCATCCCCATCCCCCCCCTCATTCAATCCGCGCCCCATCTGTTCCAAATCCTTTTTACCCCCAATCACCCCCCTCCTCCAATCAACCTTTATTTTCCCCTCGAACTCCTCACCCCCATCAAATCCCCCATCAAGCCCCCAACCTGTTTGCCCCCCTCTTTTTTCCCCCATCCTCATCCATCCCTTTATCCCCACTATCCCTTCATCTGTCTTTCCCCATCCAAAATTCTTCCCCCCCCTGTCTGTCCCCCCACTCCTCTTTACCCCACCCTCTTTACCCCCATCCTCCCCCTCACCTCTTTCCCCCCATCCCCTCTCCCCTTGCCCCATCCACCTTTCTTCCCCAAACCCCCAATTTTGTCCCCCCCCTCCTGCTCGCTTTGACCCAAAGCCCCCCGGGAAAAAACCCCAAAAAAAAAACCAAAAAACCCAATTTCCCCCCACATCCTTGACATCCGTTCCAATGTACCCGGAAATTTCAAAAACCCCCCCAAACCCCACCCCATTGCCGGGGGCCGCTTAAATCCCCCTTTCCCTTCTTCTCCCCTTCCTCCTCCAAATCCAGGGGGTTCCAGGACTCCCTAAGCCCAATCCCAGCCCCCAAGGGGATCACATCATGTGTCAGTCTTCCTATCTGAAAAATGGACACAATCATATTCATGTAAAATAGATGTGTACAATATAAAATTCATGTTACAACTGTATCAAAGGGCCTAGAAAACCAGGGGGGATATTTTTGGATCACTTTGTGTGGCCGCACCCGGGAAAATTGGAACAATGTATATAAAGCCGGGGACTCTCACTGGTCTCTTTCAAGGCTCCTCTCAAGGTCCCTGCTCCCTGAAGTCAGCCTGATTATCCCAGCAGTCACAGGGCCTTGCCCCCACAGGAGACTGTGTCTACTTTGTATCCACTTGTCTGGGGTTGTTTTATTTCTTCAGCCAAATGGAAACTTTTTGAAAACAGGATTGTTTCCTTTTTGATTTCGTTTTTCTTTTGCTCAGAAACAATGAAAAAAAAAAACGCTTCTTGGATTAGAAAGTGAATAAAGGCGCTCGCCTTCTTTAGGGATTAAACCCTATTCCCATGGAGGAGGCTCTCCTCAACTGCGCCAGGCCCAATGACCTTGTGAGGGAGGGAGCCAGAGAGGACTATGGGAACTGAGGGTGATACGACACAGCATTCTCTCTCTCCTTGCTGTTTTCTTGCTTTTTGTTTTCTCGTTTTTTCTTTCTTGTGCAGCAAGATAATTGTATAAATAATTGTATAAATGTGCCTACACATAATGGATTTAACATATTGGAAATATGTTAACATAATGGAAAATTTGGAAGAGAAGGCTTTGCAAGGGCCAATGTTGAAAAATTATCCATGCAGATGTTTTGAAAATAAAAAGCTTTTAATTGTACACTATTTCAAAGTCCGATTCTTTTTGTGCAGCAAAATAATGGTTAGGACATATATACTTATATTGCATTTAATTTATACTTTAACATACTTAACATGTATTGGTCAACCTGCCATGGGGGGGGGGGGGGGGAAAGGAGGGGAAAAATTGGAACAAAAGGTTGGCAATTGTCAATGCTGTAAAATTACCCAGGCATAGATCTTGTAAATAAAAAGTTATAATAATTTTTTTAAAAAGCTAACTAAAAAAAAGAAAGAAAAGAAAAAGCTTTAATAAAAATAAATAAATAAATGGGAATAATAATATGACTTATAGGGTTATTGTGAAGATCAAATGGGATGATACACATAAAATATTTTGTAAATCTTAAAGATGTAAAATAAATACTAGTTATTGTTATTAAAAACAAAAAAACAAAAAACCCAGACTGGGCCAGGTGAGGAACAGGACACTTTCTCTTTCCTCCTCCTTCCCTCCTCCACCTTCTTTTCCTTCCCTCTCCCAATTTCCCTTCCTCCCCCCTTTCTTTCTCCTCTCCCCCTCTTCCTCCCATTCTCCCCATCATCCCTCTCTTCCTTTACTCCCCCCTCCTTCCCTTTACTCTCCCTTCTCTCTCCTTGTTTCTCTCCCTCCCCCTCCTTCCTTCCTTCCCTCTATTTCTCCTCTCTCTCCTCCTCCTCCCTCTCACCGTTCCCTCTCCCCTCCTCCCCCGACCTCTCTCTGCCTCCCCTCTGGGACTTTCCTCTCTGCTCCCCGGGCCACCTGTTCCTCAAGCGAGAGGAGAGGGAATCATCTCTAAAGTTCTGTTGTCTTCACACGTCGCCTCCCTCAGGAGAACTAAGCTCAGAAGCCTCAGAAAGTTCATCTTCTCTCTGATGGCCAGAGCCTCTGGGGCTCCAGCTGTCCCCCTCAAAGAGCCACTCGGGCCGGGTGGACTCGGGGGGCCTGAGTTAGAATCTGACTGTGCTGTTTGCTCTCAGTGTGACCTTGGACGAGCCATTTCCACACACCCTCCTTAACTTCCTCATCTGGGAATTGGGGGTAGTGAGCTTTGGTCCTGTCCACCTCAAGTCTCTTCTCTCTGTTATTATTCATTCTCATTTTCTCCCCCCTTTCCCACCCCCCCTCTCTCTGTCTCTGTCTCTCTCTCCCCTCTCTGTCTCTGTGTGTGTCTCTAGCTCTTCTCTCTCTCTGTCTCTCTTTCTCTCTCTCTCTCTCTCTCTCTCTCTCTCTATTTATATATATAATTACTCGCTGTAATACATTTGTATATTAAACTGGACGTTTATTTAAGGAAACCATCAGCAAATTCAGGCTCTTTGTGTCCAGAAGTTGGGCAAAGCTCCTCAGACTTGGTGCCTGTCTTTCTCTGAATGTCTCGGAGAGAGGAGGCCCCAGGCCAGCCCCCCTCCCTCCTGACTCACTAATTGCAAAAAATGAAGCTTCTTGGGATCGGAAGGGCCCCAGCCCAGGCCCAGAGCTCTCTGGCGGCCCTTGGACACACCTTGTCAGGGATGAAAACCTGGGAGAATCTGGAAGAGCCGTCACAAACCGGGGTGACGTCTCTGCTGAGAGCCTTGCCCCCCAGTCAGGCCCGAGGAACGCTCCGAAGGAAACTCCCAAATCTGAGGGCATTTGTGCAGGGATTTGTGGTCTCGGGGTCCCCTAGGCCTGAGAACCAGATTCTGCCCCCGAAAAGGAAGGTCTCAGCCAGAACTGAGGGGGGAGGTTCCTTCTGCTGGTCCTATAAACTTTGTCTCCTCTTCTAAAAGGGCTAAGAAAAGCCCATGGGGCTTTGGGAGCATCTTGGACCACAAGGAAGACTTTATTTAGGCTCTGGGCTTGGTGCTGCTGCAGCGCAGGGGGCACGACGAAGGACAAAAACAGTCCCTTCTCTCCGGGGACTCCCGTTTTAATGAGACGACGACAACAACTTGGCACCTGTGAGATACCAGCGGGCCAGTGGGAGACAATGTGGGAGGAGAAGCTTCTGGGAGAAGGCAGGAGGGCATCAGACTCTCATGGATGCCGGGAGACAAAGAATTCCCGCCATAGGGAAGAGTCTGTGAAAAGGCAGAGTTGGGAAACTGAGGTCTAGGTGCAAAAGAGACAAGGAGACTGGTAAATTACCTGGGGGGGGGGGGGGGACGGATAAGAAATCCAAAACCTGGAAGGATAGAAAGAGGCCAGGTTAGGGAGGGCTTTAAAAGCCAAAGAGAAAGCTGTATACTGGGTGTTCCAAAATCCTTAGTGTAGTTTTGAGTTTTAATAGCTAAGAACTTTTGGAATAGTCCATATTTGATCCTGGAGGCAATAGGGAGCCACTGAAGTTTATGGAGGAGGGGAATGATAGGATCAGACTTATAGTATTCCCCCCCCCCGAAAAATAAAAATACTTATTCAAAGTAAAAGTAGGTTTTTATGAATATTATATAAAGTTCATTCCTTTCCTTAGATTTTAGTGGGGGTTTTTTCTTAAAATTGTTATATTTTTCCAATTCCATGTAAAAATAATTTTAATTTTTTTTAAATTTTGAGTTCCAAATTCTCTCTCCCTTCCCTCCCCCCTCCTTGAGAAGGCAAACAACTTGATATCGTTTTCACGTGGGCATTCATGCAAAACATACTCCCATCTTGGTCATGTTGTAAAAGGAAATACAAATAACACAAAATACAATTAAGAAATAATAGGCCATGATTCACGGGAACATTTTCTGTTCTTTCTCTGGAGGCGGAAGGCATTTTTGACCATCGGTCCTTTGGAACTGCCCCGGATCTTTGTATTGCTGAGAAAAGCTAAATCGGTCACAAGTGACCATTGGACAACGTGGTTCTGCGGTTCTGCTCTCTTCCCTCGGACCTTTAGCAGAATCTTTGGACGAAGGAGTGTAGAAAAGAGAGCCTCAGATCTGGGAGACCAAGCAGTGGGCCTTTAAAATAGAGCCACGGAGGGGAGAAGGCTGAGGGGAGACCACGGCTGGAGGCTGAAGCGGGAGGGATTCTGGGCTTTTCTTTGGGAAGTTGCTAGCATGGAGGCTGGGAGGGGGCGGCCCCTACATGCACGTACCTCGCTTCCTTCAAGTCCCAACTCCCCACGGGAGCTCCGAGTATTTGTAGGGAAAGGGCCTATTTGGGGTTCTGTGGCTCCCCTTCTTGCCAGTTGGCCCCCTGGCTGAGCACTGAAGCTGCCGAGTCCGAGAGGAACAGGCCCAGGGGTTTGTGGGGGGTGGGGGGCCCACCTGTGGGGGGGTCCCCAGGAGTTACAAAGGAATTCAGAAGATGGAGAAAGGGCTACAAACACCAGGTGGGGAGAGGAAGAGGAGCCTGGACATGCTCCCAGGGGAGGGACTAAGAGGTCCCGGTGAGGAGGGGGGTCCTCCCCAGGTCCCTTTGTCAGGCTAGGTCGCCCCACTTAGATGAACCCGTCTTGGAACAGTGAGCGGGAAGGGGGATGTCCAACATGGGCAGCAGCAAGAGCCTCTGGCTGGCTGGCACAGGAGTCCTGCTCGGCCAAATCTGGAGGGAGAATAGAAAGCTAAGAAGGGGTGGGAAAGGGCTCCAAATAGAGGAGGATGGATTTTTGTTCCAGAGGCACTAGGGAGCCATAAAGGCTTCTTGAGCAGGGGAGGACATGTCTAGCCTGTACTTTAGGAACATCGATTAAGTATGTTAAAAGCCTTGGCCTCATAATGGCCCAAAGATGTCCCTGCAGCTCATGAACTAAGCTGGTGCACATGAGTTCTGGCCCGGCTCTCTCAGGGGAATGGAAGCTCCTTGAGGGCGGGGGCCAGTGTGTGTGTGAGTGTGAGTGTGAGTGTGAGTGTGTGTGTGTGTGTATTTGTGTGTGAGAGAGTATGTGTGTGGAGTGGAAAGAGACTTTGTCTCCACGTCAGACACAACTACTGTTATCCAAAACTGTGTTGGATCGGACCCATTACATAGATGTACACACAGAGATCCAGTGTGGCCCATTGGAAAGAGACTTGTCTCCGGTCAGATGTCCCAAATTCAAATTCTGTCTCTGATACTTACCAACTTCCCCAGGCCTCAGTTTCCTCATCTGTAAAATGAGGGGCCTGGATCAGATGGCTTCTAAGGAGCCTATGATTCTCAGCCTCAGTTTCCCCTTCTGTTGGACTAGAACGTTCCTTCAGCTCCGGCAACGGCTCCCTTGTTCTCTCCCTCCCGGCCCCTCGGGGTAGGAAGCAGGGCCAGCCTCCTCAGCCGTGCCCTGCAGCAGCTCCCCTCTGAGGAGCCAGGCGGGGAGAGCCCCGGCCCAGATAAGGGAGCGCCCCAGCTCCGCACCTGGACCCGGATATTTGCTGTTCCCTCCTGGGCCTTAGGATGTTTGCTGATCTTTCCCAGATTGCTGGTGGGGAGCGGGGTGGCCCCCGCTGGAAAAGCTGGGGGGCACCCGCTGGGAGCCCCCCCAACTCCCCGCCTCGGAGTTCTTTGGCATCCTCTCTCATCCGTTCCCCCTTCGCTCCAGGCTCTGGGGAAGAGGTTGCCCGGGAACCCATCCCTACATCTGGGATCCCATTCCCGTGCCCAGGAGCCCATCCCCACATCCGGGGTCAATCCCCTCGCCCGGGAGCCCATCTCTTCCCATCTCCTCCTGTCTCCTTATCAGTCGTCTTCTCCATCCTCCATCTCTTTCATTTCCCGTCTCTCCTGGCCTCCCGGTTCTTGCTCCTCCACCCTCAGACACGCTTCATTTGGCCCTGGTGCCCCCTCCCCCTCACAGGCAGACTCCTAGGAGTGACCCTGCTTCCCAGCCCCCACCTGGCTTTGACCTCCCCACACCTCCCTGGCTCCCCAGTGCTCTCCTGGCAGAATCCAGTGACATCTCCCCGTCCCCCTGCCCCCCCCCCAGTGTCCCCCGGCCGCCATGGGCCGCCCTCTCCTCCCTGAGTAGTATTCACGACCCTTGATTCTCCCCCTCCCACTGGCGTAGCCTTGTCTACACCTGCTGGCCCCTGACCATGGGAGCCCGGGCCCCTTCTCTCTCTGTCCACTCTCCTCTGACCTCCTGCTGTCCCTGCTCCCCTCCCCCCATCCCCTGCCTCTGTCTTGTCCCAATGGACACTTTGCGGGTCTGCATGGGGTGATTTCCTTCCAGAAAAACAGAAGCTTCTTGAGGGCACAAACTGCTTTGTTCTTGTCTGTTTCCAGAGTGTGTCACAATGCCGGCATACAGTAGGAGTTTAATAAATGCTAGTTAAAATGCATTCAAGGGAATTTTCCAGGTTCTGTGCTACCTCCTGCCTCAGTTTCTCCCGTGCTCATTTCTCCTTTCCCAGCCCACACCACGTGTAAATGCCAAGGATAAAGTCGGGCTCCTCTAGGACACAGATCACCCCACACAGTCATTTTGCCTCCTTCCGGTGTCTCAGTTTCCCCGGCTGTAAAAAGAGGGATTTGAACTTGAGGTCTCAGAGTCCCTTCCAGCTCTCCATCTCCTTAGGCCGGAGGGAGGGCCTTGCAAGGGGGAGCCTGAGGGAGGGGAGAGGGTCCGCCCCTTGCTTTTCTTCGAGCTGGTCTCCGGGCTGTGGAGGCCCTGTTTCCTGCTTCCACCCAGTGTCCCGGCTGGCTCTTTCTCCTGGGTGGATTCCACCTACTAAGCCACCCTGCACTGAGCCAGCCTGCATGCTGGCCAAGTGGGGAGGGTTGGGGTTTTGCCCCTGATGCTCAATCATTGGGAGCTTTGTGGGAGTTCATACATAGCTGTGATCTTGCTTCCAATGGGGAACAATTGTGGGAAGGGACAGTTCTTCGGGAGAAGCCTCAGGCCTCTCTCAGGGTGGCTAGAATGGTTGGAAGCTCACGAGGAGTTGGTAAAAAAAAGCAGCCTAGGGCGTTGGTTGAGTTTCTGTTTCTTCTTTTCTCCTCCCTGCCCACGGCAGTGTTTCCTGTTTGCTTGGACCACTGTCCTTTTCGCCGGCGGAGTTTTTTCGGGTGCTGTTCGGCAGGTAAGGGGGTTTTGCCGGGGCCAGGGAGGGGGGTGCCTGGTGGAGGGAGGGAGGGGAAGGAGAGGAGAAGGGGGGAGGGAAATGGGAAACACTGGGGGGGGGGGAGGGAAGGGAGGGAGGAGGAAGGAGGAGGGGGAGGGGAGTAAGTCTAGAAGGCTTGGAGTTTATGGGCGACATTTCGGACTGGAAAGGGAAGGGGTTGTGGGAGAGGGGGGGAGGGGGAGGGAGGGGTGGGGTTGTTCTGCATGGGGAGTGAGGGAGGGGAGTGGGAGGGGAGGGGAGTGGCTTAAATTCCAGGCTTTGAAGGGTAAAAGGCAAGTTGAGTTCTCTTGAGACTTGTTCTGCCCTGTGCTTCCTGAGGTTGGACTTGAGAAGCCAGACAGGTGGAGGGAAGAGGTGAGGTGGAAGGGAAGGGATTGTGGGAGGGTGGGAGGTTAAGGGAGGAGATTTATTGGTGATTCGGAAGATAGGGAGTTTGGAAGTTGTTGGGGAAGATGTGAGTGGTTAGATTTTCCTTCTTGTTTGACAGGTGGAGGATAGTTTGAAATGGGAAGAGAGGTAGGTGGTCAACTGGCGGAGGAAGGGAGGGAGGGGAGCAGGGAGGGAGGGAGAGAGGGAGGGAGGGAGGGAGGGAGGAAGAGAGGGAGCAGGGAGGGGAGGGGAGAGGAAGGGAGGGAGGGAGGGAGGGAGGGAGGGAGGGAGGGAGGGAGGGGAGGGGAGGGAGGGAGGGAGGGGAGGGAGAGAGAGGGAGGGAGGAGGGGAGAGGGGAGGGAGGGAGGGAGGGGGAAGGGAGGGAAGAAGGGAAGGGGAGGGAGGAAGGAAGGGAGGGAAGAAAAGGAGGGAAGGAAAAAGGGAGGGAAGGAGAGAGGGAGGAAGGGAGGGAAGGGAGCAGGGGAGGGAGGGAGGGAGGGAAAGGAAGGGAGGAAGAAGGGACAGCGGGAGGGAAGAAGGAAGGGAGGGAAGAAAAGGAGGGAAGGAAGCAAAAAGGGAGGGAAGGAGGGAGAGAGGAAGGAAGGAAGGAGGGACGGAAGGGAGGGAGGGAAGGAAATGAGCATTTATTAAGCTCCACTGTGTGCCAGGCACCGTGCTAAGCTTTGTTAGGAATAGATGGAGGAGGCTGACCCAGAGTGGGGGAGGAGCTGGCGATGCTCAGGGCCCAAAAGGTCCTGCCAGGTTGCAGGGGGGGGGGAGGGGGGGAACGGAATGAGGGAGTTCCCGGAGCCCACGAGCTAATGTTTGCAGCGGCGCCGGAGCCGTGCTCAGGAGGGGCCCTTTGGAACAAGTCCCGCAGCCGGGGACAAGGAGTTAACTTCCCGGGTGAGAGCTGGAGAAACCAGGCCGCACTGGGGCGGGAAAGCCCCGGGGTGGGGGGGGCGCACAAGCCTGGACTGAACCCGCGTGGGGGGATGGGCCGCCCCAAAAAGGGGGTCAGCCTTTAGAGAGCGACCCCTGGTTGTCCCGCGGCCGGCCGCTATCTGGCGCCGGGGCGCACGAGAGCCAGAGTCGGAGAGACTTCTTTTCCAGAGTTCAAATCCAGTCTCAGCCACTTCCTGGCTCTGGGACCCAAGACGTGTCACTTAACTCCGCTTGCCTCAGTTTCCTCATCGTAAAAAGCTGTAAAATGGCAAAACGCTTCCGTATTGCTGTGGAAAAACCTCCAAATGGGGGCCCAGAGGTGGGCAGCCCTGAAAAATTACTTTAAAACCCTCTGCAAGGTGGCCGTGCAAACATTAGGCGCCTTGTGTTTGGCTACAGGGGGCAGAGCAGAGGGGTGGATAACAGAAGGGGAAATTACAACCAGGCCAAGGCAGGTTTGATGTCAGGAAAACAAAACTTCCGAATAATGAGCCTTGACCTGGAGCCATGGGCTGCCTAGCTAGGGTCCCCTGCACTCTGACCTGGCCTAGGGCCCCCTCCCGCACTCTGACCTGACCCAGGCCATCTACAAGCTCCTCCTCCTAAAGGCCTCAGAGGGCTGGGAGCCCACACAAGCGCACTGCCCAGGCTTCCCCTTCCCCCCCCCCCTTACTGTGAGCCAGGCCCGATCCCTCCCCCCATCGGGAAAGTCGCAGCCCCTCCCCCACAGGCACCCACACTCCGGGAGGTGGCAGAGAAGGGACTTGCCCAGGGCCAGAGGGAAGCTTCCAGGACCCCGGCTCTGCAGCAAAAAGAGGCCTCCGCAGCCTTAGTCCCCCCCCCAATCTCATTTTACGGAGGGGAAAACTGAGGCCGCGAGACCGGAACTGCTTTGCCGCAGGCCACAAGGGTGGCAATGGCAGAGCCAGGGTTTGGACCCAGAGCCCCTGAGTCCCCAGCCGCCAAGGTCCCCAGAGAACCTTCCCTTCCCTTGCACAGACGCAGGCCCCTCCGCTCCCCAGCGGCTCCAGCTTCCCCAGGGGCGTGTCTGGCGCGGGCCCCTCTGGCCCCCCGCCCGGCGGCTGGGCCCGGGAGCTCGTGGACCCGGAGGACCTGAACCTGACCTCGGAGGAGCTGCGGCCTGGACCTGGGCCCAGACAGCCAAGCCCTCGGGCCCATCTGCGCGGCCTACCTGCCCATCTTGGCGGTGGGCACGGCGGGCAACGCCCTGACCTGCCTGGTCATCCTGCGGCACAAGGCCATGCGCACGCCCACCAACCACTACCTGCTCAGCCTGGCCGTGTCCGACCTGCTGGTGCTGCTGTGGATGCCCTGGAGTTTACGAGTGTGGCGAATACCCTTCGGCTGGCGCCGGGCGGTTATTCCGTGCTGTTTTCGAGACGTTTGCCTTGGTCGGTGCTGATTCACGGCGCAGCGTGGCCGCACGTGGGTGGTACCGCCCGGGCCAAGGGCTGGCCAAAGGGCCGGCCGCCGGGCTTATCGCCGCTTTCTGGGCCGCTGCTTTTGTTCTGCCAACGCCAGCTCACGGCTCCAGGAGCTGGAGGTGCCGGGTCCGGCGGTGCCGGATTCGGGCTGCGTGGTGCGGCGCTTAGGCTCTACCCCTGGTGGTGAGGGACGGCGGTGTTTTTTCGCCTGCCCATGGCCGCCATGGGCACCCTCTATGCGCTCATTGGCCTGAGGTTGCAGGGAGCGCGCCTGTAGCCTCACGGCAGCCCAGGGCTGGGGCTGTTCGGGCCCCCTCAAGATTCGAGAAGCTGCGCCAGAGGCAGCTGACCAAGATGCTGTGTAAGTGACCGGCCGTTGTGCCGGCCTGGGGGGTGGGGAGAGGCTGGGGACACGGGGGAGGGGAGGCTGGGGGCAGGTGGGGAGGAGAGAGGCTGGGGGCATGGGGGGGGGTGGGAGCCGGAGGGGATGGCGGGGCGGATGAGAGACTCAGGGGTTGGTGCAGACACAGGTGGGAAGGGAGAGGCAGGTGCCCCTTTTCCAGACGAGGAAGCTGAGGCTGCAGGGCCAGGGGCATGCAGTGGGCACAGGGCCGCCCCGAGTCCCGCCCTCTCCGTCCGCAGTTGTGCTGGTGGTGGTGTTCGGGCTGTGCTGGGCCCCGTTCCACGCGGACCGCGTTATGTGGAGCTGCGTGTCCTCCTGGACCGAGGAGCTGCTCCAGGCCTTTCAGTACGTGCACGTGGCCTCCGGCATCTTCTTCTACCTTAGCTCGGCCACCAACCCCGTGCTGTACAGCCTGCTGTCCAGCCGCTTCCGGGGGGCCTTCCGCCAGGCCCTGGGCCTGCGGGGGCGGCCCGGGACTCGTCCGGCCCAGCCCCTAAAGGGGGGCCCGCTGCCAGCTGGGGTTCTGGGCAGCGGGAGCCCACGCTCTCCCGGCTAGAAGGGAGTGTGGTCGGGGCAACCTCAGAGAGGGCCAGGAGGGCCGGCGGAGAGATCCTCCACACAGGGAGGGGGGAAGGGGAAGCAGGAAGCAGGCCTGAAGCCAGCACTGGAAGCACTGCAAGTATTCTCTCATTTATCCTCTAAACCTGGGCGTAGATGCATCTATGATCCCCATCTAACAGATGGAGAAACCGAGGCAGAGGTCAAGTGACCTGGCCAGGGTCACGGGGCTGGTGCATGTCTGAGGCTGGATGGGAACTCAGGCTCAGCAAACTGGCCACGCTGCTCCCCAGGAGGGAACCTCAGGACCCCTGGGTGAGTGGTGCAGACCTGAGACCTTCCCTCTCGGCGTGGGGGGCTCTTCACCCTCGCCTGGATGACCTCCTGGGGCCCCTCCCACTCTGAGCTTCCACTTCCTTCCACAAAATCATCCTCAGCAAAGTCCGAGAGTCCTGGATACCCAGAGGAGGGAAGGATTCGAAGCTGTGACCGAGGGCTCAGTTTCCTCCTCTGGCAAACAAGGACCCAGACCAGATGGTTTCCTGGGAATCTTCCGGGTCTGTGAGCCGGGGCTCACTGAATCCGGATTTCCTCTTGGACGTGGCTAATCATTTCCATCTCCAGTGGTGGGGAGGGAGCTCCCCCATCCGCAGGGCTCGGGAGTCCAGAGGAGGCCGCCCGAGGCAGAAGGAGCCAGGGATGCTCAATGTGGAGGAGAGATGCCCACAGGAAGCTCGTCGTCGTCAGGACCTGAGAGCCGGCTCTTGGGACTGGGCGGAGCCTCAGTCAGCTCCGGGGGCTCCAGGGGAGGGGGCCAGGCGGAAAAACCAGGAGCCGCCCCCAGCCCGCGGGCTGCGCTGCAGCAGGAGCCGAGGGCTCCGTCTCCGGGGGCCCTTCCGGCAGGGCCGGCCGGATGCCTCTGGTCCCTCCCTCGTCCCAGTCGCTTCGTAGCCCGAATCACTGAATGGGTGTTGTTTCAATCAAAGGGTGAAGACCTTAGCTTAAAAAAGCCAATTGCATCCAGGGCCGTCTCTGGCCACTGGCCCAGATGGTGCCGGAGGGAAAAGTGACGCAGGTGACTTGGCCACCAGCTTCCCTCACTCAGATCCGGTTCATTCACCTCCCCGATATCATGGTGCTCTTAGAGAACAAGGACAAACCGGGCCCCTGGTCAGCCATGGATCGGTGGCCGTTGGAGCTCCTTCCAGTCCCGAGAGCCCACATGGGCAAGCTATTCCATTAAAAAAAACTCAGATGAAGAAATCCATCAATGAGTCAATCAACAACCCCCCTTTTTAGCTCTTAAAGTACCTGGCTGCAAAGCCCTTCCATTCCAGTGGACTCGATAAGTATTGATTAAGCGCCGGAGACACAAAGAAAGGCAGAGTGATCCCTGGCAGAAAATGGGACAGCAACTGCACAGACAAGACACAGACGGGACAAGGACGGGGAAAGATTTCTTTCTTTCTTTCCTTTTTTTTCCCCTCTTTGGCTGAGGCAATTGGGGTTAAGTGACTTGGCCAGGGTCACACAGCTAGGAAGTGTTAAGTGTCTGAGGTCATGTTTGAACTCAGGTCCTCCTGACCTCCACTGTGCCACCTAGCTGTCCCTGTTTAACATATATTTTAACATGTTTAACATATATCGGATTACCTGCCATCTAGGGGAGGAGTTGGGGAAAGGGGGGAACACAAGGTTTTGCAGGGGTCAGTGGTGACAAATTATCTGTGCATATATTTGGAAAATAAAAAGCTTTAATAAAATAAAGAAAACAAAGTTGCTAGTTCAAAGGAATGGCTTCCTGAGGCTGGGAAAGATGCATTTGGTGATGAAGATAGAACAAAAATCAAACAGCAGCTAACTTTGTAAAACTGGAAAACAAACAAAAACTAAAATAAAATAAAATTGGAAAACTAGGCCCAGGCCCCTGTAAATGTCCCCTAGGATCATCCCACCACACCTCATAGGGGATGGCTTCCAGGGCCTCCTCTGGGTGGCTTCTAGCTTTTCTTGGCACCCCCTAAAATGTGGTAACTCAGTGTGAAACAGTCTCCGAGTTGGAGGAGCGTGGGCCCATCGAATCCCTCCTGAACGTTTACTTCCGCTGATGCCGTCTCATGCTGAATTAGCTTTGTCACAGAAAAAGCTTGAAAGCCACTCAGCTCCCCAGATCTTTTTCATCCAGATCTAGGCAGGCACCATAGAGCACTGGGCATGGAATCAGTTCAAGTCTGGTCTCAGACACTTCCCAGCTGTGTGACTCTGGCCAAGTCACCTAATTCTGTTCGTCCCAAGTCTCCTCCTCTCTCAAATGAGAATTTGCAGCCCCCTCCAATTTCTCTGCCAAGAAGGCCTCAAAAGGGAAACAATTAAGCAACCAGGAAGTCATCTAGCGACCGCTCTCCCTTCCCTTATTCCCAGTTCTTCTGCCATTGATGTTTTGCACCCAAACACAAGAGTTTACATTGATCTCTAGTAAACTGCCGCCCTGACTCAGCTCTCGGGCCAGGCCGTCAAGATCCTTCTGTGTTCCGTCGTCCGGCACGTTAGCGCTCCCGCCAAGCTTCGTATCTTCTGGAAACATGATGACATCTCAGAGTAAGGACGCTACTGACAGATTTCTGATAAAAAAAAGTATCGCCAGAGTCCAGTTTTATCTCCCCTGTGCTCCCCGATGTGTCTTTCCCTTCTCGCTCTGCTAGAGAGCGCTCCTCGGGGAGTCTCTTATTGTGTCGATAAAACTCGTGTCACATTAAGTTTGTGTGCTTGAGCAACAGCTCCAAAGGGCTTTTGGTCTTGCTTTGGGGACTCACAATTTACCTTAAGCTTTCTTTATACTCGAGGCTCATTTCCAAATAAAAATTCATTTTCTTTTCAGTACATTCATCTTATTTTATTTTATTTTTTTGCATTTTGAATTTAACCCAGCAGAACATTTACTTCCAGCCGTGTCATTATGACCGTTATTAATTTGTGAAAACTCACCCAGCATTCACTGCGCTAACTGGTCCCAGAACTTCTGTGGGCCAGGGCTCTGGCCAGTGAGCAGGGTCCGGACCGGCGTGGAGGAGGCTGCTTCAGGCCGGGTCACGAGCCTGGAAAGGCAGTGTCCGGGGTAGGGGGCGGGGGCGAGGATTCATAGGTGCTCCCTCCGCTCCACCAGTGCAGAAAGGGGGGCATCCCAACAGGCTCCAGCCACCTCCAAGTGGCTGCAGCTAAAAAGGGTCCCAAACTACGGTGACTCCAGGCTGTGGTTCTGGTGTGAGAAGAGAGACGACGATTGGAGAGGGAGAGGCGGGGCCCGCCCCCTCAGAGGCTCCCATGGGCCCACAGCTCACACCTTACTCCACTGAGCCCCTTCTCCGCTGCTCCAAGGAGGCAAAGCCCCGTGTGTCTGACTTTTCCTTCTCTCCGTCCCTCTGCAGTCATGACGGATGTTTGTTACTTGTCTCTCATATATATATATCAATATAAATCTCAAATTTCATATATAATATAAATGTGCATACATGTATACAGATATATTCCATATAATATAAATGTGATTCTGTGTGCATATATACATGGACACTATATATACACACATACATACATATACAATATAATATACATAGGTAGTTGTGTTACATGTATATATAAACATACATATATATGAGTATGTATATATATAGCGTCCATGTATATGTGCTTGTCCTTGGACCAGAACTAACAGCCCAGTTAAAGTCTGCTGCCATTCTAGAAGGTGGGTAACTCTGCACTTCCTGCCCCCTTTTCTTCCCCCGTCACCGCTGAGGAAGCACAAGGTCACACGGGACTGAAGTCATTTTCAATTTCTTGCTGTTTCCCACAACAACCAAAAAAGTCATCTCCAGGCAGGCAACCTGTTGGCCCAGCACATGCTTGGTGCTTAATAAGCGCTCATTGATGAACTGAATGATTCCCAGATCTCGGAGCTTCCTGATAGACCTCGGGTTCCTGGATCTGGGGCCTCCCGGCTGACCCTGGGTTCCCATATCTCAGAGCTTCCTGATGGACCCCGGGTTCCAGATCTCAGAGCTTCCTGACCAGTCCCTGAAATCGCTTGTTTACTTGTATACAAGGCAACTCCAGCATCTTAGTCTGAGAAGCTGAAAAGCTTGAAGTGTCCCCAGGACTTTGGGGCACCTTCCCTGTTTTATGTTGGCTCCTTCCTCTGGGTCTCAAATTCAGCTTTGTGAAAGCAGGATCTCCGAGGTCCCAGGCCGAGGCAGCTCCCGGGGGCAGCCCCTCCTCCGTCCCAGTTCCCCAGTTCCCTGACCCAAGGGAGATGCCTGGGAAAGTGTCAATGAATGCCCTTTGCCCCCGACCACCCCCCATTTGGGATGTGGAGGTCTTGGCCCTCGAAGAGATGGAGATCACTCCGGCTGAGCCTCCCAGTTTGAGAATGGATCCACCCGCCTCACATTGCGCCTGGGGTTACAGGCCCCGGCCCGAGGGGCCCCTGCCCCTCCCCAACCCTGGATTTATAGTTTCTAGGGGTCACATTTCCCTGACCCTCAGCCCCCCACCCCAGGGCTTCCAGCCGGGCCCCAGGGAAGAGCCCCCTCCCCCCCCCCCCTCCATCCCAGGAGCCACGTCTCTAAGTGGGCTTCCCATTCTCCCCAAGCTGCCTCCTGAGCCACCCTCCATGTCCCCAGGGCAGCCCCCAGAGCTTCAGCCATTCCCCTGTTAGATGCCCCGTCCTCCTGTGCCAGGCCCTGTATTCCCAGCATCTAACAGGCATCCTGGCCCAGGCTCCCTGTGGGCACCCAGGGGCCACGGCCTGGATTCCTATGGGCCCCTCGGGTGGCCCCCCCAAGCCCACTGCCTCCCCCCAAGCGCACTCCCTCTGGCTCTGTCGGTAACGAGGGCAGCCCCCTCCCCACAGGGCTCACCCCCTCCTCCTCCCTCCCGGTGCTCCCGCCACGATCCCTCCCCATGGCTCGGGCCGTCTCTTCCCTCCTCTCCACTCCCATGTCCCAGACCCTCATCCCACTCCCATGTCCCAGACACGGGGAAGGAGAGGTTGGCTGGTCACGGAAAGCCCTTGTTTGGGAGGGGCCGGGTGGTCCCTGTGCTTTGCAGGAAGCTGGGGAGTCCGCCAGGGGGAGTTGGAGGGGGTCACAGACCCAGGAAAGGTGGAGGGGCAGGTTCTTCAGATGGCTGGAACTCAGCCCTGGGGCTTGGGGGAAGGTAGGAACTCCTGGCTCCCTTCCCTGCAGGGGGCGGGAGGCAGCCAAGGTCCCGGAGGGAGCTGGGGGCGGTGACCAGCCCAAGTTCTCAGAGGTAGGGAGAGCCGGAGGGAGGAGTCCAGCCTCTGCCCTCTGCCTCCAAACCCCCTCCCCCCCAGGCTGGGCCCTGGTCCTTAAGTTTCCAGCCACAGCCCCCCTGCAGAGGGGCCCTGCCCCCCGCCCCTGATGGCTGCCAGGGTGGCCCCGCTGCGGTTGGGGGGCTCTGCTCCCCACTTCCTCTGCGGCTTCTGCAGAAACCCAAGCGGGGCCAAGCATGCCCCCTGGCGGCGCCCACTGGCACAGACCCTTGGGCCCCATCCCCTGGGAAGCCCCTGCTCTTTCCTCCCACCGGCCCCGCCCTCCAGGAGGCGCCCAGGCTGGGGCCTGCAGCGGCCGCTCGGGGTCAGAAGGAACGTGCGCTTGAGGGAGAGAGAATGGAAATGAAAATGGTCAAAAACCTGAGGGGACGGAAATGGGGGAAATGGGGAGGGGCAGAAAAGGCTCCTGAACCCTAAAGGAGGAAGAGACTCTAGAAGAGAAAGAGGAAATTCAGGGCAAAGGTGTGGAGGGGGCCATGGGAGGCTGGGTGCAGCCTGACCCAAGTCCGGGAGGACGGGGCAGTGATGGAGCCTCTGATGCAGGGCAGGGATCCCGGACCCTCCCCCCAAGGTCCGAGACAGAGGCCCGGCCTCCAAGTGGCCTCAAGTCTCTAACGTGACCCCCTGCCAAGGTGTCCCTAAGGAAACAAAGCACTTCAGGCAGAGCCTGGAAACCCCAGAGAAGTGACTTCATTTCCTCCACAGGCCGAGGCAGCCGAGGCAGCCAAGGCAGGATTTGAACCCGGTCCGGAGAGCCAGGTCCTCTTTGCAGAAGCCATCTGGCGGTGGGAGGGTTTCTGTCTGAGTCACGGGAGAGATTGCCCACGCTGGGAATGTCCCAAAGCCCTAACTCAAGGGCCTTGCCGGGGGAGGGGCAGAGAGAGGGGGCGACTTGTCCTGGAAGGGCCCCCCGCCAGCACACGGCCACCCCTCCCAGAGGCTCTGCCACAGAAGCCAGGAGGAAGCTCTGCCTTGAGAGGCGCATTTCTCTGTGCCCAAGGAAGGAAGTCTCGCCCTGGTGAGCTGGGGCTTGGCTCTAAGGGGAGCACTTCGGGCCGGGCCCTCCCCTCGCCTGGGTGCCCCGTGGCCTTTGACTGGGCCCCGCTTCGGGCCTCCTTTCTCTGGGGCCAGTCTCCACTGCCCCCAGTGATTTTCTGCCCCATTCCCCTGCCACAAGCAGCTCCCCCCGGCCCTTCCTCCCCAGCCCCCTCCCCGCTCTCCAGGCTGACGGCGTGACTCCCCTCACATCCCACTTTTGGGGCACCCCATTACCACCTGCCAAGGACCAGTCGGGTTTAACCCAAATCCTCATTTGTTTATTCCTTTTTATGTTACAGGGTGGGGGTGAAAGCCTGGGGTATTGTCTGCAAAATTTAGATGGAAGAGGGGTTGGTCTAAGAGGGATGCCAGGAGGATGACTTCTATGACCTTTTTTGGACATTTGGGACGAGCTTTGGCCTACTATGCTCTCTACTGAAAGGTCTAAGTTCTACTAGTGAGGAAGAAACAGTTGAGAGACTAGTTGTTCCTTCCAGCTGCATGGGACTTTTAAGATCTTCTATCCTGGGCTTTTGTTTTTTGTAAAATGAGTGGGGAATTAGATTTTTCTACTGGTTTAGTTTTAAATTTATGATTCAGCTTTGACTTGAATAAGAAGTTGCTTTCAGGTTTCCTCAATTTAGTACCGGGACTAAGTTTTGCTTTCTCAGCTTAAAACCTCCTCCCTACTAGAGGGTGGTAGAAAGGTAGGAAATGTGGTTTCTACTGAGGGCATGGAGTTCGGTTTGATTTTTGTTCTTGCTAGGGACAACTTGGTGGTGATGGGGAGGGGGAGATAAGGCCAATAAACAAAACCCAGCAATAATTCTTCCAAAGGGGAAGGAAGAGGAAGAGGAGGAGGGGGGAGGAGGAAGAAAAAGAGGAGAAGGAAGAAGAGGGGAGGAGGAAACGGAGGAAGGGAGGAGGGGGAAGAAGGGAAGGAAAAGGAAAAGGCAGGGGAGGAGGAAGGGAAGGAGAAGAGGGGGGAGAAGGGAGAAGAGGATGAGGAGGGGAAGAGAAGGAAGAAGAATAGGAAGGGAAGGAGGAAGAGAAGATGAGGGAGAGAGGGAGGAAGAAGAAGAGGAGGATGGGGAGGAAGAAGAAGAGGGGGAGAAAAAGGAGAGACTCTCCTAACCTTCAGGCTTGGGCAAATTGCTTACTTTCCCTGGCCCTCATTCTTCTCCGGGTACCTGAGGGGGTTGGCCTGAGCCGCCCATGATCCCTAGGTAAGAATCCGCCCTCCTGGGACAGAAGAGAGACCTGGGCCGGAGCCTGATGAAAGGAAGGCGCGAAGCCTCGTGGGCTGGGGGGGGCTGCGGCTTCCCCAGGCAGGCCCAGAAGGCCGAGCAGGGCAGCCCCAAGCTCGCGCCAGGAGTTGTGGGTTCAAATCCCAGGCGGCCCCTCGGAGGCTTTGTGGAGCCCCGAGTCCGGAGGCAGCTGGGATGGGGACAGGCCGCACCGAGGCTGTTTCCAGTCATTTCTGGGGGAAACTCCCGCGGGCCCTTGGCAGCGCCCAGAGGGGCCAACAGCAAGGCCTCCCTCCGGGGCAAGGCCTGCGCAGGGGCCAAGGAGCTTTGGCCAATCCTCCCCTTTGTGGAGCAAGGAGGGGCCGGGGTTGCCCAGGCGGAGATGCTGCCTCGTGACTGGCAGGTGGGACCCCCCCCCGCCCCCCCTGCTCCGGCCCCCAAAGGAACCAAGGCCAGGCCGGGAGCCTCCTCCCCTCGGCGGGAGCGGCCAATGTCGTTGTGTGGGAACCAACGGGGGAAAACCGTGGCGGGATCCGGGCAGAGCCGGGTTCGAATTCTGACCGTGACACTGGGCGCCGGGGAAGGGAACTTGACCTTCATTTCTTCCGCTCCATTCCCTGGGCCACACTGCCCGGAACGCTCCGGGAGCGGCCGGGGAGGGAGGGAGGCGTCCGTCCTTCCCCTCCGGTCCCGGGGCAACGGCGGCGGCTCTGGCGGGGGAGCCGGTCCTCCCGCAGCTCCGTGCTCCGGCCTCCGCTCCCCTTCTCCGCAGCGTCCCCCCCAGCGTCCCAGAAATGCGCCGATAAATGGCTGGAGGGCGTGAAATAGCCGGGAAAAGCAGGCCCCGAGAGCGCTGGGAGCCGCTCCCGGGGGGATAAGTGCCCCAGGGGATGGGGGGGCCAGAGATTGGCTCCCGAGTCTGGGACCGGCTCAGGTGCCTGCTCCTTATTGGCCGCTGGGGGTGTCCATCAAACTTCGGGGGCCGGGGCTGGGCTCACCTGCCTTCAGGTTCTGGATGAAGAATGGAACAGAAAGGGGAGGCTGGGGCGGGGGCTCTCGGAGGCCCCGGGGGCCGCCCCCGGGGGCTGTCTCTGCGGCCCAGAACGGAAAGGGCAACCTCTGCATTAAGGGCTGAAGGGCCAGCCGGCGGGCTTTCTGTCTTTGACCCAAGCCGGAGAGGGGAAGCACCCGCTGGAAGGGTCCCGAGCAAACTGCTCCCCTCCCCCCCAACTAGCGGCGAGGGGAAGGGGCCAGGTCCGCCCTGAGGCACTGGAGAGGCTCTGGAGCCCACGTAGGGAAGAGCTGACACTGGGGGAAGAGGGGAGGGCAAGGGGCCATAGGCTGGGTTTCTCTAACCTTGGCCCAAAGCACTGGGGAGTCAACCAACTAACAAGCATTGATGGAGCACCAAGCACTGTGCTAAACACGGAGGACACAAAGCCAGTCTCTCTCCTTTAGGGTCTCCCAGAATCAGTGACTCCGGCTGCTGGAGGATCCTGGGAGGCCCAAATGAAAGACTCTCCCTCTCCCCTTCCCCCCCTTAACCACTCCACCTGGGACAGCTCCACTTTCGAGGAGGTTTTTCTGTACATCAAGCCTCAGGCAGGTGTGTCTACACCTTCCCCCTTTCCTGATTCTGCCCCTGGGGCCAAGCATAAGAAATCTAATCTCTTTAATCTAATCCTTTAAATATTGGAAGAAAGTAGTTGATCCCTCTCCTCCCCCCAGTCTTCTCCAGGCTATGAAATTCCCAGATCCTCTCTCTGACTAATATTATCTATAAAGCTTTTAAAAAGAGAGTTATTTCTCTGCTGCATCCCTCAGGATGGAAGGTTTTCTGGGAGAAGGAGGCCTGGGGCCTGGATATTTAGAACGCTGGAACTGAGGCTGACGGCTACAGTGGCTTCCTGGTCTAGGGGTCAGGCAGAGACTCTGGGCTATGTCAGTCAGTTTTCTGACACTCTCCTCTTAGGGATTAGGGGTGAGCTGTGACTCCCTGTGAGCCCCCCCACAGACACTGCAGGGCGAGAGAAACAGTCAGGCAGCCGGTGCACCAATGGACGAGGACCGGGTCTGGAATCGGGAAGGCTGAGTTGTAATCTGGACTCACTCCACCCACATATGACTCCCGGGCAAAATAAAAAAAGCTTCTTCAAGGGAAAAGGGGACAAAAGCAGCATCTATCTCTGAGGTCATGATAATCAAATATTTGCAAAGTTTCAGGCATAGTGGCTGGCACACTGTAGACACTTAATAAATGCTTATTTCTTTCCGTGAATCCCATGAAACATTGAGTGCCAGAGAGAAACCAACTCTTCCAATTCTTTTTTTTTTTTTTTTTTTTTTTTGCCTCTGCAAGGAGAACCTCCAAGCTATCTTTTCTTTCAGCTGCACCTTTGTCTTCTTGTTTCAATTATAAGTAGAACGTCTGGGGGGAGGTGGTTCGGGGTCCCCCTCCCCATGCCCAATGTACATGGCCAAAGATCTCATATGCCAAGTCAAATGAGTGACTGTAAATGGTCCGAATATCAATGACCTGGATAAAGGCCCAGACCACATATTAGTATCATTGGGACGTGATATCAAGATGGGAAGGAGAGTTATGACATTGAACGACAGAGTCAGGCTCCCAGAAGATTTTGATGGACTGGAACCATGAGCGGAATCCACTAAAGGAACCATGAGCGGAATCCACTAAAGTGTATACTGTTTTCCTGGCTCTGCTGACTTCACGCTGCATCAGTTCATGTAACTCCCAGCTTCTCGGTATTCATCACATTCGACATTTCTTATGGCCCAGGAATATTCCATTATATTCATGTGCTGGCATCTGCTTAGCCAATCCGCAAGCACAAAATAATTTGGTGCTTTCTTCTTACCGATGACGTCCTTGGGGTATAAACATCATGGTGGAATCCCTGGGTCAAATGTGTAGACATTCTAGTTCCTTATTTGCCTCATTCCAAATTGGTTCCTAAAACGCTTTTACTGATTCAGAACTCCACTAACAGTGCATCGGCGGATCTCTGTAGCAGGGGTTATTCCCGGAGTCTTCCCTTCATTTGTCCTCTTTACCAATTTGCAGGGAATGTGGTCAAACTTCAGGGTTAGGTTGATGGGTGTTGTTATCTGTGATCTGGAACGTTCTTTCTGGTGGTTAGCTGTTTGCAGTTCTCCTTTTGGCGATGGTTTATTTTTATCCTTTGAATGTTTCTCTCCTGGGGAATTAGAATTATCCCTAAGTCACATGGTCTGTCTGGAGATATTTGAAGGTCTTACCCAAAGGCTGGACGATACTTGTCAGCTCTGTGATGGAGGGGAGGCCTTCTGGGAATGGGCCCGGGCAGCCTTTTCCAATTGTTCAATCCTGTCAAACTGGAGCATCCTTTCATGGCTTTCCCTTATTCTGTCACATTTGGGAATAAGGAGGCCCAAGACTGATGCCAGGAAGTTGAGAAAACAGAGCTCGCCACAAATGAGTTCTATTTTTCTATAAATTATGTATAGGGTATTTGAACACATTAGCTCAGTGCTGTCACCTGGATTAACCCAGAACCTCAACGTGTCCACAAGTCATTCTCTTTCCAAGTTTCTCTTCATGCCAGTGTTGGTATTTTGTATTATTGTTATATTAAATGCACCACCAACCTGCCATTTACAGCTGCCCCAAACACTTTACCCAGTGTCTCTTGTATGTCTACACCTCTCAACTGGACTAGCCTACCGGGAGTCGGCCTGGCTCAAGGCTCTCCCCACTTCCTTCCATCCTCCATCCCTTTGACACAAATGAACTCTGTAAAAATGGTGCAAAATAATCGCTGAAACCATGTCCCCTTTGATCTGCAAAAGAAGACAGATCAGGGTCTCCCAGGCTCCAGAGAGGCTAGAAAGAAGGCACATCCTGCCCAGATTGCTTCAAGGGCAAATCAACTCCCCTTGATCTTTTGGGGAGTCGCATCCTCATTCAGGAAACTATTTTCACCCAATTGGGAGATCCCAGTCTGATAATCAGTTCAAACTGCCCCCAGATTTGCTCATATAATAGGTTTTTGCCAGCTCGTTCTTTGCAAAAATTTCTTCATTAAGAAATATACCCACTCAGCCATCTTTGTAGTGGCCAGAAACTGGAAACGGAGTAGATGCCCATCATTTGGAGAACGGCTAAATAAATTGTGGTATATAAATGTTATGGAATATTATTGTTCAGTAAGAAATGACCAGCAGGAGGATTTCAGAAAAGTCTGGAGAGACTGACATGAACTGATGCTGAATGAAACGAGTAGGGCCAGGAGATCATTCTATACTTCACCAACAATACTATATGAGGATCAATTCTGATGGACGTGGCCATCTGCAGCAATGAGATCAACCTAATCAGTTCCAATGGAGCAGGAATGAACTGAACAAGCTACGCCCAGAGAAAGAACTCTGGGAGATGACTAAGAATCATTACACTGAATTCGCAATCCCTATATTTTTGTCCGCCTGCATTTTGGATTTCCTTCACAGGCTATTTGTACACTATTTCAGAGTCCGATTCTTTTTGTACAACAAAATAACTGCTAGGACATGTGTACTTATATTCTATTTAACTTATACTTGAACATATTTAACATGTATTGGTCAACCTGCCGTCAGGGGGAAGGGGTGGGGGGAAGGAGAGGAAAAGTTGAAACAAAAGGTTTGGCAATTGTCAATGCTGTAAAAATTGCCCTTGCATATAACTTCTAAATAAAAAGCTATAATAAAAAAAAAAAAAAGAAAAGAAAGAAAGAAAAAAAGAAATATGCCTGCTAAGGGAAAGCCTCTTAGTGAAAAATAAAACCTCCTATTTTTGCCACAGACTTTGGGGCTGGCTGCGTCTCCGAGCAGAAGGGAGCTCATTCATACACAACATCGTCACCTTCTTCAAAAACTCTGTAGTCCTGACCCTCGTCCCCCACAGACAGTTAAGATGTCCTATTGTTAAGCCCAGCCTCTTCCTACATTTCCAGGCTTCTTACACCTTGCTCCCCTCCACACAGTTGTTCCCAGCACAGGATACTTAGCATCCCACCCTCCTTCCTTCTGCCTCTTACTTTCTTGCTAAAATCCCGACTTGTGCAAGAAGCCTTTCCTGGGACTGTTCCTGTCTGCCCTCCCCTGCTGGGAGGGCAGCAGAGCCCACCTTCCCTCAGAGCCCACCTCCCTCTCCCTCCTTCTCTGTCTGGTTTGTTCACATTTTTTTACATGCGCCTCCCTAACAGACCGGGAGCTCCATGTGGGCAGGAACTGATTTTCGCCTTTTTTGTAGCCCCGACATTTAGCACCCTGGCTGACACATGACAATGTACACAATTTTATTATATCTCTGTTGTGAAGATTGCGTATTTTTAAATCAGCAGGAGTCAGGAATTCAGGTTAGGGGAAAATCGTCAGTCTTTATTCTCAGTGAAGAAGGATCGGAGGTGGAAGAGAATCGGCGAGAGCAATGTGTGCAGCTGAGTCAAGAAGCTAGCTAGACCAGCAGCCACACGACCAGCAGCTAGGAGTATGGAACCCAGGCCCAATCTCTCCCAGCTTCTCTTCCTGTCTCTCTGCCTCCACCCACCAAAATTGTCATTTCCTATACAACACATCAGGACTTGCACGGAGAGTGGGCAGGGACCATTCTTTATCCAAGCATGTATATTAATAGAGTATAGCCCAATTACTATTTAGCCGTACTTGGGACCTCAATGCATCAACTCAAACCTCAGCCCATTACATCTATAATAATACAGCATTTTATTCCCTTCCCTGAAAAGACAAATCTTTTCATATCATCCTTATCTAGAGGGATAGAATAGAAACAATCCTTGATGTCTATAACCCAAAGAGGCCATTCTCTAGGCAACTGAGTAGGAGATGGAAGTCCAGGCTGAAGACTTCCCATAGTTTCCATCTGTTCATTTACCTTTCTTAAATCCGTTAACATCCTCCATTTTCCAGATTTCTTTTTTATAATAAATACTGGGGAATTCCAAGGACTTAGAGAAGGCTGTAGATGTCCTTGGTCAAGTTGCTCTTGCACTATATCTACTAAGGCCTGAGTTTTATTTCTTGTTAAGGGCCACTGTTCTAACCCACACTGGTCTATCAGTTTTCCACTGAATTCACTGAAGGGCCTGTCAGTCCCCTGTTCAGGGCGCCAAAATGTGATCTCCCAAAAGTTAACTCCGCCTTCTGGAGGGAGAGGGATTCTGGGTTATCTCCCAGAGTGCAAAACCCTAACCCTGGACTCTCCCAAATGTGTGAACTCCATTGAGTACTTAGATACTTATGAGCTCTCTAAAAGTGTGAACACAAGCATTGTTCTATCAGTTCCACTTAGTACCTTGTTTCAAGTTCTGGCCCAAAATAGCTCTTTCTAAGATCAAATCAATCACACTGAACCAGGCCAAACCAGATAACTATTGTCTCTATCAACTCCAATATCTTAACATTTTGTAAAGATTCCAACACTTCCCCCTAAGAAGGTCCCTACCTAATGCTTCACTCACTGTTGTTTCCCTGTATTCTTTGTCAACTCTGAGGATCTTCTCCCAGATGCCGCCGTGAGAGATGACGGGCTCCTCCTCCCCATATATTTTCAATTTAAACTGAGGAAAAGAAATGCCTGATGCTCAGGAAACAACTGGGTAAGCAAGCCAGCGATCCACCCATCAGTTAACAACACCTACAGCGGGCCCAGAAGGATGCTGAGGACACAAAAACACCTCCGTCCCTGCCCTCTGGGAGCTTCCATCTGGGAGAGGGAAAGCAAGCCCGAAGTAGCCACATACAAATGAGAAACCATAAAAGAGACGAGGCCTTAGAGGGAAGAAGGAGAGGGGGACGTAGGGGACAGCCAGGGAGTGCTCAGTAGCTGCTCAGGAACATCCAGACCTGGGAACTGGGCCAGGAGAGTAATGGTGAAGAGGCAGATGAGAGATTGCTCTTAATAAATGCTCGCCATTTTGACTTGGGACCCTCACCCACCCCTTGGAGGGCATCCACTCCACTTAATACTAGTAAACTAGCGAGCAAAACAAGGATGGGTAACCCTCCCGCCCCGCCTCATCATATCCAATTCTTCAAGCCCTCATTTGGGGCTTTCTTGGCCGAGACTTGTTCTCATTTCCTTCTCCAGGTCATTTGATAGAGAAGGAAACTGAGGCAAACAGGGTTAATCGACCTGCTCAGGGTCACCCAGCAAGGGCCAGGCTCAGGTTGAGTCCTCCTGACTTCAGCATCCCCAGAGAACCACAAACCATGTACAATGTGTATGAAAAGTAATTGCAGGGACTCACTGGGGGGGTGGGGGGGGTGATGAGGGACATTTGTTTTGTTTTTGTTTTTTAATTTAATAGCCTTTTATTTACAGGTTATATGTATGAGTAACTTTACAGCATTAACAATTGCCAAACCTCTTGTTCCAATTTTTCACCTCTTATCCCCCCACCCCCTCCCCTAGATGGCAGGATGACCAATAGATGTTAAATACATTAAAATATAAATTAGATACACAATAAGTATAAACGACCAAAACGTTATTTTGCTGTACAAAAAGAATCAGACTCTGAAATATTGTACAATTAGCTTGTGAAGGAAATCAAAAATGCAGGTGGGCATAAATATAGGGATTGGGAATTCAATGTAATGGTTTTTAGTCATCTCCCAGAGTTCTTTCTCTGGGCGTAGCTGGTTCAGTTCATTACTGCTCCACTGGAAATGATTTGGTTGATCTCGTTGCTGAGGATGGCCTGGTCCATCAGAACTGGTCATCATATAGTATTGTTGTTGAAGTATAGAATGATCTCCTGGTCCTGCTCATTTCACTCAGCATCAGTTCGTGTCTCTCCAGGCCTTTCTGAAATCATCCTGTTGGTCATTTCTTATAGAACAATAATATTCCATAATATTCATATACCACAATTTATTCACCCATTCTCCAACTGATGGGCATCCATTCAGTTTCCAGTTTCTAGCCACTACAAAGAGGGCTGCCACAAACATTCGTGCACATACAGGTCCCTTTCCCTTCTTTATGATCTCTTTGGGATATAAGCCCAGTAGTAACACTGCTGGATCAAAGGGGATGCACAGTTTGATAACTTTTTGAGCATAGTTCCAAACTACTCTCCAGAATGGTTGGATTCGTTCACAACTCCACCAACAATGCATCAATGTCCCAGTTTTCCCGCATCCCCTCCAACAATCATCATTATTTTTTCCTGTCATCTTAGCCAATCTGACAGGTGTGTAGTGGTATCTTAGAGTTGTCTTAATTTGCATTTCTCTGATTAATAATGACTTGGAGCATCTTTTCATATGACTAGAAATAGTTGATGAGGGACATTTGAATGGAGTTGTGAGGTCTGCGGCTTTTAGGGGGCAAAGGCAGAAGATAAAGGCATGAAGCACAGAGAGGGTCAAGGGCCCCAAAGACAGCAAAAGCCGCTGCAGGGTCTGCCCACCTCAAGGCTCTGTCCCTCCCTCCCAGAGCGCCCTCCATTCAGCCACTCCTGGCTAAAGCAGAGGCCCCCTCCAGAAACTCCAGTGGCTCCCTATGGCCTCAACTACAAAGCCCTTCACAAATGGTCCATTTCTCTCATACCTTCCTGATGCCTTCTCCTTGATCCAGCGACACCGGCCTCTTGCGGGTTCAGGAACAAGATCCTTCCCGCCCGGGCTCTGAGAATCCTCCTGTCCCCCATGTCTGGAATAATTTCCCTTCTCACTTCTAACTCCTGACCTCTAGCTTCCAATAAGTCCCAAAACTTAAGTCCCATCTTCCTGTGGCCAACCTCCCTTAACTCTAGTGCCTTCCCTCGTGGACCATTTCCTGTCCTTCCCCATCATACTTTGTACATGATGGTTTCTTTTCCCCCTTAGACCTTGAGCCGTTTGAGGGCAGGACTGTCTCATGCCTCCTTTTGTAGCCACCCCCAGCCACAGTGCCTGGCACAAAGTGAGCCTTTATAAGTGTTTAGTGGCTATAGAGGCAACTGGAGCCTTCTGAGACTTCTCAAGGAGGAGACTGCGTAGGACCAGGGGGCTGGGGAAAGACGCAGGGGCCCTGACAGCAATGGAAAGAAACGGGGAGAGGGGTTGACATGCGAGTGAGAGGGAAGTGAGATGCTGGAGCTGGAATCCACAGGGCAGCGGATTCCCAGAACTGTGAAGCAGCATAACAAAGGCACTGGTGCCCCAGGAGACGGCAACACCGGAAGTCAGAGTGGGAAAGTCTCGGAGGTTTCCCTGGTTATCTTGTCAAGCAAGAGCAATAAGCCCTTAATGACACCTGGGAGCCTTTGGGGTTAAATGTCAGCCCATTTCCTTATAGGAATCTCTCCTAACCCGCCACCCTTGAGCTCACCTCCAGGCCTTCTCTGGGCTTCTCTCCCAAGCTACTAGATGCTTTCCTCCTGCCTGCAAACACCCCCGTGCAGGGGTGCTGGGAAACGTTTAAGAACTCTTTCTTCGGGGCAAAAAACGGAAGGCAGAAGACTTTTATTTATTTATTTATTTTTAGCATAATCTAAGTTATTAAACCTCTCAAGTCTAGAGTCAATAAAACAATAGTTCAAGTCTGTGGCAAAGGCCAAGATGGAGATGCCCACTGAGAAGTCCCGAGGGCCCAAGGGGCCGCAGGCCTCTCTCCCGCCTTTCAGCGGAGCCCAGACGTCTCCCTTGGGCTCACCGCCGTTTCCGAGTCCTCTGCCGTCGGGGGCACGGCCCCTCACCCTCCTCTCGGGCTTTCCCCCATCTGCCGGCTCCTTCTCAGTCTCCCTCCTTGCTGGATAGCCAGGAGCTGTGGCTCCCCCGGGCTTGTTCTGAGCCCCCTTTCCTCCTCCCTCTCTACCATGAAACCACTTTATCTCAGGCGACCTCATGTAACCCTCACTTCTCTTGGGACCTCCAGCTTACCAGCCGCCCCCTGGGCCCCCAGAAGGCTGCTCTGCACAAATCCCAAAGTCCCGTCCCCGTGTCACCTCCTGGCCGCTCGGGCGCCAGACCCGCTGATCCCCGCCCGCACCTCCCCGGGACGCTGACCTCTTTCCTCAGAGCCCCGATGCAGACCCTCATCACCTCACCCCGGCCGTGGCAGCAGTTGTTGGGGGGCCGCCCGTCCCAGGCCCCTCCTCCCCGCTCCACTCCGCCAAGGCCCCACCCCTCGTCGCCCCCCCTTGCCTTCAGGCTACCACAGCATCCCCTTGGGCTTCCAAGCCCGTGTCCCGGTCCTCCCCACCCTCTCCATCTTCTCGCACCCGCTCCTCGGTGCAGCCACTTCCTCCCTGCCCGCACGGCTCTCCACGTCTGGCCGTCCCCCAGCCCCGAACCTCCCCCTCCTCATTTGGGCGTCTTCCCCCGAGACCACTGCCGCCTCCTGACGGGCCCCGCCTCCTCTCTTGCACCCCCACACAGCTGCTGCCGGAGGTTTCCCGGCCGGGTCCCACGCAGGCTCCTCCTTGAGAGGTCGCGCTTTGTGCCAGGTGCGGTGGCCCGCCTGCATCCTCCCGGGAGAAGTTCTTTCCCATCCCCCTCCAGGGCCCTCCTCTCCCGCTCTGCCTGGCCCGGCCCATCTGCCCACGGATTCTGGGGGCCGAGGCCGCCTCTCCCCCTTCTTTGTCCCCCCCCCCCCGGGGTTTGGTGCAGCGCCGGGCACACAGCGCCGGGCACACAGCGCCGGGCACACAGCGCCGGGCACACAGCGCCGGGCACACAGCGCCGGGCACACAGCGCCGGGTACACAGCGCCGGGCACACAGCGCCGGGCACACAGCGCCGGGCACACAGCGCCGGGTATACAGCGCCGGGTACACAGTGCCGGGTATACAGCGCCGGGTACACAGCGCCGGGTACACAGCGCCTGGTACACAGCGCCGGGTATACAGCAGGCGCTTCGTACATGCTTGTCGGCCCGAGTTCCCCAAAGAAGCCCGTTATCCGTTATTAGGTCTGGCTAAGCCCCGGCCTGTGTCTGACCCACCAGGGCTGCCTCCCTCCCCGCCCTTGGGGGTCTGGGCCGGCGGAGGCTTCCCCCTGGGGGCATCCTCCTCAGTCCCCGCCCCCAAGGGACCTCTGGCCTCGCTCCTCAGAGACACGGGGCCCCGGGGGGAGGGGGGCCCTTCCTGTGCACCCCGGGCGCTGGCGGAGCCCAGAAGGGCCTCGCCAAGGCAGGCGCCCGGAGCCCCGAGCCCGGGACCGGACAGCCGCCGGCGCTGCAGGGCTGAGCCAGGCTGGAAGGGGCCCCCACCCCCCCTAGCGGCAGGACCCGGGACTCTGCAGCACCGGGAGGACGCGCCCCCCCCCACAAAGCGCGACCCCCCGGCAGAGCGGGCTCTAGCCCGGAGCAAGCCCGGACGCGGGGACACGGGGACACAGACGGACAGACACGCACAAGCTTCTTTTATGTCTCTCTGAGGCCCAGGAAGCCCGGGGCTCGGCCCATTTTACAGATGGGAAAGCCGAGGTTCAGAGGCGGCCCGTGTCAGCCCAGGACAGACCAGGAAGCGGAGGCGGAGCGCGGGGCTCGCGCGGGGCCGGTGACTGGGGCGGCCCGAGCCTGGCCGGGCGCCCGGGCCCCGGCCTCCCCGCCCCGCGCTTGGCTCCCTTCCAGGCTCCGAGGCCGGGCCCCTCCCGGGAGGCCGGGCCCCTCCCGGAAGCCCGGCTCCCCGGGCTCAAGATGTCCGCCGCGGAGCGACCAGCGGCCCCACGTGGGCAGGCTGCGCCCGGCGCCACGTGCTCCGCCGCGTTCCGCCGCGTCCCGTTCCGCTGCGAGCGCGCCCCGCCCGCCGGCCAATCAGCGCGCCGCTCCCGCCTCGCGTCCCGCGCTCCCGCGCGCCGCGCTCCCCTCCCCGCAGCGCCCCACCCACTGCGTTGGCCCCACCCCCGCATCCGGGCTCGCTCAGGGATTGGCCGGTACGGGCCTGGGGGTGGGGAGCAGTCGCTGGTTGGCCGCGGGGGCGTCACGGGGTCGGGGCGAGCTCCTTTCCAGTCGCGCCGAGGGGGCAGGCTCAGTCTTTCGTCTCAGTCTCGGCTAGCAAAGGGCTGCTCGCGGACGGACTCTCGCCGCGCTCTCCGCCGCCAGCGACACAGTCTGGGCCTCGGTCGACGGATCTGCACCCCCGCGCCCTAGTCTCGCACCGCCGCCATGGTGAAGCTAGGGAAGGTGAGAGGCGGCGGCGGGCCAAGGCCGCCACGCGCCCCCGGGGCTGCGGGGCCTAGCGGGCCCCAGCGCGCGGGAGCGGGGCGGAGCGCGACGGCGCGTGCGCGGTGCGGGGCTCCCGGGAAGTCTCGCGCGACGCCGCCGCTACCGCCGCCGCCGCCAGCTCTCTGGACTGGGGAGGAGGAGGGCCTTGGGAGCCGGGGGTCCAGAGCGAGAGCGGCGGGAGGGCCGGCGGGGAGCGAAGCCGCGCGTGCGCGCTGGGCCCCGGAGGGAGGGAGGGCTGGGACAGGGCCGCGTGAGGTCATCTCCGAGCGCCGGGTCCGGGCTCCGCGGGCGCACGTGTTTGGGCGGTTCGCACGTGGGTGCCCGGGTCGCTTGCCGTATGGCCCCGGCTCGGCCGGGCCAATGGGAGCCGAGGGTTGCCCTGGGTGGGAGACTGAACTGCTGCGCGGCAGCCTCTGGGAGAGAGGGATGAGCCAGGTCCAGGCCAGGGTCAAATGGCTGCGGACTCTAGGGCGCTTCTCTTGTGTCAGAAGGGCGGTCCCGAGCACGTGGCCCCGTGGTCCCGCCGCCCCCCTCCTCCACCCTGTGCCCATGGTTCCAGGAGACCCAGGGGCACCTAGATGAGGGGAGGGCGAAGGCGGGGCCGGGCCACGCTCCCGGCACGTGCTGCCCTGCGCAACCACGTGGTCTTGCCCAAGTTGCGAAAAACAAGTTTAAGTTTAGGGGCAAGTGGGAAAGGTGAGGAAGAACTAGTGCCCATCAACAGCGGCTGCAAGGCCGTTTCCCGGAGCCGGGGTCAGCGGGCTGAGCCGCGTGAGCCGCCCTCCTGGGTGTCCCACGTTCTGAAGTTGTGGGAATGGGGGGGTAGCAAAGGAGGACGGACCGACGCAAAATGATGGTTTTGATCCCATTCTGAATTGGGTCATTTTATTAACGTGAATCCTATCCTTGATTAAGGTAGCCGAGGGTAAACGGACGACAGAGGTACCTCATGTCGCGCTGTTTTTGGTCTTTCCTTCTAGGCTGCTAAAAATCAAGGGGAGCCCAAGAAGATGGCTCCTCCCCCCAAAGAAGTAGAAGACAGCGAAGATGAGGAGATGTCTGAAGAGGAAGAGGAGAGCAGCGGAGAAGAGGTAACTTGGCAGCTTCCCCCGGGAATGATTTGTTACATATGTGAGAGCAACAAGTTACTCTCAGAGTCAAAAGGGAATTTGTGCAAGGAATTGGGTAAAATCGGATTTGGCGTGGTCTGGTTTAAAAGTTTATTAGGTGAGTGGCAGTTTTCAGCCGGGTGTCAGCAGTGTTCAAATCCCGGTTTGATTTTAGGGAAAATTTAATTATTAAAGTTCAAACAATTTTGGGAGAACAGCATTAATTCAATTCTCATTTAAGGGGAGTAGTGATTGGGGGGGGGGGTGTGCATCGAGTAGTGCCATCTTTCTTAAGAAAGGTGCTTGGCAACATACACCAGAATATCTCACCTAATAAGGAATTAAATCCACACGGTTTTTGTGACTTTCCAAGCCTTACCTGGCTCTTGTAAAGGTGGGCTAAGTAATACTTGGAATCAAGCAGGATTCTCTTTTTGAGGGGGTCAGGTCCGTTCATAGCAGTGGAGTTGTGGGCTGTTAGGCTAATTTTTACTGTCTGAATATGTGGTGTTAGATTCTTCATGGTCGGGTGTTGATGTCCTGAAAGGTAAGAAAAAACGATGGTTGATAGGAAACATTGTTGAGTTAGACACCTTTTAAAAATGTAGCATTTCATTAACATGTCTTAAAAATTGTTTAGATTTAGGTTTTGTCCAAAACTGAGGTCGTTAAAGAAACTTACTTAAAAGTACAGACTTGGTTCCATTCCATATGATTTTGTTCCTTCATCTGTAAAACAGGCTAGACCAAGTCCTTTTCTAGCTCTGACGTGACTTGGGGAGGATTGGAAATTTCTGAATCCGGGATCCTTGAAGGGAGTATCTTTTTGAGAAGCTGGAACCAGAGAACCTAGTCCAGAGGGTCACAGAGTTAGAGGGCCTGGAAAGTTACAGCAGCCCTTGCTCAGCGCCTCTTGGGTGCAGAGCCCTGGCAAGCATTGGGAGGTCAGGACCAAACTCTGCCTTAGGCAGCTTGTACTCAGAGCACCTTAGACCCAGCTGGGCGTGCAGGACATTATGTTAGCAATGGGATTCCAGATGACCTGCTCAGAATAGAGTGGAGTAACTGGGGGAATTGCATTGTCCTCTTTGGCAGCCAGATTACACTGTTGATTAAGTTGGCCATGGAAAATAATCTGGTTCCTGATGCCTAACTCCCCCTTTCAAACTGTTTTTAGACCAGGCCTGGCTTTTGAATCCCAGCACTTCATACCCATAGGAGCAAATCCTCAGGGTTGCAGGTTGTAGTGGAAGGTAGGTGGTTCAGACTGAATCCCTGCCTGAGGGTGGGAGGGGGCGGGGCACTAGGTGCCCACCTGCTTGCCTTCCACACCCTCCCTATGCTCCTGGTTCTGTAGCTCATTCCCACCCATCTTGAGAGTTGTGTGTTTTGAGCTGTATTTCCTAACTTGAATATTGCACTTGTGGTGGTTTCTTCCCTCTAGGCAGAAACGGGCTTTGTAAATTATAACATTTTGCAAACATTGATTTTTGCGATTAGGTTGTGGTCCCTCAGAAGAAGGGCAAGAAGGCTGTGGCTACACCAGCCAAGAAAGTTGCACCGACCAAAAAAGCTGTCGTTGCCACCACACCCGCTAAGAAAGCAGTCGTGACTCCTGGTAAGAAGGCCGCCGTCGTGGCCTCCGCCAAGAAGGCAGCTACCCCGGCCAAAGCTGTCGCCACCCCGGGAAAGAAGGCGGCCACCCCGGCCAAAGCAGTGGTGACCCCGGCCAAAGGGGCTAAAAATGGGAAGAATGCCAAGAAGGAGGACAGTGAGTCCGAGGAGGAGGAGGACAGCGAAGAGGAGGATGAAGAATTTGAGCCTCCCAAAGCCACAAAGAAGAAAGCAGCTGCTGCCAAACAAGAGTCTGAGGAGGAGGAAGAGGAAGAGGATGACGAGGAGGAGGACAGTGATGAGGATGAAGATGATGAGGATGGTAATCATCATTTCTGTTGTAATTGTTTTTATTGGTAAAGAACCTTTGTTAGGAAACCCATCAGTTTGCCACTAGAATTTAAATAGATCTCAGTGGGGGAGCCCATCTCTGGGGTCGGCCTCCTGGGGTGTGATCTGGGACAATGTGGATTGGGACACTGCTGCTCAGGCAGAAATCTTCTCTCCACATGGGGAGGGGAGTACAGGTTCTTCCTAGGTCCTTTTGTGTGACAGGCGCTGGTCCCTAACAGTGTCTGATGTCATTCCATTACCTGGCAAGCTCAGGCGAGTTACTGCATGGGGAGCACTGTTCTGGGGGAGGACTTGAAGAGTTTTCTTTCTTAGACTCTGAGGAAGAGGCTATGGACACCACACCAGCCAAAGGAAAGGCTGCTGCTGTGAAGGCTGCCGCCGGGAAAGCCGGGAAGGCTGTGAAGGCCAAGGAGGAAGAGGAAGAGGAGGAGGACGACGATGAAGAAGATGATGAGGAGGATGACGATGAGGAGGAGGAGGATGAAGAAGAGGAGGAGGAGGAAGAAGAAGAGGAGGAGGAGGAGGAGGAGGAAGGTAAGGAAATAGTGGCTTTCCCCAGATGGGAATTTATTCAGCTCTTGCTGGCTCCATTGGGTTCTATTCCCAAACCAGAGCAGGTGCATAGTGGGCCTAGAAGCAGGCATAGCCATTTAGTGGTGACTGCTGGTTTTGTCTTGCAGTGCCCGTGAAAGAAGCTCCAGGAAAGCGGAAAAAGGAAATGACCAAACAGAAGGCTCCTGAAGCCAAGAAGCAGAAACTGGATGGTGAGTGGAGCGGGCTTGGGCATGCAGGGCCGGTGACTTGTGGCTGGGCACAAATGATGATCTGCCAAGGGACTTAATGCTGACGCCTGATGGATCCTCACTGCAGGCTGATGTGCCGTGTGCCTCTGGGGCTCCACAGGGGAGTCACTTTTCTGCCCTAACGTAAGTTCTTTTTTTGTGCAATAGCTGAAGCCTCTACAAATTTCAATCTCTTTGCTGGCAACCTAAACTTCAACAAAAGCGCTTCTGAGCTAAAAACTGGGATCAGTGACTTCTTTGCCAAAAAGGACCTGACCGTTGTGGACGTCCGCATTGGTGCCACCAGGTAAGTGGCCTGGGCCCGAAGCTTTCCCCAGCTCCACCTGGGCTGATTGGGGGGTATTTTCATGTTTGAGGCCCCCAAAGCATTTAAAAAAGGGACAGAAGACCTGGTCTTTGTTCAGCATGTTTAGTCAGACACAATGGACTTAAGAGGCATCCCATGAAGGATGGGGGGTTAAGGCCATCCCCGACTCGGCTGCACATTCTAGGCAGCTGCAGCTGAGGGCTAGAGCCAGGGGGCTGTGTCAGGAGTCCTGCCCCCAGTAGCCGTGTCTGTTGAGTCTGCCCAGCTTCGGCTGCGGTCTTGGTGGCCAAGTGGCCACCTTGGTCTGAGCAGTTGGGATGTTGTAGGACCTGTGCCATGTCATCTAACCAGACCAAGAAGGACCAATCACTGTTTTTCTAATGCTTTCTGTGAATCCAATGCTAGGATTTGACTAATAACCACTTCCCTCAGACCTGAGAAATAGTGGAGAGGGGAGTTCATAAAACAAGTCTTTGTGTGCAAATTTGTCTGAATTATTTGGGGAATTCTGGATTCTTAATCTGAATTAGACAGCTACCGCTGCCCTTCCCCCCCCCCCCAAAAAAAAAAAAAAAATCTGGTTATAGTTCTGGGTCTTTATTTTTCCTTCCAGGAAGTTTGGCTATGTGGAATTTGAATCTGCTGAAGATATGGAAAAGGCCATGGAACTCAGTGGCTCCAAAGTGCTCGGCTCTGAAATTAAGCTGGAAAAGGCGAAGGAGAACAAGAAAGGTGTGTGGAAGGGTGAGACTGAACTGCTGCCCCTATTTGGTGTCTTTGTTGGGGCAGGGGGCCTGCCTGCCCCCTCAGACCTGGCTAACATCCCTCCTTTCTTTAGACCGAGATGCAAGGACACTCTTTGTGAAGAATCTGCCATATAAAGTGACTCAAGAGGAGCTCAAAGAAGTGTTTGAAGATGCTATTGAGATCAGACTGGTCTGCACCAAGGATGGAACCCCTAAGGGGTAGGTTGGGGGGGTACTAGGCTGTGGAGCCTCACACTGAGTACCTGGCTCTCTTTAGAAGGGAGGCTTGGGCCCACCTCTAGCAGAATGACCACAGATTACAGTACACTGAGTGTCCCCTTGACACAAGGCCGGGGATGAGTGGTGAATCTGGGGGCAAGAAGGTGTCGGGAGCTCAAGTCTCAACCTTTGTACCTGCGTGTCCCTGGGTAACGACTTAGAATCTATCTGATTCGGTTGGCCTGTGTCAGAAGTCCTTCTGAAGATGCAGGGGCCTTTTCCTAGATTCCATTTTTGCCACTGCACTGCTGGGTCCCTGACCTCTGAGAATCCAGGAAGTAGGAACAGCAGAACTGCCCCTTTGTTGGCCCCCACAATCCCCAAGGGCCCCAGGTCTTGGCTTGGCCTGAGCCAGTGGAGAGTGCACCTCGTCCTCTGCCCTCTTGGGCCTCCTTGACCCCATTGTGTAGACCCCGGTATGATTGTGTGACTCCCCATGGGCAGCACCCACTTTTCACATCCTTCCTCTCCTGGAAACATGGAGTAAGTGGCTGGTGTCCCATCTTCCAGAATCGCCTACGTGGAATTTAAGACGGAAGCAGACGTGGACAAGGCCTTGGAGGAGAAGCAGGGCACTGAGATCGACGGCCGGGCGCTCATCCTGGACTACACTGGGGAGAAGAGCCAGGGCCAGGAGAACGCGAGGGGCGGCAAGAACAACGCCTGGGGCGGCAGCAACAGCAAACCGGCCGACTCCAAGACCCTGGTGCTGAACAACCTGGCCTACAGCGCCACGGAGGAGAGTCTGCAGGAGGTGTTCGAGAAGGCCACCTCCATCAGCATGCCCCAGAACAACCAGGGCCGGCCCAAGGGGTGAGCGGGCGGGCGCCGGTGGGGGGAGGGCCCGGGGCTGGGCGCTGCTGCGGGGCCCTCTGACCCTCCTGCCTTCCCCCCCAGGTACGCCTTCATCGAGTTCGCCTCGGTGGAAGACGCCAAAGAAGCTTTGAATTCTTGTAACAACATCGAGATCGAGGGCAGAGCCATCCGGTTGGAACTGAAGGGACAGAAGTCCTCCAACGCAGCCCCAAGGAACCGTAAGTGAAGGGGGGGGGGGTGGTGGCTAAACTGGGGGCCCGATTCCAGACCCCCGCCTTCCAAAGAAGGGCTGGATGTGATGACTAATTCTCTGAGAAGTGCTGATGAAATCTCTAGAAAATTCCTCTAGATAGTCAAGTTCTGATCCAGCTCAGGGTGTCACATGGCCTGTGGGCCTACTGTGTGCCAAGATGCTCTGACAGGTGCTCTTTCCCCCCAGAGTCCAAGACATTATTCGTCAAAGGCCTCTCAGAAGACACAACAGAAGAGACGCTGAAAGATTCATTTCAGGGCTCTGTCGGCGCCAGGATAGTCACAGACAGGGAGACGGGGTCCTCTAAAGGGTATGTTGTGGGAGGGAAGATCCCACAGTGGGGGCAGGGGGTCTCAGGGCCTTCTCATTGAGCTCCTCCTTGTCTGCCAGTGACGGGGTATGGATTCGCACGAGAAGAACATGAACTTCATGCCTTGTGTAGTCGTGTCCCCCGCCATCTCGGGGGAGGCTCCTGCCAGGCCGTGGGACAAGTACTTGGGTGGGGGCGGGGGAGGTGCTGGTGGGATGCTGCCCCCGCTGATCCCTGCGTTTGCTGCTGACTCTTAGGTTCGGTTTTGTGGACTTCAACTCAGAGGAAGAGGCCAAAGCCGCCAAAGAGGCCATGGAGGATGGGGAGATCGATGGAAACAAAGTGACCCTAGACTGGGCCAAGCCTAGCGGCTTCGGGGGACGAGGCGGCGGCCGTGGAGGAGGTGGCGGAGGCCGTGGAGGCTTCGGGGGACGAGGAGGCGGCAGAGGGGGCCGAGGAGGCTTTGGAGGACGAGGCCGAGGGAACTTTGGAGGTGAGTTCTGGCTTTGAGTTGGGCGGGGGGGGGGGCTTTGGGGAGGTCTTGTGGGCATCCCCCATGGCTCACGGTCGCACTCTTGTGCATGCACAGGTCGTGGCGGTTTCCGAGGAGGCCGAGGTGACAACAAGCCACAAGGAAAGAAGACGAAGTTTGAGTAGCTTCCCCCTTCTTCCCCTGCCACGTGAACGGACTCTGGGGGTCACATCAGAGCCTTGTGAGGTCATTCCAAGACAGATGGGCCGGGGGCGCCCGTAGCCATCTTGGAAGAGCCTGGATGACATTTCAAGGGAGAGCACGGCAGTTCTAACGGGACGGATGTTCCATATAAACTTTTTGCAGAGACGGGTGATAGCTGTGGGAGTTCACCTCTTGTCTGAGTTGTCTTGAGTTTATAATGTTCTACCCCATGTACAAAACCATTTTTTTCCTACAAATACCTGTAGTGGTTTTTTGTTTCCTTTTTGTCCCTTTTTGGCTGTAAAGAAAAAAGGCAAATGTTTGCTTATGGTTCCTGCTTTTGCAGCCTGTCTTAGGACGCATTAAAGGGGGCCTAACCTGGTGCCGGATTGTTTCCTAAAGGGCTTTCGACCAAGGCACCGAGTGGAGACACCACGGACTCCTGCCAGATGGGACCGAGCTGGGTTGGCCCAAGCGCCGCGCTCGCCACATCCCCCTCGGGCCCCTGGGGACCCAAAGCTTTGTTCTGGGGCAGTGGGAACCCCCCCCTCCCTGGCAGAGCTGTTGGCATAGGCTTGGCGCAATCTCTTAAGACTTAGAAGGCCAGCCTTGGGGTGACACATGGACCAAAGGTCCTAGGATAGTGATGGGAGCAAGGAGAGCCCCCTTGGGAGACGCTGCAGTTTCTCCTGGGAAGGTAAGTGAAGGCGCCGCCTTCTGTGTCCTGTGAGAGAATCCAGGCTTAAATTGGTGTCAAGAATTGCCCCCAAATCAGGGGGCCTGCCCTGGCACCCCCAAACCACACTAGGGCAGCAAAGAGGCCTAGGCTTCTCAGGCCACATATATTGAGGTAAGCCTGAAAAATCTGCCTGGACCTCAGTGGGGGAGGGGAGGTGGTGTTGGACTGTTTGGTCAGCTGGCCCAAAGGCCTGTGGGTGGCGACCAGTCAGCAGGTGGAGCACGGCTTCTTGGGGCTGGGAGCAAGTGTGCCCTAGCGGTCGGTGCCAGGGTGCCCTCTTGGCAGGTGGGTGGCTTGGTTGTTGGCAGAAAGCTTTAGGCAATTCAAAGCCCTTGGCCAGCATTAGGATGGGGGGCACCTGCACCTTAGAAACCTGCAGCCATTTTAGAAGAGGGGCAGCTTGCAAATGGTTGAAAAGACCTTGCAGTCAGTGCCCAGCAGGGGGCAACATGGCCCCGCTGGAGACATGGCAGCCCTCAGTGCCAAGCTGCCCTCAGGCTGGCCAGCACCACCGGCATCTGAGGAGGGCCCTGAGCAGGGGCAGTTCCCAGGATCTCTGGCCAGCCAGGGAGGTTACCTGGGCCAGGGGGCACCGAGGCTGCTGGGCGCTGTGGTCCGCCTCACTAGGAAGGAGTTAGGAGTGGAGGCAACCACTTCACTGGGCTCCTAGGTTTAGGCTCAGAAGGGATTGGGACCCCAGGCCTCCTCCTACAGCTAAGGGTGAGGGCCCAAGTAGATGGCCCAGACCAAAAGAACCTTGCAGTGGGGGCCTGAGCCAGCCAGAACCACTAGGGAAAAGCTCCCGAGTCTGTTCCAAGACTGGGAAGGTTCTTAAATGTGGAGGAGGGTTGCGTGATTGAATTTGGACCTAGGATGGGATCTTGGGGCCCCCCTCATCCCCCTCCCAACAGGCTCCATCACAGCAGGCCCGTGGAGCTGGGTCTCCCACCTTGGAGGTGCAAACAGGCTCTGCTCCCAAAGGGATCTGTCTGGGCAAGGGAAGGACCAACCTAATGATCCTGCTTGGGGGGAGGATGGGGGAGCAAAGTTCTCCAGGTATAGGCACAGCTCCCCACACTCGAACCTAGAACTCCTTAGAGTGACAGGAGACAGCTTTCCTCCATAAAGGAGGCTGGTGGTAAGATCTCCAGCCATTCCTCCCTGCAAGTATTGAGGCTGCAATCATGTATTGAGCACCAGCTATGTGGCAAAGCACTCTTACAGGACGCCATTGTGGGTCCTTGCCTGCAGGGAACCGAGTCTTGCTCAATTGTGTTTTGGAGTTGGGGATCCCCCAGACTCGCCTTGTGTGGTTTTTTTTGTCAGATGAGGACCACAAACTTCTGAGATCATCTTCATGACCCTGATCCCTCCCTGCCCACTGCACCACATGTGCAGGCAGGGAGAAGGAAACGGCCCCAGGGGGTCCTGGAAAGGCTCCTCACCTCATTGCCCAGGGTGGGAGCGCTTTGCTTGGGGGGAGTCGGCAGGATCTGAACCCCAGTTTTCAGAGTCCTGGTGGGTCCTTTCCCCAGCACTCTGCCTTCCCAGGCTGGCTCAGGAACTTGTGCCCTGAGGAGTTGTTCAGGGGATTCTGGGCTCAGGGCCCAGCCCTCCTTCCTGGCCATGGCACTACCATGGGACCTGGACCAAGGTGAGTCTGGGGAATGAAGAGACTCCCAAGAAGGGAGGAAGGGCCTGCTCCTTGACGGGCCTCTTGGGGGCGCCATTAACTAAGACATCCCATGGAAGCCAAGCTGAACCGGGCTAAGCCCTTCCTGCTGCCGCCTGGAGCAGTGGGTGCCAGTAACCGGCAGCTGGCGACCCCCAGGCCCCATGCTTTGGCCTCTGGTCCCCAGCCAAATCCCACCTTCTGTGGGCCCAAACTCCTTCCAAGTTGTTTGGAAACTTCCAGGATTTTGTCATATTTAACACGTTCAGAGTTGTGGTTTGTCTGCCCCTTGCCCACCCCTTGAGAGGGTGATTCCACATGTGAACTAGGCAGAACTGTTCCTAGTGGCCCCTGAGGTCCCTAGAGCCCGGCCCCTGCGCTTCCTGTTTATTCTGCACACTTTGCGCACTGTCTCCTTTGGTGATGAGCTCTGTCTTTCTGAATCCCTGGTGCTTAGTAGTGTCTGGTACATAGTTGGTGCTTAATAAGTGCTTTTCTAAAGGATTTATGATGAAATGCTCTCTTGCTTCAGAGAGGAACAGGTGGAGTTTGGGCACAGACTTAAAAACAACCATTTTTTGTGGGATTGGCACTGGAGACCCAGAAGGCAACACGGCTAATGTGGAACTAGGTTTCCTGTGACTGCACGTGTATAAATTATCAAATTACCCTCTCAGAAAGGGGCTGTGTGTGTGAGAATTTAAAACTTCAATTTAAAAAATGAATGTTAATATTTTTACATGTAATTGGGGGAAAACAATTTATTCTAAAATGAATAAATATATGCTTAATGCTTTATCCTGAGCTTCCCTCAGACCCACCGATGTTTTTTAAGATTGTGGGATGTTTTTGTATTCATCTCCATCACTTGGCCTGCTTCCAGCTTGAACAAAATCTGAATTTGTACAAGAGGCCTGTGCATCCACCTGTCCCTCTTGGCCTCCCATTCATTCCCATAATCCCCTCTCTGGGCTGGTTTCCCTTTTAGAATCGCCGGCCTGGCCTTAGCTTTTCGCCCAGCTCTTTGCAGATTTTTTCCCAAACTTTGGATGGGTCTGGGTACCTCCCGAGATGGAAGTTACGCGCCCCCCTGGGGAGGCGCGGGGCCCCCCCCCCCCCCCCCCCCCGCCACCCCACCAGCTACCAGTCTAATTCTGCTCAGAATAGCAACCCCCTCTTGGAAGGACAAGCCAAGAATCGGCCCGCTGGGGGGTCTCCAGGTGAGAGCGGCTGCGTCTGTAGCAGATTCTTGAGCCTCCTGCTTCCCTTCACTCGCCTCCCCCATCCCCCTACGGGGACTTCTCCCTCTCCTTGATCTCTTCAGCTTTTCAATAAGGTAAGATTGGTCCTGTAAGCTCCCTCTTTTTCTGGTGTCCCGTTCCCCTTGGTGCTGTCTGGTGGAGCTCTGGGACTCCGGATGATTTTAAATTCACAAAATAGGGAAGGTTACTAAAGAAACCAATTGGAGCGGAAGTTGTCCATATTGTGGACCTAGTACATATAGGAGCAAGCTCTTGGATGATTCCAGGCCTAGAGACCCTCCTTTCTGTGGCTCTGGGAATAGCCAGAGGGCAGGAACCCAGAGGTCAACAGATCTAGAACCCAAAAGAATATCCTCCTTTCACAGGTAAGGAAAGAAGGGAAATTGGCTGGTTTCTGAGGCTTTGGTTCCCAGATTTCAATCCATAAGAGCCCATGTAGATCCCCAACTTGGAGACGCTCTCATTGGCACTGTTGCCTTATTTTGGGGCCATTATTGGGCACCACTCCCATGGTGATGGGATTGATATGTCCCTGTGCCAATGGGCCAGTGGCCCCCTCCCAACAAATAGCAGATGACGCCGGCACTTGGATCACCCCAGGCTTTCTGCTTTCTAGCACCTGGAAGGAGATTGGGGAGGGGCGCGGTCCACAGGCTACAAGACTGGAAGTTACCCCGGAGAATGAAGGGAGGAAGGGAAATGGCGCCAACAGTACTTGGACCCAAATTCTGGAGTCTAAGCCTTGTAATTGGGTGTAGGGGGAAGGCTGAAGACTGACAGTGTGGGAGGTTTGGGGGTCCCAACACATCAGTGTTTCATTAAACAAGACCCTGACACAGTGGGGAATAAGAAATCAGGATGCACAGAATGGGAGGGCAAAAGACCTGTCCACCTTGTCTTGCTCCAGCCCTACTTAATGGTGTGAGGGGTTCCTGGCATGGAGATGCCCTCTACTAGCACACTGGGGTTTGAGAAGCAAGTCCGGCCCTGAGTGTGGCAAGAGCGGGACTGAAGCCAGGCCTTCCTGAGCCTGGGCACCGACTTTCTGGGCTAAATGCGAGCTTTGGCATTAGGACCGGTGATGAAGGGAGTGTTTGCTTATTGGCCCGAGGCACCTGGAAGAGGCTTCGGGCCCAGCTCAGACAGGCTGTGCGGGGGGCCCCACTCCAAGGTTTTCCCCCAGAGGCCCTGCCCTCCAGCTGCTGGAAGGCCGAGTCCCTAGACGGCCCCAAAAGGCTAAGAGCCCTCCAGGGTCAGCTTCCCCAGAAAGAGGAGGCTGCTGGGAGAGGGCCTCCCAAGGCCTGGCCACACAGGCCCACCTGGGGGCAGCGGGAGGGGCCCAGGTGAGGAGCCCCTGAGACTAGGGTGAAGGCAAGGGAGGGGGGCCGCCATCTGGTGCCATGGCCTGTAGCCCAGCCCGGCCCCGCAGCTGCCTTGGAAGCAGGATCTCGGCCACCCAAGAACCGAGGTGCTCAATTCTAGTCCGTTAGTTACCCAGCCCACCATGTCTGAGGACTTCGAAGGAGCCCACTTTACAGAAAAGGAAAAATGAGGCCCGGAGCACGGCACAGAGGCTCAAACGCCTTAAAAACGCCTTAAAAGCACCGGAGGGAAGCAGGCTGGACACAGAAGGGAGGCCTGAGCCGCAGCCTTGCTTCAGAGGCCGGCCCCACCCCCGCTGGTCGGTTACAATTTCTTTCCACTAATACAGTGGGAGCTCTTGTTCTATCAGGGCTTGGCCAAGGGCGCTAATCCTCAGTTAATGCACATTTAGAGGCCCCCCATCTGTGTGTCTGGGACAGAGACAAGGTCCTGCTCTCAAGGCTCCCCAGCCCCGGGCCCGGAGCCCAACATACGCTAAGGGGCCACCCGGGCTGATCCACAAGCTCAGCTCTAAAGATGGCGTTTGGACCAGACGCCCAGCATTCTCCTGTGGCCATGTGGCCCTGACCACCAAGGAGCTCCCAGCAACCCTTGGGCTTGGCCCAGACCCCTCTGGGTCCTGAAGCTGGTAGAGGCTAGGAGGGCCTCCCCTTCTCATTCAGCCCTCTGAGGCCACGGTGCTGCTCTCCAGGAGGGCACCCAAGCGGAGGGAAGGCAGGGGCCCAAAGAAAAGTGGGGGTTCCTCTCTTCCCCCCCACCCCCCCCACCTTCAGAGCCTGCTGGGGCTGCAGGAGGAAGCCAAGCCAGGACCACGTGATTTTTCACCGTTCATTTTTTAATAGCAAAACTAGGCTGTGAACTGGGATCTGTACATTTGGCTCCCAGGTTGGGTAGGGTTGAGGTCACCCGGGAGACCCTCCTCACACACATACCATCAAATGCAGCCCCCCCCCCCCCCATCCCCAAGATCCGGGGAGCAGGAGGGGAGGACGAGGAGGCGCTTCCTCCAGAGACCGAGGTTTCTGTCCCGTGCTGGCCTGTGGAGTCGGAGCAACGTGGGCATGTGGAAAGGGGGCACCCGTGTGGCCGGGATTCTCTGCCCACTCTAAAGGCCTTCATAAATAAAACTTCACAGTAGCTAAGAAACGCCAACTCCCGGTCACTGGCCCCGGGTGTCCACACCTGTCCACAGGAGGGCAGTGTGGCCGGGGCCAGGCTCGGCCCGGCTCCCGGCAGCTCTTGGAGGCTTGGGAGTCATTGGCTGGGACATCCAGCACCCCAGGCCCGAAAGGTTTCCAGAGAGGGGAGCCTTTGAGGTAGTTGAACAGCTTTACTTCTCAAGGCAATGAGAGGCTCATGCTCTGGGCGAGCCCGTGGGGGTCCCGCTCAGCGGGCACACTGTGGGGGACACTTAGTGGAGGTGTTTTGTTTGTGGAAGGGCCTCAGGGGTCCCTGGGGCCTAGGCCAGCCTCAGCCTGCAAGGCCAGACACCTGAGGCCTGCTCCCCGGGACCGAACATTGCCAGGGTTGTACCTGGGGAGCCGCTGTGAGAGCCAGAGGGAACACCGGGTCCCCCCCAGTCATCATCCACCTGCCCCATCCCCGACTCGGGGGGAAGGTGAATCTCTTAAATTTTAAAAGGCTGGGACCTTGGGCTTGGGGACCCGGCCCCTGACCCCAGGGCCCGAGCCTGCCCATTACCTGAGGTCCCAGTGGCTTGTGGGAACGGGGGGGGGGGGGGGGGGGGGGGGGGCTCCCCAGCTGCCGGTCCAGCCCAGGGCAGTAGCTAGAGCACCTGCAGCTTGCGGGAGCAGGTGAGGTTGCCGTGCACCAGCTCCCACATGCGCAGCAGCTCGGCCGGCAGCAGCTTGTGCACCACCAGCATGGAGCGGAAGAAGCAGGGCTCCTTGTTGAGGGCGCTGCTCTTGTTCCGCATGATGCCGAACGTCTTGAAGCCCATGTGCGCCGTGGGCCGCACGCCCAGCGCCTGCAGGCACATGCCCAGGAAGACGTCGTCGATGGGGTAGAGCTCCAGGCCCTGGGAGGCGCGGAAGAGGCGGCGCGCCAGCCCGCCGGCCATGAGGAAGCCCCCGCCGCCCGCGTAGGGCGGGTACACGTTCTTGCTGTAGAGCGCGCCCGGGATGTAGTACTTGTTGTCCTTCTTGCGGATGGGCCGTGCGCGGAAGAGCACGTCGCCCACGAAGAGGTTGTCCTCGGGCCGCTGGTCGGCCAGGAACTCCAGCAGGTTGTCGGGGCTGACAAAGACATCATCGTCCCCCTTGAAGATGAAGCGCACGCCGGGGCAGAAGGCGTCCTGCCACTTGAGGAAGTGCACCTCCTTCAGCGTCAGGTTGAAGAAGGTGTCCAGGAAGTCCCACTGCAGGATGTCACCGTAGAGCCGGTCCTCGAAGGCCAGCAGCTGCTGGTAGTGGGCCCGCTCCTCCTGCTTGGAGGCCGTGCCCAGCAGGAAGAGGGTGCGCACGGCCCCCCGGCCCCCCGGCGCCGCGCGCTCCCGCCCCCAGGTGCGCCGGATGGCCTCGCGCCGGTCGTGCTGCGTGATGATGGACTTGACCACCACCAGCAGGTAGACGTCGCCGGCGCACTTCTCGGGGTGGTTCATCAGCATGGGGAAGTAGCGGCAGTGCCGGTACAGGAGGAACTGCTGGAAGTGGGGCTCCAGGGCCTGGAACCAGGCCTGCCCGGACAGGTTGGTGTTGGCCGAGCAGTTGGAGGCCACCACGTCCCAGACGGGGGCTGTGGCCACGGTGGGCGCAGGGCTCGGGGTCTTCCCGGAGAACTTCCAGAACCCCGCATAGGCCGGCTTGGCCAGGTGGGAGGATGAAGGGTAAAGGAACTGGCCCGGAGCCAGGCCGCGCTGCAGCACGGTCAGGGCCACGAGCAGCAGCAGGGACAGGCCCGCCGAGCGGTACAACGTCTTCTTCCTAGGAGCAAGGAGGGAGCAGCGGGTCAGGAGGGCTTCCCGCTTCCTGTCCCCCGAGGCCACCTCCGCCGCCTGCCACTGAGCACGGCGATCCCAACAGGTGGCAGCTGGGGAAACCGAGGCAGGCTGAGGGATCACATCCAGCGACACTCAGACCTTCCTAACTACAGGCCCAGGACCCTACCCACGGAGCCACCGGGCAGCCCCGGGGGACTAGGCTTTCCCTCCCCAGTGCCCAGCCCTCCATCGATGCCCGATTCCTTCGGGGACTTCCCATGTGTCTGGCCCACCAGGAGCTGGCTGGGGAACAGAGGAACAGGGACTATGGCATTAGCCCATCTGTCCCTTACGAATCATTGGCTCTGAGGTCTTCCCCTTCCCGTGTGGGGAAGCTGCTCCGGCCGCCCGTTTCCTGGTCTCTCGGCTCACTTGGTTGGCCCTCACTCTGCACATCATGATTTCCTAAAAAGCCTCATTTCCCCAGGGGCGGAGGGACTTCCTACCCACGGGACACAGCCCTTCTGCCGAGGGATACGGGCCGAGCGGCTGGGACCAGGCCCCCGGGCAGGATGGGGATCCCGAGCCAGGCCTGCCCTCTGACCTCCCACTCTTGCCACGGTGGCCTGGGGGCAGGGTCAGCAAGCCAGGCCCTCAGTTCTGTCTGACCGTGTATTTTGTCACGTGTCATGTGACCCACAAGAGGCTTACCGGCTAAAAGGGCAGTGGGAAGGCTACATACGCAAGGCCGTGTCAGTACCAAGGACAGGGGGTACCTGCGTAGTCAGGTGACCACAGAGCTGGAAGGGGCCTCATCTTACAGAAATCTGCCAGAGCCACAGGGCTACAAGGTCCTTAGGGGCCTTCTAGATGAGGAAACTGAGGCAGGGAATTAGGTGCCTAGAAATTTGCCAAAACCACAGATCTAAAAGTGATCTTTTACACCTTAGAAGCCTTGAACTTAATTTGCAGATGAGGAAACTGAGGCAGAGACAGATAATTAGGATTTTGCAAAAAGGACAGGTCTAAGGCAGGGAGTGGCCTTTAAAGCCATCTAGGTGAGCCCAATTCACAGATGAGGAAACTGAGGCAGAGTCTTGCCCAAGGCCACACGGGCAATAAATGGCAAAGTCAATATGCCAGCTGAGCACTTAACCCGGCGCCCCTCGGGGTCCCCATCGGAGACCCCGGAGCCATCGCCCAGGAGGCCTGTGAAGCTTCTGGATCCTCTAGGAACAGCTGGCAGTCACGGAAGGGTCCGACGTGTTTGCTCAAACGTTAACAGACAAGAAGCCTCCCCCCGGCCTCCCACCCGAGGCACAGCCCGGTGAAGGGGGCTCTGGCCCAACCCGGGCTCCCCCAGACATCCGTGACCCCCGCGGGCTGGGGGGGGGGGCTGTGCTGCAGACGGAGGGCACCTTCCTACCAAGCCCCCCTGGCCCCGAGGGAGCCGGGCTTCTCTGGCCCAGAAGTCATCCCGCCCACCGGGCCAGGGGCAGTGCCTCCCTGCCCCCCTCCCCCGCCAGACCTTTCTGCTGGGGGGGGGGGGTGAGGAGGGGCGCCCGAGCTCCCCCATCCTGGCGGCCGCTGGAGTTGGGAGCCCAGGAGAGACGGGCTGGTCAGAGGCCGGCCCTGCCGGGAAGCGGGCACCCGTGCGCCCCTCCCTCGCCCCCCGCGGCCCCTTGCCACCGCGGGGCCTTGAGGAGAGAGCCAGAGGCAGCGTGCGCCTGTGCGGAGCGGACACTGCGCGCTTCTCTTCCCGCCGCTGGAAGTTCTCTCTGGGAATCCGACTGCTCCCCTCCGGGAGACCCCGTGGCCCCCTCCCTCGCAGCCCCCAGCGGGAGTCCCCAAGCCCTGGGTTCAAATCCGGCTTCAGATCTTTCTAGCGATTCGCTTCATTCAAATGCAAGTATTCGGGGTGTGAGCTCCTCCCGCCCCGGGAGCACAGGCGGCCCCGGCTTCGGCAGAGGAAGAAATAGAGGTGGGGGGCGAGGGTGGGGCGGGGATCCGATCCCGGAGACCTTGGGAGAGGCCGGGAAAAGGCAGGAGGGCCGAGCTCCTCCGCTCCCAGCCCCGGGCGCAGCTCGCTCAGCCCTGCCCTGAATTTGTAAAACAACTAGGGGAGGTCGGGGAGCCTGGGCATTTTCCTGGTCCTGTCTCGGCCCGGCCAGAACTGGTCGGGCCGGGCCGGAAAAGGCGCGGCCTCCTTTACAGAAGAGGAAACTGAGGCAGGGGTTATGAACAGAGCGGGGCCGGGAGACAGGGCCTCTCCCGCGCGGGCCCTTCCCGGGATGACGGGCCAGCCGGGCCCCTCCCCCCCCCTGCCCCCTCAGCCAGGTGAGCCTCCACCCTGGGCCCGCCTCGGCCTTTCCCCAGCTGAGCCCGCGACTGCAGGACCGGGTGGGGAGCCTCCCGCCTGCAGGGGCAGGGGCAGGGGAAGGGCCTAGCCCCCTCCCACCTGCCCTCAGACCCCTTCGGGGCAGCGGGAGGGGGAGGCTGAAGCCTCCGCCCCCAGCTCCTGGCTAAAGGCCGCCGCCCTGAGGGCGGGCGCTGGGGAGCCCAGGAGGCAGGAGGCCTGCGGGCAGCCGGCCGGGGACTGAGCGGCGGCGCGGGGAGGAGGAGAGCCAGAGGGAAGGGGAGGGACGAGGGCAACACCCCGCCAGCGGGATTCCTGCGCCTGGGGGGCGGAGCATGGGAGGGCCCTGGGGAGGGGCAGGGTATTTTAACCCTTCGCGGCCCGGGCTCGGGCTCCGGCCCCTCCGACCTCGCCGGAGGCTCCGCAGCCTCCGGGAGCATCCTTGAGGCGCTCAGCGCCCGCCGGCCCGGGGACACGGGGGCTCCGAGCCGGCCCGGCCCCTCCCGCGCTCCGGCCCCCCAGGCCCCAGGGAGAATCGCCGCCCTGTCTGCTTCCCGGGCTGAGTCTCTGCTGCTCTCCCCCCTCCCTGGCTCTGGCTCCCTCCCCAAGTCCGGCCTTTTCTGGCTTGTATACATCAGCCCTGCCCCCTGGGTGTGAAGTGGGGACTGGCCTGGTCGTAGTTACTTGTACTCGGCAATTTCGTGGTCTGTTTCCCAGGAGGTTTAGACAATTTTTGTTTGTTTTGAAATTTTTCAGGCCGTTTTTCCCTACCCCCTGACTGATTGTGGGCCCCTTTGATTTCTCCGGTGTTAGGGTTGTAGGAGCGAGGTGTTCCTGGTGTGAGTCTTGCCTTTCTCTTGGGAGGGTCTTTGGGCAGAGGTTGGGGGGGGGTTTCCCATTCCCTGTTTGATTGAGGGGTTTCTCGGAAGGTCTGTGTTTTGCGAGGAGTGTTTGGCGGCCTGGCCAATGCTGGTGTATCGTTTTGCAGAATAGTTTTGGTGGGAGGAGTGGTGAGGGGTGGTTGGTGTGGGAGTTTTTGGGTGGGGGGGGTGTATGAGGGTGGTTTTCTTTTGGTGCCGTGGGAGTTTTGGGGAAGTGGAGGGTATGTGTTTTGTTAGAGCCTAATGGGTGGGTGGGGAGGGTGGTTGGTGTTTTTCTCTTGTTTTTTTTTTTCTTTTCTTTTCTTGTGGTGAGGGTGAGGGAGCGTTTTTGTGGGGTCAGCGGGAGGGGGGGGTATTTTTGTGTTTTTGTGGTGGGAGTTTTGGAATTTATTGAATGATGGAGTGGGTGGGGAAGTAGGGTTCTTTTATTTTGGATATACGGTTGGGAGGACGATGGAGGGATTTGGTGGGGAGTGGGGAAAATAGGGTGGGTTGGAGAAGGGGACGGAAATAGGACTGAAGAAAGGGGTTGGGGGGGGGGATTTAAATAGGTGGGGGTTAGGGGGGACTTAAAAGGTAGGGGCGGGGTGGTGGGGGGGCAAGAATAGGGGTGGGGCGGGGGACTGGAAAGAGAATAGGAAGGGTGGGCCAGTGGGGATAGAATAGGGTTAGGGGTGAAAGGGGAGTTAGGGATTGGGAGAGTGGAGAAATAGTGAGGGATGTTTTGGAGTTGGATTTAGGAGAGGTGGTAATGTGTTGTTTGAGTGGAATGCTTGGAGAATTTTTGAATGTGGATGGGGAGGGGTTGGAATTTTGGTCTTTTGAGGGTATTTTTGGAGATTTTTGTTTTGGTTTGGAAGGAGGGGTGGGAAGGGTTTTGTTGGGGAGTGGAGAAGGGTTTTGAGGGTTTGTGATTTGTGTTGTGTGGGATAAAATGGGAATGGTTTTGGATATAGTACTGCCTGTGACATGTGGGAAATTGAGAAAATATAAGTAGGAGGGGTTTAATACTGGAATGGATTGTTAGAGTAGAGTTTGGAGGGAATTGAACATGGAGTATGGAAATTGAGATGTTTTTAGAATAGAATTTGTATCAGGGATAGGATGGTTCGTAGGAATGGTTAAGTTTTTCTTTTTGGAAAGTTTTGCCTTTATGAGTTTGGGGGGTAAATTTTGCTTGGATTTTGGATGAGTTTTGGGGTTTGAGAGTTTTTTTTAGGTGTTGAGGGGTTTTGGAGGAGGGGATTTGTTTTTTGTTTTTCTTGTTTCTTGTTTTTTTTTTTGGTTTTTGTTTTTCTTGTTTTTCTTTTCTTGTTTTCTTGGTTTTTTTTCTTTTTTTTTGGTTTTTCTTTTTGTTTCTTTCTTGTTTTTCTTTTTTTTGTTTCGAGGGGTTTTGAAGGTAAGCAATACTGGAGTGTGAGGTAGAGAGTTAGAGAACACTAGTGTTTGGGAGTATGGTAGGGTTGGTATTGAATAGGTTTTGGTTTTCTGGTATCTGGGAGTGAGTGAGGGTTTATGGTTTAGTTTACTTGCCAATGACAATTCCAGATTTGTGGTTGTTAGGAAGAAGAAGGGCAGAGCCTTGTTGTGGAGGGGCTGAGTTTGAAAGTGCTTTGTGTGTGCAAGGGCTGGGAGAAATTGAGACAGAGAGAGAGGGAGCCGGACAGAGACAGAAACACACAGAGACAGAGAGAAAGAAGCAGAGAGAGACAGAGAGAAACACAAAAAGAGAGACAGAGAAATAGAGAAACAGAAAGAGAGAGAGAGAAACAGAGGCAGAGACAGGGAGAGACAGAGAGAGACAAACAGGCAGAGACAGAGAGGCAGAGACAGGGAAACAGAAAAAGAGACAGAAATAGAAAGACAAGGAGAGGAAGACAAATACAGAGACAGAGAGAAAGTCAGGGAGAGAGAAAAAGAAACATACAGAGACAGAGAAAGAGGCAGGGAGAGACAGAGAAACAGAGAGAAAGAGAGACAAATAGTGGCAGGGAGAGACAGAGATAGAAACAAAGTCGGGGAGATACAGACAGAGAGACAGAGAAATAGAGAGGCAGAGAGAGACAGAAACAGATGAGAGAAAGAGAGAACAGTTGGGGAGAGACAGACAGAGACAGAGACGGAGAGAGGGAGCGGATTTGCCTTCAGGGAGCTTCTACTTTATCCAGTCCCAGAATTCGCACGCTCTGTCCCCAGTCTGGAATTCTCTTCAGCCTCGGACCCTGACAACCCAGGCCTGGGAGGAGGCGGATTGGGCGCGTTGGATTTTGTGCATTTATTGCAGATTTGGGGTTTCTTTTCTTTTTTTTTTTCTAATGGGGGACGGAGGAGTGAAAACAGTTTCATTTGTAGAACAGAACTCAATCTTAAAACAACCCGGAAGGAAGGTTTGCCTCGGAACCCGGCATCCTCCACCCTGGACCTGCTCTTCCTCCTCCCTGGGAGGTCAGCCCTGCAGAAAACTGGCTTTGGCCGGGGATTTCAGAACCTGGAGAGCGCCTAAACCAACCCCCACGTTGTTCGCTTGTTGGGACCCTTCTTGCCATTTCCTGGCGGGAGATCCTGGGGCGACTGGCCATTTTCTTTGCCAGCTCATTTGACAGAAGAGAAAACGGAGGCAAACAGAGTGAAGGGAGTGGCCCAGGATCATCACTGCACAATCCGGGGCCGATTTGAACTCGGGAAAAGGCGTCTTCCCAGCTTCAGGCCCCGCACCCAGCTAGCGCGCCACTAGGCTGCTCCATTTCACAGATGGAGAAACGAAGGCTGGGTGGGAGAACAGGAAATGTGATTAACCAAGATGGCAGCGTGGGGGGCCTTATGGCTCAGGTCTCTCAGCTTCCCGGCCCCTCTCTTCCCTCCCAGGTTTTACTGGCCGGGAGTCCATCGGCATTATCACTGGAGCATCTGAAGGGATGCCCCGCTTTGGGAAAGGGCCTTGAGTGTCGACCCAGGGTCCCGGCCCCAGCTTTCTTCCCAGATCGGGGATTCCCTGACTTTGTTCTGTTTTCCATTTGAGGAGTGTCTGGAATCCCAGCTGTCCTCTGACCGGAGAGGCCGGGGACAGGTGGGATGTCACACATCCATCTCTAATCTGCCCAGAGATCTCCCCCAGGGACCCCGCGGGCTCCACTGTCTGTCTGCTCTGAAGGGGCCAGCCCAGTCTTCTTCCTGGTGGCCCCAGAGCTGCTCCCACCAGGCCAGCCTCCCGGCCTTCGGAGTCGCCCTGTAAGAAGTGGCCAAGCTAGAGAGGATGGGGGCACTAAAGAGGCCATTCCTCCCCTCTCCCCAGGGTCCTTAAAATCTGGGCGCAGTCCCAGAAGTCAAAAACCCCATCTATAGAAATAAATTGGAAGAGCATAGGATAGTTTACTTCTCAGATCTGTGGAAGAGGAAGGAATTTGTGACCAAAGAAGAACTAGAGATCATTACTGATCACAAAATAGAAAATTTTGATTCTATCAAATTGAAAAGTTTTTGTACAAACAAAACTAATGCAGACAAGATTAGAAGGGAAACAATAAACTGGGAAAACATTTTTACAGTCAAATGTTCTGATAAAGGCCTCATCTCCAAAATATATAGAGAATTGACTCATTTATAAGAAATCAAGCCATTCTCCAATTGATAAATGGTCAAAGGATATGAACAGACAATTTTCAGATGATGAAATTGAAACTATTTCTACTCATATGAAAGAGTGTTTCAAATCACTATTGATCAGAGAAATGCAAATTAAGACAACTCTGAGATACCACTATACACCTGTCAGATTGGCCAGAATGACAGGAAAAGATAATGCAGAATGTTGGAGGGGATGTGGGAAAACAGGGACACTGATACCTTGTTGGTGGAATTGTGAATACATCCAGCCATTCTGGAGAGCAATCTGGAATTATGCCCCAAAAGTTATCAAACTGTGCATCCCCTTTGATCCAGCAGTGTTTCTATTGGGCTTATACCCCAAAGAGATACTAAGGAAGGGAAAGGGACCTGTATGTGCCAAAATGTTTGTGTCAGCCCTGTTTGTAGTGGCCAGAAGCTGGAAACTGAGTGGATGCTCATCAATTGGAGAATGGCTGAATAAATTGTGGTATATGAATGTTATGGAATATTATTGTTCTGTAAGAAATGACCAGCAGGACGAATACAGAGAGGATTGGTGAGACTTACAGGAACTGATGCTGAGTGAAATGAGCAGAACCAGGAGATCATTATATACGTCAACAACGATACTGTATGAGGATGTATTCTGATGGAAGTGGATTTCTTTGACAAAGAGAAGATCTAACTTAGTTTCAATTGATCAAGGATGGACAGAAGCAGCTACACCCAAAGAAAGAACACTGGGAAATTAATGTAAACTGCTTGCATTTTTGTTCTTCTTCCCGGGTTATTTATACCTTCAAAATCCTATTCTCCCTGAGCAACAAGAGAACTGTTCGGTTCTGCACACATAGATTGTATCCAAGATCTACTCTAACCTATTTAACATGTATAGTACTGCTTGCCATCTGGGGGAGGGAGTGGAGTGAGGGAGGGGAAAAATCGGAACAGAAGTGAGTGCAAGGAATAATGTTGTAAAAAATTACCCTGGCATAGGTTCTGTCAATAAAAAGTTATTTAAAAAAAAAAAAAGAACCCCATCTAGCCCAACATTCCCCCTTTACAGATTTGGAAGCTGAGGCCCAACAAGCCTCGGGAACAGAGATTTTTGAGCCAGGGGCCATCTTGGATTATCCTTCATTTTATAGATGCAGTAAACTGAGTCATGGAGAGCAATTTTCCCAAAGACTGCGTCCAGGGTCTTGCAGAAATACATCTGAGAGAGAATTCTGAAGAACAAGGCCACTTCCACTGCCTAGCTAGCTGGGTCTTGAGCCTCAGTTTCCCTCTCTGTAAAGTTGAAGATGATTTCTAAGACCTCTTTTGACTCTGAGAGGCATTTATTAATTCAAAAGCATTTATTGCATTTATTAACTTAAAGGTATTTATTAATTTATTAATTCAAAGGCATTTATTAAATGTATTCATTCAAAAAGCATTTATCAAATGCCTGCCATGTGCTGGGTAATGGGCTAAATGCTGGAGATGCAAAAATCTGACCTCAAGAAGCTTCCATACCATATCTAATGCCATGTCCTGAAATAGCCCATCCTGAGATAGCCCGTCCTGAGATAGCCCATCCTGAGATAGCCCAGAGAGTGAGCCATTTGTCAGTTGGGTGACAATGACCTTCATGATAAAAGGCCTTGTGTACAGGAAAGCCTTGTCCTTCCCCTGCCACTCCTGAGCCGTGTGACTGGGCATCTCTCTGGGCCTGCAGGCCTTCCTCCGCCCAGCCACACTGGACCATGCAGTGTAGATCTGTATGTGTGTGAGGAGGGGCAGGTCCCCAGATAGATTTCTGATCCGGCATCCAGGTGGCTCAGTGGAGCGCGGGGTCTCAGCAGCCGCCACCCCAGGCTGACGTCCGGGTTCTTTGGGGCCTCCTGGCTTTGTGAGACAGGAGAGCCTGGGCCCAGGGGGCATGGCTTCAGCTGCCCTGGCAGACAGTATTAAAAGGAAGCTGCTGCCAGGAGGGACCCGCCCCAGCCCCAGGCTTGGGGACAGGGAGGCTCCAGTCCCGGTGGTGGGGAGCGCGGGGCCCGGAGCCTCGGGCTGGATCCCCCAGCTCCTGCCCTCCTCTGGGGGATGACTCACTCCAAGCACACACACTGTGCTCTTTCAGGATGGAGCCTGGAACAGTGGCCACTTAGTCTTCTTGGCTCCGCCTCCCCGGCCCAGAACTCCCATCTAAATCCTTTCCCATGAACTTCCTCTCCCATCCCGCCATTCCTGCTCCTCTCCTCTCCATGACCCAGGCTCCGGGCCAGCAGGGCAGAGCGACGCCCCTGCATAGAGTCCCTTTATACGCTCAGAACCGTTCCCGGTGCCTTCTGGGGCTGGGCAGACCTGGGCTGGCCGACCAGCAGCAGCTCATCAGCTGGCCAGGGTGTGTAGGGGGAGGGACTGTGGCTGGAGGTCAAGGCCAGGCCCCCACATCACGGTGGATAGCTCCACTTTTGGGGGGGGGGGAGGAAGGACGGGCACAGTGGGCAGGGCCTGGGTCCCTTGGGCCTCCCGTCTAACCCAACAAGACTTGAACCATTTTCATGACTTACGTGCAGTGCGTTCTTTAACCTTCCAGCCTTCCCTACCCAGCAAGCCGCCATCCCTTGGGACAAACAAACAGAAGAGTTCGTAAAGCCAGCGGAATCATTGAGTGCGTTGAAAAGCAGAGGCAACCTGGCCGGCATTTTATTATTATTATTTCTTGTTAATACACATCGCTTTACGAATTGTGTCGGGAGAGAAAAATCAGAACAAAAGGGAAAAATCACGGGTGAGGAAAAATCAGAAAAGTGCAGCGGGCTCGGCCTGCGCCGATTTGCAGTCCGTCTCCGTGGGTTTTTCTGGCCGCACATGGCAACTGCTGTCCAAAGTCTGAACTGTTTCTTAAGCACCTACTATGGGTTGGTACTCCAGTTAGTAGGATTGCAGGGGCTAATACAAAACGGCTCTTGCCCTTGAGGGGACAAGTCTTAGAGGTGATTGGGCTCAACCCTGTCATTTTACAGATGGGGATACCGAGTCCAGCTCCTGGGTCTGTGTCCTTGTCCACAGCCTCTCCTGGCTGATCACACCTGAGGCCCAATGTGCCCTGTGGGCTCCACCTCGGTAGGGATAGAACCCAGAGGCCCTTGGGAACAGAACCAGTCACTCATCGACAAGCCTTTATGAAGCACCTACTATGTGCATGCATTAGCGCTAGAAACAGCCCTTTCCCCCGAGGAGCTGGGGTTCGAGCAGCTGTGCTATCGGAGGGCATCCTTCCTGGAAGGGACACAGGCCTTCCAATCCTGCGGCCCAGCAGGGCGTGGAGCAGGAACCGGGAGTCCCAGCTCTCTGGGGGACCCTGACCTTTTAATTTCCTCATCTAGATAAGGGGGATAAGACGACACCAGCTCCCAGAGCCCACGGGAGGACTGTGAACTAAAGATCCCCTTGCAGAGGTGGGGAGCTCCCTGTCCTGGAGCCTTCAGAGGACGGGCGCTGTCCAGGGTGTCAGTCCCAGAGGCCCCTGGGGTCCCTGAGCTCTGAGTCTCAGGATTTAGCCAGAGCCGGTGCCCGCCTGTGCCCAGGGAGGCTCCCAGTGGGGAGAGAACAGGAGTGGCTGGAGGGGTGTGGGGTTTCTGCAGACCCCGGCCCCCTCCTTTCGGCCTTCCCGGAACCTCAGGAAAGCTCCGAAATCCCGGGTGCCGGGCAGGCATGTGATGTGACTTCTCTGCGGCTGCAGTCTGCCAGCCTCCCAGGGACCCCCGGGAGAGCAGCGTGGTTCCCACTGGGCCCGGCCGCCTGCCGCCCGCCCCAGACCTCGCCCACCGTGCTCACCCCCGGCCTGTGGGCCCAGCCCTGCCCTGGACCTCCCCCCACCATCTGGTGGAAGGGCTGAGGGGGCTTCTCTGTGGGACGCGGGCCCTCCGGGCCTTTTCTTGTGTGGGGGTTGGGCCAGATCGGGTCCCCTATTGTCCTAGGATCTTTTGGCTGCATCTACAGCTGGAGAAGCCCAGGCTGCGTCGTGGGGCTCCGGCAGCTGGCGCCGGGGCCAGGGGGCACCGGGATCTGGGCAGGGCTCCCGGGAGGAGCCCCCTGTGCCTGGTTACCTAGCACCCCGGCGTGGCCCTCTCCCCTCCCCCCAGCGCACCGAGGGGGAGGACAGGCGGCTGGAATCTTCTGGTACCCACCCCAAGGCCTGCCCGCCTGGCACCAAAAACACCCAGGAATGCAGGAGGGAGGCTGTGGGCGGGGCGGAGGGTGGGGAGGCCTTGCTGCCCTTCCGGAGCCCGGGACCCCCGCCCCCCCCCCCCACTTTGAGGGTCTGGGTTTTCTCTTTCCAGCAAGGAAGGGAAAGATTAAAAAAAGATAAGTGCAGAAGGCGACTGCAGAGAGAAAGGGGGGGAGGGGGAGGAAGAAGAGAAGGAGGAGAAGGAGAAGGGGAGGACGAAAGGGAGAAGACAGAGGAGAAGGGGGGGAGAAAGCCTGCGGCTCCGGAGGCCCTTCCCGGCCGGCCCTGAGTCACGGCGGGGGAGGGGCCGCTCCTCTGGGCACCCCTCGGCCGGCCCCGCAGCGCCGGCGGCCGCTGAATGAGCGCTCGGGAGCGGCTCCGGCTGGCGCTTGGGGCGGGCAGAGCAGCCTCACAAAAGCCCATTCATGCCCTGCCGGGCTCCGGAGAGACCCTGGGGGGGAGGGGCGGCGCTCCTGTCATCCCTGGCGGCCTTCCGCGTGCACATGGGGCCTAGAGCGGCCTCCTTGGGCCCCGCCGGCCCGGCCTCTCCGCGCCCCCCCGCCCCACGGTACCCTCCAAACTGGCGGCCTGGGTGCCCCGGGTCCCACCTCTGTCAGTGCCTCAGAGGTTTCGCGCTCCGGACCCGAGCCCCCTCCCACATCGAAGCCGGCTCCGGCTGCCCCTCGTGCCCCCCCCTCCCCCCCAGGCCCCGGGCGGCCCTTCCCCCGTGGCTCCTCCCCCTCCAGCCCCGCCCTTCAGGGCTGAGTTCAAGCATCACCTTCGGGAGGGCTCCCGGGGGCCGTCTCCCCCCGCCACCCCCCTTTGGAACTGATTTGCCCACGAGGCCGTCTCTCCTTGGGGGCCTCTGCGGTCCCTGGGGAAGCCCCGACTCTCCCGTAGGGCTCCTCGGCGGGTGAGGCCCCCCAGGTCTGTGGCCGCGGGCACCAAGGAGCGCCTGCGGGGGCCCGGGAAGGGATCCTGGGTGGGGGCTGACGCGCATGCGCGCGCGCACGGACACACTCGCTTTCACTCTCGGGCCGTGTCCAGGTGTCACTTCCCTTCCCGTATCCAGAGAGAAGCGGCCCGGCCTGGGCCCCCGGCGCGGGGAGCTGCCCCCGGGCTTCAGCCCCTGCTCCCTCAGCTCTGGGTGCGAGGGGTGGGGGGAGGGCGTTCAGGCTGAGCGCGGGGGGGCAGGGTTCTGACTGAGCGGGGCCCCGGGCCCAGCCGCCCCTCCTCCCCCGCGGGCCCAGGGCTCAGCGCGGGGCTCCCTCGATGGCCTCCAGAGCCCGGCGGGGATGGGGCGTCTTCCCACGTGACTCACACGTGGCAATGAACGGGGGTGGGGCTCCCTCGGGCCACGGCGGTAACCGCAGGGCGGGGCCTGGGTCCGCTCCCGGACACGCCCCCACGGAGAGAACCGAACCCACCACAGCTCCGGGCTGAGGAGCAGGAGCTTTGCCGGAGCGGCCCTTCCGCTGGCCTGGGGGCGGGAGCCTGAGGGGGCACTTTGCTGCTGCCCTCTGGACGTGCCCCCCCGCCCCTCCCCACCCCCCCCCAAAAGGGGGGCCCGCCCGGCCGGGGTTTATTTTATTTCCCTTTCCCTTTCCTCCCTTTCCCCCCCCCCCCCCAAAAAAAAAGGAGGGGGGGGGGCCTTGGGGCCCGGGGGTCCGGGGGCCCCGGGGCGGCCCCCCCAAAGGGGGCCCCCCCCTGGGGGGCCCCCCAAAAACCCCCCCCGGGGGCGGCCCGGGGGACCCCAAAAAGAAAGGCCCTTGGGGGGGGGGTTCCCCCCGGGGGCCCCCTTGGGGGCCAACCCCCCCCCCCTTTGGGGAAGGCCCGGGGGCCCCAAAACCCGGCCCGGGGAAACCCCCGGGCCCCCGGCCCCCCCCCCCCCCCCTCCCTTTCCCCCCCCCCCCCCCCCCCCCCCCCCCCCCCCCCCCCCCTTTCCCTCCCCCCCTTCCCCCCCCCCCCCCCCCCCCCCCCCCCCCCCCCCCCCTTTTCCCCCCCCCCCCCCTCCCCCCCCCCCCCCTTCCCCTTTCCCCCCCCCCCCCCCCCTTTCCCCCTCCCCCCTCCCCCCCCCCCCCCCCCCCCCCCCCCCCCCCCCCCCCCCCCCCGGGGCCCCGGGGGCCCCCCCCCCCCCCTTTTGGGAAAGCCCCGGGGGGGTTTTTGGGAACCCGGGGCCCAAAGGGGGGGGGGGGCCCCCCCCCTTCCTTTCCCCGGGGCCCGGGGCCCGGGGGTTTTGGGGGCCCCCGGAAACCCCCGGGGCGGGGGGCCCCCGGGAGGGGGGGGCCCCCCCCCCTGGCGGGGCCCCCGGGGGCCCCCGGGCCCCCTTTGGGGAAAAGGGGCCCGCTTAGGGCCCCGGGGCCCTTGGGCCCGGCCCCGGCCGCGGAAACCCCCGGGGGAAAGCCCCGGGGCCATTTCCGGGCCCCCGGGGGCCCCTTGGCCCCCCCCGGGGGGGGCCCCCCAGGGTTTTAAAGGGGGCCCCCCCGGGCCCCCCCTTTCCCCCCGGGGGAAAACCCCCTTTTCCCCCAAAACCCCCCCGGGGCCGGCCGGTTGCTGGGGCCCCGGGCCCAAAAGGGGGCCCCCCCGGGGGGGGGGGGTTTCCGGGGCCCCCCGGGGGGGGGGGGGGGTCCCCCGGCCTTGGGGGGGGCCCCGGGGCCCCCGGGGGGGGGGCCCCGGGGGGGGGGGGGGGGCCCCCGGGGCCCAGGGCCACCCCCCCCCCTTTCCCCGGGGAAAAGGCCCCCCTTTTGGGCCCCGGGGCCCGGTCCCCCCTGGGCCCCCCAAGGGCCCGGCCCCGGGGGTTTGCCCGGGCCGGGGGGGGGGGCCCCCCCCCCCAGCCAAAACCCTCCGGGAACCCCCGGGGGGAAACCCCAAAAGGGGTTTTTAAAAAGCTTGGAAAACCCCCAACCCCCAAAAACCCAAAAAAAGGGGCCCCCGGCCCCCCCCCCCTTTCCGGGGGGGGCCCCCCCCGGCCCCCCGGGGGGTTTCCCGGGGGGGCCCCCCCCCCCCCAATTGCCCCCCGGGGGGGGGGGCCCCCCGGGGGGGGGGGGCCCCAAAAAAGGGGGGGGGCCCCAAGGGGCCTGGCAAAGGGGGGGGGCCCCCGGGGTTGGGAAAACAAACCCGGGGGGTTTCCCTGGGCCCCGGGCCCCCCCCCCCCGGGACCGCGGGGCCCGGCCGGGGGGGGGGGGGAAAAACCGGAAAGGGGAAAATTTTGCCCCCCCCGGGGGGGGCCCCGGGCCCCCCCACCCCTTCCCCCCGGTCCCAGGGGGGGTTCTCCGGGGCCCCCCCGGCCCCCCCCCTTTTTTAAGGTTTCCCCCGGGCCCGGGTTCCCATTTGCCCGGGGGGCCCCCCCTTCCCACCCCCAAAAGGGGATTCCCCGGGGCCCTTGGCCCCCCCTTTTTTTCCCCCCCCCCCCAAAAAAAAAGGGGAAACCCCTTTTTTCCCCCCTTCCCCGGTTTCCCCGGTTCCTTGGGGGGGCCCCCCGGGGTTTCCGGGGCCCGGGTTTTTGGGTTTTTGGGGGAGGGGCCCCCCCGTTCCCAAGGGGAAACCCCGGCCCGGGCCCTTCCCCGGGCCCTTTTTCCCCCCCTTCCCCCCCCCAAAATTTGGGCCCTTTTCCCCCGGGCCCCCCCTTTCCCCCCCACCTTTGGAAATTCCCCCCCCTTTTTTTCCCCCCCCCTTCCACCCCTCCCCCGGCCCCCTTTTTCTTTTTTTTGGGGTTTTTGCCCTTTTTTCCCCCCTTTTTCCCCAAAAAGGGGGGCCCCCGGGTTTTGTTCCGGTTTTTAATTTCCCTTCCTTTTCCCAAACACCGCCAATAGGTAAAATAAGGACTGCTTATCCACGGGTGATTATTGACCGAACGTCCCCCTGTGACTCTTTGCCCCGTGTCCGGTGGGCGGGCAGAGCACTGCTGGTGGCCCTGTCCATGGGAGGCTGATGGAGGGTGACCAGGACCTTGGAAGGAGGGGAGAGACGAGCTGTGCCCCACGATCCCGAAGGCGGACGCCGCGATCACGGACCCGGGACGTCACGGCGGTTCCCGGGACACAGATGTCCCAGTCTGAGGGAGGGAAAGCGCGGTGGGCGGCCTCAGATGGCCCCGCCCGGAGAAGCATCGGGCCTTGGTCACGGGTTCACACCTGTGTGCCAGTCTGACCATTCTGCCTGAGGGCGCAGCCCTTCCTGCCCTTGGGCACCCCCTCCTACAGCCTCCGCCAGCTCCTCTGCCTGCGCCAGGTCTCAATGCCGCCTTAACCTCCAACCTCCGCCCCCGGTGCCCCAAACGTGCCAGGAGTCCCCCAGAATCACCGGGCTTTCCCCCAGTTCTGCATCGTCCCTGTAACTTCCCCGTTTCATTGGTAATGACTCAAGAAGCAGAAATTTACTGGGCTAACGGGTCTGTTACTTCTCTTGTGACTCAGTTTCCTCACTCGGACGCGGTGGCCTCCAAGGCTCCTCTCACAGGAAGATCCAGGCCCGGTCCCTGGTCACTCCTCAGGCTCCCTTCAGTATTCTCCGTCTCGTCCCTGCCCTCCCCACATCCTGCCATTGTTGGGTCACAAAACTGCCCCATGGCCCTTCTTCTCTACTCCCTCCCCCCAGCTTCATCCCAATGGAAATGATGCCTCCCTGATCACTCTTCCCAACCTCGGAGTCCATGTCCTCCCCCCACATCGCCAGGTCCCCCTCCCACGCCTCCTTGTCCCCCTCCCACACTGCCAGATCCCCCCCACATCACCAGGTTCCCCCCTCCCACATCGCCACGTTCCCCCCCCACGTTGCCAGGTTCCCCCCCCCCATGTTGCCAGATCCCCCCCCACATCACCAGGTTTCCCCCCCACACATCACCAGGTTCCCCCACGTCGCCAGATGCCCCCCACGTCACCAGTTCCTCCCACGCCGCCAGACCCCCACTTTGCCAGATCCCCCTGTCACTCAGGTCTCCCACCCCACATTGCCAGATCCTCCCCAGCTCCTGCCTCAGGGCTTCACTCACCTCTCTATTCCACCCACCACACCTTGAACGCTTTCCTGCCTGAGCTCTTGGAGTCCTTGGGCCCTTCCAGCAGTGTCTTCTATCCCAGTCACTAAGTCAACCAGCATTTATTAAGCACTTACTGTGTAAGGCACTGCGCTAAGTAAGTGCCAGGCATATTTAAAAAAAAAAAGCAAAAAACAGTCCTGCTCATGGGAAACCACAAGTGCAAACCGACATCAGCAACACCAAAGGGAAACTCGAGGAGGCTACCGAAGAGCCGGGAAAGGTTTCTGAAAAAAGGTGCAGTTTTATCTGGCACCTGAAGGAAGCCTCAGGGCAGGGATGACGGTGTTCCAGGCATGGGGAGCAGCTGGAAAAAATGGCCGCAGCCAAGAGGCGGAGAAGACCACAGACCATGTGGTGGGGAGGAGGGGGATCAGATTACGGGGGCTTTAAATGGCAAACTAAGGATTTGACATTTGATTCTGGAGGTGATAAGAGGCAAAGAGTTTATTGAATGTGTGTGTAAGTCAGAGGGGACGAGAGCAGAACCCTGTTTTAGGAAGGCCCCCCCAATGTACTGTCATACAACAATAACAGCTGGCATTCAAACTGTGCCTACTATGTGCTAAGTGCACAAATAGTACCTACTATGTGCTAAGCGCACAAACTGAGCCTACTCTGTGCTAAGTGCACACAGGGTGTAGCACTGTCCTAAGCACTTTACAAATAAGTAAAGTGCCTCGGAGATGCGGTCATTGCTGCATTTTACACAGGCTGGAGCTGCCTCCAGGGTCCCCACTAGGGGCTGGGGGGCTGGGGAAGACAAAAACACTAACACACTCGATAAAGGCGTGAAGCGCTCCGAGCATTCCGGCCAAATGGTCGCGCTCTCGAGGCGTCGCCTACAGTTGTTTGGAGGGGAATTCGGGGGTGCGCTGGCCAGCGCCCTCCCCAGAGGCCCACCTTCTTGCATCCAGCTTTTCTGCACGTATTTTTGGCTTATTTTCTCCCTTACTATGCTGTGATTTCCTTGAGACCAGAAGTTTTCTTGTTCTTTGTCCCTAGTGCTCAGGGAAGTCAGCAGGCCCTGGGCTGTGCCCGCCCGAAGGACGCGGGAAGAACCCAAACCTCCAAGAACGGGCCTGGCCTCCAAGCGGGACGTGAGGAGCTGGGGGACCCGGGGCTGCTGGGACAGCCCTGGTAACGTGAGGGTTTCTCCACCTCCGAGCACGTCTGCTCAACTTTCCCTCTTCTTTGGCTTAGAGGGCAGGGGTGAGGGAAATAAGGAGAAATCGAGGCAAGGTAACAACACGAGGTGCCCAAGAATCCTTGGGAAAAAGGAATAGGGCGATGAAAGGAACCTTCCTCGTCTCAGAGCGGGTGGTGACGGACGCTCAGGCCTCGGCAGCCTGGCCTGCTCTGGGAGGGCTTCAGGAAATGATCACCTACAAAAAGGTAGCAAATGTGGGCCTGGGAAAACACTGCCGGATTTGTAGCCCCAAAACTCGGATTCAAATCCTGACTGCCGCCTGCTCTGGGATTTTACTAGGGAGCTTTGGGGGCCTTGCTTCTAAAACACAGGGCAATCTGCCAGAAAACTGAGCAGAGGGGGAGAGAGAGAAAGAAGGAAGGAAGGAAGGGAGAAAGAGAGGAGAGAAGGAAGCAGGGAAGGAAGAAAGAAAAAAGAAAGGAGGGAGGAAAGGAAGAAAGATAAAGAAGAAAAGGAAAGAAAGAAAGAGGAAGGGAGGGAGAGAAGGGGAACAAAAGAATGAAAGAAGGAAGAAAGAGAAGGGAAGAAAAGGAAGGAAGAAAGGGAGGGAGAGAGGAGGGAAGGAAGGAAGATAAAGAAATAAAAGAGGAAAGGAAAAAACAAAGAAAGGAAGAAAAAAATAAAGGAAGGAAAGAGAAAAAGAAGGAAGGAAGGAAGATAAATGAAGGGAAAACAGAAGGAAGATAAATAAAAAATGAAATGAAAAGAAAGAAGAGGAAAAGGGGGAGAGAAGGGGAACAAAAGAATGGAAGGAAGAAAGGGAGGAAAGAAGATGAAGAAAGAAGGAAGGAATAAAAGAGAAAAAGAAAAAAGAGGAAGGGGGAGAGGAAGGGAGAGAAGAGAACAAAAGAATGGAAGGAATGGAATGGAAGGAAGAAAGAAAAAGCAAGGGAGGAAGGAAAGAAGGAAGAAAGAGGAAGGGAGGGAGAAAAGGGAACAAGAGAATGGAAGGGAGAAAGAGCACCTGGCGGGGGGTGGGGGGGTCTCTGGGTCACTTTCTCGGGCCAGGGAGCTGCTGCGAGCCTGCATCACGCGGAAGCCTCCTGTCCCAGCTCTGGGAGAATCCCCTCCCTCCACCCCATGCATCTGGGCAGCCCTGACCGCCGGGCCACAGATGCCAGCACATCCCTCAGCAGAAGCCCCCGAGACCTCGGCCACATCGGGCCCCATCCCGGCGCCCAGCGGACATCCCCAAGGCTGGGGGTGAGCGGGGTGTAGAGCCCGGGAGCCTCTTCTGCCGCCGAGGAGCCGCTGCTCCCGGGCCCCGGGCCCCCTCCGGCTGGGAGCGGCTCCCAGCAGCCATCGGCGCACGTACCCGGGAAGGGCCGGGGGCTCGGGGAGGGGCTTCTTTCCTTCCCCAAACCTCTCCCTGGCAGTACCCCACAGCCGGGCCCCCAAGCCCTGTGGCGGGGCCGCAGCCAAACGGGCCCCTAACAAAACAGACGCAGGAAGGGCCCGTGTGCCCGGCATGTGCTCGGCCCGGGATGTTCCCTTCCGATCCGCTCTGGGTAGTGGGGGTGGGGGCGGCGTGTGCAGGGGCACGGGGGCTACGAGGGCCACGAGGGCAGGAGGAACCTTCTCACGATGAGAACCTCCCTTGGGAGGCCCCACGGGGGCGCTGGGCGTGACCCCGGGACCGTCCACGAGGCAACAAGCAAGGACGCTGGGCCCCAGAGCCCCCGTTTCTGCCCGTTTCTGTCATTTTAAATGGAAAAAAGAAGTTCCGGTCTGACCCCATGGGTCAGGACCTCACCAACAGGACCCGGCACTAGGGGGAGTGAGGGGGCTCGGAGTTAGGCCTGGAGACCGTCCAGAAGGCGGCAGTCGGGGACGTGGGGGCCGCAAATGCTCCCGTGGGGTCCCCGGCGGGTCCCTGGGCTGCCATGTGGCGTCGGGAGAGAACGAGCATCGTAACCCAGCCCAAACTCTCCTTTTTCAGAGCCGGGCGCTCACGTCGCAACGTGGGGGAGCCTCTTCCCACAGGAAAAAAGCCATTTTCTAAGTGTCTGAAACAGGTGACTGGAGGGACCCTGCTCCAAGTGGAAGCCTTGGCCAGCGTCGGGGCCCGGGGTCACGGGCGGGGGAGGCCCGAGGGAGGCGGCTCCACCTGAGGCATGAGGAAATAGGCAGGGCACGGAATCCAGGCCCGTGGCCTGGGAACAGGATCTGGGCCGGGCGGCACGTCCAGAGCGGTCCAACCAGTTTGGGAGGCTGGTCCCGGCAAGGGGCCGCCCGCTCTTTGCCCCGGGTTCACGCTTCCTCCTGGGGGTGGCTACAGGCCAGCGGGTGTGGGAGTTGGGGAGAGGCAGGGCCTGCAGGTGTTGGGGCCGAGGGAGGGTCAACGGGGTCTCCCGCCTGCAGGGGGCTCCCCGCTGCCAGGGCCCATGCTGGCTCCCGGACTTGGCCCCGAAGGCCCAGCGAGGGGGCCCACGGGGGCCAGGTGACCGGCAGCAGCCCCAGCGTGGAACGTCCCCTGGGTATGACCACAAGCACGTCACACCCCAAAGGATGCTGGGACTGCGGATAAGGACGCAGGCGACGCCGGGATGGGCCAAAGCCGTCCTCGGGCCTCGCTGTGTCTGGTCCCAGAAGGGGGCCCCGGGCTCTGTGCTGTTTGGGCTCTGGCCCGGGGGAGGGTGACCATTCTCCCCAGCCCAGATGGGCCTACTTGGTGCTCGCTTGGGCCTGGGCCCAGCCTGGGTCCCAAAGCCCTGCTCTGGAGCTGCTCCGCCGGACCCCACCCCCCGGGGCGCACCTGCTGCTCTGCACCGGCCGTCCTGGGGGCCACGAGCACGTCCACGAGGGCCCGGGCCGGGCCTCCCTGCCCCAGACTCCCTGCCCCGGCCCCGGCCCTGCCTCCCCCAGCTGCCTCTCGGGCTGGGCCACCAGAAGTCCATCTGTTGGGGGCCAGACACCACTGCTGAGACGCGGAGGGAGAGCAGGTGCCCGCAGCCGGGGAGGGGCCGCCCCAGCGCCATCTGCATTCATGTCCATGCCCGCGCTGTGAGGGTGGGGGGCAGCGTGCCCCTCCCCCTCCTGGGCCCTCACTGCGGGGTTAGGTTGTCCGGCCACGGTAACGGACACTTCCCGGGGGCTGCTGCGGACCCAACTGTGATGACGTCACTCAAACCCACCACTTTCCCACCACCGTTGGCTTGTCCCGGGCTGGGCTTTGCACTGGAGGGTCTCACTTTGGGGAGGGGGGCTCAGTACTGATTCCCCATTCAGGGACCTGGGCAGGGAGGAGGACTCCGGGTCCCCCTTGGCTCCCGCTGGCCGGGCCCGCAGACGGCTCGGGGCCCCTGACTCACAGCCGGGCGACACCCGGGCGGCCCTTCCCACCAAGCTGCTCTGAAGGGTCCCGGACTCTGGGCCCCACACACCCACGGGCATCTGTGAGGTGGATGCGACGGAGGCAGCCCTGGAGGGTGGGGGAAGGGGAGCCTGTGACGGGATCATGGAGCTGGGCGGGCCTGGGGGGCCTGGGGCTGAGGGCCCCCCTTCCTCCCCCCCTCGCAGGCAATCGGCCCCAGTGTCAGGACAGAGACTCGGACCTAGCGAGCCTGGGCCGCCTCCGGGCACAAGCCTCTCATTTCCTCTGGAAAATGAAAAGAAAACAAGGGCGCGGAGACGGGAGCCCGCGGGCCGGCGCCGATCCCCAGCATGTGCGGAGCAGCCTTCCTGTGGGCCTGGCCTCCCCCGGGGGAAAGGGCCGCTCCCCGAGCCGCCAGGACACCCCAGAGGCCCCAGACCGGTGCCTTCGCTCTCGGACTCCCCCAACATCTCTCCCTGAGGCGGCGGGACCTCAGCTGGCCATGAGGCCTGACCCCCGGCGGGCGCTTGACCTGGGCACTGCCAGCCCGGCGGACACTGGCAGAACACCGGGGGGCACCAGCCCCCATCCCTGCGGCCCCCTCTCCGGGGCATGGGCCTCCAGGGCAGATCTGGGCCCCAGGAGAGGGGGGGCTCTGGTTCTCCCCACCCGCAAGGAGATTATTCAGTCCCAATCTCTCGTTTTACAGAAAATGAAGGTTAAAGGAGGTCAGCCTCTCAGGGCTTCTCCTGTCGTTGCCTCCTGAGGAAAAGTCGATATTTAATGTGGAAGGAGCAGGCTCACTCTGCTGGGCCCGGGACCCACAACAGGAGGCTCATCACTTACTAGACCACCCTCCCCAAGCTGGCTCCCCTGCAGCCCCACTTGACCCCCAGCTCCTGCCCCAGCCCTCGCCCCAGACCTCAAGGGCTGCTTCCCAGGCCTTACTCCAAGGATTCCAGGGGCAGAAGCTCCCAGCTGGACCCAGTCCCGCTAAGTGGGTGGAGGTCACCAAGGGGCCTCCTGGAGCTGTCAGACGTAAGCATGCACAGGAGAAAGGGAAATCACTTTCCAGCCTAGAGAAAATGAGACTGAGCTGGGCGGGGCGCGGCATTCAACGTGGCTGCTCCGGAGCTGCCCGAGGGCCGGTGCTCTGAGGGCGGGTCTCGGGCCGTGGCTGGGAACCAGCGGGGAGCCCCCCGGACGAGGCCCGTCCCGCCCGGGGCACCCCCCCCCCGGGGCCGCTCTAGGGGCCAGAACGGCACAAGGCCCCGGGGGGTTTCCCCAGAGGTCCCGAGTGGGGCTGGCCCCGGTGCATGGTGCGTGTGAGTGGGCACAGGACCGGCCGAAGGGGTGGGCGGCCTGGTGAGGGCGAGGGAGGGCAGGGCATGGGCACCGCGGGGGCCTCGTGGCGAGCTCGTGGGAGGGCACGGGGGAGGGGAGAGCCGCTCGCGTGGGCAGGGGGCTGTCGCTGCTGCTCTGGGGCTGGAGGGGTGCAGAAAGGCCCCATTAATGGAGCGTGAGAAGCATGGAGGCCGCGAGGAGACACGGAGGGGGAGCGGCGGGACCACCGGTGTCTCCCACTGCGACCGCCACGTTAGATGGGGGGAGGGAGGGAAGAGGAGAGGGAAGAAGTGGGGGGGGGTGAGAGGGTCACGGGGGGTGGGGGCAGCGCCCGCAGGGACGCCGTTTGTGGTCGGCTCCTTCCTCTTTCCTTTGGTTCCGGCGTTGCAGGCTTGGGCTGACCCCGGACTCCGGCCCGAGGGTCGGGGGAGAACGCAGAGACCGACCGCAGCTGGACGGGCGGCCCCAGAGCTGTCCTGGGGAGGGGGGGCAGCAGCCGGGGGGCCTCAGAGAGCTCTGGGCCACTAAAGGCAGGGGGCGAGGTCTCGGGTCCCAGCACAGCATCGACCCCTGACCCGTGTAGCTCATCTGGCCCAAGGCTCGGTTTGCTTCTCTCTAAAATGGGCGCAACGGCTCCTCCCCGCTCTCCTTGAAAGTGCAGAAGGGACAGAAAACCTTGGGCCTCCCACAGACAGAGCTGGGGCGAGGCAGAGCTGAAGGCGGCCGCCGAGGTCCTCGGGAGGGTCAGAAAGTCGGTGCGGGTCAGGGCTGGGGGGGATTGGAATTTGGGGCTTCTGCTTCGGGGGCCCGAGACCCCCCTCCCCGGCCCGCGCTCTCTGACTCGTATCTGGGCCCTTCCTTGGGACCAGAAGTCTTAGGGTCACAACAATGGCAGCCGGAGCCCCAGGGCCCCCTGAACCCGCGGGCGGCCCTCGGCGGGTCTGCAGCGAGGACCGGCCCCCTCGTCCCTACAGACGGGGAGACCGAGGCCGGGAGCGGCAGCGCCGTGGAGCCCCACGGGGGGGGGTCCCAATGAGCCTGAGCACCACAACGCTGGCTTTTAAGCAGAGGTTCTGAGGGTCCGGGAGGGGGAGGTGGAAGCCTTGAAGGAGGAGGAGACCAGGAAATCCCCCCTGCCCCACCCGGAGCCAGCCCCGGGGCTCCCTCCGATTCGGGGCCTCCCCCTGCCCCTGCAGGGCCTCCCCACGGCCGGATCTCTGCGCGAGCCTGCACCCCGGGTTCAAGGTTCAAAAGAGCCTCCCCCACCAGGGGCCTAGGGTGCGATCGCAGGCTCCCAGAGGCCGGCCCGCCTGGGGCAGCAGGGCTGGGGCTGGGGAGGGGCTAGCCTTCTCCAGCCCAAAGGGAGGCCTGGGGGGAGTTGGGGGTGAGGAGGAAGGCCCCAGAGGCCGCCCCCCGAGGATGCGCCGGGGACCCCCTTGGCCCTGCCCAGCTCTGTCTCTGGCTGTGTTTCTTCCGCCAGTCCCAGCGCTTTGCTCAAAACGGGCCTGGATGATCTACTGAGGAGACCCTGAGGCCTGGGGACTGGGGGCCGGTGAGCCTGAGGTGGGGCCCTGCTGTCAGAGCGCCCCAAAGAACCACAGCGGAGGAAGCGGCCAACCCGATTCCCTATTGTCTCGCGCCCGGCCGGGCGGGCGTGACTTACGTGGCTGCGCGCTTCTGTGGCAGCTGGGGTCACCACCTGCAGGGGCTCGCCCATCGCCTGCTGGGCACTGGGCGCCACGCTTGGCCTTGCCCGAGTTGGTCATGATCTAGGGCAGGGGAGACGGGGCTGAGGGCGGCTGCGGGAAGCCTGGGCCTCCCTGGCCCGGCTGGCCCCTGGGCTGACCCCTGGCCAGAGGCCCTGGGAAAGGGGGGGCCCAGAGCGGGCAGGAGGGAGGGTCTGGGCAAAGCGCACAGGTGGAGGGAGGGAAAGGCCAGAGCTGGGCCGGGCCCCCTGTCTGCGAAGCCTTAGCAGAGCTCCGGGGTCACCCAGGGAGGGGGAGGGGGCATCTGGAGGGCACCCCGACTGCCGACTCCCACCCAGGGAAGAACCTCGGGGGCCCCGGTGCGGCCCCGGGCAGATGGCGCAGCCGGGGTCGCGCCCGCCTAGGCCGCCTTTCCCGGGGTGGAGGTGGGGCCGAGGAGGAGCCTGAGGCTCAGTCACTCAGGGGCCCAGGGGCCAGGAGGCCGCCCCTCAGAAGGAGCCCCGGGCACCCCCACAGCTCCAGCCCGTGGTCCGGGCCCAACCTTTCCCGCTAAGAGCCCCGGGGGGGAGGGGGCGCTGCCCTCAGACCTGCGGGCGCCCCCTGCCATGGGCTCAGAGCGCTGCCGCTTGCAGGTGGCTCAGGCCTCTGGGGTACAGAGGCCACGGCCGGAGCAGGAGGACCTGAATCCGGACCCGCCCCTGAGCCTTCCTAGCCGCGTGACCCGGGCAAGCATCTCACCCCGGGCTTCTGTACGGGCCGGAGAACCCTCCGGCGTCTTGGCCGAGGGCACCCAAGGGGGGTCGCGGCCGTGACTCTGACGGCTCCACAGCAGCCCCTTGGGAGCCCCCCCCAGCAGCCCCCAGGCCCAGGCCGGGCCCACGGACACCGAGACTGGGCACACGTGGGCCCCGGGAAGCTGTCACAGCCTGCCTCCCACCCGTGGAGGTGCCTGTGAGGCTCACAGAGGTGCTGCCTGCTGGGTCCCCGGGGTGGGGGCCCAATAGGCCAGGGTTTGAGGCGGGCCCCCCGAGGGAAGCCATCCCGGGCCGGCGGGTACTCACCCCCAGGTACTCCGAGGTCAGCAGCTTCTCCCCGGAGAGCTCCCCGAGCTGGGGCTGTATCACCTCGTCCTTGTCCAAGTCCGACTCCATGGTGTCGTGGTCCTCCTGTTTCAGAGACAAGGACGAGTGACCTGGGCCCGTGCCCTCTGCCCTCGCCAAGCCTGCGCTCCCGGTGGGGGAGGGGGCAGGACAGCCCAGAAGTCTGTTCTCCCGGTGGGGACCCCCCAAGCGCCCTGGGAGGTCCGGAGGCCCAGCCTTCTCTCTAGCGGAGCCTCCCCAGGGAGGAGGGACTTCCCCTCACCCCCCCTCTCCTGACTCACCCCTCCCAGTGAGAGACAGGGCCGCCCCCGAAGGTTCAGCCCCAATTCTCCGGGCCACAGGGCACCCCGGGGGGTGGGCTCCCCGCCGGCCAGGGGGGTCTTGGTTTGCACGGTCCGCAGCCTCGGTCCAGCCGAGAGTTTCAGCGCCTGGGACGTCCTGGGGGGGGGGGGCGGGCGCCTCGGGCTGGGCCGGGAAGGGGCTCCCTGGGGACAAGGTGGGCGGGTCTCCTCGGGCCTTTGCCAGCTCTTCATTCTGGGCCCACCAGAAGAGTGAGAACCTGGAGGCGCCGGCCTGAGAGGCCCCTTTTCTAGCCTCCGGGCCCTTCTCCCTGGGAGAAGGTGGACTAGGAGGGGCCGGCCTGAGGCTCCGGGCCTGGCCCTGCCCCTCGCTCCCCAGCCATCCCCGCCAGGGCAGGTCCGGGCTGCCCTGGCTTCCCTGGGCCTCGGCTCCCTCCTCCTCACCTCTAGCTCCGGGCTGACGGGTCAACAAGCATTTATTAAGCACCTCGGACATTCCGGCACCTGCTGAGCTCTGGGGGTACGACCCTCCTCCCCCGGACATGCAAACAGGGGGTGTGACCCACGGCCTGCCGCCCGCTCCGGCCCCAGCTGAACAGACTCCCCGCAGCAGAGCCGTCCGAGCACCCAGGGTGCCCTTGAGCCGCTTGTACAAAGAAATCCCCCCGGCACAGCAGGGGTGAGCGGCCCGACGCCAGGGCCCCAGGGGTCCATGGAGCTGCCCACGGAAGAGAGCCAGGGCCCAGGAGCTGCCCAATCAGCAAACGTGCATTCGCAGGGGCCGGGCCGGGGGCTTCGCTGCAAGGGCGCTCCGTGTATCTGGGCACGGGCGAACGTTTTGGGCGGGGACTTCTCCCTTCCCCAGGGCAGAGTCCCTCTATAAAGGGATGAGCCCTGGGAAGGAGCCCCATGCCCGGTCTACGATGCCCTCACTGCTGCCGCCCCTTTTAATAGTTTTTGTTTTTATTTTAGATGGCACAGTGGATAGAGCACCAGGCCTGGAGTCAGAGGTCCCAAGTTCAAATCCACCCTCAGACACTTCATGCTTCCTAGTCGTGGCAAGTCACTTAACCCCACTTGGGTCGCCGAAAAACCAGAGTATTTTATTTTTTCCCGATTACATGTAATGACAATTTTCCAAATCTTCTCCCCCTCCCCTATCTCTCCCCCCCCCCCAGCAATTATGATATAGGTTCTACACGTGCAATTGTGTCAAACCTATTTCCAAACCACTCAGGTTGTGAAAGAAAAAACAGAGCAATAAAGTGAGCCCAGTCTGCTTGGACGGCACTCGAACGCCTTCGCGGCTTTCTCGGGGGGCCGGCCCGCCGTTCCCCCTCCAGCTCACCCAGACGAGACGAGAACCCCCCGAACTGGATTCCAAACTTTCAGATCTTTGAAAAGCAGACGCGGAACAGGTGCAAGGAGCAAGATGGAGAAAGGGAGAGGGCCCTGGAGTCGGAAGCTCGGCTCCCCTCCCCCCTGCTCTGTGCCCACTGCAAAATCCAAACTGAACTTGGACGCGGGTGAGAGGAGGCACCACGCCGGGACCCCCAGACACAAGCCAGGCAGTCCCCGAGCAACATGCGGACTCGTAGGGGAAGGCCCAGCAAGGGAACGGTCACAGCTGACAGGATCAGTTTCCTCATCTGTGTGATGGGACTCATATTTTCCTTGGCAGTATCGTATCTCAGGCAGCGCGTGATACAGTGCTTTGGGTTTGTCCCATGCTCACTGCCGTCACCCCCTTCTTGGGGATGAGCCAGGGCCCCGCTCTTGGATCCAGGGAGCGCAGGGAGGAGATAAGATGAGCCGAGTGACCCAGAGAGCGCAGACTTGAACTGCGCCCATTCAACTCGCTTCCACGAGGACTTGGGAAACTCGCACAGGCCGGGGCCGGGGGAGGGAGAGCGAAGCCTCCGCTAAGTCCCACAAAGGAGGCGTAAGCGGATATCCCATGGAACCCTTCCCCGGGACAAAGGCCACCTTTCCCATCAGAGCCGAGCGGGCGAAAAGACGAAGAATCTTTATCCAGATTTGTGCGGGCTCGGGGCCAGGGAACAGAGAGCCGCTTTCTAATTGCCGCGGGTCCTCCCCGACGCACAAGAGAAAGGGATTCGGTTGCACTCGGCTCGCCGGGCCCTCAGCCGCCCTTGCGGGAAGGCCCCTGGAGAGGGGAGCCGGCCCGAGGCGGGCAAGGCGGGGCACCGTCCTTTCGGGGGCGTTGGGGGCTCTGAGTAGAAACTAGGTGGGTTTGTGAACTCCGGCCGGGGAGCCGAGCCTTCTGAGGTCCTGGGGAGGAAGGAAAGGCTTCCCGAGTAAGGGCCCGAAGGTGGCTCCCAGATACCCTCGGCCCCAGAAACCACAGTTACATCACAGCCAGATTCATCCCATGACCCAGCTCCCCCATGACCACCTGACGAAATCCTGCCCATCTCTGGAAATCCCCAGAGTCAAGGGGAATGTTGATACCAAGTAGAGTGCCCCACCCCCAACCGGTGCCATGACACTGCAGGATCCTTAACTGTGGCTCTAGGGGCTTGAGCCCTGAACCGAACCCTGAAGGCTGGGGCACAAGGGGTCACCCCAAGAGCGGGAAGCGAGAACCCGAGTGTCCAGGGCCTTCCGGTACCGGCGGTCCGGTGCGAGATCCACTCCGCTCACGGATGTTTTGTGCAGACCCTCCAAGGGGTTCCATTTCCCTGTCACCGGCTCGGCCTTCCCTGGGATCCCCCTTTCCTGTGCGTCCCTCTGGGCTACCTTGACGACTGAGGTCTCCCTGGGCTCGGGAGCCGGCCTGGAGCTGGGCCGAGGCCCCACTGCCAGGAGGCGACGTGAAAAGTTTCCCAGGGGGATGATGGGAGAAGGGGTTTTGCCTTGCATGGGATCTGGCGAACCCACAATGCTCTTTGAGAGCCCTAACTCGGAGAATGGGGGCTCTGCTGGCAGGGGGCCAGCTTACTTGGCTCAGTCCGCTGGCCCGAGCTTTTCCCCACGCTCAGTGAAGACGGGGAAGGCATTTGGGGACAAAAGGAGAAAAAGCGGGGCTTATCGCCATACATTTGATACATGAAGCCATAGGAACACCTCCTTCCCGCCTCCTCCGGCCTCTGGGCCCCAGGCCTCCCGTGAACTTTCCCCACCGCCTGCCCTGCCGCTCCCTCTCTCTGTGGCCCAGCGCCGCCGCCTGCTCTTCCAGGAGATCGCCCCGACTGGGCCGGAACCCTCCCTTGGTGTCCACTGGATCACAGAGCGCGGAATCAAAGGGACCTTGGGCCCTCACTGAGGCACCCAGAGCTGAAGGCCACGTGGGGGGAAGGACTGAAGCCACCCTCCGGGTCTCCCCTCCACCAGGATGCCTCCGGGAGCATCCCTGGCCACCGCCTCCCTCATTACCCGGGGGCATCTTGCCCCTCCACTCCACACCCCATCCGCCTGGAGGCTGTGGGAGGCCACTGACCGACGTTTGCTTCGGCGCCACATCCGGCACGCCGCCCACTGGGCTCACACCTGCCTGGGGCTGGTCCCTGGTGGAAGGACTGAGCTTGACTAAAAGGGAGCTCTGTCCGAAAGGGAGGAGACGCTCAATACGAACCATGTGTTTATTTTACTGATTTTCATCTTATTTAATTCAGCTTAATGCTGCAGCCCATCAAGAACACAACTGTTCTCTTCCCCCTCATCCGCCTTTTCCCGATCGCTTCTTGTCTTGTTGATTAGCCTCTTGCGGTCCTTGGGTGTCCCTGATGTTCTAAACCAGATCACCTTCTCTCTTTCAGCTCTTTCTCATGGGGAGTCTTCACAGTCCCATAGGTTCCAACATCATCTTTTTTTTCTCCTGAGGCAACTGGGGTTAAGTGACTTGCCCAGGGTCACACAGCCAGGCAGTGTTAAGTCTCTGAGGCCAGATTTGAACTCGGGTCCTCCTGACTTCAGGGCTGGTGCTCTAGCCACTGAGCCACCCGGCTGCCCCTCCAAGATCATCTTTAGGGTGATGACTCTCAAACTGCTAGAGCATATCCAGCCCCAGCCTCTCGCCCTCCTCTAGTTGCTTCCTGAAAACTTCTTCCTGGTTGTGCCATCAGCACCCATCTCGACATGGCCAAGGACTGAAATGGTCCCCTTCCCCCTTCAATCCAGTCCTCTTTCCGGCTTCCTCGGTTCTGCTAAAAGGGCCCCAATAATCCCAGCCTTGAAACTGCCGTCCTCCCCGACTCCCGATTCTGTCGTCCCTCCCCACACGGACAGCGGCCAAACCTTGCTCCCCCGCCACAAAACCACCGTCCCCGCTGGCCCCCGTAAGTCTCTCCTGAGCACATAAACAAACATACTTTAACATGTTGGGTTCCAAGTTCTCGCCTTCCCCACCAAGAATGCAAGAAACCACATATCTGTTGGAGAGAGCGTCACGCAAGGCATGTCGCCACGTTAGCCACGTTACGAAACAAAAGCGAGAAAAAGAAAAGGGAAAATGGCTTTTATCTGCACCGAGGGCAGCGGCTCTGACGGGAGGCAGACAGCATTTTACAGCGTGAGTCACCGGAGTATCATATGATAGATCATGAAATGGATCGGTCTTTCACAATGAGCATGATGGGACTGCTGTTACAACATCCAGCATTCTCCTGGTCCTGCCACTTAGTTTTTTTTTTTTTTTTTTTTTTAATTTAATAGCCTTTTATTTACAGGATATATACATGGGTAACTTTACAGCATTAACAATTGCCAAACCTCTTGTTCCTGTCACTTAGTTTTGTGTCAATTCACAGGAGTCTTCCCAGGTTCTCCTGAAACCATCTCCTTCAGCATTTCTTATAAGACTATAGTCCTCCATCTCAATCATAAAATTGGCCATTCTCCAATTAATGGGCAATCCCCTTGCTTTCCGACTCTGCTACCACACACACACACAAAAAAAAGAACCTTTGTAAATGTTTTATATACAGGTTCCCTTCCCTTTTATTGAATCTCTTTGGATACAGACCTAGTAGTGGTACTGCTGGGTCAAAGGGTATGCAGTTTTATAACCTTTGGCACGGTTCCAAATCGTTTTTCAGAATGATTTGACCAGGGCTAGCTAGGTGGCGCAGTGGATAGAGCACCAACCCTTAAGTCAGGAGGATCTGAGTTCAAATCTGGTCTCAGACCCTGTGTGACCTTGGGCAAGTCACTTCACCCCAAATGCCTCAGAGGAAAAAAAACAAAGGTTGCACCAGTTCACAACTCCATCAACAATACACTGGTGCATTTTTCACATCCCCTAAGGCATTTGTCATTTTCCTTTTCTCTTATATTATCCAATCTGATATGCAGAGGACGACATCTTAAGAGTTATTTTAATTTGCATTTCTCTAATGATTAGTGATTTCAGAGCATCATAACCTCCAACAGCTTTGATTTTTATCTCAGAAAACTGCCCACTCATATCCTTTGATCATTTATCAATTGGGAAACGGCTTCTAGTTTTAGAAATTTTGGCTTCTCCACGTATTTGAGAAAGGAGACCTTTATCAGAGACAATTGCTACACGTTTTCTCTCAGCCCTTTATAATGTTAGCTGCACTGATTTTGTTTGTATAAAACCGATTTTAATCTTACGAAGTCAAAACAATCCCCTATACCTCCTGTGACCTCCCTCTCTCTCTCTTTTGTCTAGTCATGAACTCCTTTCCTCTATTCACAGAGTCAACAGGAATTGTCTCCCATGCTACCCTAATTTACTTTCAACAAAACTCTTTATGTCTAAATCACGTCCCCATTTTGAGCAGATCTTGGTATAAGATGGGAGCTACTGCTCTGTGCTTAGTTCAGTCATTTTCCCATTTTCTTCAACGGATCTGGCAACAGGGAGTCCCTGTCCCAAGAGCCGCTTTCTTTGGACCCACCTACTGTGCTCACTTGCTTCTGAATATTGTATACCTGATGTATTCCATTCATCAATGACTCTGTTTCTTCCCCTGTACAAAACCGACTTTATGATTCCTGCTTTGTAATATGGCTTAAGACCTGATCCTGCTCCACCGCCTTCCTTTATTTTTGCTTTTCCTTTGTAATTGATTCCTTTGATAATTCTTGGCCAGTTCTTCTTCCAGATGAATTAAATTATTGCTTTTCCTACCTCTGTAAAGTGATTTTTTGGTAGTTTAATTGCTGCGGCACTGAATTAAGTAAATGATTTACTTTCTTTTTTTCTGTCATTTTTCTTCCCAAGGCCTTTGAACAATAGCTTCATTAACAAGCTAAGACCAGTGAAGAGCCTCCTTCCCCCTCCTTATTGTCCTCCATGTGGCTGCCATTCCTTGATTCTGACCAGCTGTCCCCGTCTTCTGGGAATCCGCACTCCCCGTGCCTGGAGCTGCCTCTGCTCTTTTCTCTCTCAGGATCCTCCTTCCGCAAAAACAGCTCCCGGCTCCTCACATGTTCTTCCTCCCCGTGGTCTGGCTCCATCCTTCGCCCTCATCACAGTCTCACTGGGTTATCCTGTGGCACCTTCAGGTCCCAAAGCACTTTGCCCGATCCCGGGCGGTACGGCAGCTACAGGGCAAGCTGTGGCTGGGGGAGAACCCAAGGGCTGGGACACCAAGATTCCCAAAGGAGACTGAGCTGGGCTTCAGGAACCAAGGAGGAAAGTCTTTATTGCACAGGTCATCCGAGGTCAAGGGCATCTTACCCACTGCTCCCTGGCCATGCTAAAAAAGGCACTGCCCAGTTGGGTCCCAAAGAAAAGGCTCATCTGGTAGAGAACAGGGTGAGGGAGAGCTTCCAGGCAGGATCGGAGGCTTGGGGAAGCCCCTTCCAGAAAAAGATGCCCAAACACTTTGCCCCGAAGTCCCTCAAGTGCAGAGCCAGAAGTGTCCCCCAAAACTGGACTGACTCCTGGAACCCCTGTGTTAAGGACAAGACCCCGCAGGGCCCTCCCTGGATAACTTTCCCACCTACGATATCGATCGATTCATTGATAAACACCGATTCAGTGCCCACTCTGTGGTCAGTGGGCAGCTGGGTGGAGCAGTGGAAAGAGCACCAGGCTGGATCACGAGGATCTAAGTTCAAATCCAGCCTCAGACAGTTATTAGCCTTTACTTGCCTCGGTTTCTTCATCTGTCCAATGAAGACACACTGGAGAAGGTGGATGGAGGAGTCCATTCTGGCTCCTTCTAGTGTAATGATGGGCAGCCAAGAGATGGAGGGTCAGCCTGGTGAGAGGACCGGGACCCAAAGGAGGGGACGCCTGTCCCACGGGCCCCCACTTGCTGCTGCCCATTGTCCCAATCACTCTCCCACATGCTTCCCTCTGCTCAAGGATGGGGGCCCCAGAGCCATCAAAGCCTTACAGACTTAGAGCCCCTTGTGTCACAGATGATGAAAAAAGCCCAAGATTCAGAAGGGACAAGTCAAGATCCAGACTCAACAAAGACTGCAAATCCAGAGTGTGCTTTGCTCTTAAAAATGGCGGCAGCTCCGAGTCAAGTCAGTGTGAATTGGCCAATGAGCACTGCTCGGGAGCCTTCTCTGTGCCAGGCAGTGGGCGCACTCCCATGTGGGCGAGGGGCTCCGGTGTGCGGGCACCTGGGCACCTGCCGGAGCAGACAGAACCCATGAAGGCGCCGTCTGAGGGAAGGAGCCCGCGGAGCTCTTGGACACGTGCCGGGGCCGCATCCTGCGGTAAGCGCTTGGGGCTGGGCCACTGCCAGCTGATGGTCTAAGACAAGATTCCCACAAAGCCTTACGCAGAATACAGAAGGCCACGCCGCGTCCCTCGAGCCGGGACTTAGGACCATTCACTTTCTTGTTCCGAATGACCGCTGGCCCGGCCTGATATCCCCGTTTGTGGCTGCCCGGCAGCACCTGCGAGCTAAGCGGAGGTTTCTACCCGGCATGGGCTATGATAACGGCCTGGGAGCCATGTGAGAGCCCCCCTCCCCCTGAGAGTCTTGGAAGGAAAATCTGCCCCTGCCCCCAACGGAGCACTCACGGAGACTCTTCTTTGAACCTAAAACATAGTAAAGGGGGACGGGGACCCCTGAGCAGGGGCAGAGGCCAAAGAGGGACGGGGTCACAAAATCTCACAGCTGCAAAGGATTCGGGATCACCCCTGACCGCACAGCCAAGCAAGTAAAGGGTGAGTGACTCCTACTCAAGGCGACGTGCTCCTCAGAAGCTCTTTGCCTCCTCCCCCGGTCCCTAGTTTTAGCTGCTCTGGGGCAACCAGAGAAAGCAAAGCCCTCTTCCACGTGGCAGAGCATCACAGGCCAGAGACGGACGCCATGGCCCTCCCGGGGCTTCTCTAGGCCCAGACTCTCCGTCAGAGGATCTGCTCTTGGGGCCCTTTGAGTCTCCTCCAGGTACCAAGAAACGCATCTCGGCCACTCCTCAAGTGGGTGAAAGCAATTCGAGTCTATGTGGGCGGATGAGCTGCCCCAGGGTGCTGGAGGGATACAGGCCCATCCTAGAACCGGCGTCAGTCACGCTGGAGAAGTTACAGACCTCGGGCAGTGTGCCAGCTTCCTCAATGTCCCAATATTCAACCATGGGGAAAGGGCCGATTCAGGCTGGGGGGAACCCCTTGTGCTTGTGCCTGGCACACAGAAGGTGCTTAATAAATGCTGTCATGCAGATTACTCTTGAATAGATTATGACAGAGATAGCTGGGGCCCCCTCAGGGGAGTCAAACGAATGTGTGAAGAAACTCTTTTGTGAGGGTTGCCGGGTCACAGGGCTGCCACTGACGCTTTCGGGATGAGGAGAATCTGTGTTTACACAACACCTAGTGATAGAAAGCACTTCCCCGTGCTATCTGATCCCAGGCTTGCCCCAGCCTGACCCGCCAGCTGCCTCAGAGATTATCGCCCTTGTTCCCCGGCTGACTCACCCCTTGGTCAAACAGAGAGGGAGCCCCGGGGGGGGAGGCCGTCAGATACCACGGCCAGGGAGGCCTCCCAGTGTCAAGGCCAGGGATGCAAATTCTCTCCTAATGCTGAGCCTTGGTGCGAGCCATGGCCGGGAGCGCCGGACCTAGGGATGAATCCCCACGGGGCAATGGGTCCTCTCTGGGTCTGGCTGAGACTCAGCAGTTCCTCAGTGACTTAAATGAGGTCGAGAGGCCACGTCTCCAGACTACGCCCCGGGGAGGCGCTGTTCCAGAGGGGGTGAACTCGAAGAGAAATGGGACCACTCAGAGGATATGAACCATTTTTGGGTGAGGAAATTAAAGCCATTTCTGGTCATATGAAAAGATGCTCTAAATCACTATTGGTCAGAGACATGCAAAGGAAGATAACTCTGAGGTACCACCACACACTGAGGGGTCTCAGATTGGCCAAGATGACAGAAAAAGTCAATGACGAATGTCAGAGGGGATGTGGGAAAACTGGGACACTGAGACATTGTTAGTGGAACTGATCCAACCATTCTGAAGAGTGATGGGAACTCTGCCCAAAAAGTTATCAAACCGTGCACACCCTTTGACCCAGCAGTGTTTCTCCTGGGCTTGTATCCCAGAGATTTTTTTTTTTTTTTTTTTTTTTTTTTGGCGAGGCAATTGGAGTTAAGTGACTTGCCCAGGGTCACACAGCCAGGGAGTGTTAAATGTCAGAGAGATTTGAACTCAAGTCCTCCTGACTTTAGGGCTGGTGCTCTATCCACTGTGCTCCCTAGCTGCCCCCCAAAGAGATCTTAAAGGAGGAAAAAGGATCCACATGTGCAAGAATGTTCGTAGCTGCCCTTTTTGTAGTGGCCAGAAACTGGAACTGAGTGGCTGCCCATCAGCTGGGGAACGGCTGAATAAGTTCTGGTCTATGAATGTTATGGAATATTGTTTGTTAAGAAATGACCAGCAGGAGGATTTCAGAAAGGAGCTGATGTTGAGGGAAGTGAGCAGGACCAGGAGATGCTTGTACATGGCAACAGGATGTGGCTCTCTTCAACAATCAGATGATTCAAGGCATTTCCAGTAGACTTGGGCTGAGGAGTATCACTCCCACCCAGAGAGAGAACTGCGGGGAGTGTGGCCTGAGGCAGGGCGCTTCTACCTTTTGGGTCCTTCGCTTTTCCTTCTTCATGGTTTCTTGCCTTTCGATGTGATTTTTCTTGAAACCATGAGCCCTGTGGGAGTCCGTTTAAAAAGCCCACACACGTATAATCTACAGCAGATTGCCGCTGACTCGGGAAGGAGAGAGACAAACTCTGGAACACAAAGTTTTACAAAAACGAATCTTGAAAATGATTTCACTCATATTGAGAAAAATAAAATAATACTGAGGGGGGAAAAGAAATGATGAGCAGAAGATTTCAGAAAAACCTGGGAAGATTTATAAGAACCTAAGCTGAGGGAAGTGAGTGGAACCAGGAGAACGCTGCACACAGATTATAAGATGATCAACTAAGACTTAGTTCTTCTCAGCAATAGACGTGGGAGAGAACACAAGATCCACATTCAGAGGAAGAATTCCAGAGACCGAATGCAAGTCGACCCACACTTTTTTCACGGGCGTTTTCCCTCTCACCTTTTGTTCCTTTCGTTTTGATTTTTCTCTCACATGACTGACACGGAAATAGGTTAAAATTCAGCATACATGTATAACCTGTATAACCTGTATCAGATGGCGCTTTGTCTTGGGGAGGAGGGAGGAGGGAGAAAAAATATAATCTTAAAAAATGAATATTGAAAACTATCTTTACATGTAAATGAAAAAAAAAAATGAAACAAATAAAAAAGAACAGGGTCCATTAGTCCATACATAAAGATCCTGAAGGGTCACGCACTGATTTGGCTGGACATGCAATGTTTCCGATTCAGATTATATTTTCGTGAACTTTATTAACTATTTCCCAATTAGATTTTAATGGGGTTTAGGGAGCACTGAGGAGGGCTGTGAGTCACCGCGACCCGTGGTGCACACGTTTGTCACCCCTGTTCCAGATGAGAGAACCGAGGCTTTCAGGACCGTGACTGGCTGGAACAAGGAGTCTTAACCGAGAGAATGCAAGTCAGAGGTGGTGAGATTTCCCGGCAGTCTGTGGGAAGGAGAGCCAGGTGCTCCCCCATTTGGCCTGTGAACCATGAGTTCCTCAGTGGAGCCATGGAAAAAGGTTGGGTTAACAAATCCCATTGGACACAAGGTTCCTGGATGAAGGGAGGAGACAGATCGCAAGATTATGGCCAAAAAAAGAGGCTGCTCGATTCTCCATCTAAGCTGGGCTGTTCTTGTGTCCCACGGAAGGAGTGTGGTCATATTCTGAGGGGCCACAGCTCTAGGGTCAGAAGGGGCTTCCCAGCCCCACTTTATGGAGAGGAAAATGAGTCCTGGCTCATCCATGAACACTGAGAGCACCAGGATCCTGGTACCCGGCCGCCCTGTACCACAATCCCAGCGTCGAGGCGCCAACCAGTAGAGGCACGAGGACGCCCACCTTTGCTGCAGCCAGTCTCCTTCTGGGTGAGACGGTCGACCGTGCCCTGGAGCTGCATCACCCGGGAGGGCCGCACCGGCCCGAGGATCCTTCTCAGGCCTCCCACAGGCGGCGGCCCCTTTGTTCTCAGCACGTCAGGAAGGGGGCGGCGGGTCCAGTCCACATTTTCAGATGTAACACCGTCCTCAGGCCTGAGCAGGCTAGGGAGCAGGAAGCGGATGGGTCTGAAGTGGAGCTCTCCCGTTTGCAACGTATTTCTCCGCCTCTTGCTCTAGAAGCAAGCACTTCCCTAAGGAGGGTCACTTCGCAGGCAATAGACACCATCCATCCGCCCCAACCTCTCCTCTTTGGCCTCCGTTTCTACAGAAAGGGCCCCAGGCCTGTCCTCTTTGGCCTCCGTTTCTATAGAAGCGGCTCCTGGCACAAACAGACCCACAAACACTGAGGGAACCTGAGGCATTTACAAGCTCCCCCTTGTTTGGGGTGATGTCTATCTCCATAGAAACGGGAGTGGAAAAGGTGGCGGCAGCCGTGAGTCAGCCCCCCGGGCACACTCTGGACCTCCCCGGGATGCGAGGCTGTGGCCCAAGCAGGAGCAGGGAATGTGACCAGCCCGTCTGGCACCTCAAGGGCATGAGATGCAAGGCAGGCCCCTTGCCAAGTCCCAGAGCCATTGGGAGCCTTGTCAGCTCTCCCAGAGCCCTCCCATGCGTGACCGGCTCCTGTGAGAGGGCCTCCACAGCAGGCCAACGGGGAGGGGGTCCTGGGAGCTGTGTGGGGGGGGGTTTGGCTGGGAGAAGCCCCGCTGACGGCGGCCATGCTTCTCACCTGCTCCAGTGTGGGGAGCCTCTGGGGGTACAGACCTGTCTGGACCCCAACACTCTGGGCTCCTGGGCCTAAGAATGGGAACGGCTCCTGACTAATAATGCCCTTTGGCCCCGGCGAGCCCCACGCTGGCTGCTGTTTCCCACTCAAACCCGCTTCCCGGATGCTGACCCCCAGACTGGCTCCCCACCCCCTCGCCATCTGCCCAGACCCTCCCTTCACCCCGGCCTGGCCCAGTGTCCCAAGTCCTGGCCGGTCCAGTCCCCCCACGGAAACTGCCTGGCTCCTTCCTCCGTCCAAGCCCATGCCTGCCCCAGGCCACCCTGCCACAGAGAGGTCTGTACAGAGGGAGCAGATCCGTCTGACACACACAGTCCTGCCTGGAGGACTCTACGAGGCCAGACCACAGCACGTGACCACACGCCCCACAATGCAGGAGGGTCCCCCCGAGGCCATTCACTCCCTGGGATCCTGGGGAGGCTCCTCGGGGTGGGGGCCTGCGTCCCTGGGCCACGCTTCCTGCCCAGGAAGTGGGGCTGGGGGCCCCATGTCCCAGAGGCCACTGGTGAGGAGGCACCTGGCTGCTCTCCACTCCTGACTCCCCAGCCTCCACGGCCCCCCACGGCTCGAGGACCAAACTCTGAATCCCATTGGGCCGGTCGAGCCCTGGCCCCTGGCTGCGAGCTGCCTGTCTCTGGGTTCCCTATGACTCCCGCCCACTGCCGACCCCAAGGCTCCCCCCCCGTGGCCCACCTGGGCCACATTTTCCAGTCTCCTCACTCTAGCTCACAACTGTGCCTCATGTCGGATGCCCCTTTTGCTCCCCAGCTTCCGAAGGCCTTCTGGAAAGACGTCCCAAAAGCCGCCATCGCTGAGGATTTTCCTCCCCGGGACCTCCCGGCGCCCTCCGCTCCATGTGTTCTGGCTATTTGGGGCTACACCCGCCTCCCAGTGATGCTCTACAAAGGATGTCTTTGCCTCTTAGCCAGAGCCCTCCTTGGCACTCAGCAGATGCTTCTGTTCTTAATAATCCCATGTCTGACACGCGACTGGGTCTCCTCCTCCTCCGCCTTTCCCTCCATCCCAGCTTCCCTGTCCTGGCCGAGGGCACCACTGTCCTCCCTGTCACAAGCCCCCCCCCCCCCCCCCCAATCCCAGCCCCCCATCCAAGCTGGGCGCAGTCTGCTGATTCTGCCTTTAATCAATGTTCCAGGTAAATTCTGTGGTCCACTGAAACCCTCAGCTCTCCTTCACCTCCTACCCACAGAGATAACTGCTCTAAGCATGACTTTAATGGTCCCCTTGGGAAATTTCACCTCTTCGCATCTGCCACCCTGACTTGGGGAGACCTTTTGGGACCCTTGGTCCCTACTTTCAGATCAACTTTCCAAGGGAAAGACCCAGAACGCAATATTTACAGACAAAGTTCTGTCGACTGCTACGGGATCTCAACAGACCCTTCAACTTACTTCATCATCTTCCTCCTCTTCATCATCAGACTCGAGAATCATGTCCGGTGGATCTTCTACAAAACAAGAACCAAGTCGATAAGGGAGGGGAGCTCCCGGCTCGCCAGCCCTACTCAGGGCGCCCCCCACCCCCGGGGAGCCGGCCGGGTCGGTCCCTGCTCCTGACTGCGGCTCCTTTGGGGAGCGGAGCCCAATCCCTTCTTAAAGCAGAGAGCACTCTAGGGGGCCTTGTGCTCAACAGCCCCCTTCGCTGCCACAAGGATGGCCTTGTCAGCAAGAAAAAAGGTGGGGAGGGGACAGATGTGGGAGGCCGTGAAGACCTCCAGGGAAGGGGAAGAGAGACTGAGGGTAGTTTACTAGGGAGCAATTGAGGGGCAGGGATGGGAAAAGGTGAAAAGGATGGAGCGGGATATGCAAGGCTGGCAGGGAGCAGAAAACGGGGCGATCTGTCAGGGCCGGAGCCCAGGTGGCAAAGTGCTCATCAGCTCTAAGGTGCACCAATTGCCAAAAGGGGATTGTGAAAGCCAGGGTCCCGGGGCCTCTGTGCCTAGGAAAGCGCCCGAGCCCCTCCTGGGAACTCTCCTCTCTGCCAGGAGGTCTCATGTGACGTTGCCCTCGCCACTTCTTGAGGAGAGCAGCAGGGACTTTTCAGAACAGCCTCCCCCCCAAGTCCCGGCCCCCTCGTCTCCGGACGAGATGGAGCCGACTCAGCCTGTGCCCAGGGCCTCGCCGCCACCCCCTCCAACGGCTCCCGTCCATCCCTGGGTCCGACATCTGGTCCCCAGAGGGCGGCTTTCATGTTACATTTTTCCCTTTGAAGCCTTTTCGAGAAAGAATTATTAAAAGGAATCTCCACAATCCCCCAAGTGGCCACAGAGCCCGTGGCCTGCAGGCTCAATAACCTGCCCAGCTGGCTTTTCTTAGCGAAGTCAAGGATCTTGCCAGCACAAAGGGGCGGCCACCATTTCCTCTGACCTGAATTAAGCTGCTTGATAATAAATTCGATCTGGCGAATCATTTCGGCATTGCCTTCCTTGATGAAACAGCGAAGGATTTCTTCCATTCCCTAGATTTTTGGGAGAAAAGAACAGGGAGTTTCGCTCTCCTCTTCGGGAAGGAAGCCCGGCTCTGCCGTGGGGTCTCTCCAAGAAATTATTTGGTTGGGGAAAACTACGGAGGGAAAATTGCCACCATGTTGTCCAGTCCCTTCAATAACCCACCAGTAAAAAAAAAATCTACTTTTGGTTTCAACAAAGAGCTTGCTCAGCCCTATGGACCTCAATTTCCTCATCTGGAAAAAGTGGGTAGATGAGGTCCCTCCCAATTCCAAATCTAAGTTCTGAGAAATTTCTCACCTCCCCCTATCCACTCTATTCTCACTGCTACCATTTTCTTTTTTCTTTATTAAAGCTTTTTATTTTCAGAACATATGCACGGGTAATTCTTCGACATTAACGCTTGCAAAATCATGTGTTCCAATTTTCCTCCCCTTCCCCCATGCCCTCCCCTAGATGGCAAGTAGTCCAACAGATGTTAAACATGGTAGAAATATATGTGAAATCCAATATATGAATACAGATTTATATAATTCTCTTGCTGCACAAGAAAAATCAAATCAGATTGGGAAAAAAATGAGAAAAGCAAACAATAACAGAAAGAGTGAAAATGCCACGTTGTGATCCCCATTCAGTTCCCACAGTCCTCTCTGGGTGCAGACGGCTCTCTCCATCACAAAACCACTGGAACTGGCCTAAATCACCTCGCTGTTGAAGAGAGCCACGTCTATCAGAATTGATCGTCACTTAATCTTGTTGCCGTGACTAATGATCTCCTGGTTCTGTTCACTTCCCTCAGCATCAGTTCCCATGAGTCTCTCCAGGCCTGCCTGAATCATCCCACTGATCGTTTCCTATAGAACAATCGTATTCCCTGTTACTGTTTTCTACAATCTTACAGTACTGCCTTACCAGGTCACAGAATCACCCCAGGATTACAGTTCTAGAGCATGAAGAGACTTTGGATGCCTCTTATTTAGACCCGGTGTTCTTTCTCCCAGACCCTGGGGGCCCTCACTTGTTCTGGATGTCGGCTAATCATACGTAGTATCCCAAGGGAAGGAGGCCGTGTCAGGGGTAGGTGTCCTGACTGCTTTGGGGGCCTGGGAGCCCCCAAATATAACTTAAGGGGTGTACGGGAACATGTGTTGCTTAGGTGCATTACAACGGCACTCTCTACTTTTAACTCGACTAAGCATCACAAATGGACAAATGGCTGTAAGAGATTTCTGTATAAATGTCCTGACTGGGGCAAAGGATGATGGGAGCATTAGCCAGCATTCCTAGATTTTCAACTGACAAGCGAACGGAGAAAAAGACCTGACATTATCGAGAAGATTAATCGAAACACGATTTTGGTAACCACCATTAACAATGACCCAAAGTGTGGAGCCATGATTAATAAGCAAGACATCGTAAAACTACAGAATGTGTCGCTGATCTTCCTCTGCATGTCCAGCGTAGGTCCCAGCATGCAAGATGAGTTTGATCAATGTTTACTGCCTGAATGACTAATTTACAAAAACTCTCCGACTGGGCCGTTTAAGAAACTTGGAGACAACTTTTTCTAACTTGCTTAAAAATGTTCCAAGTAAAGCTTTTCAGAGAGTTTTGCACCCATTTCCTAGAACCGATTTAAAAAAGATTGACCGCTTTCTGCTTTGTTTGCAAGAGCAGCTGACCGACACCATCCCAAGCCTGATGGATGGGACGAGAGAGGTTCATAATTCGGTCAATGCAGCCAACAGTGCACTTTGGCCATTGGGATCTCCCCATTTGGGGGCAGCACCTTTCTATTATGACAGCTCTCATAAGCAAGAAAGGGAAGAGCATGACCTTGGGATCTAGATCTTTGAATTGTTACTGCAGAATGAGGTGCTAAACCAAGAGGTTCAAAAATAAAAATGTTTTTAATCTTAGAAATCTTATGAAAATATTATTAATGATTATCACTTGGCCTCTGCTCAAGGTCAACGTCTTCTGACTCAGTTTCCCAGCTGTCTCTTTGTTTATATCCCACCCCATTACTGCTGAGCTTGGCTACGAGGTGGGATTGTTACTGCACAACTGGCTGTCAAACAGAGCTAAGGACGCCTTCTCCCATCATGTGTGTGCTTGGGGCGAAGCCTGAAGGGCCTGTTTCAAATCTATTATAATCACGTCCCTATTTTTTCCTCTCGCAGCCCATTTCCATAATCAGAGCAAGTGGTCAGTAGAAGCCATGAGCCTGGTGCAAGTCTGGAAATCTTGCTGTTTTCAATCTGAAAATACGTAGCCATTATATCCTAAATACGTGGCGGGCAATGAGCCTTTATTTGGCCTGTTATCAGACGTACACCTGTAGGAAATTAGGGCTGTAAATGGACACCTTGACTATGGGCCTAATGGGGAGTCCACTGATCACTGAAACAAAATCGGAAACATCTTCAGTGCGACTCTGAGAAGACAATTTTGGCACCAACAGTTTTCTTAGAGGGCTGTGACTTCATGGGATACTTTGTGTTATGTCAATGAAAAAGATCATTTGATTCCAGTTTGTTAGTGGAAATAACCATGTGTCCCGTGGTACAGACACGGTTTTTAATAAACGAGCCTCCCAAGGCTTTTACGCTCGGAGAAGAGAGCCTCTACTTGAAGGATGGGGTTGCTCAGGCTTCCATGCCTCTCCCCAGCTTTCTCTTTTTTAGGCTCCCAAATGTCATCACCTCCCTAACTCTGAGACTCAGGGTCCCTGGCTGCTGCCATCTTCCAGTCCCCCCTCCTCAGTCGGGCCTCAGCCAGGGGGGCCAGCTCCTCGTCCCTATAGGCCTCACGCAGCTCCAGAAGATGAGCCCTTTGCCCCTTTGCCTCCTGACTGCTGGAGGAGGGAAGGATGGGGTACAGCTCCTGGGGGGGTACAGCACTAACTCTAGGGCCTTAAGCCCAAGGGCTCCTGGTCTGGGGAACACAGAAGTTCCACCAACTGCTGGCTGGCAGATAACAGTCTGTTGGTCAGCGATGAGCCAAGCATGAGGAGCACAGCAGACCCTCCGACTCCTCCTCTGAGCCACAAATGAACGCATCAGTGATATGAAGCTCCTGGTCTCTCTTTCTCCTCTAAGTTTATCTTCTCGCTCCGGGTTCTTGGCTAACTTCTTTCGGAACGCAGCCGCCTTAATGGGCGTGAAATTATAGCAAACGTCGTCCCTTGACGTGGAGATGGACCTGAGCCTGCAGATTCCTTGGAGCCAGCTCGTGATGTCGGTCTGGAAGCTCAACATTTTGGGGGTGCTCCATGAACAGGATTCTATGTGTAGTTTACAAATAAATAAAGATTCCGATGTGGGGAGAAGACCTTCTGGCTTTATCTGATTTCCCCCAAATGCTGGATGTGAATGAGTAGGGAGGGGGGACCCAGCAAAGGCCCTCTCCGACCCAGAAGAGCGGCCTCTGCACAAGGGAAGCCCCCAGCCAGACACTGACCTGCTGCTCCCTTCCTTCAGCTATGGAGGGTTTAAAAGCTGGGGGACTTTCAGAACTCTCTGGTCATCACCGGGCAGGTCTAACCGTGGCCGGATCTCCAGGGAGGTGCCAGGGAGTGACCGTGGGGAGCCTCCAGAAGGAAGGGCGGCCACAAGCTGGAGGCGTGCCGTTGGGTGGCCGGGCCTGAAGCCCACGGAGTCTCTCGGAATCACGTTTCTGAATGTATAAAATAAGGTGTCCAGTATTACTGGAGGAATTGCAGTCATAAGTTAAAAAAACAGAACAAAAGCCAGTTCGGAGGCCTCGGGTTGAAGCCCTGAGCTTGGAAGCACAGGCTTGGCCTAGGAAGAGAAGGCCAAGGAAACGGCCAAGCTTGATGGACCCCGGAGATGGCCCTGGACCAGCAAGGAGCCGAGAGGCCTCGGGAGGGGGCCGGGGGATGAATGGCTGGAGCCAGCGCCCAGAGGTCGGAAGAGAAGAATACCTGATTCTCCAAGTGGGAGGCAGCAAGGCCTCCAACAGAGCCGCAGCCAGGCTGGGCAGAGGGGAGGCCCACAGGAGGCCGCAGGCCAGGCAGGGCAGCCGCCCTCACCAGGCTCCAGTGGGCTCTGGGCATCCACAGGAGCAGCCTGAGGCCTTTGCCTTGGCCACACCCTCCCTGGGTGGTGGTTCCCCCCAATGCCCTAAATGTTCCTGTTCGTCCCCCAATGCTTGTGTGTGTGTGGGGCCCAGGCCCCCAGACTGATGGGCCAAATCTTTCTTTACCAACTCATTTTCTTTACGCCTTCTCTCTGACCTTTCAAGGAGGAGGGGGCGCCGTGGTTTGGGCGGGCGCAGTCTGGGGGCCGTCCCAGACCCCCCTGGGACCACATCCTTACTGAGGTGTCGGCCCTGGAGGCTCCATGGTGATCGCTCAGCAGGAGCGCCAAGGACAAGCTTCCAGGAAATGATGTCATTGTTTCCTTTGGAAGCCGAAGGAAACAGCTCCAGACTCCTTCACCGGCCTCTGTGGAGACAACCTGTGAGTCAGCCTCTGAGGGAGCGCCTTCACTGGGAGGGAGGAGGTCGTCGTCTACACTGTCCAGTGAGGGAAGGGGGAGAAGAGGCCTTGTAGGAGAAGCCTTTGACAGAAAGCTGAGGAAGGGGTCGTGGAGGTCATGGACAGCCTGCTGCCCCCTCCCCGTTTTCCTCTGAAGGCTTTGATGGGCGTGTAAAGTCTTCCAGCCCCCACAGGTCCCTGCGGGGCCCTCCAGCCAAGCTGCATGGGCACCAGGGGTCACCTCCACCAGACCACGGGGCCGTGCTCCGCCCCTCCAGGCAGCCCATCCCCCGTCAGTGTGGTGGGGGTCCCGGGGGCGCACCTGCTCTCTGGAAGGAGTGGGTCCCCACTCCAAGCCTGCACAGGGGTGGCTGAGGTGGTTCAGTTGCTTTCCTCTTCTCCTTGAGGCATATCCAGGGAGGAGGACCCGGTGCTGGGGCCGAGCCTGGGGCTGGGTGGGCCGGCTGCTGCCGAGCCCCCAGACCCGCCCCACAGGAGCAGCTTGGGTGGTGCAGCCGTGACTCTGGAAACCGTGACCATGCAAGAGACAGGACCGGGGGAGTCGTGACCGTGTGAGCTTCCGGAGCCCAGCTATGGATGGACTGAGTGAGTCCCAAGCAGGACGGCCTTTGCTAAAAGCGGCGGGACTCGATTTGGGGCTGGCTGCAGAGTGATCCCTCTTCTCGTAGCAGCAGCAGCCAGAGCAGGAGGCCACGGCAGCCCATCTCCCCCGGGACACCAGGGCAGCTGGACCCCCTCTGGCTGAGGTGTGCCGACCCAAACCCCCCCAATGTGCTCGGTGGGTGATGCTCCCTCCTCTGGCCCAGACTCTGCGTTCTCTTCCTCCAGCTTTTCTGATGGCCACTGACTCACACTGAGCTTGTGGCCACCCAGACCCCTAGATTGTTGTCGCACAAGGTACCACGGCTCTCCCTCCACATCAAAGCAGCTGATTTCTTGAGTCCCTGTGAAGTTTCCTGCATTTCCATCACATTTCATCTGCCAGATTCTGGCCCACCCTAGGAAGATGTCCCACGAGATTTTCCCCGATTGCTTGAGAACTGGTGTCCTCATGAGTGTGGCCACAGGCCGGGGTCAGCATCCGCAGTACACGCTCAGGCCGGTCTCACGGCTCCTCCATTCTGCTCCTTTTCCTGCCATGGTCCTTCTGGCGGCGAGCCCAGACCAGAGACCAGGGCTCCCTCCTCACCGAGGACGGACAGCCCAGCATGGCAGCGGCAGCGGCGGTGATTCTCGGCCGCCCTGGTCAGCTTCCCTTCTGGCTTTCTCCTCAAGCTTCTCGGGGTGACCTGGTGGCCCCGAGGCCATCTCTGGCTTCCCAGACTCTCCTTCCCTTGCATCTCGTCTTCCTGCTTCCTGAGACCACACTGTCCATGTGCCAACGGGTGAGCGCCCACATCAGCGCCTCCTCCTTGATACAATCCCCAAGTCAATGGCGTTTTTCTATCTGTATGGAGCTCTCGGCGGGCGTCCCACCTCCTCATCACGGGTCCTTCCGCTAACTTGGGGTTCATTTGGACCTCCGTTCAGACACCGAGGCTCCGACGGCATCCCCACAACAGAGGCAGACATTACTCCTGCTCCGGCTCCCCATGCAGCCGTGCCGTGCTCGTGCGCCGAGCGCCCCCAGGACCCACTGCGAGCCCCCCGGCTTTGGTCCCTTTTTGTCACACACTCCCTCTACTAGTCTTTGCATTGACGTCATCAATGACAAAAGCTGATCTTTAGGGGACTGGAATAACCCAAGTGTTAACAATGACTGGGGGTCCCATGGCCAGGGGACATCGCCTTACACCCCTAGGTGGGGGGGGGAGGTTGGGCTCCGAGAGCTTTGCAAGCATTGTCTTGCTTGTCCCTCCCAACGACCCTGGGAGGGAAGGATTATTCTGAGGCTCATCTTAGAGGAGGAAACTGAGGCAGGCAAAGGTTCAGTCTGAGGTCAGACAAGAACTCGGGTGTGCATGAAATACCGTAAAGCCAAAAGCCCAAAGAACTCCCAAGTAAAAGCACCAGGTCAGGCTCACTACGGAGGCCGCGGGGACAGAAACTCTGAGGCGGGGCAGAAATTCAGGGCCGACTGACCCATGTTTCACGGCTGAAATCGTGTGTCCGATCATACTGATTGTAACGGTCCTTATGGAAATCTCTTGGATCTTAACAATAAATCACCGATGCTTGGATCTAATATGTATTTCAACATCTCAAGGGTCAGTGTTGGAAAAATTACCCATGCACATGCTCTGTAAATAAAAAGCCTTAATAAAAATAAATAAATAAAAAACAAACAAATCACCAATACTTACGTTAGGAAAAAAGGGCCAGTCTAGCGATGGCACACGCCTACGCGGGGCACTGGCTCCCACCCGGACAACCGCGGTCCCTCCCGCGGCAATAACCGTCCCGTCAAAGACCCCATCCCCCGGGCCCCAGCGAGAGGGCCCAGCCACTTATTCCCTTGCCTTGTGGCTTGGTTTGGCCTCCAATGGGAGGGTTTGAGCTTCACCCCCAAAACCGCCCATTCTTTCCCTCGGGCTCTGGGAGCCTCTGGGGCTTTGGGAGGTCCCAGCCCCTCCAGACACACGATTCCCCCTCCTTGTTGCTCACCATGGCTCTCGCCTCCTCCCGAATCGACGGGATGGACAGGATGCTGTACAAGGCGCCATTCACGTAGGGCTGGATCTGCAGAAGAGACATGGAGTGTCAGCAAACAGCCTCTGTAGCCCGACTCCAACAGGAGCGAGGGTCACTGCCCGTGCACGGCAGAGCCCTACACGCAGGGATGCTCCGGGAGTTCCAAGTCACGGGACTGGGCGACCACCAGCCCACACCCAAGCCGAGCTCTCTCTCTGTGCCATCTCTGACGAGAGGAGGCACATCGGGGCCTGGAGCCCAGTGAGGGGCGGGGGGGGGTGCTCTGAACCCACCTCCCCCCTTCTGGCGCTGGTCCTGCCCTTGGTGCCACGTGGCCCTCCCCCCGAGTGCCCTGAAGCAGGGCCCACAGATTTCTCTGGAAGTTTCCTCTCCTTCAGGCTGACCAGGCCCAGGCCTTGCACCCGAGCCTCTGGATGCCCATCCTCTCGTTCCCGCCAGAAGTCCGGCCTTTTCCCAAAGCCTGTTCTAAAATCACGGTGCCCGGCAACAAGATTATACGGCGACCGATCCTGATGGACGGGACTCTACCCAACAGGGGGACAATCCAGGCCGGTTCCAGGTCTTGTGATGGAGAGAGCCATCTGTGACCAGAGAGGACTGTGGGAACTGAGTGGGGAGCACCACACGGCACTCTCACTCTCTGTCCTTTGCATTTTATTTTCTTCCTCATTTTTTTCCTTTTTGATCTGATTTTCCTTGTGCAGCGTGATCATTGTGGAAGTATGTATACATCTATTGGATTTAACATATATATATTTTTTCTTTTTTTTTTTTTTTCTGAGGCAATTGGGGCTAAGTGACTTGCTCAGGGTCACACAGCCAGGATGTGTTAACTGTCTGAGGCCAGATTTGAACTCAGGTCCTCTGACTCCAGGGCTGGGCTCTATCCCCTGCGCCCCCTAGCTGCCCCTATTTAACATGTATTTTAACATGTTTTACAAGTACTGGACTACTTGCCATCTAGGGGAGGGGGTGGGGGGAGGAGGGGACACTGGACACAGGGCTTTGCAGAGATCAGAGGTGAACAATTACCCGTGCAGATGTTTTGAAAATAAAAAGCTTCAATAAAGAAAACAAATCGAATTACTCATGCCCGGGCCAAAGCCAGTGGGACGCCGATGGGCCGGGGCTCTCACAGCGACAGGGCAGGTTGTCGGCCCCTCCTGGGCCCCTCCCGATGCTGGCTCATCTCTAGATGCGGGCGGGCGGCCAGAGGTCGTCCCTCGCTCCCCAGACGTGCCCGGACCCCTTCTGACCGATGCCCAGACTGGGATACGCGGCCACCACCTGTGCCTCATTTGCCAGAGGGTCCCAGGGCTCGCGGTCATGCAGCCCCACTTCCTGCGGGACCCCCAAAGTCTCCCTCAGCCGGCGGGGCCTGGAGCCTCCTGTGGCCTCCATCTGCCTCCCAGGCGAGTCTGTCTCCCGTCTCTCCTCGTCAGAGGCCTGCTGGGGCACACACCAGATCCCCACCATGGAAGGGGTTGCTTGTTGCCAGCACTCGGGCCAGAGTCAGGCTGAGAGCACTTAAGCAGTGCTGGGAGTGACTGTGCCGGCGCCGCTAAGTCGTCCTCGCCATTGTGGCTGAAGGGCTCAGTGTCTCACTGGGATCCGCACGAGCCCTTTGGGGCAGGGCCACGTGGCCCCGGCTCCTCATGCGCCAGGCTGGGCAGCAAGCTTCCTGAAGCCTCAAGGTGTGCGCCCAAGGGCCCGCGGCAGCATCTCTGGGTCTGGTCTGTCCCATTCTCTCAGCACTGCCTGTGCCGGGGCTCAGGGGGCGCAGGGGGGCCCAGAGAGTCGGGCTCGGGGCCGGGAAAACACACCCCAGACGGGGCGAGTCCATCAGCTTGTGGCCTTCAGAGCACGGGATCTGAGTGGGGTGAACACGGCAGAGACAAGCAGGTGTGGTGCAGCTCCCGGCAGAGCCTCCTACTGGGGATGGTGGGGCGACCCCTCTCCTTCCCCCTCAGAGCTGCAGCCGGCCAAGCTGAGCCAGCGCAGGCCCCCGTCAGGTTCCTCCGCCCCGAGCTGTCGCTGTCATCACCATCGTCACCATCGTCGCCAGGGTTGGCGCTCAGGCGCCATTAGCCCTTTTCCTCCTTCCCTGGCCGTGATGCAGCTGGGACCGAGGCTCTCGGAGGGCTCCTGCCCGGGGCCGGGACCTCACTTCTGGCCGGTTCCCGAGAAGCGTCCACACGATTACGAGCTGAGTGGGACAGGCCGACTCGGCTGAGCTCTCAGGGAAGGGGTCCGCTCTAGGATCTAAGAATTGGGCTCTGGGGATGGGAGGGAAGCCTCCTAAGAGCAGCGGAAGAGGCATCTGCCCAGCAGCCCCTGCGCTCTCCAGGCCAGGCCCCAACACCCGGGACCCTGCGTCCTCTTCTCAGCGGCCCCGTCCCCACACCCTCCAAGGCCGAGCCACCTTCTCTGCGGGCCAATGGGAAAGCCTTCTCCTTGCCCGGGTGACGGGGCCCGCCTCCGGAGGCAGCACAGCCCTCGGCGGGGGATTCTGCCCAGGCAGAGGCCACGGGGCCAGCGGGGAGGGGGCCGTCGAGAGGAGGGACGGCCACCAGGCAGACGCAGACAGACACGGGCGGCTGGGGAGGGACGAGGCCTGGGAGACTCCCCAGATCCCGAGAAGGGGCTGATGGGGACACAAATGGGCCGCGGCAGGGACACCGAGAGCTAGTTTCCTGACGCACCGTCGACCCTGGAGCTAAGAACACAGAGCGGCTGCCCTGGGGCAGCGGGACCACCCGGCCTCTGGTTGGGGGCAGCCACCCCCGGGCCCACCCAGAGCCCACTCGGAGCCCACGCCTCACCTCGCGATTCTCGTGGCCAAGCAGATCCGAGAGCACTTTGAGCACGAGGCCGGCCACCTTAGCGCACATGTTCTTTCCTGCAGGAAAAGACGGCGGATGGGACCGCGGCCCAGGGAGCCTGAGTCGGCCCCACACGGGGCCCACCCTCCCCGGGGACAATGCCGGCTGCAAGCGCCGGGAGGGAGTGCACGTGCAGCTTTACCAGTGACTTCCCATTACAGCCTCTGCACCAGTGGGAGCGAGGGGCTGGGAGCCCCATTTCATGGAGGAGGAAACAGGGCAGGCTGAAGTTAAACGACTTGCCCAGGGTCATTCTAAGGTAAGGTCTGAGACTGGATTAGAACCCAAGTCTCCCCGACTCCAAGCCCAGGCCATGGCCACCACCCACCTGGAGGCCTGGCTCTCCTGGAAGCCCTGCACTTGGGCCTGGGAGGGGGCTCTGGGATCCCTTTCAGAAGCTTCAGGCTTATCTCCCAGTCCTGATGTCCACCCCGGCCCCCCCCAGAGCTCCCTGCCACCCCACTCCGGGGCCCCTGCTCCTACAAAAACAAAGACAGGAGTGAGGTCCTGGGCCAAGGGAGACCAGGGGCCAAATGCTATTCCGGACCCCGCCCTGGGCAGGAGGGAGCTCTGGGGGTCACTGAGCCCAACCCCTCCATTCCACAGATGGAGATGAGGGCCAGAGGGCACGATGGGGGGAGGAGGAGTGAGAAGGGCATCCAGGAGGGAGCAGGGACGAGGCCAGGGGCTCTCTTGGGGTGGCCGTTCCCCCCCCCCATATCCCCGGAGGGGCCCGACCTGCACTGCGGAGGCAGAGGTTCATGAGCAGGGCCACGGAGTACTCGAGCGTGTAGTCAGACAGGCAGTCGGGATCCCTGAGCACCTCGATGAGCCAGAAGATGAGGCCGTCCTGGATCATGGTGGACTGCAGCGCGCGCCTAAAACGGAAAACCCGGGGATCACTCACCATAGCACAGGCCGGGATGGCGAGGGGGGACCTGGGACAGTGAGGGGGGCCTGAGACAGCTGGGGGGCCCGAGATGGCGTGCCCGAACTGCCCCCCACGCCTCCTTGCTTCTTAGTGGCCACCAGCAGGGGGAACAGACCCACGCTCTCAGATGGGGCCAGGAGATGACTCCATTTTAGGTGGCAGAAAACAAGAGTGGGTTTCCAGACCACTTGGGGTCCTCCTGGGCCAGGGGCTCACCCTGGGGGTCGCCCCTGAAGGCATCCCCTGCCGGCTCTTCACGCTTTGGTTTGCTGCCCAGTCCATGTGGGCAGGGATTGCTCTCACAGGGAGGCCGTGGGGACCGTGGGGCGAGATCTGGGCACACAGAACCGGGCGCCCTCTGAGCTCCCCGAGTCCGGGAAACGTGGGAACGTCAACGCTTGTGGCAGTTACGGATGACGTCCCAGCCTGTAGGGAACCCAAACCCATAGCCCTGAAGCCCAAAGTGCAGCCAAAAATGGGGAGAAAGGGTTGCAGTCAAATGGCCTGATGGGCTCTCAGAAAACAAGGGGGGTCTGCCCCCAGCTCCATTGGTGCCCCCCTTACACAAGGGCACCAAGGGATCCATTCTGGGGGCAGGCGATCGCTGGCCACTGGACCCCCCCCCCCAGCAGGAAAGTGAGGGCTCAGGGCCACAGCCCCTGCCCGGGTTCGGCCCTTGGGGAGGAAGAGGAGGTGCTGACAGTGAAGATCCCAGTGAGACTTTTAGATCGTGACGGGGCTGGCTCCTCTCCCCGCTCTGGCCCTTCCTGTGGCAGCGACGGCAGCTGTACCCACCTGGGAGCCGGCCCGCCCTGGCCGCGACAGAGCCCTCACCTGAGGCTGAATTTCTGCAGGGCCCCGAGCACGTTCTCCCGGGTGAGCAGGTCCTTGTCCTCGGCCTTCAGCCTCTCCTCCAGCATCCTCAGCAGCTTCGTGTTCTGGGACAGGTAGAGGCGACCTAGGAGGGGGGGAGGGTCAGCTACATAGGGGGCGCCTCCAGGCCATCCCTGCACGCAGAGTCTCTCCGCTGTGCCGGCACGGGCCGGCTTGGGGATGGGGGGGCATTGTCTGAAACCAAGGGTCGAGGATTTCTCTTTCACCAGGGGCTCCCCGGGCACCTGGGACCGGGTGGGGACCCGAGAGGCCCCAAGGGCTGATGGCGGCCAAGGAGCATCCTCGCCCACTCAGAAGTGAAGAGAGAGCACACGTGCAAGGGGATCCCGAGTGGGCGGAAATGCCCCGGGGGGGACGCCCCCCCCAACGGCCGCCTCTGGGACTACTCCCAGGACCCCCAAACCAAGGAAGCACGTTACGGCTCTGACCCCGCAGCCCAGCGGGCGAAAGCCTGGCTCAACTCATGCTTAGAAACGCCGGCCTGCCTTCCCCGCTCTGAGGCTCCGAGGGCTGTTCCCAGGTTAGCCCATGCTGGGAGGGCACTGCCCCCGGGCAATCGCAGGCCCCGGGCACTCCCATTTCTCTCAGCGGCGCCTCCAGCCAGTGGCCACGCGGGGGAGCAGGATCCCGGGGCTCACCTTCGGCGAGGGAGGCGAAGGCGTTGATGAGCCGCGCCGTGTACTGCCGGACCACGTCGCTCTTGGAGTGCAGAAGCTGGAGCACGCCTCTCTGCAAGGAAGAGAATAAACGAGGAAACTCGGGGAGAACCGGGAACTGGGACAGGCCGCTGCCTTGCTTCCTAAATGAAGGTCTCTGCCCGGCCTCGTCTGTCTGAGGCAGCCCCCATTCAATGCCAGGGGACGGGAGAGCCTAATCCCCCGTCCCTGGCAGCTCGGGATGGGGCTAGAAGCCGAAGGGCCAGCGTGGAGAGGGGGGGCAGCTGTGGCTGCCTGTGGAGGGAATTTCAGACAGCGCAGTCCTGAGTGGCCTGGAGCCGATGAGGAGAAAGGGGCTGTGGAGACCTCCGGACAGGGCAGGACCCCTGGCAGATTCCCATACAGACGTCAGAGCCCTTCGGCTTCCTGAATTCTCAGTCCCTCTGGGACTGCCGTTTTTGTCCGGGGGGGCCCTGGAGAGCCCCGCATCCGGCCCACCCCATTCAGGGGGGTCCCAAGAGCTCCTGCACTTAGTACAGGGGGTCTCATTGTTTTCTTATCCGCCAGGTTAGGAGTTTGCCCTTGGGACCGAGGCACCTTGCTTAAGAGAGTGAGGGTCAGAGGAAGGGAAGGGGCTGCCCCACAGGGGGGCAGGTACCCCGGGGTCATGGCCTGGGGCTCCCTCCCAGCCCTGAGCTCCCCCGGAGTCCTCCCCTGAGCCTGGACGGCTTCATGTTGGCTCCCACCGATTCCCTCCTGGGCTCCCCGAGGGCGCCCTGTCCCTGCCTGCCTCCATTCCCAAGTGCTCTCCCAAAGGCATCCCCCACCACCGTAGTAGCTTGCTGTCCTGCCTTGCCCCCGGCAGCCTCCCCCAGACCCCTTGTGGGCCCCCTCCCATCGGGGCCTCTCCAGCACCGGCTCGGCAGCAGCTCCCAGCTCCGGCCTCCGGCCTCCCCGCCTGCGGGCCTTCCCTGCCTCTCCCCGGGGCCTCTCCTTGGAGGCACAGACAGACAGACAGCCCTGGGCCCCCACCTGGCTGTTGCTCTGGCACTCCAGCAGGTCGTTGCTGATGTAAGCCTGCAGCACCGTCTCCCTCTGCTCTCCAGGGTGAGACGTGGTCAGGCGCTAGGAAGGAAAGGAAAAGGCCGGATCCAAAGGTCATTCTCTCACACGGTTCAAAGGGCCTGGACTCAATCACTCTGCACTTATGAGATGCCTACTGTGTGCTGAACAGGTTCTGGGGAGCCAGAGGCAAAAGGGAAACAAGGCCTGTCCTCAAGTCGTGTGCAAGGGCCAGAGGTCCCAAAGGGAAACTGAGTCAGTGCCAGAGAGCCAGCGAGAATGTGCCATGGGAAGGTGGCACCTGGTCAAGTCCCCGAAAGAGGGGCTGCCCACACAGGGAGGGCAGCATCATGACCGAGAGAACAGGACATCAGCAGCCCAGGGAGGCACCGGAACCGGCCGGGCTCCAGGCCAGGCTCCTCCACCCACCCCCCTCTGCCAGAAGTTTGGACTGTGTCCCTGGGCTCTCCCCTGTCTTCTGGGCAGCCAGTGCCAGCCACTAGAGATGAATGGGCAACAACTGAGTGATCTTGGGCCAGTCACCTGCCTCCGGTCCTGTCTGTGCAACAGGGATGACAGCCTCTGACCCCCAGGGTTGTGAGGACAAAACAGGGGATTGATAAAACGCTTTGCGGCTGTTGTGGCTGCAGGGGTGATGCTGGGGGTCACCTTAGCCCCACCTGCCAACCATCATCCCCCAGCTCCCCTTCATGAGGGCCGCCTCTCTCTCTCTCTTTCTCTCCTTCCCTCCATCACTCTCTGTCCCTCCCTTTCTCTCATTCTCTATCTCTCTCCCTTTCTCTCATTCCCTCCATCTCTCCCTTTCTCTCGTTTTCTTTCTCCCCCTATTCTTCCCTGTCTCGGTTCCCCCCGCTCCACGTTGGGCCCATTGGCCGACTTTCTGCCATTTCTCTCCCAGGAGGCAGGGCTGGCAGAGCGGGCCTGGTTCTGGCCCGGGGGCCGGGCTCCTGTGCTGGAAGCTTCCTCTGGGCAGCACCTCCAAGGCTGAAAGGTGGGCCTGGGCCGCCGAGCCCTAGCGGCCTGGTCTCTGACTGCAGGAAGGGCCCCCGAGGAGCCGAACCCCACGGCCGCCAGCCTGACGAGTGCCCAGCGGGCTGCAGGCCTCGGGTCTGTGCCCACACCGCCCACCTGAGGGACACGCCCAGTGCGCACGTACCCACCGCAGCGCCTGCAGCAGGAAGGCCTTCAGCCGGTCGTGGCCAAAGGTCAGGTCCTTCTTCAGCTTCTCGTAGTCCAGGGACGGCAACAGGGGTACTTCCTTCAGCTTCCTGTGCAGCACAAGAGAAAAAGGAACGAGACTCCTGGTGGGGCGCCTCAGCTAGCGAGCCGGGGAGGCCGGACACTTGGGGAGGGCCGTCTGGCCTCGACCTGCCCTTCCTGAGGCTAGAGGGTCAGCTTCTGCTCCCCAGACCACCCTGGCCCTCTCCCGCCTCCTGCTGAGCCCCTTCCCGGGTCCCCTCCAGCTCCTTGCATCCCTCCTGAAGCCCAGATTGTAGAAGAGAGAGGCCCCAGCCCTGCTCAGGCTCACCAATCTGGGCCAACAATATAACGGTCTTGGCCCTTCCACATAACAATCCTGTGAGAAATCCACTCTCACTGCCTCCACTTTACAGGGGAGGAAACTGAGGCAGGCAGTGGATAAAGGAGCTATCTAGGGTCACCCGGCTAGTCTCTGAGGCAACTCTGCTTCCAGGTTTAGCCAGTTTGGGTCTTCCTGACTGCACAGTCGGTATTCTCGACCCATCCTAACTCAAAATTGTGGCTGACTGACACTGGGGGATGGTGGTCCAAAAGCTGGCTGTCCCTACACCTTCCCATCTCCTGCCCGGGCTGACTGTGGCCCCCAGGGGTCACACGGTAAGAGGACCAGGCCTGCTCCTCTGGAGGCAGCAAGCTCCACATGTGCCCTTCCTGTTTCCCTTTCTTTGAAATTAAGCTTCTGATTCCTGACCCCCCCCCCAAAAAAAAAAGGTACACAGCTTTCTATGGGAATTATATATGGTTTTTTTTGGTTCTTTCATATTATTTTTTAAATTATGTTTTCCAAATATTCTTCCTTCCTTTGCCCATTTATTTAGCCCATTACAAATATATAGTCATGCGCAAGGAAGGAGAGGAGAGAGAAGAAAACAGGCTTCAATTTGTGCCCTGAGGTAATCAAAAGATGCGGTTTCATCATGAGTCCCGTGGAATTGTGGGGGATCACCGTACCGCTCAAGTTTACCAAATCTTTCACAATTGATCAGCATCCCAATATCACTGTTCAGGGTAGCTAGATGCCACAGTAGATAAAAGCATTGGTCCCGGAGTCAGGAGGACCTGAATTCAAATCTGGTCTAGACATTTAACACTTCCTGGCTGTGTGACCCTGGGCAAGTCACTTAACCCCAATTGCCTTGAGGGGGAAAAAAAGACAAACCCAAACAAGGAAAACCACCACCACCACCAAAGCTCAATATTCCTGTTTCTCTTCTAATATTAGTGGTCTGCTCACTTTGCTTTGCATCAGTTTCCAGGTTTTTTCTAGAATACCAACATCCTTATTTCTTCTAATACAATAGTTTCCCACCAAAAAAGAGTGGCTATAAATATTTTTGGTGTAATACAGCCTTTCCCTGTTTATTTTTTAAAATCTCTTTAGGATATAGAAGTAGTGCTACTGCTCAGTCAAAGGATTTGTGCAGCCAAATTTATATGTTTTATGAATAGGAATTTTATCAGAAAAACTTGCTACAACCCTCCCCCCATTTCTTGCTTTTCTTATAAAATTAGATGCATTTAGTTTTGTTCATGCAAAACCTTTTTAGTTTAATGCAATTAAAATGATCTATTTCACTTCCTCTGAATGACGATATTTTGTTAGGGCCTCCTTAACCTACAGATCTAACAGGTAATTTATTCTCTGCCCTCCCCCCAACCCTTTTTGTTTTATGTCAGATTTTTGGTCTAAATCACGTAGCCATTTTGATTCGATCTTGGTATAAGATATGAGCCGTGGTCTTTGCCAAATTTGTTAGATTATTCTCTAGTTTTCCCAACAGTCTTCATTAAAAAGTGAGTTTTCTCTCAGCAGCTGAGGTTTTTGAGTTATTGAAGCCTAGGTTACCTGATTTATTTCGCCAATTAGCTTCTATCATACCCAGCAGCAAAGTGTTTGGATGGTTTCCACTTTGTAATACCGTTTGAGACACGGTACTCCCAGACCCAATTCCTTCTCAATTTTTTTCCATCAATTCTTTTGTTCTTCTTGACCTTTTGTTCTTTCCACATGCACTGTTATTTTCCCCTCTGCCCTACAAAAGAATTCTGATAGTCTGAATAAGTGTTTTACTGAATAAGTAAATGGCTTTAATTCGTATTCTCATTTTTATTTTATCGGCTCAGCTAACACATGAAAATTATCACCACTCCATGTCATCTTGTAAAGAATGCTCTGTAATTGGGTTTGTATAGATCTGGTGTGTCGTGCCTGGGTGGATTCCAAGACTTTCCTACTCTCCTTAGTTATTTTGAATACAATTTTTCAGTCTCTTCCTCCTAGATTTTATTGGTGAACTACAGAAATGCCAATAATTGCTGTGGGTTTATTTTATATTCTGCAACACTGCTGAAGTTAACTTTTTTTTTGTGAATTCGCTAGGGTTCTCTAAATAAACTATCATATTGTCAGCAAAGAGTGACAGTCTTGTTTCCTCAGGTCTTATGCTGATTTCTTCCATTTCTTTTCCTTGTCTTTGGGCTAAAGCTGGCCCTCCTTGTACAATACTGACTAGTGATGGGGATATGGACACCTCTGATTCAGCCCTGACCTTATGGGAAAGACTTCTGGCTCATCTCCCTTGGGGGACTCTCTCAGAGTCTCCGAGTCCAGAGTCCCTGACTCAGTGAGGTGCGTTTGGGGCGGGGGCACGGAGGGAGAGGGAAGTGCTGGAGGTCTACCCTGCAATGGAGCATACCAGCTGTCTGTGAATTTGCTCCTCAGTCGCACAAAGTGACCGACTCAAATGCTTTTCCCTTTGGCCTCTTTAAGCCATTTCTATCACATGATTTCTTATCCAAGTCTGAACTTCATCCCCATCTCAAGACCCTCGGCTCCTCACTCACGATTCTGCCGCTTCTATTGCCATGACAACAGGCCAATCCAAGACAATCCCAAAGGATCAGGATGGAGCCTGTGTTCCGTGTTGGAGGCAGAACCGACCCAGCCTAGTTCCACTCTCTTTGCTAGGTCCAGAGCGAAAGGACCTGCAGAACTGACCTCTCTGTCATTCCTCTCCAGGGATAGCCCCTTTCCCTCTATCACACCCTCTACCACATGCCTTCCTGTTCTCTCTCTCACAGATTCCCTCATGCCTTCAAGGTCAACACCTCCTCCTCCAGGAGGCCTTTCCTGGGGCAGGGGCTGCTCCTGCACCTCACCAAAAGGACCCTGGTTTGGTTCCCCTTCTCTCCAGGAGAGGGGCAGGAGCACCTTTGTTTGGGCCTCCTCAATAACCAGCACAGGGTCACTTTCCAAACACTTGTGGGCTGACTGAGTGACCATAACATGCGGCCGCCTTCTCGCACCTGCTCCTCCTCGGCATCACCATGCAGGATCCCACTCTGTCCCATGAGTGGGAAGCAGGCAGGAAGCAGACTGGTGTGAAAAGGAGACTATTTGGGGGAGAAAGAGACCACGCAGCCGGTTCTCCCCCTCTTGGACTCTGGGCCCACATATGCCGACACGAACCTCTGAATGCCCACAGACCTGGTGCACCTGCCAACCTGGCAGGCCCCTGTCAATGGGTCTGTATGGCCTCGTTCACAAGGCCCTGCAGCAGTCAGGGGTGTGATGGACAAGTCAGCAGGCAGACAAAGGGGTATCACACCTCACACCAAAGGGGTATCACAGCGGCTGCCTTAAGGCCCCTTTCCCACAAAGTGTCTCGCACGCCTGCGTCCTGGAAAGTTGGGGGCTGGGAAGGCTGAGCAGGCAGCCGGCCTCTGCTCTTAGGTCTCAGGGACCTACTAGGGGCCACCACCTGCCAATCACAGCCAAGTTCTTCCTTTTCCTTGACCTGCTCCAGTTCCGGGGCACTGGTGGCTCTCTCTAGAACAACACACAGAGCCCGATCCCGCCTTTTCCAGATCAGGGGCTAGCTGGAAACCTGGCAGCCCACATTCTGCAGCTGGCATGTGACAGGATCCTGCATCCAAACACTGACCACATCCAAGGCGCAACCAACCCATGGACAAGCGCTCTTTAAACACCCCTTGTGTGCCGAGTGCCAGGCCAATGACAAAAGCCAATCTATCCCTCCATGGCCGCCCCCTTGGTGGGCAGGAGGTGGTCCCACACTGCCCTTGCTTTCTCCCACCCTGCCTTTCTTCAGCTGCTGACAGCATGGAGCTCCCTGGGGGGACTATCTTCCCCTCTCCTCCCACTACTAAGCGATCATTGGGCACAAAGAGCCGCCTTCCGTCCCCCAACAGAATTTCCTGCAAGTTCTGAAAGGAGAGAATGGAGCAGAGGAATGGCCTTATTGACCCGGCTATCTCACAGACCTTTGAGGTCTATTTTCACACAGAGGGCCCTTAACAGAGCCCCACAGGAAAGAGTTGGGAAATAATTACTTACACAGGTGCCAAGGAAGCTCGCAACATGGTGGATGCCTAGGAAAAAACAACAAAGAAAAAGAACAGGTTAGCACAAATACAGATGCAATAAACTCAGCATGTCCCAAAGTACCAGGGGGGACTTAAAAAACTCCCCAAAGACTCCGGGCAAACCAGCCGAATCCTCTTCTCATTCAGCTGGTTACCAGAGCTTCCCCCCCGCGAGGATTCTCCAAATGCACGTTCTAGCCGTCACTGGACGGGAGCCTCCAGGAGGAACAGCCACCATTCTGCACTGACGTCCCCCTAATCTAACACTGTCTATTACAAACTCTGGCTTGAAAGACGTGAATCTGTGGGTGGCGCATGCATCTGGGTTTAGGTCTACTCTTTCCCAATCTTCCTGAGCTTTTAGAGAGAAATATGGGCTTTACTCCATCAAATCAAATCTGTTATCTTATTCCAGCGTATTGTTATTATTAGCCGCCTTTGTAGCATCTCAAATGAGAATAAAATCACAAATATCTTGAATCAATACAATAAACACCTATTAGACGGCTATTGTATACAGACAGAGTTCTACGTTTGGTGCTGGGGGAGCTGCCCTGGTCTGTGGTGGGGGATGGAGAGATTATGCAAATAATAATAATAAATAAAACATTAGAGATGTATAAGAGACACAAAGTGCTAAGGAAGATGGGAGACAGGAAATTTCTACCGAAGGGGGATTCTGAAAGACTTGGTGGAAAAGAACGTTTCTGACCAGATGAATGGACCTGGGCAGGTGGGCTGGAAGAAAGTACTTCAGACATCAGACCAAAGGCCTGGAGGCTGGAGATGAATGACCATGAGCCTTTCTGCCAAGAGGAGGATGAGGAAAGAGCGGTGACCTCATGGGGACAGGGAGGGTGGTGAGAGAGAAGGTCAGGGGAACACGTGGTCCTGGTTCCCCGAGGACGCAGACTCTAGGATGGCTTGGACAAAAGGCCAGGGGATGGGGTGTGGGGGGTCCCTCGGGGACTTTGGGGAGGGAGGCTTCTAAGTGTACCGGCCTGCCAGGGTGAGGACCCAGGGAGATGACAGCTCCAGTTGGCACATGCTTGGCATACAGCAGGCACTTAATGAATGCTCATTCCCTCCCCTTTAGGGGCAGACAACTCTTTAAAAGAAACCTGAATGGAGGAGAGGGAAGGAGGGACACTGATTGTGACCAGAGACCACAGCGGGTTAGTGAGCTGAGGAGAGGCAAGAGCTGGGACTCAAGAGCAAGGGGCGTCATCGCTGGCTGGCTCAGAGGCAACAATTCAGCTCCCAGCCCCGTCCCCTCGGGGGTCCATGTCACAGAACTCTGAAACCTCCTCCACATCTCCCCACAAGTGATCGGCCGGGGCGGGGAGCGGGATGGGGGCCCTCTGCCCTGCAGGCAGCCCACGCCAGACCCGGGCAACTCCGCAGCTTGTCCTGCCTCCATTTACCCCAGCAGCTTCTGCAGGAAAAGAACAATCCTGCTCCCCAAGTCAGACACCTGAGGCAGCTGTCCTGAGGGCCCCACCCTGGTCTCAGGTACCCAGGGAGCAGCTGGCTATCGAGGGGTCATCCAAGACCCAGGGGCTGGCTGCCGGGGGGTCGTCAGGTACCCAGGGGGCAGCTGACTGGGGGGGGCAGCTGGCATCTCTTTAGCAGGTTTGGCCATGCTTTGAGAGTTATAAAGACTGGACAGTCAAGTGCGCCCCCTGATGGCTCTCCCTGCCCACTGCCCCCCCCCCACTCCGCTCTGCCCTCCTTTAGTGGGTTACAAATGGGGCTGTCCTCATGCCATCCTGGGAGTCTCTGCAGTTTTTACCAAAGGGCGGGAAGGGGACTGGAGGGCTGGGGCGAGGCCAGCAGAGGGCCTGGGGCAGCCTGGCTGCTTGCTCCATGCCCGGCAGGTCTTCCTGCCTTCTGGACCGGAGATCCGAGACGGGGGATCGGATCTCTTCTCCCCCACCACCTGCGGCTTCACCGGGAGCCCACATCCACCCGCACTTTGCCGCTGGCCCAGCTCGGCCGCCGTCCCCTTCCCGCCCTGTCCCTGCTTCCCTACGTGCCATCCCAGAGCAGGGCCTGGTACGCAGGAGGCAGGGAACAAACGCCTTCTCCCTCTGGATGGGCCTGGGCAGCGGCTGAGGCTGAGAAGGGGCCCGCGGGCAGAACAATGGCTTTTCTCCCTGGTCTCCTCCTCCTCAGAATCGGGGGCTGGGTCCTTGCCTTTCTGGGCCCAGTTTGGTTGGCTCTAAGTCCCAGAGCCCCGGAATCACTGTAAAAGTCATTCGTGATGGGGACAAATGAAATACAAGAAACTCCAGGAAAAAAATCTCTCTTATTGCCCTAAACCATTGTGGGGAGGGGGCTGGGTTTAGCAAATGAGTCGGATGCCTGGCCCGACCGGCCCAAAGTCACCCCAAGGGGCTGGAGGCCAGCCTTGGGGCCCGGAGGAAGGGAGGCTGCCTCTCTCTGCTCCTCGCTCCCATTCACCTCAAGGGCGGAAGCATCTGGGGAAAGGGAGGGATGAGGAGGGTCGCCTGAACAGAAAAGGGGAGGCCTTCGGGAAAGCCCTGCCAGAAGCGTCGCGACCCTTCCTGGATAACTTCATCCCGCCGAGAGGCCGAGCAGCCAGGGCCGGGTTGGAGTCTGCGTGGTGCAGAGGCCGATCACTGACACGGAGGGAGGCACAACTGCCCCCTCCTCGAGATGCCCCCCAGGACCCGGGAGGGAGAATTCCCAAGGGATCCTGGGAAGTCTGCTAGACCCCTGGACAAAGATGGACCAGAGAAGTCAGCCAGGAGGGATGGGAGACCCTCGAGAATAATAAAGAATATTAAATTTTCAAGACTCAAAAGTAAATGATTTCATTAAAAACAAAAAATGGGAGATGCTCAAAACTACACGGAGAACTCAGCAAGCCCCAAGGTCAGGACAACAAAGGGAGCGCAGCTCAGAGGCCCGGTCAGTGCCCCAGAGGCTGCTGGGACGATGACAAGGGGCCACCGCCAGCCACACCAGGTTTGAGGAAGGATCCAGGGAGGGACAACGGCCCATGAGGAGTGGAGGGAGGGAGCAGAGCTCCCTGCCAAGGAGGAGGAGGTGACAGAGATGCCAAAAGGACGGAATGTTGGGCAGAAACAGAGAGTTGCCCAACTAAATCCCAGGTGAGCCCCCTCCTCAGCCACGGGGGGAGCATTCAGGGACAGCAGCGAGCATGGCCTCGCTTGGCTGGGAGAAGGTTGCCTCCTGACCCTCCAGGAGAGAAAGAGAGGGGGGAGTCGAGTTTGTTTTGGAAAAGAAGGCAGGGAAGAGTCTCTCTCAAAGTCAGCACTGAGTCTCCCAAGCAGAAAGGACCCCGCCCGGCAGTTTGGCTCAGACCTGGACAGCTGGGGGGGTGAGACAGCTGACCGTGCCAGGAGTGGGAACAGAAGCCCCCAGTGGAGGAAGGAAAAAGCAGCCAAAGTCCCGGGAGGCTGGACCCCAGCACAGAACGGAAAGGCCAGTGGTCAGGGTATCTACAGAGAGAGATGCAGGGGGGCAGCTCGCCCTCACTCCCCCCCCCCCCCCAAGCCACACTCCTTCTGTCCTAACTGAAACCCTGTGACCACTGGTGGCCCTTCTGGCCACCGGGTCCAAAGAACAGGAGGAGCAGGAAGAGCCCCAGACTCTGGGGGAGGCATGGCCGGCAAACTCTCACACACATCCTCAGGCAGGGGCAGTTTCACTGAGCGGTCAGCTCAGGGGGACCCCAAAGTCCCCCCTCACTGGACAGCCTTTCCTGCTACAGCGGAGAAAAGCGCCCCCGGGAGACCCACACAGCCGTCTCACTCCGGTGTGGATGCTGGATGAGCCCAGCCCTTCCTGTCCAGAGGAGACTGACTGAGGACATCCACATGGAAGGCCAGACAAGGCAAGACCAGGTTGATGGAAGCCTGTGGGTCCCAGTGCGCCCCGCCTGCTCCAGCCTGCAGAGGCCTGTGGGTGCCAGACTCTGGGGGCCCACGGCTCCCCATTCTCTGATTTCTGCGCCCCAAGCTCTCCTCAGGGGCCCAGGCTCTGCACCCCGGGCACACTCACCGTTCCCGGTCTTGTGAAGTCAATGCTGTGGGCTAAGCTTTGCCTCATCTGGTTGCTGAAGAGTCGGACGCAGACGCTCTGCAGATACTCTGGTGTGATCTATGGCATGGACACAAGTGCCTCGAGTCAGGGGGCAGAGCCCTTGTGCTCCGGCCCCTCCGTGGGGCAGCCGGACCATCTGCCCCAACCAGAACCCCCTCTTCCCTCCCGTTTCAGAGCAGGGCCAGACAAAAGGGGCGTGGAACCAGAAGGGAACGTGCTGTTCCTGTGGAACAGGTCAAACTCTGTCTGTTTCTGCTCCTCATATCCCTCTTGGGGTGAGTTCCTCTGCCCCAGTGTTCCTGGGACTTAGTCCTGAGCCGTGGCCAAGCACTCCGGAGCCCACAGCCGGACGCTACCATGGAGAGGTCATTTCAGTTCGAGTACAGAGGACGGCCTCTGCACTTAAGGTTACCAGAGCACCCTGACTTCTCGGCCCTGTGTGTCTGCTGGGGCCCGTCCGAGCCATCCAGCCCAGGATTATCTGCTCAAATGCGGCAGGCCCCACGGCCTCCTTCGGGAGGTGCAGCATCCAGCCTGAGTCTCCCTGGGCCACGAGGCCCCCTGCTGGGCAGCAGGCTGGCTGAGCACGGGCGCCATGGCTCATCTGGTCGTCTCACTGACCCAAAGCCCCCTCCCCAGTTTCCTTTCCATTAGAGATCCCTCTTCCTGGGGTCAGATTCTGATGAAGGTTCTGAACCCTCCCATAGTCCCTCCTGAGACGAGGGGGCCACTTCCCCAGGATATCGGAGGGAGAACCGAGGGGCCCTGGTCCGAGGGTGGGCCCTGACACACCTGGGCAAAGGGTTTTAGACCTTGGGGCTCAACCACATTGGAGGAAGCCCCCAACCCTGATAAAATCAGAGGCCCCAACAGAACAAGTAACAGATAGTGGGAAGGCTTACAAAGGGGCTTCGGTGAGGGGGCTGGGGCAGAGACCCCAGGGAAAGGAGCTAGCCCAAGCCGGGAGCCATGGCTGCAGCGGCGGGAGGGGTACAAGAGCAGCCCTTCCCCCCCCCCCCCAACAGAAGCAGTGGGATATGCTGGAACAGGGCGTGGCAAGGCAGCCCCAAGGGAGGAAAGAGCCCAAAGGGCAGGTGGAAGCATCAGGGTTAAAGGGCTTCACAGAGAGCCCAGGCATCCCTCTGTAGACAGGTTTACCCAGTAAGTTGTCCTGGCTCTGAAGGACTGCCTCGTTCAGGGCAAGAAGGTACAAGGACTGCTTCCATTTTACAGATGGGGACATCAAGGCTTTCTAGAGGCTAATCTGGCGAAGAGCTGGGTCTCTGCCCTCAGAGCTCCCCCTGCCTGCACTCACCTCTGTACCCCAATCTGGCCAGTGGATGGTCACCGCTGTGGGTCACTCCCCCTCCCCCTCCACTCCTCACTGTAAAACACGGCTGCTATTTGTGGGCCCCACCCCCCCGGAGTCCCCTCAGGCTCTCACTCACCATCTTGCCGTTGACAGTGGCCTCCAGAGAATCCACCAGCTCGGCCGTGACACCGATGAGGTTGTGGTAGTCGGCCTGGATTTTGTTGTAGCGCTTGAGGTAGGTCATGGTCCTGCGTTCAGCCTCCACCAGCTGCTGGTGCAGCTGCTGCAGCATCTCTGTGAAGAGAGCGAGGGCGTCAGGGACAAAAAGGCAGGCCCGGGGCCCCAAGAAACAGGCCCCTATCTCCCTGCTGGGGCCGGGGGGGACACAGCCCTGGGGCCTCTGAGTGCCGACGGAGCCCCTCGGCCGGGGCCCTTTCTAGCTTAGTGTGCAGCAAGGCTTGTCCCCACGACGCCAGCCACCTGTGATCACGGCCATGAGCCCGGGACACAAAGAGCTGCTGTTGGGACCCTTGCAGCTCCTCTGACTTCGCAGGGCCGGGATCTATACCAGAGACCACAGCCTGCGGCCTGACTTATCCCCCAAACCGGGCCCTCCCATACACTGGAAACGTTCCTCGGAACATCCATGACCCCGCTTAGCTTAGGCCATTACAGTGTCAACAGCCATTAGCCAAAGAACTTTAATCTGGAGGGGGCCGGGGAGGGAAGGGAGAAGCTCCCTATGGAAGGTCTGCCCGGCCATTTACAGAGACTTGGGGTCTCCCACCCACACAGTCCGAACACATTCCAGAGAAAGAAGGGAGATGGCAACAAACGCCAAGGCTGTGCGCTGGTTTTCATGAGACCGACTTCTCTTAAGGCGATGGCTCCAGGGGGCAGGAGGCCAGAAACTCCCACCTGAGGCAGATCATTAATTACTGAGGTCGAGGTCAAGGTCAGGGCCCATCGAGGAGAAAGGACGGAAGAAGTCGGGAAAACCTGGGCATGGAGCAACCGTTTCAATCTGACCTGCTGAAACCCCCCAGAGAAGGCCCAGAAAGTGCTCCGAAGCCCAGGAGCCCAGCAGGGTCAGCTTGTGACGGTGGCTACTGGCCAGCCACACAAAGTGGGAGGAAGGTCAAGGGGGCGACCCCTCCCATCAGGAACATGAAGAGCCCGGCCCAGAGGGGCACAGAGCGAAAACTCAATGGGCAACAGTGGCAGAACCGCAGCATCTGGGTTTGGGATCTCTCCGGAACCCACCGCCATCTCATTGATAAATGGGCAACGTCTCTGGCCTGAAGCCTCCCCCAAATACAAGGGGTTGCAGTTGTGGGGAGGCTACTCAGGCTCCCATGGCCCATATCTCAGAGGGAGGATCTGAACTTGGATTTCCCGACTTCCCACTCTCACACTCCATCCCTAGGAATAGCATTCACCCATTTTATATCTGGCTTAACAGCAATCATTGATCTTATATACAGAGATAACAAAGAGTCACACTGATTTATTCTTTAATCCTCCCCTTTTCTTTTCTCTTTTTTTCCTTTCCTTTTTCCTTTCCTTTTTCCTTTCCTTCCCTTCCCTTCCCTTCCCTTCCCTTCCCTTCCCTTCCCTTCCCTTCCTTTCCCTTCCTTCCTTCCTTCCTTCCTTCCTTCCTTCCTTCCTTCCTTCCTTCCTTCCCCCTCTCTCCCTCCCTCCTATTATCCCTTCTTCCCTCCTTCACTCATCCCTAACATTTAGCATCCCTTCTTTCCTCTACCCTTTGGGGAGGTTGGGATTCTCCTCCATCTTGTATTTTCTTGAGCTACGCCTCGTAGCTTAATGACTCCATTCTCCCCAAGAGGAGAAAGGCGGTCCTCTAGGCCCTCTGACATCCTCTAGCATGGGCATTAACCCATACTCTGTGCAGAACTAGCTTCTGGGAGGGTGGAGTCGGGAGGACAAAATGAAGTCACGATTGGCGAGTTCCCCCTAAAACCTTTCCCATGGAAAATGCCAAATTGAATTCTGAATGGAAAAGCCAAAAAGTCAGAGTGAGATGAGAGAGAGGTTTGCAGATGTTGGGGGAGGGCTGCCCGGGAGCACAGCATACAGGTTGTGGTGGAAGTGGCCCCGGACGTGGGCTCTAGAGCCAGCAGCCACAGCAGCCACGGTCAGAGACCAGCCACATCCCCAGCCCGGGGACAGCAAGACCACTGAAGCCCCGGCCAGAGAAAGGCTCCAGGAGGCCTTTCTGCTAGCCCTGGGGCACGGGGGCTGGCATCCTTTGGCAGTGCTGCAGACTACCCCCCAATCTAGGCCTGGGTTTCCAGGGTGGGAAGAACAAGTCAAAGCAGCAGGGCCCGAGATGGCTACTCTACTGGGCTTGGGATATGATGTTCTGGAAGACAAAGGAACTAGGATTACAACCAAAGATACTCTCCCTAGCAAAACAGTATAATCCTACAGAGGGACAAAATGATGCTGACATTGAGGACTTTCAAGTATTCCTGATGAAAAGACCAGAACTGAATTCAAAATGGGATCTTCCAACACAAGACTCAAGAGACACATAAAAAGGTAAATATGAATGAGAAATCAGAAGGGACTTGAGATTAAACTGTTGATATTCTTATATATCATGTAAATCTCATATATATATATATACATATATTTGAGATATATATATATATATACATATATATATATATATATATATCTGAGATACATAAAAGAGACAAAAGGAAGAGTATTACAGTGGAGGGGAAAATGGTTATAGGGGGAGCAAGAAATTGTTGAATCTCATTCTCATCTGAACTGGTTCAAAAAGGAAGAAAAATATATTTACATATAAGTGTGTCTGTCTGTGTGTGTACACATAGACATACACATAAATACATATTTACACACACACAGAGTTAGATATAGAAATCCATCTTACCCTACATGAAAGTAGAAAAGAAAAGGACTAAAGGAAAGGAAAGTAGATTAAGGGAGGCGGTGATTAAAAGCTAAACAGAGTTTTGAGGAAGAGATAGACACCAAAAAAAAAAAAAAAAAAAGAACAGGATGGAGAGAAGTATAGTTAGCAATTATAACTGTGAATGTGAATGGATTGAACTCACCCATAAAATGGAAGACGATGATAGAATGACTTAGAAACCAGAATCCAACAGTATGTTATTTATAAAAGACATACTTGAAACAGAAAGACACACATAGAGTTAGAATAAGAGGCTGGTGCAGAATCTAGTGTGCTGTGGCTGAAGTTAAAAAAAAAAAAGTTTGAGATAGCAATCTCAGACAAAACAAAAACAAAGACAACAAAGTAATATTAAAACTGAACATGCACCAAACTGCATAATATCCAAATCCTTGAGGAAAAGTTAAATGAATTCTAGGAGGAAAAAGATAGTAACATTACTAAGGAGGGTAGGGAGAATCTCAATTTAGCCTTCTCCAACCTAAACAATTCTAACTATAAAATAAATAAGAAGCTAAATAGATGAATAGAATTTTAGAAAGCTAAATATGATAGGCCTACTGAATGGAAACAGAAAGAAGAATTTTTTTTTCTCATCTGTACATGGTACCTTCACAAAAACTGACCCTATATTATGGTATAAAAGCCACAAAAGCAGACAAATAAAAATATTAAATGCATCTTTTTCAAATCATAATGCAAATATATATGTTGGTATATTTGTATATATAGACATGCATATATGTATGTGTATACATATGTATACATACATACTCAATAAGGGCTTTTGAAACAGACTAAAAGGTAATTTGGAAACTACATGATTTAATCCTAAAGAACAAAGCATAGAAAGAATCAATAATTTCATTAAAGACAATGACAACAATGCGACAATGTACCAAAATTTGTGGAATGCAGCCAAAGCAGTACTCAGGGGAAATTTTATATCTCTAAATGCTTACATTAATAAAAGAGAGAAAAAGCAGATCAATGCAATGAAAAACGAACTCGAAAATAAACCCAAATTAACTCACCTCCTCATTAAACAATAAAATAGAAATCCTGAAAATCAAAGAAGAGATTCATAAAAGTGAAAGTAAAAAACTATCACTAATAAATACAACTATATTTTATGGGGGAAAAAATCCATAATGAAATAAACCATTGGCTAATTTAAAAAAGAAAAGAAGAAAACCAAATTATCAGTCTCAAAAATGAAAAGAATGAATGAATAACCACTGACAATGGAATTAAAGCTATTACTAGGAACTATTTTGACCAGTTATGTGACAAAAACCTGACATTTCTAAGTGAAATAGATGGATATTTATAAAATTGTCCAGATTAACATGAGAGTAAATAGAAAAGCCAAATAACTCAATTTAAAAAAAAAGAAATTAAACGAGACATAAATGAGTTCCTTTGGGGGCAAAAAGCTCCAGCCCCAGATGGATTTACAGGCAAATTTTATCAAATATTTAAAGAACAATTAATTCCAATACTATGTAAACTGTTTAGGAAAAGAAGTAAAGTCCTATCAAATTTCTTCTATGATGCAAATGTGGTTTTGATACATAAACCAGAAAGAACAAAAACCGAAAAAGAAAACGATAATTTCCCTAATGAATACTGATGCAAAAATGTTAGATAAAATGCTAATTAGGATTTCAGAAAAGTATCACAAACATCATACCCTGTAATTGTATGGTTGGAGCATAGGAACAAATGGAGATCTTTCTTAAAATGTTAAGTAGTAGCTATCTAAAACCAAGGATGATCATTATCTATAATGGGGAAAACTAGAAGCCTTGCCAATTAAATCAAGAGTGAAACGAGACTATCCATTCTCATTCAATATTGCACAAAAATGCTAGCTGTAGTAATAATAAAAGAAAAAGGAAATTGAAGGAATCAAAATAGGTAATGAAATAAGCCTTATTTCTAATAGATGATATGATGGTAAACTTAGGGAATTCCAGAGAATCAACTGAAAAACTAGTTGAACAGTTAACTTAAGCAAAGTTGCAGAATTTAATATAAACCCACATAAATCATCAGCATTTCAAATATATTAGCAACAAAGCCCAAGAGAAAGAGATAAAAAGAAAAATTCCATTTAAAATAACTACAGACAGGATGAGATGCTTGAGAGTTTACTTCACAAAACACACAAAGGATCTATATGAACACAATTACAAAACACCCTTCATATAAATGATGCCAAGAGGTAACAAACCAGAGAAATATTGTTTATGGATAGGCTGAACCAATACAATAAAAATAACAATATTATCTAAATTAATTTACTTATTCGGTACCATACAAAGCTACCAAAGAATAATTTTACAGAGCTAGAAAAAAATGACAAAATTCATCTAAAGGAACAAAAAGGTCAGACAAGAGGTGGTGGCTGTGTGACCAGAAAAGGGGGTGGAGTCGGGATGGTGTGGATGTAGCACGTTTTGCTAACTTGTGGGGACTGACCAACCCTGAAGGTTCTGGGCCTGTGATTTGGGTAATGGGAAAAAAGGTGGTTTTCTCAAAAGAAATGGTGACATAGTGAAGAGGAGCTGGGCTGCAAGGGAAAGGTATCACTTTGACATGGTTGAGTTTGAGATAGGCTCCCGTCCTTCTATCTCATTCATCCTGGGTTTTTACTTCTTCAGAGAAGGAATACATTCTAACTTTTTCAGTCCAAAGTGACTTCTTAAAAGGAAAGCGAAAAGGAAGCCTGCTTATCTTCCCAACATCCCATTTCCATTGGGAACATCGCCATTCTTCCAGGCCCCAGGCCCACAACCCCAGGGATCACAGGGAGTCCTTCCTCTCAGTAGAATGTTCATATGTCCCACCCCTCAGCTTTGCTAGAGCTCAGCCTTCACCCTGGTGGCTTCCACTTTCAGATTTAGCTTCATTTTCTGTGACATCACGGGAATTTCCCCTCCCATGGTATAAAGGTCACCAGTCTTTTCTTGCCTTAGGGCCATCTCAGGCAAATGGTTCCCAGGGGAGATGGGAATCAACAAGGACCCCCCAGAAGTGAAATGGACTGAGGTCTGGACATGAAAAACCTGGAGGAGCACCCTGGCTCTCACGACGCCAACTCTGGGCTGGCCTGACTCCACCACAAGGAATCAGAGGATCCATGCCTCGGGCCCACTTCACTCCAATGACCCAGGACTCCATGAAAACATCATCACACTTTCTAGTGTAAAACTGTTGTCTTATAAGAAACTCCACGAGGCTGTCCCTGACCCACACAACTTGGACCGGACCGGCACCAGCCATCCCCGGTCCATGTCCACAGCTCATGGGCAGCTCAGTGACAACTGCCCAGATGGTCTGGGCCCATCACAGGCCACAGTGGGGCACTAGGGTCTGCATGGAAAGGCCTCCAAGCCCCTCTAAAGCATCAGGGAGCCCTCATGCAGTGTGCCTGGGGATGCAAAACCTAACTGTACATGTCCTGCTGCCGGGAAGGTGGGCCAGCCCAAGCCAAAGCATGCTTGCTAGCCATGGTGGTGGGGCCCCTTTTAATCAAGGCCTCTGGCCAGACCCTGTTTCAAGTCCTTAGGAAGAAGGCACCTTGCAAGCTCCCAGAGCACCCTCCCCGTGGCCGGACAGTTGCTGTCCAGCTTTATGGGGTATTAACAACCCAAGCACGACACTTTCCTGAGAGAATAGAAACAAAAACAAATAGAAACGCTGTCCCAGCAAACGCTCAATTCTTGGCTCATCTTTCTGGCCCTCACGTGCAGCCGAGGCCACAGAACCTCGTGCCCAGTTCCGAATAAACTCCAAACTCGATTCAGACTGTCTGGGGCCCACTGCGGAGCCCCTGCCGGGGAGCCTGTGGCGCTGACCTGGGAGGGCCCACCTTCCTCCCTTGGCTTCAGGCCATCTCCTGGCTCCTGCTCCGCCCCATGCCACAATCCCATCCCTTCGGTCCTGTCCCTCTCCCTAGCACAGGTGTGTGGCTGCCCTTGGCTGGGGTCCCCACTTCTCCCCTTGTGCCGGCTCCCCCAAGGTGGGCACCCCACTTACACAGCATGTAGCCCGTACCAGCTCCTTCCTTTTCTCATTCATCGGAACGCTCTCTGGCTCTAGCAATCAAGCACCACAGGGGGCACAGAACTCACTCCCTACGTCCTACTGGACAAAGGGGGGAGCTGGCCATTTGGCTCCCAAGCCCCCAGAATGGGACGCCAAGAATCCATTCAGGTCTCTGGTTCCTGCTGGCGAGTCCCAGTGGGGACTATCAAGTGCCTGCGGGGGGCTTACAGGTGCGAGATTTATAGATACAGCTATGTGCTAGCACCTTGAGCAAGACAGACCCCCGAGGTGGCGGCACCTTGCCCAACTCACTGGGAACATTTCCCCAAAACCACAGGGAAACATTTCAGCCGCCGGCCCATGAGGTCAGTAATCTTGCCGCCGAGGAGTCATTATTTCCAGGCACAAAACGAAGCCCATTTCCATCATGTCATGAAAACACAACGTTTCCAAGACCCGTGCTGCCAATCGCTAAGTGTTGCCCAACAACGGCTCTGCTGTCACGGGGCCAGAACAAAGCTCTGGGAAAGGAGGCTTCTCACAGGTCCTTGGCCTTGAACAGCAAAAGCAAGCCAAGGCACCCACCCAGAGTCACCCCCTTGTGGCGGGTGCCCCGCAAGACCCGGGATGTGGCTGGTGGGTGACCCATGAGACCCAGGACATGACTGGTGGGCGCCCCGTGAGGCTTCTGGCTGCTCCTTCTTGTGCCAGGACCCCCAGCTCGGCCCAAAACACAAGCAGCCTGCCTTTCATTCCCAGCATGCGCCACACTGTTTGTCCATAGGAGATAACAGGTTTGCCCTTCACCCTGCTCCCAGAAAGCAGCCCATGAACTTCCATTTAAGTATTTTAAGAGACAGCAGGATGTGGCAAATACAGGGCCAGCCTTAGAACAAAAAGGACCAAGCTTCAGGTCCTGCTGTGGGGCCAAAGGCAGATCTGTCAGCCTCAAGAAGTTCACTGAGACAGGAAGTCCGAGCGGGGGGCTCTCTTGCATTAGTAGGGAGCACTTCCATCGTGGAAGCTGAAACCACAGGTGAAGACCAAAAAGAGACCCAGAGCCCATTTTCAGAAATCTCAGGGCTGATCCTGCCTGAAAACTGCAGGAAGCCGGGCCTCCCCCTTTCTCCTGCTTGACCAATCACAGAATTTCAGGGCCAGAGGGGCCCGTGGCAGCCCCAGGGCCCAACTCCTCCCTGACGAGAATCCCCGGGGCAGCCTCTACCCAGAGCATCCCCAGGGGGAGCAGCAGACACAGCTGGGCACAGAGGCAAGGGAATGCCCACCATGGCCGTGGCTGCTGAGGGGTTGAGGAGGGCCCTGAAGCCTGAGGATCTCAGAAAGGGCATGAGGGGACACCTCCTCCTGCCCACAAAACACCGCGTGCCTCTCCAGCTTTTGTGGGAGACCCCAGGCCTGGATCCCTGAGGGACGCTTGGGCTGCTCTCCTCCCAATTCTGGTCTGTCCTCAGCAGATCCGGGGCGGGGACGCCTTTCCTAGCCCGGGGAGGGGTGTGGATGCTCTCCTTTTCAATGTGGACACAGCTCCCCTGGGGGCTGTGCCTCTGGCTGCTTCCCAGCTGGGAGAGGGCCCGGGACCAGGCAGAGGGCCAGGCTCTGCCTCTGGCTCAGCGACTGGGCTTGCCCTCACCTGCCACGCTGGCCAGGAGGGACGCCGCATCCTTTGTGGCCGTGAACCCCCCAAGCAGGTCCTGAAGTCCTGCTGCCGTCCCACAAGCAGAGAAGGCCGATTCGCCATGGACAGGCCTCGGCCAGGGCACTCTGGGGCCCCGACGAAGCCTTTGGTCTCATTCCTCACCGAGATACGCTCCTGTGTCACTGTGACAAACCCCGTGGGTCAGAGAGCCTGCCTTGGGCTGTGCCGCTTGGTCTGGGCCAGCTTGGGATCACGCTTCTTAACCCGCAAAGCAGAGGGGAGCTCGGTCCGAGCTGTCTGCGGAACGAGGGGGCCCTGATTCCTCAGGCTCCCCGGCAGGGCCCACAAGCCGCACACTTGCCTCACCCAGGGGTCCTCCCCAGAGCACGGCAATGAGGTGAGACTCTGGGGGCCTGGCAGGGGCTTCCTGGGCTGGCAGGTACAAGTTAACTGGCACCATTCAGGTACCTTTATCCAGGCCTCAGACTCTGCTCCAGGGAGTGGAAGGGCCCCAGAGAGAGAGGATGAGACAAGGGGGCAGGGCCTCCTCCTGGGTGACTGGGAGGTCTGAACCAGAAGCCAGGGCCAGAAACAGTGCTGGAGGCAAGAGCGCTTTGGGAACAGCCTTGAAACAGAAATTGGCCAAATGGCCAAGGGCAGCCACCACCAAGTGACCCAGGCTAAGGGAATCACAGGAGGAGGCAGTGCTGCCCCCACCCCCAGATGAGCAAGGTCCCAGAGCCACGAGGGCCCTTCAGGAGGTCCAAAGTTGGTCAGCAGAAGCTGCCTGGGCACTGCCTGTGGCCAGGCCCTTCAAGGTGCCCCAAGCCGTGCCAGCCTCCCTGCCACTTTCAGCAAACGATCAGCCACCTGCTGGCATCTGCCAGTGGGGGGGAGACTCTCCCAGAAAAGCGGTTCATTTGGTGAACGGGTCAGTGGCACATTTGTGCTGGGAGAAAGGACAATTTCCAGAGTGCAGGAAGGCTGGAGAGAAGCCCGAAGTTCAGCCATTCACCTTCTGGTCTCTAACTTGAGGATCAGTCTAACCAAGCGCCGAGCAGGCCAGGGAGAAGGCGGGGGGAGGCCTGGGGGGCCCCTCACTCTGCCCACACCCTGGGCCCCCCTGACCCCCTGAGAGCTTCCTGCCACGTGGGGCCCAGAGCAGCCCGCCTGCCTTCCCAGACCATCCCAGCAGCCCGGCTCCCTCCCTTAGAGAGCAGGCTCTTTGAGGGCTTCAGTCTCGGCTCTCGGTATACAGTAAGCACTTAATGCATGCCTGTTTGACAAACTGAATCCAGGCGATGCTTCAAAAGGTCCAAAAGTCCCTGGACAGAGTGCTGGAAGCCGGGGGTCTGAGTGTTGGGGGGCCTTCAGGTTACTGTTTCCCAGGACCCCCAACTTAGGAAATCCAGGCCTGGGAACAACAAGACTTCAGGGACTCCTCACAGTATGGTAGTATGGCCGGGTGTCATGGCTTTCTCCCCCACTCCAGACCCGTCCTGGGTGAGGACCAAACTGGAGACTGCTATGGACAATGTCTCAGACGGAATTCCCACACTGGGAGGCCTCAGTTCAGTTACTGGGAGCATCGCAGAGGGTGAGGGCGGGAGGAGGGGGCTCTGCCGTGGCTCCAGGGGGCATCAGTGACAGCTGGGCTGCCAGCCCCCCAGCCAAGAAGCCTTGAGCTGATGGAGGGCAGCGCCGGCTATCCAGCATTCCCTGCACTTCTGCAGATTCCCTCGAGGCACAGTGCCGCCCCCTCCCAGACAAGGCTGTCTTCATCCTCCCCCTCCCCTTCTCCCCCAAGCAGGGCGGGCACCTCTCTACCACTGGCCGCTGGTCAGCCCTGTCTCCAGCAACGCTGCCCTTTGCCAGCAGAGGGCTCCAGAGACAGCCACTCTCCCAGACTGGCAAACTCACCACACCAAAGTCAGTTCTTCCGGTGCCCAGACAGTCCCCAGGTGGGCAGCCGGCCTTCACGGCCTTGCCCCTCCCCCTCCCAGAAGAGGGCCGTCCCTTGGGTGATGGGCATCCTGGTACCCGCGCCCTGGCTCAGGTGGGAGAGGAGCTGGCAGACCAGCCGATTCCTTTGGTGCCCTCAGCCAGAGCAGGCACACACCCTCCTGTGCCAGCCTTTGGGGAGGAAGGAGCCCAGAGGCAGCCCATTCCACCCCACCTCCAGTCCCACCCCAGCGACGGGGCAGCCCCTCCTTCAAAATCAAACATAGGACGGGAAGGGGCACCTACCCTCCCTCAGCCACAAGAGGAATCCCGGCCCGCCGGCCCCCCTGGGATTTAGGGGAGCAAGGGGCCCTCGTCTGCTCTCGGACCAGCAGGCGGGTCCTTCTGCCCTCCCGATCAATCTACTTGGCCCCAGGGCCAGCCAAGGGGGCCCGGGGGGAGTTTGCTGCCCGAGGCTGGAGACACCCTCAGGTGTACGCTTCCAACCTGGCGGGGATACCTGGGAGAACTCCAGGAAACTGGAAGAAGGCGTCTGCCAGGGCTGGGCCCTACTGCCAGGGCTCCTACTGTGGAGGTTCCTACTGCTGGGGCTGAGCCCCTACTGTGGGGGGCTTGGGGCCATTTTGTCGAGAGAAAACTGGGGACCTGTGGCTCAGGCAGCCCAGGACACGCGGGGCCAGGCCCACAGCGAGCACCTAAAAAGTGTTTGGTCACAGCCTGACCCGGCCCTGGGGCGCTTGGCTGCAAGGTCCCAACAGGAAGAAACAACGTCCAAGACGGGCGACCGTTCTCTGTGGCACAAGGGGCCGGCAGCCTGCCCCCGACTCCTCACGAGAACCACGGCGCCATTTTGTTTGCCTTCATGGGAAACCACATAGCCTGCGTCCCTACACTGGGGAGTAGCATGGACAGACCACTGTCACTCTGGGGGGGTACGGGTCAGGGGGCACAGCCACAGAACACGCCCCCTTATTCTGGCCCAGCGATCCTGGGCAGACCGGGGCAGTTCTCTGTCAAATGTCTTCTTCCTAAGCGGGTCCTGCAGGATCGCAGACAAACACGGCAGCAGAACCTCTCCACGGCTCCCCTTTGTCAAGTCTGCATCGGCTTCTCCTGGCAAAGGGGCAGCTCACCCGCCCTCTGAGCTCATCCTGTTGACGGCTGCGTTAATGCGAGAGGGGAGGAGGATCCCCGCCTTCCTCCTTCCCTACCCCGAGGCCCCCAAATTATCAGCTCTCTGGGTGCAGGGACCACGTGATGTACAAAGTGCCCCTGCAGCAGGGTGTTGCTGGCACTTGCCCGACAGACGGACGGAAGAGCCAGTAACCGCAGCCGTCTCTCAGGACCCGAAGCGCTGGCCGGGAAACGTGGGATCAGAATTCCTGAAAGCGCGCTTTGAGATGGCGACCCAGGCCCAGCCCCGCCCGCGGCGGCGCAGCTGCCCTGACCTTGGGCCACATTCGGGGACTTTGGGGACTGGATCCCAGGACATAAATCTTCCTAAATCTATGGGCGCAAACTCGACTATGTCTCCACAACTGATTTTCACTTCCACATGGAAAGTGGCTCGGGGTGTTGGACCAGAATCCCCTTGTGCCTTTTCTTACGCATGTGGGATTCCCACTGAGCTGGGGGAAGGACCGGGAAAACGGCGCCATTACAGCGGACGGAAATGGGAATTTGTCCCTTTAAATAGTCACAATCCACCCGACCCCCCCATTCCACAAGATTACGTGAGCCGCCAAGCCAGCATTCATCATGGAGGCCCATTCGTGCACGTGACTGCCTTTGCACTCACACACACACACACACACACACACAGCAAAGTGGCAGCTTACCTTTGTTGCTCTGCCCACTCTCCTTCTGTGGAAAAAGTTCAGGAAAACATCCCTTAGGGTGAGGGGTCCCAGCTCTAGGGAGAGAAGAGCCTTCCCAGGGGGGCCAGGCCTCTCTCTCCTCTGACAGAAGCGGGTACTGAGACCCTGGGAGGTGCAGGGAAGCTGAGAAGTAGAAGAGCTGGACTTGACCCCCAGGCCTCTGACCCCTCCAAGCGGAGAGCTCCCTCCCTCCCCAGCACAATTGTGGGGGTCAGCGGGCACGCTCCCCCAAGGGGGTCATCTATGACTGAAAGCCAGCCGCCACACGCTCATTAGCCCATCAAAGTCTACTCTGTATTGTACAAGAGTTCTCTTGGGATTCCCATGTGAACTTTACGGTTTCAGGGCCCCCCGACCGCCCAAGGAGCAAGGGGTTCCCTTGGCTGCTGGCTGACTGATGCCACTGGAGGAAAAGCCCCACAGGGCGTGTCTGGACCAAAAAGAACGAGCAGCTGCCCCGAACTCGTTCATTGGCCAGGGTGGGCTCGCAACTGTGCTCCAAACTATCCGAGCAGCTGAGGGGTTGGCTGACAGCTGTTTCCTAGCCATAATATCAATCCCCCGGGATAATTATTAAAGGAGAATATTTCTGCCACTCAGAGCCCTTGGAGGTCCAACTCTGAAGAATCCTGGGAAGGCAGCAGAGGGATACAATCAAGTCACGATAATGTGACGTACAATGGGGTTTACCAACAACCCTTTACCTACCCCAACCTCCTGGGGTTGGCAGGGGCTGTTTTATTACGTTTGGGGAAACTGAGGCTTGGCCACAGGCCCAGTGAGGGTCTGAGCTGAGGTTAGATCCAGGCCTGATTCCAGATCTGTTCTGCCGGCCCCCATGGCCTAAAAGAGCTGCACACAGAATGCCTCTTCTGAATCAGGCCTTGGCTTTTTGGTAGGGAAAGGAGGCAACAACACGGGGACACAGAAAGGACCCGAATCCCGGGAAGGAAGCCGGAGCCAAATAGATTTTCATTCATTTTTTCCTCTCAGGGGAATGGAATTTCTGGGAGTTTGAGTATTTCTTCTGGAGGATAAATATAAATTATTTCAATACTAAGTTTTTATATTTATCCACCAGAAGAAATCCCCAAAGATTTCTTTCTGTTAAGATTAAGGCAGGCTCTGCTCTATCTGGATTTAAAGTGCAAAATTTCACATTTGGATCAAAAAAAGTTTTAGATTAAAAATTTAAGCGAGTTTGGGCCAAACCTCTGGCCCAACGTTTGCTGCTTTGTCAACTGGCTCATTCCCACAGAAGGCCAACGTTTCGCTCCCCCTTCCAGAAAGGAGACGCGCTGGCGCAGCCCGGGGCTTAGGCGCAGTATAGGAAAGCGCGGCCATCTCCGGGCTTTGCGTCCATGTCGGAAGGATACATAGAGAGTGAAGAGCCTGGGCGTGTTACTGGCTTTGAGAGTCGACGACAGGAACGTTTCCAGCTTCATCTTTAACTCCGGAGCCCAGGAATCCTAGAAGGCAAACAGAGGAATGGCCGGCTGAGGAGCCGTTCACCAAATATGTCCAGCGGCGTCCAGCCACCACGCCACCCGGGCTCGAGGGCCCCAACCTGCGGCCAGCAAGTGCGAGCCACTTGGCCACGGACGGCTTTCGGGGTCTGGCTCATTCATCTTTACAGACCTATAAATACTCATGTGGGGATAAATGAGCACAGCGGCTTCATAAACAGAGAGAAGAATCCCGGCGCACCATCTGAATGGCTCATGTGATTTAAAACCGTGGACAGCAAGCATCTTGCTGGGCGGAAACGCCCAGGGTGTCGGAGGAGACCTGGCCCAGATACCATCACCAAAGCAGAGAAAAAGGAAAAGGAAACGTGTGGGCAACTGAGTCATGATGAAGAGACTGCTCCGGGCCCTGGTGGCACAAAGTGCTAAGCGGCTGCCATCAGCATCAGTTTGATGCAGGTGCCTGGTGGAAGTCTTCACAGAGATGGGCATCTCCATCCTACTGGGGAGGGCCTCAGAGCCCTAAATCTGGGTCCTCCCGACTCAGTCTTGCTAATTCACACTTTCCCTTCCAAGCCCTTTCTAGCCAATGAGCACCTGCCACCAAATGCCATCTCTCTCCCATTCCCACCTGCCCACAGATGGCCCGCTGTCTGGGGATCGGACATGGCCCCTGGGAGAGGGAAGCTCTCATCAGCGCAGGGGACCCAGAGCCCGCCTCACAGCCCAGAGCTATGGTGTCACAGGACAGCACCAGAATCTGGGTCTCCTTGCCTCCATCCACAGCACCAGCTGCCTTGTCATTGGCCCAGACTGGGCGGTGATCTCCACAAAGGCAAGGAATCCTTCTACCCATCCTTCCTTCATCTGGTCATTCAACAACTGCACGGACGGAACCAACTGGGCCCAGAACACTCAACTGGGCAAGGAGAGGGAGAGATTGGCTGTCCACCCCCCTACCCCCCACTTCCCCCCAGAGAATTCTAGGCTACTGATTAGTAGTACTCAGAGCCAAAAGGACCAGCAGCAATCACTGGGTCTGAAAACACTGGCCCTTTTCTGGGTTACGGATGCTTCGGGCAGGAAATCTATAGCGCACTTCTCAGAACCGTGGTTTCAAGTGCATAAAATCAAATGCTAAAAGATTACAAAAGCCAGGTATACTGAACCAATTATTAAAATGTTCTAAGTTCAGAAGCCTGATTACTTAACAGATGAGTGAACCAAGAATCCAAGAGGTTAAGGGATGGAGCTTAGCTGCCACTTCCCCCACCAAGCATCCCAACCCTCCAACTCGGCTCATCTGAGTCCCATTCAATATGGCGGCAGGATGTGTGAACTTTGGTTCTCTCCAAGATACAAATGGGCAACTGGGAGTCGCTCTACTTTTTGGTAAAAACAAACAGCAGCAACTTTCTGACATGAGGGGATAGAATGCTCATTTATAAGCCTGTGCTCCCCGATCCATTTTCTCAGGGTCTTTTGTTGTGGCTGTTGTTTTATTTCATAAGAAAAAGTTTCCCGGAACTGAAGTGCTGCGAAAACTTACAACTCACACCTCTCAGACTGGTCAATACGACAAATACAGAAAACAATCAATGTTAAAGGGGATTTGTGGGAAAGTGGAATACCAATGAACCGAAGCAGCCATTCTGGAGAGCTACTGGAACTACGCCCAAAGGGCTACAAACTTGTGCATGCCCTTTGATCCAGCAATACTACTCCTAGGTCATTTTCTCAGGGTTTTTAATGTTGATGATGATGTTGTTTTGCTCCACAGGAAAAGGTTTCTAGAATTGGACTGTTATGTTGTGTTACCTACCACAAACAGCATAAAAACCCCGCCAGGGGCTGAGAGGACCCAACAGATGGGACAACTAACCAGAGCCTTGTTTAATTCTGTCTATTATAATACTCTGCCGAGAGCACAGATTTAGCCAGTTTGTTTCCTTGGCAAAGAGAATGCCGTGGCAGTCAAGGGCAATGTCAATGTAAACCTCTGTGGATAAAGAACGCAAAAGATCATGAGCAACATCACCTCATAAAACAGCGGAGGTTAAACAATGAAGTTTGTAGAAAACTTGGAAGAACCCAATCAAGGGAAGACAACACAGGGACCTTTTGGGATGACGCGGGAGCTGGTGACGGACTGTCATTTCTGTCACTAGTGACAGCAGAGTCACCACCCTTAGGCCCTGAAATCCTAGTGCCCACTTGCCCTGCAAGGAAGGTGGGGAGACTTGGAAAGGGAGGAAGGAGATCCTTGAATCCAGAGGAAGCCAGTGCTGTGGGAAACAGTCTGGCAAGTACTGATGCTCAGGGTATTCAACAGGAGAACAGCAAAGGCTTGGAAAAATCTTAGACTCAATTGCCAAAAAAAAAAAAGGAGCCAAGAGAATATCAAAAACTAGTCCTTATCATCTACAAAAGCTCTATGAAAACCGCCATGTTGAGGAGACAACAAGGAAACAGGCGGGCTACTTCTACTGGAGACCAGCCACGGAGAACACCTTTTTACAGTTGTACAAAGGAGATAAGATCCCAGTGTGTTTGTTGTTTGCTGACAATAAAAAATTTTGGTGGGTAGAACAAGGTGTCAAAGAGAAAGGTCAAGTCCAGAGGGACGAGGCAGTCCCTATATACAGGAAAATCTTCCTGATGTTCCCCTCTGAGCATGGCAGTGTGTGGACTATGTGACCCCAAAGACAAAGCAGTCCCTCGAACGTGGGGTCCAGAATCAGGAAAAAACAACCGAGCAGAGAACGCTTCTTGTCCAGATCACGGTAGCTGGATGGACAGCACATGTCGGTCCGTTAGAATAGAGTTCTTAGAGACATGTGAATGCACAATGGACTCGGCTTGGGAACGACCAGGAGAACAAGAAGGAGCTGCTTTGTCTTTAGCGACATGCAGACAGCATTTTATTATGATCCCAAGCTCCATCCTCGAACCACCAACTGTTGAATGACTCAGTTCTTCTCAGCAATAAAGTGATCCAACACAATCCCAAAGGACTCAATGAAAAATAGCTATACACGTCCAGAGAAAAACCGATGGAGTCTAAATGCAGACTGAATCATACGATTTTCACTTTGGGTATTTTTTCGTGTTTTATTTTTCTTTTGGTATGCTTCTTCCTTCATAACATAATCAATATGGAAATATGACTTACAATGAATGCATAAATATAACCTATATCATTGCTTATCTTTGGGGAGGGAATAGAGAAGGAGAAAGAAAATTTGGAACTCAAAATTAAAAAAAAAACTGAAAGTTAACTGGGTCTGTATCCTAAAGAAATCATAAAAGAGGGAAAAAGACCCACATGTGCATAAATGTTTGTGGCAGAGGCAAGGAGTTGGGCAATGGCTGAATAAGTTATGGTGTATGAACGTAAAGGAATATTATTGTTCTCTAAGAAATGATGAGCAGGCTGATTTCAGAAAAGCCTGGAAAGACTTACAGGAACTGATGCTGAGTGAAGCAAGCAGAACCAAGAGAACACCGTACATGGTATTAACAAGATTACGTGAGGATCAACTGGGATGGACAATGTGGTGATTCAGGCCAATTCTAATAGACTTGAGAGGCAAAGAGCCATTCGCATTCAGAGAGAGAACTTTGGAGTCTAACTATGGATTGAAGCAGAGCATTTTCACTTTTTGTTTCTTTCTTTCTCAAGGTTTTTTCCTTTTTGGTCTGGTTTTTCTTGCACACCATGACAAATATAGAAATAGGTTTAAGAGATTGCACATATTTAACCTATCACCTGCTGTTTGGGGAACAGGGGAGGGAAGGGAGGGAGAAAAATTTGGGCACAAAATCTTACAAAAACGAATGTTGAAAACTATCTTTACATATTTGAAAAATAAAATAACTATTGAAAAATTAAAAAAAACTGAAAGTTAAACATTCTCTTCACATGTAATTGGAGGAACATATAAAATATTTTTTTAAAAGAAGCAGATGCCAAGAAAACTATAATAGAATAACATCAATGACTCCAAAAGACAGTAAGAACCATTTTCCATTAGAACAAAATTAAAAGATTGGAAAAATAAAACATTAAGGCATCTGACATAAAAAACAAATGATCTGAAAAACAGAGCAAAGAAATGAAAAAACTAAAGAATCACGGAACTCTCTGAAAATCATGATAAAAAAACTGGGACGTTACATTTCAAAAAATCAGAAATGAAAACTGTCCAAATCTATTAGGACCAGAGGGTAAAGTGAAGACAAAATACAACAAAGCTTTCTGAAAGCAAGGTTCAGAGGTCCCACATTAAAGCAAAACACTACAAACCTTCAGAGAAGAGGAGTTCAAGTACCAAGGAGTTAGAGTCAGGATCATCACATAAGTCCTAGCAGCTTCTACCATTCGTGAGAGGAGATCTTGGAATATATTATTCCAAAAGACAAAAAGGGATATGGGCTTACAATCAAGAGTGATATATTCTACAAACCTGAGCATAACCCTAGGGGGAGAAAATGGATCTTTGGAAATAATGAACTCCAAGCATTTTGGATGAAAAGAACAGGGCTAAATAAGAAATGGAGAGTAGAAACACAGCAGGACACCTCAGAGTATCTTCTAGACAAGTGGGAAATGGCTGAACATAATGCAGCATATAAATGAAATGGATTATTAGTGTGCTAAAAGAAATGGAAAAAAAAAAGATGAATTCAGAGAGTTCTAGATAGCATTAATTGACAGAGAGTAAAGTGAATGGAACCAGAACAAAACAATTTTATACAAAAGCAACATCATTGAAAGAAGACTAACTTTTATCAAACTGTGCATACCCTTTGATCCAGCAGTGTTACTACTGGGATTATATCCCAAAGAGATTATAAAGAAGGGAAAGGGACCTGTATGTGCACGAATGTTTGTGGCAGCCCTTTTTGTAGTGGCTAGAAACTGGAAACTGAATGGATGTCCATCAGTTGGAGAATGGCTGAATAAATTGTGGTATATGAAAATTATGGAATATTACTGTTCTGTAAGAAATGACCAACAGGATGATTTCAGAAAGGCCTGGAGAGACTTACACAAACTGATGCTAAGTGAAATGAGCAGGACGAGGAGATCATTATATACTTCAACAACAATACTAGATGATGACCAGTCCTGATGGATCAGGCCATCCTCAGCAACGAGATCAACCAAATCATTTCTAATGGAGCAGTAATGAACTGAACTAGCTATACCCAGAAAAGAACTCTGGGAGATGACTAAAACCATTACATTGAATTCCCAGTCCCTATATTTATGCACACCTGCATCTTTGATTTCCTTCACAAGCTAATTGTACAATAATTCAGAGTCTGATTCTTTTTGTACAGCAAAATAATGTTGTGGTCATGTATACTTATTGTGTATCTAAGTTATATTTTAATATATTTAACATCTACTGGTCATCCTGCCATTTAGGGGAGGGGGTGGGGGGGGTAAGAGGTGAAAAATTGGAACAAGAGGTTTGGCAATTGTTAATGCTGTAAAGTTACCCATGTATATATATCCTGTAAATTAAAGGCTATTAAATAAAAAAAAAAAAAAAAAAAAAAAAAAAGACTAACTTTGAAAAACTTAAGAACTCTGATCAATATGATGACCCATCATGTCTCCAAAGGACCTGGGATGAAGGATATTTCCTATCTCCTGACAAAGAGGGAATAAACAAGAGGTACAGAAACATATATTTGGATAATGGCTACACTGTGGATTCATTTTGCTTGACTCTGTTTATTTCTCTGGAGAACGGGGTTGGAGAAAAGGAGCATTTATAAAGAGGGACACTGAAGCAGTTTTTTCATATGCACAGAAAGGAAGGTCAGAAGGAAGCACAGGAAAAGGATATTATTCAAAATAACCCTTATCAAAAGGGAAACTTTTTATTATATCCTTTTTAAAAAGTAGTGCAAAATGTGATTTTGATTATATACTTTTTAAAAAAGGGATGCAAAAAGTAACTTTTTTACTATATACTAAAGTGGCAGAAAATGTAAATTTAAATTCATGGTTTCCTATAGAATTCTTTTTTGTTTTCTGCTGTGTTTATGAAAATGTTTTCTCTTTTTGGTGTTTAAGTTCAGAGTAAAATGATAATTTTTTAAATTGAGAGGCTGCTTCCAAGAGACCCCAGGATGAAGAACTTCCCTTTGGGGGGGGGGGAGTGTCAGATAAATCATGCTACACATAATAAAGCTATAAACCCACTCCAAAGAAATATTCACATGAACTTATCACAGGAAAACAGTATGAAGTAGAGCAGGAGGCACTGAAGAAATCCAATGCAAAGCCACAGACAGTTTTACTAAAAAAATGAAAAGCTCTGTGACCTGCAGCCCACAATTCTGCCTCATTAGGTTGTGCTATCTTCCCTGTCATAAATGCATTAGCCTTATTCCTAATAAACACATTAATGGTGTTTCTTCCATTGACCAGCTCCTCTAACAGATCCACCGGGTCCTCCTCCCTGAATCCTTATGAAATCTTACATTTTCCCACCTCCAACCTAACGGCGTTCAGGGTCAAGCTGCAATGGAAGGCAAAGGATGACTCTTACCTGGAAGAGTTCCTTAAAGGAAGGATGCACTGTGGGGTTAGGAACGAAGGGAAGGGCATAGAATGGAAGAAACTCTGTGGTCTGGCTCAGAGCTGCTCCTTTGGTCTCCAGGTAGGCTTTGAAGTAAGAAATCCTGTCTTCAAACTCCACTTTGTCCTACGGAACAAGAGGAGAAGCTCGTCTCTGGGTCGCCGCAAGATGCGCTCGCTTGGTGGCTCAGTTCTAGCCTCTCGGCTGTCTAAAAGTCGAAGGCAGTGGGGCCTTCTTTTGGGGGCGGTGCATGAGGCTGTGTATTTGTGTTGGTTTTAGAGAGACAGAGATAGACAGAAAGAGATGGAGGGAGGGAGACAGAGAGACACAGACAGAAAGAGATGGAGGGAGGGAGGCAGAGAGCAAGAGGAAGGTAAGTGTGAGCATGTGTGTAAGATGTGTGAATGCAAGTATGAGCTACATGCGTGGGGAGGGTGGGGGGGGGGTTGACAACCAAGCAAACTAACAGATTCTCTTGGATCAATTACATCGTTCCCCAACTTCCAGACCTTGCCCCCAGTGCAATGCTGGGGGGGCCCGACTTTGGCGTAAACATTTTGGAGAATAATATGCATGATTAAAAACAGGCCTTTTGATCCTGAAGCTCTAGCACTAAAATTCTATCCCTCCCCAAATCATAAAATAATACCCAGAAGTACCCAATGTATTCATAATGACAATGGCACAAATTTGAAAATAACTGTTTTCCAACAGTTGGAGGACAACTTAATAAACCACAGGACACTGATATAATCCAATATAATTTTTGTGGTCCAGGCCTGGGATGTCAACTGCATGGAGAAAATCCCTTTTTCAAGTGTAGACCAAACCTCCACACCTCATTGAGAGCCTTAGTGAACTACCTGGAGCCCAGTGACTCCCAATCACACAGCCAGGGAGCCTTCAAGGCAGGACCTAAACTCGGGTCTTCTGGCTCAGGACCAGAGCCCGTTCTAAAACCTCACAATGCCATAAAAATGCCCAAGGGACGCCCACACAGTGAGATGGAAAGCCACAGCTGAGGGGGGCAGCTATACTGAGCCCAGCTCAAAAGTGAAGGCATGCTGGGCTGGCCCAGAGGCCCGGCTGCAGCTCCTGCTTCTCGGGGCTTTGGCTCTCGGCCTTGCCGAGAGCATTTTGTTCCTTGGCTATTTATCGGACGCTTAGTCAGTGGTTACAAACACTCGGGTGATTCCATGAGTGTGTAATTTTTACATGCTTTCCATTCCAGCCCCTCTGGGAAGCCGTGCGGGAAGCGGCCTTTCCCTCAAGGAAATTAAACTAAACTTAGGGTTGGGTGGCCTTCTCCCACTTCAGGGGCCGGGCCCCCCACTGGTGTCCAGCCCTCATCCCTAACTGCCTCCCTCCCATGGTCCGGCCACCCCCAAGTGCCCTCCTTTCACAAAGCTCTGGGTTCAACAGCTTTATTCTGTTCTCTCTCTTCCTGAAGGCAGCCCCGGGGGGGTGGGGGAGTAGGGAGGGAGATAGCCAATGTGGCAGGAGGGCCCGTATTCAAGTCTTGCTTGGACTCAGCTGACTGTGTAACTGGCCAGTCTGCACTACTTCTGGGGGACTCGCTAGGACTTCGGGGACCATAGGCAGCAAGGGAGAGCACGGCCTCGTCTGGGAAACCCCAGCGGTCACCATCACCCGGCTGCACGTGAAGCGGCTCTATCTCAGACTGGAGGCTCCCTGAGGGAAGGTGCTTCAAGGAGGCACTTTTGTGCTACGGCACCATCTGAGCAAAATGAGCCATTTAACGAATCCTTTTTGATAATGAAGGTTCCAGGTCCAGAAAGGCCTGCTAGGGAGCCTCGAAGCACGCTGCCGTAGGCAGCCCCTGAATCCCCTTCCAGGCTCTCGCCCATCCTGTCCCCAGAGCCCAGTTGACCCCGGGGGAGCCAAGGTGGGACCTGGCAGGCTGATGTCCTAGAGCTTGAGGGACCCCAGGGGCACCCACAGACGGACAGACAACCCTGGCCTCTCCTCTCACTGAGCCCCAAGCAAGGAAGGGTCCCCCTCCCCATCCCTTGGCTCCCCTCAAACCCAGCCACAATTCTGACCTCCTCAGGCTCCTTCCCTGACCTCCTCAATGCCAGGCCTTCCTTGTTTGGACCAATCATCTTTATGGAGTGTCCCCACTTAGCTGGGAGCTTCCTGAGGATGTTGCCTTTTCCCTTCCTTGCATCCCAGCACTTAGCACAGCGCCTGACACACAGTAGGTGCTTCATAAATGCTTGCTGTCTCCCCGGCCTGGCCCTCTAAAGACTTCCTGGCCTGAATCTCTGCCCCTACCTGTGACCCTTCCTGGCCTTTTGCAGTGACACAAAGTGCCCAGAGTCCCACAGTCAGGGTTTGTTTGGCAAAGACAAGGTGAGACTTGGACACAAGGCCGTCCAGTCAACACCAAGTCTGGTCATGGCCAGACCTGCGATGGGCCCAAAGCCTCCTCTCTGCTCCCCACCCGGCCCAGACTCCAGCTGCCTAACAAAGGCAAAGGAGGCAGGGAGAGCCCCACTAGACAGGGGCCCCTCCCCCCCACCGTTCCTGCTCTAGAGGCCGGTTAATTCTGCCGATCCTAAGCCTCTCTTGGAAGGATCTGGTGAATTAATTCTTTCTCACACACTTTTTACAAGAGGAATAACTGAAGACAACATTCATTGTAGAAATCACGGGGGCTGCTTAGAATCCATTCACGTCAGAAAACAACCCTCCCAAGCAAACCCAAGGCCTGGAGAGCCATCCCTCCCTCCCCCACGAGAGCTTCAACACCTGCCCCCAAACCTACAGGCTTCCCGGAGGTGCACTTCAGGGGGAAGATGGCGAAGTGGATGTGGAGGTAGAACTCCAGCTTCTGGGCAAGAGTGTCTCCTTCGCGCACGGAGCTGGGGATGTGCTCCTCCCACAGGCCAAAGAAGACCTTCTGGTCCCCATTATCAAACGCAGTGAGGAGATCTTTCTGTGGGGGAGGAGACAAATCCATTTGGAAAACCCCGGCTCAAAATGCCCACTGCCAATCCATGCCAGAGGAGGCCCCCATACCCCGGGGCTGTGCCAGAAGGACACGTCCTCCACGCTCTGGGGCACCACGAGTGCGAGTCCCCCCTCTTCCAGCCAGGATGTGGCCCCTGGTCTACAGCCCCAGCGTGGAGCTGGGCCCCCATCTCGGCTGGGACGGTGCGGGGACGACAGACGGGGAATGGCCGGCGGCCTCTGGCCCAGGCTTTGACAGCCTCCAGCCTGTGCCCTGAGGAGGTGTCAGAGGGCAGGACAGGCAAGAACCAAGGGCAAATTAGGCTGCCTTGGCAATCTCCTATGGTTCGAGAACCGTGGGAAATGGCAGAGCCCCCGGCCGTCCCCGCTGACCCTTCTCTCTCCTGGTAGGAGGGCCGGCTCCTCACCTCACTCACAAAGGGGACCCCAAACATAAGCAGGAGTCCCGAGGAAGTTGGCCAGAGACCTGGGGAAAGAGAGGAGGGGAGGCCCAGGAGGCCGAGCCTCCTGCCAAGCCTGGCGGGAGTTCCGGGGGCTGTACCTGGATGATCAGCGTTTTCGAGTCCCTCAGAGCGCTGGCCGGGGTTTTGCACAGTGGCTTCCCTTTACTTCTGCACTCCTTTATAAATGTCTTCACCGTGTCTTCAAACTGAGCAAAGTCTAAATACTGTCAAAAAGAAAGGACAAGGCTCCAGTGTCTGCCACGGCAGAGGGGGGCTGAGAGCGGACCAAGCTGGAGGGAGGCCCAGAGGCCGGAGAAGGTGCCTGGGTGGCCCCGGCTCACAGGTAGCGTCTCTCAGGCCCGCCGGCCGAGCCCGGCCGCCCCCAGCTGCCTCACACCTGTCTCCTCCAGTGGATGGAAGCTTTTGGATGGAGCAGCCCAGGAGGCACCTTCCTGTCTGGGTCATGGAGTGCCTGCCCTCACCCACTCTGGTCTCCCTTCCCCCTTGGTCCCCAACTGTACAATGAAAGGATCAGACTGGCCCCTGGCCCTCCTGGCTCTGGACCCGGGAGCCCAGGACCCCCTGGTCCTTCTCAGCGTCCAGGGAGGGGTCCAGGCTCGCCACCTTTCCAGCTCTAGTGCCACGAGGGAAGTGCGCAGAAGTGAGGGCCTGCTTCAGTTTTTCCATCTCTATTTTGGTCACTTAGAAATGTATTCTTAACTTCCCTCCCACGGCACCAAGAGCCTCAGTCCTGAGATGTTCTGCCCATGGGATTATGGGAGGTTTGCCTCTGATCTGAGGACAGGCCAAACCTGTCATTTCATTGGCAAAGAGCACTCCCAGCATGGAAACTCCCTCCACGGATGCAGACAAACAACCTGCAGTAACTTCAGAGGCTGAGACGGAGGCCCCAGGGGATCCTGGGAGGCCAAGAGACTTGGCCAGGGATGGAGAGTCAGCCAGGGTGTGTCAGAGGAGTGAACCCAGGCCTTCCTGACTCCAAAGCCAGCCTTCTATCCATGACCCTGGCCTATAGCTCAGAAATTCTAAAATAAAGTCAGTTATTGGTTTCTATCTTAAAGGATTCAACTAATTTTATAATTTATAAATTTATATATAATAATAAAAAATATAGATTTACAATTAAAATTATAATTTATAATTTGTAAAGACCTTTCAGGGTTTTTCCAAAATTCTATAATTTGAGGAACAGATCCCTGGCTTCCTTCTGGCCCAGCCCCTGCCCCACCTCCTGACCTCCCCATCATCCCCACCTCCTTCCCGAACTTTGGAAAGGGCCTGATTTCTATTCAAGCTTAATAAGCTCCTAAAGCATGCAGTTAGGAAAGTAGAATACACCGATAAACGGATGGATACCTCTTTCACCAATCCAAGCAACTCAGCTTCTGAAGCCAGGATATCTCCCATTTTGAACACTCACAGATGCTCTCATAACAGAAATACCTAGATGACAAAAAATACATTGCAAATCACTTCATTTTAGCCACCCACGAAGCTCTAAAAGCTGCTTGTAATGAAAATGAGTCTTCTCTCCCTTCCCTCCCATGAGGTTAATGTCTAACCACCCCAGGGTCACCATGCCCAGTTATTCCAGCTCACAGATACTAAACATAACCTGTGCAGAGTCAAAAGCCTTCCTTCTCTGTTACTTTAAGAAAGCCATTGTTCCTGTCTGAGCCTCAGTTTCCCCAATGGAAAAATGGTTGAACTTCACGCCCTCCAAGTTCTTTTTCAAATCTAAGAATTTTGTGTCTATGAGTCTGCAGGCACATGTCACTTCTTGCTGGGGCGACTTTGTTTAAATTGTTTCTGTTTTCGTCCTGCCTGATTTAGGGATCAGCACCATGTCTGTGCCATAAAAGGAATTTGGTAGGACTCCTTCGTTCCCTATTTTTTCAAATACTTTATAAAGCATTGGCGCTAATTGTTCTTTAAATGTTTGGCAGAATTCAGATGTAAATCCCTCTGGTCCTGGGGATTTTTTCTCAGGGGGCTGATTAATAACTAGTTCTATTTCTTTTTCTAAAATGGGACTATTTAAGTAATTTATTTCCTCTTCTGTTAATCTGGGCAATCTCTATGTATTCCTCCATTTCACTTCGGTTATCAAATTTATTGGCATAAAGTTGGGCAAAGTAACTCCTAATTATTGCTCTAATTTCCTCTTCATTTCATTTTTGAGACTAACAATACGATTTTCCTCTTTCCTTTTTCTAAACAAATTATCTAATGGTATATCTATTTTGGTGACTTTTTCATAAAACCAACTCTTAGTTTTATTTATTCAATAGTTTTTTTTTTTTGCTTTCAATTTTATTGTTTAAACTGTTCCAAAGAAAAATGAAATTGAATCCATTTTTCCCCTACAAAAAACATGTTATTATTACTTGAAGGGGTGGAGAACTTCGGTTTTTTCCCCCATAGCACAGATTTTAAAGCCCCATTTTATTTTGTTGTTTTTTTTTTTTCAGATCAATTTTGGAAAAAGGAGTTTCAATTCAACCGACTTTCACGGGCAGGGCCTACTACTCCAGAGTAATCATAGATCACAGATTTTACTGGAAGCCACAAAATTCAGCCCTTCCCTAAAGTCTGGGAGGCCCATCTCCCCAAGTTCAAATCCAGCCTCAGATTGTGTGACCCGGCTAAATATCCCTTCGCCCCACGTGCCTCAGTTTCCTCATCCGTAAAAGGACAAACCATCCCCGTGTTGCTGCCAAGAAAACCGCAAGTGGGGGCATGAAGACTTGGTCATGAATGAACAACAAGAACCTCCTAATCACAGGTTTGGGCTCTTTCCCACCTGATTATTTTGAGATGAGGAGGAAGGGGAGCTGGGAGGAGGCTGAGGTCGGGATCCCTTCTGCAACGAGATGAGGAATGAACTCCTGACACGGATGCACCCACCCGAAAGCGAAAAGGAGAATGCTGGGAGAAAGCCTCCCACGGAGAGGGGAGAGAACAAGGAGCCACCGAAGGAAATCTTGGAACAAATGCTTGGACACGGGTGGGGGACAAGGGCAAAGAGGGACACAGGGAGGGGAAAACGGGACCAAGAGACGGCAGCGGGACCGAGGGGCAGAGCCCTGCTGGGGGTCGCCCAGGCGGCGCGGGCACATCTGCCTCTGGCATCCCCGGGTGGCCCTGCCTCGTGGCCCCCTCCGGGGTACCCCTCCTCTCCCCTCCCCTGGCCCTTCCCCAGAGCTCCCCGAGAGGAAGGGGGATTCACTCTACGGCCACCACCCGGCTGGGACCCCCCCCCCAACAAGGAGCCCCTGCCCTCTCCTGGGAAAGGCCCCGTGTCCGGCTGCCCCCACCTTCCTCCTGCCCGGGCCCCTTTCCCTTGGACGGTCACGGGGATCCCAGGCCGCTTTTCTAGGGCACTGGGGGCGTCCGGCGTCCGAAGCCCTCACCCTTTCCACCCTCGGGGCCTCCCTGGATCCCTGCATGGGGACACCGGGCCCTGGGCAGCCCCCACCCGCGGGGGGCCGCAGGGATCAGGGCCTGCCCAGCGGCGGCCTGGAGGGGATGCGGGGACGGAGGCGGACCAAGCTGGGCAGACGGCCCCCTCCCCCCCAGCCCCTCCCCCCTCCCGGGCACCATCCCACGGAGCGGCACAAAGGCAGCACCTACCGGGCCTGGCGCCGGCCCAGGACAAAAAGACAAAAATGAAGCAGTCCCTGCACCTGAGGACGGAAGAGCGCCAGTGAGGAGGGGGCAGGGGCCGGGACCCCCACCCTCTTCTCAAAACCGGGCTTTAAATGAGTGAGGGAAAGGTCAACTTCGCCTGGGGACAAGCACAGACCAAGAGCTTCTGAGGCCGGGCCCCCCCCCCCCCCGGCAAAGACCCCGGGCCTAAGAGGATGCCCCCTCCTCTGATGGGGGAGGGGCCCCAGGGAGGACAGAGGTCCTAGAGGAGAAGATGGAATTCAGGGAGGGGAGAGGCGGGACCCGGGGAGAGGCGGGGCTGAGAAGATGGGCACAAGGGGGGCGGGGGCAGGACCTAGGAGCCAGGGACGGGCCCGGGGAGAGGCGGGACCCGGGGAGAGGCGGGGCTGAGAAGATGGGCACAAGGGGGGCGGGGGCAGGGACCTAGGAGCCAGGGACGGGTCCCCGGGGAGAGGCGGGGCTGAGAAGATGGGCACAAGGGGGGCGGGGGCAGGGACCTAGGAGCCAGGGACGGGTCCCCGGGGAGAGGCGGGGCTGAGAAGATGGGCACAAGGGGGGCGGGGGCAGGGACCTAGGAGCCAGGGACGGGTCCCCGGGGAGAGGCGGGGCTGAGAAGATGGGCACAAGGGGGGCGGGGGCAGGGACCTAGGAGCCAGGGACGGGTCCCCGGGGAGAGGCGGGGCTGAGAAGATGGGCACAAGGGGGGCGGGGGCAGGGACCTAGGAGCCAGGGACGGGTCCCCGGGGAGAGGCGGGGCTGAGAAGATGGGCACAAGGGGGGCGGGGCAGGGACCTAGGAAAGGGTCCGGGGAGAGGCGGGACCCGGGGAGAGGCGGGGCTGAGAAGATGGGCACAAGGGGGGCGGGGGCAGGGACCTAGGAGCCAGGGACGGGTCCCCGGGGAGAGGCGGGGCTGAGAAGATGGGCACAAGGGGGGGGGGCAGGGACGGAGCCGGGACGGGTCCCGGGGAGGGCGGGGCTGAGAAGATGGGCCAAGGGGGGCGGGGGCAGGGACCTAGGAGCCAGGGACGGGTCCCCGGGGAGAGGCGGGGCTGAGAAGATGGGCACAAGGGGGGCGGGGGCAGGGACCTAGGAGCCAGGGACGGGTCCCCGGGGAGAGGCGGGGCTGAGAAGATGGGCACAAGGGGGGCGGGGGCAGGGACCTAGGAGCCAGGGACGGGTCCCCGGGGAGAGGCGGGGCTGAGAAGATGGGCACAAGGGGGGCGGGGGCAGGGACCTAGGAGCCAGGGACGGGTCCCCGGGGAGAGGCGGGGCTGAGAAGATGGGCACAAGGGGGGCGGGGACCCCGGGAGGGGACGCCGGGCAGAATTCGGGGAGAGGGGGTGGGGGGAGGAGTTCGGGAGGGGGCGTGGCCTCCTCCGGAGCACCCCGCCGGGTCTCTCAGAGCCACGAGGAGGCACCCACGCGGCGGCCCGAGCCTGTCCCCGGAGGCCGCAGCGGCGGAGCGGAACCCCGGATGATGTGGGGAGGCCGCTTACCTGGCCCGCAGGGGTCGGGAACGCGCTGGGAACGCCGGGACGCCGGGAGCCGCGGATCACGGGGCGCTCCGAGCCGGCCAGGCCGCTCTGCCGTCACCCGGGCAACTGTGACTGCGGCCAATCCTGAGCGGCGTCGGGGTCACGTGGGGGCGGGGCCTCTGACGAGGGGCGGAGCGGGCTACCCCAGCCTAAAAAGGGACGTTAGGAACCCCGTTCCCGCCCACCGCTTCAGGCCCCGCCCACCGCTTCAGGCCCCGCCCCCGGCTGCGCCAGCCCCGCCTCCGAGGTGGGATTGCCTCATGCCCCGAGTGAGCTGGGCCCAGACGCCTGCGGCTGGTTTGTGGGTGGGCGCCTGCGTCCGGCGGCGGCCTGTGTGTGCCCGCGGGGCCGGGGGGCCGGGCCCTTTTGAAAAATACGTGTAATTGGCATCTCTTGTTCAGGGGCGCCCTGCCCTTAAAGGCTGCTGGGGGTTGTCACGTGGGCGGGCCCGGGGCCTGTCTGTAAGCCAGGCTGACGTCAGTGTCCGAGGCGGCGCGTCTGGGCCCGTGGGGGTTCGGGGCACGTGGTGTTTGCGCCTGCCTGGGGGCGTACGGGGGGGGGGTCTCCCTCTCCCTGCTGCCCCCCCCAGCTGAAGCGCGCCGCCCACCCCCACCGCCCGACCCGGCCGGCAGCTGCCCTCCTCGCCCTTGGCGGAGGGGGTGGGAGGGGCTGTAAGGGGCCCGGAGCACCGGGGTGCGTCCCCCCCTCCCCTCAAGCCGGGAGAGGACGGTTTCCAAGGCAACTCGGGAAGCCTCCTCTGTGTGCCCCGCCCGGCTCACCCCCAGAGTCAGCCCGGTGCCAGGCTCGGTGCCAGGCCCGGTGCCAGGGGGCATTTGTGAAACGCTCCTGGGCTGCCTCATCCGTCTCCCCCAGGCTCTGCCCCCCTCCCAGCCCCGGCTCAAAGCAGGAAGAGAAGGCCCGGCAGAGCCCTGGGTCCGGCAGAGCCCTCAGCACCGGGCCGGGCAGACCCTGGGCTTGGCGACTGTCCGCCCGGAGCGCGGAGGGACTGGGAGAGCGCCTGTCCAGCCCCGGGAAGAGGGAAGTGCTGATCTAAGGCGGCACAGAGAGTGTCAGCGAGGAACCCTGGGGCCCTGCACACAGTAGGCGCTTAACGGAGATCTGCTGAACTCCGCAGGATGGAGTGGGGAGTGCCCGCACCCGCCCACATGCCCATGGAAGTGCAGGTGTCAGTGGCAAAGCCAGGACTTGAACCCGAGCCGCGCCCCCCTCCCCCTCCAGCTCCAGACTTTCCTGGACACTGGGTCACTGGTGCTTACAAGGCTTCTGGGAAGGATCTGGTCCATTAGCAAAGGCTGCAGGGAAGGGACAGCTCATCCAGGCTGGGAAATGACTGCGTTGGTCTGGGCCCAGATAAGCGCATCCCTTATCTTCCTCCTCCTCCTCCTGCTCTGCCTGAGCTCCGGGAGGGCCCGGCCCTCAGCCCCCACTAGCCACACTGCAAGGACATGACTGCCCTTGGTCATGGCCTCTTCCCCACCCCCTCCTGGGCCCCGGACTCACCTCATTTACAGAGGAGCAACGGAGACTGAAGGGACCCTCAAGGTCGCAAAGGACACAAGTGATTGAGGGGAGATTCGAACCCAGATCCTCTGGCTCCCATCTGCACGTGAGCTGCCTTCCTCACCCAGGAGGGGCCCAGGGCTCCTTCTGGCTCCCAGGCCCCCCTCCTCCCCCACACTCGCGGGAGGAGGCAGCGCTGCCCAGCATCCCTCGGGAGGTCTGCTTCTTCTCACTGCCACAGTCAAACATCCCAGCATCAGCCATAAATCAGGGTGTGGGGGGGGAGAAGCTTTAAAGGGGGCAGAGAGAGCCAGGGAAGGGGGGGAAGGAAGGTCCCAGAGAGGAGGGGGGGCCATGAAAGAATGCTGCCTGGGGGGGGTCCCACCAATGTTTTCTAAGTTTTATTTTCAATTTATGGAATAAAACAAGCAGTAAAATAATATACTAAAAAAGACGATTGCCTGGGAAAGTCCAGCTCCTTTAGGTACGACTTGCTGCTGTTCCTTTTAGATAGATAACGAAGTTGTGCACGCTGCCTCGTTTACCTTTCTTCCCCGCTCCCCAGAGATGGCTACTAGCAGACACCGACTCTTAGGCGCATGTAAATAAGTGACACACACGTATGTCATTCTGTAATACTTCTCTCGCTTCTCTCTGGCTGCAGTTGCCATCTCTCTTCTTCCGACCTTCCGAGTTAACTTGGGTGTTTACAATAATTCCAGCATTTCTCCAAAACCAGCGCCCCTCTGGGAGGGAGTTTTCCCTCACCCCCCACCTGATCTCCCCCGCTATCGCTTGGCCCTCAGACCAGCCCCCCTCCCCGAGCTCCTGCTTCCCCTGCACTTCTAGTCACCTCCCCAGAAACGGGGGATGCGCGCGCCTTCCCTAGAAGGACATCCTGCCTGGGGTCTGGGAAATGTCCTTCACCCAGGGCAGACTCTAAGGGGGGGATGGGTCCCAGACTCTAGATCCAGCCCCCTCCCCCACGACACCGCCCATGACTCAATGACTCCCCACCCAGGCAAGCTCCGGAGACCACAGCGAGACTTTAACTGGCCCAGACCCAATGATCTTGGGCAACAGTTTGGGGTTAAACAGGAAACATGGCCGAACTGTCCCCTTGGACATCCCTAGATCGCTCTGCCCCCCCCAAGGCACTGGCTCACCCCACTTAGGGACCCCCCTCCCTGCTGGGAAGCTTGTCCAGCCTCTACTTACTGGCTTGTGCATCTCCCCCTCCCCCCACTTGACTCTGCCCTCTGGGTTTAAACAAGAAGCTGGGGAGGGGGCCACTTTCCCTGTTCCAAGAGTAAACGTCCCCAGTTCCTTCCCCTGTCTTCAGAAGGTATAAACTGGAGGCCCTCCACACTTCTGGAAGCCCTCCTTGCCCAGCTCTTCCTCCCTGGCTCTTCCTAAACAATGGCGACAAGAGCCCAGTCCCATAATCCCGATGGGAGCTGGCCACAGAGAAAGGGGGGGGGGTCACCTCCCTCCTCCTGAAGGCAGGAGAGCAATGTTTGGGGCCGGGGGACGTGTCCAATAACACACTTTTACATTTAATCTCATCGCTTTCTTTTTAAAAAATTATTTATTGCCAGTTTTCATAAATAAATCACAATACGCCGTTCCCTCCAAATAGGGCTGTAAATGAAACTTGGAATTCTACTTCACATCACTTGCTTTCAAGTTATCGTTCTACTTTCTCTTCGAAACAGTCGTGTTTGTCATGTTAAAACGTAAAATACAAAATGAGAAAAAAAAGCACATTGACACGTACGCAGAAGAACATGAGAGGATTCAACATGAACAAAAAGTTTCCATCTCAACCAAAATCATAATAATTCATTCTAACCTTATAATAATCAAAATCATAAAATTTTTAAAAAATACAACACGTTGCTTTCAAAGCTGCTCAGCTTTGCTTCCTTGGAGGTTTTTCATTCAGCTTCTGAGGTAGAAATGTTCCCGCTGAAAAGTGAGCCCAAGGGCTCTCCACGCCCATGACGAGTTGACTCGAGCAAACTCAGGGTCTCCGGGTGCCTCCGCTTCCAGCCCAGTATATTTTTCATTGTACCACAGAGAAGGAACTCTGAGACTCGAACCCAAAGCTTAGCACCAAGTGGGAAGTGGAAGTGGGAGATGCCTCTGTACTCCTCCAGGCGTGATCTTGAGTCAGTGGCTTAGTCATTTCCTCCCTCTGGGCCCATTTCTTCTGCAAGATGAGGGGACAGGCCGAGATCAGGCCTTCTTAAGGTCCGTGTGTCCTTTGTGAACAAATTTCAGGCAATTCATGAACATCAATGGGAGAAAAAGCGCCTTCTTTGTTTTTATTTATTGATAACTGAAATTTAGCATCTCCTTCAATTATGAATTTTGAAAACCCCACCACCACAATCCTGGGGGGCCACAGGCTGCCCTGGACTGACAGAGACCGAGGGCCCTGTTCTAGCTCTGGCTGCCCAGTCTCCAGGGCAGCCTGGATCCCGGGGAGCTCCCAGAACGGCGGAAGGTCAGAGACGGACCGGGAGCCCAGCCTGGATCCCGGGGAGCTCCCAGAACCCCAGAAGGTCAGAGATACACCGGGAGTCCTTCTACAATCCACCTAAAGCGGCTGACCCCATTGTGGCTTAAAGAGCTTCAGTGGCCACGGCCCATTCCCTCCCACCGGCCGCCGCCTTGTCCATTTTTAGGCCACCGCCAGTGGTCACCTCCTGAGGGCACGACCCCGGGGGTACACTCACTGGCAAAGGTAGCAGCCATTTCTTAACCAGGCATTCCCAGAGCAACTCAGAGAACTGGCCGCCTCGCCCACCGGTTTCCTGGAAGCCGATGAAAGCTTTCCTCGGGCTTCTATTTATCATGTGTGCTTGAACTTGGGAGAAAACATGGCCATGGGCTGCCTGAGCTATTGAAACTACGGGGCCTCAGGAGCAGCCAAATTTGGCCCCCGAGACAGTGGAGCCAGGAGGAGGGAAGGAGGGTGACCCAGACAGAGCCCTGGGCACACCCGGCACGGCCCGGGCCAGCCAGAGGTGCCATGAACCGCAGCCCGGGGCCCTTTTCGGCCAGGAGGGAGACTGGGTAACAGGAGCAAACAGCTCCCCTATAATCTCGGCCACCAAGGGAGCCTCCCGGGCTCCAGAACTGGGCTCAGGGGCAGCGTCCCGACTGGCTCAGGAGGAGGACAAATATTTGCCGGGAGAGCCCAGCCCACAGCCTTGTCTCGGCAGACATGAACACGGCATTTTTTATTTAAAGGAAATGGGCATGACACGCTAGATCACCAGACCCGGAGCTGGAGGGGATCTGACAGGGGACATTGATTATTTTACAGAGGAGGAAACTGAGGCCAGGGAAGTGAATGACTTAAAATCACAGATCTGAATGTGGAAGGGAGCCCAGGGACTGTGAGATTCAGCCTCCTTTTATGGAGAAGGAACCTGGGACCCAGAGAGATTTAGGGACCCAACCGAGCTTACACAGGGAGCGAATGACAGAGCTAGGATTTCAAGCCAGGTCATAGTTTAACCATTTTTTAAAAATTAAACTTTTTTGGAATCAAGAAAACTCCAAGTTGTCTCCCTCCCACCCCAACCACCCCCTTCTAGACTGAGGAGAAAAGAAAAAAGAAGGTCCTGTTACAAATATAGATAATCAAATAAAGTGAATTGCTACGTTGCTTTGGGGAAAAAGTATGTCTTTCTCTGCTCTGATAATTTCACTGACTTCAAAAGGGGGAGTGTGTTTCATCATGAGTCCCCTGGAGCTGGAGCTGACCATAAAGCTGCGCAGAGTTCCTAATGCTCTCCCAATATTGTCCTTATTATGTTATTGTCGTAGAAATCGTCCCCTCAGTTCTGTTCCCTTGCCCTGTGTCAGCTCATAAAAGTCTCCTCGGGATTCTCCAAAATCATCTCCTCCACGTTTGACAGCACAAGCGTATTCCATCACATTCACACGCCGTTCCCCAATTGATGGGCACCCCCTCGCGTGCCATTCTTTTTTCTGAGTCTCAGAGAAAACCAGACATATTTTTGTGCACCCTGAGAGATGATTTGGCCGGGACCCTCGATCTCCCTTCCTTCTAATTGTCCCTTCTCCTTTCTCCCCTGTCCTTCCTCGTTCCTTGATGAGTGAAATGTATTTCTGTATGCACATGTGTGTGAGTGTGTGTGTGAATGTGTGTGTGTCAGTGTGAGAGTGTGAGTGTGTGCGTGTGTGTGTGAGTATGTGTGTGTAAGAGTGAGTTTGTGTGTATGTGAGTGTGTGAGTATGTGTGTATGTGTGAGTGGTGTGAGAGTATGTGTGTGTGTGTATGTGTGTGTGTATGTGTGTGTGTGTGATGTGTGTGTGTGCACACGCACGGGCAAGGGTATTCTTCTGCCCTTTAGATGAGAATGAGATTCCAATGTGGCAACCTCTGCCTCCTCCTCCTCATTTGAATAGCTGTCTGCTGACATAATTCGGAGATCATTTCCCCTAACTTTCCTTTCCCTTCCTTCCCCTTCCCAGTGTTTTCCTTTTCCCGTCTTTTTCCATTCTTCTCCAGATCATCAAGAAAGACATGACAGAGCCGCTCCCAGCCTAACCTAATTAGAGCCTTTGATTGCTCCTGGCCCACGAGGACTGGGAAGCGGGGCCACTCCCGGCCTTCTGCCCCAGACTTGGCCTAGGTTCAGGCCTGGGGAACTTCCCTTTTGAAACACGCTTCCATTTGTTAAGTCGCCCTGCCCTGTCCCGGAGAACCATGTGCTCCTTGCTTAGATCACTTGTGAAAAAGACGACCACTCGTGTCTAGGGTTTTCCCAGGAAGGGAATGAAAAGGCAGCCCCTGTGTCTCGGAATCAGGTACGGGATGAGTCGTTTATTCCTCCACACGGGCCTTCCCGCAGATGCTCCCACGGCAGCCATTCAGGGAATGACTTGAGCCCAGAACCTCCCTTACACCCCCCGGGATGAGGCTCCTGGAACCCCTTCAAAAGCCCCAATCTCCGTACTTGTAGCCCGGGGACTTAGAGTGTAATCGAAGGGCTTGTTGGCCCTGAGAGGCAGCTGATTGATGAGGGATTCAAACTGGGGCTGAGACCTCCTCCTGGGCCTTGCTACATGCCGAGCTTGGGCCAATAACCCAAGGAATTTGGAGCACGATCCCTCCCCAACCGGGTCCATGAGACGCTACCAAGTGCTTGTTGTCACTGTTAAGTCATTTTCAGTTGTGCCCGATTCTCTATGATCCCTTTGGGGGGTTTTCCTGGCGCAGACACTGGAGGAGTTTGCCGTTTCCTTCTCCAGGTCCTTTGACAGATGAGGAAACTGAGGCACACAGAGTTATTTGACTTGCTCAGGACACAGCTAGTAAGGACGGTGTTTGGGGCCAAATTTGACCCCAGGAAATGGAGCCTTCTGGTCTCCCGGCCCAGTCTTGTATCCACTGGGCGGTCCTGGGCTCTACCGCTCTGTGGGTCCCAGAACATTTCACAGGACCCGGGTACAGTATCTAATGTATAATACAGTATAACGGAAGGACTCAGTAACCTCGGACTTCACCTCCCCATAGGGAAGCCCCCCGATCATCCCCCCAGTCCCCTCAAGCTCTCAGACCTCACCGACCCTGTGGGACCAGCGGCAAAGGCAGCGCTGTGGGGCCCGAAGGCCTCTGGAACTGGAGGCACCGGCCTTTCACTCCTGCTGAGGGAGTCCAAGCAGACCTGCAGGCAGGAAGAACTGGACTGGAGCCCCGGGTCCGGTACTAGCTACCCAGGTACTGGGGCAAGCAATTCTGCCTTGAGTTTCACTTTCCCTGTAGATAATGAGGTGGTTGGACCAGGTCCAGACGACCCTTGAGGTCCCTTTCCCCCGGCTCTACGATTCATTAATGGAGAGGGCAGAGGGGCAGTGAGGCTTCTGGGTGTGCCTCCTTATTGACTCTGAGTGTGTGTATATAGTAGGTGGCAGAAGCGTGACAGAGCCTGTGGAAGTTGGGACCAGAATGCAGCCCATCCCCCCTTGGGGCCTACGTACCCGCTCAGCTCAGGGCTGCATTATCTCACTGTACTTATGGAACCCACGCTCTTATCGAATAGTAATGATGGCCACTAACATTTATATCACACATATAGACGGTGCAGTAGCTAGCGCCTGGGGCCTAGATTCAGGAAGATCCCACTATAAATTCGGCCTCAGGCTCTTGCTAGCTGCGTGATCCTGGGAAAGTCCCCTAGTTCCTCTCTGCCTCAGTTCCTCATCTGTAAAATGGGGATACACTGCAGAAGAATAGGGCAAACTACTCCAGTGGCTTTGCCAAGAAAACCCCACAGACATAATGGAACAGCGGTAATGACAACTAGGTGCCCAGCACCATGCGAGGGGCTTTCCCAGTGACCTCATCTGGTTGTTTCTATTTCTGCTCCTCTCTCCTTTGAACCATCCTGATGCTTCCCAAGTTTCCTTGCTTTAAAGCGCTTCTCCATTTCCTCTCATCTTTAATTCCCTCTCCACCCGCCAGGGTCACCCTCTGAGCCTCCCTAAGAGGGCGCAGATCACACGAGCTGTGAGAACAATGGCCCGCTTGCCCATCCCCGGGTGGGCGGCTACTCTCCCTGCACATCGGATTCAGAAAGGGAGCTCGACCTTGTCCCATCCTCCCCCCGGCCGAGGCCATCTCCGGTTCTAATATAGAAACGAGATAAAGTCACAATGGGAGAAGTGCCGCCTTGGGATGGGGCCGTAGACCGGGTTCTTCCTAAGCATCTTTCCCTACAATATGGTTTGGAAATACTTGTTAACGATAAGGAGACAATGGGAGCCCAAGATCACCGAAGCTATCCCAGCAGAGGCAAGGTGGGGCGGCGGTCAGCCAAGAACACACCCAGGCCTGGGATCTTTGCAGCCCTGTGGTCCCTCGGTCTCGGCAGTGAGGGGTGAGACACTGGTCAGGCTGTCACAGGCCGAGGCCTGAAGGAGACCTTCTCCTCCGGCGGCCTTAGGGACCTTAGGGACCAAACAATCCAACCCAGAGGAGACTTCGGTCTTAACTCCTCATTGACAGGAGGAAATCAAATCTGGGGGGACCGTTCAATGAGCGGGTCAAGCTTGGCTGGGAGCAAAGGCCAGATGCCGGATTCCAACCCTGTTCAAAAGGCATGAATTTAGGGTTCGGGTACCACGCGGGTAGAGGAGCCTTAATCAGTCAAGAAACACGAATTTGGAAAGCACAGATGGCAAATGTGCTGGGCCTTGGAGAGATTGATGATCAATCCTGATGGACGTGGCTCTTCAACAACGAGATGAACCAAATCAGTTGCAATGGAGCAGTAATGAACTGAACCAGCTACACCCAGCGAAAGAACTCTGGGAGATGACTAAGAACCACTACATCGAATTCCTAATCCCTCTATTTTTGTCTGCTGCATTTTGGATTTCCTTCACAGGCTAATTGTACAATATTTCAGAGCCTGACTCTTTTTGTACAGCAAAATAACGGTTAGGACATGTATACTTAATTTGTATTTAACTTATACTTTAACATATTTAACATGTATTGGTCAACCTGCCATCTGGGGGAGGGGTTGGGGAGGAGGAGGGGAAAAATTGGGACAAAAGGTTTGGCAATTGTCAATGCTGAAAAATTACCCATGCATATATCTTGCAAATAAAAAGCTATAATAAAAAATTTTTAAAAATCAAGGGTTTGGTCCATATGACCTTGAGCTACCTTCTGGCTCTGCATCCGTTGGTGTTGGTGCTGTAGCCCTGGCGTGGATTTCAATCCATCCTCATCTCCTCCTCAAGGATCCTTGTCCACATCTCAGCCTTTCCCCCTCAAAACAAACAAAAATCAAAGCAAAATCTGGCAAGAGTCATCTGCACCCAGAGAGAGAACTATGGGAAATGAGTGTGGATCACAACAGAGCGTTTTCACTTTTTTCTTTTTGAGGTAATTGGGGTTAAGTGACTTGCCTGGGGTCACATAGCCAGGAAGTGTCAAGTGTCTGAGGTCAAATTTGTACTCAAGTCCTCCTGACTTCAGGACTGGGGCTCTATCCGTTGGGCCACCTGACTACCCGGCATTTGTACTCTTTTTGTCGATGTTTGCTTGCATTTTATTTTGCTTCTCTCTCTCTCTCTCTCTCTCTTTAACTGGATTGATTTGATTTTTCTTGTGTGGCACAATAATTGTATAAATCTGCTTGCATATATTGGATTTACCATATATTTCTACCATGTTTAACATGTATTGGACTATTTACCATCTAGGGGAGGGCGCGGGGGAAGGGGACGGAAAATTGGAACACACGGTTTTGAAAGGGCTGATGTTGAAGAATTGTCCACACATTTGTTCTGAAAAATAAAAAGCTCTAATAAAGAAAAAGAAAAGACTGATGATGTTGGCAGCCCATCTCTGGGCCTTTGACCAGTGTGGGGCAATACTGCAGCCCCCAGGCTCTCCCTCGCCTCGCCTTTCTCCAATCCTGCATTTCCTCACGGCCTTGGATGCCATTTCTTACCTCCGTGTCCGATCGGTGACAGGCTGGGCCGTCAGATTTAAAGGATGGTTTTGTTCCTAAAACCCTTTCCAGCCATGATCTCATTTGCTCTTCCCAGCAGCCCCCAGGAGGAAGCTAATGTGAGTGTGATTAGCCCCATTTTCCATCTCTGGCTCTGGGAACCGTGATCAAATCAACATAATCACAACTGGAAAGAACATATCGATCAAGTCATTGTCTGTTGGCTCCCCGCCTGTGCTTGCCCAGCCCCGGGTACCAGCCCCTGGAGCCCCGTTCCTCACTTTCCCTTGCTTTTCTCTATGAGAATGGGAGATTCTTGAGGGCAGGGACATTTTTACTTTTGTACTCTAAGCATTTAGCACCTTCTTGGAGCCTCCTGAGCCCTTAATAGACACTCTTTAAGATACATTTTCCAAATGAAGAAATGGAGACTCAGACAAATCCAAAGGTTTGGGCCAGTCCCGACTCCCGACTCTAACCCTGGCAAGGGGCAAAGTAATGGACCCGGGACCTCTGAGTCCCCTCCGGCCTTTCTTGCCTTGCACCATCCCGAGTCTGCCCCCACGTCACCTCTTGTTGGAAAGGGCCGAAAATGGGGAGAAGCAGCGCCAGATTTAGAACCTCAGAGTGAGGGGAGACATTCTGAGCCAGCGCCTGGGAGTCTGGCCCTTCCCCGTGGCTTGGAACCGCAGAAGTGGGGCCTCTTGGAGCCGGGAGGGCTCCCTCTTGTCCACCCCAGCCTGGACGGGCTTTCCATCTGCCCCGTTTCTGCCCCCGGCTGTCCCGGTTTCACCTGGCAGCATCACCAGGGGTTTTCCTCACCCCTCGGGCTCTGATAAGCCATGGAAAAGAGCCACCCGTGTGGACCCCTCGGCGGTGGTATTCTGAGGGCTCCCACCCGCTCCCCTCCCCTTCAGGAAACTGGGACCCCGGGGACCAGGCCTCTGGGCACCCGCCCGCCCCGCAGTCAGACAGAAAACATTCCCACTCACCCAAGGAGAGGATAAATCTCTCACCGGGGGACTGGGCGAGACGGCTGGAGCCGGGCCCTGGCCCCGAGGCCCAGAGGAAGGCGGCCAGCCCCCGGCCCCCGGGAGACGTCGCAGACCTTGGAAGGCTTCTCTGGCTCTCGCAGCCGCCTTGCTGCCCTGGGCGGATGCCGCCGCGCCTCCAGTTCAGAGCCCTTGGCCACCCCTGCTTGAGGAGGAGGCTCGGGCCTGTGGGGCTGGATGGCGCGCTGGATGGCGTTTGGATTTCTGAACTAAGGAGATTCCTTCACTCTCCAGCCCCTTTTCATCGTTATCCCTTTCCTGAGACAGCCAAGAGTCACTCTGCACCTCAGTCCCCTGTCTGTAAGATGGGGAACCCAGGAGGAGGGGACGGTGCTCCCCAATACCGTGTGAGCGCTGGAGTCCTCATCCCAACTCGCACCGACGGCTGGGAGCGGCCCATCTGCCCTTTAGGAGTCCAGAGGTAGCCCTGGGGGGCTGTGGGCAGCCCCCGTCAGTATGTTCTCCTTAATATCAGTCACCAAACTCTCTTAGATAATTCCCCACCATAAAATGGAGTCTCGAGGGCCTCTGAGAAACTCCCCAGCTATAAGCCTGTGGTTTATGAAGCTCCCTGAAAGAGCTAACGTGACCGACAAGGTGCGGATCTGACAAGAAGAGAGGGAACAACGCACTTGCCCTGGGCCAGAGGCACAAACTGAGCTTTTCAGCCTGACCGGGAGCACAGGGGGAGCATGAGGGGAGCATGGGGGGAGCACAGGAGAAGCACGAGGGGAGCACAGGAGGAGCACGGGGGAGCACAGACTCAGGCTTCGAGGGCCACAGGGCATCTGCGCATCCCCTTAAAGCCACTGCCTGGCTGAGCTGCCGAATGATCCACTGCAGCTCAACAGGGTATCCCCGCAGTCCCTGGGCAGAGTGCAGCCACTACAGTGAAAAGTGCCCCTGGAGCTCTGGGGACCCACCACAAACCCAGCCCCAAATCTCTCCTGAACTTGGGCCCTCCCAGCCAGCTCCATGTGGCCTGATCCCAAGGCTTCCTTCCCTTCCACACAGGGCGTCCTTCTTTCAGGCCTCCCATTGCAGGGAAGGAACTGAGACCCGGACGGGTCATCGGGGCACAGATGTGGCTCTGGAAAGGACCTAAGAAGCCACTGAGTCCAACCCTCCCATTTTACAGATGAGAAGACTGAGCTCCGAAGTGAATGGCCAAGGTCACCCAGGGAGTATGGGAAGGATGGCTGGGCTGAGGAGCTCAATTGGCCAATCAGGGTTAAGCATCCCCCATTGCCAGGCGGAGGCACACTGGGCTTAGTGTTGAGACTACAAAGGTACAATCAGCCGACCAACCAACTACATGGATTATGTGGCCCCTGTGCCAGGCCTGTGCTGAGTGTTAGGAGCACTAAGAAAAAAAGAAAAAGGGGTGTGTGTGGGGGGGGGTTTAAGGAAGAGGCAGCTTTGGAAAGAGACTTGATGGAAATCTTCCAGAAGGAGTTGGAGGAGACACATGGAGGAATGGATTCCGGGGACTGGGCAAAGGCTCGGTGGTCGCAGGTGGCAGCGGCCGAGTAAGAACGAGAGGAAGCAGCCGGACGGGAGACTGGGTTTTGTGCCTGGCTAGGGGGCAACCTTGGCCTTTTCTGGGGCCTCGAAGGTTGGGCTAGAGGCTGCCTCTTTCCCCTTTCCTCCTCTTGGGGTTTGCTGGTCCTGCTCTTGCCTGGCTGTCACCCCAGACGCTGCCCGGAGCGTGACCAGGGCCCTTTTAGTTTGTGAACGATCCCATAAGGTTTTTTGGGCACTTGCCAAAGGGCGCTGGGCTCGGTCAGTGCCGTGATCCAACCAGCCTGACTGCCAGGTTAATGAGACCAAGCTAAGGGATGCGTGTAACTGGGTCCGGGCTGCCCATGGTGGGGAGGGGGCTGCCCCGGGTGCCTCACTGCAAAGGATCATGTGGTTACTGTCCCCCATCAGTCTCAGCCTCCCTTGGGTCAGCCGGGGATGCTGGGGCGGGAGGGCAGGCCCAGGGAGCCCGGACACATGGCCTGGAGGCCCTGGGTAGCCCTGATCCCCAAGAGCCCCCTGCTGTAGTTTCCCGGGTTAGGGGAAAGGATGCAGGGCGCCCCCGGGGAAGGAGGGGATAAAGTGGAGGGGGTGGGGGGGGAAATAGGGGGGGAAGGGGGGAAGGGGGGGGGGGAGGGTTTGGTTTTGGTTAGGGGTGGCGGGGGCTTTGGGGGCCCCTGGGGGCCCCGGAAGTTGGATGGGGGCCCGGAGAGGAATTATTCCCCTTTTCGAATTTTTTTTTAAAGTTTTCCCTTTTTATTGTTTTTCTTTCTGGGAAGAACCCTTTTTTGGGGTTTGGGCATTTCCCTGGTTTTTTCCTTAGGGAAGGAATTATTTGGAGGGGGCGTTTGGGTAGGTTTTTTCCTTGGGGAAGGGGGTTTTTTTATCCAGGGAAGAAAGGGAAGAAGGGGTGGGCCTTTTCCTGGGTGGGTAAGGTTGCCCCTATGCCCTTTCCCTTAAATGGCCCCGTGGGATTGGTTTCCTTTTTTTTTTTAGATTGAAAGTTGCATGGATGGGGCCATTCCTGTGGGAAAAGGCATTGGGAATCCCAGGGCCCTGACCAAGGGGTTTTCCCCCGGTTACTTTCCGGGAAAGAGGATTTTGAGTGGTAGGGGAGGTGCAGGGGTCTTTTTTTGGGAATTTTTTGGGGTTTTTTTCCCCCTTTTCTCCCCGGGGCTTGGTTTTTTGGGGGTTTGTTGCCTGGGCCGGGGCCCCCCCCCCCCGCTCTAAATGCCTTCTGGGAAGGTGAGGGGGGGGGAAAAGATAATTTTGTTTTTGGCTTAATTCTTTGGGGATTTTTTTCCGGCCCCTTTTTTCCCTTTTTTTTTTTTCCCTTTTTCCCCTTTTCCTTTTTTTCTTTCCCTTTTTCTTTCCCTTTTCTTTTTTTTTCCCCCTTTTTTTTTTTAACGTTTTAAAAATTTTCCCTTTTTTTCCCCCTTTTTTTTTTTTTTTCCTCCTTTTTTTTTTTTTTCCCTTTTTTTCCTTTTTTTTTTTTCTTTTTTTTTTCCCCCTTTAATTTTTTTTTTTTTTTTTTTTTGGAAACTTTTTGGGGGGCCCCCCTTTTGTGTTTTCCCCGGTTTTCCCTGAGGCCCTTGCGTTCCGTTTCCGGGTTTTTGGGTTTCCTTGGGAAATTTTGTCTTCCCGGGGGGTTTTGGGGGCCCCTTTTTTGGGTTGGGGTTTAGGGAGGGTTTGGGGGGGTGGGTCTTTCCCCGGGCCCGGGGAAAATTTGGGCTTTTCAAAAAAATGGTTGGGGGGAACTGGGGGCCCCCGGGGGGATGGGGGCCCAAGGGGGGCCATTTGGGGGGCTTGGGTTGGAGAGCCCGGGGGTGGGAGGGTTTTGGGAGAGAGGGGGGCCCCTGGAGGGGCCCTTTAAACTTTCCCCCTTCCCTGGGGGGGCCCGGGGGGTAAAAGCTGGGAAGGGATGGCCCAGGAGGCCCGGGGCCCTCCCCCCTCGGGCCTTGAAAAGGGCCCTTTTTAAAGGGCCCCCCCGGGTGGGGAGGGGGCAGGGGGTGGGGGACGGGGACAGAGGGGCGGGGTCTTTGCCCGGGGCAAACCAAGACCGGCCCTTTTTGGGCCTAAGGGGAAAGAAGGGTGGATCTTTTCGGGGCCCGGAAGCACCCCTGTGGCCTGGTTCCCGCTGCAGGGGGCAAACCGGCTTCCCGGGTCTTTGCCTATAGAGGCGCCCATCCGGGGAGGGCAAAAGGGGGGCCGGGGCGGGGCCCGGCGTCCGGCCCGGGCGGTGGGCGGGGACACCCGGACCAGAGCCTGCAGCCCCGGCCCTGAACCCCGTGAAAAGGGGGGGCCCCTTTTAAAAAAGGCAAAATTTTAAAAGAAATATGCCCGATAGCCCGGGCCCGCCCCGGCCTGGGAAGGGCCCCTTAAGAAGGGCCCTAGGGAAAATCCCAGAACCAAACCCTTTTCCGGAAGTAAGCATTTTGACTCGGCCGGGATCCCTTTAAGGGGATAAAAGCCTGTTTAGGCCGGGGCATTTGGGGTTTGGGGAGGGGCTGGGGACCCAATCCAAATACCCCCCACCAATGGGGCCCCTACCGACCTCAAAGGGAACGGCCCGGTGAGGGAAACCAGGGCTACCCTTGAACCCTCCGGTAATAGGAATCCGGGGCCCAGGACCCCCGGGGCAAGGAGGAAGGAAAAGGGAAGAATGGAGGGAAAACTCCGTCTAAAATGGGGGGCCTGCCTGAGAAAGGGGAAAACCGAATCCCTTTGTCAAACAAGAGGCCCGAAAAAAAAGGCCCGGGAATTAAGAAAGGTCCGAGAGGATCCATCCGCTTTAGCAAGTAAAAGGCGGGGGCATTGATCGACAAAACAGACACAAAACCAGACCCAATTAAAGGAGGAAACCAAAGAAATTACGTTTTGCCGAAAGGTACCATAGACAATGATGTAATATTAGAGATTTTATAGCAATTTTGGGAGGATAAAGCCTCATTTCTCAAATCTACCCTCAAACTGAATCACACTTAAAAATAAGAGCCATTCCCAACCTGACAAATGGTCAAAGAGTATGAACGGGCGGTTTTCGGAAGAAGAAATCAGTTATCCGTCGTCATATGGAAAGAAAACTCTAAATCGTTAATAATAAAGAAATGCAGGTTAAAACTCCGAGGCACTGCCCAGAGGGACGAATCCTGGAGACAGAGATAGGTGCGCTAATGACCTGCTGGAGGAGGAGGGAACCCCCGGCCGTTCTGGAGAATGATGCGGGACCTTGCCCAGAAGAACGTAAACGGCCCATCCAGCACTGCTGGGTCTGCAGCCAAAGAGGTCAGAGAAAAAGGAAGAGGACTTCTCCGAACGTGCATATTCACAGCAGCTCCTTCTGGGATAAAGGACTCGGAGTCGAGGGGAAGGCCAGCAGTCAGGGGAGGGCTGAGCAAGCTGCGGGGACCTGAGGGGGTGGGATACCGGGGGACTGTGGGAAATGATGCGGGGGATGTTCTCAGAAAGGACACAGTGAGACCCGCGCAGACAAAGTCCAGAGGGCAGCGAGAAGGCCTGGGAGAGTGCCATACGCAGGGCGGGCCATGCTCCAGGGACGGCCAGGAGCCCAAGCTGCTGCTCTGATCGACAGGCGATCCGAGACGTCCAAAGGACTCGTGATGAAAAAAGGCACTGCTCGTCTTCTCAGTGGCTGGGATAGAGGCTGCGAGGGAGGGAGAGAATCGGGAGTTCCAAATTTTAAAAGTTTGTTAAGTAATAAATTAAAATGCTTATTTCTATATGCATATATAAATGTGTATGTATCCATATATAAAAAAGAGAGATATCAGAAATGAAGAGACAGAGGGAGGAGGAAAAGAAAAAGGAAAGGGAAAAACAGAGAACAAAGAACAAGGGAAACAACGAGAAAGGGAGAAAGGGACAAGAGGGAAAGAAAGAAGGGGAGGAGACAGACAAAACAGAGGGAGTTTTATATGTCTTTGTGAACCCCGGGGTTCTCCCAACAGGTGTTTGTTTTGGCCTAAAAGAGGAGGGGGCCCGGTCTGGGGTGGAAGGCGGCCCCCTGGCCCTTTCAGGGCACCGGGGCTTCCCACAAAGGGGGGAACGCCGCCCCAGCCTGGGGAAGGGAAGAGGAGGAGGAAAAGGGAAGGAAAAAGACCAGGCCCCTTACACAAGTCCAAGCCAAAGCAGCCAGGGCCGGCTCTAGCACCCGTTGTTTGCCTTCTTGGTCATTTCTGAGGGTGGGATGCAGGTTGCCCACATGCTACCTCTGGTCCGGCTCCCTCCAGAGCTCCCCTGGACTCCATCTTCTCTTTCCCTCCCTGCCAAACTGCTGGGCGGCTCCCAGAGGTGACCGGCAGTTCATGGGGCTCCTCGTGTTCCAAAGTGGGCCCATGTCGGGAACAGCCCCAGGTCCCCTGGGAGAGGGTCAGGGGGAGGCCGGCAGCCAGGGAGTGACCCTCGCGTGCAGGAGCCAGACTGGACTCCCTCCCGGCAATCATTAGTCACCGGGGTCTTTGATAGAAGATTCCAAGCAGGAGTTATGGAAAATCTTGGTGGGGCTGCTCGGAGCAGCGATCCTTGGGCAGCTCGGGCGGCCAACAGGGCCCTTCGTGTCGGGGCACCGGGGGGCAAGGCGGGGAACAAGGGGCTCCCTGGCCGAGCCCTGCATTGTGCCATCCCAAGAGGCGGTTCTTTTTCCAACGAGCTGGCCCTTTGCCCTCTGGGTCCTCGTCGGTTCAGGAAACAGCCAAGACAATGAAGCATCTTATCTCCAGCGAGGGAAGCCCGGGCTGGGCTCCCTCCTCCAGACTTGGTCCTTATCTGCTGGGGCAGCTTGGCTTACGGGGGCAGAGCCACGCTCGGGCCTTGTCTAGGTCCCAGTCAACCTGAGGACTCTGCTCCGTTTGCAAGGAAGGTGCATGTAAATCTTTTATTTACTTTTTAGGTTATATGTGTACATTCATTTTGCAATGTTTTTCCATATGAGTCGGGCTGAGAGAAAAATCAGAAAAACCATGAGAAAGGAAAAGAAGAAAGAAGTGGCAATGGAGTTGCTTGATCCACATTTGTCTCCAGCGTCTCTCTCTGGAGGGAGCCGCGTTTCCATCCAGTTTCCTGGGATTGCCCCATGGCTGAATACCTGGGAACGATGAGTTCCTGGGCCAATCCCGACACACTCCTGGGCACACTCCCGCCGTGGCCGTGGCTGGTGTTTTCCTGGTTCTGCTCCTTCATTCACCATCAATTCGCATCAGTCTTTCTAAATGAGAGTTTACCATTTTTAATAGACCCACAAAATCCCGTCCCTTTCATCGGCCATCATTCATTCAGCCATTCCCGAACTGAGGGGACGCTTAAATCCAGGACTCGCCCCATTCCCAAATATCCAGAGCGTATGGGGCAGGGGGAGGGGGAAGGAAGGATTATCCAAGAACTTGTCCATAAACCTGGGGGAATTTTCACAGGATCCGAGCTGGAATCCTGGTCCCACCTTTGTTGTTCTGCAGGGGAGGGAACTCAACATGGCGCCCAGGGCCCTGGAAATGGAGCCTGAGGACTCAAGTGCAAACAATGGCTCCGCTATTCCTGTGACCTTTGCCAAACTGCGACATCTGCTCGTTGCAAATGGAAGGGGAGCCCCAGCTCACCCCCAAAGTCCTGGGGAGCTCTCCTTTCACCTTTGACCCTTTGGTTGCTTTTGCAGGTGTGGCTCTGGGGCTACTTCTTTCCTAGGAATTCTGGGAATCCTCTCTCCTTTCCCCAACATCCTCTCACAGCTGTTACTGAGACCCCGAGGTGCGGCCATGGCTGCCATTCCCTGGAGCTCTGCTCATTAGCTGGATCAGTGAGGAGCCCCACAGGCAGGCCCCCTGAAATAGGACCGCACCCACCCCTTCCCAGCCTGCGCCATTTCACACGTTTTACTTGGACCCCTCCCCGCTCTGCCACTTGTGGGTGATCCCCAGGCTGGGACAACGGACTCTGGATCTGCAAGGACCAGGGCTGACCTTCTCATCATGACCTCAGGACACCCCCCCAACCTCAGAACACGACTCACTTTGTTCCCCCCAGATTCTCCCCTGGGAACCAAGGTCGCGTCTGCCCAGGTTTCCGGAGATGGCCCCGAGTGGCCGCCGGCCTTTGCCAGCCCTGGACCTTCTCCCTCCTCATGTCTGCCTCCTGGCCTGCCCAGCTCCTTCAAGGCTCAGTTAAACCCCCTCCCCCCATGGAAGCCCTTACTGGGCCTCCTTGGTCCTAGAGCCTCCTGCCCATCATCCTACATGCCCACTTATTGGCATGTGGCCCCCCCACCCCGGGCTGGCAGCTTCTTGAGGGCATCCCCAGTGCCTGTCCCGTGGGAACTGAACAAAGGTTCTGGATCGGTTGACAAGGGGTCAGCTGATTTAGACAGAATATCCTTTATTAGGTGGCAGGGGATGGCCCAGAGGGCGACTCCCACCCAGACCCTTTTTAGAAAGGGGGTTGGGGGCTGGAGCGGGAGCTGGTCTTCATGTGGATGACTCGAGACACAAGCAGGTACGATGTCACCATCCAAACTGTTGCCTGACCATCCCCTCAGGTCACGGCAGGGCCCCTGCCAGGGGGCAAAGCTCAGAGCGGGAGAGGACTCCGAATTTCCTCCCGATTTCTCTCTCTCTCTGTGAGGCTGATGAGCTGTCCCGGCAGGCCAGGGCTGCTATGGCTGCTGGTCTCCTCCATGAGCATTTTCCGCCTCAGAGCATTGGCTTAATTATGCGTAAAAAATTTTGGTTTACTTGAAGCCTTCAGGTAATGGAACAAACCATCATCTGTAGTTAACGTTGCTGTTCTGATTGGGAGGCATTACACACAGCAGGTGCCTAATGCTTGTGGACGGCATGAAGCTGAGGCTTCTTCCTGCTTTGTGCTTGTGAAAGGCGTTTGTCTCAGTTGTTTCCATCACATCTGACTTGTTTTACTTCTGTTCAAAGATTTAGAAAATAAACATTTATTGCTCAACAGCTTCCAGTGTTTAAGCAGTTCCTTGATTCTGGGGACCCCAAGACAATCGTGAAAACCAGGGCCTCCCTCTAGAGCTTACGCTTTCCTGGGGGAGAGGGAAGATGCAAACGCAAAGGAACAGGGAGGGATGGAGGAGGGCTGGGGAGGGGGGAGGGAAGAGCCAGCCCAAATCCAGAAGGCTTGCTAGGACATGGAAGGGGGGGGGGGGGGGTTGATTCCACCATTCCCACATGTGCTCCTTCCTAAGAAATCGATTCTGCCCCAATTCCGATCCCTGGTCAGTGGCTGGTGATCTCCTCTCAAGCTTATTTCAGATTGCGTTTCCTCAAGACTATATTTCCCCAGGATGACGACAGGACAGAGACAAACGGCGCCCAACCACCGCTCTCCTCAGCCGGGCAGAGCTCCTCCGATGTCTGAAGCTGCCGAGCCTCCTCGGCACCAGGTGCGAGGATGGATTTGTTCACATCGTTTGGCCACGGGGTTGCTTCTGTCTGGGAGGACTTCGTGCTGAAGGGACAGGTCAGATGGAAGCATCCTCCGAGGTCAACGAATAAAAAAGGAGCCCATAGACTCCAAAATATCCACAGAAGCCATTGTGATACATGAATATAACGGGATGTTACTGTGCCATAGGAAACAATAGGAAAGTCTAGAGGAATGCAGGAAGGCTTATATGAAGATGCAAAACAATCACCTCAATGGCGCCCTAGGCCAGAAGTCAGAAGTTATCTTCTCGAGTTCGGATCCGGCTTCACTTACTAGCTTTGCCCCGCCTGCCTCAGCTTTCTCATCTGTAAAAATGAGCCGGAGAAGGAAAAGGCCGCCACGTGGTGTCTCTGCCAAGAAAACCCCAAGTGGGGTCATGGAGGAATCATATGTGACTCAAATGACCAAACAGTCTAAGTGGAAAGATCAAAACTGAAGGTTGTGAGGTGGAACGATCCAGCTTGAGTACCAAGAGGAAACATGAGGAGGCCCCCGCCCCAACTTCTTTGCAGAGATGGGCAACTCTGGGTGTAAAATCCCATACATTCATGTTTTAGTTTCTTGGCTAGTCCAGCTGCGCCATTTTCCTTCCCCCTTCCGCAGCCCTTTTTATAAAATTTGTTGTCATGAGGGAGAGATCTCTGGGAGGGGGATTCCCAAAGAAATGCCAAAATACTCCTAGGCCCCAGTTAGACAGAGCTTTCAGATCTGCAAATGGTCTCATTGGCCCTCGTAGCAAACCTCCGAGTTACTATGATTATTTTACAAGTGAAGAAACTGTGTTGCTGAGAATTAATCTGCTGGAGGCTCCCCAGCCCTTACGTTATGGGGTGATATTCAAATTCATCATCCTGACCCCAAGTCCGGCGCTCTATCTCCAAGACCCCCATAATGCCCTGTTTGTTCTCTCCAGGACTGAAAAGTGAAACTTAGGCCCACGTTTTCAAAGCCAGGCTCTTGGAGGTGGGGTACTGGCTATTTAAAACTCTTTCCAGATGGAATTTTGGCCCTGGAAAGCGAGACTGCACCTTTATGTAATGCAGGGAATAAATCACTTTTGGTAGGTCAGTTCAAAAGGCTGCAATACAATCAACGGATTTTAAAATCCCCGAATGCCCCATTTCCTCCGGCCTCTCAGTTCTGAACGGGGACCGTGTCAGTGGCTTCGGTTTATGGACGTGTCCTCCGCGATAACACTTTCTGAAGGGCAAACGGGTTAAGGGTCTGAACAGGAAGGACATTGCTAATGAGTGGCTTAGGAAATGAGATCAACTCTTACAAAAATCATCTGATAACGGAGGAAATGAGGCTTTTAGAAAGAAGAGGTTACAATGAGATTAGCCAAGCAGCGGAGCCAAGTTTAGTCTCCTTTGGGACTAATAGGAACCTCTGGAGGCAGAGCCAATGCCATCCCCTGATGGCGGCCAGATGCGTGACCCACAGCCGGTCGTGCCAGGGCCTGCCTCAGACAAGAAGGTCTGCAGGCCCGAGGAGCCGGGGGCCCGCTGGGGGCAGCTTTCCCAGACACATGGGATGTCTCCAAGTCCCAGAAAATGCCCACAGTTGTCCTGAGCTGTCAGGGCTTCTTGCCACATTAACCAAGCCATTGGGGCTGAAGTTCTTCCTGCCCTCCTCTGTGCTCATGCACGGCGCCTCCATCCCCCTGGCCCTTGCCACCGGCTTCTGCCCCTCCTTCTTCCTTTTCTGGGTCCCCTGAGGGGTCACCCCAAGCCTCGAACTTAGTGGCAAACACTCAGATGAACTGATCGGGCCTGACCGACCACAACTCACAGTGGGCGAAGCAGATCCAGAGGCCGAGGGCGGAAAAGGTCGAGCTTTTACGACAGCCGTGAGGCTGGCACCCATGGGCAGAGGTTACTGGAGGAGGCTGATGCCAGGGTGCCGAGATCCCCCCATGAAAGAGACTAAAGGTCCAGCCCAGCAAATCTTGAACCTGGTGGGCTGGGAGGCGGGTTAAAAAGATAACATCATAGGGTAGCTAGGTTGGTGCAGTGGATAGAGCACCATGCCTGAAGTTAGAGTTCAAATCCGGCCTCAGACACTTAATGCTTCCTATCTGTGCGACCTTATGCAAGTCACTTAACCCCAATAATTGCTTCAGCAAAAAAAAAAAAAAAAAGATAACAGGCTGGAAAACCCTAAACCAAAGCAAGATAAAAAGTGAAAAACAAGAACCAAAAAAAACCCAGCTGGAGATTTTTACGTTTATTTGAAAACCAACGTTTTGTTTGTGTAGAGTATACTAAAGAGCTGTCCAGCTTTTCTTCAGCCGAAGCCTCGGAGACTGGCTTCCCGAGGGCAGCGCAGAGGCAACCATGCATGCAGTGAATGGCAGGTCTCGGCAGGAACTTCCTCATGGATGTTATTTCCAATATCAGACGCGGCAATCTTCTGGAAATGGGCGAGTGAGATTCTGGAGAGGGAAAGAAAAAGAGACATTTGTTCTTCTTTGCAGAACTCTGGCCTGTCTGCCCCGCTGGGGAGGGCCAAAGCTGCACCAGGCTCCCGAGGGCCCCCGCCTTGGGGACTTACCAGGTTTTGTGATGGAGTTTTGCAAGAGGAATGAAATAAACAAACAAGCAAAACACCTCAAGCCAGTGACTGCTGGTTATGGGGGAACCCCAATCAATCTCAGGTTAGTTTATACAGTGAACCTCGAAGCTGATGGGCAGTCATTGCCCCAAGGGTGACTTTCTGAAGAGGGTTGGGTCACTGAAATGATGGGAACTGGCCACCTTGGGTCCGATCATTTATTCAGAAATAGGCTCATGGACTAAGATCATTCATCATATTCTGTGTAAAGGAAGCTCAGGAAAACAGCAGGAGAAAATTTCCACCAGAAACATCAGGATTAGGAAGCGTCCATCTCTTCCTCACTTTATCCAGGGCCAGATCCAGCTGTGGTCTCCTGGCATGTATTTTTCTACTAAATAATCATATTCGTGTGTGGGGTTTATCACCACTAACAGCAGCAAAAAGCCGCAAGCATGAATGCACATGCGACAATTCCTGGTCTAGTTCTACAACTGGCTTTGGAAAATGTTAGATTTCTTGTTTTCTCCTGTTTAAAAAAATCCCTAACTTTGGTGACTTTTAAAAAATTTTAATAGTATCCTCTTTTCCCCAAAACATGCAAAGTTAAATTTTCAACATTCACCTTGCAAAATCTTGTGTCCTTCCCTCCCAAAGACAGTAAACAATCTTATATAGGTTAAACGTGCAATTTTTCTAAATATATTTCCCTATATGTCATGCTGCACCAAAAAAAAAAAAAAATCAGATCAAAAGGAGAAAAAAAACATAAGAAAGGAAAAAATCAAGCAAACAACAAGGTGAAAATACTCTATTTTGATCCACATTTTGTCTCCATAGTTCTCTCTCTGGATGCGGATGGCTCTCTCCATCCCATCCATCGGAATTGCCTTGAAACATTTTCTTGTTAAAAGGAACCAAGTCCATTAGAGTTGTTCATTACATACATTTTGTCCTTGTTGTGTACAAGGTTCTTTTGGTCCTGCTCATTTTACTCAGCTTCAGTTCCTGCAAGTGTCTCCAGGCCTCTTTAAAATCATCCTGCTGATCATTTCTTATAGAATAATACTCCCACAATTTATTCAGCCATTCTCCCACTGATGGGCATCCACTCAGTTTCCAGTTTCTGGCCACTATAAAGAGGACTGCCACAAACATTTCTGCACGTGTCCTTTTCCCTCCTTTAAGATCTCTTTGGGACACCGACCCAGTAGAGACACTGCTAGATCAAGGAATATGCACAGTTTAATAGTCCTTTGGGCATAGTTCCAAATTGCTCTCCAGAATGGATCATTCCACATCTCTATAAATAACAATGTATCAGTGCCTCAGTTTTCCCACATCTCCTCCCAACATTTACCATGATCTTTTGCTGTCATTTTAGCCAATCTCAGAGGTGTGAAGTGGCACAACAGAGTTGTCTTGACTTGTATTTCTCTAATCAATAGTGATTTAGAGCATTTTTTTCACAATTAGAAATGACCTTAATTTCTTTACCTGAAAAGTGTCTGTTTAAATTCTTTGGCCATTTATCAAGTGAGGAATGGTTTACATTCGGATAAATCTGAGTTCATATACTTTAGAAATAAGGCTTATCTCAGAAACACTGGCCGTAAAATTTTTTCTCCATTTTCCCTTCTAATCTTGGCTGCATCGGTTTTGTTTGTGCAAACTCTTTTTAATTTAATGTAATCAAAATTATGCATTTTGTATTTCATAAGGCTCTCTAATTGTTTGGCCATAAATTTCTCCTTTCTCCACAGATCTGAGAGACAAGTTATTTCTTGTTCTAATCCGCTTATCGTATCACTCTTTACGTCAAAATCATGTAGACCTTATCTTGGTATAAGGTGTTAGAAGTTGATCAATTCCTGGTTTCTGGCATACCATTTTCCAGTTTTCCCAGCAATTTTTGTCAAATGCCGAGTTCTTATCCCTGAAGCTGGAGTCATTACTCTATTTCTTAGCTTGTACCACAGTTTTAGGTCTGGTACAGCTAGGCCATCTTCATTTGCATTGTTTTCCATTAATTTCCTTGAAATTCTTGACTTTTTGTTTTTTGACATGACTTTTGTTGTTATTTTCTCCTAGTTCCATAAAGTAATTAATTTCTTGATAGTTTGATATGGCATTGAATAAGTAGATTCATTAAAGTAGAATTGATGTTAAGTAAAGTGAGAAGCAAGAAAACATCATTCACAGCAATAGCAAGATTATGTGACGATCAACTGTGATGGACGCGGCTCTTTTCAACAATGAGGTGATTCAGGCCAGTTCCAGTGGACTTGGGATGGAGAGAGCCGTCTGCCCCCAGAGAGAGAAGTGTGGGGAGCTTTTTGTTGTTGTTTGCTTGCTTCTTTTTTTTTTGTTATTTTAATTCCATTTTTGATCTGATTTTTCTTATGCAGCATGATAAATGTGGAGATATGTATAGAAAAAAAGAAAAGAAAAAAATGACAAGCAAGATGGTTTCAGAAAAATCTGTTCAGACTTAACAGGCATTGATACAAGGTGAAATGAGCAGAGCCAGAACATTATTGTACAATAATTGTACAGTAATACTATACAACAATCTATTTACAACAATACAATGATCCGAGGCAATCGCCAACTCATAACGTGACATGCTATCTGCCTCCCGAGGAAGGACTGATACTGTCTGCAAATGCATGTCATTTTTCACTTTCTTTTTTGTTTCTTTTTTTGAGTTTTCTTGTACAGAGTGACTAAGATGGAAACGTTTCACACGACTGCACATCTGGGACCTGTATCAGACTGCTTGCCGTTTCAGGGAGAGGGGAGGAAGAAGGGAACAGAATTTAAAAAGTTAGGCAGCCATACCCAGCTCCAGTCCTCAGTCGTCGATATACTCAAACGGCTCTGGTGGCTCTGGCTCCTGCTCCTCTTCCTCGATTTTGGGGCCGTGGGCAGCCACTGGCTCTACCAGTTCTTCTAAGTCCTCGCTGGTGTCCTTCATGATGATAATGCCTCCGATGGAAAGCTGCAAGGCAAACGGCAGGCTGGTCAGTGAGGACGCCTGGCCTGGCTTGGCTGGGTTCCCTCCTCCGCTTTAAGAAATCTCAGCCCAGGCTCTTTCCTCCCACCATCTGCAGCCTTGGCTCCTCATCTATATCACTGGAGTGAGGCGACCTCCTCCCAGGCGCTGACTGAGTTGCGGCCATTCAGACAACGGACCCCCTGCCCTGCCTTGTCTGGGTCCCTGTGGGTCTGACCAGCCACCAGCCCACCACTGTGGAGTCTTTTCTCTCATTCGGTGCTAACAATGGCTCCATCGAGGCAGGGGAAACGGCTCTGGCCATGTGACCCAGGAGGGAAAGCCCAGACTGTAACTCTACAGAGAGGAAACTTGTGACTACCTTAACACTGACCAAGGAAACCAGTCTCTGTTGGCTTTCCACATTTAAATGCTTTCTCATATGTGTGTGCACACGCACATACATGCCCTGTGTAACATGGGAAGACCACTCCACAGCCCCAGAGGCACCGGACATCTGCTTTTCTACCGTGGGTGGATCCCTGGAGATCCCATACTCTTAGATGCTCATCACTGAGGGTACCTCAGTTCAGCAGACAGACTTTGGCAGGGATGGTGGGGAGGGGGTGCAAGGCAAAAGATGTTCAGAGAATCAAATTAAGAGAGAAATCAACCCAGCTCCCCATTAGCCCACCCCTGACAGAAGCTGCCAATTAAAATAACAAGCCACTCATTCACGGGCAGTCATTTCCCTAATTCTCTCTGCTTGCTGTACCAGGGCACACTGCCTTTAGCAATAATAATAATTCATTCAATAGCTGCAGGCACAACTAGAGAAGGGAGAGAAAGAGCCAGAAGGTACAGCTGGGGTCCTATGGCCCAGCCACATGTTTCTGCCCCCACTTAGATGGGAATTGTGAGTATTCCTCAAAATCTGCCTCAGTTCCTTTCCCCAGAACACAAATCAGCATAAGGAATGGATCCCAGCTTCTTCTGGGAGTGGGACCCCGAGTGCCCTCACTGTACCACAGCCCAGAACAAAAGGGGATTGGGAAAGTGATTGCAGCCCCAAACCAGTAAGGCTTCTGTGCTCACCGAGCTTCATCTTCTGGACACAGATGAGGAGGTCTCACTTGAGTTTCCCTCCCTAACTAACAAGTGGAGAGGGCTTCTAAAGCCGGGTAGGAAGTTTTACTAATACACAGCCCTCAGTGGGAGCCCCATAGCACTGAACGGCCTCCTCTGTTCTGTGAGAAGGCTGATGTGACTCCAGATCCAGCTGAGGGAGAGAGGCCTTCCTGCCTCCCGGTTCCACACAATTTCTTTCTGCGCTACATTTAGGGCTGGTGGGGGAGTCCAGCGGCGCCAGCCCTCATCCTGGAACTTGGTGCAGTCTATGCTATTAAAAAGGTTCCTGGGGGGCCAGAAGGGCCCTTGGTCCAGGGCTTGGCCTCCCACACTGTCCATAGCACCCCGGGAGGCACAATGCACCTCAGAGAACTTTGAGAACAGCCGCCAGCCCATTGCTCCTCTTTCTATTGGATAGACAGGTAAATAAACGAAGGATTCCAGCAAGTTAAATGAGTCAATGAAAGGGAATAAACATCAGGACTGGGCCCCACGTCTCTTGGGACCCCCCACAACACGTCACCCTTGGAGCTCTGTAATGTTCACAGAGGCTGTACTGTGTAGGAAGCATTGAGGTCGCTACCAGCTTCACCAGGCACCCCCTTCTCTGCTAGACCCAGGAGCCGCTTGTCTCTCTCTACCCAGAACCACTTGGGGCTACTCAGCTACCAGGATATCCCAGCAGATCTCCTGACTCGAAGTGGACGATTCTCCATCTACCCATCCTGTCCCCTCCCACTCCCATCCCCCATCTTTAATGGCCTTTCTGACATCTTGAACTGGATGTGCGGCGGGCCCCTTAAATTCGATGACCTACAACAGACTTCTTTCTCTAGAGCCTCCTTCTCCCATGCCCTCCCTCCACTTCCTTATGACCATTCAGGGCAACACCTTCCTCCCGGTCCCTCAGACTCTCAGCCAGGCATCTGTCTCCCACTTGCCCAAAGCCACTGTGGCGCTAAGGCCTGAACTTTCAAGTCTGCAGCCTCTCAACAATGGCACAGGCCCCTACCCCCTATACAACTTACTGCTGACCTAGTCCCCAGGTGGGTCTGCCTGCCACGTCTCCACTGTAATCCACCCCCATCAGGCCACTGAAGTGGTTCTCCTAAAGTGCAGCCCTGACTATGCGATACTCCTTTAATCCAGCTCCAGTGGCTCCTGACTGGACTGTTTGGCATTTAAAACTCTTCCTGATCTACCCGCCCTTACTTTTCCAGTCTTCTTGCACCTCATTCCCCAGTATGGACACTGGAGGTCTGCCAAGCCCCTCCCTCTGTCCCTCGGGGCATTTTCTCTGGCTGTCCCCCCTTCCTGGAATACTCTTCCTCTTCTACTCTGCCTGAGCTCCCAGGCTTTTTTTGTTTAATTATATATTTATCTTTCTTTTTCTTTTGCTGAGGCAACTGGGGTCAAGTGACTTGCCCAGGGTCACAAAACAAGGAAGTGTTAAGTGTCTGAAGGCAGATTTGAACTCAGATCCTCCTGACTTCAGGACTGGTGTTCTATCCACTGTGCCACCCAGCTGCCCCTGACTTTTTTTAATAAATAAAATCCCACTTCCTCCAGGAAGCCTTCCCTAAGCCCTTTTAGTTCTAGTGCCCCCTCCATTCTCCTCCGCTGGCCACAACCTAGGGTTGGCCTCCAATCTCAGTCCCCCGCAGTGGCCAAGATGGGCCTCTGGGCATTGGGGCAGAGGCAGTTTCTCAGAACTCAACAGCTTCAGCTCCTAGCCCATCCCCCTACCCTTGCTCAGGGCTCTTGTGACTCACAGGCTTAAAGGGCTGGTACCGGCAGGTGTCTGTCATGGAGAGGACCTTGAGCTGAGCAGGCATGACTCGGGCGGGGTTATCCAGCAGCTGGAAGCTTGGCTCCGGCTCCTTTTTCTTCTCCTTCTCATCCTTCTTCTCAGTTTCATCCTAGAAAACGTAAAAAACCCAGGTAGTTTCAATTCCCAACCACAGAATCAGCCCAGGACCCACAGCACTCACTTGTCAAGCCTGCCTGGGGCCTACATGGGTGCCATGGGGGAGATCCCCAAGGCTGTGACTGTACTGAGGCTCACAATGGAGCCAGCACATGCAGAGCAGCCAAGAGCCCCCCAAGAGCTGGGTCATCTGTCGCTATCTGCAGTCTGGGGTGGGTGAGGTCATGGTGTGCTAGCCTGGCCTGGCAAGGGGACACTGAGGAGGCAAAACACGATGGGGGAGCCTTGGATAGGGGCGCAGGGCACGGACCAAAGGAGCTCCTGGGCTAGAGGGGGCAGAACAATTTGGCTGCAGAATGGGGCTCAAGGGAAGACCAACAGGAGATAAAGCAGTGAAGGTGAGCTGGAGTCAGACTGCAGAGGGGTTTGGGTATCAAAGATCTCTTTCTAAAAATTAAAACAGATTTTACAAATCGTTAAAAAAAACTTTTTCAAGATTAGTTTATTCTCTAAATACAAGTAGAGATGGTTTTCAAGATTCATTTTTGTGAGACTTTGTGTTTTTCTCACTCCATCCCTCACCTCCCCAAGATAGCAAGCAATATCATATAGATTAAATATATGCAATTCCTTTAAATATATTTTCATATTTGAAATTTTGAAATCATTGCCAGTCCATGGCTTTCAACAATGAGATGCTTTAAACCAGTTCCAATTGTTCAGTGATAAAGAGAGCCATCTGCATCCAGAGAGAGAGGACTATGGGAACCAAGTGTGGATCACAACATAACATTTTTATTCTTTCTGTTGTTGCTTCCTTGCATTTTTGTTTTGCTTCTCTTTTTCTTTTTTCTGGTTTGTTTTTTCTTGTGCAGCATGATAATTGTATAAATATATATTCATATATTGGATTTAACATATATTTCTACTATGTTTAACATATATTGGACTACTTGCTGTCTAGGGGAAGGCGTGGGGGGGAGGAATTGGAATACAGGGTTTCGCAAGGTCTAATGTTAAAGAATTGTCTATGCCTATGTTCTGAAAACTAAAAAATCTTTAATAATAATAAAAAAGAAATTGTTGTCAGTTATTACGCTGATCTGTGTTACTAAGTTTTCCATAAAGGATGACTTTGCAACATTGCTGTTACTGCGGAGCCTGCTCTCCTGGTTCTTCTCACTTCACTTCACATCAGTTCATATAAAGCTCAGGTTTTGCTGATATACTTCCCTTCATACTTACAATACAAAACCATTTAATCACCCTCATATACCATACTGTGTTTAATCGTTTTCCAATTGAGGAGCGTTTTCTCCATCTCCAATTCTTTGCTACCACAAAAAGAGTTACTATATTTTTATACCGATAGATTGATTGTTGTCTTCTTTCTTAGATTGACTTGGGATACAAAAATGGTGTTGTTGGGTCAGAGGGCATACACGGTTTAATAACCCTTTCGGCATAATTCCAAATTGCTTTATGGAAGAGCTGTATCAGTTCACAACTCTATCAACAGTACATTTCCCCACATTCACTCCAACATTTGTTATTTTTTTTTCTTCATCTCAGACAATATGAAGGATCTGAGGTGAAATTGGAATTACTTGAGTTCACATTTCTCTAATCATTAGTAATTCAGAGCATTTTTTCATAGTTATTGTTAGCTTGGATTCCTTCCTCTGAAAACCGTCTATTGTGCATTTATCAATTGGAGAATAGCTTTTTATTAAAATGTAAATTTGATTCATTTTCTTATGTATTTTAAAAATGAGACCTTTATGAAAGACTTGAAGCAAAAACTCACTCTCCAATTTTCCTGCTTTTCTTATAAGGTTAACTGCAATGGTTTTCTGCAAAACCTTTGTTACTTTTATGTAATCAAAATGTATTTATTTTACCTCCTGTGGAACTTTCTATCTCTAGTTGGTCAAAAACTCTTTCCCTACCCACAGATTGAACAGCTAATTTCTTCTATGCTTCACTAATTTAGGATATCATCCTTTATATCCAAATCACGTACCTTTTATGAGCAGATTTTGGTAGGCACATGGTACGAATGCTGATCTATGGCTAGTTTCTTCCAAACCCCTTTCCAGTTCTCTCAGGAATTTTTGTCAAAGAGCAAGGTCTTTTCTGAAGTTCTTTGAACTCATTAAACATGAAGTTATTATTATGCTCATTTGCTTCTATATATTATGCATCTAATTTGTTCTACTTTGGCAATTTCTTTATTCTTACTGTTGATATCAAATTATTGATAATTATAGCTAGTCATGTTTGAGACCTAGTAATGTTAGACCCCTTTGTATTCCATTAAAAATACTTGATATTCTTGACCTCTTGCTCCTCCAGGTGAATTCTGTCATTTTTCCTAGCTCTATTAAAGTAATCCTTTAGTAGTTTGATTACTACTGACACTAAGCAGGTAAATTCATTTAAATAGTATTATCATTTTTATCACATTGGCTTGGTCTCCCTATGAGAAATCAACATTTCTCCAATATTTAAATATGTCTTTATTTGTGTGAAGTGTTTTGAAATTGTGTTTATAAGACTTGGTAGATGTGTCTTGATAGACAGAGTCTTAATTATTTTATACCATTAATAGTTATTTTAAATGGAATTTCTCCTGGATTCTCTGGAAGATATACTAATGCTAATGATTTGTGTACTTTTATTTTGGATCTTGCAACATTGTTGAAATTGTTAATTCTTTCAATTAGTTTCTTAGTTGATTTTGGAGGGTTCCCTGGGTAAATTATCATATTATCAGCAAAAATGATAGTTTTGGGACAGCTAGATGGTACAGGCCCTTCAAGGGGACCTATATTCAGATTTGGCCTCAGACACTTAACACTTACTAGTGGTATGACTCTGGGCATGTCACTTAATCCCAAATGCCTTGCCAAAAAAAAAAAAAAAAAAGAAAAGAAAAGAAAAAAAAGAAAAAGAAAAAGAAAAAAAAGAGTTTTGTTTCCTCACTGTTTATTTCAATTATTATTTCTTATCTTAATACAATACTGAATGACAGTGGTGATAAAGGACTTCCTTTTTTACTAGAAGAGTTTTTAGTTTATTTCCATTAGAGATAACACTCACTCTTTATTTTATAAATGGACAGAACTTATCATTTTAAGGACAGTTTCATTTATTTTGGTGATTTTGTGTTCTTAAGAGGAATGGATGTTATGCTTTATCAAACAGCCATTTCTGCATCTATTAAAACAATCATGTGATCTTTGTTGTTTTTCTTATTAGTATGATCAATTATGATTATAGTTTTCCTAATGTTGAGCCAGCCCTGCATCCCTGGCATAGCTCCAGTCTAGTCACAGCATATGATCTTGGTGATCTTTTGTTAAATTCTTGTTCGTGTTTTACTTAAAATTTTTGCACGAATATTTATTAGAGAAATTAATTTCTCTACGGTTTTGTTTGTTTTGACTCTTTCTGATTAAGGTTTCAAGTTCATATTTCTATCAGAAAATATTTAGTAAGATTCCTTTACCTATTTTTTCAAGCATTTTAAGTATCACTGAAATTGTTTCTTAAAGTTTGTGAGAATTGTTTGCCCATGTTTGAAGAGATCACAGGTAATGTAAGTGAGGCAGAGCTGCACAAAGCTGTCAGTCTTACTCTCTCTTCCGGAGTCATCCAAGTCCAGGGCTAAGTCAAGAAGAAAAGTCAAGATGACTGGTGACGTACCGGAAAGCAGTAGATGGCCTTAGAGTCTGTATTACCTGACCAAGCTCTCAGCCAGTGCCTGCTCCAGATGCCTTCATGGACATTGGAACAAACTGCTCTCTTCTGCCCATTTCAGGACTAGACAAAGTCTTCACATGCTTATCTACCCCAAGGATGGTAGAATTAGCTTGTAAATCCCTCTGGTCCTGGTTTATTTTCTCCTGGAGGGGGTTCATTTATGGTTCTTTCAATCTCCCAGCAGTTTACTTTCTGCTGTAACTCATGTAATTTTTCCTTTAAAAATGTGGTTACTTTTCTCTTTGGTGCATATTACTGATATTAATTCACGGATTATAGTACCTTTTAGCAAAATGGTTATTTCCCTGTTAATCTCTTTTAATTAGGTTTTTTATTTTGTTTGTTTTGCTTTAGATTGTGATGGCTCCTTCTGCCTTTTTGTAGTTCAGCAGAAGCACAATATGCCAGCCTTCTATTTTAACTATTTCCCTTTCTTTCTGTTTCAAGTGGGCTTCCTATAAACAACATACTGTTGGATTGTATTTCTAATCCATTCTGCTATCCACTTCTGTTTTGAGTGAGTTCATCTTATTTGCATTCATTGTGGATTTTCCTCCCTCTTATTTTCTTGTTTATCCCCTTCTTTTTTTCTGTTCAGTCCCTCCCCTAAAGTCTCTTTTTACCTGTAACTATTGCCTCCCTTAATTTGTATGTCTCTTAACCCCTTTCCCTCTTAAGTCCCTATTTGGCAAGAAGAATTCTATATGTATGTATATGTATATATATGTGTGTGTGTGTGTGTGTATATATTTTTTTTTCTTCTTTGAACCACATCAGATGAGTGAGGTTCAAGTATTGCTTCCCCACACCCAATCTCTGCTGCACTGTATAAACTCTTCCTTGTATGCCCCATTTATGTGAATAATTTCCCCCATTCTTCCTCTCCTTACCCCTCTATCTGCGTATTCTTCTTTCTCATGCTTCCATTCCTCTTTTGAAATCATTCCAACATACCCAGGCGGTTTTTCCTGGTCTAACAAGACTCCCTTTAAGAGCCCTGGCAATGATTAAGTTCTGAGAGTTTACATGTATCTTTTCTCCATATAAGAATGTTCACAGTTTAACTTTGTTTAGTCTTTTATGATTTCTCTGATCTGTATCTTTTTGTGCCTCTCCTGAGCTCTATGTTTTAATGTTAAAATTTTTATTCAGCTCTAGTTTTTTCATCAGAAACATGGGAAAGTTTTCTATTTTGTTAAAATTCATCTTTTTCCTTGTAGAATTTATTAATCAGGGAGTTCTGAATTTTGGCCAATTGCTTTCGGGTAATTCAGTTTTTTTTTTTTTTTTTTTTTTATAATTAAAGCTTTTTATTTTTCAAAACATATGCATGGATAATTCTTCAATATTAGCCCTTACAAACCTTGTATTCCAATTTTCTTCCTTTTCCCCTACACCCTCCCCCCCTAGATGGGCAAGTAGTTTTTGGGTAATTCAATGCTAACATCTCTCAATCTATTTTCCAGATCATTTGTTTGTCTTGAGATATTTCATATTTTCTCCTATTTCCCCCCAGTCTTTTGATTTTGTTTTAGTATTTCTGGATATTTAATAGAGTCATCAAGCTTCCATTTGGAGTTGTTTTCCTCAGTAAGCTTTTCTCTGTCTCTTTTACATTTTCCTTAGAACTTTCTTGCATAGCTCACTTTTCCTAATTTTTCCTCTTCTAATCTTATTCTTTTTTTTTTTTTTTTACTCTTCAAAAAGCTTTTCTTTATTCTTTTGGGAATTCTTGTTGAGTTGTGCCCAATCTGCCTTTTTCTTTAAGGTTTTGCTAGTAGATAGTTTCATGCTATTGCCTTCCTTTTTTTGTGTCTGGAGTTTTCCTATCACCCAAGAAACTTAAGGGTCAGATTCATTTTTTGTTTGCTCACTTTTCCAGCCTCCTTCTTGATTATGAACTTTAAAAATCTTAAGCTCTGCTTCCTTCTGGGGAGGATATCTAATCTGAGCATTTGTCCTAAGCTATTTTCATAGCTTAGTCTAGATCTGCAAATTTTTGTACTTGTGATCTGGGAGAGGACTATTTACTGTCCTCCTGGTCTGAGCTCAGTAAGTCCTAATCCAGGTTTGATGTTAGATTATGTGTAAACTGAGTTTTTATAATGCTGTTAGTCCTCTGGGAAGCTGTGCAGGTTCAGTGACTGAAATGCTTGATCTTGCTTTGGTGCTGCCTTGCCACCCTGATTATTCCACTGTTTGGCCTATGTATAGGTTTAAAAACTAGAACTCTCTTGCTCTTAGGTTCAGAGGCACACAAGGCTTTTTATTATTTTTTTTTGGGCACACAAGTTTTTAGAACTTTTTTCTTGCTCTGTACAGAGTCACTCTTGCTCACAATTGCTTCATTCTGATCTCGAACTGGGTAACAGGTGACAGAGATGCCGGATGGCATCTATTCTTGCTCTCACACTTACTTGGGGAATCTCCTTCTGCCCCAGTGCTTCCATCTCTCATGCTCAGTTTTAGTCCCATCACTGTCACTGAGTGTCAGAATGCTCCCCTTTCTTTGCCACTGCTGTACTCCTGGCCCAATGTTCCTAGACTTCTCAGATTATTTTCCTGAGCCGCCCAGGACTGGGACAATGACTTGCTATGACTTTTTCTTGGCTTTCCTGATCAGAATCTGGCCCGGTGTGTCTCGGAGGTTGTCGTGGAAGAGATATATGGGGCAGAAATGTTGACTCTCACTCTGCAATCTTGATTCGATCTACAGAGTTACATTCTTCATCTGAACAGTTTGGAAAGGAGTCGAGCCTCTAAATCGTACTGGAGTTCTCATCCATAATTGTGTCCCTATGAACTTATTCTAGAAACCTTAAACATCAAAGAAATCTTTGATTGCGGATAAGAGGCTATCCAGGAAGAAGGTTGCTAGGTAACTACGCAAAACATCCCATCAGGCAATACAACATCACAGGAAATAGTTAATGCCATAGGAAAAATGAGATAATGTGCATTGTGTGCAAATGGCCAAACAGGGACCAGAGCAGGCTTAGTGAGGAGTGGCATTTGATTAGAATATATGAGCAACATTATTGTGAGATCACATTGATAGAGTCGGCCTTGGGCAAGGCACATCATAAATATCAGTGAGCAGCGCTCCCTGGTTCAAGTTAAAGTCTCTCTCGGCAGAGCTGTGGGAACCAGAGCGCCAGATTAGGTAGCACCCCAAATCATTAGCAGCACCGCTAAGTGGGACTAAGTGGCCACGGGGTACACGGCACAGTATTAGCAGGATAGAGAACAGATCTGATCTCTGGCCTAGTGGAGTTTATAATTGAATGAAAAAGTGAAGAGAGCTGAGCAAGTAATCAGCTTAGAGCACTGTGAGGGAAGACTGAACTGGAAAATGAATATGAGCTTGGCGTCTGGTTTGTATTAGTGAGTTTCTAAGCACAAGCTAGCCTTCTTGGAAGCCACTAAGCAACGTGGCCACAAGTAACCGAATTAAAAATCAAAAGCTTCACAGTGAAAAAGATCAGCAGCTGTGGGTGTTGAAGACACAGATCACCATTCACTGCAAACATTCAAGGATTTTTGCAAAATGTGTTTTAGGCAATTCCGCCAAACTCAGAACACATGGATGTTTCCATCAGTCCTAGAAGGAGAACGGTAATGGAAATGCCCTGAAAGCAGATGCCATGCTTTGGTTTATCTTGGTCTCTTTCAGGAGCACCCAGCAATGGGCGATGGCTGCCAGAATGAATGACCTCTGCTCAGGGTTCCTCTGTCTTGACCCCTCTGTAGCACTTCACACAGGTCATAGCCAGTTCCTGGACACTCTCACTTCTGGGCCTCTGCCTGGCAGCCTTACTCTTGGTTCTCTGCCCACCTGTCTGCTGTGCCTTCTCAAACCCCTCTGATGAATTCTCATCCAGGCCGTGCCCAATAATAAGCCAAGGCTTCGTCTCGGGGCCTCTTTTCTCTCTCTTGGCGACAGACCTCATCAACTCCTAGGGGTTGATGCAGATGACTCCTGACCTAGTGTCAGCTCTCAGTCTTTTCCCTGAGCCCCTAGGATCCACATTTCCAAATGTGGTATCTTCAGCTCATGAGCTCCCAAACCAAAGTGAGTATGCACCTTTCTCCCAAGGGTAGCTCCCGTTTCTGCCCAGGGTCTGAGCATCCTTCTGGCGTCATTGGGACACACACACAGTGTTTGCTGCTTCATTAGCTCATCTGCTTGTTCCATCAGGGGCTGAATCTCCATTTCTATTCTGAAGTCACTCGCGGCATCCGTTCTTCTCCACTCACCCCATCACTGGCTGAGCTCAGGCCTTTGTCCCCTCATCTGGAGCTCTTGCCTTAAGTGACTTGCCCTCAGCTGGCACTGACCAGCTCACCCCCTCTGCTCCAAGGTTCCCTTCCACAATTGCTGGACACCTTGGCCCATCCTCCCTTTCCCACCTTCCTCCTGTGGGTGTCCCCTGGACTCAATGTCTACCCAAGTTTGGAAGCCTCCCATTCCTTGTCACTGTCTCAGAATTCCAGGTTTCCTTTGGTAGGAGACCACACCTAGCTTGCCCTCCTGCTGAGACGACCTTGTAGCGGCTTTCTATGCTGGGTCCTGAACCTAGCACTGCCTGGCTGCCAGTCCCAGCACTGAGGGACACTGGCTACGTGACACACCGCCCAAGACCCCAGGCCGCATTGAACTGGCTGACAGGGGCGGGCCTGCATTGATGGGGGGACTTTCCTCAGCTTGGAATTCCCTACAGAACAGAAGTCCCAAGGTTAGTTCTTACCCTTAGTCACACATTTCACACACATATTGCCCAGACTATCTCCCTCTTCAGAAGAAAAGCTCCTTGAGGGCGGGCACTTTTGTTTCTGTCTGTGTTCCTAGCGCCCAGCACAATATTGGGTAAAGGCTTGATTGCCTGGACAAAATGAACTGAGTGAAAGTTACAGAAAATGAACTTTAGCTTCATGGCACTCTCAAAAGGTGGCCAGGAGCTCCTTGTCAAGGGAAACGTTCCAGGAGGATGGACGATCGTTTGTTAGGCAATTAGACTGGACAGCCTCTAGGGGGCCTTGGCAAATCAAAAATTCTTTGATCTTATGAGTTTAAAAATCAAATTTTCATCCCAAAAACAACTTTTTAAAATTCTTTAAAGGGAATGGAGTAAGTATTTGTAACAGGAACCACCTGTGTGACATAGGGGAAAGACACTGGCTCTGGAGGTAGAGAAGGTGAGTTCAATGGCCGTGTTTACCATGTACGACTGCCTTGGAACACAGGAAAACCCCTTAACCTCAATGGGCCTAGTTTCCATTTCCACATAACAAGGCCTCTGTGCTCTGGGCAGAGGATCCCGTGCTTTTGTTGGTGGTGAGCTGCCCATTACGAAGAAGTGATATGCATGTGTTCCTAAATCCATCCCCAGCCCCCTCAACATTCTTAATTAACGAGTAAGAAATTATGAAAAGTGTAACAGAAGAAGGAACAAAACCCCCAACAAGTGGGAGGTGGTAGAAAGCAGGGACCAGAGGAAAATTCATGGCTCAGGTACCTTGAAGAAGGCCCACATCAGAGGTCACTCCCAAGTAGGGAAACCTTCGAGTGCCCAAGGGTAGCCAGGCCTTGGGAGCCCGCTTCCTCCTCTATGAAATAAGGGGAGGTCTGGCTGGATAATATCAAAGTCTGCACAGATGTGGATCCAGGATAAGCACATGTGGGAGTAGCTGTAACCTCTCTCTGAGACTATGACCAGCTGCACTGGCACCTGATACAGGCAGGAGTGTGGGAGCAAGGGAGTGGGGGTGCCCAGGAGAGCCACGTAATAAGGGTTTGTTAATTCTACTCAGGTGAAGAGAGAAAGAGTCATACTAACCACTTCCATTTTCTCTTCCTCTTTCTTTTCTTTCTCTTTTTCCTTCTTTTTTGCCTTGGCGGTGATGGAGAGCACTGCAGTAGAAACCTAGTGGGATAGACAGAATGAATGTTTGGGGGGGATCCCTGCTGTGAGGACACCAGCTCTCACAGCCAGGCCAGATTCCACCCTGTCAGGCTCTTAGGACACTGGAAAATGTGACGTTTAGGACCCCACAGAGCTGGGTCAGAGCAGTGGGAGGATACCCACTTATTGGAGTACTTTTAACTTCTTCTATGGAGTGCTTCGGTACCCCCAGTAATCCAATTAGTCTATAAACAGTGGTAGCACACTAAACAGTGCCTGTCCCCCCTTTCCCCTCCTGGTCCCCTTTCTCTTTCCCTTCTGAGGACAAAATAATACTGATGGTTTAATCTGAATGAAAACTCTGCAGCCTTCCTAGAACTTCAGCACTGAAGTCTCTCTCCATTCTTATCCAAGGCCTATATAAGTCAGGATGTACTCTTATGAGACACAGAAAGTAAGTTTTGGATTAATTCAATTAACAGAAGCATTTCTTGAGGTCTCCTTTCATAGGAAAAAAAGAAAAATCCAGAGAAAGGGATCCCTAAGTGATTGAGTAGCTTTAAGAAAATGATTCTCCAGAATGTGAAGTCACCATCAATCTGTGTGCTAAATCAAAACTGAAACACACAGTTTATCCTCCTTTTGATTAAGGCATTATTTTTGTTCTTAAAATCACTATAAACTACAATTCCAAAATGGCCTTGCTGGAGATTTTGAAAGGCAGGATGCATTTCCGTCCCTGAGAATTTTCTCTGTGTCTAAGCCGAGTAAGTTAGAATAATTTAATTAATAAGCTGTCTCTGGAATATTTGTGCCTCAATTCAGAGGATGGCATTTTCAGAACAATAACTCTGCTAACAGATTATATCTCCATTCCATGTTCTTCCCAACAACCCCGTGAGAACCACTGTCACTGACCGCCCCACTACTGAGAGACAGTTTCACAGTCTCCCAGTTTCACAGACGCTCGGCTGTCATAGGTGGAGCACAAGAATCACTCCATCCATTCCAGGTAACAGAGCTTGTTCTTAATGAGGCAGATGGACAAAGACAGTTTGTTGGCGGCTGCTCTGAGCAAATGCCCATAGGGCTCCTCCCAAGCTCCTACCCCTCCTGGAAAAGTGATGACGGCACTGGGAACCAGTGAGTGAGGAGAGACTGAAGGCAGAGGATGTGACTACCATGAGGTGTCCATCACACCTTGTACGCTTTGTAATCTGTCTATCCAAATCCCACATCCCAGGAGTCTTGGTATTGAACTTGGCAGTAGCAGGATCTGGTTTCGAATCTCGCATCAGACACTTACTAATAATATGACCCTGGGCACATCGCAAGCTCTCTCAGCCTGTTTTTCTCATCAGCAGATTGGGAAGGAAGAGGGGCAGTGTGGTGGATCTCAATGTTCTCCAAGGATGCTTCCAGTTTGGCCTCCACCATGCTCCAGCACTTATTAGGTGCCAGGCACGGTTCTCTATGGGATAATGGAAGTTCCCAAGCTGCCAACAGCTGTGCGTTTCCTCCCCATTTATTGAAGCACCCTCCCTGAGCTGAGGGCCCTCACCTTTTCCTTCTCCTTCTCTTTCGGCACCTCGAGGGGTGCAGGATATGCGAACGTGGACGGTTTGCAGTTGGACTTGTACTGGACTTTTGGCATCTGAAGAAATAGAAGAAACAAAAGAGATGCAGGAGAATTTGAATGAATTCAATAGGACTGAACAGGCTCACTTTCCAGAGGTGTGGATGTGAATGAACACAAAAGAAACCCACGAGTCTGCACTCAAGCTCAACACTGCCCGGCCATTTGGTCCATTAAACCATGGCCCAGTCCCTGCAGATTCAGCACAGAACTGCCAAGTCCCAGTGTTTCTACACATTAGCACGAGCTTAAAAATGTCTAGGGCCAGTCCAAGCTCTTCATCACTAGTGTCAGCTTCCAAAGGTAGCAGAGGGACATCAGTTCTGGCCTTAGTCTCTATTTCATTGGCGATCCTTTCACCAATCCATCATTCACGCTGCATGCAATGATCGAGGGCCATCTTCTACCACCTCTAAGTATAGGCCTAAATATATAACTAAACTTCCTTTTTGTCAATTGGAAGTAATAAGATATAAATACACGGATTTAAAGTCAACTTTCGTTCCCCATATTGACCAGCCAGTTCCGTTTGGCCAAAGGGACCGGGATCACTGCCACTCCAATAAACTTGTGGCTCAGGGCCAGGCACCAAAGACCCCACTGCCACCGTCACATGCAACAGCTGCTTAATCCACTCCCTGCTTCCCATTCCACCTGAGATATGTACTGACACTGACAAAATATCCTTTTATTTACAGGTCCGACCTATCATCTGTTGCTCTGGAGTCTAGAGAAGTCCCACTATTTGTTCCATAAAATATAACTCCTTAGATTGACTACCCTTGCAACCTGTAACTGCCCCACCAGCCTTCAGGGACCCCCCCACACCTCACAGAAGTGGCAGCTCTCTCTTGGCCTCAGGATACATTCTTGTTCCGGCCTACAAAGAACCTTTCCTGAAGGGCCAGTTCAGATGCAAACTGCTTCACCAGACCTTCTGGGAGCCTTTCTCCCCTCATGACAACTGAACACTCTTCATATTCTAAAGGGCACCACTGGGTACGTTTGCCTCAGGCCCAGATCTTGTTGCATGATCCGGGCTTTGCCCGGAACCTTCTTCCTAAGGCTGCACCTGTCTGAACCACTTCTTTCCCCAGCAAGGCTGCGATCCCACCTGGGTGGCTACTTAACTGCTGCAGCTCTAGTCTGAAGGCCACAAGCAGGAGTCATCAGCAGATATCAGGGAAGTGGTCATATCCTGACCTCCTGGGGGCAGAGAACTGGCCCCATGCTAACTCCAGGTTTCCGGGCTTGGTTCCCAAGAGATGTGGCCATGACTGGGAAACTTACCTTGAGGTCCTTGTTAAGGCCGATGACACAGGTAGGAGTGTAAGCCAGGGACAGGAAGTGAGATAAAGGGAACCAAAACCAGAACTGGGTGAAGACCAGGACGCCCACCACGGAAGGCATGTGGGTATGCCCGGTCCGAGACTGCAAGGAGATGGTGACGTTATGGCCCCCTGAGGAAGAGAAAAAAAGCAGTGAGCACAGAGAAGAGCTGGGGAAGGTTGTGTGTGTGAATATGTGTGTGTCTATGCGTGAGTGTGAGTGTAACAAAGGTGAGCTCACACTTTAAAAACCAGCCCCAAGCCACATGTCAGCACTCTGACCCACACACTGAGAAGTCACTGTCAGACATAAGTCCAGAATCTGGTCTTGGGGTAAAAATTTTTGTTCAATAAAAATTATTTTTAAAAATCTTAGGAGTAGCTCACCAGAGGCATCATTATCGACCAGGCAAGCGACTCAATCTCTCTGTGAACCTGGAGGGAGGCTCTCAGTCCATGTGTGTCAGAACAGAGACTCGTGCTATGAGAGTTGGCCTATTGGGGCATATTTCTCCTTTCCTCTTGTGGATTATCCAGACTTTTGATTTCCTTGATCTCTCCCTCCTGCAGCTGACCCCACGGGCAAACCCTTATGTAATATTTCCTCTAAAAAGGGGGCAAGAAAAGGGAGTTTTTCAAAATGTCCCTGCTTGTGAGCAGCCCCAGGCAAGGGATACTTAGGTTGAAGCTACACGATTCGAGCCAATCTGTGTGACTCACTTGGGCAGAAACGAGTCCTTTATAGGTTGAGGCAGCTATGCTAGTGAAGCCGTATCATGAAAAGAGAAAATTGAAACTCCTGAGAAAGCATTCATCTGACCCTCCACAGCCTGTGTCTCTCCTGTGTGTGCTTAACCCAATCTATCTGGAATTGCTTTGAGTTTAATTAATTTTTATTTTGAATTCAATAAACACTGAATAAAACCAGCATTTCCATATAGAAGGTAGAGCAGAAAAAGAGGATTGCACATAAAACTTCTGACCCTCTAGGGTACAGGATAAATTTAATATGTCCCTTTCAAAGCTATCCTGCTTGATGGTGCACTCTTGCCTTCCTGGTCTTCTTCCTCTGTTCTGACAGCTTGTTCCAGCCATCCCCTCACAGCCTCCAACGTCGAGGGGACAAGACCACCAACGCCACCTTGCCAAACCAAACAGAGCCCACTCGGTCCATCTCACCCACCAAAAAAAGGTCTTAAGCTCTCACACACGTAAGAAGTTTAAGGACCTTAAACCTTTTGAAGGGATTTGTTTTGTTGTTCGACATTCGGCTCCCTTGCCTCTATCAGTTCATAAAATGCTCCTCGCTCCCTCAGAACTCTTCCTTGGGTTGTTTCTTAGGGTGCTGAAACATTCTATCTTGTGCACAGAGATTTGTGGAACTATTCCCCAACTGCTGAGCCCCACCTCAATTTCCACTCTTCTCACTTGCTATGATTTCAAAGGGCTGGCTTTGCCGTCCCAGGGATTGGAGGGGGCAAGATGGGGTTGGTGCTAACGGTACCGTGTCCTCTCCCAAATAAGGGCCTGTGGCCATTAAAGGGCATTTTTGTGTGTGTGGACTCTGCTCAGTCATCCAGCAAAGGCGTCAAACAGGGCATCACACGCTTGGCGAAGATGCAGCCCCTGGGCTAAGGAGGGACTCCCCATACGAGAGCAGCTCTTCACAGGCTTTAGCTGGCAGCTGACATTGTGCTGATTGTACCAAGCCCCCCAGACAAAACAGCCTGCTGGGAAGGGATCTGTAACCTCTCCAAAGAGCCCTGATCAACCTTGCATAAAGAACATCTACAACATTTGGATGGAAAATATATATAACTCAACCCAAAGTCATCTTGTACACATGGGACAGAAAATACAGATGGTCGCGGGGTCAGTCCTGGAACCGAACATGAGAGCTGGATGTCCTGTCTGCAAGGAAGGTCCCGTTCATGACCCCAAGTCTCCCATGGAAACAAAGACCTGTCTTTTTCAGTTCCCAGTCTATCAGTGTTGTTAATGGCTACAAGACATGCATAAATAGCACCCATAGAGCAATGCAGCAATCAATCCATGGGGAAATTCACAAAAAACAAAACAAGAGTTTGAAAATAGCATAAAGAAAACTTATGATAAGAAGGGAAGATGGCCTTGTTACATGGGAAAGGTGAAGGATGGCAAGCTGACTGTCAGAATGGGTAATGGAAGGGAGTAAGTATTTATAGAGCACCTACTATGGACCAAGCTTGTGCTAAATGCTTTACAAATGATTGTTGAATCCAGGGAGGGATTCTTGTTATTATCCTTGTTTTAAGATTATCATCTTATTTTAGGATGAGGAAAATGAGGCAGAAAGAGATGAAATGACTTGGCTAGGTAAATGCCTGAGTCTAGATTTGAACTCAGGTCTTCCTGGCTCCAGGCCTAGACTTCTGGGCACGGTAGTGCCCCCGGCTGCCTTGATATCCCCTTGGTAACTTCACCAAGTTGGGAGAGAGCAAAAAAAGGTCTTATTATACTAGGAAGACCTCCTGGCAAGCCCTGGATACGTTGTAGACCAGCCAGGCCTTTAGGAGGATCTGCCCTGCTGGAGGGACTCCTAAGGAGATGAGAGTTCCAGAGCAGGACATTTCCCATGACCCCAGCCAACTCCAGAGCCATAACCCTCGAACTCCCACTGTAGGGACCCTTGAACCAAGCTGCTCCGATGCTTTCTGATGTTGCCGCAGGTGCAGTGCACGCCCATGAGAAGGTCAAATTTCTCAATAATCCCAAGATTATTTACCTGCATCTAAGATGCCCTGGGCCAGGATAGCACCAAACTTTGCCATGACATCATCATGCTTGTCGTTGATGACTTTGGAATACAGCTGTCTGAACTGGTTGACCTGTGAGGAGAACCAGGAGACGTTGGGGTACCTGTGCTCAAACCAGTTATCCCCCCAAGCCGTGCACCTCCCCAGTCCAAAAGGAGCCAGTCAGGTCTGATGCGGCCCTGATCTCCTTCCTCTTTTGGGCTCTCCCGACAAGGCCTGGTCCTCAGCAGCCTAGTTCTCACAAGTGCACAGGAAGAGCTGCAGTCTTTGCCAGAAACAGGCGCCTGTGTTCCCCTGCCAGCTGTCACTCCCCAAACTAGCCTGCACTGCCGCTTCAGGTAAACGAGCCTTTCAAAACCGTATAAAAGCTATCTCTGGATTAAATGGATCTGATTAGACTGCCAGCTTACATCTGTGTGGACACGCATACACATACAGACACACAAACGCACACTTTCAAGCAGTCTGACAGCTGAAATAAGGTTGATTCCATCAGCTGAACTGACAATTCTTAAGATTCAGGGCTGACCTGGCCCAGACTTGAGCTGCTGTGACCCCCGACTGCACCTCAGTGCCAGAGTTCTTGAACATACACTCTTCTGATCTCTCCCTCTCCTCCCCTGATGCCCTAGGACCAGCCTAGCCCACCTCAACTTGTGATGGCAAAGTCCTGCCAGCTGGGCTCTGGGCCTGCAGGCGAATCAGAGGACATTGGGCTCAGAAAAACATTCCTTGTATTATCGCCCTGCCCCTCCCGCCAAAAAAAAAAAGAAAAAAAACCTTGATTTCTTCTAATTTCCTGACTTTCCCCCACTCTCCCAGGGCAGAAGCTGAGAAGCAAAATTCCGTAAAAGCTAGCGGATTGGGGGTCCACGTTAATCAGCGTTCACATTGATGAGCAAATGTATTGGTATGAGTAAGTTTCATTTACAACCAAATATCCCAATATCATTTTCTCCTACAAAATCTACATAAGATAACGCTTGAAACATCCTGAACAAAATCACTTTTATTTTTAAAGAATGCTTGAAAAATTCTGGGTGCTTTCATTGTCCCCAAGTTTGCACATCTCTTCTTCTGACCTTCAGAGCATGTACTTTTCCTTTCACTCGGTTCAGCATGTTCTGAAATTTTCCCTCTGACATTGAGCTATGGCGACGATGAAGCTCGAGAAGGACGAGCTTCAGGTAAAATCTCAGCCCCCCTGCTCGGGTGCCCTCCCTCTGGCCCCGCTCACCTTGGGACAAGTGATTTCCGTCTGCTGAATCATGATGAGAGCTGATGCGATGAGCGCGCCTTGCCGCACATAGTTCACAGGGTCATTGGTCATGGGCTCCAGCAAATTGATGGCTTCCTAAAGACATTTTCAAAGGAAACTTTCAGATGAAGTAAGCCTTGGCATATGTTATTCCAACACCAAGTGACTTCTGACCAGACCTCAGGGGACGGAACGTGGGTCGGTCGGTGCTTTCACAGAAATCTTGGTTCAACGAGGAATCAGGAAGCAGAGACAGGCTTGGACCAATGTGCAATGGCACAAACATTATCCAAATGTCCTCTGATGCTATTTACCCACAACAGAGGAGCACAAGAAGCATAACTCGATTTTCAATTTATAAATTAAAAAATGAGCATCGTCTCCCAGGCACATACCCACGTATGTTAGAAACAGATGTTTTAGATCCCTAAGAAAGAAAAATCCTTCAAGCACAGACCCCAGGGCCAGACAGGCTCCGTTATCTAGATCAACCCAATGACTAAGAAAGCAAGCAGACCGGCCTAGCACGACCAACAGAAAATTTCCACTGGATTCGTCCATCGGAGAAGTCTCCAAGAACGTTACTTTCAGAAGACCACATCGAACATGGAAGAATTTGAAAGGAACCCCCGGCCCCCCCACCTCATTTACTTTCAATGTACGTAAATGTAAATACGTCTATTAAGGGTATCAGGGCAAACATCCTATGTGCAAAGCCCCCTTTCAGAGCTGACGTGCTTCTGGGAAGCCACAGGCTAGAGGGGATTTTCCAACAGGTTTTCTCCCAGATGCTCATAATAAAGAGAATTAGCATGAGGGTCCCATGGAGCCAGCCTGGCACACATGGGGCCTGGCACCCTGAGAGAGATGCCCAAACCTTCTGAATGCCTTCCATGCCATCATCTCTTAGGAGGCAGGGGTAGGGCTGGGCACACAGGGTGTCACAAATGCCCGCAGATGGCTGGCTGCCCAGCAGTGTTTGAATATAGGGAAGATTGGTGTTCAATATGGGGAGTGTGACTTTGAAGGGATCAGTAACAGCTGAAGAGTAGCAGGGCTCCCAAACTTCTGTCTTCTTGGTCTCCTCCTGTGGGTGACCATGGGCAAGGAAGAGAGCCTCCTGGAGCTGAGGTCTGGATGGAGAGGGAGTTGTGGCCAATATTGTGGGGAAGGAGAGGGGGCCACATTCCCACTTGGCAGTTTCCTCTGTCCTAATTCACAGACTTTTCCTTGATGTCCCCAAGTCTAAGGACATTTAGAAATATCCAACAATGCCATGTTTTGGAAAATCTGAAGGGGTGGGATCAAAGCCAAAGAGAGACTGCACATCCCTTAGATTTCTAGAAATTAGTTAAGCAAAGAAAATCTCTGTAACTTTACCTGAACATGAAAAGAGAGCTCCCAGCGCCAAGCCAGCAGCCTATTCACAAGTCATGGGGAGAGTCAACCAAAGGGGACCTCAGGGAAGGGGATGAGGGGACACCCCAGGGGTAGCCGCCATGGCCCACACATAGGACAAGCAGATCTCCGGCCACGGGAATCTACCTTGTTTCCTGTGCCAGCACAGCAGATACCCAGCGCCATTGCAGCTCCGTAACGAACATGAGGGTTATAACTCTCCGACAACAAGGAAACTACACTTGGGCACTGTTCAGGTGTCCTGGTCAAAAAACAGAAGAGGAGAAACACATTTTAAACACAGTGGCTAAAACGTCTCCATATGGCACTATTTAAGATAAAAAAATACTGTTGTAGACTTTGTGTCTGCTGTCTAAATCACAGCCCACACCAAGCTGGGCAGGTTCAGTGCCCAGGAACAGAGTATTGGCAGTACAAAAGTAAAGGCTAAAGGGAAAGGACAGGTCATTCCCCTGCTCAACAAACCCCAGTGGCTCCCTATTACCTCTGGAAACTGAAACTCCACTGTTTGTTGCTTAAAGCTCTTTGTGATCTTACTTCAACCTTTCTTTATTTCATGCATTTTTCCCTTTCAAATAAGTGACTGACAATCCAGCCCAAGTCGCTTCCCCTGGTCCTTATCAGAGTCCCCCAGTACATCCAGGTTGAGGAAAGGATTAGATTTGGTCCTGTTGGTTCTAGAATAACAGGACAAAGGCAGAGCACAGTAAATCTGGGCATGATCTAGGGATGACTTGCCCAGATGAACGGAGATGTGCCCAGAAGTAGTGGGGTCCAATTTGCAAAAAGGGAGGTGGTTAGTGACTGGAGCCACTGTAGCAACCTGTCTTGTTCTGAGCTAGATGGTCCCTAAAGATGCCAAGATCCTGAAATTACACTCCAGAATTCTGTGAGTCACTCATATTCTACTTGGTCCTCAGTCTCCATTTGGTCCAAAGAGGAGAAAGTCACTCAGGGAGATGACTTGGAATCCGTGTGACTGCTCTTAAGATAATTTCATTCCCCTTGGTTAAATACCTTGGTTGCATATTAGCCAAATAAGGGTAGGCAATGAGCTAATTCTTGGTTTTAATTTTCATGGAGATTTTGCATTGACACAAGAGGAAGGTAAAAGAATGATAATTTTTTTTTTTTTTAACGTCTTCAGTAAAGGGAAAAATCGTCCCCAGAGGCAGCAGATGTGAATCCTCTCAGACAGCCTGGCGTACTAGGACTGAAAGCCGAATGCAGCCCACAGAATTCCTTAATTCTCGGACGTTTTTGGGGAGCTGCATTCCATCCTCACCCCTCAACTGGAAAGGAAATTCCTATTTCAGAGGGACTTGAGCCAAGTTTATGAAAACTGGCTCAGAGACACAGCTGGAAACCGGGGCAGGACAGCCAGTGCCTTCTCACAAAGCCTTCAACGTTGGCTTGGAAAGCAAGCTCAGATGGGTTAAGACCATCTTTTTTAGCTTGGCTAACACTGCGATAATATCAACAGCAACAGGATCCTCAAATAGTTCATGGGGGGTCGAGGGGAGAGGAAAACGAACCAGGAATGTAGGAGTAAAAGTGGCAGGGGAAGCTATGTTGGATGGAGGAGCTGGGAGGTCAAGGGCTCTTGGGATCATCCAACCCACTAAGTTTCATTAACTCTGTAAGAAACAAATTGATACCCAGAGAGGGGCTTTGATCCAAGGCCCCCTCCTTGCTCTCCCATCTCCTAGCTCCAGCTAGGCTGCCTTGCTTTCCCTGAGGAGGGAAGAGGGGGGGATGAATGGGTGGTAGCAAGGCCAGTGATCTAGCAGAGGGGGCTATTTGTGGGCTCGTGGCGTGGATGATGGGGAGGAAGGCAGGCCCTTCTCCACACTGATCACTACCCTCAGTGACAGCTGTCAGCGGCAGAACCACAACTCCAGCTGGTGCATTTACCTTGCCTGGGATTAGGCGTCCATGACTTCCTAGGCCTTTCCCAACCGGGCTGCAGCACACACCCTGCCAGAAGGTAAGCTTCTTGCAGGCTTGCTGGCCCTGAAATCCCTAGCACTCAGTTCAGTGTCTGGCTCTTTCATCCAAACGCTTTCTTAGAAATTGCTGTGGCTCTGCTACTCGGTACGTGACTGATGGTGGAAAAGGTGCTGTCAAGTGAGCTGCCTCCCCTAGGTGAGCTGCAAGGCTCCTTCCAGTCCTGGGTTCTGGGATCAGCTCTGCCAGGCATGCTACAAACAGAAGCTCGCAATAAGATGAGAAGGGCATAGCCAGCTTGGTTTCTTGTCTTCCCACTTTCCTGAGCTTAGCACTGGGCTCGCCTTATGTGCTTCCCCCATATCTTACTTTAGGAGAAACCCGTTAAGTGCAGTTTCTCTTATACCACTAGTACCAGCGATCTCTGGGGAAGACATGGCCCTCACTACTGGGGGAACTGTAAAGAGTCTAAGAAGTGGCTCTTGCTAGGAGTCTCATGTGAATCTGGCTGGAGAGACAAGGCCTGCCCAGTGCCATTGAGGGAATCTGTGAAAACAACAATAGTGCCCATCACTGCGAGCCACCAGGTCTGACCTCTGGACGTGGCTCAAATGACTCAGAGTGGGACGACCGATGCTGTGGATGGTGGCTAAAGCTAAGGGCCTTTGGCTGGGGCCAGTGCCACGGACACACAAAAAGGGGTGCTTGGTTATACAAGGCAGTAAATGACAGCCTGGAGAGGGATATGGGCAGCGAGGTGGCACAGGTCTATAGTTAAGAAGACAATTTCCTGTTCTGTAAAATGAGGTGGAGAAAGAAATGGCAAACCGCTCCAGGAACTTTGCCAAGAGAACCCCAGATGGGGTCACAAAGAATCAGACATGACTAAAAAAACCACTGAACAAGAACAAAGTAAGCGAGGATGAAGATAATTGACATTTATGTAGCATTTCAAGGTTTGAAAGGCACTTAGTACAGATATTATCTCATCTGATCTTTGCAAACTCAATAACCCATTTTACAAGAAGCAGAGGTCAGTGGGGGAAGTTTCTGAGGCCAGATCAGAACTCAGTAATGGGCCTTCCCGACTCCCGGCCCAGTGCTCCTCGCTGCCAAACACAAGTGCCCTGCTCTCTAGAAGGCAGAGAACATCTCAAGGACTATAGTTGTCAGGGGAGATTTGGAGAAGGGAGATCCAAGGTGATCCAGGTAAGAAGAATGGGCAGAACATAGACATAAGGGGAATCTGGGGGGACAGTAAATCTACTTGTCTTGCTGAAGAAGTATTTTGAAGAATGGACTTGCCTTGAACGTAAGACCAAGTGGGCTGCTCGATGGACGATGGGGAATAGTCTTGCTACTGTGACTCATGGGAAAAAGCTGGCTGGGAGCCTGATGTTCCCAGCCCACCCTTGCCCTGGGGCTTGCGGAGGGATCCACAGAGGACGGAGGTCCCCTTGTTCCTCCTCTGCTTGTTTTGTGTTTCCCTGTCTACACGAACTGGCCAAAGGTGGTTGGCAGCAACATTCCTGAATCTATTAGGCCACATGTGAAAAGAAAAGAAATACAGACCAATATCACCGCGGCCTGGAGCATAGGGAAAGAAGAAGCACTACAACGGAGAGCATGACTGGTCAATGAACTTACTTTTTTAATATGAGGAAATTGCAGCATTTTTGCTGAAGGCAACATGAAGTAAATCTGCTGTTACCGAAATGGGGAACTCTAATTTACTGTCCCCAAAGGGTCTCTTGGCCCGCTGAGAATGGCCATGGGGCCGAAGTCTCTGTCAGCACAAACCTCCCGCCAGCAGGAACTGGGCAAGGCTGTAAGCATGGGTTGCAGACTCCAGGTCTATCACCCAACTGGAAACTGCACAGATGATTTCCTTCCTTTCAACTCAGAGCCTTCTCCCAATGTTTCCTTCTCTACCAAGCAGCACAAAAGCACATACATCAATCAAGGAGGCCTCACAGACTGTGTTCTCTGAGCTCCAGCCTTTCCCTACCTTTTCCACTTGAGCAAAAGTCCTGGAAAACAAATATACCTAAATAAAGATACCGAGTGGGCCATCTGAGAGGGGTTCGGGTCAGCCTGACAGGGACCAAGAAAGCTGAAGGAAAGGACAAGCACTAAATTATCCCTCAGATAAAACTGCAAGAAACTCCCTGGCTCCTTTAACATTCTGAATTTCTGAGCTCATAAGATTCAGAACTAGAAAAGGCCTTAGTTCCACCAATTAATTTTATAAGGGAGCAACTGAGGCTCAGAGAAAGGGAAGTTTCCACACCAAAAATCATCAAGGAGATCCCAGATAATCTGCCCAACGTTACACAGCTGAAATCAAATGGATCCAAATGTTCATTTGGAACATTTCCTAGAAATAATACCAAGAGAACAGATAACGCTAAGAACTAGCACATCTACCGAGTATGAATTTGGAAGAGCAGCATCAAAGTAGGTCCTGGGAAAGCCTAGGGAGTTGGCAGCTAATCTCCTCTTTAGTGATGAGACAACTTGGACTAGCGATGAGGTGCCATGCCCAAGGTCACACCACAAGGTGGGGCAGGCATTGTTAGTGAGAGATCTTAAACTCCCATATACAGATATGGGGGCTCTGCTCCTGTGTCCAGGGGAGCGGCCAGGTCGCAGGCTCCTTCCCATGCACTTTCTGGAACACTCATCATCTTGTTCTCTGGCCATCTGAGCGCTCATTCTGGGCATGTGTACCAAGGCTCTCAGCTGTCCAGTCTTGTTTGTTCTCTCTTCCCTACCTCTCCTGGTGATCCCATCAGCTCGCACTGGCTCAGCCCCTTTCTCCGTGCAGATGACAATCCCAAGAGAGCTATCCCTCCTCTGAGCCCCATTTCTGTGCCTCTGAATATATGTCTTTGCCACCAGATGTTCCACAGATGAAACTCAACCCCTTCTCTGCCCCCAAACAAGCCCTCTTTGTGCCAAGAGGAGAGCCATCATTCTGGTCATGGAGGTTCACCAGCCTGGGGTCCTTCTGCACCGCACCCCACCTCCCAGATCGGCTTGGCTGCCAAGTCTTGTCTATTCTACCTCTTTGACACCCCTCCCATTGGCCCTTTTCTCTCCACTTCCACAATCTCTCCTCTGTTCTACAATCCATCCTGTGCTGTCAAGACACAAACTCCAGCAGTTCCCCATCACCTCTGGGGCAAAGACCAGCCCTTCCCACCTGTGGTTCAGGGCAGGAATGACTGTTCCCGGGATCAGGCCATCCAGCTGCATATGAATACACCCCCATTCTATCATCCTCTCATAGCCTGTGAGACAAAGGGCCACCAACTCCTGTGATTTGGTCTGGCTGCTTCTGACAATGTTTTCTGGTCCATTGCTATCCCAAGAGCCCTTGGACAGCCCGGAAGGCTGCCAGCTGCTGCTTTGTATTGGTAAGGGGGATTTTTTCACAAACATGCATACTCACACATATGTGAGGTGCATGTTTGCTCTGCTGAGGCCTATAAACCAAACCAGGTAAGGACCCTGAATCGACCCAAATTATTCTTCAGCCCTTCTCAGATAGTGTTGTGGATTCTCCCTGCCATGTGCAGTGAGTATTAAAAGCCCACTCCTAAATCTGCCATATTCCTCCACACATACTCTACAATGTGAACTAAAACTCTCTGCTTTAATTCAGTGATATGAGACATGATGCTGCCACAGATAATTTCCATTAAACAATGAGGAGTTGCTTTGTCCCTCAGGTTCCTTGAGTCCTGAATAATATCTGAGCAATGACCTACCAGTTTATAGCCCTCCCCTGCCCCCAATACTCCCATTCTACAGCAGGGAGTAAATCAATAATCAGCTCATTTTAACACTCTACTCTGCCCGTGGGGCTCTACTATAAAGCTGAGAAATGTTGAAGACACACTTTGATGGAAAACAGGACAGTATAATATTCTCACTGCAACCCCAAGTCAAGCCTCTAATTTAGTGAAAAGGACTACTAAAAAGAGGAAGGAGAATTTTATTTTAAGGTTACTAATGGTTCCTCAAAGTTTAGGAAAAAACCTCTTCGGGAATGTAAATAGTGGAAAAGCAGAGTTCTAGAACAGTCAGGCGGCTGTGAAGCCCATAAACTCCAAAGTGCACATAAAACTTCTTGTCAACTTCTTATTCAAGGAACAGACCGAACACATTCTTCAGGAAGAAAGATGGAGCTATTAGGGAGATGAACGCTAGCAAATGTTAGTAAATTAACCTGCTTTCACCAGCGCCACATCTGTATGCGTTTCCTCCAATGTTCCACTCAGTGACAATATTAAAAACATAGAAGAATCATCTGGAGAAACAAACAATTTCAAGATTATGTGAACCTCCAAACCCTTGCAAATCAAAAGTGCCCAGCAAAATCCGGGGGGACTGAATTTATAAAAGAAAAGCCAGAAATCTTAGCAACGAGAATCCAAGACGAGCATATGACGTTCCTGTAAATCTTTACTAGATGTCAATATGCAGGTGTGTGAGAGGATTAGAAGCAGAAGGGGTCTGACTCCCTTACTATACAAAAGGAGGAAACAAAGTGGGGACCTGATCAGGGTCACCTGATTACTGACTGAAAAAGCGAGGAAAGGCCCTGATATTCTTTCTGCTATCATCAATGCTTGCTACTATCTTTTAAAAAAAAAAAAAAAGTCAGGATAGTTGGGGGAGGGTGTTTCTGAAACAGAGGTAGGGGCTCTCTAACCCTAACCCTAACCTCTCTTACAGGGCTGGATTACAGGCTTCATCCTGGGTCCTCTGGAGACATGGCTGATCACTGCTTGGATAAGAGTTCCAAAGTCTTTCAAAGATTCTTTTTTCTCCCAAATCATTTTATTATCATGTAAATTATCCTCCTGGTTCAGCTTACTCAACTGCATCAGTTCATAATTCTTCCCAAGTTTCTCTGAAATCCTTTCTTCCATTTTTATAGCACAATCATATTCCATCGTATTCTTTTATCACAATGTGCTCAATCATTGCCCACTAGAGATATACTTTCAAGTCAGTTCTTTGCTACAACAAAAAGTGTTCTGCTAGTTATTCTCACAAGGCTTTTCCTTTTAGCTTTTTCCTTTATCTCTTTTTATCTTCTATGTCTGAGAATAGTATTTCTGGGATAAAAGATATTTTGTAACTTTGGTGGGGTGTCAGGGTAGGGGGAGCTCTAAATTTCTTTCTAAAGTGAGTGGACTAATTCCCAGGTATTTTTCCATGTGCTCCATGAAAACTGGTATTAAAAAATTTCCCCCCAATCTAATAGGTGTGAGATAGATCCTTGGAGCATTTTCTTATTACTGTGTAGAACATTTTCCATGTTGGTATGAAGAACCTGAATTTCACCCTGTAAGCACGGTACACATGTGGTATCCAAGAGAGAGGGGGTGTGTGCATGTGCATGTGCAAGTGCAAGTGCATTTACACAACCAGCTGAACGATATTTAAAGGACTACAAGCAAAATGACTGAGGCCTTTGCTTTTAAATCACAATTAAGTGAAACAGAGAGAGGTAAAAGCCATTGCCTAGGTGTATTTAATAATATAACTATATGGATGCATATGAAGGCATTTGACTCACCGTACAGAAGGAAGAAACAAAGTGGGGACTGACCTGACCTGTCCAGGGTCACCTGATTACTGACTGGAACAGCCAGGAAAGGCCCCGATATTCATTCTGCTATCATCACTGCTCGCTACTATCTTATCTCCATATTTAAAAAAAAAAAAAAAAAAAATCCCTGTAACAAATTGGGATAGTTTGGGTGTCCCAATAAAGGGATAATAGATCCCTTTGATCTATTATTTAGATTGAGTAATAAACACTGCCTTCAACATGATTTCTCCCACATCACTGGAGCCCTGACATTTTTTTTAGCCCATATATCATTCTGGCTGTGTTATCCCAGTTTCTTGCTGATCTCTTCAACTTCTAGAATTTGTTTGATGCTATAATTGAAGGACAAATAAAATGTTACTACAGAATAATAAAATTTTAGGCCCTCATGGAACTTTAGAGATCACTTAAGACTACTCCTTCTTTTCACAGATGAAGACACCCAGTCTGACAATGTACACACCTTTCAGGAGATGGCTACAATCAAAAACCAAAACCAAAACCCAGTTGTTGATGTCAATAGTTCTAACAATATTAATTTACATGAGAAATACTAAAACCCACACACGTATGCTCTGACATATATACCAATATTCTCCCTTGAGTGAAAGTAACCTTTCTTTTAACACTGCCCCTAACTGTAGTTTATTTAAAATGACCAAGAGATTGCTATAGGGAATTTCCTCTGGTAAGTTTGATTTTGCAGCTTGATGGGCATGGTTGTGGTACATAATTGTGGGTACTTATGAAAGGAAAGGATGTGTCGGCCTTTAATGGGGGAGAGCCCGGAGTTCTGCTAGGATCTGAAGATCTTTTTTGTAATGCGGTGGGGAAGGGGGCAGTGCAGAGGGCAAAGTAAACAGCAAAAATGAAATTGGAATGGGGGGATGCAATGCTGGCTAATATTTCAATGACTATTGTATCCTAACCCTCAAGAACATCCCTCTAAAGGGCTAAGCTATTGACAAACATTATTGTGATGAAATAGTATCATGCTTTACAACTGAATGCCAAGTCTAGAGATGTCTACATCCCCAAAAGGCATCTGGAAGGAGAATAACCAGGACCCCTGCGGGCCACCTTATTAGGAAAACTTGTAGGCGCGAGTCAGACTGAAAGAGTGGTGGGACCCCAGTGAGCACACAGCATACCTCTAAGCTCTTCAAATGGCAGAAGACATTCCTACAAAGCTACAAAGGAAAGATTGAATGAGGTTTGAGGAGGTAGCTTCCAAATACTGAGTGAGCCGTTTCTAAGCAATGAAGCAGACCCTAAGTGCCTCCGACTCAAACCCCAGTTTGAAATGAATTATGCCCCAAACTCACCGTAATGCACATTCTGCTAACTGCTCAATTATGACGTGGCTGCTAAGGAGCAAAGCCCTCTGGTTGACACTGTATCTCTGTGGAACCATCATGGGTTGTACTTCTAAAAGCTATATTTAAGTGAATCTCACAATCTCATGCACAATCCTCTTTTCTGCTTTCTGTTTACAGAAGTGCTCAAACCCAGTAAGAGATGGAGAGCTCATTTCAGGTCAGGACTCCCTTGCTTTACCTCTGATGGCCTCTGAGCCATCCTGACCCTGGCCAAGTCCCTTAACCTCAGAGAGTTGCAGGCAGGCAGAAGGTGTTTAGCAAACTTTCTATTCTGATGCAATTCTGATGCAATCACAGGGCTTTTTAAAGAAAGAAAAAAGATTTAAAAAAAAGGTAAAAGTTTAACTTCTAAGGGCCCTCCTATCAACTCCCATTTCCATAGTAGAAAGTTTTCTATGGAAATGCCCCCAAATCATACATTACCCTGGGTTACTGGAGTGCAGGAACTGGATGCTGGAGGCCTGGACTTCCTGCCCTGTCAAATGGAAGGTGCTGGAAAGTCAAGAGCCGACTTCCTTAGGGGCAGACTCCACAGCTCAAGCCCTGCACTTGATAGAATTCATCCATTCTGTTTCAATCATCTGCCCAAATGGATGTCACATCACACATGCATCTTTAACTCTGTACCAAGTCTCAGCTTCTCCAGCTGCCTACGGCCTACTCTACTCTAATGACAAGAAAGCATGTCTAAAACCAAGTGGGTGATTTTTCAGTCTTCTTTCCTCCCTCCTTCTCCTAGGGCTTCCCTATATCTGGGAACAAAACAGTCATTCCCTTGGAGTGATCCTTATCAATCCCTGCTAATTCCTACCCAAATACGCAGTCTACCATCAAGACGTGTCAATCCTTTCTTTTCTGCCTCTTTTTGCTGTCCCCACATCACTTTAATCCACGCTGTCATTGCCTCAAACCTGAAATATCATTCAAATCTCAGCCATGTTCAGGTTAATAATGATGGCAGGGGATTAAATTAGAAAAAATAGCTAGAATTATGCTCTAAACAGATACTGACTAGTTGGAATGGTGGTCCAAATCCAATGATATTTAATAGCGATGAATTGTTACATCCTGTAAAAGCTGTCAGATGGATTTATTCTACGTGTTTCCAGAAGTGCCAACTGGGACCACCAACTCAAAAAAGGATTGGTCCCAGAATGACCTGCTTTAAGAGATAGCACGCTCTTGGCCCAGTCTACCACTGGGATGTTCAAGGTTGTGAGACTATATGGCAGGGAGGACTTCAAGACAATCCGCCCAAACCTTTGAGGTCATTTCCAAATCCAAATCAATCTTCTAGATTTCCAGATTAGTGTTGGAAGGAGTCACAAAGGTAGCTGAGTTTATGCATCTGTGGCAACTCTCTGTGATGAACATAAACAGCAGTGACTCTCATCCCCATCCAAGATGGTCAGCTTCTCCTTGTGCTCTTTTTTAAGCCAGGGAAGTTAAAAGTAGTGGGACTTTTGACAAATGCCTTAATTAACCAAGAGACTTAAAAGAGAGAAATGAAAAAGTGGGAATGATGGCTGCCTCCCTCTATATTCTGGCAGGAGCGAGAGAGAGCACTGACTGTAAAATTCTTTCAGGGCTCCCAATCCTTGGTGTGCCCTTTGCCATGGAATGGATGTCCAATGAGGAGAGCACACTGAGGCTCTGACACATCATCTTTTCTTAATATTCAGTCCAACAAATACTTCCTATATCCAAACCAGATAAAATGAAATAGACCCTGGCTTCCAGGAGCTTATATTCCCCTGGGGAGAGAGGCTCCCAATTACACACAGACAAAGGTGCTCTCTTAAAGGACAAGGCGCTGCAGAGAGAGCTCCCACCTTGGCGAAGCTGGAGAGGGAGAAAGGCTAAAGTAAAGGGGGGATGATTTTCAAGCATGGGGGCACGGGGACCTGTCAACTTTGGGCAGAAAGAAGTAGGTTAGTTTGGTCTGACTAGGGAATAAAAAAAAAGAGAATATGAAATACAGCTCCCAAGGTTGGCGGGTCACCTCCCACCCATCAAACTGGCAAAATGAAAGAATGGAAATAAAGCTGGGCCGGCCTGAGAAAGGCACACCAATAAATCCCAAGGAGAACTGTGAATTCATCCAGCATTTGCAAGTTTATTAGAAAATGACTCAATTGTACCTTCTGACCCGAAGGTGCCATTGCTGGCCATATGCAAGAAGGTTAAAGAAAAAGAAAAGTCTTAAATATGTCAAAATATTTATAGCAGCACCTCTTCTGGTAATACATTGAAAATAAGGTGCAAGAAGTGAGGCTCCACTGACTGGGGAGCTGCTGAACCATTATATAAGGATGTTTAAATTTTTTTAATTTTTCTTCAATTAAAATGCTATTTTTCTCCTTTCCAAGCACTCCCTCTGGGGAGAAAAAACCCACAAACCCTTGTGGCAAATATGCACAGTCAAAGGACAAATTTCTGCACTGGACATGCTCCAAAGTTATATATTATTTATATATAAAATACAATCACCGTTCCATTGTTTTTCAGTCATGTTCGACTCTTTGTGACCCCATATGGCGTTTTCTTGGCAAAGTAATACTGGAGTGGTTGATCATGTTCTAATTCAGCTCATTTTACAGATGAGGAAACCAAGGCAAACATGGCTAAGTGACTTGCCCAGAGTCACACAGTTAGGAAGTGTGCCAGGCCAGATTTGAACCCAGGAAGATGAGTCTTCCTGTCTCTAGGACTAGGCTCTCTATTCAATGTACCACCTAGCTGCTGCAAAATGAAATTATATTACATATATGCTTATTTTTTTATATCATAACTTTCTATGTTCTATAATGACATGCTATTTAACTTACATTAAACATAAAATATTTAATCCTATGCCATGTAATTCATATATAAATATAATACAATCACATACGTATATGTAATTTTGAATATGGCCAATGCAGAGATTGGTGCAGTTTGTCAAGAACCAGTTCTCTTAAGAGAACCCCAGCTTAGTTCTCTTACTTGGGGGGGGGGGGTTGAGGACTTCCCCAACAATTATTTTCTTCCTCTTTAGGGAACCTCTCCAACTCCACATATAAGGAGCTCTGGGCGGATCCCCAGACTTGCAGTGAGTCCTGTATACTTTGCCGTATTTCTTTTACCTATGGATTTCCTGACTTATAGCTCCAAAGAAAGGTAACTTTCTTTATTCCTAAGATGAGAAGGCAGTCAGCAGGAAAGCCAACTCCCAAGGCAGATGAAAGACAAGGGGAGGGGACAGATCTGGGAGCGGGAGGGGAAGGGGATGACAATGGTGGTAGGGCCGACAGGAGGAATTCCATTAAGAGTGCACAGCAGGCAAATGCCAAGATCTAGAAGCGTTTCTCCTGAGACTGGAGAGGAAAGAGGGGTGCTGTGGGCCCCCCGATGGCAGACATGTGGAGATGGTCTGGCTAGTCGCTGTCCCTCTCTGTCCTGGCCAGGGCTAGAATGGAGCAACTGGGGAAGGTACAGAGGAGAGTCCACAGCTGGGATGGGGGGGTGGGAAGGGAGGCTACTGGATGCCAAACAAACAGGGCCAGCCTTTGGTCTCTGCGGGGAGATCCTGAGAGACCTCTCGGTGGGCAGCCTCGGAACAGAGGGAGAAGCGGCAGAGTCCACTGGCCCGTCTGTGTCACCCTGAGCCAGGCAGCCTCTCAGAGACACCAACAATGAGGAAGAAGCCTTTCTCTAGCTGGACAGACAGGTGTCACATCAGCAATGACTTTGAGGAGCACATGATACTGAAAAAAGGGGAAAAAAACAAACTCCAGGTTGTCTCCAACTAAAGGGGACGGGGAAAAAAAGGGCAGGGAGTCAAAAAATAGCACTGTGTACAGAAGAAACAAGCTCAGGAGGACACTGTCCCAAGTTCAAATATGCCTTCAGACACTATTTGCCTCAATTTCCTCATTTGTAAAATGCAGGCAAGGGGGTCCTTGGGAATCCCTCTGCTGACTGTAGCGCCTCAGATGAGGGCTAGCCAGCACCTCCTCCCCAGGCTGGATGGAGATCCAAGCCATGCCGCCGGAGCTTGGGAAAGGGCCTTAGCCGTTAGGTGGCTCCCTACACAGGCTGAATGGGGCCTGTCTGCAAAGGGCCCTTACCTGTTTGGCAATCAGACAAATCAGACCATTTCCCTAAGTCACTAAAATGATGCTGGAATATGTCAATCTAAAAGACTGTCTTGGACATTCACACTTCAATTGCTTTCTCCATTAAACAAAAATTAAGCCAGGATTAAAAACAATAAACCGAGGTACATACTGCACTCTAAGCAAGACAGCCTTGCAAATCTCAGGTGCGCCTGGGACGGGAAGGGAGCCCAACTCAATCCCTCACGTATGAGGTTCTTCCTGATTTTCTGCTTCAGAGGGGTGCGTCCAACCATGGCACGGAAGCCATTAGGGCGAAAGCACAAGCGTGAAGGTGGACTCTGGACACCCCTCCGCCGGGACTGGGTGGTGGGGCCTGGCTTCACGTTCACTTCTTTGGACATTATTCTAAATTCGGTTCTAGCAACAAGCTAGTCTCTGAAATGCAAAAAGCACCCCTCTCTGTATTCTACATCAAGCTCTGGAACTCAGGCCAAAATCTATTTCCTCTCCCTAGATTATGCTCTTCCTCCATGTAAATCCTGTGAACAAGCTGATAAAACTATAACAAAGAGACAAAAAGCTTCCCCAAAAGCATGTGTCTAAGTTAGCCTTACTGGTGCTCCATATAAGGCTGTAACTCAGAAGGGCCTGAGCCAGCAGGCTTCGCAGGAGAGCTCTATGTATGTGTATATATATATCATATCATGTGGATGGGCCACCGGCAGGAACGTGGGCCCTCCAGGCCCCCAAGGACATGGGGGAGAACGCTCAACAAGTTTCCTCTTAATTCAGAAACCCAGCCTTTATCATTAGCCCCCCTGGAAACATTCTCCCATCCCCCAGGAGCCTGGCATCTCTCGGGAGCTGAACTCTGAGGACGTGTGGGTGCCGGGAGCCTCAAGCCACGTTCTGAAAACGTAGGAAGGCAAGCTGGAGCTGGCCTGATAAGCTTTACTGAGTTACTAACAATTATGAAGGATGCCCCAACTCTCTCACAATGACCAGATTCAAAAGGAAATGACCTTGCTGGCACTGTTACAAGCACACACAAGATTCATTTGTCTTCTAGCTTTCAAGCACTGCACCGAACACCCCAGAACGGCTCCACTGGGGAAGGAATTCAGCTGCCTCGGTGAGCGTGACCGCCGAACCCCAACTAGCCCAGGATGACTTGCTCTAGAAGGTAACGAGCGTACAGAGGAGACGTGTAAGTCAGCTAACGAAGGACGAAAACTGCAACCGTCACTGAAACTCTAATTTGTTAACAATCCTTTCGTCCCTTTCTTCCTTTTCCACGGTGGTTTTAAAAAATACAAAAATTCTACACTGAATGACATTTAAAAATTGCAGAATTCTATGTTGTGAAAAAACCAGATTTTAAAATATCAACGTTGTTATTCTGGAGGCTGAGGAGAATTTTAGATAGTTACTTTTTTTGTGGGGGATAAAACTTTCAAGTTCAGACAAGTGAACATCGTCTATATAGTGCTAAAATGATTTAAAACACTCCAGTGCTATTAAAAAAAAAACCCTAATCTGTAGTTCCAGTTATTTGCTTTTCTTTTAGTTATCTCATATTAAAGACGATCTACAAAATTCAAAGAGAAAATGAAGGTGTTTCCTTTCATATCAGTTCTCTATAGCAAATGAACAAATCTAAGAAACACACCCAAATCTGCATGTGCTTTTCTGCCTTTTTGGGACCTTCTTTTAGAGCCATTTATCTATTAATATCTATTGGTGGGTGGGATTCTCTTTGGATGAGCCAGTGCACAAAAGCTCTGCTCCAAGTCAGTAAATAAATTCTCTGGGATAATTCGGACTTTCCTATTCCCCTAAAGTAATTCTCAACAATCTCAATTTTACTTCATCTCAATTTTATTTAGGTATGAAGGCATCCCAATATCAAAAAACATCTCTAGTTTTTTTCTTGAGCAAGTTACTAACATTTTGCTAGTCTGAAAAATTAGAAATTAATAGCTTAATAAATCCATTTAATTAAAATTAGGGTTTATTTAACCTTTTTTTTTTTTTTTTGTATCCTGGACCTCTTTCTTGGCTTATTTTTAAATGAGCATGAGATAAAATAGGATTACAAATGGGAAATCCCAAGCCAGTAAAATTTATGTACGTTTGTGAAAATTCTATAAACACAATACTTTTTTTTCCTCATCTAAGTTCATGAACCCCTTGAACTCTATTCATGGACCTCTGACCCTAATCAACTAAGTGACTACATGATGATTATTAATAATCTAGGTCCTGCCACATGACTGACTAGCTGTGTGGCGTTAGGTAAGTCATGTCCCCCCGTGGGCCTCATCAGTAAAATGAGGGGGCTGGGCTACACGAACCCTTCCAGCTCAAAACTCGTCTGCTCGGAAAGTCTTCAATGCAGACCAGAGCTCTGGAGCAGGGAGGGGCTGAGGCTGCACGGCTCAAGTATCTGTTCTGTTCTTTGTAAATTAAAATGATGTAAGTCCCATATTTTGTATCAAGGGGGAATCCTTTGGCATTCAAGTTCCTCGACCACTCTGGGCTTGATACAGAAACCAGCCGACTGCCTACATGTCCAGACTGTGGGCTCCTGTCCTCAAACTTGGGGAAAGCTGAAGTTCTTTCGAGCAACAATCAGACAAAAGGACTTCACCAAACAGAGATGGCCCCAAATTGGTGAAAACCGATTTTTTTTTTTTAAAGAAAGGGGTCTAACTTGGCTCGGAGTGTTTGGCACGGGTACAATGTCTTAAAAAAGCCAATGACTAGCTGAGTGACTGACCATGTTGACCATTCTCCTGAAGCAGGCTGGACCACAGAAAAACAGCGAATGGCTATTTCGTACAGACTTCTGGAACAAGGCACAATTCCAGATTACCTTCTGCAGGGTTCTAAAATGTCTGATCGCTTGCTCTCATCTAATGGGTCCGGACTGCCGACTGACCCGACCCCAGGGGAGAAGAAACTGCGCTGGGCAGCCCTCCTGATCTTCCTGGTGATCATCCCCACAATTGGGGGCAACATTCTTGTAATCCTGGCAGTGTCCCTGGAGAAAAAGCTGCAGTACGCGACCAACTACTTTCTGATGTCTCTGGCGGTAGCCGATCTGCTGGTCGGGCTGTTTGTGATGCCGATCGCCCTCCTCACCATTATGTTTGGTAAGTGAGCACTGCCCTTTGACCATGGTACTCTGATAGGTTAGCGTCTTAGTAGTTCCCATATATTTTCTATTTGGCCTAAAAGAAAAGTGAACTAAAAATAGTTACAATTTCTTACTGCTCTCATTTCTACTTGTGCGTCCCAGCCAGAAAGAGTTAAAAATGATCTAGATAATGATGGCAAAGACATTCTCCAAAGTAAATAACATTTAAAGATGCTGTAAAGCCGAAGGATGAAGAGGGCTGAAACTCACTTTTGCCCATCACACTGAGTAAAGGCAATGGTTTTTGGGGTGTTTTTTGGCTAGTCTCTTTATCATGGATGATATGCTCTCTTGATTTGATACCACTCCTAATTTAAAAAAAAACAAAACAAAACAACAAACTTGTCCTACCCAAATTCTTGTAGTTTCCATGCATTTTAGAAAATTTCCTCAGCTAATGAACTCAATTCTGTTCATGGTACAATTATGAAAAACCTTCAGTTAGAGAAGAAAATGGTCCATCTGCTATTCAGTTTCCTGATTTCTGATCACTGGTACCTGATGGGGGGAAATTCAGAACTTCCAACTGACTAATTTAAATGGAATAATACCCAGGTTACTGAGATTAATAATTAGTTTTCTGTTGATTTAAATCAGTCTCTTAAAAAAAAAAGATTTCTTAATAACTTAACAATCTTAAAATAACTCTCATAAATATTTTAGTTATAAGGAGGAATTTTTTTGACCCATGGATTCCACTCCTCTCTCCCTTTTCAGTTTCTTAATCTCTTGAGTAATCTAGCTGTAACCATGGTTAAAATATTTAAGGAATCTTAAGTTAGAACAGAACACAACAATAATACCTTTAATACTGTACAAAGTTAAAAGGACTCATGGGATCAGATTTATATAGCGCAAACCTGTGGGGAGGATTCAAGAGCGTTTCACTGACACTTGACACAATTCAGATCAAATACCATAGCACAGAGTCAGAAATTAAAAAAAAAACAAACAAACAAAAAAAAAAAAACCAGAATAAAAAGTCATCATCCTAAAAAAATCACTGCTGAGAAGCTGAATGTATAGACAGATGAATGAATGACCTGCTCGGCAACATGGTTTAAATATTTACCCGGAAAGCATTCCTCCTCTCAAGAACTCTTGCATCGCCACTAGCCCCAGCCAAGGAATAGTCACAAATGAGCAGTTCAACATTACACACCAATAAGGCCGAGTAAATCTAACTCACACTATCTTTCAGTGACAGGCAGGATGCATTTCTGATGATGAGGAAGCAGAGAGAGAAAGAGAGAATGCACGTGAAAAGCCAGCCATGGGCCTGCTCTCTGAATTGTAAGGGAAACAAGTGGCAGAGGGATGACCCCTTGAATTCTCCCAGATCAGAGTGAGCACAAATGACATGTTCTTAAGTTTAGTCTTATTACTGATAGAGGCTGTTCCAGCCATGGACGGAAGCACAGAAATAAAAATCCTTCTCTTATTAATACTGAACAAATTAAATTGCTGAAGATTGGGCAGTTAACTTCAAACTAAATCAAACAAGTATTTCCTGACTGCTTGGCATATGGGCCAGCTATTAAAATTATATTTATCACTCAGAATAAAATAGGAAGGTTCCATGGGCTTAAACTCAGATGACAGCCATGAAGGGCTGCTGGGTCCGTGTACTTCCAAAAATTCAAATGACCTAGCCGATGGCCAAAGAGCAGCTAAAGCCATTGCCGGGCTTGCATTTAGAAGTCTGACATCTAAAACTCAAGCATTCAAACTTCAAAGGAGGAAGCTCAGAGAACATGCCTTGATATTTATGTCCAACTAAATAACGAAGGACATTTAGCTGCCAAAACAGTGAGGTATCTAGTCATGGGAAATTCAGTCACTCCCACTTTGTCGACATGTAAATAAAAAACCTAAAGAAGCTGTCTGACACGTGCTATATTTGGTCATAAAAAATTCTACACATAACTAAAGAAAACCAAAGAAGTGGCTGGTTAAGAGGCAAGTTTTTAAGTGAAATGAAAGATAGGAATTTATGCAAGCCTTATTCACTCCTACAGAAACATCAAATGGTAAAGACCATTACATTTCACATAACAAATTTCCCACGATAAATTTCTAAACATGACACCCCATATTGTGCAATGTATTTGAGAGAAACTTCCTGGAACTTTTCCTTTATCCCTTTTTGCTTAAAACATAGGCCTGATTACAATAAGTAGAATGTTTAGTCCTCCAAATAACCTCCAAATCTATTTTATGCTTCAAATGAACATTAAATGAAAACAAGTATTTTTTAAAAACAGAAAACGGAGAAATCTATCACCTCTAAGACAGACAAGGCTGCCAACAGCAACTTTTAATTGAAAGTGCAGTTATGTGAGGAAAAAAAACCAAGCTGCTGGTTTTGCAGATACATTTTTTGAATCAATTAAAAATTTATTATTAACCACCTCCTATGTGCCAAGCACTGCAATAAAGCAGGAAATATAAGGAAATAATTCCTACTCACAAGGAGCTTATAGAACATCACATAACAATGAGCCCAACAGCAACCCCACTCTGATGTGTGGACGATGGAGAGAGCTCCTAGGAAACAAACTGTTTCAGCTGTATACGGGGACGTGAAGTGGCCACTACCAACTTCTAATAATGTTTCTACGGCACAATGTGTGTTGAGTTCCAAATAACTGACTTACATGTCAACTTCTTGGAACACTACCCTGACATCCAAGCTGTCTCTACAGCTTATTCTCATGTCTTAAATAGAGAATCACATTCCTAGTGCTAGAAAATTTGGCCATTCTACACTGAAGCCATTCACAGTATCCTCAGGAAGCTTGAAAGACTAGAATTCAGGTGTTTTATCTGGTTCTAGGTACCAGGATCCAAATCTGGAAAGTTCCACTAATATGTCAATTACACTTTTGTCAAGGAGTGTTTAAGTCCCTAATAGGAACTCTGTAAAAACAACATGGGGATGCAATACTTAAATTTTAATTTAATTTTAAATGAATTTTAATACTTAATATTTTACTAGCGAAGGCAAGCAAAAAGAGCAAAAGGGGGGTAAAGAATTATCGATTATCACTGGCTACCCCCCAAGATGGTTTATTCTGCATAGAAGAGTACCAGTTGTGGTGAGGGATGCCCAGCTTCCACTGACACAACTCATTTAAAATGTCCAAAGCAGCCTTCCTACAGGGGAGCAGTGCATGTGATATTTATTCCCATTGTGCAGCTGTAGAATACAGGTTTTTGTAATTTGCCCTATACACCTCAGGTTCAAAGTTCTCTTCACTAATGAGCAGGACCAGGAGATCATTATATACTTCAACAACAATACTATATGATGACCAGCTCTGATGGACCAGGCCATCCTCAGCAACGAGATCAACCAAATCATTTCCAAAGGAGCAGTAATGAACTGAACCAGCTGTGCCCAGAAAAAGAACTCTGGGAGAGACTAAAAACCATTACATTGAATTCCCAATTCCTATATTTATGCACACCTGCATTTTTGATTTCATTCACAAGCTAATTGTACAATATTTCAGAGTCTGATTCTTTTTGTACAGCAAAATAACGTTTTGGTCATGTAAAAAAAAAACAAAAAAAACAAAAAAAACAAACCATGGATCCATTTGGTCCCAGTAAATCTTTCCCTTTTAATTAAATTATTAAATACTCTCTAAAAAAAAAAAAAAAACAAAAAAACAAAGTTCTCTTCACTATACTAAGTATTAAAATTGGGTCTTAAGTCAAGAGTACATTTTGGATATCCTGTTACAGCTTTAGTCACTGTTAGGGCTGGTTCATTTAAGTGAAAAAACAGCTAAGAATTTTTCACAGTATCTCTCACCATCACTTTCTGCCTGACTAAATAAGACAGGAGCTCGGAACAGCCTGAAGAAATGGTTTAAAGGCTTCTTCAGGCTCTGTACCACAATCCTGCCATGAAGGCAGACAGTGGGAGGAAGCATCACAGCATCACATGAGATTTAATCTCAGTTTCACAATATCAAATCGGGCCATATCCTCATCCCCATGAAAATGTTTAATGGCTCAAAGTGTTCTTCCAATGTCAGTTGTTATAATCACTTTCTATCTAAATCCCAGCTTCTCAAAACTATGAGTCACAACCTTATATGGGGTCTCATAACTGAATGTGGGAGGTTGTAAAATAATGACTTACTGGTAAATGTTTTACTTACATATCTGTATATCCAGAGTCATGCAAAAATGTCTTGGGTGAAAAGGGTCATGAATAGGAAAAGTTTAAGAAACCTGATCTAAATAATGTGGCACTTTTTGGTGAATTTGATCTGTGTCCTTGTACTAGCACAGTAAACAGGAAGACAAATATCAATGTCACAGTTGGACTCTCTGATCTAAATGGCCTTTTTGTCTGCTGACAAAAGCTCAATATTGATAATAGCAAAATACCAAAATTATATACCAACGGGCTTAAAACAAATCATATTTGGTAGGTATTTCCTAACAAATTACAAAATGCATTTCTCAAAGCTGAAACTCTATGGCTGAGGCTGTCAGTTGAGAGAAACCCGAGGAACGAACTGTGAGGCAGCTGTGTCTGCCCGAGGCTGGAGACCGGGAGGTGAGGGGCGCTGGCCAAAGTCTCTCTGGCAGCCCTGGCCCATTCTGTTTCAGATATCGAGCAAAGTGCTGTCAGATTCGCCACATCCCCCTACAGGGAGCCACAAAAAACCTGCTTTAACTTGAAGAAATGATTTGCTGACAAATTCTGTGCCCTAACTCCAAATCCAGGACTCTTAGCTGGCTTTTGAATCATATATAGGGGAAAACAGACAAATTATCCCTGGGATTAGAAATTGTAGATCAGATTATAGAAATTCATATAAAGAAAATAAAAGCTAGACCGACCTAACATATATATGTATTTGAGGCATTTGCACTCACATAGGCATTTAGGTAATTTTATTTAAAGTAATACCCTATTTCTCCCTCACACAAATGATATCAATGCATCAATCTGGAATATTCTTGAGGCTAGAGTCAGAGGGCTGAAGTGGCTGCTTGCAAAAGTCATTGCATTAGGCAATTTAAAAAAATTGGGGATCAATGAGGCTAGAAAACTATGTCTTTTAGAGAGCTGTTTCTCTCAATCTGGGCCTCAATCATTTTCTCTTAATAGTAATAACCAAGAAGTAAAGTCACTAAAGATTAAGCAGATTAAAATCATGGTATCTTTGCATTAATGACAATTTTCTACTTCTCTTCAGTTATAAAAATAAACATTCAGGAATGGAGGTTGTTAAAATCAATTTACTTTCAACACTGGTTAATTTACCAAGTCAAGAAGCTATACCTATATTTAAGAAACAGGGTTCAGGGGTCATGTGATCAGTGATGCTAGAATTTCTGTTGTGTATCCGCTCAGTCCAACATATTCATACTGCCCTAGACAATTTGAAAGAGCCACAATTCCATCAATCTAGGTATGAACAACAAAAGCCAGAACATGTCAGCAGAGTTAGAAAGAAAGCCCGAGCCTCTGATTTGCCACCTCCCCTGCTGCCTAACCTTGAGGGGTGACTGGAGAATTCTGAGCCTTAATTTCTTCACCTTAAAAAAAGAGACATTGCAGTTGACACGAGGTCGCTGTGGCTCTCAATGTTACCCTATAAATTCCCCCATATAAGAGCTGTTCAACACACTGAAAGCTTGCCTTGTTCTAATAATACATCAGAGAAACCAATCTACAGCTCCCATTGGCCTTCCTTGCGATGTCCAACTCTTTTTCCAGAGCTTTTTTGTAAAAAAAAGATAAAGCTTCATAGAATACCCAAAGCTCTGGGGGAAAAAAATCCAATGAAATGAAATGTAAAAGCCAGTATCTGCTCTTCTGGCCCTTGACCAATGATGCCCTCAGCCCAACTAAACCCTGGTCTCCTCCCCCGACTTGAATTAAAAAGAGCTCTATGAACAGCAAAGAGCTATCTGGATATAAGGGAGTTGCTGCTGTCAACACTGATGTTAATTTATCTTGAATCCTAAGTCAGATCCTCCTGGGGACTTGAACACTGTGCTGGGGACTTAAGTGAGTGTGGTAGCTTGCCTGTCCAGCACAGAATCCTTTATTCAGATGTGGACTAATGCTCAGAGCCAGAGGTCTGATGGATTTCTCCAACTTAAGACTGTTAGACATATTGAAAGGCTAGCTTTCATATCTCAAAGGAGCCCACGTCAGTTCCGACTGTTTTACATGTAGCAGGGACTGTAATAAATTCCAGATGGAGCAATTGCTTAAATATAAAAGAACATTCACTAAAAAGAAATCAGGAGCTGATTCAATAATAGACATATTTATTGCAATAGATTGATGCATTTGTCTGAAAGGATCAAATATTGCTATATTAATTGTGGGCCATTAACTGCCTGATCTATTTACTGAATAAAGAAAAGAGACATGGGAGACAAAATATCTGCCTGACCACAAATAATGACTCATGTTCATGCTGTGTTTTGTGGTTTGCAAAATGCTTTCCTTTCAACAATCAAATATTAATATCCCTATTTTATAGACGAGAACACTGAGGCTTTGAGAGGTAGCACATGCTGGCAGAATTGCCAGTCAGGGTCCACGGCTTCACTCCTCCTTCCCGTAGGCTCCAATACATCTCTATCACCTTTTTTTTTTTCTTTTGGCCATGGACACTGAATCAGAAAATCCTTTTTTCTCTGGATTTTGGCATGTTCCATGTTTTACTGTGTGTGTTTGTTTATCTAGATACATGGTTTAGATTAGCCAAGATGACAAGGTCAGAGACCAGGTTAGCTGATAAAAAACTGACAAGGAACAGAGGTGCCTTTGTAAGATGATGATCTACCCTTCAGTGGATACATGGTGCAAAACCCAATAAACAGGGCCTGAAGTTTGGAAAAAAGAAGCTTTGAGTAACCACTGGAAAAACTGTTCAAAATCTCCAATGATCAGAAAAAGATGAAGACTGTTAAAAAAAAAAAAAAAAAAAAAAAAGTCACACCATTTCCCAGGGTAGGGGCTGATTGGAGAAATAAGGCCAAAAGCCGAGAGCACCGCAACATAGGGCTGGGTGGGCAGGGGCTTCTCCAGCAGCCACGGAGCAATGACAGACATGTTTTAGGGGCCGGGAAAGAGAGACCTCCTGCTTCAAAGGTTATATGTGTGTGTGTGTGACACACAGATATAATGTACATGCAAATAATAACTTGTCTTTCAAACTACGAGTACCTTAGCTCCAGTTTAACATTTCCCTCCCTTTCAGACAGTTTTATAAGAATCAAAACATTTCTAAGGCAAACTTTTCTAATCGAGTTTCTATTTCAAAGCTGCTCTAAAGAGCACCATTCACTAACCAAACACCTAAACTCATGCAGGAAAAACTTCAGGCTAGATAAGGACTTATTTAATTTTAATTCCCAGAGTGTCTTTTGTTTTGAGATCCCGTTGGTTTCTGATCCCAGCCCTTCCCTACCCAGTGAGCCACCCCATACAGCAAAGACTGAAAAAGAACTGGAATGTTGCAAACTCTCCAATGAAAGAGGGAGTAATCACTTGCTTTTTAAAAAGATAGAAATATGGTTTGTATTTTGAAGAGACATTTATATTACTTTATGACAAACATTTCACCAACTAAATACGACCAACTATCTCCCAGATAGAGGTCATTATGTAGTAAATTATCATTTTTGCCTGCAATATCACAACCAAGGTCAAGTATGAGAAGCTATAAGACATCCCACACTACTTTAATTGGTCCATTCTGCCACAATGCCTACCACTGCCCATATACTGGCCTGGGCTCCATGCTGGCATTTTAAAATTATGAGACACAGGCAGGCAGTTTCTCTTCCTGTATCCAGAAGCAGACCTTTCCCCATTGCTGTCAACCTGAAGTCAGGCACCCAAAGGAGAGAACACTGGAAACATCTCTGACAGGGCAGACCAATTTCTCCCTCTGTGCTTTTACCCAACCACTGGCCCAAGCCTGTACGGCACTAAACAGCTCATCACGATCGAGTAACGGTGAGGTTTTCAAAAGAATGTCACTCTGCTCAAGAGACTGTCCTAAATTGTGGTGATTTCTGCAAAGGGGCTCCCCTGAACTAGGGTGGATGGGAGGATACTGAGTTCTTCCCATTCAGATTCCTTTAACATAAAGGAGACTTATGGCTCCTGTCACTTGAGAATATAAAGGTCATCCATTAGTGATATAATTCATTTTTTTTTTTTTTGGGGGGGGGGGAAGGTTAACTTGTATCCCTCCCTCAGAAAAAGATCCAGAAATGGCATTCTAATGCAAAAGAGGGCAAGTACTTCCCATTTAGGTTACTGAACATAATTAATACCTATAATTGTCTTTATGTAGCATGTTCCTTAAAGTTATTAATTTTATCTTGGTAAAGTGAATTACATTTTAAATGTTCTGGGAGTACTGAACATTAAGTACATTGAGTACTTTGGGAGTACACATCCTTCTCTATCACGGTGACAGAGACACAGGACAGGGCCAGAGCCTGGACACCTCCCCAGCTAATGGTTCGTACGGCTGCACGGCGGCTTCCCTGAGCTAGGGTTTGTCAGGGCACGCCAGGAAAAGGTCCATGGTGTAAGACATATTTGCCATCTCCTTGAGATGAATTCTGGAGATTACAAGGTTAACAGACACATTGAACACAGCCAACTGTATGGAATGATGCAAGAGAAATGACTGCCTTGCTTTCCTTCCCCCAGAGCCAGTGTGGCCCCTTCCGCTGGTCCTCTGTCCTGCCTGGCTGTTTCTGGACGTGCTCTTTTCCACGGCGTCCATCATGCATCTCTGCGCTATCTCCGTGGACCGTTACATAGCCATCAAAAAGCCCATTCAGGCCAGCCAGTATAACTCCCGAGCTACAGCCCTCATCAAGATAACGGTGGTCTGGCTCATTTCCATAGGTAAGTGAGAAAGGGCAGGTTCTGGGGATGGAGGGATCCTCTCGAGGAGTCAGCACCAGGTCCCGACAGCCTCGCCATCATGTCTGTGGGGGTTTACACACCCCCATGGACATGCACATATCGCAACCCTGAGCTCTGTCACAGATGATTCTGGTCTTTCCAATAAATACCAATTCCAGGGCCTCGTGGTAGGGTGGAGACCCAGGGTACTCAAAGGCAACGCCAGCAAAGGTCACTTTCTGGGAGCTCTGGAGGTAGCCTTGATACAATTCTGTGCCTCCTGCTCACTCACTTAGGGAAAAGCAGCTCATGACCAGGTTGCTGGAGAGCCGCAGGAGTGAACCTTTAGCAAGCAAGTTCAAATAGCATCTCAGTGGAGGGAGGACCCTCACTGAAGAAAACCCACATCTTTGATATGCTAATATGTGATATTAATTTTTGTTAACCATATTAAAAAAACAAAACAAAACACAAGAGAAAGACTCATAACCAAAGAGGGAGGAAATGCTCTTCCCTCACTGCAATTTTCATGATCTTTACCGATTCAATATGTGGCCCAAAGCCAGCAGCACTACTAAAATAAAGGTCTTGCTCTGAAAACACACTCAGACTCCTTTTAATTCAACAAGACCTGAGTGTTAATATGCAAAAGCTTATGATCACTTAAAAACAACAGATTTTGTTGAGATCAGCTGTATAAGTATCTCTAAGGAGCTCAAGAGGTAAATGGAGCAAATTGAAAGCATTTTTAAAAGCCAACCAACCAAATCTCACCCATAAACCTTGAGCAGAAATTAGGCGAGACTACTTTGGATGCCTAGATTCCAGGGCATGGAAGCTATTCAAGTATCCACAGCCCGTTACTCAGTTTTTGGTTGCCCGATAATTTTCACTGGAAGAGTGAGAGTGAAAGAAGACAATGTTTATAAATGATGGACAGCTACCTTTCTTCTAAACAGTTTTGATGGCCCAAGTGCCATCTTTGAAAAAAGTTTAACGAGTTACAGAACAAAGTCAGCAGACTTTCCAATAGATGGTCTTAGTGCAGCCAAAATGGACTCTTGGAAATTGTCAGGTGAGGACGGGGCACATAAGCCAAGTTGAGGAGACCCAGATAAGCAGCCACCAACCAAATGCTGGGATTTAGAATTCTAGCAGGAGAGCCACTACTCCAGTATAAGAGATGTGAAAATTTAAAGAGAGAAAGATTAGATGAAAGGGAACTGGGACTCTTAAAATCAAAGCGAGACATGTTTAACCTATGTTAGATTGCCTGGTGTGGAGGAGGTAAGAGATGGGGAGAAATTTGGAGCATGGAGGTCTTACACGGGTGGATGCTGAGGGCTATCTTTGCATGTATTTTGAAAAATAAAGAGCTATTATTATTATTTTTGAAATGCACCTCCAAGCTAATTGCAGACAGGAAAGCTACGGAGGCCTACTGATCTGTGGCTGATCTTCTGGCCCTGATGAAACAACTAAACTTTCCTCTTTTGGTAATTCCCCCCCCCCCCCCCCCCAAAAAAAAAGTCCTTTAGATGATAGAGTGCTTTGGGGTTCACAGATTACAAGAACCTTTCCGGTCAAAGTCAGCAAATTTAACTGAGACTCATTTTTAAATGTTTGTGGTGATTCTCCAGGAAAGGGAAGGGACTGGGCACTTTGTCTGGGGTGCCTCTCCCCTGCTCCCAATCCCAACAAGCAAGAGCATTCTTTATGGACCCTCTTCAGGTAGAGGCACACTCCTATATACTTCAGACACAATATCGCCACATTTTCCTTTCTGAGGAGCTCTAAATCATTAAGGTGATTAAAATTTTAGAAAAGCCTAGCTCAGATCACAATATCCCTTCTCTTTGCTTAACCTTTCAAAAGAAAAGTAGAAAAACCCCATTTACGCGGGAGAAATACTACGTGATATTGACACAGCTGACCCTCAGAGAAGAGAAAGGGGAGCTGGCAGATGCCCTCTGGACTTTTATGTCACTCCAACCTTTCAGGAGGTCTAAGAGTTATAAGACAGAGAGGCAATAATTAGGATCCTCTCCCTGACATCTATCATCCTGTGTGGCCTTGGACTCAGGGAGTCTGTGGCTACATGACTCTGGGCAAGTTATTTAATCTCTGCCTGCCTCAGTTTCTTCAACTACAAAATGGGAGGAATAACCTCAGGGTTGTTATGAGAGAAAATAAGGGGTTTCAGGAACCTTTAAAGTTCTCTACAAAATTTATGATGATGATGGGGAGAATGACAGCTTCAGGGATGGTAAGTCTCAAATCCCTCAGGAATCTCTTAAGCTACAGCCCTGTTGCCTAAGGCATTCTTATCAGATATGCCCAGGGCCCACATTCCCACAAGCAGCCAGCAGTGGCCCAAGGATGGTGGCTGGGAGTCCTAATTCTCCGGACAGGTACCCACAGAGAAGCTGAGCTCAGTTTGTTTGGGATTTCTCTTCTAGGCATCGCCATCCCAGTCCCGATTAAAGGCATCGAGGCTGGGGAGGGGGACCCCAACAACATCACGTGTGTGCTCACCAAGGAGCGCTTCAGTAACTTCATGCTCTTTGGCTCTCTGGCGGCCTTCTTCACCCCCCTTGCCATCATGGTCGTCACCTACTTCCTCACCATCCAAGCCCTTCGGAAGAAGGCCTACTTGATCAAGAGCAAGCCACCTCAGCGTTTCACATGGTCCACGGTGTCCACTGTTTTCCAAAGGGATGAAACACCTTGCTCATCCCCCGAAAAGGTAGCCATGCTGGACTTTTCTCCCAAGAATAAAACCATGCCTAACACAAGTGAGGAAATGTTTATCCGACGGATGTCCAGCATTGGGAAAAAGTCTGTTCAGACGATCACCAATGAACAGAGGGCTTCCAAGGTGCTAGGGATTGTGTTTTTCCTCTTTTTGTTTATGTGGTGTCCTTTCTTTATTACAAATGTAACTCTAGCTTCATGTGATTCCTGTAGTCAGAGCACACTGCAAAAGCTTCTGGAGATCTTTGTCTGGATAGGGTATGTTTCCTCAGGGGTGAATCCTTTGGTCTACACTCTCTTTAACAAGACCTTTCGTGACGCATTTGGTCGTTATATCACATGCAATTATCAGGCCACCAAGGCAGGGAAGCCCCTTCGGAAGTGCTCGAGCAAGATGTCCTTCAGAAACGCCATGACAGAGAACTCCAACTTCTTTGTGAGACAAGGAGTGCGGAATGGGATTAACCCTGTCATGTACCAGAGCCCCATGAGACTCTGCAGTTCTCCCATCCAGTCCCCATCTACCATTCTACTGGACAAACTACTTCTCACTGAAAACGAAGTGGACAAAACGGAAGAGCAAATCAGCTACGTATAGCGGAATCCGTCTTACCTTCACCTGAATGATGCAATGTGCGGAATTAAGAGTAGGTGGATGAACCCTTTGGAACCGTTAAAAAACATTATAGATAAAAAGAACTGCAGAACCCATGATACTTCATCTTCTTGAAGACCAAGATTAAATATCAGTATTGTCAAGTTTTCTTCCATTTGGCCAGACAATTCCATGAAATAGCTAATTTGCACAGAAATAAAGACCGTGTAGCACTATACCATAATTAAACTGTCAAAAGATTCAAATAAAGTTCAGTCAACTATTTAATCAACAACTTTGGCCCTGTCTTCTTTTATGAAATCATTAAAATCTGGACCATTTATTAAGGAACTAAGGTATAGAGTGGTTCTAGAAGGCTAGGTTCTGACAAGAAAGATTTTCAGGGAATTTCTACCAGGAGGACTCTGTCCTCAACTCAGTAGTCAACATTTTCATTGGTCATGTTGGGGATACGACATCAGTGACACACTTATCAAACTGGCAGATACCACAATACTAGAAAACTGCCAGGGTGGATCAGGGAATCATGAGGTCATTTACATGACCTCCTAGGATGGAGAGCTGCAAGATCTTTGGGAGAGCCCCTGGTTCACCCTCATCTCCTTGACTGATGAGAAACCTGGGGTCCATCCATCCAGCAAGAAGCTTAGTGGGTGATATGACCAGGGTGATAAAGGCAGTGTGAGGGCTCTTATAGATATGGGTCAAGTCTTATGTGAAAGCCTTTAGTTGACTGCTAGCTCAAAGATCCAACAGTAAGGAGGAGCCACTGAAAAGCTGTCATGGTGGAAGGTTGGATTACTCCAAGCAGAGCATTTGGACAAAGGAAGCGTTCCCTACTGTACTAAGTTTGGATTTGGTTCTATACCTTGCATATTAGGAAGAACATTCAGAACAGGGCAACAAAGACATCGAGAATATTCAAAACCAGGCCATATTAATATTCACTGAAGGAATTAGGAGCTTTAAACTTAGAGGTTTAAAATCATTATTGCAAGATTTCAAATTTGCCCAAATCTCTCATGGAAAAGGACAGAGGACAGTATTAGGGACAATGGGGGGATTTATGGGGAGCCAGTCTTAGATTCGATTCATATATAAACTTTCTGACAATGCCATCTAGCCCCAAAGTGAACAAGGTCACTTGTGAGATCACTGGTCACAGTCTCCATAGTTACTGCCCAAGACTTGGTCTTCATTGTCTGTCTGCTGCTGTGGATGTACACAGACACAATCACACATTCACACACACCCCTCTCATACACACACATACACACACACACACACGTGCGCGTGCGATGACCAAACCTAAATCTCCAGCCCTAAGTTCTCACAGGAATCTCCAGGCTTACATTTTCTCTATCTACTGACATCAAGAACTGCCTGCACATCTAAAACCAGATTTAATCTCTATTCTGCTTTACGGGGTACACTCAAAATAGATCATTTGAAAAGTAAATAATAGGGATAACAATAAATAACAAAGGGAGGTGAAGAGGTTGGGAAAGTTTTAGTCACAGTTAACACAGCATCTCCTGGGCACTGCACTTCACACTTTATAATTATTACCTCATCTGATCCTTACAATAATCCTGGGACTGAGCTGCTACTATTATCTACATTTTATAAAAGAGAAAACTGAGGTAAACTTACAATCTAATGACAGAAACTGTTTCTAGTGACTAGACCAGTGAGTTCTGAGGCTGGATTTGAACCCTACTCTGACTCCAAGTCTAGTACTCTACTCTCTGCACCACCTACTGCCCAACTTTAAGACAGTTAAGTCAATAAAATAATTTTCAATGAGGAGTTAGTTCTTATCAACACAAAAATGGAAAATAGATTAGGAATTGCTTGGTTCTGCTTCCTCTCGACTCCTCTCCTGAAAGCACACAAAGCCCCCTTCCTTTGGCCCAGAACCACCCAGTCCGCAGTGACTGCCAAAGTGAGCATGGTTGCCCCGAGGTCCCTGGGTCACCTCCCCCGGTCCTCGCTGGAGAACTCCCTCCACTTTGCTGTGGATCATTCTTCTTGAATGAAATGCTTCAAGCTCCAAAGGGTTCTTCCAAAGTAGGAAATCTCTGAACAAGATCCAGGGACAAAGTGGCCTCTGCTTTCCTAGTTAAGCAGAAGGTGGTCCTCCAGTGAAAGGAAACCTTTCTAGTCTCTTAAACCATTCCTTTTTGACAGTCTAAGCCTCATTCTGGACCGAGCCCAACATCTCCTTTACCATATTTCAAAACGTCAGTTACTTTCTCCCAGGTTTCCATCACCAGTCCTATCCAAACATACAGACCAAGCCCTCCTGCTTATCACTCACAAGAACAATAGGTGTTTCCCTCACTGCTTCCTCAGACTTCAAAGAGAAAACTTTAAACAAACCAAACATTAGTGAAATGAAACAGAGCAGAAATGGGGCTCCTTGGAGTCCCGTGTCACTAAAATCACTCTCTTGTGGTCTCTAATACAGCAAAGCTCCTTCACCACGCCCTGTCTGCAGGAGATCTGCCCCTGTCATCTTCCTTCTTCCCTTTCTTCCTCACAGTGATGTTCTCCTGAAAAGGATTAGTTCTTTCTACCATTTAAAATGTGACATGCTATCTTGTAAAGAAGCTGATTTTGCAGATGCAAGTAAGGGCTTTCATGTCTTTTTTCAAATTCTGGTCTAAAGCCATACTGATGAGATTGGTCAATCCTGTACCACAATGCTCTTTCCAATATTTCCAGAAAGTCAGACATATTTCCCCCAAATCTCCTTATTCTGGTCCAAAAAACAAATCTTATTACTTGATATCATCTGATGACCCAGTTATCTCCCTAGTTACACACATATTTTTTTTTTTGGCCACATGTCTGCCATCTGGAAAAAATGAAAGCATTCATTTGTTTCCCCAAGACCTTTTAGCTTCCTGTGTGGAACTGAAGCTACCAGAGAGTACACCATCCAGGTTTCATGGAGTTCAGTCATTTTCACATGACCCAATTAACATCCTTTCCACTAAAGGACTCAAATGAAATTCTATTATCATATCAGAGCAGAAAACCTGTGTTTCTGCTACGATTATATTCAGAATGAAAGGAAGACCCTTCAAATAAGCTGGAAGTTCTAGATTTTGTCACAGGCTCACTAAGGAACATTTAGACAAGGGCTCTCAGTTCAATTTCTCAACTCTCAACTGAAAGTCACTTCTGTTCATGATACAAGAAGTCAAGAGAATTTCAAGTTTTCAAAAACAATTTGTGTTTAGATCAATGAAAAGAGAGATCACTATAGCAACGAGAGAGAGGAGCACCTAGGTTTTCAAAGACTGTAGATATAGCCTGTGTTGTTCCAGCTAATGGAAGGTGGCCCTCACTAAAAACAATTGTTGTTTTTAAGACATCTACCAAAACAACAACAACAACAAAAAAAAACAACCAAAAGAGAAAAATACAAAAGGACCCTCAGTCCAAAGCAGCCCCTTCACTTTGCCAAGTGACGGCAGCAGAATGATTGAGAAAGAACAGAGGTTGCTAAGTACCGTACAGCTCTCAGACCATAAACAAAGGTTAATGTTGCTGACGGAAGCCATCTCTGTGGTAGCAAAGAATTGGAAACTGAGCAGATGCCATCAATAAGGGAATGGCTGAATAAGTTATGGTATATGAAAGTGATGGAATATTACGTTCTATAAAAAATATGTAAGGCCTGGGAAAATGTACCCAAACTGATGCTGAGACAAACAAGCAGAACCAGGAATACATCGTACACAATTGTGCCATGATCAACTAAGAAAAATGTGGTTCTTCTCAGTGGTTCAGTGATCCAAGGCAATCCCAGTAGACTTTGGACAGAAAATGCCATCTGCAGCCCAAAAAAAGAACTAAGGAGACTAAATATAAATCAACACATGCTAAATTCACTTCTTTTTTCTGTTTTGGGTTTTTTTTTTTTAATCTCTCCCAAGGTTTTTCCCCCTTGTTGATTTTTCTCTCCCAACGTGATTCATAAAGCAATGCGAGCTAAAAATAAATAAATAAACAAATAAATAAAGTTGCTACTGGATCTCAAAAATCAAATTTTCATCCAATGCCCAATAAGTTGATACACAAGTATAGGGTCTAAACCACATTATGCTATATAAAAATAACTTAGAGAACATAAAGATGCCCAATATCCCAAGCCTTTTCCAGAAAGAATTTGGCAGTGTAAATGCATTACACCAATAAGAGAAGGAAATTTGCTTTAATAGAGCAGGAAAAAGTAAGTCACAGGGACTTCTTCAAAGTACAAACTGAATCTGCTACCCCCTCCTAACATCCTACCCCTCACCCTGTCAACTAAAGACCACGTGCTGGTGATAGGGATTGCACACGCTAATGCAGGGGCTGATGTAATCACAACATCTTCCCCATGCTCTTGTTTCTAAAATTTTTACACTCTTCTGCCCTTGGAAATCATATCTTTTGCTGGCTCATAAATACGAGTCAATCTTTTGTCTGAAGATTTTTATCCATTATTACAGAGTCAGCATGAGTGTGACAATAAGAACATGTTAAAATGTTTCATGGAAAAGGCAAGAGAAGGAAGCCACTGGATTGGCAATCAGAATAAGGAAGCTGCTGTCTTTTATCAATGGAGCCCTAAAGCAAATGACCATGATACACAGGCTGCCCACAAGCCCAAGGTTTCTCTGATGCTACCACCTATCATGGCAGCATACCAGGCTCTTCCTTGACGTGGGCTATGTATTTCTTTGTTGGCACAACAGGGTCTAGCACACTGCCTTAGACATAGTGGACCTAATAACTTTGTTGAACAGCTTAGGGCCATGGCTAAAAACGGCCCCACTAGGTGTCAAGTACCACAGTAGGCCCCAACGTTGCAAAACAAAAAACAAACAAAAACCAATTTCATCACTCTATCTTAATCTCTTAGAAAAATTCTCCTTGGATGGCCCTCATCTTCTTTTTTGTCCTCACTTGGAAGCCCAGGGCCAGGAAATGTGATGCAGGAGAAGAAGAGAGAAGGATCGGATCAAAGCCAGGGTGGAGGTGAAAGATAAGGGCTGATCAACAGCCCCATCTTTAAACTGCACGGCTTCTTCCACAATCCCTGCGTCAGGAGGCAGAAGCTTCGGTCCATCTTCTCATCTGTGGAGGGCAACAGGCCCTCAACACAGGGTCCAACTGCAAGTTCTTTCTCATGGTGTAGGTGAGCACAGACCTAATGTCTGCCTTCTTCTCTCTTTATGTCCTCCCAGGTAAGGTTGTTACATAGGAATCTATCTGCACATATAGATACACACATATCCAGCTCCTGCCTCTGCCCTGAGCCAATGCTAGCAATGATCTACGGCTGTCACTCTGAGTTGAACACATGATTTTTCCCCCCACTCTCCTTTTTCTCTTTTTGATGATAGGATTTTATTTTAATAATAACAGGTTTCTATTTTTCAAAATATATGCAGATAATTTTCAACAATCACCCTTACAAAATCCTTGAGTTCCAAAATTTCTCCCTTCCTAGGTAATAATTAATACAATATAAGTTAAACACGTGCAATTCTTCTTAACAGATTTCCACACTTATTATGCCGTGTAAGAAAATCAGATCAAAAAGGGGAAAAAATGCTCACTCTCCTTTCTTAATGTCATTATTTCTGTCCAAGGCTGGTCACCAGCCTTACATTTGCTCCATGGCCAAATCTTGCTGTTTTCCAGCACAATATGCCCTGCAGCCTACTTCCTTTTTCTATTCCCCCAGAGATATATATGGGAAAGTGCTGGTAAATATTTAACAACCAGCTTTCTAAAGGGGGAAAATGTGCACACGACACCTTTAAAATCAATCAGATTATTCATGTTTTCTCCATCACTTTCTTAAGGCATGACAGAAATAAGTATAATTAAAAAAAAAAAAAAAAACAAATCAAGTCCTGATTTTTAGGATTGCCAATTTCTAGGATGTGAACACAAACTGTAAAAATTTAACAACTGGCTCTATCTCTAGCATCTATCAGTGCTTAGCACACAGCAGGTACTTAACAAAAGCTTGCGGTTTAATTGCATAAATATGAAAGAGGCCCAGAAGAATGATCATAACTCAACTATCTAAAAAGGTATTTTAGAAGACACACAAAACCAAAAAAGTAACTGTAAAGGTTGCGTATTAGAAGCTGACAAAAAGTCAACACAAACCCAAAGATCTGGGCTGGCGGGATGGAAACTTCCCCACGTGGAGAGGGCAAACAATGATATCTGGAAGGAAAAACATCCTGGAGAATTCCCTAGGGAAGCCAGAGCCTGCAGACTATGGGAAACACACTCAGCTCCCTCCCTCTGACGGCAAATGAGGTCACAGGACCTCGCCAGCATGACCTGGCATCAGAGGGCCTTGAACAGAGCAGCTCTAGGGAGACATCTGCTGACAGGGAAAGAGGGAGAGAGGGAAGGAGAGAGAGAGACAGACAGAAAAAGAAAGAGGGAGACAGAGACACAGAGAGAGAAGGAAATAGAGAAAGAGAGACAAGATAGAGACAGAGAGAAACAGAGACAGAGAGAGACACTACAAAAGCCAAAAGCAGCAATGACTCCAAAAGCTCTCATCATTCTAGTGTCAAAATAAGAATCAGGGAAGAAAATGAGAGGGCCCGACATTTTCCTGGGGCCCTGGGGCTACACTCAGCCCACTCACCTGGAATTTGTAAAAACTTAAGACAAAATTGCTGGGAACTCCTTTTCTTTCTAAAAAAGAGCCGGAACACCTCCCTGAAAGCAATGGGGTTCACTGCTGTTTCAATTTGGGGTCCTATGCAGGGCAGAGAACTCCGTGGGAGGGTACCTGAATGGTGAAGGGCTCCCAGATCACCTTGGAAAAAGGTCTGTGTAAGGGCCGGCCCTTTAGCCAAGAGGGGAGAGCAGAGAACAGGGGCAGCAGGCGCCAAAGGAGCCGCAGGCTTAAGAGAAGGGAATCTTCCTGCTGCCTGGCGAGATCCCAGAGGGGTGGGTCTCTGTCCACTCTAAGCAAGGCCAGATTGATGGCCCAGGGGTCACAAGATGAACAGCTGGACTGGGCCTGGGGCTCTTTCAATGCTGGCATTCTCCAGGGCCCTTCTAGGCTGTGTGGGCTTGTCTCTGGAAAAGTCTGGGGCAGGGACAAGTCAAACAGGATCGGGCCTAAACGGAGTCAATGTGGAAGCCTTCGAAAGCTCAGACTCCAGGGAAAGCAAACACCAGGGAGACCCCAGCCCTTCTGGGCATTCAGCACAGCAGGCAGGCTGGGGCTATAAAATCGCAGCAGCTCTTCAGGTTTCAATACACTGACACTGTCTACTCAGGAAGGGCTGGGCCCTAACCTCGGCCTACCCGAATGGGTGGCTACCATTCCACCTGTGCTGAGTGTCCTCCCACTTCCCAGGTACTTGCGCTCTAGTTCGAGGTCCCAAAGGCTCATTCTCTCTGCCCACACCCAGTGAGACATCCAGGCCTGAAACCCCTCCTCTCGATCCTCCATTTTCCTGCTGCCCCTGTGGTCTTCTCCCGGCTAAATGCACCTGTTTGGTCCCCACCAGACTGCTCCTCACCCAGGCTCTCTTGCTTTACGTTGGCTCCCCATGTTCTGGGGCAGACATTCCTTCTTCAGTCTCCAAGCCTCCCTTCCCCATTCTCTGCACACATCCTTTACTCCCCGCAACAGGCTCAGAAAGCTGGGACCCTTTGGGGTCTCATGTCTCTCCTTTAAGAACCACAATAAACATCACTTCCCAAGACCCCCCAGTAGGGGCTGTGACCCTTGGCCCTCAGGAAGGACTCTACAAATAGGTTTCCATTGCTTGCTGGCTCTCCCACAGTGGGACTTTAGGAAATGTTCAGAGCTGAATACAAAAAGGAAGAGAGTTTGGATGCTTTTGCCTCCACAAGGGAACCAGGACCCATGGGAGAAGTTCCAGGAGGCAGATCTGACCCCAAACTCTGAGGACTTTCTTTTATGCAAGGCAGCACGTTTGAAGCAGAGTCAACGATGGCCTGGGAGGGTGGGAGGACTGGCCAGAGAATCCTGCTTCCTTTCTCACTTCCTGCTCTCTGCCCATGTGCCTGCAGGCTTACATTCTCTCAATTCTCCTCTGGCAATCCCTTCCCCCCACATTTGAAGTGTCCCACCTCCCGTGTGACTCTCCCAGAGACCTCCTCCTAAGCTACACTACAAAATACCATCTTCCCCCCATGGGCAGCAGCAGGCTGCTCCCAAACTGGCAATGACTTCCCCTGTTCAGTGTCCTGGACCCACAGGATGTGCCCCTTCTGCCCCACCCTCTGCCCGAGTAGGCCCCTTGCCCTCCTCTACGCCTGATTTACTCAGGTTTTCCTTCTGCCAGAACAGGACCCAGAGCACAGGAAGTCCTGCTGTCTGCCTCATTCATCTCCACATCTGACCTTCCTCGTCTGTCTAACAGGGGGCACACTCCATCCCCACCCTCCCCAGCAATCTCAGTCTGGCCTGACTCTGAGCCGTCCCTGAGGTGCCCTGACAGAGACTTGGACCCCTTCCCCTCCTGCCCTGGGACCATGGTGCTCTCTCTCCTGACCTCCAGGACAAAGGTCGCTCCTTGTTCAGGCTCAGATATGCTCCCTGCTAGGACACCACTGATGGGGAAGCCGAGGCCCACAGAAATTAGTGTCGTGCCTAGGCTGATGCGGGCACTGGTGCTGTTCCCCTCTCCCTCCCTGCACCAAGGGCTCCAGGGAGGAAGGAGAAGACCCAGCCCCTTGCCCTCATCCACCCCCTGCCAGGAGCACAGGCTGTGCCATCTGCTGTCTCCACGCTCTAAGCTCCATCAGTTTGGAGGCCAAAGACCAAGCTTCATGGGTACTGAGGGCACCACATAAGAAAGAAGAGCATGGTCTGCAGCAGGGCATCCAACTGGCAGGAGGGGGGCTGGGCACCGGCTTTCCAGACATGGAGGCCACAAGGACCCTGGGATCCAGCAAATATGTCAATACAAAAGGGAACTGTCTCCATCTGTTTCTAAGACCAGAAACGTGAAAGCCACTCTCTGTGGGACTCTCACCCTCCAGGAGAACTGCTCCCCTTTACAAACACATTCCCAGAAGCAGAGGCTACACTGTCCTAGACCCTGAGTGTGGCCCCCCTACCCGTTTGAGGCTTCTGTGGGCCTCCAATCGGGAGGACAAGGGCTCCAAGCTCGTCTTGGACACTGCCGCCAGCCTCAGTCTCCTCATCTCTACACTGGGAACAGTAATAATGCCTCCCTCTTCAGGGTCGTGAGTGTCTGAGAGATCCAGGGCACCGTGGCTGGCCCACAGTAGAGATTGCATAGGTAATTATTCCCTTCCTGTGTACTTAAGTGACTCAGGAAGATAAAAAAGCCAAGTAAGTGAGCGTGAAAGAAGCCAAGGGTAGGAATCAGGCAGCCTCCTACCTGAAAAGGATGAAGCCCAGGGACTCGACCGCGGCCCTTCGGACATCGTCGTTGACGTCGCTGACCTGCGAGGAAAGGGAAAAGGAAATGGAAACGTATGACCCTAGGCTACGGCAAGGACCATGTCACCAAAAGTATTGTGATTGGGAAAGATCCTCATGTAAATGGGGCTTTCCTGGGATGAGCCCTTTCCACTGCAGACCACGCGCACCTCTCAGATTCTACATACATGCAGCACAAAGATGCATCCCCTCTCCCCCCCCCCCACAGACACGTGCACCCCCACAGTACTTACTGCCACGTGCAGCAGGCGCCGGATGGCCTTGTTGTTCCCGGATCCACAGTAAGCCATGGCCACGGTGTACATCCCAGAGCGACGGAGGATCGGGTCCTGAGGGAAGGGAAAGTCACCATTTGTCCATGCTGAGCCTGGCCAGGGCCTCACGGCCAGCCTGGTACGTGGGCAGAGAAAACGTGTGCTCAGACCCACAAGTCAGAAGGCAGCCAGTGGGAGAGCGGAGGTGCCTCGGGGGGGACCGGAGGGGATCAGATCAATGCTACTGCCCCCCTCTGGCTGGGAGAAGAGCTCATTGGGTAAGTCAACAGCTAGAGGGGACGAGACGGAAGGCTGGGGGAAGGAAGAGCCCATTCCAAATCTGCTCTGAGATGCTTCCTAGCTGGGCGACTGCCTTACTTGGGATCTACGATTGCTGGCAGCCTTGGGAGGTATTTGTGACGTACCAGGGCAGTACTCGGCCCAAGGGGGAGAGCGATAAATGCTTGTTCCACTTTCCTGCCAATCCCCACGACCCACCCCACTTTTCTCATCCCAAAGCTCACTGTGACCCCTCCTCCCATAAGGGAGGCCTGGTATTGAACACGGCTTCTGCTCTGCCATCCCACAACACCCCAACAACTTGGGCCAGAACATGAATTTGGGCACGGGAGCTGAAATGGGTCCAGCCATTTGAGAACACAGTGGGAAACTAGAGTACCAGTCACTAAAGTATTAGCCTAAGCCTAACTGCCTAAGCCTAACAGGATCTGAGTCTGGCTTTCCTGACTACACAGGCAGGTCTCTCTCCATCACGTGATGTTGCTTCACACGGGGAATTGTGAGGAAATGACAAGTTTGAAGAATTCAAAGAAATGGGGGCAAAAATGGGGGACGGACCAATGCCATGTGATGCCGGCAGATCCAGGGCAACAATTTCCAAATGGGAAGGAAAAAAGCAGGGAGAGGCTTCCAAATCCTGAGCAACACAAGGAAGGGATGAAGAGGAGGTGATGGTGAGGGGGAGGAAGAAGCAGGCCCGCTACCATGCTGATGAGGTTGACTTGGAGATGGCTGTGACAAGAGTGAGCATGTAGAAGGAGGGGAGACCAGCCCAAGTGAGACCGCGATGGAAGAGCAGTTAAGGGCATCCACGCAGCAGCAAAATCTCTTACTTAAAAACAAGAGCACGGCTTTGTATTTGCTGAAAACTCAGGGAAGACACCAGTTCTTCATTCACCCCCAAAAGCTGGGCTCACTCTGTTCGCAACATGAATTCATAAAAGGTCACTAGCCCAGCAGAGGAGGGTGGAACCTCACACTCAGATCTGATCATTGGCTGGTTAGTTCTGTCAAACCAACTTTATCTCTATTTTATTTTCTGATTCAGGGATGGATTTCTGGAAAAAGGGAGAAGACACATAATAAGAAATATAGGTGATTTTTTAAAAAAATCACTAAAATTAAAATTTTATTTTCTAAAAGGTATATTCGCCTTCTTCCCTCGATCAATTTGTGGATTCCCTAGAAAGCCTGCAGAGGCTAGTTTGTAAACCACGGATTCTCTCCTTTTAGCCAAATAAATTCATAGACTGCAGAGGAGTCGTGGGAGCAAATGTGCGTTATCATAAAAGACAAAGGGAAGATAAGGCAGCACTAAATGAAGATTAACTCAGGGGAGAGGAGGAAGAGGAGTCAGCAGAGCAGGAAAGCTTGTGAGCAGACTAGGAGGACAATAAGGAAGCCACAGGACACAGGAGATGCTGTCACCTTATCCCGGCACAAAGACTCAATGAGGGCATCGGCTTCCTCCATCCTCCCGTACATCACCAAGGCAATGCCGACGGCCAGCCCCCGCAGGATCTTCTCGTGCTGGGTCTCCTGGGCATAGCCAACCATATCCTCGATAGCCTGGGCATTTTTCGAACCCAACATAACCAAGCCCAGGGCAAGGCCAGCTGCTTCTCCTGGACATTGAGAAGCAATCTGTTAGTAACTTGCATTTAAGAACTGATATTCTTTATACCAAGTCAACAAAGCATCATGGACTACTTGAGACAAAAGGTACCGTCAGAAACCAGGAGGGAACACCCTCATCACCTCTAACTGTCACTACTTTCTTTTCAAACATTCTGCTACAAAGAAAAGGGCTGGACCATCTGCCTCAAGAAAGCACTCTCTGTGGTGGGATCCTCGAGTCTGGCAAGTTCAACTTTTAATTTTAAATCGGACCCTACGTTTTGGCGACTTCCAAAGCCTACATGGTATTCTGAGTTGAGGAGATTAAACTATTTTCAAAATTCCCTCTTTTTGATTAAGCCACCAGAGGCAAGCCAGAAAGAAAGTGTCCCAAGAGACAACAATGATAAAACCATCCAGTTGTGGCCCTTCCTGCTCCAGCCCAGCTGGCCAGGAGACACCCAGGCAGACTTCTTGCTATGAAAGTCCATGACAATGTGGCATTAGCCAAGCCTCTCAAGTGAGCCTGAGAAGAGGAATCAAAATGGAATGGGAACAGTCCAATTTAGAAATCATCTTGATGTTATATTTCCATACAACTGGAAGAACAAATTAAAGATATTTATTCCTTAATCTCTAAAAGTTTGTAGGGTTAGGGTTCGCGCTGAACAGAGGCTAGAGAGCTGGTCTCAGAGTCAAGATACAGGCCTGCTTCAGCTGGATCCTGCCTGGGGAATTCTGAGGAATCACCTCATCACCCTTCAGTACCTGAAGGCTTGGGGTTACTGAGAAGGGGTGAGCTAGCACTGGCAAGGACTAGGCAGTTCCTCATATATCTTGACACTAAGGAAACGATGGGTCTGACTTAATGGTAGCTGGCTTCAGAGGAGGTTGTGTTGTGGTGTGTGTGTGAGTGTGTGTCTGTGCTCTTGAGTGTCTGTATATGAGTTATAGAAAATCTTCAGGGAGCAGCAGGATAGGATAACTTTGGGAACCCTTCTCTAAATGCAAGCACAGGACAATTATGTCAATCTAGTGATCCAAATAATAACAATTTCAAGCTTGAGGGGCCCCTGAAATCGGTTCGAAAGGCTGCGCACCCAGCTAAGAGCCCCAGCTCTGTTACTCTGGGGAGAAATGCATCACCTGTCACAGCATCATCCTGGTACAGGTTTGTTTTCAGCAGATCGTAGACATCCTGGCGGGCAGTGCCCATGGCAGCCAATCCGAGGCCCAAGCTACCACCGTGCCGTACAATCTAGGAAAAGAATAGCTTCTGTTCACACTGGGCCCGCACTCAGCTTTGTGGTGGCTGTAGACCACAAACACAAACAGCTCATGCTGTGAGACGGAAAGACAAAAAACTGAAGGAAGTCAGACCTCAGCAGTCTAATGGCAGGTCCTGAGGGAGAGTTCTTGGACCAAAAGGGCAAAGAAGAAAATCAGACCAAATTACTAACAGTGGCTTCCTAAGAAGTGCACAAAGGGCAGTGTGGTGTTGCCGTGGCCCCCTGAAAGGAGGGTTTACCGGGGAGTTGGGAAGCCCTGGAGCAAGTCCAGCATCAGATATCTCTATCTGTGTGGCTCTGGGCTGATGTCCTGAGTTTGCTCATTGCAATGTCCCACTGGGGTGAAAGTGCCTTGTATGAGGTCACAGAGCCAGCGTGTGGCAAAAGCCGGGCTTGAAACCAGGCACTCCTGGCTTTAAAGTCAGCGCTCTGGCCAATGCACTCCAGTATGTAGGAAGGGGGTAGCTTTGTACACCCAGAACTCCACCCATACACCCCTTTTTAGTTATACATGTGTGTCCACACATACCCATGTACACATAAACTACCTGGACCCTTCATTTTGATGGTTAAAGGGTTGAGAAATGAATTTTTGAGTTTTATAAGAGAGACAAAGACCACTAGGATCATTGTCAACAATTTCATGAACAAGAAAATTAGCCTGTTCTGGGAACTTGAAAACTTCCATGTCCTAAGACCAGTTCATAAGGAGCTGCCATCAGTCACCCCCTGTGCTTTCAGGTGCTCACATCATTGCTGGCATTCTTCAGCTGGTTAAGCAGGTAGTCAATGATGTCACCACCATGATTGGCGTGAATGAGACCCAATGCATAGAGACCTCCGCCCTCCTGGTAGGCTGACCCCGGAGAGGTATCCTTGGGGAGATAGGTTGCCATTAACTGTAATGCTTCCTTCTCGTGACCCTGTAAATTAAACAACAAAAACACAAAAGAGAAAAAAATCATTTTTTAGTATGTTAGTATGTTACTATTACTGACATCTGGCAGAATGAGCTCGTTCTGGAGAAGCAGGGGCTCTTTTTCATGAATTTAACCAATCCTCATCAATAAGCACTTTGTCCTATGTGTTAAGTATACTGTGCTATACGCTAAAAGAACTATACAAAAGAAATGAAAAGCTGAAAGGGGCTCTAAGATACAGGCTTGGGACTGTGGGGGGCAGGGAGGACCTGTGAATTCATTGGTGCAGGGGAACTCCTGGGAAAGCAAATTCCTTTTACCAGTGCAGGGGGCTACCTAGACTCTTGGGACTTGCCTGGGGCACTAAGGCTTTTACCCAGAGTCACACCCCCAAGAGGTTTCAGAAGCCCAAGACCAGGTGACCTGAGGCTGGGTATCCAAGCACACTGGCCCGAGCATCTCACTCAGAGCACAAATCGAGACTATATGAAATGCATTAAGAGGAGCACAAAATGTTCTAAGATCTAATAAGAAACCTTTGCACCAATGTGGAGGGCAAAAATATGAGTTTCCTTCTTTAAAACTTTTCTCTACAAATAAAGACGGGAGTGTTTTTCAGGGAGACTTCTGAGATTCCAATGTGTCTGGATATTGTTTCTGTCTCATTACTTCCCCAAACCTTCTTCACACTACGCCAGTTTTCTCATCTCGACCTGGCTTTGGGGTAAGGAAACAGGCCTCCATCTTCTTGGGGAAAGGAGATCTGTAGAGAATTTTCCTTTCTTGTTCAGAGGCTTTATCTGGTACCTTATTCCTGTCCTCAGGCCCAGAGTTCAATGGAGAGTATGATGACAAAAACCAAGGGCTTGAAGGGCAGAGACACCCAAGACTCAACCCAGTGAAAACTAAATCATAACCAAATAACCAAATAACCAAAAACCAAAATGCTGCAAATCCTCTTGAAAGACAAGAGAGCAGATCTGCAGAAGGAGGAGCTCCTGGAGCTGACCAGCTCACAGTCCTTAAGGCAAAAAGGAAACATTTTGTTATCATTAATTGCACAGTTCTCAATTCCAGTTAAAAGGGGACAGAGAAGTTAAGCTAAAATCAACCTTTCCCTGGCCCTGGATTTGAGGAGGAATTTCCACCTGATGATACTCCCAAACATTCTCCAAATGATGTTTCCTCTCCAGACCCTTCAAAAAGGGGGAGGCAGACTAACACTGACTGCTCATAAGGGCTTTGCCAACCTTGGAGCTTTACACAGATGGTTCCTGGTTATCGCTCCTCTCTCTCATGCTACTGCCAGTGAGATTTCTCCTATCCTTCAAGGGATCACGCCTACCATGCAGCTTTCCCAGATGCCCACCAAATAGAAATGCCCTCTCTCAGTCTCCCTGGGGATGAGCTCCTAGTGCACAAATGTGTATCACACCTCACCCCTACTGCTGGCGAGCTCTGGCTGAACCTAAATGGGATACCCCCAATGCTTCCTCACGATGTGCATGGCCCCCTAATGAGGGGAACTCCTGTCCTTCTGCTGAGCTTGCTGCAGAACATGTACCAGTGGGTCCTGCAATCCCACAGAGCCTGGCAAGGGGAAAACTCTTGGCATGGCACTGGCCCCAGAGCTGTAGTCGAACTCCCAGATATGGAGGATGCCAACCAGAGGATGATAAGTCCAGGCTGCTTGGTGAGATCAAACAGAGTGACTTCGCTCTCACAGCTGCTGCTCCGTGCTACCCATGTGCCACCCTTAGGCATCTCCTGCTGGGAGGAGATGGAAAGGCCAAAAAGGCAGGCTATTTACTAGCTAAGGCAAAAAAGTGGGGCAAAGTTTGGAAAGGACATCAAACAGGAGCTGTCTCAGGGTGAGCTCTTTCAAATTCTGAGCTCCTGGCTCAGGCCCGGCATACAGTAGGCACTTAACCCATGTTTGTTTGGAGAGTTTAACACAAAACAGATGAAAATACTATTCCCTGGCAGACTACTCTTTCTGATGGATGGATCTGTGGAGAGAACGAAGGGAAGCTATTCCCTAAGGACTGGAGCCTACCACAAACACTTCTGGCGCCCAGAGGTCTCCTGGGGCCTTTAGCAGCCAGCAGTAAGTTCCAAACTGTGGGGGTAACTAACTCAAATCTGCTTCATGTGCATTCTCAAGCAGAAAACCTGAAGAACAGCTGTTGGAGATTATTTCCCAGCCTGCAGTTACCTTATGAATCACACCCAGACTGGCAGTTGCAGTAAACTTTGCCCAGTTCGTGGCTCTGGCGAGCCACTCCAAATTATCTCTGCAGAAAAAAAAAAAGAAAAGTCAGTAATGTTGGCTGAAACACAGATTTAGAGAGATTTGTTCAAGCCAAGTTCAGGGCCATTGGAAAGCGGCTCTCAGTGGCGCAGAGGATAGAGCCTCGGCCCTGAAGTCAGGAGGCCCCGAGTTCAAATGCAATCTCAGTCACTTAACACCTCTGTAGCTATGTTAACCCAATTTGCCTTACAAAAAAAAAAAAAAAGGGGGGGCGGGGGGGAAATCCCAACAAAATGGCTCCCAAGGTACTCCAGTCTGACCAGTGTCATTTTCCTTTCCAAGAATCATAAACTCAGGTCCTTGAGTCAAAGCTTGCTATTTTATCCCCCGCATTTGGGAACAGGCTGTTCATCTGCTACTCTGCAGTTGCAATCTTGTGCTTAGGATAAACATCCAACAACAATTCAGGTTTTAAAACCCATCTTAGTCATCAGGACAGACTCTGGCATCTTCACTAAGTAATTATTTTAACACGTGTCATGTCACCCTGGAGGTCACAGTCACGACCTCAAATGGTAATATTCAATTCATGCTTCTTGGAGGGCTGTGTTTTCATGACAGAGAAAACAGCACGATTCCTTTACAGACAAACTCAACCCCATCAGCACGAGAGTCTCATAATTTATGAGCCAATAATTCAAATGGGTTTTCAAACATATACTAAGTAGCTTTTGTTTGTCTCCTTTTTTTTTTGTCCCTCCAACAAACACAGCAGAGTCAGGTTCCCATATTTACCTAAGGAACTGGTCACTGGTCGTCCCACAGTGCATGAACGAGTTGGCTATGACTGTGGCCGTGTGACATACGGAATTCCTCACCGCATCCTAGAAAGGCAAAGCCAGAGCTTTATCCAGGACAGTCAACAAACCGCGAAAAGGGGAAAAACATTTCTTTGACCAAATGAGCCAGCTAGTTTAGAAAATGGAAATTTTTTTGATCAGAGCTGAATATGTTAAGTATGATGTGAAATAATTATTCTGTAGTTATAATTACTTTTAAGGTTTGCAAAGCACTTTCCTCACTATCCTATGAGGGAAGGGGACATCTTTATGTCTATTTTGCAGATGAGGAAACTGAGGCTCAAAGAGATTAGTCATAGTCCATAGTCAGGACCTCAGACACCCTGACTGCCAGAGAACAGACCCCCATTCTAATTCAGGGAGGAAATGTCTAAAGATGACAAACCCAGGACTGTAAGCCATAATCGCCCATTTCTAACTAGCTGCTTCGTCATCAAAAAATATGTACAAGGCATCAAAACAAAGCAAAATTAAATTTTGGTCCCCAGTTAACCTATTCTGACCCATTACAAAGTCCCTCAACCTTAGTTTAAAGCCAGAGGTTGTACTACTTCTTGCAATCATATAATATTTTTAAACTGCCATAACATTTAGCTAACTGTACTTCAATATTATTGGTTTCCTTAATAATCCTTTGCATTTTATTTCACATGTTAAAAACATTATTTAGAGAAAGGGTCCCAAGGTTTCAACCCAAGAGATTTATGGCATGAAAAAGGGAAAGAAGCCCTAAACTTAGAAGAAGGACCAGAAGGAGAAGTCCTATTCACAGGGTGAAAGGCCATCCAGCCAAGGCTAACAAGCCATGTCTCCTACCGTCCAGGATGGCTGACTGTAAACCAGTAATCAACAATTACAAATTTACATGTTGCCAGAGAAACCTGAGGACTACATGTCACATGTCAGAAATCAATGCCATAGATCACCTGGAAGCCTCAGGTGAAGGAAGGCCAATGAACCATCCCAGAAGTGCCCAAATATTTAAACATTCTGACTGTGACTAATATATCAGGACAAATACATGCATGAGTCCTCAGAGGCAAAAATTCAATTCTCCAAAAATAACCCCTGGATGAACAAGTTATTACTATGAAGGGACTCAGCAATGTCACTCCCAGAGGATGTGGGTGAGAAGCTGGTTTAGGTATGAGTGGTCAGCTTTGAGAAAAGATGAGAAATAAAAAAGAATGAATTCAGCTAAGAGACTGTAAATGAAAGCAGTTCTTCCCAATTATAGACGGCTTGTTTAAACAGTGGCCTCTCCTGTTGATTATTTATGTGATCACTGTGAAAGAGCATAGACAGTAAAAATGAAAGCTAACATAAGAAACAATGCCAAAGGGTAAGCAGAGACAAAAAAAAAAAAAAGTCTCTAAAATTGGAAGCAAAATAGGAAAACAACATCATACTTACACACTTAACTTTTCAAGAACAACCACACTAAACAACATTCAACATGAAGAACACTACGAGTCTGACATTTAATAAAAGAATCTTTTTCTTTACATTTTCATGAATTTAGGCTGTTCTCCCACTGTAATTTTTTCAAATTAATGAAGTTTTACTACATTCATTATTAAGGTGATGATAAAAAAGCAAAGTACTTTTGAAAAAATTACTAATTATAACAGAACGTCATATGTTCACATCATTCTGTGCATATGGATCATTTGTATTTTTATGTCACTGCAGACCACTAAACTCATAACAAAAAAAAGAAAAAAGAAAAAAAGAAAATGATTTTAAAGGAGCAAGGTGACTAGACAGCAACTTGTCCAACAGCCTAATCTTCACTCTTATGAAACATACTCGTCTTGAGGCTCAGGAGTGATATACGACATTTAACACAGAAAGGAATCTAAAAGAACATATGGTTCCAAGGGGTAAGGTTTCCTTACCTTAGTGTTTTTTAGAATCATGAGGTCTGTGTTATTATTCCGTATTAAAAACTGAAGATGTAACTCAATCGCCATTTCACCACTTAAAATTTTAATCATTTTTGATATCTGGTCCTTGGGTTCTGGATTCTGTAGAAAGAAAGGAAATGGGTGATCGAGGCCGCACCTTCCTCTATCCCTGAGCCTCCAATACAATGACCACAGGAAGTACCACCAGCCCACCTAGGAATTCCTACAGACTCTCCCCACCTCAGAGGACGATGACTCACCCTGCACCTCCAGCAAAATGGCCCGTCTCTACCTCACAAGGCATATATCCCAAAGTGGCCAAAGACAGAGGGGAGAGAGCTGTAAGAACAGAAATGTTCCCAGCAGATGTCCAGCCCCTGCACCCCTAGCTCCAGCAAAAACTTGAAATTCATACCACAATCAATAGTGATTAGGATATTCAATGAGAAACTGCTAAGCAACTCCTTCCATTCCCAGAAATACACAAAGAATCAATCCCAGGCAAGAGGAAAGGGGGCTGCTGTCAAACGCCCAGCATGACCAGAAACACCCTTCCCCTCCTCTCTAAGAAAGGCTCAGGGTGGTCAGAAAAGGCCACCTTTGGAAGCCTCAGAGTGGTACCTCACCAAGCAGATCAGGACACTGGGGTTCTGAGATGCAAAAGGGGACTCTAAAGGTCCAGAGCACTGAACCTACAATACAGTAATGCCATTTTGCTCCTCTGAGAATGAATAATACCAACTACCCACCAAAGCAATTCTGCCCTCTGGACCTAAGCATGGACCCTTTTATTGATCACGTTTTTCTGGGAGTCCAATAATTTTAAAATTATCTCTCTTGATCTGTTTTCCAGATCGGTTGTTTTTCCAATGATATAGTTCACATTTGCATCTTATTTTCCCCCATTCTTTTTGTCTTTGATTGCTTCTTGACATCACATGGAGTCTTTAGCGTCCAAATGCCCAATTCTAATGTTTAAAGAATTATTTCTTCAGTGGGCTTCTGTATTTCTTTTTCTATTGACTTATTCTATTCTGCTTCTTACTTTGCGGTGTTCTTTTCTTCTCTGAGTTTTCCTGCCTCTTTTATCAAACTGTTCTTTCTCTTTCCATAATTTTCTTGCATTATTCTCATTTCTTTTTCGAATTTTTCTTCTACTACTCTCACCATTAATTCTTCCAGGAATTCAAGTTCTTTGAGGCTTTGGCTGTAGCTAGTCACATTGTTGTTTTCCAATTTTTGTCACCTGGTCTCCCTTCCCCCCCAATAGGTCCAGATCCTTTTTTTGCCTTTTGCTCATATTTTCTAGCCCATTTCCTGATTTTGAACTTTAAAATTGGGCTGCTCACCTGGAGGTGGGGAGGCACTGTCCCAAGCTTCAGTTTTTCTGGTGATGCTATTTTCAGAACTAATTCTAGAGGTGCTCCTAAGACAGTGCAAGCTTGGGAGGGATGTGGTCACTACTTTGCTGGTCTGAGGTCTGGGATTTACTCCAGAAAGTCCTCCTTCTGGACCTGGAAGTGCGACCAGCCCTCTTGCAGCCGCAAACACTAACACTCCTCTGCCTCAGAACTACAACTAGGGCCTCTGCTTCCCTGTGATCCATCATAAACACACCTCTCCCCTGGAACTACAACCCAGAACTGGGTATGGGAGACCTCGGTGATCCATCACAAACACACTTCTCTCCCTGGAACTGCAACCCAGAATTGGGTATGGGCGATAAGACTGCCAATCAGTACTAGCTGCACCCAGTGCCAACAAAGGATCCCCTGTGATCTCTATCTGGTCCCCTTTCTGTCTCTGGGCTGAGAGCACCCAAAATTGCTGTTGCAATTGCTACCACCAAATGGTACATTCAGACCTCCAACCCGGTAGCAGTGACCTCTCCCGCTGATCTTAATTTTTCCTTAGGTCAGAAAAAATGTCTCAATCTATTTGTTGGCTCTGCCACTGCAAAATTTGATCTGAGGTCTTATTTTAAAGTTGTACAGAGAGAATTCAGCAGAGTTGTGACCATTAATATAATTCACTATTTTTGGTTCCACCCTACCAGGCCAAGTAGATTTAGAAAGACTCCAACAATCCCCTCATGAAAGAAACCCAAAAAGAAAAACCCCAGGAATTGTAAAAGCCAAAACGAAGATCTACCCTATCAAAGACAAAATATTGCAAGTGTGCAAAAAGGAGTCAAAATAAAAAGGAGCAACAGTCAAGGTCCCATGAGCCCAGGCAGCTTCCATTCTAAAAAAGATGAGAATCTGAAACACAATATTCCAAGATAGGAGACAGTTTTACAACTAAGAGCAACTAAACCAGAAAAGCTAAATACAATCTTATCAGGGGTGAGGCTGGAAATGGAATAAATCGCCAATGAACTAAAAGTCTTGTGAGCACTTCTGATGAAAAGACCAGAGCTGAGCAGGAATTTTTAAATACAAACAAGAATTCAGAAAAACTTTGAAACTGAGCAATTAGAAGGAGCTATCTGATGATACAGCACTAACACTCTAATAGGGGAAGATGATTCATGTCTCCTTTCACAACCAATCTCTTCAAAAATCTACCTACTGAGTGAATTTTTTTTAAGAACAGAGGTCCCAGTATTGGGGGCAAGGGGAGGAGGGAGAGATGGGCTAGTTCTGTTCTGAGGGCCTGAAGAGGAAAGAAAGAAGGGAGGGTAAAAAGTCAACAAGTCCACTGTAGAAAAAAGGAAGTGGTGGGGAATTCTGCCATTTCTTAAAATTGGGAGAGTGTGAGAAGAGCATACAAAGAGGAAGGAGTGGAAGAGCTGCTGGGAATCAGATGGACCTCATTATATGAAATAAAGGAGGTTGAACACCCTGTTCTTGGGTCATTTCAGTCAGGTCTGACTCTCTGTGACTCCACTTGGGGCTTTCTTGGCAGATGTTGGGATGCTTTGGTATTTCTTTCTCCAGCTCATTTGACAGATGAGGAAACTAAGGCAAATAGTCTAAGTGACTTGCCCAGAGTCACACAGCTGAGAAGTGTCTGAGGCTGGATTTGAACTTGGAGAGGATCCTTGGTGACTCAGGCTGGGCACTCTGGGCACCCTGAACATACAAACACATGCAACCACAGTTCTGTATAGAAATACACCAAACTCAACAGGGAATAAACAGGGATCAGAAGAGAGGGACATTAAATGTGAGGGAATGGTCACAGGCAAAACAAATTCCCTGATTATAAAGAAAGGGCAAAAAGACATCGAGAACTAAAATCTAAGAAGATGACCTTAGCTGGGGGATGGCTGACAGTGGCATATGAATGAGACAGAACAGTAGTGTGCTGTGAGAAATGGTAGAAGAGATCATCTTAAACAATTCTGGATGGTATGGACCAGAGGAGAATTAGAAGAGCCAAGAGAGGGAGTTAGGACATTAAAAGAAATGATCAAAGGGAAGAATTCTGAAAAACCTGGGAGAAACGTGCAGGACCTGGTACAGACTGAAGTGACCCAAACCAGAAGTGACTAAAGGACTATGAGAATGGTCCAGAAGACCAAAGATGAGACCCACCACCCACTACTATGCAGACACTTTCAGGGCTAGGAATGGAAGGAAGCATATTTTCAGATACAGCAAGGAGATGACTTTGTTTTACTGAATTTATTATATATGAGGGAGGACTCAAATGGGAATGCCGTCTGTGCTGTGATAACCCCTCTCTAACTCATCTCCCAGACCCAAGTCACCCCTTTTTTCCATTCCATATTCTTTGGGTACTCTCACATCCCTATCATGGACACAATCAGCACATTATTAATATTTGTGGCAGGTTACCTTATGCAGTTTTAAAGTCTCAAAATCCCTTCATTATTAGGGCTTTCCTATCAGCTGACAACGACAAAGCTCAACTGTTAATTTTTCCCCCTAATCTCTTTTCATTAACCAGTATCTATGGCATTGCTATATTCATACTTTGTCTTTTATCTAAGATATTCTCAGATATTCCATCTTAAACAAAACAATCTCTGCATTTTCATCCTATTGCTATTCTTCATGTATTGATATTCAGATATTTCCAAAAATCCATCCCTATCTAAGGAGATCCAGGTAAACCAACTACAAAAGGTGAAATTATAGACAGTGCAAGAGGCCCACTTCTGGGAATCCCATTTGTACACTATTTGCCTCCAAGCTGAAACAACCCTGGCTATTCAAACTGTCTAGTTAGAATAGAAAAGTTTATTAGAACATTCACTTGGGAGCTTCCTGGCACCTTTGGACAAGGTGGCTCCTGAACACCTCTGAAGACTGGTCGATGTGGAAAGTCTAATACTTGTGGCTCCTTCTTTGGCTACCTTAACAGCTTATTGCTCTTTTCCTGAAGATTCTCAGACATATTCTGGCAGAGCTGTGCTTAGCCATCCCTAATAACTAAGTTCATTACTGCTCTACTGACTTATCCAAACACTACAGAATATTCACAGAATCTGCATCATGTATCTGCAGCCACCTTTGGTTTTCTGTCCATCTCCACTTCCCCTAAAAGTTATTAAATAGCTCAAAAGAAACATGAGATGTGCAAATTTGGGGACGTCTCCACCCAAATGTTCACAGGGACTATCTGTGCTCATTTTGGTCTGACTGGGCACAATTGGACACATTGTACCTTGGCTCTATCATGGTGATGTCATTTTGGTTCTCTCTGAGAATGAAGGTTAAGTGGAACACTTCCATTGGCTTCCAAGGTTTACCTCAGTCTAGAGGATGTTCCCTGAATGGCATCTGCACCAAAACATTATCCCCCTCCCACTCAGGCCCCCAAACCAACAGCCATATTTTAGTGTTTTGTCATCTCCCAGAGAGTTGTCATTTTTCAGGTAACCTGTGGATTATGTATAAATCTCTTCTCTGCAAAGAAATAGACCCCAATCTTCTGGTGGGTCCAGGATCATACTATATGTCTACTTGTAAAAACATAACCTTTCTCCACACAAATTATCTAGCATTTAAGAGATCTACTGAAGGCACAGAGCATGGGAGACAATTTCATAAATAATGCTCTTTCCATCCAATCTAATGTCTCAGAAAAAAATACTCACCACTTCCGGGGACTTCCCAGCAAATGTGTGGCTTGGTTTTTCATCTGTTTCCATACTCTCACTGAAAGAAAGGATAGAGTAACAAGTCACTCATCCTAAAATCTGATAAGCAAAGAGGAAAGGGACAAAAAGAAAAGGAACACTCCCGTAAATCATACTGCCAAGTGTACAAGACACATCTGATGTGTCTAAAAAAACAAGACTCTACTGCCCGAATCACTGGGGAAGATAGGAAGCAAGACTGTTCCATTAGGACAGAGTAGACGCGAGAGCTCCAGGAGTCTATATAATGAGATTGTGGTCAGTTCTGAAATAAGTTTGAAGGCTGCAGGGGAGAGAGAAGAGAGCTTATAATTATAATTAACTGGCTTCACATTTTTATTAATTTTAAATTTTGTTTTTTCAAGTTATACATGACATTCTATCTTTCTTTATTTTTACAGATTTTCATATGAGTCATGTTGGGAGAGAAAAACTGGAACAAAAAGGAAAAAACCACAAGAAAGAAAGAGAGAGAAGGAAAAAAAAGGTAAAAACAGTATGCTTCAATCCTCACTCAGTCTCTGTGTTTTCTCCCTGGACACAGATGTCGTTTCCACCTAAGTCTATTAGAATTGCCTTGGATCACTGAATGGCTGAGAAGAGCTAAGTCTGTCTTAATTGATCATCACACAATCTTGCTGTTGCTGTATACAGTGTTTTCCTGGTCCTGTTCACTACACTCATCAGCTTCACTTTCTATAAGACACTTCACTCCCACTCATCCTACAAGGCAGAAAACTTATTATTAAATCATTTTCCAGATAAGTAGACTAACAGAGAGGCTGGCTTGCTGAGCCAGAGTCACAAGTCCAATAAATGACAATGGCAAGAGTAGAAATCAAGCCTTTGTAGCAAATAACTATAAACAACCCTCACCTATTTAAACAATGACAGAAAGGAAAAAAGGAATTGATAATAGCAACTTAATAAAAGGAATGCATAGAGTTAGAATGGGGAAATTTAATACGTGGTCAAAATAACTGTTTTCCAAATGGGCTCTTCTCTTATGACTACATTTACGGAGGTCATGGCTGATCTCCACGAAGACCACCTTCCACTCTCTATCTTCCCACTTTGGGAAAGGCAGTCCTAGGACAAAGTAGTTTTGCTTCTGACTGGATGATCCTGGGAGGTTTAGTCCCTCTCCCTCTCCAATTTGCAAGAAATTCATCTGTCAACTCAGCAGGCTCAGAGTTCCCTTCTGCCTCACAGAACCAGGCTTGGGAAAACAGCTCTAAATAGCTCTTTTTGTAGTGGCCAAGAATTGGAAAATAAATAGATGCCTATCAATTGGAGAACGGCTGAATAAGTTGTGGTATATGAAAGTAATGGAATATTATTGTTCTACAAAAATGATGAACAAGCTGATTATAGAAAGTCCTGGAAAGATTTAGGTGAACTGATGCTGAGCAAAACAAACAGAACCAGGAATATATTGTACACAGTAACAGCAAGATTGTGTGATAAACTATGAAAGACTAAGTTCTTTTCAATGGTTTAGTGATCCCAGGCAATTCTAATAAAATTTAAATAGAAAATGCATCTGCATCCAGAGAGAGAACTATTAAGACTGAATGTAAATTAATAACATGCTATGTTCATTTTTTTCTTTGTCTTTCAACTTTTTCCTTTTTATTTTCCTTTTGCTCTGATTTTTCTCTCCCAAAATGATTCACAAAGAAATGTGTATTTTAAAAATTAATGTAAATGTAAAATCAGAAAAAAAGAAAGGGGAAAAAAATAAAAGGAACATAAATAGATAAATTAATTATTAATCAATTAGTAGAAAGGCAAGTAAATAAATGTGCCCCCTATTGCCCCAGTTCCATCCACACTGCCTTCTCCTTTACATTCTAAAGAAGGCTGAACTACACCCTGGATATATCAATAAGTCCGAGCAGTATGTGGTGAATGACCTCCTGTACCTTTTTAGCACCCCCTAATCAGACAGAGCAAGCATCAGGGCCCATTCCTGTTGTGTCCTGCTTTCCAGAGCTCCCAAGTTGGGGGGATAAAACTTACCATGCTTTCTAGAGCCCCCACGCCAGGGTCATTAAAATATACTGTCCTAATAAAAAATGATGAGGTGGGACTCCTGAGGATGGTGGAAAAATTTATTCCAAGTTCTTTCTCCCTTTTATACCCTCATCATACCCTTATGTAACCAACAATACTGGGCATGGGCTAAGTATATACTGTGTAGAGGACCACATAAACAACTTGCTATTGTATGTAGATGACTCTTTGCCACCTGGGTTCACTCTGCTTCAATCACAACACAGGTTGTCATCGCCCCCTGACTTCTCAGGAAGGCCGAGGGCCCTTAGAGGAGATGGGGAGCTGAACCAGACACTGTCAGCAGGTTCCCTCTGGGTGAAGGGTCTTACACCTCACTCAGAGTTCCCCCACTGCCTGTGGCCCTCTACACATTCCTACCTGTCTTTATCAGCCCCGGGCACAGTCCCTGTATTGGTTGAGCCCGGCACTGAAGCGATGGGGGTGCCGACAGTACGGAGGTTCTGGATGACGGAGGACAGGAACTGCTGGCTGGCGCTCTCATAGAGGTCAAAGCAGATCTGATATGCCATGAGGAGGTTGTCCTCTTTGACCAGTTTCTCCAAGATATCACTCACAGCCTGAGGATCATCTAAGAAAATCAAGCACTAAAATGGCAGAAAGAAAAGAAACGAGAAACTTAAGATGATAAAAGCAAACTTGAGCCATGAATCAACAGGAGCCATACCCAAACCTGATCCTTCTGGGAAGCTTTCCCCTTGTTCTACCCTAAAGCCCCAAAGCTGGGGAGAAGGCAGACTCTGAAGAATATAAATCCTTTGTATATCTTAACAGTGTGGGCATTCTGAAACGGCTAAAGAGCTGGCTTAGGGTTCCAAAGAAAGTCATTCAACCTCTCAATGACAAAAGGGCTGAAGAGAAGGAGCATTCAACCTGCCTGCCCTGGCTTAGAGCTACCTGGCCCAGTCTACACCAGTTCCCAGGTCCAAGTCCTATTGGCCTTTTCTGCCTTAATATCTAATGAAGCAACCTAAGAGTTGACAATATCAAAGGGCCCTTGAAAAAGGTGCCTTTAAGAACCCATTAAAAGGAAGCCTCCAAAAAAGCTTATTTTCCAGGAATAAAATTAGACGCCACCTACGGGGGCAGCTGCTTGTCTGTGGTTCTCTCTCACCACCCACTCTGGCACCAAGATACCTAAAGAGATTACTCACCATTTTGCTTAAATGAGATTTTCTGTGGTAGCCCCACTATTACTCCATGTCTCGACCCTGCTTCCCACTAACTTAGATTTATTTTTTTCATACAAAAACATGGGCCAATGGGGCTTTAAATTCCCAGATTAAAGCACATGAGCACCTCCTGTCTGTACTAGCAGAAGAGACTGCTATTACCAAAAAAGCAAAAATCACTTCCTTCACGTTGGATATGGAGACAACAGGGACCAATTGCTTTTTCTGTGATCATATGCAGTGAGCTACAATGGCAACACAACCAAATGTGCCTGTGGTTCTCAAGATCAAGAAAAAAGTCAATAACTTTTAACTTTAAAGAAAGCAGACAAGATTAGGATGTTTCAGTTTCTGATGTGCAATACAATAACAATCATTAGAGAATTAGCAATGCCCAATCATGGACACTGGGAGATCTTCCAATCCACTACAGGCCAAAGGGCATGTCAGTTTTCAAAACAGCAGAGAACAGAGGTAAAAACGATCTCTCACCTGGCAAACATTGATGAAGTCCGGCTTCTCCAAATTCATATAAATTTTAACCAGAACTCTTAGGACTCTATTACGGAACTGCTTATTCTGCATCAGAGACATACAAAGCTTGAGACTGTAAGCCAGCATCCCGGGGACATCATTCTGAAAGACACCATCAAAACACTGCATCTTTATGGGGCTACCAGTGAATATAGTTTACTTGGAGCTAGCTCATACAATCACATATGAGTTCATTCAAATCCTAGATATATTAAAATGGCGGTAATGCAAAGCAGAGAAGTTTTCTCGTTTACTCTTACAGACACCAAGGGTTTATACCATTTTAAACACTGAAAGTTTCATGTAATCATTATAAATGAAAATCTTCCCTCATCAATTCTACCACTTCTGGTGCCATGAATACACTTTTCTTTGTGGTCCAGCGATTCCTTTATGCAGCCCATTGACTAAATGGTGGTGACATCCAACAATGCTGCTACTCACAGGGGTGGAAGATGGGAAGCTTTGGGCTTTTCCTTTCATTTTGCTGAGCTCCTTTCTTGCCCCTATGGGGCAAGACAGCTAAAGTCTGGGCCTTTTGGTGATTTGCAAGCTCCATGAGCCCACAGTGAGCTGCAGCAGCCTGATCCTGCCTTGTGGGCCTACAAGGCAGCTTCCAGAATATGGAGCTGAGAGTCTCACTGCTCTCCCTATGTCATACCTCATGTGGAGGTGGACTGCGCTCACTTGTGGACCAGAAGATGTTTAAGGAGGACATTTACTCAGACAAAGTTTCTCCCGGGTCATCTGGGGGCTGCTGAGGCAGCAGGATGAACTAAGCGAACTTCTCATTAGGAATTCTTCTGCCATATACAAAGGAAGCAGAGCAAACGCATCCAAACCCATCCCTCTTGCTTTTGTTGCTGTTTCTTTCTGCAGAAGGGATCCCAGTCTCCCAGGTCCTCCTCTTTGACTCCCTTCTCCCGAGTGACCAATGGTGTCTTTAGCTGCTGGCTCAGGTGGCCATTGCTCAGGCACCAGTCTTCCTGGCCTCTCTAAGCTGAGGACCCTGCATGGGGCCATCCCTCCTCGCCACCTCTGGGATGCTAACGAGACAGGAACGGCTGTCTCCTCTGGGAGGAGGGGAAAGAAGGAATACGGGGGGAGGCAAAGGTGATGTAGAAACAAAACATATCAAAGAAAATTTATTTTAAAAAAATCTTTTATCTGTATACATTGAAAACTTGGACATTTTTCTAATCACTTAAAAACTGTCCATATGAAGAACTTCACAGAGTTCTGAACATATTTGTTGAAAAGTTGAGAATAACTGACATCAAGAAAGATGGAACTCTACTTGATGAAGTTGGACAAAGGCCTTTTGCATGATTAGTGGAGGGGATTACAAAAAGAGCAGTTTAGGAGGCCCCATCAATGATGTGCTGGCTCCACTTGGAGCCAGGTTAATTTTATGAGGCATAACATTTAACTGCTACAATCATTAAGATCAGGCACGGAACTAAAATAAAATGAGAACCAGGCCTTGGGATCCTCGAAAACAAAATCTTCAAAAAGAATGGAAGTACTTCAGTCTGACAGGTCTCATCACCAATATCATTATTAATGTTTGTTAGAGTAATAATAGGGAGCAAAAGAGGAACTGTATCACTTGTAATTAAAATATTTTCAATAACCAAATCAGCTTTACTTCAGCCTTTTAAAACTTGTTTTATAATGTACGCGACAGATGTAATACTGGTACATGAATAACATTTAAAAGAAAACATGCATTTCTTCATTGTTTTAGTGATGCCAAGGGGGAGGGGCACGCCTGGATCCCCAGCCCTTGGGGAGGCTGAGCTGGTCAGAGGTGGTAACTAAGCCTCCTGTGCTGCCTGGACTGGGCCAAGCCAGGGAGTGGTCCCTGCAGCTGCAGCTGAAGCGAGATAGGACAGCTAGACTCCCAAAGCAAAAAGCCTGTATCCCTGGGGTTCTGACCAGAGAAGTCTCGAGAGCCTGATGGAGAGGCCCCTAGGTCTCCTTTCTGGGTCTGCCCCGGTCAGAAAGGCGAGGCCCCCTCTCTCATGTGGTGCCCGTCTCCCCCTTAACTCACCAGTGACCTGTCCCCTTGGTGCCTGGGATCCTCTAAGCTCAGGCTTCCCATGCTGGTCCTTGCACTCGGCTACAGGACCTCGGGTCACTCCTGATTCCCTTCAGTCTCAGGCCTCTTCTCCCAATGGAGGTACAGGACCCTGGCCTCCCCCCCAACACAGCAGACCCTGGCGCTAGGAGGGGTGCCGGCGGGGTCCAGGTTACACTACACAGGGTCCAAAAGAATGACTGAATTCTAGGGCCCAGGGATGGGACCACAAAGCCCTGTTAATAATTTCACAGGGGAAAGACTGCCCAGCCCTGCAGAGGTAAACACAGTGGGAATGGCGTCTGGCTAGGAAGGCCAGGCCAAAAAGCTCAGAGAGGAGCCCGGAAGGCACACAGAGCAGGGAAGCGTCAGCCACCAGGCCAATGTGGTCGAAGATCAAGTGCACAAATGATGAGACACTGCGCCAACTGTGGAGCTGGCTTCTTCTCAGGGAGACCCTGGCCAGAGGACAATCCCTGAGGGACAGAGGCTTAAGGCCTAGGACCAGGTCAGAGGCCACGGCCAGGGTGCTGACCTGTGTGCTGTCAGTCTAAGGCCACAAACGGCAAATGCTTCCAAAAATACAAATCCTCTGGTAGTAAAACCCAGCATCCTTAGGGATTTGCCATTCTTTCTCAAATACATCCCAAAGAACTTGTTCAATTCCACATTTATCCAGGGCCAGGGCTCTGCAGGACCACCTAGAAGCTGGGGACCTTCCCACCCTCTGCCATTGGGCTCTGGATGAAGCCTTGGCTCAGCCAGGGTTTCCCACCAAGTCCCCCAAAATGTAACGAAACCTTCATTGAGAGAAATGTCAACTGAACTTGGTGCTGGGGATCAGCGCCGTCACCAATCCAGGCTAAGCTGTCTGGCCAATTACGAGCTGACGGACCCACCACGCAAACCAAAACTGGCTCTTTAGCCCAGACCTACTGTGCAAAGTGGACCCCCCAAATGCCCCGTCCCCAAGCTTGTGGGGCCGTTCTAGGACAGCCCAACCAGGCGCAGGTCAGCGCAAGCCTCAGAGGGGCTGAGAATAAGCAGCTCTTCCCCTAGCCCAGCCCCCTTGTCCCCCACTGAGGACGGGGCCCTACCGACTGCAGGATGGTCTGCTCGAAGACGTCCAGCCGGCGGGTCTCCAGGGCGATGCCGACGGCCTGCTTGTACTTGTGGTCATCCAAACACCTCTGGAACATCTTGTTGACGATCCCCTCCAGCCTCTGGTCCACAGGCTTCCTCTCCCCCTCGGGCAGCTCGGCATTCTCCACACACTGCTTGGTGTAATGGTCGATGCACTTGGCTGGGGAGGAAGAGAACCATGTGACCAAGTGCCAGCGCTGCCTCTAAAGCACCTGGACTGGAGGGGGCTCCTGTGGGCAAGCCTCCACCACTGGCCATCGGCCTCCTCCGGACCCCACCCTGGGGGCACTAAGCAGAGCCATCCCACATGGGCCCGGGAGAAGCAGGAGGAGCAGAGGTCAGGAGCCAGAGGGAGCTGCCCTGCAGATTACAGCTCCATCCTGTCCGGCCAGGACTGAGACTGGGAGAGGGTGAAGACTTCCCCAGGGCACCTGCAAGATCAGGCCGAGGAGTGGCCATGGCTTCTGTGAGACAGGCCCCAACAGCTCTGGAGTAAAGAAGTGACTCTGGCAGCCGGGAGCAAGGAGGCCAATTCAGAGGCTCCTGCCATGGTCTGGGTGATGGAAGATGCAGAATGAGGGTGAAGACCCCAGAAGAAGTCCCAAGACTTGACAAAGGCTCCTGTGTGCAGGGAGGAGAGAGAAAGGATGCCCGAGACTGCTGAACTACCAGAGTAGCAGGGCTGCCAACAACCAGGGCCTAGGGCCAAGGTGAAGTTATCACGAGCTCCCGCTTTAGACAGTATAGAGCTGCGAGCTGGTGCAGCCCTCTGGGAAACAGAACAGAACAAGGCCCCAAAGCTACAAAACCGGGGCTGCCCTTTGAGCAAAAAGGACCCATGTGCAGAACCATATTCATGGCAGCTCTCTTTCTTACTGCGGAGACCAGGAAACTAAGGGAGTGCCCATAAGTTAGAGAATGACTGAAAAATGTGACAGAATATCATTGTCCCATAAGAAATGATGAGACGGTTTCAGAGAAACTGGGAAAATGTTTGTGAACTGATGCAGAGTAGGTGAGCAGTACTCAGTACTCAGAAGACAATGCCCAATGAGAAAGAACCTATGACCTAGCCCTGTCATGACCCACTAAAGGCTTTACGTGTTGGCACATGCCCAACACAGGCTTTTGTTCTCCCTGATTATAAAGAGGTATTGCCAAGGTTTTGTTTATCCTTTTTTTTCTTTCCCCCCCTTTTTTTTTTGAGGGAAAGGAGGTAGAAAAAAAAGGCACCTTAATTGAAAACAATTTTTAATTAAAAAAAAAAAAAGTCCAACAGAAAACACCTGGAGTTTGAGAGAGAGAAAAGGCCTGCATGTGCAAATGCACAAGTCATTTGCACAGAAATCACAATGAAAGCACCGAGAGAGAAGCAAGAGGAAAAAAAGTCCTAGACCAGGTACTGGGGTCCAGTCTACCTTGGAGAGGAGGGAGATGATGACCCAGCAAAGGAGATGGAAAAGTGGCTAGACAGACAAGAGTACTGGGAGTGGTGGAGGGACCTGTGGGAGGCCGGGCTGTCTACAACAAGGTGGGAGAAGCCAGGGCCATGTCTCTTTGCAATGAAATCAAAGAACCAGAAGTCTGGGAAAGGCTGTCTGACTCAGCAACTAAGACTCTCTGGAGTCTTAGCAACATGGGAAGAAACATTTTAGTGGAGGGCCCGGGCTAGAAGCCAGATTCCAAGGGCTGTAAAGAAACTGGGAGGGGAAAAAAAATCAAAGCAGGGAGTGTAGGTGATGTTGCCAGTGTCTAGAGAACATTGGAGAATTCATATAAACTAAGTTACGTGTGGAAATTAGTCTCGCTACTTCAATCATATAGCAATTTTAACAAAATACAACATAAGACTTGTTCTGTTTGGCCCGAGGCAGAAGGTGTAAATGACAGGATGGGTGGAAGCTATATAAGGAAGTACTTTTAAGTTAATAATAGAAAAAACTTCCTACTAATGAGAGTTATACTAAATTGGGATGAATGGTCTGCCCCATCCCAAGCAAAGGCCACTCGAGTTACCTTCTGGGGTGCTACAGAGACGGATGTGTTTCTCTCCCCCTGAGACTTACCCCAGACTGGCAAAGGTGGATAATAAATAAACTTTCTTTTTAACAATAAATTTGTGGGATTATCCTGTTTGATTACCTGTTATGTTATCCAACAGACCAAACTACAAAGGACTTTTATCCATTTCAGAAAATTAAATCATCCTTTGGTGGTAAAATCCTACCATCATTTAGATACTCAAATGAATGGACTCTGAACACAATTTCAAAAGAGAAAATTCTATTTTCCACGATTTTCTGGTTTGTTTCTATGGCTCTATCCTAGTACAATTTGAAGCAAAAGTGTTCTGATGTGTATTCCCAGATTTATCCTTATATTGATGGTGATGCTGCTTATGATTAAAGAACCGAAATAGTAAAACAAGGTATTGGAGGGAAGCTCTGAAACTCTGACTGATGCAAATGAAATATAGAAAGTATTTGAATTTCCACACTTCCCTCAGGAAAGAACACCTCTCCCTCCCTCAGAAAAGATGGGTGCTGTGTTTACTCCAACTCCCTGTACTCAATAATGGAACATTCTCAAGATAACAAAGTAGAGGAGAGTATCAACATCAGAGAACAGGTCGGTCACCTATAATGGTCTCCACGTATTCGGAATTGTCATTGACATTGAAGAGATCGCCTGCTCCCAGGGCGTAGTTCAGAGACTCCTCGAAAGCGCCTAGGTGATAGAACACTTTGGATGCCACAAGGGCAGCAAAGTGCCGGCTCCGAAAACCTTCATCTTCATACAAGACTTCTCTGAAAGAAACGCAAAAGCAGGGAGGCCACGTTAGAAAGCACAAGAGACAGTGCCGCACGCCCACCACCGGCCCAAGGTACCCTCCACCAGAAACGAGGGGACAGCTTACATCTTGTCCACAGACTCCGAAATTTCTGCCCAGAAGTCATTGACCACTGCATTCAGTTTCTGTAGCGCGAACTCCTGGAGAAGAAAATTAGACCGATGTTCAATTCCGGACACAGTCATCGCCCTTTTGTTTTGGTTTAAGAAATGCCACCCAATAGTGCTGGGTCTAAATATTCCATAAGCCAGAACAGGCTGGACAACTACAAGCCCCTGGTTGTCTTCTCTCAAATCTCCCCATTTCTTTCCCCTTTTTGATTCTCTACAGCTAGAAAGGGTCCCCTTGGGGGAAATCTGGCCAGCAGGACTGCTCAATGCTGCTTCTTCCTAAAGGGAATTGGGATTTGCATGGCCAGAAACTGGGCAAGTGGCATTAAGAGCCCTTAGCTGAGTGTGCTCTAATTGCACAAAGGCCAGTTTTAACAATTGCCAAATTTTCATCAAATTCAATTCAAGGACCATTTAGGAAGCAGCTTAGTATAAAATCCTGGCTCACCAGGTCCTGGGGCTACAAAGATTAAAGAGGAGTTTAAAATCTAGTGGCAAGGGGGGTGCAACTGGGAGACCTGCACGCAAATGAAGTATGTCTGAACATGATGTTTAACCAATAAATAATTTTTTTTCCCTTAATGCTCCTAAAGAAACTGGCTTCTCTCCAAGCACTATCTGAAGTTTGCTTTTTCCTTGGCTTTGAATGACTCCAGAGGAGATGTTTCCTTTCCTCTAAGGTCAATGGACAGTGGGAGAAGCTGCAATGAGAGAAGGCTGCAGCTGGACTTGGACCTGGACTTTCAACTCGAAGCTCCCCTCTTCATTACTGAGCTCAAGAAAGAACAAGAACTGACCTACCTTAAGCTGTGGTTCATCTTCATCCAGAAGAGAAATAATTCCAGCTGCAAAACAGAAGATTGTTGTGGTTATGAGCCTGAAGTTCATTAAAACAGGAAGAATGCTTGACCAGAAATATGAGGCCCGGGACTCCCAGGCAGTGGAGCAAAGGTGGCCTCTCTCCCAGAGCACAGCCTCCAGGCCCTTGGCCATCTTGGATGCCTGTTCCTAGATACTCTCCGGCCTCCCCCTGCCCTCCAGAGAGGTCAGAACCGAACACTCAGGTGGGGTCCAAGCAGTGCAGCAGATGCCTACCTCTGTGCAGCTCTGCCCCCAGACTTCAATGGTTCGCCTTACTGGACTTGGAGGCCACCGAACCCCCCAGATCTTTGCTATCTAACCTTGCCTTCTCCATCTTACACTTTCCGTGTTAGTTGTTTGTATCCAAGAATAAGATTTCACATTTGTCCCTCATTGATTTCACTGTATTAGATTTAGCCCAATGCTAAATCACAGGTCCTGGGTTTGATGATCTTGGACATGTCACTTAAGGACCCTGAGCCTCAGTTTCCTGATTTGTGAGATGAGAAAGGTTGGCCTAGACAGCTCACAAAACATTTCCCGCCTCTAAATTGATGCTTGCATATCACAGTATCATTTTTTAATGACATAAATGAAGCATAAGAAATACATAAAGACCTCTAAAAGGGATTTCAAAACAAAATCAGCAGAACCTGAACTCTCTGAGCTCCAATTACAATGATGTTTTTAAAAGAGAAGGGAAAAATATTAGTGAACAGTGATGGAACTTTAAGTTATCCTGGAAGGCCAAAAAGAAAAACCAGAACCAAGAAGGGTCTATGTTCATGAACTTGATCCTGCCTGGCTCCCAGCAGCAGAGCTGGGAGGCCCCAATTTACACACGAAATAGCCAAGGCCCCAATAACTCGGTGGCTTTGCCCAAAGTCCCACAGGTGAGCCATGTCAGTAGTAGAGTTGCAGGCAGCTCCTCCGGCTCCAGCGCCAGCCCTCTTCACCCAACTCCAATTCCACTCTGCTCTGTTTGGCTTTTCCAGCCCTTCCCCATGTGCTTCACATCACGCTCCAGACAGAAACAGTCCCTTCCCCATCCCTCTAAACTAAATGGCTATCTACTGTGGACACTGCTTTCTGTCTGAAAGGAGCTCCTGGAGGGAAAGGACGGCTCCATGCTACTCTGTTTCCTCAGCACTTAGCACCCGGCACATCATGAATAAATGCTCGCTACAGGCTACAATTTTGTTGTGGGTTTTTTTTTGTAAAGAGAATTGTTTGTTCACTTGGAATCAATTAACATGAATATGATTCTTGCTACTTACCAACAGCTTAGATCTACTTTTTTTCCAGCAGAGTCAACTCAATAAAGCAGAAATTGGAGTTGCTCCCAATAATTTGCTCAGCTCAGGCTCTGCTCAGAATTCAGGGACAGGCTAGGTCTCCTCTGGTGGCCAGAGCCTCATGTCGAAGGTTTAAAAGACAATGTTTGTCTAAAAAAGAGCCCTGACGGGATCCTGTCTAAGAGATCGTCCCCACCAGGAAAAACTATTGCCAGACAATAGGAGGAGAACAAAGCCTGGCCCTGGTTCCAGAAGCTCTGGGGTTGGACTTGAGTGGAGCTGACCACAGGGGTTAGTGCTCCAGGACTCTCCTCCCAGCAGCATCAGAAACAACACACTCCCCCCCAAAGACCAGGCAAGAGGAACTAAGGGAAGCCCAATGAGAATATCCAAAACTTCTTGCCGGGCACAATCAGCCCCTTGTCCTGTCAGACAGACATGACTAGAAGAAGAAATGAGGGTCTGCTTAGGCTCAAGGACCAGAACACCGAGATCAGCTGAGGGGTCAGAAGAGTTCACACAGACTTACAGCCAAGAAGGCTACTGCTCAGGCGGCAGAGGGACCAGTTCCCACAGACCTATTCCAGACAAGACAATGAATGAGAATCCAATGAGAAACACTAGAGATTTTACCCATCACAGAGCAACATGAGAAGTCAGCCAGAAGCCCAACAAGCGACCGACCCCGGTGTACAATCAGAGGACATAGGCAGCTGCCCGGGGACAAGAGCCAGAGTCTGGAGACTCTCCTGAGATGCCAAAATGCTTAGGATCTTAAAGAAATAACAGGACCTAAGTCTGGGGGGAGTTTATCCCAAAGAGATGGAGTGGGACAGGAAGCAGGTTCTCGCATCCTCCTCTAAAAGTTCATTAAAGGGGTAGAGCCATGTTCTGGCACAGAGCCCCAAAGGAGAACTAAACCAAAGAGATAAATGAAGACAAAAAAGATAAAATGGATGTTCCACAAAGACTATGGCACACAGTAAACACTTAACAAATGTTTAGTGCCTACTGACACATGAAAATCTAGATGAAATGAAGCAAGAGATAGGCCTAGAAATAGATTAACTGGCTTAGAACAAAAAGTGCTAAAATTTATTCAAGCAATGAATTCTGAAAATGTGAATGGACCAAAGAGAAATTAATGATTTCATTTAAGTAAAAAATGTTAAAACTAAATTAAAAGGTTGGGGGGGAAAGAACATGCCAGATCTTAAAAACAACAGATCTGGAAATCAGCTCAAGGACAGAGAATTCAGGGATTGGACTCCCTGAAAACTATAATTTTTGTAAAAGACTGGGCACTACATTAAAGAACTCATAAACGAGAATTCCTACATCTACCAGAACCAGAGGGCGAAGTAAAGGTAGAAATAACCACCAATTATCACCTGAAAGAAATCCCCAAAGGAAAAATTCCCAAAAAGTCATAGACAAAATTCCTTGCTCCACTGCCAAAGAAAAATGCGGCAAGGATCCAGAAAGAAGTTCAAGTATAAAGGGACATGCTGTGTAGTTAGGATCAGAGAACACCTGGCAGCTTCACTGTAAATGACAGAATGCAAATGAGACAGGCTTAAAACCAGCAATCACTTACACTCTGCATAGAATATAATTCTATATAAGCAAATTAAAATTCTTTGCAGCATCTCCAATAGAAAAAAACAGGCATTCTGAAATACAGCACTCCAGAGAAACCTAGGAAGTTGTCTGATGATGTAGTGCTAATATTCAAATAGGTCCCTCCAGATTCATAAGACTTTCAAAGGGTACAGAAAGGATTATCTAAGACAAATTTTGGGGGGAGAAGAATGGGAGAGAGGCTGGTTCCCTTCTCATGATCTGAAAGAAAAGGGAAGCTGAGTCAAAATTCTCTAGTGTAGAACAGGGATAAAAGGGGCAGAACTTGCAAAATGGTATATGATAAGAGTACACAAACATGGAAGAGGAGAATAGCCAGCAGGAGAACTCTGAAAACTCCAACTCTCTCTCTCTCTGTCTCTCTCTCTCTCTCTCACACACACACACACACACACACATACACACACACACACACACACACACACACTCTTTTAATACAGAACTATTTCACACACTCAAGAGCCAGGGTAAGAGGTAGCATTTTTCCATTATCTCCTCCACAGTAAGAATGTCAGACTGATTTCTAAATTAGAAAGCCAAGAAAAAGTCACAGGGAAGTGATTTTTTCTCAGCTCAGGGAAGCTTGGAAAGTGGACACTGGGACAGAGGCTGGCCAGTACTGTGGCACAGCAGCAATATTCTAACACCCAGGAATAGTAGGGAAACTGAATGTCAAGGAGGACAGAGATCCTGGGGGAGTGGCAATAGGTGCCATCTGGCAATGTCACCAAGTACCCAGTGCCAGGGCAGAGAAAGAAACAAAGCTGAAGCCCTGAATCTAAAAGTAGAATGATACTCAGGCCTAACTTTCAGCCCAGACCATCAGCCAACAGTAAATAAACAAGGCAAGACTCTTAGACCACAGGGGAGCCAGCAGTTTAGTCTCTCTGAACTGACAGAATCTCCCGATAGAGCCTTATCAGGAGTCTACTGAAATTCAACACAAGCCAACAGGCCCAAATCTGGGTCAGAAATTGGCAGTGCAGGTATTGCACTGAACAGACCTCTTCCCAATCATGGTACTATGAAAGCCTGAAGTCCCCGCCTCCAACCCAATTGTTATTAAAATAGCAGAAGGAAATCAAAGGACATATGCTCAGGCTAGATATCTCCGTCCACTAAAATAAATAAGAAATTTTTAAAAATTGAATACATCCTGACACTAATGTCCAAAATCAAGACAAAGGCTGAAAAAAATGAGCAAACAAAAAAAAAGAACCTGATCATAAAGAGTTACTATGATGGCAAGGAAACTCAAGATACAAATACAGAAGTTTTCAATTGTCACTTGAAAACATCTATAAGCAAAATCTCAAAAAAAAAAAAAAAAAGTCAGATTGGTTACCTGTCCAACAAGAATTCTAAAAATATTAAAAGATATGTGGCAAATACCATCTACTATCTAAATTTAGCATCTAAATCTAAAAAAAATTTTTAAGTTAAATGAATTATAAGTGGAAATAGTAGTAATACATAGTAGGACTTTAATCTTCCCCTCTTAGAATTAGATAAATCTAACCAAAAAATAAAGAAAAAAGTAATTAAGGACGTGAATAAAATTTTGTACAAGATAAAAACAACAAATATCTCGAAAGAATTGAATGGAAATAGAAAGAAATACACTTTTTCTTGGCAGTACATGGTATCTTTACAAAGACTGACCACTGACCATATATATAGCACAAAAATTTTTAAAGCTAAAAGCAGAAATATTAAATGCTTTCTTTACATATCAGAATGCAATAAAAATAATATTTTAAAAAGGATCATGGAAACATAAAATAAAAGTAATTGCAGACTAAACAACCTAATCTTAAAGAATGTATGGGTTAAAGAACAAATAACAGAAATTTCATTAAAATTTCATTAAAGAGAATTACAATTAACAAAAGAACATATCAAACCTTACAGGCTATAGCAAAAGCAGTAATTAAAGGAAAATTTATACCTGTAAGTGCTTATATTAATAAAAAAGAGAAAGAACAGACCAATGAATTTGGTAAGAAATTTAAAAACAGAAAAAGCACAAATTAAAAATCCCCAATTAAACACTAAAATAGTATTCCTAAAAGTAAAAATGAAATCAATAAAATGGAGAATAAGAAAACCATTGAATTAATAAATAAAATTAGGAATTGGTATTATGAAAAAAAGGCGATAAAATAAACCGTTGGTTAATATGATTTTTTGAAAGGCAAGAAAATTAAATTACTAGTATCAAAAATGAAAAAGGGTAAATAAAGATGAAATCATAGCAATTGTAAAGTTATTTTGCCCAGTTAAATGTCAATAATTTTTTATTTTCAAAACATATGCACAAATAATTTGACAACACTAACCCTTGCACAACCTTGTATTTCAGATTTTCTCCTTCTCTCCACCCCCCATCCGCTAGATGGCAAGCAATCGAATATATGTTAAACATGTTAAAATATGTTAAATCCAGTATATATAAACATTTATACAATTCTCTTGCTGCACAAGAAAAATCAGATAAAAAAAAAAGGAAATGAGTAAGAAAAAAAAAAGGCAAGTGAACAACAACAAAAAGAGTGAGAATGTTATGTTGTGATCCACATTCAGTTCCTATAGTCCTCTCTCTGGATGTAGATGGTTCTCTTCACACAAGATCACTGGAGATAAATGATGATAAATTTAACAACTGAAATGGAATATTTATAAAAGTATACACTGCCCACCCAGATTAGCAAAAGTAGAAATAGAAAAACAAATTTAATATACTATAAATGAGTTTTCTAAGAAAAAAAAAAACACCAGGATCAGACAGATGTAGAAATGAATGTTATCAAACATTTAAGAATCAACTAATTCCAATATTAAATTATCTAAAAGGCAATTAAATTAAAAGGCAAAGAAGTTCTACCAAACTACTTTTATGAAACAATGTTACTTAAAACTAAACCAGAAAAAATATTAACAGAAAAAAGAAAATTATAGATTAATTTTATTCATGAACATGGATATATAAAAAAAAAAAAAAAAAAAGAAGGAAAGTGGCTTAGCAGTACCAGTAAAAAACCTGGAAGGGAAAGATCCTCCTTTCTGGCCCCAAAAAAGAAACAATTGCTATTTCTAGTCTCTTTGAGCCAATCAGGAATCAGGATTGGAGTAGGACTTGGCCTGGGAACTATTTTTGGCCAATCAATGAGAGAGTCAGTGATTTAGGTTTAAAGCCTGATCCTAGCCCATAAACCCCAAGATATCTTGCAAAGTTTCAGGGATCAAAATTTACTTCTCTTAGGGCAAAGCACCTGCAGATGGGGGATGGGGGGGGGTGGGAGTCTGGCAACACCTGAATCGCCTTCTCAACTGAATTGGTTTGTGATAATAAAAATAATAAAAAAATTCAGAGGAACAAAAAGTCAAGAATATTAAGAGAATCAAAAAAAAAATTTTTAAATGAAGGAAAGTGGTCTAGCAGTACCAGATCTCAAACTATCCTACAAAACTGTCATCAGCAAATTAATTTGATATCGGTTAATCAATGGAATGGAATATGTAGGAGCAAATGAGCACAGTAATTCCAGTTATTGGGGCAAGAACTCACACACTGATTAAAGTAAATTAGTGGAGCATGGAAGAAATTATCTGTCGAGATGGCAAACAAAAAAAACAAAGAGGTTCACTGAATGCAAAATGGATAATTTGATAACATAAAAAGTTTTTGCATAAACAAAACCAAAATTGCTAATTAGAAGAAAAGCAGAAAACAGAAAAGAAAAATCTTTGCAACAAGTTTTGAAGGGTGTCATAAAGCTCTCATTTCTAAAATATATTAAGAAGGGAAGCAAATGAATAAGAATAAGAGTCCTTCCCCAATTGATAAATGGTCAAAAGAAATGAACAGGCAGTTTTCAGAGGGAAAAAAACCAAACTCATCAGTAGTCAGTAAAAAAAAAAAATGCTCTAAATAATAGAGAAATGTAAATTAAAGAATCTCTGAAGTATTACCCGATATCCATCCAATTGGCTAATATGAAAGTAAAGGAAAATGATAAATGCTGGAGGGGATGTGGGAAAATAGGGACAGTAAATGCATTATTGATGAAACTATAAGCTGATCATTTATACTGAAGACCAATTTGAGAATTATGCCCAAAAGACTATTGATGTAACTGTTCCTATCCCTTAAGCCTGAAATTCTACAACTACATCTATATTCCCAAGAGATCAAAGAAAGAAGAAAAGACCCTATAATGTGCAAAAATATTTATAGTAACTCTTTTAGTGATGACAAAGAATGTGAAAACAAAAGGACACTCATCAACTGGGGAATGGCTAAACAAGCTACAGTATATGAAGGTGATGAACATTACTGTGTAAGGAATGAGCAAAGTGATGACTTCAGAGAAACCTGAGAAGACTTCGAGGAACTGATGCAAGGTGAAGTGAGCAAACCCAGAAAACCAGTAACAGCAATATGGTATCGATACTCAACTTTAAAAACGCAGTAATTCTAGGAACAGTGATGTTCAGTTCTGAAGGACTCATGTTGAAAAACGTTCCAGAGACAGCTGGGGGTCTCAGACCACAAATGGACATATCTTCCCCCTCTTTCTTTTTCTTGGGGGGAATGGGGAGATTAGGGGAACACAGGTAATGTAAATGTGTTTTGTGCGATTTCCTCTTTGTAATAGGTTTTGTATTTTGCTTTCTTTTCAATGGATGGGAAAAAACAATGTGAAGCTAAAAACAAAATAAAATTGAATTTTAAAATATATGTATAGAATTACATTAAAAATTAGGGCATAGGGATAAGGGAATGTAATTGAGGAAGGAATGTAAAAGAGGGAATAATCACAGAAAAATCAAATTTCCTAGTCCAGAATGAGGAATTAAAAGAGAAAAGAAAAAAAGAAGAGTGAAGAACTGGAACCTGATGAGGGAAGGATTGCCTTAAATCATCTCAGACAACTAGACCTGAACAAATCACAGTATTTGTATTTAACAGTGGTAAGCGATGAAAAAGGAGGCAACTTCAAAGAATCCTGGGTATTAGGAAGTGATACATAATGAAGTAAACAGAACTAGGAAAATTTACACCAAAGACAAGATTGTAAAGAAAAACAACTTTGAAAGATTTCGGAATTACGGTCAATGTGATCCGGAGCCCCGAGTCACAGGGCCTGTGACGCATGCAGCAGGCCGGTGCCCAGCTCCCACCGGAGGGGCCAGAGGGAGGATGGCCAGAGACGGCCCTTTCAGGCCAGGGTGTCTCGCTTGCTTGCACTTCTCTATCCACTTTTGACTGGGAGGAGAGGGTCCTGAACATCAGCGGTACCTCAAGCGCAGCGGAGGATGATGGAAAGGAAACACAGACAGGACTTTTTTTAAAAGTATCTCCTAAAATACACCGCACGCTTTTATTGGGAAAAAAGCAAAAAGCAAGGGACCAAATGCTTCCTGATGTCCTTTCTCTGGTCCGCTGCACCCGGCCATCCCCGCTGGACAGGTGACCGGCCACCCAACAACAGGCCGGGGCACAAAAGGTCCAGGGAAGAAGGTAAAACAGATCAGAAATGAAAGGGGGGGGGGGGGGGGGGGGGGGGGGGGGGGGGGGGGGGGAGGGGCATCCTTCAGAGCCCCGCCCCCAATGCTATCCAGCTCCCTCCTTGGGAACGGACCCCCAGCTTTGGGACAAAGAGGGACCTTCCGCGGCCTGGTGACTCGTGTCCCGAGTGCGCGGAAAAGGGAAGGCAATGGGCACAAGGAACTCTGGGACTCGGTTTGCCCTCAGAGCTGCCGGGAAGGAGACCCTTCCGCTCCTGTGGAAACGGAGGCAGGGTCGCACCTCAGTTTCCCACAATGTCTTTTCTCCTTCGGTCTGGGGGACTTGCGCTTATTTCCAAGAAATGAGGCCGGGCAGCACCGAGGCCCCGGGTCCTGCTCTGAGTCCGCCTGCCAGGAGCCTCAGTTTCTCCCTCTGTGAAGCCAGCACTGCGACCCTCCCCACTAGTAGTGCTCGCCCCCTCCCCTCCCCGAGTCCGTCCTTCTCCGCCGGGTCCCTGCCCTCGAGCGGGGGCCACAGCTGGGGCGAAGGCGAGGAGGGCCCCGCACCGGGTCGGGCAGGCCCGGGTCGGGGTCCCGCCCGTGGGGCCGCGGGGCGCTACCTGCCTCAGCAGAGGGAGTTTCCTCCGATGGGAGGCCCCCGGGAGCGCCCCCCAATGACAGAGGAAGAAACCGAGTCCGCGGAAGCCTCGTGCGGGCCCGGAGGGGTCAGAGAGGAGAAGCTCCTCGCACGGAGCCGGGGGGGAAGGCGGGGGGTCCGGGCCGGACAGAGGCGCGCAGGCGGGAGCGCAGAGACGGGCCGGGCCTGACTCAGCGCGATAGGCGCCCGCGCCGGGCCGCACTCACCGGCCGAGGTGATCATGGCGGCGGCGCTACTCAGTCCGCCGCGCGTCGCCGGGGGGTGGGGTCGGGGTCGTCGGGATCAGAGGGCTCGGGGTCGCCGGGGTCGCCGCTGCCGCCGCTGCCGCCGCTGCCGTCGCTGCCGCCGCTCCCGCCTCAGCCGCCCCGGCCTGACTGACGGAGCGAGGCCACCGGCAGGGAGGACCCCACGCTCTTAGAGCTGGCCACCACGAAGCCTGACGCCTCGCGCCCCCTCTCCACGGCCCCCACTCCGTCCCGCCCCCGCCGCCCGCGCCCGACCCCCTAGAAGAGACGCGGGCCCCTCCGCGCGGCCACGCCGCCTCAGCTCGGGCTCGTTTTCGGAAGCGACCCGAGTCCTACAGTCAGGCGGCAGGCAGGACAGCCTGAGGGCGAGGACCCCCGCCGGTCCAGGCTGGTGCCTTGTCATGGCCCGATTCTTGGCGAATGGGCGAGGTGGGCGCCCCCTGCAGACCCGGCGGTCTCCCCGCACCTCCAACGTGAGTCACTGAATGGGAGGAGCCCAGAGACCTCAGGCCCCAACTCTTCCCTCCGCCACCTGTCACAGGGCAAACTGAGGCCCAGAATCACACTGGGATCCTAGACCTGGGGCTGCAAAAGGCCTCACGTTACAGAAGAGGAAACTGGGCTCAGAAGGCACTCCTGGGCTGCAGAGCTGGACACGAAGGGACACGGCTGGCCCTGCCCCGTCAGGGACATCTTCTTCCCCCCACATGGGACCCCCGGGCGCTGAGAGCCGGGAGGGGCCTCACCCAGGAGCATCCCCCCGGAGCATTCTCCTGGCTGAAGCTCCCCACCCCTGGGCCGGAGCATCCCCTGAGCATTCCCCGCCCAAGGCATCCCTCCCCAGGGCCGGAGCATCCCCGAGCACCCTGGGGCCGGAGCATCCCCCTGCCCGAGCATCCCTCCCCCAGGGCCGGAGCATCCCCGGAGCATCCCCCCCCCGCCCGAAGCATCCCCTCCCCCCAGGGCCGGAGCATCCCCCGAGGGCCAGAGCATCCCCCCGGGGCCAGAGCATCCCCCCGGGGCCAGAGCAGCGCTGGTCTGCCCGGACTCCCTCTCTGGCAAGGGTCCAGAGCCGGGAAGCCGCAACCAGCCCCTTCCTGCCTCAGTTTCCCTGCCTGTCTTCCTGGGTCCCTCTCACCGCCCCGCCTCTGGCAGAGCCGCGGCTTTGTACCCACTACGGAGGCTCCGTCCCACAGAGGACGCAGAGCGCAGCCCGGGGCATATTTCCCTCCCGGCCGGCTCCTCCCACACCGCGCTCCGGGGTGGAAAGGTCCCCCTCGGGCCCTGTCCCGTAAATGGCTCCAGCAGTGGTTCTGGTTGGCCTTGATGCAAGGAGCCGGGGGCAGCCCCGAGGAAGAAAAGCCTGGCTATCTGATGGGAGCCCTGACCCCTGCCTCCCCGGGGACCTCTCTCCTGGGAGGACGGCGACCCCTCCGGTTCTCCCTGGTTGCCAGAAAGCGGGACACTCCCCTCCAGGAGCAGTGTTGCGGCCACCCCTGGGCGCTCCGTCGGGCCTCGGCCGTGGCCAGCCAGTTCTAGTGGTGGTTCAGGCTGGGAGCGCCTGGCTCTGTCTCCCGGCCGACTCTGCCCACTTTGGTGCCCTTAGAGCCCATTTGATCAGAGGGGCAGACGGGTACATTTGGGCCGCTGCACGTGGGCTTATTCAGCTGGACGCGGGTCACTCCTCGAGGAGGACGGAAGCCCCTTGAGGGCAGGGACCTCATTCATGTTGTCCTGCTCCCGTGCCTGAGGGGGCACATAGTAGGTGCTTCAAATAGGGTTGTTGAAAGGAAGGGCCTAGAGTCAATCAGTACACTGTGTTCCAGGCTTGCGCCAACTAAAGAGGCTGCAGAAGGGGCAAACACCCCACCTGAGGGCAACAACAGGACAGAACAATCCCCGAGCCCTCCCCTCCCCCGCTTCTGCTCCGCTCTGATTCCAGAGATCTGGGGCCCAGCGTCTCACACGGGGTTCCCACCCCATAGACGGTCTCCTAACTGAATGGCAGGGGATGAAACCGTGACTCACTGTCAGTAAATGCCCGGTTTGTACAGCCTGTTTTATAGACCTGAGCTCATGTAAAACCTTCTCAGGCACAAAAGGGGTCATGGGTGGAAAACGCTGAAGAAGGCCTGGTCCAGGGAGTGCTCAGTGAGGAAACTCCTTCCCACAGAAGCTCTGCAGCTCCCACAACGGATCTCCTTGGAGGGCTGCCTAGAAGGTCACTGGGAGGTGTGCGGGAGCCATTTAACCTTGAATGGGTTTTCCTCATCTGTTAAAGGGGAGTGTGTGCTAGAAGGCATCTGAGGGCACTTCTGGCTCCCCCTTCCCATCCCTCGACTCTGGCATGTCCCTGGGCTCTGCCCCAGGTCCAGAATTCTTTCTCCTCTCCCCTTCCCTCCATCTCACCTCTTGGAAGAAGCCTTTCCCAAATCCTTTCACTGCTGGGGATTTCCCTGGGCCCATGAGCCCCAAAGTATAGCCTGCCTTTATTGCTTATTTGTACAATGTTTGCATGTGAGGAGAGGGGTGTGTGTGTGTGTGAGTATATGAGTGTGTATGTGTGTGTCTGTGTGTGTGTTTGTGTGTATGTGTGTGTCTGTGTGAGTCTGAGTGTGTGTGAGTGTGAGTGAGTGTATGTGAATGTGTGTGTGTGTGTGTGAGTGTGAATGTGTGAGTGTATATGTGTGTGAGTGTGTGTGTCTGAGTGTGAGTGTGTGTGTGTGAATGTGTGTGAGTGTATGTGTGAGAGTGTATATGTGTAAGTGAGTGTGTGTGTGAGTGTGAATGTATATGTGTGTGTGTGTGTGTGGTATTGTTGTTGTTCCCAAAACTTAGCATTGTGTCTGGTACATAATTGGGACTAAATAAATATCAATATAAACAATAAATATTTATTAAGTTACCTGTGGTTCCAGACTTGCTGTATAGAGGCAAAACATGTAAGAGCCACTATTGGACCTGGATCTTCTTGGCTTTGAAATTGGCTCTCCACCCACTAAACTGCACTGCCACTCTTGCTCAAACAAATGATTAATAAATTTTAACAAGACAAAATAAGGTATTATCTGATTTTTATTAAATAAGTAGGTTCTTCCTTCATGTTGGAAAAAGTTAAACATTGATATAAAAAAAAAAAAAACAGAAAATAAACCAGAAAACAATGGCACCAGAGCTTCCTAGAAGACCCTCACCATCCCAGCCTGAGAACCACTGGGATGCTCTAGGAATGCTTCCCATTTTTAAAGATCTCCGAGATGGTCAACCTCAAAAAGGAAGCTCCTTCTGAGTGTAATAACCATCTCCTCCAGGGGAAAATGGGCACAGCAACCTTGGCGAATTTATTATTTTAGAAAAGACTCAAGGTTAGGAAAGTTGGGAGGAGGCCATTGGCTTTCATGAGTCAGGGAGGTGAACTGATGCTGAATTACTATTAGTCACCAAAGTCTCAAGTTCACCATTAGCCCCAGAAGGTAAGTGCTAATGAAAGTGTTCACCCTTTAATAAGATGAGGAATAGAAGCTCCAGAAAGTTCTAAGAGCAGCTGTGGCTCAGAAAGGGCAGAACCTAGACCCCATTGCTGAGCCTCAGATCAGCAGGAGTCTGGGAGATCTGGATCTTTATTCCCAGCCCAGTTTTCTGCCCATAAGAGGCACCCCAAGAGCAGCCACTGATGGCGTAAATTAAAAATGGCTTCTTTTCACAGAAAATACTGGAAATTATTGGGGAAGTGGAGAAGTGGGGAACTATGGGTATGGAATATTATGGACATTGTCAACCATGATCAATATCTCAATTAGTTTTGTTCAACTTCCCCCCTCTCCACACACATACACATCTTTGTTACAAGGGAAGGTTCGCTGGGGAAGGATGGGAGAAGTCTTATCTAGAAAGATTGATTTTTAAAAAGAATTTTAAACCAAAAAGAGAGAGAGAGAGAGATTGGAGCAGACAAGTCTCCCCTACTCAAGATGTAGATCAAGAGAAAAGAACGGAAAGAGCTCCCTAGAAATATCTACCCACCACCACCTCCTTGGCAATCTCAGAGACACCAATCATCCCCATTTAAAAATAAGATCCTGAAAACTCAGCCCCAAAGAAGAGTTGGATGATGCCCTCCATTTTTTGTAGAGGTAGAAGACTATAGTGTGCAATTCCCTGTGAAATGTCAAACATTTGATTATTTTTGCTGGATTTTTTGCCTTGTTTTCCCCCTCTGATAAGGAATGGCTCTTGAGGAGGGAGGAAGAATATATTGGGAAATAATAGAAATAGGGTCTACATATGACTTCATTGGTATAAGGAATGGCCAGGCAAGGAGACGGTCCACCCTGAACTTGGTAAGTGGGTAGGTCAGCTCTCAATCTGCCTCTCATCTTAAAAAGTGTTGCCTGACTCATGAAGTGATTTGTCCAGGGGCACGAAGCCTGTGTGGGTCAAAGGCAGTTCTTGAATCTAGGTTTCCCTGATTCTAATGCCAGCTCTCAATCTACTATGTTACCTCGCTTCCCATGGGAAATGTAAAAGCAAAAGATCTCAGCCACAAAAACTGAACACACACCAAAACACTGAGCTCGGTTTCACTCAAGCCGCTCTTGTATATGGAGACATCACCTGGTCCCCAAGCCAGTCCTGGCACACGCTCTTTCCCTTGAGACAGTTTTAAGAGATGGAAGTTGGCTTCAATTCATTTGCTGAATGGGAAATCCAGAGCATTGAAATGTCTTCGCAGAAGCTGCCCATCCTTCCATCAGACTGTGTCTCCTCAGAAAGCTGGATTTGGACTCTAGCCCATTTCTCTTCCTTATAAACCGGAGGGCAGGGAAGAGAGGAATGCTTCATTTCCCTGGGGAAATGGCTCTCTTGGCTTTTCACAAAAGGCCGGCTCCGATTCTTGGACACCGAGGAGAAGATTCTGTCACTCCGAACAATGGCTGTTCAGCCCCAGGTGGTAGCTCCAACAGCCGTTGGAAGCTGAGCTCTGGAACGATTCCTGTTTCCAGTTATCCCCAACTACTTATCTCCTCTTCATTTAATCTGCTCCATGGGGAGTTTGACTCTCGGGTCTGCCATTTCCAGATGACGGGCCACAGAATGGAAAGCTCCCTCCTCACAAGGCTGCAGAGTCATTGCCTTCCTGAGTTCTCAGTACAGCCTCATCTTGACTCTCACATCCAGAATGCTCCCAGATGAGTTCCATTCTGCTCCAGAAGAATCTGGGAATTGGAGGGCTGAGATTACCTTCGGTCTCTTGTCTACAAAGCAGTCTGGGTAGAGAAGCTACTTCAGGAAGTCATCACAGTCATAATCATTAACCAAGCTTTCCCATGGAGAAGAGATGAGAAGATGTACCTCCCTCCTGTCTTTTTAAGGTGGGGACCAATGGGGGCAGAACATCACATACACTATCAGACTTGATTGATGGGCTGGTTTTGACAAATATGCTTTATTTCTCTTTTCTGTTTTGTTGTCATTGGGGTCTGACACACAGACTCCATCAGTTTCTTTGGCTGATATAACCTCTCCACATGGAAGGTATTTAGGGAACTTATTTCCTGAAGAATTGTAATGATAGGAATGGGAAGTCTCTGGGAAGAGGGTTGAGCAGGTATAGACATCTTGTGATTGGTTCCAGGGGCAAACTGATTGCAGAAAGGGAAGTTCTTGACCTGTTGCCGTTGGCCACTTGCTCTTCATCACTCTTTGCTTTATTCAGAGGCTGCTTTGCTCACAGAGTCCATGCCATACAGGGAAAGACCTTGGGACCCCTCCAAAACCATGTGACCCAACAAACAAACATCTGTCTTTGGCTTTTTCATGTGCACTTTTCAAATTGGGATGTAGACCGCAGAGACTTCAACCATAGTTTCAGATAATTGGGAAACTGAGTCACACGAATCCAAGTTCAATTTTTCAGCCAGCATTGAAGAACAAGGTCATTTTTAGAAGTGACTTTGAGTTCCAATCGACATGTGATGGAGAGAGCCATCTGCACCCAGAGAGAGGACTGTGGGGACTGAGTGTGGACCGCAAGATAACATTTTCACCTTTTTGTTGTTGTTTGTTTGCTTTTTGTTTTCTTTCTCATTTTTTCCTCTTTTTGATCTGATTTTTCTCATGCAGTGTGATAATTGTGGAAATATGTATAGAAGAACTGCACGTTTAACATATATTGGATTACTTGCCATCTAGGAGAGGGGGGAGGGGGGAAGGAAGGGAGAAAAATTTGGAACACAAGGTTTTGCAAGGGTTAATGTTGAAAACTATCTTTGCATATATTTTGAAAATTAAAAGCTATTTTAAAAAAAGAAATAGCTTTGGGATTCTGAGGCAAGGATCACTCAGCAGAGATCATGTCATTGGATATAAACTTGATGGTACCAGTATTATGTAGGAATTGATCTAATAAGGGAGAAGATGCTACAGGAGCTCTGAGAGAATGTTTGTACATTCTGTTCTGGCTATATCTTTGAAGTAAAAAGCCCCTTTGTAAATGCTAAAAGATTTTAAGTGGTTTAATGGAAGTAGGGCATTAGCCCTAGATCCCTACTAGTAGGGAAAAACATAGCTGGTGGGGGCCCAAGCCAAGAGGTAGAGAAGAAATACCTCAACCTCTCAGGAACCTTGGAACTCTGAAGGGGAAAGGTCACCTGCCTGACTGGGAAATTCAGTCAGAAAGTCACCATAGGGGAGAACTTCTGGGTAGGGAACAGAGTGGTGGGCTAGCTTCTGAAATGGTGAGACATAAAAACAAAAGATTCTCCGGATAGAGCCTCAGAGATCAAATCCAAACCCTCATTTTAGAGAGGAGGAAGCTGAAGTTCAGAAAAATGAGATGACAAATATTTGTGGCAAAGTACAGCTTCGAATCAGCTATGCAGTATGGGGTTCGTACCAGGACTCTTTTCTAAAGAACACTAGAAGCGTGTGCTATAGTCTTTTAGGAGCCTATTCAGTAAAAAAAAAAAAAAAAAAAAAATTAATGATATTACAGTGACTGCAATCAGGGAAAATACTTGTAGACCCTAAAAGGCCATCAGGACTAGAAGAATTTGCATAAGACATCTTATTAACTGGCTCAGGGCTATGATCTCTGCCATGAGGACAGCTCCTGGTGCTGATCGATTCCATGTCAATATTTTTTCTCAGTTAAGAGTGAGCTAGGAGGCTAAAGAAAATGATTGTGGTAAAAAAGCAGAGGGCATCAATTAAACATTAAAACAACAACAGCAAATTATGTATAGACTTGGCTTAAACTTCCAGTGCTTATAAGAATTTTTTTTAACAGTATGTTTATTTATGCTGTATTTATTTATCCTCAAGGTATATTTATTGATCCTCAAGGATGTAATCTAGGAATGTCAGAGTTAGAAAAGACTTTTTAAGGTCATCTGGTCCATTCCTTTCATTCTATGGATAAGGCAACCGAGGCCTCTAGTTTTCTAGTTAATGAGATAGGATCAGAGCCTTAAATTCTAGGCTAATGTTCTTTCCACTACATGATAGTGGAAAGGAGGAATGTGTACGACTGTGTACACACACCAAGCCCATCATGCATATTAACCAACATGGAGGATTGCTATAACACTGTAGATCTACAAAGTCCTAGGTTACCCTTCCCAAGGCAGGGACTTCACATGACACCACTATGAGGTGAGTGTGTCTTCTCAATTTATAGACTGGTAAACTGAGGCATAGAGAAATAAAGTAACAGCCTTGATCACAAAGTAAGATAGCTCTGGATTAGGAGCAGGTCCCAGAGAGCCCATTTTTACCATCTGCTGCTCAGGCCAATGAGACATATTTCCTCTTCGATCAGCAGCCCAGTCTGCTGGGCATTAGTGGAAGGTATAGAGGTGACAGGTAGCATCACCTTCCACTTGAAATGGGGACAAAAGTAGCATGGAACAGGGAAGGGCCCAGCTTCAGTCTTTAAGATGGGACAGGGGGAAGGAACAGAACCCACATGTCCCAAGTCTCATTGGTGCTCACAGCCTGTCAATCCAGGATCTGGGCGGTGGTCTAGGGCATTTAGGCTCCTATCCTTCCCTCGATGTCCTCACAGTGTCCATTGGGAGATAGAACTGTCAGTGCCAACTCTTCTGAGGGGTCCTGGAAACCATCTACAGCAGAGAGAAGGGGAGGGGATTGGCCAGGAGGAAGAAAAGGAAAAAAGGATCAAACAGTAAACAATGGGCAAGTGACCCAGTAAGAAAGGATGTGATGGACCATCTGGATCTAGAAGTATCTGAACCTTGGGCATTTTGGGGGGAGAGGGGAGAAGGGTGGTATTAATGAACTGAAAATCAAAGTTCTGTCTAATCTTCAGTGGTATTTCAATAGATTGGGCATTCCTAAGTGTTGGCAAGGTCTGAGTGTCTTGCCCTCGCACAAGAGCTCTGGTCTTACAGACATAGAAATCCTTCAAGATTCATCTGTCCTTCCTCCTTGGGCACCTAGGAGAAAAGTGAGCAATGGCATCAAAATCAGATGAGATGCTAAGGCATGAAGGGACTTCCTTGCTACTTTAGAATGCACCCCCTGGACACTAAGAAGCCCGCCCAGACTCCCAGACTTCAAGAAGGGGGCAATGTGGTAACTAATGTAGTCTTCATATTAGAGTCTTCAAAGGGGGCGGCTCTTTTGTAAACCTTATGTCAGCAGGTATGTCAGCTGTATTGTCAGGCATTATTAGGATTATCTTAAAGTCTTCTATCCAAACGTCAGTTATTACTCTCTTGAAATATATCTATATGATAATGCTATATAAACATCACCTATTATTATCCCAAAGCATCACATGTATCAGGCATTATTATCTTCTGGCATGATATGAAGCTAGCTCTAAACATCATCTTAAAACTATATCAATGACAACTAGGAAGGAAGAAAAAAGAGAAGAAAGTAGAGGGGGGGCAGAGATACACAGAGAGAGAGAGAATGGAAGAAAAGAAAGAACAGAAGGAAGGAAAAAAGAAAGGAAGGGAGGGAGGGAGGGAGGAAAAAAGAAAGCAAGGAAGGAAAAAAGAAAGGGAGGAAGGGAGGAAGGGAGGAAGGGAGGAAGGAAGGAAGGAAGGAAGGAAGGAAGGAAGGAAGGAAGGAAGGAGAAGGAAAAAAGAAAGGAAAGAAGAGAGGGAGAAAGGAAGGAAGGGAGGAAGGAAGGAAGGAAAAAAGGAAGGGGAAGGAAAGAAAGAAGGGAGGGAGGAAATGAAATGTGTGTGTTCTCGAGGTAGGGAGAGAGCCTTTCTCTTGTGATGCTCAGGATCAAGGGAGTCCCTTGATGAAATCTCAAAAGTTTCTCCTTCTCTACGTTCTTTGCCTTGTCTGGGTGGTCTGGGCCTCTTTTGCTCTGAACTACTAAAAGACCTTGAGAAACTTGAGAAAGGGAAGGTCGCAGAATCTCAGAATGTCAAAGCTGGAAGGGATCTAACCCCACTTCTCATTTGAGAGATGAGTAAACTGAGGCCAGGAAAGGAAAGGACTTGTCCAAAGTCACACAGATATTAAATGAGAGTGTCAGGATTTGAATCCAAGTCTTCTACTCCAAGTCCAGTCCTCTTTTCACACTGTAAGAAGCAGGAATTCAGCTAGTCCAATTGTTTCATCTTGTAGAAGGGGAAAACTGAGCAGGGGAGGGAAACTGATTGGCCCAAGATGATTCAATAAATGTCAGAGCCTGAATTCAAGCCCATTTCTCAGACTCCAAAGCCAATGATCTTTCCTGTGCCACATCTTTGTTTCCCACCCCCCACAGCACTTGGCATCAGACTTTGATCCTAGTAAGTTCTAGTGGGAACTGATGGATAAACAATTAAGCAAGAGAAGCCATGAGTGAATGGATCAAACAAGCACAGAGTTAGGAGGTACATCAAAGGCATCTAGTGGAAATCTCTCATCTACAGATGAGGAAACTGAGGTCCAGGGAAAGGGAATGATAGATCAAGAGCAGGAAAGGACTTCCAGTCCAACTAATATAAATAAGAACCTGCTCTCTCTAGACTATCCTCGATCTTTGGCACTTAGTCCCTGCTGGAAGACTTTGACTGACGGTGAGCTCAGCACCAGGAAAGCCGGGTCTCTTTTGAATGGCTCTGATTATAAGGAAGCTTATTTTCCTGCCATCACGCCCACCTTAGCCCCTTGGATTCTTGTACTTTCCACTTGATTCTGGCTTTCCAAAACTAGTTTTGAAGGAGATACCAAGAAACAGAGGAGAGAAGAGGTACAGAGCAAAAAAGTGAGGGGTGTTGAGCCAGCTTGTAACTTATACTGCTGATATTCTTGGGACCGAGTTCCATAGAAAACTGCCAAAAGAAAAGTTCTGAAAAAATGACTGAGTGAATGAATGAATAAATGAACTTAATCTGAGGCTAAATTAAAAGCAACATCATACTTATTCCCAGAAAGGGCACGTCAATCAAGTGCCTTAATAAGAGAATATTTGTCAAGCATTTAGCATGGTGCCTAGCAGACAGTAGGCACTTAATTGATGCTTATTTCCCTTTCTAAGGCTCCATTCAACACTCCCCAGACTCCTCAGACTCCCATTGCCACCATTCCTCTGTATGCATTCTCTTCCCCTACTAAAATGTATACTCCTTAAGGGAAGAGTGGGTCTGGCTTTTATATTTGTGCCCCCCCCGGGCTGGGCACAATACCTGGCACAGTGGATGAATTAATGAATAGTTGTTGTTCATTCATCCATTTATATTCAAAAAGAGACAGGGAAATGTCCAGAAAAGGAAACTGAGGTCTCCTCAGAGGTCAGAATGGAAACCGTTGTGGAGAGGAGGTAGGCAATCTGGAGACAGAAAGGAGTTAGGCAGGAACCTAGAGTCCAGGGAGCCTGAAGCCAGATGGATGGACCCTCTGGAAATGCCCCAGAGAAGGGAAGGCATTGTTCCCTCCAGATGCATCACGGGATGGAACACACTTACCCTCCTCTGGGCTGCTGGTGGGGCTGTCAGCCCGGCCCTTCCTCCTGCTCCACGATGACCAGGGAAGGCATCTTAGTAGCCTCTGGAATCCCAGCCTCTCGTGCATCCTCTCTGCTGGAAAACAGAACACACCAAGGGACGTGAGGTCTCTTTTCTAACAACTTCCACTATCTGGAGTCTGTCCAGAAAGGAGCCGATAAACAAATGGCCTTTATGGTTAGACTGAAACTGGGAGGATTTGTCCAGGGCCTGAAGGAGGCAGCAGATTCAGAAATTGACCAGGAGTTCCAAGTCTGGGGCCAGTTAGTTGAATTCAACAGGAGGCAGTGAAGGAGCAGGGAGGTGCCCAAAGCTCCCCTTTAGGCTCCCCACTAGGCCAACCAGCCTTCTTCAAAACCCCAACCCTCGTAGCTCAAGCCCTTGGCTTCTCAGGGAAGCTCCTTGGGTCCAGATGAGACAATCTGTACAGAGCTTAGCCCCTAATAGGCCACACTACCTGTGTGTTTCCTTCCAGCCTCTCTAGGAAGGAGGAGTCTTTTCACTTAAAAAACATTTTAGACCATATTTATGATACATTTTTTTGGTGCCTCTGTATCCTGTATTGATCTCACTATCATTTTCAATTTTTTCCCCAATGCCGATGGAATCAAAGGAAAATGTGTCTGAGAGAAGCATTTGCCGATATCCCCGGTGTTCTGCCCTGGTCATCCGTGACCTTTCTGCCAAAGGTGGGATAGAAGATTTCCTTTTTTCCTCTCCATGGAGAGGAAAAATCCATGATTTTTCTATACTCAAAATCTTGTTTCCTGTAGAATTATTTTCATTCTATTGTTGCAATTATTGGGCAAACTGTTTTCTTGATTCTATTTTTTCCCTTAACATCAGTTCATATCTATCTTCTTATATTTCTCTGAATTCTTCAGATTTCTCCTTTTAAAAAAATGGGCCTGTGAATCCATTGAATTCACCTTGAGGAATCCCCCCTCTCCAAATGTACTTTAGTTCATATTCTGTATCTAACTGGATCAGGAGGCATTTATTAAGCACCTACTATGTACCAGTCACTTTTTCTAAGTCCTCAAGGAGTTCACAATCTAGTCGGTGGTGGGAGGAAGGGGGGAATTTACAAATAAATATTCAGAAAAAATAAATAGGAAGTAACCTCCAAGGGAAGGCAGTGGGAACAAGAAGGGAAGACGGGGGAGTATTTATGACAGACAACCAGTACGTCAGGGAACATAGATTTAGAAGATGGAGTGAGGAGGATGAGAAGCAGCTGAATAAGAAGTGAAACATAAAAAGCCTGGGAAGGTAGGAAAGGGTCACATAGGAAAAACTTTAGCTTCCCAAAGCCTTTATGTTTGATCCTGGAGGTAATAGGGAGCCACTGGTGTTTACTGAGCCAGAGAGGGATATAGTTGGAGCTGTGTTTTAGGAAGATAGGCCAGGGGGCAGGAGTATGAACTGAAGTGCACAGAGAGTAGAGACGACCCGACCCAGAGAGGCTGACTGCCATCCCTCCAGGTGGGAGGTGAGGAAGTTTGTGTGACAAGAATGGAGAGAAAAGCATGCGTGAGTTATCAAAATATCGAAACAAGATTTGGCAGCAGATTGGCTCCATGGGATGCGTGAGGGGCTACAGATGAGCAGGAGGTGCTGGGGAGGTGAAGGCGATGAAGAGCCATGGTGCTCAGGGACCCTGAGGATTCACATCGCAGACTAAGGCTTTGGGTCTTCCAGACTGTCCTCTATTCCCTATTTCACGCTTTACTGCACAATACTACCCCACTGGTCACATAAAACAGCCATTTCTTTGCAGCCATAACCCAATCTGTGGGCACCCACCTCATCCCCAGTTCTTTCAGCCTATATCAGGTCTATGCTGTTTCTGTACTTCCTCGACATTATGACTGCCAGGTCAAAGAGTGTATAGACAGCTTAAAGCTTATTTTCTCTCTATTCAAATGTAATTTTTACAAGGTTGGTTATTTCATTCCCCACCTCACAGCAAACGAAAAGTGGTCAAGGTGATGGTTGTTACAGGAAGTGAGAGAACGATAAAACCTGGACACAAAAACGCAAGACTATCGCCTTATCTCCAGATGTTTAGTCTCAAGTCAGCTCAATTAATTGGCCAGCATTTATTAAACCCCAACTGTATGCCACTGTCCTAGGTACTCACCCATGATAGAAAATCAAACAGCCCTTTCCTCAGGGATTCTTTAAGTTGATCAAAGAAAATGATAGCTGGGAATAAATAACACTGGCCCCATTTATAGAGCACTTGAAAGATATCTCATTTCATCTTCACAGCAATCCCGGAGATAGGTGTTATTATTATTCCCATTTTACAGGTGAGGAAACTGAGGCAGACAGAGGTGAAGTGACTCAGTTATACTATTAAGGCCAGATTTGAACTCAGATTTCCCCGACTCCAGGCCCAACACGTATCTGTTGTGCCATCTGGCAGCTTATAACTCAGATGCCTATTAAATATTTACTAAATTATGTACAAAATAAGTGTCTGGGGGAACAGTCACTGGCAGTTGGAGAAATCGAGAAAAACCTAGTGGAGGTGGCAGCGTTCCAGCTGAGCTTTGAGAGATATTATTATGGACTCTGGGAGGCAGAGGAAAGGGGGATGACGGATAGAGGTGGGAACTGCATTCTCGTGCACTGGGGATAGCAAGCAAACCCACTTGCTTGAATTGTAGAGTGTGTTAAGGGAGTGCTAGGATACAAATCTGGAGCCTGTAAGAGGCTGTCCTAGAGGTAATCTCAGGAGCTACCCCCAATTGTGGAGGCTGCCATTTCACACTGCTAGAATATGATTTGGTGACCCCCTGATTTTAGGGGGGCTTCTGTTCTGCCAATAAGTCAGCAATCCTAAGTCTGCCTCAGACTCCATAATCTAAGGACAACAGTCTGTCTGATTGAGTCAGATAGCCCTTGACCTCAGGCTAAGCCACAGAACTGAGACGGGAACCGAACTCATTGCTGACTGACTATCTGGTCAGTGAAACTCCGCTCGACAAGAACCAAAGTCCAGAGACCTCCTCCGACCCATGGGCCCCAGAATGAGCAGGTCAGTGACTGAAAGCTGGATAAATGGGACTCCTTGCTTCTGTTGCTGCTCATTTCTTCAGGAAATGTTTAATAACATTTATCCCTTGGCTAAGGAGATGGATTCAATCCTGCAAGTTCTTTTGAGACACATAGACACCAGTCTATGGCTCCATTATCTATCCACTGCGCCACCTAGCTGCCCCTGGATTCTTTCTTTCTTTCTTTCTTTCTTTCTTTCTTTCTTTCTTTCTTTCTTTCTTTCTTTCTTTCTTTCTTTCCTTCCTCCCCCTCTCTCTTTTCTTTCTTTCTTTCCTCCTTCCTTCTCTTTTCTCTCTCTCTCTCTCTCTCTCTCTCTCTCTCTTTTCTTTCTTTCTTTCTTTCCTTCCTTCCTTCCTTCCTTCCTTCCTTCCTTCCTTCCTTCCTTCCTTCCTTCCTTCCTTCCTTCCTTCCTTCCTTCCTTCCTTTCTTTCTTTCTTTCTTTCTTTCTTTCTTTCTTTCTTTTCTTTTTTTTTTTAAAGGGAAGAGGGAATTAGAGTGGGTTCAACCTAGCGGGAACAGGGGCAGATGCCAGTGTGGTAGAGAGCAGGGTTTGGAGTTGGGAGAACTGGGGCCACAGACACCTCGGCTACATTCCCTTTCACCTCCTAACCCCAGGCAGTTTCCTAAATTTAATTAACAAGGTTTATTTGGTGCCCACTAAGGGCTGGAATCAGGTGTGGACAAAGGAAATTCCGCCCCTCAGGTTTCCATTCACATTAAGTCGGGAAGTAAGGCGAGGCTCCTCTCTATTGTTAGAAGGCAATTCCCCACAATTATAATAATAATAGCTAACATTTATATCCTTTCTTAGACTTGTACTTAGATGCTTACTGGTACTTTCAGTTTCCCAGAGGCCTCTACAATTATCATCTTATTTGATCTCAGAGTAGCCCCGGGAGCTGGTGCTATAATGATCCATTTTACAGATGAAGGAACTTGCCTAGGATCACCGAGCCAGGGCAAGTCTGAAGCCAGAAGTGAGCCCGTGTTCCTGTTTCCATGCTTAGAGTTCTACCCGCTCAGCCGCTTCCCGGGGGTGAGGATGCTCTCTAGGCTTCCATTCGAGTCATAAAAACCTCACAGGCCCAAGGCCAAGTTGCTAGGGCCCTTCCCCAGCTGCCATTTACTGACTCGGTGTTCTTTGGGTTCCACCATTCACCTCCCACGGTTTAATCCCCTAATTGGTTCTCATCATTTTTCAACCAGAGAGAAACGAGCAACTTTTAATTGAAGGATGATTTCGCTGGATCCCAGAGAATGAGTATTGCGCCCCCCCCCGGTGGGCTAAAGAGACCACCGGCTCTTCCCCATCCCAGAAAGTCGCCCCTGCTGCTGCTCAGTCCCAGCCCTCTGTCTCACAGAATCCCAGCCTGGCCCAGCCGGAAGGGACCTCAGCCACCACTAGTCCCGCCTGTGCCAGGGCAGGGCTCCTCAGTCCCCCACAGGGCAAACGAGTCAGGCAGGCAGGTGAGCGGCCAGTGTGGGCTCCTGGCCCCGTGGGCTCACAAAAGCTCCTTGACACCGAGGCCACAATTTCCCCCACTCTGACAAGAGGCCAAAAGTAAGCAAGCTAATCCTTCGGGGCCCTGGTCTCCCTGCGGTTGGTCCAAGGTCCCTCCCACATGAGCATCAGAGGAAGGCCTGGGATTCTGGTTTCCCTGGCTGCGGAGCCAGCGCCCTCACCACCAGCATCAGGGGATCTAGGCCAGCCTTGCCCTTTTATTTCTGGGGCTAAAGTCGCCATCCTCTTCCACTGATCCCTTATTGCATGGAGGTGAAGCTGGCTTTCCTTCAGTCTGAGATGCTTCTCCAGCCTCCAGGCACCTCCCACATCCCAGTGTAGGAAACCCGTGCCCCGTGGGCACTTTAGCATGGGGGAGGGGGCAGACCTCAACACTTCTTCAGCCTCCGAGCTGGCTCCGCGCCTCCCTGGTCCTCCTGCCTCCGGACGCCTCCCCTCTCCAGCTCCCTGAGTCCCGGAACATTGGAACTGGAGGGAACCTCCCCCTCGCCTCATGCAGCCCCAGCCCTTCAACTTGCAAAGGAAATGGCTGATTCTGGAAAGTGTAAGAGCTCAGACCCAAAGTTAGAGCGAGGAAGGATCTCGGAGGCAGTCTAGCCCAACTCCCTCCTTCTTATAGACAAGCAAACTAAGGTTAAATAAGGGGAAAGCCCTAGGGTGACAGGTGTAGCCCTGCAAAGGACATCAGACTCCATCTAGCTCAATTCTCTCATTTTACAAGGGAGGAAACTGAGGCTGGAAAAGGGGAAGGGCTCTGTCCTAGGTCCCAAAGGCAGTAAATGGCAAGGCTGGATTTGAATTCAGGTCAACTGAGACTCATCTGCTGCATCACGCAAAGGGATTCATTTCCCCCAATGATTCCTCAGTTGCTCTTATTTCAGCTCCTTCTCCCAGGAAATCAGGCCCCCCTGGGATCCGTAGCTACAGGGCCTCTGGAGGCTGTCGGAGCCCTCCCAGCCTCCCTTCAATTCCCCGCAGTCCCGCCCGCATTTTGGAATCCCTGCTCTACTGGGTCAAACCCCTTGAGGAGCCGGGAGTGTCGGTGCTTTCCAGGGTTTTCCGAGGCAGAAGAGCCTGCAGTGCCCGGATCCCAGGGCTAACCACCAGACCAGGGCGGCCCTCGGTCCCGGGGACGTGCCCGAGGTCTTTGGCCCCCTCCTCCCACATGCTCCAGGCCCCAGCCCCGCCGCGTCCCGGGAATCAGGGAGCCGGGCAGCACCTTGGATAGAGACCGACGTCTCCAGCCCCCGCACTGATGAGAAAGGGACACACTGAGACACACTGCGGGGAAGCCACGGCCGGAATCTGGGGCAGGTGGTCATGGGAACGGATCTCAAAGAGCATCTGATTCACCCGCCCCCTCATTTTACACAGGGGGAAACTGAGGCCCAGAGTTGGGAAAGGACGTGACCAAGGTCACACCATAAATGACCGAGCAAAGGCGGGTTTCTCTCCACACGCCCAGCTTTCCACTTCCTTAACATCCCCTGACCCCCGCCCCCTACTCCCTGCCCCGCCTCCCCCCAACCATACACACAGGGTTCTGGCCGCCGGTCTCGCGGGTGGGAGGCAGCCAGCGAGCCCCAGCCGCAGTCACCCCGGGAAAGAGCATCCGCCCCCCGGAAAGCCTGCCAGGCCTCCCGCGGGGAATGGGGCGGGGGGAGAGAGAACCGCCACGGCCCCTGGGCCAGGGGGAGGGGGACGCACTGCGCCGCAGGGAGGGGGCGCTCCTGAGCGGGGGGGGGGCGTCCGGAGCCCGACGCCGCCCCCTCGGTACCAAAGGTCCAGTGCCCAGCGGCCCGAGACCCCCCGGAAATGTTGGAGCCTCGGGACAAGCCCCTTTAGCTCCCCAGGCTTGAGTCTCTCTAGGCCTCGGTTTCCCTTTCTGTCGAACGAGCTGGGGGTCCGGGAGCGCCAAGACCCCTCCTCACACTCTAAGAGGGCTGGGTCAGAGCGTGCCCCGGCCGCCGTCTCCCCAGCCGTGAGGCCCCGGGACTCCCCGCTGACCTGGCGGCCGCTGGCCGGCGGCTGCTCGCAGGGCCCGGCACGCTGCGTCCTGCACGTCGGCGGCGCTGCCCGGGCGCGCGGGGCAGTAGCAGGCGGCCTGCACGGGGCCGCCCGCGTCCCGGCCGAACACGGAGCGCAGCAGCGCCTCCAGCAGGTGCGCGGCCTCGGCCCCGCTTGCCCGCCCCGCGCCTCGGGTCTCGCCGCGGCCGCCGCCGGGCTCTTGCACCAGCACCCCGACCAGCGCCGCGCCGCAGTGCCCCGAGCGCCCCCGGGCCGGGGGCCGCCGCCGCCTCCGGGCGCGCACGTCCCGCAGGATCTCCCGCAGGCGCAGGCGCGGCTCCGGGGCCCGCAGGGAGGCTTCTCGGCACAGCACGAACACGAGCGGGGAGCAGATGGCTCGCTCCGGAGGCCCGCGGCCGGGGGCCCGCGCCGCCGCCGCCTCCTCCTCCGCTCCCTCCCGCGGCTCCGGGAAGACGTGGCGGGCGAAGTCCCTCATGAGGCTGCGGCTCTGCTCCCGCTCCCAGAGCTCGGCCACCAGCAGCACCCGGCCGCGGCCCCCCGCGCCCTCCAGCAGGGCCTGCAGCAGCTCCCCGGGCCCGGCCGCCGCCGCCGCCCCCGGCTCCATGGCCCGCCCGGCCCGCGCCCGCCGCCCCGCGCCGCGTCTCTGGCCGCCGCCGCCGGCCCCTCCGCGGCCGGGCCCGGGGATGCCCGCCCCGGGACACGCCCCGCCCCCGCCCCCGCCCCCGCCCCTCCCGAGCGGGGGCCCACGTGCCACCCCACTTTGCGGCCGCTCCCGGGGCCCCGCTCGGGAGGGGCGGGGGAGGGAGCCGGCGGGCGGGGAAGCGGCCGTGCGGGGGCCCCTTCCCCCCCAGAGGCAGCGCGCTCATTCATCCTCTCCCCTTCCCCCCGAGAATCCCGGGAGACACCGAGGCACGTGCCTGGTCCGGGGTTCCCAGCCAGAACTCCCTCCCGCCCCCCAGGAGCGCGCAGGGAGGCTCGAGCCCGAAATCCCGGGCAGGGACTCGGGCTTCCCCCGGCTCGGTTTCCTCAGCTGTAAGATGAGAGCGCTGGGGAGCCAGCCTGCCCGGGGGGGGGGGGGGGCTCTGCTCTGGCAGATGAGCCACTCTTGGGTCCCCGAAGTCCTTCTGGGGGTGGGGAGGCCGAGCCTGAGGCAGCTCCCCTTAAGGGGAGGGGGGGGACCCTCCCCAGCTGCCTCAGGACTAGGATGTCTGTCTGGCCCTCGGCCCAGGCCCCAGAGAGGTGCTGCTGTCTCCCACCCGGGGCTTCAGCTCCTTTTCGGGGGTCTCTCGGGCAAATCCCTTAACCCGGCCGGACTTGGATCCCTCCCCAGGCCCCTTCTGCCAGCCAAATCCTGTGATCCGGGGAAAGTAAACACCCCCCCCTCGCCCGCCCCCCCTTATGTAGGGAAAGGGTTAGGAAACGGCACCCTTTGCTTTGAAGCCAGCAGCCAGTCAAGCTGGCTGAATGCATCCTGGGAGCGGGGCTTAAACTGCCGCCGGGGACAAATTCAGGGGCTCCTTGAACTGCAGTGGCGAAAATAAAAGAACTACTTAATAAAAAAGAAAAAGAAAGAATTACATGATTAAAAAAAAAGAACTACTTGATAAATAAATAAAGAACTATTTGATAAATAAACTACTTGATAAAAAATAAAAAAACCACTTGATTTTTAAGTAATCTTTGGTTTCCTTTCTAATGTGATGGAGTTATTCTATGTATTTCAAAGAAGGCTTCTGAGAAGGGATTCCGACTGCTGCCCAAGGGGCCCCTAGAGAGAATCTTGCTCGATTGCGGGACCTGGGACAACCGGAAAATCAAGTGGCCGCCCTGGCAGCAAGCAGGAACAATCTGCGTCGATCCCCCACCACTTCCAGACTCCTCAGTTAGTTTGGGGATTTCTGGCCCGAGGAGACCTTAGAGGGAATGTGGATAATGGAATCAATCAGTCAATCCATGACAAACAGGCGTGGAGCCCTGGGCCTGGCACTGGGCTAAGGCCCGGGGAGATCCACAACATGGGAGCCTGGGAGGCTGCAGACACTTCCGTGCTCAGTCAGTCCCAGGCCCCTGGGAAGTGCCCATTGGGCTCTAGGTGCTGGAGAAACTAAAATAGTCCTGGAAACTGCGGCCCCCAGGAACCTGCCTCAATCTGGGAGACATCAGCCCCTCTAAGTTTATGGGTGTGTGTGTGTGTGTGTGTGTATAGGTATATATAATGTATGTGTGTGTACATATACATATAGATATCTCTAAGGTAATTTTAGAGGGGAAGGCACTAGTCTGAATTTAGCCAGTAACAAATCCCATCTCTTCTGCTTCCTGCGTAGCCTCAGTTTCCTGGGGTGGAATCTACACCAAAACTAGCCTGCCCTTGGGAACCTCCCCCCCTGCCATAATAGGCTGAAAAAATCCTCTCCTCTCAGTCCCAAGCTCCAGAAAAAGCCTAAGAAAACAAGTGTGTTCTGGGGGCAGGGGTCACCCAATCAACAACCAGCTCCCCAGCCCAGGGAGTCTGGCCCTAGGCCTCGGAGAGGGGGCCAGCCAAGGCCTGGAAGAGGCAGTCCCTGTTGCTAGAAAAAGCGGGACGGTTCCTTCCGCCAGAAAGGCGCTGGGGCATTAAAGGGAGGGAGCCTTTTGGTCCCTAGCACGCCATCCCCTGCTGTGGGCATCGGCCTCCCCAGGAGGCTGGAGGGAGAGGAGGCAGGGGGCCCTGGAGCTCCTCAGCCCGTACCCAGACTCCAGTCTGGCACCACCCCTGCACCCACTGGCACCAAGGCCAATGTGGGGGGGGCTGAGGGACCCCCCCCCCCCGGGCAGCTACCCCTCTCCTACAGAAGGGCAGCTAAGGGAGGGCTAGATCAGGAGGCAGAAGACAGATGCAAATCCTGCTTCAGTCCTTCTCTGGCCTCTCCAACCTGGGCTCCTGAACATTGTCCTCTCAGAGCCTCAACTTTCTCCTCTGGGAATCAAAGGGGTCAGACCAGATGACCCCGACATCATCTCTGGCTATAGATCTGTGAGAATCAATCAGTCCATCATCCCACAGGCCTTTATGAAGTTCCCAGGCATCAGGGAGCCAAAGCAAAGAATCAAAATGGTGGCTGCCCTCAAGGAACTCACCCTCCACTGTTCCCAGAGGCATAAGGGAAGATTGGAAGCCATTCTCTGGGGACTCTCCCATGTTGTTGAATCATCTCAATCTTGTCTGACATTTTGTGACCCCACTTGGGGATCCCTTGGCAGACACTACAGTGGTTTGCCACTTCCCTCTCCAACTCACTTGACAAATGAGGAAACTGAGACAAAAAGGCAAAAATGACTTGCCGGGGTCACATAGCTAGTAAGTAGCTGAAGCTGGATTTGAACTCATGAAGATGTCTTCCTGATTTCAAGTCTGTTGTTCTGTGGCGTTACCGCAATCCCCCTTTCAGGTTGTTCAAGAAGTTGCCCAGTAATAAAGAAGGTGAAGATGAAAACCAGGGGAAGAGGGAAGCGAGCCAGCTTTCCCTTCAGACAGGCTTGAATCTCATTTGCTTGGGGAAATGATGTGTCCTTCTTTGCATTCATCTGGACACAATTTGCTCCTGGCAATGCTTCAAGGTTCTGGGGGATTCTGTTGACAGGAGGATAGATCATAATCATGGTCATCATTTATATAGCACATTGCTTTATTCAATAAATAATGGACATGGAGCAGTTAGGGGGGGCAGTGGATACAGCACCAGCCCTGAAGTCAGGAGGTCCTGAGTTCAAATGTGACCTCAAACATTTAACATTTCCTGGCTGTGTGACCCTGGGCAAGTCACTTAACTCCAATTGCCTCAGGGGGGGAAATATATATATATTTTTCAAGTTAGTCGTGTTGTGAAAGAAAAATCAGAGGCCCGATTGCCTCAGCAAAACAAACAAACAAATAATTAAAATAATGGACATTTCTTTTTTCTGTATTTTTGTATTTAATAATATTTTATTTCCCCCCAATTACATGTAAAGATAATTGCCAACATTCATCTTCGGAAGATTTTGAATTCCCAATTTTTCTCCCTTCCTCCCTTTCCTCCCACAAGAGAGCAAACAATATGGTGGTTATACATGTGCAATCGTCTTAAACAAATATACACACTGGTCCATTTGTGAAAGAAGAATCAAAAGAAAAGGGAAAACCCATTAAAAAACCCTGAAGAGTGAAATTTGAATGCAGACTCCCCAGTTATTTCTCTGGGGAGAGATGGCCTTTCCACGCCAAGTCTCCTGGAACTGTCTTGGGTGGCAGCATTGCCGAGAAGAGCCGAGTCTATCCCAGTTGGTCCTAACCCAGTTCTGCTGCGGCTGCTGCTGTGTACAATGTTCTCTGGTCCTGCTCACTTCACTCAGACTCTCCAGGCCTTTCTGAACTCATCCCGCTCGTCATTTCTTAATGGACAAAAGCATTCCATGACATTCCCACACGACTTGTTCAGGCAGCCCCCAGCTGATGAGCATCCACTCGATCTCCAGTCCTTTGTCACCACCGAGAGAGCGGCAGTAAACATTTGTGTCCATGTAGTTCTTTTTCCTTTTTATGATCTTTTTGGGGATGCAGATCTAGGAATGGTGTTGCTGGATTGAAGAGTATGTTCTTTGGGCATAGTTCCGAATTGTTCTCCTGAATCATTGGGTCAGTTCATAGCTCCACCAACCATGCACCAGGGTCCCGATTTCCCCGTATCCTCTCCAACATCTATCGTTTCCTTTCCTATCATATTAGCAGATCTGCTAGCTGTGAGATGATCCTTAATTTAATAAAAAATTTTAAATAATAAATTAATTAATTTTAATTTAATTTCTTTAAGCAAGAGGGATTTGGAGAATTTTTTTCTCATGATTAGAGAAGGTTTAATTTCTTCACCTGAACACTGTCAATAACAGGCACTTCTTCATCACCCCTGCCAGGCAATCTTTGGGTGCTGAGGAGGCGAAGTAGACTGGTCCCTTCCCTCAGAGGGCTCCCATTTGACTGAAGGAGATGACACATGGCTATATCATTCAACAAGCAGTTATTAAACACCCACCATGTGCTAGGCCCGGGGGGCATTCAGGGCTAGGGCAGAGCTAACACTCCAGCAGGTTGCGAGCTGTAATGTAGCTGTAATAAGCTGTAATAACCAGTTTCAGAACAATGGCCTTGGAGGGGATCTCAAAGTCCCGGATCTCAACTTCTTCCTTTGTAAACTTTGGCTTTGAATTATAATAAATGGAAATCAAAATCAGATCCAGGGTCAGAGGATCCTTCTCAAGCTGAGAGAGAAAATTTGGCTCAGGGATTTCACCAGACTAGGTTCTAGGGAGGTGCTGGGGGAGAGGGGGCACACAGGGGTCAGCTCTTAACCCATCTCTCAGAAATTCGTGAGTCCATGAACTCAGCAAGTATTTGCCCAGGTCCCTCCTAGCTCCAAGGTGCTGGCACGGGGGTGTATACACACATACGTGGTGGGGAGGGGAGAGATGAAAAAAGGGGTGGTCTTGATCTAGAAGGGAAGACCCAGAAAGATGCCATCTTCGGTAGGTTGGCAAGAAAGTGTGCTTCTGGGCAGGGCCAGCCATTCCAATTTGTAATAGTAATAAACAAGAATAGCATTTATATAGTACTTTACAATTTATAAAGTACTTGACAAATATTACTTCATTTTATCCTGGTGAGAGCCCTGGGAGACAGGTATTATTGTTCTGTCCATTTTTACAGATGTGTGAACTGAGTCAGAGAGCATTCACAGGATTTGTCACTACTAAGTATCTGAGGTTGAATTTGAATTTGGGTTTTCCTGACTCCATCCCTATATCACCAGCTCCTGTATCCCAATCCCCATGAATCCCCAGCAAGAAAGTCGGTCCCTCCAAGCTCTGCTTGAAAGCTCCTAGGAAGAGAGAGTTCACTACCTACTGGTCCAAAAGGTAAAGGTGTGGGAAGAAGGGGGAGGGAAGGGGGAGATAGGCTGGAAGAAATGTTGGAAATTATCTCCTCGGGCTCTTTCCCTGATAGATCCAGGAGCCTGATAGATTGTTCCAGTTTCTGTTCTCTGGAGTCAAGAAAAAATAAGACTAACTCCCCTTTAAAATGAGCTTGTTCCTCAGTCTACCCAGTGCCAGGATAAATAAACCTCCCTAGTTCCTTCCTCCACCTCCTCCTTGTATGAAGTCATTCCCAGGTCCTTTACCAGCCCAGTCACTCCCTAGAAACATCCTCTAAGTCCCAGTGCCCCTCCTAAACTTCGGAGCCCAGAACTGGTTACCCAACTGGAGAGGAGAACTTGGGCCCCTAGACCTGTGCCCCTGGTAATACAGCCCAAGCCACATTTGTCTCCTTGGTTCTGGGTCATACTGTTGTCTCCCCTGGACTTGGCCCCTCAGTCCTGCAGTTTTAAATGCGGCCTCAGACAGACTAGCTGTGTGAACCTGGACAGATCACTTTGCCCTCTTTGCCTCAGTTTCCCCATTCATCAAATGATCTGGAGCAGGAAATGGCAAACCAGTCCACTGTGAAAACCCCAAATGGGATCCCCAAGGACCAAGGACAGCCCCATCCTTGATCCGGTTCTTGAAAAGTTCTTAGGAAAGCCAGTGGACTAAATCCCTCTCCATCTCACCCCCCATTTCAGGACCACTGGGGGCAAGGAAGACCGCAGCGGGCGGCTTTGCTTCGGCAATTTCTGGTTACAAGGAGGATTCTCTTTGCGGGCAGATAAAGTATGTTATGCAACCAGCCTGATGTCAAAAACCAAAACTCCTTAAGGAAACTTTATTTTTTTTTTAAAGGGAAAAAAGCCCCGCAGGCGGATGGACGGGAAAGAAGCCGATTCCGGGGTGGCCATGGCCCTTGTTAGTCACCCTTGAAGAAGACGGGCCGGGCCCGAGAGGCCGCGGGGAGGCAGCGGGACGGCGGCCGGGAGCGCGAGGGCTCGGAAGAGGGGGGCCGGGAGGAAACGCCCCCCTCCCGCCACCCCCGGCTCCGCAGCCCCTCGGCCGAGCTCCGGGCGCCTTTTCTGCTTCCTCAGCACTTCCTTCTCCCAAACCCGGGTCACAGACCCCGAGCAGCCTCCGCGGGCTCGCGGCCAGGCCGGGGGCGGCGGCTAAACAAAGGTTGGAGTCCAGGGTCCCGGAGCTTTATCTGGGGCCGCTATTGACAGGTCCCGGGGTCAAGTATGAAATTAACCCAAACTGGCCGGACTCCGGCCAAGGCTGGCCCCGCCCCCTCCGCTCCCCGGAGAGCCCCCCCCCCTTTAATCAAGGCCCCGGGAGGTGCCACACTCGCTCTCCCCCAGGTCGTCAGTCGGGAAGAGGGACTTTCACTAGTGAAGCAGAGGGGAAAGTACTTTTCCTCCAGGTGTTCCCTGGAGCAGAAACGGAGAAGCAAACTCCGTCTGTCTGTCTGTCTGTCTACCGTCTCCTTCCCACCCGTCCCACTTCCCCATCCCCCTTTTCTCCTCCCTTCCAATCTCCTCCCTCTCTTAATTTTTCTCCTTCCCTCACTTTCTTCCTCTTTCTCCTTTTTTCTTCTCCATCCCCATCTTTCTCCTCTCCTTTTCTCTTCCTTCCCTCCCATATTCCCTCTCTCCCACTACTTCTCTCTCCCTTCCTTCTGTTTTTTGCCTTTCCTTCTCTCTTCCTTCCCCTCTCCCTTTTCCCTTTTTCTCTTCCTCCCTGTCAAATATGGTACCATTTGATTAGCTCAGGGAAAATTTGAAATGAAAATGGAAGAAAACCCAAAGCCAGAGGCTCATACACAGTACAATGTGCCCCACGAGTCACTGCTCAAGATGGTTTATGAACTGACACCAACATCCTCAGATTGTTATTATAGAGTAGAAACCTTTTTTTTTTTTTTTTTTTTTTGGCAAGGCAATTGGAATTAAGTGACTTGCTTAGGATCACACTGCTAGGATATGTTAAGTGTCTGACACTGGATTTGAACTCAGGCCCACCTGACTTCACTGATTGCCCCAGATTGTTATTATAAAGCAACCACTTTGCATTTCTACTTGAAGGCCTTGATAAGCTCTTTTTAAAATAAATGTGCTTAGGATTGATACTCTGGTGGCATACTGTTATTGTTCAATCATTCAGTCATGATCTACTCTTTGATACCCCAGGCCCTTCTATCCTCGACTATTTCCTGTAATCCATCCAAGCTCATGTTCATTGTTTCCATGACACTATCTTTCCATCTCCTCTTTTGCCATCCCCTTTTTTTGGCCTTTCATCTTTCTCAACATCAGGGTCTTTTCCAGAGTCCCATCTTCTCATTATGTGGCTGAAATATTTAAGCTTCAACTTCAATATTTGACCTTCCACTGAATAGTCTGAATTAATTTCTTTAATTGAACTCTTTGCTGTACAAGGGATTCTCGAACGCCTTCTCCAGAACCACTGTTCAGAAGTCTTGATTCTGTAGTTTGGCTTTCCTTAGAAGTCACCCCTCCCAGCCAAACATTGCTATTGGAAAAACCATAGCTTTGACTATACGGACCTTTGTCAGCAAGGTGATGTCTCTGCTTTTTAGTCTGTGGTACAGATTTACCATTGCTTTCCTTCATGGAGCAAGTTTCTTAATTTCATGGTTGCAGGGATCTTTGGGCCCATAAACATAAAATCTGCCAGTTTTCATTTCTTCTCCCTTTATTTATAAAGAACCAATTGGATCAGTTCCCAAGATCCTAGGGTGGTGGTTGTTGTTATTGTTGTTTTATGTTAAGTTTCAAATTACTTTTTATACTCTGCTCTTTCACCCTCATTGAGATTTCTTAATTCTTCACTTTTTGCCATCAGAGGGGTATCATCTGTATATCTGAAATTGTCATTTCTCCTGGAAATCTTAATTCTGGCTTCTGATCTATCCAGCCTGGTATTTTGCATGGTGAACTCTGAATATATATTAAATAAAAAGGTGACAATATACATCTTTGTCATACTTCTTTTCCCATCTTAAACTGATCAGTTTTTCAGCATTCAGATCTAACTGTTGCTTCTTGATCCACATAAAGGTTTTTCAGGAGGCAAATAAGATGATCTGGTACTTCTGTCTCTCGAGGACTTACCACATTTTGTTGTGATTCACACAGTCAATGACTTCAGTATAGCTAACGAAACAGAAGCAGATGATTTTCTGGAATTTTCTCATGTTCTCCATAATCCAGTCAATGTTGGCAATTTAGTCTCTAGTTCTTCTGCCTCTTTGGGAACCAACCTGCTCTTTTGGTAATTCTCAGTTCACATATTGCTGAAGCCTAGCTCGAAGAAGTTTAAGCATAATCTTGTTCATGTATGAAATTAGCTCAGTTGTTCGGTAATTTAAACATTCATTGGCATTGTCCTCCTTGTGATGGAAAATGTCCTCCACATTCAGAGAAAGAACTGATGGAGGATGACTGGGAATTGAAGCAGATTATTTTCACTTGCTTCATTTTATTATGTTCCCCTCCCCCCATCTGTTTCTTTTTTCACAACATTACTAATATAGAAGTATATTTTATAAGATTGCACATTTACAACCTATGTCAAATTGTTTATCTTTCTAGGGAGGGAAAGAGGAGGAAAGAAGGAAGAAAATGTGGAATTCAAAATTTTGTTTAAAAAATGCTAAAAATTGTCTTTATGTGTAATTGGAAAAATGAAATACTATTTAAACAAACAAAACGAAACAATAATTTACATAGGCTCATTGGGCTACATGACCTCCTTGGTTTCAGATCCTATGATCTTATGAAAAGCCACAATGGGAAAATAGAATGAAGAACCTGGGAATGTCTAGCTTAGAAAAGAAAAAGCTGAAGGTACACAAAATAATTCCGAATGCCTCAGTTTATGGGTGAGGATGTTTACCCTTGATATTAGTAAGGCAAAGAAAACAATCACTCCATTTTATTGAAGGAAGAGTAGATACCTAGGAAAACAGACTTTAGCTTTCTTTTCCTTGACTCCAGAGGGCAGAAGTTGGAACAGTAATGGAGAATCTAGACCATTTGACCCACATTCCCTGAGCTTTCTCAAGAAGTCTCTGCCTTGGGGAGTTTACTTTCTACAGAGGCAACAATGTGTCAGAGAAGTCAATTCAAGGAGACTCCAGTGGGGAGACAGCACCAAGGACAGAGGAAGCAATCAGGAAAGGTTTTGTGCAAGAAGTTCCCTCCTTAAAATGAGTAATCCGGGAAAGGGACCCACCCGTGCAAAAACATTTGGAGCAATAACCCTTTTTGTAATGGCGAGGAACAGGAAACTGAGTGGCTGCCCATCAGTTGGGGGATGGCTGAATAAGTTCTGATATATGAATGTTATGGAATATTATTGTTCTAAGAAACAACCAGCAGGATGATTTCAGAGAGGTTTGGAGAGACTGACAGGAACTGATGCTGAGGGAAGCGAGCAGAACCAGGAGATCATTGTACGTGGCAACAGCAAGATTATAGGACAATCAATTCTGATGGACTTGGCTCTCTCCAACAATGAGATGAATCAAACCAGTTCCAATTGTTTAATGATGAAGAGAGCCATCTACACCCAGAGAGAGGGCCGTGGGAGCTGAGTGTGGTTCACAACATTGCATTTTCACTCTTTTTGTTGTTGTTTGCTTGCATTTTGTTTGTTTCTCTTTTTTCTTGTGAGGCACAATAATTATATAAATATGTATGCATATATTGGATTTAACATATATGTTTAGCATATATTGAACTACTTGCCATCTAGAGGAGGGCATGGGGGAGGTAAGGGAAAATTGGAACACAGGATTTTGCAAGAGCTAATGTTGAAAATTTGTCCATGCATTTGTTTTGAAAAATAAAAAGCTTTAATAAAAAATAAAATAAAATAAATAAAAAACACAAAATAAAATAAAATGAGTAATCCCTTCTCAGGAGTGTTTTGTGGAGGATTTCCTCCATTGGATTATACATTGCATATACATTAGATTATATGTCTCTTGAGGCTGATTCCTAATTCTAAGATTCTGGGATTCCCATTTCTTTCTATCAGTGATTTCTTCTTTGAATGATGACCCAGGAGAAATTGCAGTGAAACAGCAGAAAGTTTGAGCACCACTAGTCCAGTGAAGACACTGGTAAAAATAAAGGTGGAAATAAAAGATTCTTTCACCAGAGAAGAAAAAGCCCTGGAGCCTTTATAAGCTGCTGCAGATGGTTCAGTTTGGGAAGTAGCTAATTCTAAGACAGGTTCAGAGTAGCTTTGTTCTCCCCCAATCTAGAAAGTCTTGGCCAGAGATGAGAGTCTGAATAGTCTCACAGGGTGTGGCAGGGGATCAGGAAAGGTCTTTGCAGTAGGAAATAGGAGGCAGTGAAGAAAGGCAGGAAGCTGGCACTGGAGAAGCCCATCTGAACAGAATAGGTACCTCATGAAGGAGGTGGTTTAAGGCTGGAGGGAAATGTGCTAATAAATAGTAGGAGTAGGTCTAGACTGGCAGATGGGCATTGGCAAACTCTGGTTGCAGATAGAAAGTGGTTTGCTGTCTCAAATTTACCATTGAGCCTTATTTTATTATTTCTATTGTGGGTCAGGTCTGATTCATGATATTTCAGGTGCAAGACTGGAATGAGATGAGACACTTACAGACCATTAAAACAATTAACAAAAGGAAATTTACTGAGCCATAGCAGGGAAAGGATATCCTTGAGGAAACAGCATTGATTCTGTTGGGTGTAGTTTCCTTACCTCTGTGTTAACCATGCTGGTCTTCAGAGAGAGGAGCAACTGGTCTATGAGTTGGTTTTTGTACTTGGGGCACCAAGAAGCAAAATCAATCGTTGAAATCTTAGTTCTTGTAAGATTCAATTTTCAATTCAGGTTTAAGGATGGTTTCAAGGATTACCTTTTAAGGAAAAACTCATCCAGTGTGTATGGGGTTCAGACTTTTGGAACATTTAGCTGGAGAAAGAATGTGGTAGAAAATATTGTTCCTATCACAACCTCTCTCTTCATCCATTCTATTTTGAGACTATTAACTGCTCCTTTAGCCTAGCACTCCAGCCCCGGGTCCTCACATAGATATTCCCTTGGCCTGAAATTATGTTTCTTACCTCTTCCACTTGGAAGACTTAGCTTCTTTCAGGGATTAATTTAGGCTATTAACTTTTATTCAAAGCCTTGTCCGAGCATCAAGGTTATATTCTTTTCAAAATTTTTATTTTATCTTTTCCAATTAACAATCATTTTCTCTCCTCTCCTCTCCCTCATTCCCATACCAAACAGAGAAACAAAACCCTTGGGACAAATGTGCTCAGTCAAGAAAAACAAGTCCCCGCATTTGCCCCTATTCATGCCTGCATGTCTCATTGTGCCTCCAAGCTCATCTCTGTGTCAGGAAATGGGGAGCAGGTCATGAGGTCTCTGGAGTCCCAACTGGTCATTACATTGATCACAGCTGTTCAGTTTTTCATTATTGTCTTTGTGACATTATTCTTCAGCTATAAAGTATCCTCCTCATTCTCTTCTCCAGCCTTTGCACCAGTTCATAAGTTTTCCCAGGGTTTCTCAGAAACCATCTCTTGCATCATTGTTGGCACAATAATGTTGTGTGTCACATGCACAGTTCACAATTTGTTCAGCCATTTCCCAAATGATAGATGTTCTCTTACATCCAGTTCTTTCTACAACAAAAAGAGCTGCTATGACTATTCTGTAAATATTTGTTCTTTTCCTCTTTCTTCAGGGTACGAAGTGAGTGGTAGCAAGTTGTTCCTATTCTGTCCTTTCTTAAATTACTTTGTATTGACTTGTCTGTGTTCTTCTCACACATCCCCTCCCCTGAGGAGAGGAGACTTTCATTTTTGTCTTTGTAACTCCATTACCTACCACAATAGATCCTTGACTGAGTATTTACCTTGAGATTTAACACCAAGAAAGCACTCCTATATAATATTTCCTCTCTCCCCACATTCCAAAAAACACCCATTTAAATATTGAAAAGCAAATAAAGTCAGCATAATGTTTGTCCACCTTATCACTTTAGAAATATGGGAGATATTGTGGGGTAAAAGATAGCACACTCAACTGAGAAACAGGAGAGTTGGCACCAAATGTGCTAGTAAATGGACATTATGCACCTCAATTTCTTCATCTGTGAAACGAGGAAGGAAAATTAAATAAATTCTAAAGTCTCTTTCCAGATCCAAGATTTGACAATTCTTCCAGCAATGCTGGAATTTCTCCTTCTCAATGGGGAAAGTGACTCTAACCCAAGATCTGCTAGAACTCTAACCCCATCTTAGGCAGGGCATCTAATACTTGCTCAGTGGCCAGTCTCCTTTGATCTCCTTTGATCCCCCTCCCTCTGTTGCCATCATTAAGAAGAAGGAATTGGAATGTCATCTAAAAGGGAGCACATATATCATGAGAACTGGCCAAGAGAACTTAGCTTTGAACCAAGTATATAGTCCATGGGATGACCTTCACAAGTCTATCCCCACATTTCCTCAATGAAATGTGATCTAGAGAGAGCAGATCACCAGAGATTCTCTCTAATTATCCCTGTTAGATTTAGATGGAATCAGGGGTGATGAAATTTGTGAGATCTGTTTCCTCATCCTGATAAACAACCCCCACTGGACGTCTCAGGGCAAGAAGGAGGTCTGTAGCACACACATAGCTATAATCTTGAGCTGGACATAAGAATGACACTAGGGTGCTTTATTTGACCCTATGGATTGACAAATGAAAGCTACTAAATAAATTACTTGCAAAAGCAGAGAAAGAAGTCATCTTGCCAATGACCTAGGAAGCAAATGTGATCTTTTCTTGAGACCCAAACCAGGGAGAGATAAGATAAAGAAAGATAATTATGGATACATATCAGTAATGAATATTGATGCAAAGATATTGACTAAGATACTAGCAAAGAATTGATGATGATCTATTTAAAAGGTACTAGGTTTACGCCAGGAATGTAGAGATTGTTCATTATTAGGGGATTGATAAATGTGATAAATTATTTGACAAAGATAACAAATATCATATGATTATAACAGTAGAGAAAAAGCCTTGAACAAATATGGTATTTTTTAAAACCCCTAAAAAGCATAGGTCTCAAAGAAACAATTTCTCAATATATAGAACATCTAACTAAAACCAAGAATTAGCATTATTTGTAAAGGAGAAGCAGTAGAAATTTTTACAATAAAATGGATGTTAAGCAAGGATAGTCATTGTCTCCACTATTATTTGATATTTTGATAATTGTTCTAAAATGCTAATTATGAGTTTGGATTTGTGATTTAATTAGTATGAAGGGGAAACTCCTAATCTGGGAAGTCCTTTCTTTGATGAAGAGCAGGAACTCATTGTCTTACGGTTGCCTGAGACTGAGAAATAAAGGGATTTGTCCATGGTCATATGATTAGCATATGTCCAAAGCAAGATTTGAACTCAAGTCATCCTGACTCTAATGCTAGACTTCTAATCATTATGCTTCCTCTTGTTAAAAGTGTTAGTTTTTGTAAAAAGACAAGAAAATATATTTAGAGACTATACATAGGCAAAGAGAAAGTGAAATCATCTCCAGTTGCAAATAATTTAGAGGATCCTAAAGATTCAACAAAAAGTTATCCTAAACAATTAGAAATTTCAGACAAGTCACAAGACAGAAAATAATGCCACAGAAGGTAGACTGAGTTGCACAATCACGTTTGTTTTGTTTGTTTGGGTTTTTGCTAAGCTTCCATGTAGTTCAGTTCTCCTGATTTCCCAGCAGACATCCTTGGCTAGAAACCTGCACTCCTATTTCAGGTTTTCCCACTTTCATTTCAGCCCCTGGACTTTGGCATTTATGAGAAACTGGTTCCCAACCAGTTCTAGCTTTGAGTTTAAGCTCTTGATTAATCTTGGTTTGGACCCACCCCTCTTTCTCTAGGGAGGTTCTTTCTGGTCAGACACAACGACATTGCTGATCATTAGCTGGTGCAGGGATTGACTCTGTGAGGAGTTTCAAATCCCTTCCTTCCCTCCTCAAGTCTCCAATTCCTTAGCATGGTTCTTCAAAGATCAAGGAAGCTGCTGTGATCTTTGGAAGGGCTTCTGTAGCAATACAACTCCAGGGAAGCAGATCCCTTGCTGGAGCTAGAGTTTTTCCCTTCAGGGAGAATTTGCAGCCTTCATTGTCTTGAAGTCTTCTTGACCTTTAAGTTTCATATCTCTGCTGATATATTTACATTCTATGGCCAACAAACTCTCAATTCCTTGTTAGGATACCTGTGGTTTGGACTTGCTATCTAAAGTCACTTCTTTGTTCAAGAAGATTGAGTGGCTCCCTATAGTCACATTATATGCCTCTAGGCTGAAGCCACTGAAAAGGAAGGGGTTTCCTTCCAATCCTAGATCTGCCACCTATTACTTAACCTATAGGTCACACTCCCTGTGTGAACTTCAGCTGACCTTTCTAGGCATCTCATTTTTTTTTTCCCTTCATGCCTTTCATGTCCCAGACAAGTACAGGTTCCACTCATTCACTTTGTGTATTGTTTGGTAGATTCTCTTCTGTATGTTTTCTCTGATTTCTATTTACTAGCAGTTTAGGATGTGGCTTACTCTCTTCCCCTGTCAGGAAGAATTTCAATTGCTGTTCGTATAGAATAATGCAGTCAGAGACTATGTTAATTCATCCATCCTGTCTCTGATCTAGTTACCATCTTTAAAGACATTCACAACAACCTTTGGGAATTTAGCTTTCCCAGACTGTCTTATTACCATAAATTAAGACAGTTATAATGTAAACTTTATCAACCATAATTGAATACAAAAAGGAAGTTGGTTTTCCTAGAATATCTTGATTGATATATTTTTAAACAGGTCTGAGACCTGGTCTGCCAGGTGCATTCCAACTAGCTCTCTGATCCTCCCACTTGAGTTCCAGATCTTCACACCTGAGAAACATCTCAGGCTATATTTCTCCTATAAAAGATCTACTTATGATAAAGATCTTTGCTAAGTTCTCTTCAGGACTAAGCCCATTATGAGGTGTCTGTGTCTGTGTCTTCCCTCATAGTGCCCTTTTCTTTCTACTCTGGCAAATTCCTCTATGGATCTAACCTGAGAGTCAATGATATACTTCGGCCTCATGGCATATTCTTTTAAAGGATTCTTCCGAATTCTTTTCCTTTCTAACTATAAGCTCTCCCAATTTTATTTCATATTTGCCACTACTGGTGACTATTTTATCTCTTATTTTGTTTATAAACTTTTCTCCTAAATGAATCATCAAAGAAAAAGGCTATTGTGAATTTGTTACGTGCTTATTTTGATCTAAGTATGGCTTAACGCTTAGATAAATGGGTTTATTGGCTATTCCCTTTAGGTGATTGACATTTAGTGGAAAGGGAGTTTAAACCCTGGATATACAGCTCAGGCCTCTCTGCCCTATTGAGGGAAAGAGATAAAGAACTCAGCTCAAATATAAAAAGGATTCCTTCTAGACTAATTACCTTTAGGAAGCTCTGGCCCCCACTTTCTGCTCCCCTCCTGACAGGAATCCAAGGCTCTCTTGGAGAAGATAGGGAGAAGAAACCCCAAGGAGATCCCCATTCATGTGAAGCGCCATCCAGATAGATTCAAGTGCAGCCAACACAGCCAAGTTGCACTATGTCCCAGACAGGTGCAGGTTACCTTCTACCTACTCTGGATGCATTAGGTGGGTATCTATGCTCCCGTTGTCTCCCTCAGTAGAAGGGAAGCGCTTTGAAGGCAAAGTAATGATGGGACCTTTATCTCTGTCTTTCTATCCTCAACATAGCCAAGTTGCAGAGAAGGAATGGCTCTGTCCAGCATGGGGGTTGTTCCATGGGTAGCTCCTTATACTGATGAGATTGCTCTTCCTGCCCTGGAAGCTGAGACTCCTCTCTGACTGGCCTTGGTCCCTCTCCCCTGCCTATCCCTTCTTCTGGGCCCTCTGGAATCGTTGCTTCTTAGTTCCTGACTTGTTCCCCGTCCTTCCTGCCTACCCTCGAAGCTTGGATTTCTCTAGCACACAACCCTACTTCTTGCCCTCCACTCCAGGGCTCACTGGGACTCTCCTCCACCCCAATTTTTTGGACCACTCTCTGGCCATTCTTTAGCATCCCCCCCCACATTTAACTCCCAGCTTCTAAAGAGATCCCCTTGACTAGATCCTAGTGGTGTCAAGTTCAGCACCAACCTCCAGCTTCCTCACCTTCCTTTCTTAAGGAGTTCAGGACTACCATCTAGCTGGTATAAAGAAGAAAGAGTTGGACTTGGTCTGAGTTCAAATTCTGCCTTAGACTAGGTGTGTGACCTAAACAAGTCATAGTTTTCAGAAAATGGGGATAATCGTCTCTGAGTAACATGCTTACAGAGTTGTTGTGAAACTCAAACGAGACTGTAAAACACCTGTAACCTTCAAATGCTCTACTCTGCCTTGCTAATGGGGGGCCTTGTGGAGGCCTAGAGAATAAATTGCTGAAATGTATACAATTCGTAAGCAATGGGGATGAGATTAGAACCCAGGGCTTCTGCTGCCAATGCCAGCCTTGCTCCCTCCCTCCTTAAACTGCTGTCTCTTTTGATACCTCCTCACCTCCCTGGGCGGTCATTTCCACTGACCCTCAGCCATCCGGAGCTCTGGGTCACTGCAGAATTCTCCACCCTCATTCCTGCTGCCTAAAACTGCCTTTTCTGATCAGAATCTTGTCTTCTCACCTCTGTCCCACTGAACCTCAACTCTTTGTGGCCCAAACCACAACCTCCAGACCAACCTGCCTCACCCCATGGCTTGGTTCTCTCGGTCTCCTTCTCCTCCCCCCTTCCCTTCACAACTTTGCTCTTCACCCTTCTTTCCTTTGGCCCGTTGTCTCCTAGCTGCCTAGACTCTGCCAAGCCCCCAAGCCTTTGCTGCCTACCCCTGCTCCTGCTACTGGAGTCAGCCATAAAATTGGTAATTGAGCACAAATATATGTTATCTAATCTTGGCTGGGGCCTCTCAGCTGGCCAGCAATTCTCTGATAATTCCTTAATTAACTCAATAACACACTTCCTGTACCAGCTGGTCTAAAGCTCTCCTTTCTTCTCAGTCTCCTTACCCCCGACCTTCTCTCACCAGCTGGTGTTGTGACCTATTTTACTGAGAAAATCAGGACCATCTGTTATGTGTGCTCACTACGTGTGTCCGCCCGAGACCCCAAACTCATTTGCCATGATTTATTCCCTCCTTTTTTGTTCAGAGGATGACTCTGTTGGAGCTGGACTCTCTATTGTGACCTTGATGCTATCCACTTTTTCTGGGAATTTGTGCCAACAATCATTTCCTCCTCCTATTTCATCTCCTACTAACTCAACCCCTATCACTCTGAGTCTGTCTCCATTTTCTCTCTCCTCTCTCTCTGCCTCTGTCTCTCCTCTCTCTGTATTTCTCTGTCTCTTCATTCTGTCTCCACCTTTTTCTCTCTTTTGTCTCTGTATGTTTTTGTCTCTCTGTCTCACTTTCGTTGACAATCTCTCCCTTTCCCACAGGTACTTCTTCCCTATTGTCCACAAACATGCTCTGGTCTCTGCTAAGTCCTCACTCGCCTTTTTTTACTCCCCTTGTATTTTCATAGCTGGATGTGTAGAAATTTGCTCCTCTATTCCCTACCTCTACTTACTCTAGACTTACTTCTTTCTCTGCTCCTTGAATCCTCACTTTAGACTTTTGTCAAGAAACATTTACTGAGGAATCTCATAATTCATTGTGACCAAAACTGAATTCACCTTCAAAAAACTCATGAACTCATCTCCTGCATCCAATGAGGGCACTATCTAGTCTCTTAGGCTTAAATGCCTGTACACATCTTTGGTGCTTTTTTCTCACTCAATCTCTGCCCCTCTCTGCCTCTGCATCTGATCTTTTGCCTCCATGGAGACTTTGCTATTTGTTATCCCCTTCTTTCTAATCACAAATTCACGACTTTGGTAGTCCATGTTCTCATCAGTTTGACTACCAGTCTCTATTAGTATTCCTGCCTCTAGTCTCTGTTCTGTGATCCTTTCTCCACTAACTTGCCAAAATAATTTTTCTAGACCTTTTTCTTGCTTCAAAAACCTTTAGTAAGTCCCTATTGGTTCTGGTATAAAATGTAAACTTCTAAGCTTGTTGAAGGCCCTCTGCAATCTGGCACCAATTTACCTTTCCAATCCTTTTCCAGATTATATTACTAGACAAACAGAAGTGTTAGCAGCGCCTTGGATTCAGCACTTCACATCCTGCTTCCTTGCAATCTCCTGAGCCGGTCCTTCATGTTCCAATTTTCCCATATCTTTTTCAACATTTATCATTTTCCTTTTCTGTCATATTAGTCAATCTGAGAGGTATGAGGTGATATCTCAGAATTCCTTTATTTTGCATTTCTGTAATTAGAAGTGATTTAGAACAGTTTTTCATGTACCTATAGACAGCTTTAATTTCTTCACCTGAAAATTGTCTGTTTCTATCCTTTGACCATTTATCAATTGGGGAATGGCTTGTATTTTTATTTTTATAAATTTGATTCCACTTTCTATATATTTGGGAAATGAATCCTTTCCTTCTTAGTTGCATTGGTTTGTTTTATGCAGTTTTAAAATTTCATACAATCAAAATTATCTATTTACATTTTGTAATGCTTTCTATCTCCTTTAGTCATGAACCTGTAATTCACTTAACTTCTTTAAGAATTTAGATGCTATTCCACTTAGATATGTTTAATATTGTCTTTAATGCCTTTTACTAAGATGTAGTTTTCTTCCTTAATTCAGATCTATTTTTGATTTTTCTTTGTCTGAGATTAGAATTGCTACTCCTGCCTTTTTTTTTTTAAAACTTCAATTGAAGCTTAATAGATTCTGCTCCAGCTTCTCAACTCAGTCTTTCTGCTGTTTCTTGTAAACAACATATTGTAGGATTCTGATTTTGATTCACTCAGCTATCCACTTCCATTCACAGTTATTACTAGCTGTGTATTTCCCTCCAGTCTATTTTCCTCCTGTTTGTCCTCCCCCTCCTCTCACTCTTTTGATAGTGTTTTGCTCTTACTGCTTCTCCCAGTCTAGCCTCTCCTCATCTCACCTCTTTCCCTCCTACTTTTCTGTTGGCTAAGATAGATTTGTAGAAAACTGTTTGTGTATATTATTCCCTCTGAGCAAATATTGATGAAAGTTCAAGCAAGGCCCATCACCCACTCTTCCATCTTTCTTCTACTATAATAGCATGAAATAATTTATCCCATTCTACCTCTCTCTTCCTCTACACCCAGTGTACAGCTCTTTATCCCTTATGTCATTCCCTCAAATTCACTTTATATCTTACCTTCCATGTATTTTAATAATTACAAGAATCATTTTCCCATATAGGAAGTTCCACTTCATTGATCCCTTGTCCCCCCCCCCCCATCCCCCTTTTTAGGTTTTTTTTGGATGTTGATATTGGAGATCAGGGGTTTTTTTTTTGGTTCAATTCTTATCTTTTTATGAAAGGGCAAAATCCTATTTCATTGGAATGACATTTTTTTTTTTCATTTTGAAGTATCACGTTTAATTTTGCCATGTGATTCTTGGTTGTAGTCTTAGCTCCATTTTCCCCGATCTCTAATCCCTCTAATGTTGCAGCTCCTAAACCCTATGTAATCCAGATTGTGACTCCCCCATATTTGGATTAGTTTTGGCCACTTTCGGTATTTTTTTTCTTGTTTTGTAATTTGACTATATTTTAAAATTTTATTTTGGGATCTTTCCTGATCAATGGATTCTTTCAATGCCTATTTTGCCCTCTGGTTCCAAGTTAACAGTGCAGTTTTCCTTGATTTTTTTTTTTAAGATGGTGTCTGGATCTTCCTTTTGGTTATGACTTTCAGGTAGTTCAATGATTCTGACATTGTCTTTCTTGGATTTATTTTTCAGATCAGTTGTTTTTTCAATGAGGTATTTTACATTTTACCATAGGTCATTATCTTCCACTTGCCCAATTCTAACTTTTAAGGAATTGTTTTCTTCAGTTAATTTTGTAGTTCCTTTCCCCTTTGGCTAATTATACTTTTAAAGAGTTTTCTTCAGTGAATTTTTATAACTCCTTTTTCATTTGACCAATTATTTTTTCTTTTTTCCAAGCTGTTCACTTTTTTTCATAATTCTTTTGCATCACTCATTTCTTTTTCCAAATTTTCTTTTCTCATTTGATTTTTAAGTTCCTTTTTGAGCTCTTCCAGGAGATTTTCTGGGTTTAAGACCAATTCTTGGGTTTGTTTGTTTTTATGGGGGGATTTTGACATTGTTGTACTCTTCGATATTTGTGTTATCTTCCCTGTTAGCATAACTTTTTGTCATTCCCCACTCTGTAATTTTCAGTCTGGTTATCTCTATAAATACATTTAAGTCATCTTCATACTTTAAAAATCTTCACTAGAATCTATCATTCCCTCAAGCTATCAGCTTTTCTTCCTTTCTCAGTCTAATTCCTAAAAAAAACCCACTAACCCACATATGAGGCTTCCTTTTCCTCTCCTCTCACTCTCTTCTAAAACTGCTATAATCTGGATGCCAGTCTTGATACCAATGATACCTTTTTTTTTTTTGACCAGGAATTTTTTTAAAAAAAGTTAATTTATATTTTTTGTTTCTTGGATCACCATATTTGTCGCAAGTATCCCTCTTCCTCTCCAAGAGCCTGACATCATATTCCATATATTTTTAGAAAAGAAAAATTAAGTTTGTATAACTAATCAATACATTGAAAAAGCCTAAAAATATGTGCAATGTGGGATCCATGAAAAGGAAGGTTGAGAATGTCTCTTCATCTGAGTCCAAATTAATCTTTGTAATTTTGTTACATCTATTTTTTGTTTTTTGGTGTGTGATTGCTCTTTCCATTCACATCGTTGTTGTTACTATGGATAATGTTTCCTAGGTTATGCTGACTTCATTCTGCAGCCATTCATTTCTTAAGGCACAAGAATATTTTACTATTTAAAGTGTTTAAACAATTCCCAATTGATGTGTATTTCCTAACTATCAGAAAATGTTGCTACAAGTATTTGGTGTACATGGGAACCTTTTTCTTCTCAGTAGCCTCCAGGGAATAAAAGCCCAGTAATGGAGTCTCTGGTTCAAAGGATATGGATATTTTTAGTCACTTTATATGTATAATTCGAAATTGCTTTTCAAAACGATTATACAATTTCAACCCTCCATCAACAATGACTTATGTGTGCTTATCTTCTCATACTCCCTCAAACATTCAATGTTGCCATTTGAGGGGGTGTCATTTTTTGCCAATTTTCAGAGTGTGAGGTGAAATCTTAAGATTATTTTGTTTGTATTTCTCTTATTAGGGATTTGGAGCATTTTTTAAAAGTATTGTTTAGATCCTTTTAAGTTCTTTTGGGAACTTTTTGTCCTTTTTTGACCATTTATTTATTGGGGAATGGCTATAGATAGATAGATAGATATAGATATATATATTTACTTATACCTATCTTTCTATATCTGATACCAAATCCCTTATCAGAGAAACCTAATACAAAAATTTTACCCCTGTTCAATCCTTTCCCTTATCCCAGGGGCATTAATTTTGTTTATGCTGAAGCTTTTGTTTCACACAATCAAAAGTCATCTATTTTATCTTTTCTAATTGTCTCTTTTTTTACTCATAATCTGTGAGATATATATGGTCTGTTTCTCTTCTAATTTTTTCTGCTAAGATTTTTAATATTAAGATCATGTATTCATTATGGAATATGATATAAGGAGTTGGTCTGAGCTACATTTCTACCAGATGCTTTCCAAGTTTTCTGAGCACTTTATAAAACAGGGAGCTTGTCCCTGGGTGATTTATGTTATCCCACTTTAACCAAACACTGAGTTATTGAGTTCTCGTTTGTCTCATCTGTTCCATACCAGTAACACGCTGATACCTCAATCTTGATCTTTTGTGATCTCTCATGTTGGATGCTCTTGTCCACTTTCTGTGCTTGGACACTCTCTCCTTTATGGAGCAGTTCATTGGTATAATAAATAAGAGAATTAGGCCTGGAATGGGAAGACCCAAGTTCAAATTCAGCCGTAGACCTGACTTGTTAGCTAAATGAACCTGGGCAAGTCATTTGTTTGCTTCAGTTTCCCCACTGAGGATAATAATAGTACTTCCCTTCCAGAGTTGTTGTGAGGATCAAATGAGATAATTGTAAAAGGCTTAACACAGTACCTGGCACATACTGTGTTATATAAATGTTATGATTATCATTTTCAAGATACTGCTCTACGCTGGTTTTCCTTCTACCTGTCTAACCCTCCTAAGGCTCCTTTGCTGGATCATCACCATTATCATGGACATACCCAAACACTGGGTCCTGGGACCCGCTCTATTAACATCTCTGTACATATGACTTCCAAATCTAGTGATCTGGCGGGTCTCTCTCCCGAGTTCCAGTCCCACATCACCAACTGTCTACTGACCTTTCCACTTGGATGTCCCACAGGTATTTAACATTAGAGCTTGGGGAAGCTTTTCCTTTGGGCTCTTTCCCCCTCCCTGCCCTAAACTCACCTATCTTACTACCACTTGTTAACAATCTCCTGTCCATCTCCTCCTCTCTACTCACAAGGCTGCAGGCGTAGCTCGAACCTCCATTCCCTCTCATCCAGATGACTGCAGAAGTCTCTCCACTGGTTTCCTCGTGTCCATGCTTGCTGACCTTCCCACCTCCCAGCACTTTCCTTTCCAACGTCTTCCATTGGCCGCCAAGATGACTTTCCCAGGGTCACAGACCTGACTCCTTCTTCCCCACTGTCTTCAGTGCTCCTGGTTGAGGCAGGATCCCCCAGCACTTAGCCCAGGGAGGGTACACAGCGTGGAATACCGGCTTTTAGAATGAAAGATATTAGAAGCAGATCCTTCATACGGCAAGTCAGAAGCAGATCCATGTCAAACATATTTTATTGATATAACTTTCATAAGCAGCCTTAAAACAACATCTTACATTAAACTCTTCAAGTAAGGATTGCATTTAAATAGTGAGTTCATGATAAAAGTCATTCTCAGCACCTCCTTATTTTAAACACACAAACCTGCTAACACGAGGGCAGGGGCCATGGGGCGGGGAGGTAGCTACCACTGATCTGTCTCTTAAAAGTCTCCCGAGCATGAAGAGACGGGGGTCCCTTCGCCGAGGCTGGCCACGAGGGCACAGACACCAGCTCTCCAGTAGTCTTGTTTCAAACAGGAACTTGAAGAATACTCAGCAGGGTCGGTGATTAGAGATGACCCGAGATCGGCCAGGTTTCCCGCTGCACTAAAGTAAAACTTGACCCAGGCTTCGACCGGGAAAGCCTGAAGTTCTGCCTAAGCTGGGAAACCGGCCTTCCCATCCCTGAGTTCTGTGGGGAAGCAAAGGGGGGAGGCCCACGATGGCCACACAACCACGCCAAAGCCTTGGGGCCACGTCAGAGCCCGGCCCAGGCTCCCAAGCTGGCACTTTCCAGTTTCTGGATTCACGGGCTCCCAAACACGAGACCTCTTCTCTTCCTTCCTTCCGGGGAAGCTTCCTGCGGGCGCTAGGAAAAAGCAAAGGACCATGCCGGCATCCGGGCTATCAGAGCCTAAAAGCTAAGTGAGCCCGTTGCTCTCTTCGTGGAGTCCCAGCCCCAGAGACGGCTCCCCTTGGAGCAGCCTCCTCCTGTCCTGGGGAGCCGAGTCCGCCCAGGGGCCTCTCAGCCAATCACAAGTCACATCTCTGCAAGTCATGTCAAGACTGGCAAATGAATATTTATCATGGCCTCCCTTCCCCCTCCCTCTCCCCCCCACCCCCGACTTTGGTCATTTCCTGTGGGAAGCCAGCAAAGGCGAAGCAGAAAATCCTCCAAGAGGACCAGAGGTGCCTGATCTAGAGACTGAGGCAGACTGGTGGCCTTGTCTGACAAAGGAGCAAACTGAGGCACATTAGAGAGCTTCTTACACTGGACAAAGCTGAGGCCCATAGAGACAGGAGGCCCACAGAGACAGGAGGCCCAGAGAGGTAGGAGGCCCACAGAGACAGGAGGCCCACAGAGCCAAAAGGCTAGGAGAGGTAGGAGGCCCACAGAGACAGGAGGCCAGCAGAGACAGGACACCAGCAAAGACAGGAGACCCGCAGAGATAGGAGGCCCAGAGAGGCAGGAGGCCAGCAGAAGCAGGAGGCCTGCAGAGGCAGGAGGCCCGCAGAGACAGGAGATCTGCAGAGACAGGAGGCCTGGAGAGGCAGGAGGCCCATAGAGCCAGAAGGCCCGCAGAGACAGGAGATCTGCAGAGACAGGAGGCCCGCAGAGACAGGAGGCCCGCAGAGACAGGAGGCCCATAGAGCCAGAAGGCCAGCAGAGACAGGAGATCCGCAGAGACAGGAGTGCAGAGAGGCAGGAGGCCCATAGAGTCAGAAGGCCAGCAGAGACAGGAACCCCACAGAGGTAGGAGGCCTGGAGAGACAGAAGGTCCACAGAGGTAGAAGGTCCACAGAGCCAGAAGGCCAGCAGAGACAGGAGGCCCAGAGAGGCAGGAAGCCCACAGAGCCAGAAGGCCTGGAGAGGCAGGAGGACCACAGAGACAGGAGGCCAGCAGAGGCAGGAGGCCAGCAGGGGCAGGAGGACCACAGAGACAGGAGGCCCACAGAGACAGGAGGCCCACAGACACAGGAGATCCACAGAGACAGGAGGCCTGCAGAGACAGGAGATCCGCAGAGATAAGAGATCCGCAGAGACAGGAGGCCCACAGACACAGGAGGCCCATAGAGCCAGAAGGCCAGCAGAGACAGGAGTGCAGAGAGACAGGAGGCCCATAGAGTCAGAAGGCCAGCAGAGACAGGAACCCCACAGAGGTAGGAGGCCTGGAGAGACAGAAGGTCCACAGAGGTAGAAGGTCCACAGAGCCAGAAGGCCAGCAGAGACAGGAGGCCCAGAGAGGCAGGAAGCCCACAGAGCCAGAAGGTCAGCAGAGACAGGAGGCCTGGAGAGGCAGGAGGACCACAGAGACAGGAGGCCAGCAGAGGCAGGAGATCCGCAGAGACAGGAGGCCCACAGACACAGGAGATCCACAGAGACAGGAGGCCTGCAGAGACAGGAGATCCGCAGAGATAGGAGATCCGCAGAGACAGGAGGCCCACAGAGACAGGAGATCCACAGAGATAGGAGATCCGCAGAGACAGGAGGCCAGCAGAGACAGGAAGCCCGCAGAGGCAGGAGGCCCACAGAAGCAGGAGGCCAGCGACAGGAGATCCGCAGAGACAGGAGGCCCACAGAGACAGGAGGCCCATAGAGCCAGAAGGCCAGCAGAGACAGGAGGCCCACAGAGACAGGAGGCCCGCAGAGACAGGAGATCCACAGAGACAGGAGATCCACAGAGACAGGAGACCAGCAGGGACAGGAGGCCAGCAGAGACAGGAGGCCCACAGAGACAGGAGGCCAGCAGAGACAGGAGGCCCTCAGAGACAGGAGGCCCTCAGAGACAGGAGGCCCTCAGAGACAGGAGATCCGCAGAGACAGGAGGCCCACAGAGACAGGAGGCCCGCAGAGACAGGAGGCCAGCAGAGACAGAAGATCCACAGAGACAGGAGGCCCGCAGAGACAGGAGGCCCGCAGAGACAGGAGGCCCGCAGAGACAGGAGGCCCGCAGAGACAGGAGGCCCGCAGAGACAGGAGGCCCGCAGAGACAGGAGGCCCAGAGACAGGAGGCCCGCAGAGACAGGAGGCCCACAGAGACAGGAGATCCGCAGAGATAAGAGATCCGCAGAGACAGGAGGCCCGCAGAGACAGAAGGCCCTCAGAGACAGGAGATCCGCAGAGACAGGAGATCCGCAGAGACAGGAGATCCGCAGAGATAGGAGATCCGCAGAGACAGGAGGCCCACAGAGACAGGAGGCCAGCAGAGACAGAAGATCCACAGAGACAGGAGGTCCGCAGAGACAGGAGGCCCGCAGAGACAGGAGATCCACAGAGGCAGGAGGCCCTGCTCAGAGGCAGCTTCAAACCCTGAGCCTGCAGTCCTTGTCCCAGACCACCAGACATGAAGGCCAGGGACGGAGGAAAGCCCAAGAGATATAGCTCCCTAGTCTCCAACCGTGGCCCCCTTCCTGCAGGACAGGGATTGGGAGGGGGACGTCAGCAAAATGAAGGGACGGGGAAAGGAAAGGCTCCAACCAAGGCAGGAGCACGTGGGGAAGCACGGTGTGGGAAGAGGAAGGTGTCAGGGGAAGACCTCACCCCCCCAAAGGGAAGCGGGGAGAAAGCCAAGCCTGAGGATGTCAGCCACGGCTAGCAGAGCAGATAGACACACAGTCACAGTCACGCAGACAGACAGACACAGCAGGAAGATTTCTCTCTTTAGTACCTGTTCCTTGGCCGAGTTCCCACAGACGACTCCTTGGCACAATGGCTGGGTACCGGACACCCTGGAGCTTCTCAACCTTCTAGCAGGAGACTCCCCTGGGTCAGTGGGCAAGCCCTGGCTATCTGGGGCCCTGTTAACAAAGGTGAGCAGCCATGAAACGCCATCACCCGTCAGACGTCAGTGCGGGCCCGCTGCCCGACTCCCCCAGGCCTCCACGCCAGGTGCTTCCCAAAGGGCAGCCCGCTGATGCTACATGCCAGGCTGGGCAAGCGAGAAGAGATTTCTTCGGATTTGGCGAGACTGCTGGGAGACAGACGGGAGGACAAGCGGGTGGGAGGCCTGGCAGCGTGTCCTTGGACAGCTGGCCCTGGCAACCCTAGAGAGGGCTAAGAGGAGACGGACCCTGGGCCAGGTCCTCCTCTCCCTCCAGAACCCGCTCTGCCTGGGCACCCCCCCGACTACTCCCACCTACCCAAGCTCTGCTCCCTACAGGCTCTGGGGAAGGCACGTGCTCATGAATCGGGGCTGTTTTGTGTAACCTGCATTTGGAGGGAGGGATCTAAGTGAGGGGTAATCATCCCCTTTGCAGGGAACAGGGAGAGTGATTGTTATTCTGTACCTAAAAGGGAACATGGCAGCTAGGACCAGGTGTGGACTGAGAAAGCCCCGAGCTCAAACCCTGCCTCAGAAACTGACTGTGTGACCTTGGGCAAGTCATGTCACCCTGTTTGCCTCAGTTTCCCCATCTGTCAAATGAGCTGGGGAAGGAAATGGCACACCCTTCCAGTTTCTCTGCCAGGAAAACCTCACATAAGAATGTGATGGCTCGAGCCCAAATCCTTGTAAAATCGAGCCAGCCAAGGCCCTTTCAATTAAGCTAATGGCTAAGAGGGATTTGGCAGGGAGGTGGAAATACGGACGGTATTGGGAAGAACCGACATAACTGCTAATGAACTCAACATACTTAACCAAGGGCACCCAGCGTAGTCTGGGCAACAGAGCAACAAACAGCTCTCCTCACTTTACCTCCTCTTCTGTCTCCAAACATGTAATGATTTCCTACTATGATCCCTTCTATGGTAAAGGCAAAGACTATTGTGATTTTAAAATAATCCGAATGCGGCCAGATCTCTATAGTTTCCGCGTTCTCTCCTGACACAATTATCCCAAACGGGAAAATATTGATAGGATAGAGAGGAATATGGGAAACATGTACCGGTACTCAGGCTCCCGTGGAGTCACATGACACTGGAATTAGGGCTGAGGATACAAAGAATTAAAAAATTTGCCTTTGAGAATAACTTGCACCTTGGCCTTGGTTTGCTTGGAATAAAAGAAAGTTAAGAGCTCACCAAAAGGTGGAAGGAATTGACAAGTACTTATGAAGCCCTACTGTGTGCTAGACACTGTGCAAGGTACTAGAGCTGCAAATAGTAACAGCCCACATTGACAGAGCAGGAGAGGATTGCGAAAGCTCTTTTTGAGTTAACTCATTTGCTATCTGACAGCCCATAACTGCCGAGGCCTCTGGTGAAATGTAAACTTCCTTAACGCTGTTAAATATTAGAATCCTTACAAAGTGATAAGTCAGTTGCCTAATTTAGGCATTCTCCCAGAGGAGGAGTCAACCTTTGAATTCACACCTCTAAAAGAGCATAAAAAGAAACTGAGTTAGTCAAGTGAGTCAGTTCAGAAGAAGCCCACTCTCCGGGGTGGAACCAGATTCATTAATTCCATCTCACACCAGCATGGTGGCTGGCTCTCCTCCTTCGCTTCTCCACTGAAAGATAGGGATTGTGGGTTTCTGACTTGTGAATCTCATACTGAATACTGACTTGCGAATCTCCCAAAAGTGTGAACTCCAATGAGTACTTAAATACATTAGTGAGCTAGAGAATTTGCTAAGTACCATGCTAAATTAGGCAACCGACTTATCACTTTGTAAGGATTCTAACATCTAAAAGGTCAGCTCTGCAGCTCTCCCATTGGTTTCTCTTTTTTTGCTTCCATAAGCACAGAAAGGCAAAAAAAATTAGCACAGAACTGGAAACCAGCCAGCTTGGCAGTTTACTATGTGACCTGAGAACAAATAAGTCAAGTGACTTAATGTGTGGGTTCCAAATCGACTGGTCCCTCCCTCCCTCCCAAACCTGGCAGTAAGCCCTGATGATGGCAAGCGGGCACTGGTGAAAATGATTCTCTGAAAAGGACCCACACGTGCCAAAGTGTTCGTGGAGGCCCTTTTTGTGGCAAAAAACTGGAAACCGAGTGGATGCCCACAGCTGGGGAATGGCTGAGTAAGTTACAGTATATGAATGTTATGGAATATTGTTACTGTATTAGAAACGAGCAGCAGGAGGATTTCAGAGAGGCCAGAGAGACTTACAGGAACTGATACTGAGGGAAATGACCAGAACCAGATTATTGTATACGGCAACAACAAGATTGTGTGATGAGCAGGGATCCAAGACAATTCCAATAAACTTGGGAAGGAAAGTGCCATCTGCATTCAAACTATTTGACTATTTAGTCAAAGTTTATAGCGACTGAATGCAGATCAAAGCATACTACTGTCACCTTTCTTTTGCCTGTTTTTTCTTTCTTATGGTTTTTCCCTTTTCTGATTTTTCTTTCACAACACGACTAACATGGGAAATATATATATATATATATATATATATATATATATATTTTTTTTTTTTTTTTTGTTAAGGCAGTTGAGGTTAAGTGACTTGCCCTGGGTCACACAGCTAGAGCATGTTAAGTGTTTGAGGTCAAATTTGAACTCGGGTCCTCCTGACCTCAGGGCTGGTGCTCTCTCCACTGCGCCCCCTAGCTGCCCCTGGAAATAACTTTTAAAATGATTGTAGCTATATAACCTCTTTCAATTTGCTTGCTTTCTTGCAGAGGGGGAATTTAGGGAGCAAGAAAAAAAATTTGGAACTCAAAATCTTTCAAAAATGAATGCTGAAAACTATCTTTACATATAATTAGGAAAAAATGAAATACTATTAAGTGGGGAAAAAAAAGATATGTTTAGTTGTCTCCCCTCTCCCCTTCTCAGTCAATCCTTCATTATACAGTAACAGTGGGCTTGGGGAGGAGTAGGGAGCTAAGGATATTTTCCACCATGACAAAAATGAGTAAAAAAAAGTCTTTATCTGAATGGCTTTTCTTTGCCCTGGAGTGCCATGCAAGCGATCTAGCCCAAAGTCCGGCAGGTGCCACACCAAGGTGGACAAGGTATGAGCAAAGACTTGCAGACCAAGCACCAAGAAGAAAGCCCGATAATGAACTCTTTGCTACAGCCCATGACGGCAGGGAAAGGCTTAAACTCATCACACGCAACAGAGTCTGTCCGAAACACATCATGAAATGTCAGCCACGGAAAAGGCCCTGGATGATATGCCGAGAATCCTAAGGAAAGAATTACCAGCGTGGTAATAAGGGAAGAGAAAATAGAGGGCGATTCAGAGAGTCACCAGGGAGAAGAAGCTCTTCCCAGGGAGAAGAGATGAAGAGCTGAGTTCAAGCAGAAGCCTTGGGAAAGGAGAGAAGGCAATGGATGGATGTACTATATATAATATATATATATATATATATAAATTATGTAAACAGAACCAAGACTTGCCATGGTTGGAACATGAGGCTTGGACAACTGAGGAGTCGAAGAAGATTCTTAGCTGGAGAGCCTGGATGAACAGAAAACATTCGTCCCCTCCACAGAAATGGGGAAGTGAATGAAGAAATGAATGAAGAAATGACATTTCTCCAGTCCAAAAGACCTTTCCAGATTCAGCCTTTCTCCACGTCTCCCTTCAAAGATGAGGTTCATCAAGACAAAAGGTCTTTTGAGATATAGATTGAGGGAACAAACTACGATGAACAAAGTCCTCTGTTCTCGTTTAGCTCATTGCCTTTCCCAAGCCTAGAAGTGAACATGCTCTGGCTATTCTGGAATGTTAACTACAAATTGGACTTTTGCATAGTCCAGTTTTTTCTTCTTCTTCCTTCAAGATTCCTAACTTAAAAATAACAATAAATGTTGAAAGGGATGTGGGAAAAGTAGGACACTAATTGGTTGTTGGAGTTGTGAAATGATCCATCATTCTGGAGAGCAATTCGGTCCTAGGCCCAAAGGGCCATATAACTGTGCATCCCCTTTGATCCAGCAGCGTCACTACTGGGCCTGTTACCTCAGAGATCATTAAAGAGGGGAAAGAAGCCACATGTGCAAAAATGTTTGTAGCAGTCCTTTTTGGGGTGCAAAGAATTGGAAAAGGAATGGATGCCCATCAGTTGGACAATGGCTGAATAAGTTGTGATAAGTGAAAGTAATGGAATATTATTGTTCTACAAGATATAATGAGCAGGCTGACTTCAGAAAACCTTGGAGAGACTCACGTGAACTGATATTAAGTGAAGCGAGCAGAACCAAGAGATCACTGTACAAGGCAACAAGAAGATTCTATGATGATCAACTGCGATGGGACTCGATTATTTGCAACAATTCAAAGCACTTCCAATAGACTTGGGATGGAAAATGCCATCCGCATCGAGAGAGCGAACCACGGACACTGAATGTGGATCCAAGCAGAATATTTTTACGTTTTTCTTTGTTTCTTTCTTATGTTTTTTCCCCTTTTGGTCGGGTTTTTCTTGTCCAACATGACAAATACGGAAAAACGTTTATAAGAATTGCACATATTTAAACTACCTCACATTGCTTGCTATCTTGGGGAGGGAGAAAAATTTGGAAGACAAAATCTTACAAAATGAAAATTAAACACTATCTTTATATATATTTAGAAAAATAAAATACTATTAAAAATTTAAAAGATTCCTATCTTACTTCAACTTGTCTTGGAGTAGAGGGATATCCACAGAATGCTTAGATTTAGAATGCTTAACTGAACAATATTATTTCTGATAGAATCGTAGGTGAAAAGGAGAATCAAGTATTCATATTTGTTTTCTTTGACTAAGTTTTAGGGGTGGAGAGGATGATAACAGATGCGGCTTTCGACAAGTTAAGGACATCCAGTTGGGTATGTCCTTTTAAAGGTTGGTGGGACTAGAGATGGGGATCTGGGACACAACTTCATAGCCAATGACTGAAACTCTAGCTTAGAGAGAAAAGAAGGGAACCCGGTGGAAAGCCTCGGGTCTCTGGGAGTGGGGAATCGACTTGGAGGCTAGAAGAAGCTAGGAGCAGCACCCGATGCAGGGCAGCAGAATCCTTGAGAGGATCCAGGAGAATGACCAGAGATGGAGGAATAAGATCAAGGACCGGGAGGTCAAAACCAGGTGGGGGAAGTTCAAATTCTTCATTGTGGACCAACTTTGACTTCCAGGAGCTTTTAAATGCATCAAAGGGCTAAAAGGGACCCATCATGTGACAGTTAGAGAAACTGAGTCCCAGAAATGAATGGGTTGTCAAGGTTGTCTAGGGAATGAGTGGCAAAGCCAGGCTGTGGAAGCCAGGTTCTGGGTCCATGACACCAGTCTGCTTCTGCCATCTCAGATATACACACGTGCTTTTAGGGCCGTTAATTTTTTTTGATTTAAGTATAAAGTGCCCATGGAGACCTAGATCCTTTGGGGCCATTCCTTTTCACAAGTACCCTTTATGGCAATAACAATTACTTTTTAAAAATACCTACACCTTATCTTCCATCTTTGAAGAGCTGAAGCAATCCCACGTCTGGAAGCTTGACAACTTCCGTCTTTTGGGAGGTGAAACAAAGTCTTCTTTTGAGGTGGCCCTGAGTGAGGCCGTGCTGTGGAGCGGGGCGACTGTCCCACATGGGGAGTTCTTGGTGCTGCTCCGAGGGGAGGCTACGTTGCAGAGCGGGGTGACTGTCTCACATGGAGAGTTCCTGGTGCTGCTCCAAGGGGAGGCTACATTGCGGAATGGGGCGACTGTCCCACATGGGGAGTTCCTGGTGCTGCTCCGAGGGGAGGCTACGTTGCGGAGCAGGGTGATTGTCCCACATGGGGAGTTCCTGGTGCTGCTCTGGGGGGAGGCTGCGTTGCGAAGTGGGGTAACTGTCCCACATGGGGAGTTTCCTGGTACTGCTCTGGGGGGAGGCTGCGTTACGAAGTGGGGTGACTGTCCCACATGGGGAGTTTCTAGTGCTGCTCTGGGGGGAGGCTGTGTTGCGGAGTGGGGTGACGGTCCCACATGGGGAGTTCCTGGTGCTACTCTGGGGGGAGGCTGTGCAGTGGAGCGGGGTGACTGTCCCACACGGGGAGTTTCTGGTGCTGCTCCGGGGGGAGGCTACGTTGCGGAGCGGGTTGATGGTCCCACACAGGAAGTTCCTGGTACTGCTCCGGGGGGAGGCTACGTTCCGGAGCGGGGAGACTGTCCCACATGAGGAGTTCCTGGTGCTGCTCTGGGGGGAGGCTGCCTTCTGGGGTTCCTGAGAACCAGCGCTGTGGCTGAACCCTGGCAGAGAGTCCCCAAGTTTGCTCTGATTTGGCTCTTTTGGCTTCTGCCTGGATTTCTTAAGGAACAAAAGCTCCTGGGCCCAGTGAGCTGTATCCTGGGAGTACATGTCAAACATGGAATCGATTGGATCTGGGCCTTTGCAGGGTGCTTGCTCCAGGCCAAAAGGCAGGGCCTTTCTTGCCTTTGCAGCTTTTTCTCTGGGAAAGCCCGGCTTTGGGCGCAGGCTGGGGCCATCGGAAGCCGAGCGCTCTTGACAAAGTCTTTCCCGGGACCAGGAAGCGTTCGTGGGTGTCTGAAGCGGCTTTGGTGGCCCCAGTGACCTGGAGAGGCCCCCTTTTTGCCATACCCCATCCCTGGCAGGAGCCCCAGGAGGGCAGCGCCACTCCCTTGCACTTGTCAGAACTGGGGGCAGAGACAAGGTGGGGGTCCTTGGAGGGCTCCGGCAGGGAGGGGGGCCAGCTTGGCTCACCTCCATAGTCCTGGAAGGAGACTCCCGGATGGAGAGCTTGTGCAGAGCCCCCCTCAGACCCAGCGGGGAAGCAGCGCTTTGGGAGCAGGCGAGGTCGGCGGCCTTGACAGCGGCGTCCGGCTCCACGGAGGGTAAAAAGTTCTGCCTCGTCTCCCCTGGGACAATCCGGAACTTGCGACTGATGTTGAAAAAACTGCTTTCCATGGTCAGGGTGACGCTAAGCCTCCTCTTCTTCAGGAACCAGCCTTTGGAAATGTACTTATTTGTAGATACGAGGCCCACCTTCTGAGAAGGCAAACACTTACTCAGGGAACACAGCATCTCCGCATAGACGTCACTCAGGGTGAGCTCCCGCTCCTCATCGCCCCACATCACATCCCCCATGTAGCCGCTCAGCCTCCGGGCCCTCCAGGCCAATAAGCTCTCGTTGGGGCACACGGCCACGCCCCCGGCACCGTGGGGACATCGGAGGGGCGAAGTCGGCGTAACTGAAAGTTCGTCATCCTTCTGGGGGCCAATACTGCTGGAATCTGGGAACAAACAGAGACCAGAGCAGATGGAGAGAGAAACCTTTCTATGTACCAGAGCCACGTCCCAGCGTGGCCCCCAGAGGGCGCTGGCAGGCGCTGAGACACGTCGGGGCCACGCTGGGACGGCGGCCCAAGGGGCAGGCGAAGGGGATCCTCCCCAGGAGACTGGCTGCTGATGCCGACTTGGGGGGCCGTCACAGTGCCCTGCAAAGCTAAGAGCAGCACTCTGCACCCTGTTTCACACCACTCAGTGGCCCCAATGGAAAACCCTGTGGTTCTGAAGAGCCTTTAAAAGTCAGTTTGGGTGGGTTGCCCGCACAGAGAGAGTGCCCGGCTCGCCCACCACAGATTTTTCTTTCTTCTTGCAGCCTCTAGCCAAGGCTGCACCTGTGTCAGTTCAAAAGCCCCAGGCCAAAGGTGTGGGCACTGAGAAGCATGTTCCCACCCCCTGGCCCAGAAGGTAGCAATACGGGGTGGGAGGGGGAAGAGACTCCTAGGGGCCCTCACAAAGGAACCCCAAGACTGGTTCCACAGGGTCGTCTAGCTTAGGAGGTCCAAAAGAAAACCATAAACCTCACCAGCTGTCTGGATCACTCACCAAGTGACGCTTTAGAACTCTCTTTGGCCGAAAGGATCATGGGGTTCTTCCTCTTGTTGAAACTGTCAAACTGGAAAGAAAATCAAAAGTCAGAATTTAAAACCACAGCCCGGGCCTTCAGGTCAGTGCGGTGGGAGCAGCCCCAGGGGTTGGCCCTTGTCTGGAAGGTGCTATGAGGGGCCCCTAGAGCCCCTGAGCCTCCAATGACTGTCATGGCTGGCATCCCGCCCCAGGCTTGGAATCGCGGGAGATCAAAGCTCACAGCACCACGGAGCCCCCCACAGTGGGCACTCTACTCTTAGACCATCACGTTTGCGTCCAAGTTTTTCCTCTGATGGAGTCAAGTTCTCCTGCTGTCCCTTCCACTTCCTGGGGTCAACAGACACTCTTAACAAGGGCAGGAGTGATCTATCCAGACCAAACCCTCCCAGGACTGCCAAGTGTCCTTCGTGGGCAGAGTTCTTTGTATGACCGCGGGCAGTCACCATGCCCGGCCTTGACGGCCCCTTCCAGGACAGCATTACCCCGAGGGACACTGAGAGCAGTGACTGTGAGGAGGACCAGAGAAAAGCCCCAGGAGCCTCTGGCGTGCTGCTGCGAGGTGAGGGGTCACACCAGCAGAACACCATCACAAGGCAAACAGAGCGTACGGGAAATAATCTGTGAGATACAAGGGAGATGCTGGGACCGGGCCCTCACCTCCTGGGAGAACTCGGGGCTGGGGAGGATCCCTGTACTTCTCTGTACTTTCTCTGAGGAGGAAACTGAGTTTTGTTTTGTTTTTTTTTAAAGTTTTCATTGTGTGTTATAAAAGGGATAGAAGAGGTAGAGCGGGGAAGAATAACTTGGAAAATGCCGGGAATATAAAACACAAAGTATATCAGTAACAGCATCCATAAAAAGAATCACCATAATCAGCCTGGGATGGTCATCTTCCAGGATCACGTCCACTCGGGTCATTTTTTTCTTGTCTAAGTCACTTTCTGGACGACTTTCAAGACTGAAGCCTTCATTCTAAGACCAAAAAAAAAAGGAATTGGGGGATTCAGTATTCAAAAACCTCTTATATGCTCGGTCTACTCAACTCCATGACTCATTGAGGAAGACTCTTTCCACTGAAGGGCCAGAGGGTGAACCTCTTAGAATGGCCCCAAGAATGGCCGCCTTTCCTTTCAGGGCCAGATGAGTCCGCTCCCGGGGCATGGTTCACTCACTGCAACCTCTATTCCAGGAACCTTGCTGCCTGGGCTAGAGACCAATCCCGGCAGGTGTCCCCAGCCTGGCCCCCACCCACCATCCCCATGCCCACTAATTCTAGAGTCATAATCTATCACGATGGCATCACTTCTGCAAAGGGTCTTCTATAGACCTCTCATCATCTGGGGAACTTGGAGGCCAGGCTGGTCTTCCCTTTGGCCTAAGAATGAGCAGCCCTTGGCACACGGCAAGTACTCAACAAGAAATGTCTTTTCATTCATGCTCTAGTAGAGGGAGATTCCTCCCAGGGATGTCCCACACCAACAGAACCTCAAGTCAAGATGGGAAAACCCTGTATCAAACTGTCAGAGTACCATAAACTGCAGCACATTTAAAATCCTTTCTATTCGGTGATCAGATAATCAAGGAGTGGCCGTTTTTGAGGAACAAGCCTGACGTTCTTGAAACAGCTGCCTCAGGTGGGATGAAAAGCCAGAACGGCTTTGGGGATAAGAATAGGAAAAAGGGGAGAGCTGGACTGGGGCAGGGGGGGTGAGGGGGGGTGGCCCAGTGGGCTGAGAGCTAGCTTCCAGTATCTGCAATATTCACGCAGACCCCCTTTTCTCCAGCCCTAACCTTACCTCATTCTAGAAAAACCAAAGAAAGCTGGTCCTTACCCACAAGCTGGTATCATTGCTTTGAACCAAAGTTGCATCAACTCCACTGCTTATGACATCTAAAAAAAAAAAAATGGACTATTTGCGTTCCAGATCAGTTTTTAATTATTCCAAAGCCACGTTAAAACTTTTCCAAACACTGACTAGCTGCTTCACAAACATGCTAATCCTTAAGACACAAGCAAACCAAAAGTATCGATCCAGACACTTGGGGTAAAATCAAAACCATCTATTTATCAAGTGATAAAGCAAGTGGATTTTAGTTTATAGCAATTCCTCTTGTTAGTCGACTCCAAATTTTTAGCTGTAAGTACCCTAAAAAATGTCTACTTAAAAGGGAATACAACAGTTTCAAAATTAACAATCAAAGTTAGAATAATCTCAGGGACAGTAATAGCAAGTGGGACCCTATCTGGAGAGCTGTTACAAAATAAAAATTACATTTAATTAGCTTCAGCAAGGCCAGAAATTCAAATCCCACTCCAGTCACTTACTCTCTGGGTGACCCTAAGCAAATTACTTAACTTCTGTCTGCCTCAATTTTCTTATCTGTAAAATGGGGATAAAAATAGTACTTCCCCCTTAAAGGGTGTTTGTGAAGAGCATAAAAAACTAATATTTGCAAAGTGCTTAGCACGTAGTAGGCGATGCATAGATGTTGACTATTGTGATGATTCAGCAAGACTAAATGATTTCCTGAAAATATATCTTCTGTGGAAATGTTCACTGCCCATATATGTCAGAGTACCATAAACTGCAGCACATTTAAAATCCTTTTTATTCGGTGATCAGATAATCAAGGAGTGGCCGTGTTTGGGGAACAAGCCTGACATTCTTGGAACAGCTGCCTCAGGCGGGATGAAAAGCCAGAATGGCTTTGGGGATATAACTTTGGATTTCTGACACAGAATAGATGCTGATTGTTTGTATTAAAAAGACCCCAATTTGCTAAGTGTTTTTCCCTGTTTTCTAGAAAACCTAAGTTTTATAACATAAGAACACAAAACACATGGCTCCCAGAATCCTCCCAAATCATGGATTAACATTCAGAAAATCTATTACTAAACAGGTAAGTATCTTTGCTCTTCAGCTCACTTCAGATCTAAATTAAGGAGAATTCATGGGCTCTTGCACTTCCCAAAGCTTACTCAAAATGTTGAGAGGATTGCCTTACCTGTGGAAGTGCTTTCCATAAAGTTACCTATACTATATCCTTCTTTCTCCAGGGAAATCTTAAAAAAAAAAAGAAAAAAAAAAGTATCACTTAAAAATCTCAGCAAGAACTGACTTTAAAATCATTAATTATGTGTAAATTAAAAACCTCCTCACACATCTCAGATTGACTAAGATGACAGGAAAAGATAAATGTTAGAGGGGATGTAGGAAGAAAACTGAGACACTAATGCATTGTTGGTAGAGTTGTGAAATGATCCCACCATTCTGGGGAGCAATCTGGAACTATGCCCAAAGGGCAATCATCCTCTCCTTTTTGGACAGACAGATAGAAATGCAACAGTCCCTGCCCTGTTGCAGGAGACAACTCCCAATTATAATGTTTACGTAGCACTTATAATTACAACAGGAACATTCCAATATTGTTCACATAGGAAAATATTAGCTACCTGAAGAACCCAAGCTGTTATGTTATTATCTGACAACAAGGAGCCTGTACAGGGAGGCCATGGGGAGCAGGTGCCTGCTAAGTCCTTAGTGCCAGGGGGGACGCACAGAACTGCCCAGCTCGTACTATCCTGTGCGTGGAGTTGTCTGAGGTCTTCAAGGCCAACTGGGGACCACATTTAAGGCAAAGGCTGAATTTCAAGTGTGGCAGAATGGTATAGGAGAACACTGGTCAGTTAAGGGTCCATGGGTTAAGGATGGAGCATCCTGGGCACGCGAGGAGTAAAAAGCAGTCTGGACAGGAGCCAGGGTGGAAGAAGCCCTGCCACATATTGCTTTAAGGCTGTTTACAAGCACATCCCACCAACCAGATGGGAGGGAGACCCTGCTGTCAGTCCCATTCCCTGGTGTATATATATCTTCTTCCCAGAAGCAAATGGCACTTACACAAAAAATGACTGTGTGAAAGTCAGACTGTGTGTGAGGTTGTGTGAAAACCTCACAATCAACTGCAGATAGGCAGAAATAGTAAACACATCTTTTTTTAGATCATAAAGCAATAAAAATTACATCCAAAAAAGGGCCAAGGAAAGACAGACTAAAAACCAATTGGAAATTAAATAATCTAATCCTAAAGAATGAACGAGTCAAACATCAAGTCATAGATAGAAACAAGCAATAATTTCATCCATGAGAATAACAATAATGAAATAATATATCAAAACTTATGGGATGCAGCCAAAGCAGTTCTTAGGGAAAAGTTTATATATCTGTAAATACTTCAATGAATAAAACAGAGAAAAAGGAGACCAATGAATTGGGCATACAACTAAAAAAGCTAGAAAAAAAACAAATTAAACCCTCCCAACTAAATACCAAATTAGAAATTCTGAAACTCAAAGGAGATATGCACCAAAGTGAAAATAACTGAACCAATAAATAAAAGTTTCATGAAAAAAAAAAAAAAAAAAACAAAATGATAAACCTGTGGTTAATTTGATTAGAAAAATTAAAAAGGTAGCTTAAGACTACTTCCAAACACAGAGAAGCTCTTCTCCCACTGCCTCAGTCCTGGAAAGATTATTTGTTGATTATAACAGGTGCAAAAGTTACTTAGCATATGATCAGCATGCATGTCAGAGCCGTTTCTTAAGAAGACATTTTGGCTGTGAATTTTGTTTAAGTACCTGGATATTCCGGAAGATTTCTTTAGTTACTTTTTTTCCACCCCATACTTTCAGTCCTTGGAAAAGAAAAAAAGTTAGCACATAAATAACACAACTTAAATCCTTAGTATATTTTCACCTTGTCCGAACACAAAATTGAATCTATTTAAAAATGCCAGTAACTCCAGTCAGCGACCACACACACAAAAAAAATCACAGACTTTATGTAGAGGCAAAAAACTGGAAATCGAGGAGATGCACATCAATTGGGGAATGGCTAAACAAGTCATGTTCAAGTATATGAGCAAATATATGAATGTAATGAAATACTATTGTGCAATAAGAAATGATGAGCATATTTCAGAAAAACCTAGAAAGATTTGCATGAACTGATGCAAAGAACTAGAAAAGCCCTGTACATAGTAAAAACTGTATTGCAATGCTAATAACTGTTATTAATGACTCAGCTCTTCTCAGCAATATGATGATCCAAGACAATTATAAAAGATTCATGATACATGAATCTACATTTAGAGAAAGAGTTGATGGGAGTCTGAATGAAGATTGAAGTATCACTTTGTTTTTTCATGTTTTTTTTCCCCTCTTTTAGTCTGTTTCTTCTTTCATAACTTGATTTATATGAAAACATATTTTACGTGATTGCACATGTATAACCTATATTAAATTGCTTACCATTTCAGGAACAGAGGAGGGAGAAAAATTTGGAACTCAAAATTTCGTAAAAATGAATGCTAAAAACTGTATCTATGTATAATATGGGGGGATGTTATTTAAAGAAGAAAAGGAAAAAGGGAGGGAGGGAGAAAGGAAGGGAAGGAAGGAAGGAAGGGAGGAAGGGAGAGAGGGAGGGAAGGGAGGAAGGGAGGGAGGGGAGTGAGGGAAGGAGGGAGGAAGGAAGGGAGGGAGGGAGGGAGGATGGGAGGGAGGGGAGTGAGGAAGGAAGGGAGGGAGGGAGGGAGGGGAGAAGGGAGGGAGGGAAGGAGGGAAGGGAAGGGAAGGAAGGAAGGAAGGAAGGAAGGGAGGGAGGGAGGGAGGGAGGGAGGGAGGAAGGAAGGAGCTGACCAACAAGTTAAAAGGCTTTCAGTTCCAGATCAATGAGAGAAAAGGAAGTTCTGTAATAAGATCTCAGGAAAACATTGAAGAAAACCTATCTCCCCATCACACAGCTAGTTAAGTATCTGAGGCTGGATTTGAACTCTGGTTGTGATTCTAGGGGTGGCACTCTATCAACTGTGGCATCCAGCTGCCCCTATTTCTTCAAAAACAAAACCAAAAACCCATCTAAGAATTTTGAACAGGAAACAAAACCCTCATTTATTCCCATGTACAAAGTAGAGTATACGAGGATTCAATGCAAATCCTCCCCCCAACTTGCCCTTGGAATAAGTTCCTTTATTTAACTGTGGGACCTTTTCACAGCTCTCCTGCTCATCCCTCTAGCAGCACCTCTTTGCTTCTGGGCTTCATTTAAAGTATCCAAATGACTCTGATTTCTTTCGGACAATACTACTGCCTGCCCTTCTCCTCTCAAACTCCTCTTCCCAAGTAGAAAACAAAACTGAGAATGTACAGGGTCAAGCAAAACACACTGAACCTTGTCCAAAAACGAATGTGTCCCCATTCTGTATGTTGATAAGTCTCCCCCTTAGGTGGCGCAGAGCCGGTGTCTCCATCACTGTGGTTGCTCCTGAGTTCATCAGAACTCCTAAGGATTTCAGAGCTTGTCTGTCTTGTCCATACTGTTATTAGTGAATCAGAGTTCAAATCTGGCCTCAGACACTTAATATTTCCTGGCTGTGTGACTCTGAGCAAGTTACTTAATCCCAACTGCCTCATCTAAACCTGATTTCTACCTGCTTTTCTGTTTTCCCAGTTTTCATCAGTTTATCAAACAGTAAGCCTTGCTATTTGCGATACTACATGCAATCTGTTCCACTGGTGGTTTTTTTCCCTTTAAACACCAAAACGCTTTTGCTCATCATTGCAGTTTGCAATCTATTATTGCTCAGCCTCCTTCCTTCCTACCTTTAAAAATGATATCCTTTGAAATTCCTGGTCTATTTTTTCGCAGATATATTGTTATAGTTTCTGTTATATAGTAACCCTTTGGGAGTTTGGTTGGAATGGTACCAAATAAATAAATTTAGGTTCTAATGTCATTTTTACTATATTGGCCCAGTCTAATCAGGGATAGCTAATATTCTCCAATAATTTATGTCTATTTTGGTAAACAGTATTTTATTGCTGCATTTGTGGTTCCCGTAGCCAGAGGCTACGAGGAGCCTGGAGACCAAGTCTCCTTTGGCCCTGGTCTACATCTCCAGCCCCATGTGCAAGTGCCCAAAACAGGACTGGTTAGGGTGAGGATCTAGAGGGGACTTTGCAGTCATCTCCTCTAACCTCATCCTCTCTCCTCTTACAGAGGGGGAAAGTGGGACCCGGGGAAGTTGCCCAAGCTCAGAGTGGGAGTGCAGGGCTCTTGCTCCCCACATTTTCTCTCCTTCCTAACTTGGCCCTTTCTCTTGATGGCACAATTGTGCTTCCAGGGATGCGGGTTCCCTTCTTGGCAGAGAGCCTCCCAGAGGCTGAGTCTTGCCAACTGGACCTTCACCATCTCTCTCTAGAGCTCCCCCCTTACTTCCCCTCCCCCCTCCCCCCCATTCAGGCCCTTCTCCCTTCTTGCCTGGACTAGCCAACAGCCTCCTAACCAGGCTCCCTCCCCCCAGTCCATCCTCCACCCGTCTGGGAGGGGCTTTCTCTTGCCTCTCTTTTGACCTTACAAACCCTTCATCAGCTGGCTCCGGGTGCCCTTGCTGGGCTCACTGGCCATCACTGTCCTCCCCCTCCCCCACAGCCGACTCCTCAAATGCGCTATTTATCTCCCACCTCCATTCCTTTGGACAGGCCGTGCCCTCCCCCTCATTCTGAAATGCGCCCCCTTTTCCACCCTCCCCTGAAGCTCGGCTCCCCTGACCGCTGGCCCCTGTCCTGATGCCCGGGTCGGGCAGCTGCCCCATTACTGCCTTTCTTTCTCACACTGATTTTCTTCAAGATCCGCTGTCCCCCTTCCCCATGGATACCGAGCTGTAAAAGAAGGTCGGGGGCCACGCTGTCTCCCAGAGATCCCAGCTCCACAGACAGAACAAACGGACAATCAGAAAGCGCCCCTTCCATTGGCTGCTTCTATCCCGCAGGAGACCGTGGGCCCCCCGGCCCGGGCCTGCAAACCCCCGCGAGCCCCAGAAAGGCGCAGGGAAGGAGGCGCGGGGGGCTCGGCCAGGGGGACCCGCTGGGAGAGAGGAAGCCCGCGCCGTGTTTCCAAGCGCCGCTTCCCGCACCCCCAGCGTCTGCTTTGGACACGCAATCGCCCCCCCCGAAAGCCCCCACTTACCGACTTCCGACTGGTAGGTTAGCGTGGCGATGTGCACCAGCTTGTCTTCTTTAAAGGGCCGGTCGTACTGCGGGGGAGACACACTCTCAGACCCCGGCCCGGCCCGCGGCGCCAGCCTCCTCCCCCCGCCCGCCAGACCCTCCTCCGCGGCCCACGGCCACAGGCCCAGGCGGCTTCGCTCCCCGATGTCACCTCTGGCACCCCCGCCCCAAGGGCGCAGGCGCGGACTCGCTGCCGCGGTGCTCCCCATGTCACCTCTCACACCCCGCCCCAAGGGCGCAGGCGCGGACTCGCTGCCGCGGTGCTCCCCATGTCACCTCTCACACCCCGCCCCAAGGGCGCAGGCGCGGACTCGCTGCCGCGGTGCTCCCCATGTCACCTCTGGCACCCCGCCCCAAGGGCGCAGGCGCGGACTCGCTGCCGCGGTGCTCCCCATGTCACCTCTGGCACCCCGCCCCAAGGGCGCAGGCGCGATGCTGCCGCGTGCTCCATCACCTCGCACCGCCAGCTAGACTCGCCCAGTGCTCCATTCACCTCTGGCACCCCGCCCCAAGGGCGCAGGCGCGGACTCGCTGCCGCGGTGCTCCCCATGTCACCTCTGGCACCCCCGCCCCAAGGGCGCAGGCGCGGACTGCTGCCAGGTGTCCCATGTCACCTCTGGCACCCCGCCCCAAGGGCGCAGGCGCGGACTCGCTGCCGCGGTGCCCCATGTCACCTCTGGCACCCTGCCCGGGCGCAGGCGGACTCCGCTGCCGTGCCAAACAGAGGTTATCTAAAGAGGGGACTGCAGCGGGGGAAGGGAGCCTGGGGGAGTTGGGAGGCAGGAGAGGAAACCGATCAGGGAACACAGGAGGGGGTGGGAGGAGCGGGGGAGACAAGGGGGAGCACCGAGAAAGGCGCATCCCGGGGGAAGTCACGGGGTGGGGAGACTCCCCAGGGGGCAGGGGCTCCGAGCCCCCTCGAGAAGGGATTAGGCGGGGAGGAAGCAGTGCGGGAGAGTCGCCCCCGGGGGGCCCGTGGGACGCAGGCACCACGTGACGCGCACAGGGGCAGGGGTGCCCTGGAGAGGTGACACCCACGCAGGTGACACGCACGGTCCCACAGGGGCTCGGAGCGGACCCGCGAGGGAGCGCCGGGGCTACGCGTGGGGGGATCACGAGGGTTCCACGGGGCGGGCACCGAGCGCTGCGGCTGAAGGGCACGGCAGCCACGGGGAGGGCCAGACTCACCTTGGCCACCAGAGCCCCCATGGTGTGGGCGAACCTCCGGTTGTTGGCCTGCAGCTGGCTTAAGAGCTGCCAGCGAAGCTGCAGCTGCTGTCGTTCCCGCGGCTGCCGCCGCGGCCACGGCCGGACCCCGGTGCCCGCCATGCCGGCTGGGCCCGCCGCGACTGCCCGAGCCCCGGGAGCCGGCCCGGAAAGCTCGGTCCCGCCCTACCGGCCCCCATTGGGCGAAACCGAGCGGCTCATCTTCCCGGTCCGCCGCTGCCATTGGCAATGCCTCACTCTCCGCCTCTTCGGGCGAGTGCTGTAGGTCCATTGGGTAGAACCGGTGGATATCCCGCCCCCCGCGGAAGGAGCCGGAGGTTCATTGGTCCATTCAAATTTGCGGCTGCCCCCATCTATTCCAACGGTCGGCGGAGGGCTCAGTTGCCTGAGAAAGACGCGTTCTTAGCCCCGCCCTTCTGGCGCATAGCCCCGCCCCAAGCTGGCCGTGGGGCGGAGCCTCAGGCTTCCAAGTGGAGCGGGGCGGAGGGGGGGGATCCGTCTTGCCACTGAAGCTTCTCGTGCCTCCCCCGGGGGGCTCTTCCCTGCGGACACGCGTGGCTGGTGCAGCGGGAGAAGCCCGAAGGGAAGCCAAAGGGTCCGGGCGCAAGGCCCCTCCTTGTTCAGTGGCCCTCGGGGCACCCGTGGTCTCTGGGCTCGGTGCCTCCGTTTCCCTATTTGCCAACCGGGGCTCGGGCGGCTGACTCCGGCGGCCGCGGTGCAGGGCCCCCTCCTGGACCGCGTCTAGGGGGCGCGCGTGCTCCCGGTGCAGGTCCAGGTCCAGGGTCCGAGGGAAGGGAAGAGCCGCCCGCGGGAATCGGCTCCGCCCCTCCCCCTCCCCCCTGACCTTTCCCACTCGCCCCTCCCCCCAAGCAAGCCCACTGTGGGCGGGGCTCCGGCCGGAGCGGACGCGGGGGCTCGGAAACCAGGGATTCTCATTGATGACGCTCCTAGAACGGGGGTGGGGCAACCCTAGCAGAAAACGAGGCGGAAGCCAGCTCTCTCACCGGCACACGCACTCACAGACACACTCCCACACTCCCAGACACACACACGCTCACACTCACAGACACACGGTCACATATACACTCACAGACACACACTCTCACATATATACGCTCACGCTCACACACACTCACAGACACACGCTCACACTCACAGACACACGGTCACATATACACGCACTCACAGACACACACTCTCACATATACACTCACGCTCACACACACTCACAGACACACGGTCACACTCACAGACACACGGTCACATATACACTCACAGACACGCTCACACACACACACACTCACGTTCACACTCACAGACACACATGCACACACTCAGACACTCCTCACACACACACTCATGCTCACACACACTCACAGACACACACGCTCACACTCAGACACACTCACGCTCACACTCACAGACACACGGTCACATATACACTCACAGACACACACACTCTCACATATACACTCACGCTCACACACACACTCACAGACACACGCTCACACTCAGACACACGGTCACATATACACTCACAGACACACTCACACTCAGACACACACACTCACGCTCACACTCAGACACACATGCTCACACTCAGACACTCCTCACACACACACACACACTCATGCTCACACACACAGACACACACGCTCACACTCAGACACACACTCACGCTCACACTCACAGACACACACGCTCACACAGACACACATGCTCACACACAGACACACTCACGCTCACACACTCACACAGACACACTCATGATCACACACACACTCACAGACACACACACTCACACTCACAGACACACTCACGGTCACATATACACTCACAGACACACACTCACAGACACACTCACGCTCACACATACACTCACGCAGAACACACTCTAATCTATTTTTTCAAAGCAAAGATAGTTTTCAGCATCCACCCTGGCAAAGCCTTGTGCTCCAGTTTTCTTTCCTCATGAGTCCCCTCCCCTAGACAGAAAGTATTATTTTTAAAAACTGATCGATTTGAACACACGTTGTTTTATGAATCATGTTGGGAGAGAAAAATCAGAACAAAAGGGAGAACACACGGGGGAGAAAATGAAAGAAAAAAGAACTGAACATAGCATATGTCGATCAATTTGCATTCAGTCTCCAAAGGGAGATTGGGATCGCTTTGGATCAGGGAACCACTGAAAAGGACCAGAGTCGACCATCACACATTCTGGCTCTTATGGCGTACGACGTATTCCTGGTTCTGCTTGTTTTGTTCAGCATCAGTTCTTGTAAATCTTTCCAGGCCTTTCTAAAATCAACTCATTATGTATCACAGTGTATTCAATCCTTCCCCAATTGATGGACATCTACTTATTTTTCAATTCTTTGCAGAAAGTGATTCAATAGAGGTTAAACATGTGTAACTCTTTTAAATCTATTTCCATGTCTCGTGCTGCACAAGAAAAACCAGATCAAAAAAGGAAAATAAATGAGAAAGTAAAAAAACAAAAACAAACAAAAAAACAAACTAATAACAAAAAAGGTGAAAATACTATGCTTTATAGCACTTAAGTTAGAAAACACATCTGCATCCAAAGAAAGAACTATGGAGACTGAATAATGTGGATCAAAGCATAGTATTTTCACTTTTTTTGCTTTGTTTGGTTTTTCCTTCTTGTGGTTTCCTCCCTTTTGGTTTGGTTTTTCTTGTACAACATAAAAAATATGGAAATATGTTTTTTAAAAGTCCAAAAAAAAAACCCAAAAGGAAAATAAAACAAAAATACTATGCTTTAATCCACATCAAGTCTTCATAATTCTCTCTCTGGTTTCATCCCAAGTCTATTGGAATTATCTTGAATCACTGCCATCTTGAGAAGAGCCAAGTCTGGATCAAAGAGTATGCACAGTTTGATAACTTTTTGAGGGTAGTTCCAAATTGCTCTCCAGAATGGCTGGATCACAGTGTCACAGTGTCAATGTATGTCCCAGTTTTCTCACATCCCCTCCAACAATCGTCATTATCTTTTCCTGTCATCTTAGCCAGTCTGACAGGTGTGTAGTGGTACCTTCCACACATATTCACAGATTTACACAGACAAACATACACACAAATACTCTTACACTCTCCCTCACACACACTCATACACACATCTTCATAAATTTATTCACACACACTCCCTCACACAGAGTCACACAATGCACACCCCTTTCACACACGCACTCTCACCCTCACACACACATTCATATACCCTCACACATACTCTCACGTACGCAGTTCTTACATTCACGTACATGCACTCACAGTACTCTAGCGCAGTCACAGACCCTCATAGGCAGTCATCACCGTACAGTGCTCACACACACACTCACACAGTCATACACACACTTATGTGCTCTCTCACACACACATGCTCACATACACAGACTCAGTACTCCCACATGCAGTCACAGACACTCACACATACTTGCACACATGATCACACATATACTCTCACGTATACACACTTACAAATACAAAAAAATGGGCCAGTTCTAATTATTGAAGGAGCCCTCATGATTTTTCTGATTTCTTTAGTTAACAAGCTATAATTGGGTCAGTTCTATCTTCAAATACTCTTTCAGATCAGCAAAGAATAAAAAAAAAATAAAATATTTTTTAAAACATCAGGTTTAATTGAATTCCCAATCCCTATATTTATGCACACCTGCATTTTTGATTTCCTTCACAAGCTAATTGCACAATATTTCAGAGTCTGATTCTTTTTGTACAGCAAAATAACGTTTTGGTCAGGTATACTTATTGTGCATCTAATTTATATTTTAATATATTTAACATCTACTGGTCATCTTGCCATCTAGGGGAGGGGATGGGGGGGGGGTAAGAGGTGAAAAATTGGAACCAGAGGTTTGGCAATTGTTAATGCTGTAAAGTTACCCATGTATATATCCTGTAAATAAAAGGCTAAAAAAAAAAAAAAATCAGGTTTAAAGACATGTGGCAGCTGGGGAGGAGATAGGATGGCTGCCCTTCCCCTACCCAAGAGCTCATAAAAGTCCTCCTCACTTGAAAGCCATCAGTGAAGAGAGCAGAAGATCAGATTATGGGCTCAAAACTTTCCTATGCGTGCTCAATTCTGACTCAGTCTCTCCTTCCAGTCCCTCTGCCAACCAGATTTCATCACTCCACAATACCAGCTCTTCAGTCACTCAGTCTGAAGAGTCACCAAACTTCCAAATGCAAGATTAAAACCATATAGGGAATATTATCAATTTAATTTTCCTTATTCTTTTAAAAAATTAAACATTTACCTATTTCTCCTCTTCCCCTGCTAAAATAAAATAAAACCCAGCTCCCAATTTTATTAATGTATTCTGGGTTTTTTTGCTTTTAATTTTGATAATTTCTTCTTTGATTATCAGGGTTTCTATTTTGATGTTTAATTTGGGGGTTTTGATTGTTTTTTTTTCAGCTTAAAGTTGTCTGCCTGATTCATTGATCTATTCTTTGTCTCCTTTGCCAAAGAAAGTGTTTAAAGATATAAAATTTTCCCTAGGCACTGCTTTGGCTGTATTCAAAAAGTTTTGGTTTATTATCTTATAGCTGTCATTTTTTGGATGAAATTATGTATTATTTCTGCTTTTTTTCTTTCACCTCCTAACTTTTTAGAATTTCCTTTTTAGTGTTCATTTCAGTTTGAATCTTTTTTCAGAGATTATTGATTATAATTTTAAAAGAGTCTTAGTAAAATGTTTAATATTTTGGATTTTCTGCCTTTTAAAAAATTAATTGATTGGTTTTAATACACATTGATTTATGAATTATGTTGGGAGAAAAAGATCAGAGCAAAAGGGGAAAACCATGGGAGAGAGAGAAAAAAATACAGAAAAAAGAAGTGAACAGAGCATGTGTTGATTTACATTCACTCTGCACAGTTCTTTTTCTGGATGCAGATGGCATTTTCTATCCAAAGTCTATTGGGATTGCCTTGGATCTGTTTTTGTTTATGAGATTCTCATTCCCTAGCATATGGTCAATTTATGTAAAGGTTCTATTCCCAGCTTAAAAACACAAATACTCATTTTATTTCCCATTCAGCGATCACTAGGCTTCTAAAATTTATTCATGTTCTTGACTTTTTTTCTTATTTACTGTTTTGCTGGATTTTTCTTTGTCTAAAAGGTTAATTAGAATCTTCAATTATTGAGTATTGCTGTTTCGTTCTGTGACTGGATTAATTTTTATTTAAGTACTTAGACGGAAGTCCTCCCACCGGGGCTGGATGACCGCGTGTTCGGAGAGTGATGGAAGGGCCTTGCTTGGGTGATTGGAAGGGCCAGCCTGTCAGGGCCCTTCAGGTGCTAAGTTAGCAAAGGCTGCGAGGGAGCTAGAGGGCCAGCAGAGGGCAGCAGAGGGCTGCTCCTGGCAGGTGTGGGTGCCAGCCATGCTCACCTGTGGTCAGGGAGGATGCTGGACCCGGACTCACGAGGTAGGAGGAGTCCTGAGGTTCTGAACTCCCACAGAGAGAGGGGGAAGGGCAGGATTTCACGTCACCAAGGCCACAGGGACAGGTCCAAGAAGAGTAAGCCTGAGTGAGGGCTCAATCTGGAAGGGAAAAGGCCAGAGAAGGGTGGGCAAGGCTTGGGAAACAGGGGGAGTGGGGGGGTGGGGGGGGGGGAAGGGCTGGCTTGCAACAAGAGCTCTGGCACTTGTACTCATGAGCTTCGGCCCATTACTGTACACTAACGGGACAAGTTTGGACTAGAAGAACCTCAAATGCAGAATCTCTGCTCCTATATCTCTCTGGGCCTCAGTTTCTCCAGATGTAAAAAAGAGACAGGGGGTACCATGTGGCCTCTGAAGTTTCCTCCAGCTTCATATCTATATCCCTGTGAAAGGGATCTATATCGGCTTAGGAGCTCAGAGCTATCAATAGGCTGTGAGCCACCCAGAGCACGACTGATAGGTCAATCAGACGGTAGAAGGTGGGCTTGCAAAAGCCTGTCTCTTAGTTCTTAAAGAGGCATCTCCAAGGCAGTCCGAGAGGCTTCTCAAACCCAAATCAGTTGTGTGATCCTGGATAAGTCACTTAACGCTGTTTGCCTCAGTTTCCCCATCTATAAAACAAGCTGGGGGAAAAAATGAAAGACCACTCCAAATATAAAAAGAAAAGGCCAAATGGGGTCACAAAGAGTGGGTCATGACTACAGCACACACAAATTAAAGAGATCCTAACAATGGGGGCCGGAGCATGAGTCCCTTCAGATTGGTGGTCTGACAAACATTGGGAGTTCCAGAGGAAATATGATGAGTTCTGTTTGGGGATGTTCTGAAATCCCTCTGAACTGTCCAGGTGGAGTAACCTACCAACAGACAGTTGGTGCTGCCATCTTGGATCTCAGGAGACAAGGGAGGACTGGTTCTGTAGCTCTCAGTCATCAGGATGGACATGGGAGCCACTAAGGTCAGCAGGAGTGTAGTCAGAGAGGAGAGGAGAGGGTGCAAGTCAGAGCACTGAGAGATACTCTCCTGAAAAGGGAATATGAACAAAAGAAAGTGCACCTGGCAAGAACAGAACCACAGCAGAATGGCATCAGGGAGGAAGGGAAGAAGGATTCAGGGGCAGGTTAAACACTACAGGGAAGTCCAACTCCTGGAAGAGCTGGGAGCTTGGGGTGAAGAGCACAAGCCGAGAGCTTGAGGAGAAGAGTTCTTGCCCTCTCCTCCAGACTGGAGGAAGGGAATGGAGGATGGGGGCAGAGTGGATGCTGAAGTTATCCAAGGCACGGAATTGGGGAAGAGAAGGAGATTGTGACAGATAGCTCAATTTAAAAAAATGTGGTGACATCCCATGCCAAGAGCGAAGGGGAAGGGATGGAGATGGATTACAAAACTGGAGAAAAGAAGAGAAATTGTGGAACTGCCATTGTGGAGAGTGTGATGGAGAACTGATTAGGAGAGAGAGGTGGGAGGAGTGGTTTGCAAGAGCAAAGATGGAGGCAAATTGAATCCTATAGATCTGTAATGGATCCAATTAGCACGGATCCCTCCAATACCATTCACCCATTCTCAAGAAAGTGCAAAGATGGCGGATGGTTGGGAGCAATCTGGGGTTGGCGTGTTGAAAGGAGTCAATCATTCATTCCTTCTTGATAGGGCACTGGGACAAGGATCAAGGACTGGGAAGGTTGAATTGGTGGCTAATGAAAAAGTTGAGATTCAAAGGGGAAGAAGGAAAGTGATGTTGAGACAGAGGGAAAGTAGGAAAGGGGAGGGACTAGAAGCTGTGTCAAAGAAAGGGGATGAGGTACGGGGAGAACTGGAAGGACACGGACACGGGTGATGGTCAGGTTCAAGAAATCCAGAATTATGGCTCATGGAGCCGTTTGTGAGTGATGAGGTCAAGAGAATGAGGAGGTTGATATATGGGAGCAAGGTTATTTGAAGAGCTGACAACATGTGAATTGAAATCCCACAGTTTGAATAGAGAGAAGGACTACAAGCCAGGTACTGAGTCCTTGAGAAAGGAGGGAGAGGAACCTGGAGGTTTGATGGATAGGGTCATCTACCCATCATTTCAATAATGTCTAACTCTTCTGGATCCCATTTGGGGTTTTCTTGGCAAAAATACTGGAGCAGTTTACCATTTCTAGCTCATTTTATTTTAATAGGTTTTTATTTTTTCCAATTATATATAAAGACAATTTTAAGCATTTTATTTTTTGTTTTTGTATTTAAGTTTATTTTTTCTAGTATATTTATTTTTAATACATTATGAATCATGTTTGGAGAGAAAAGTCAGAGCAAAAGGAAAAACCATGGGAGAGGGGGAAAAAACAGAAAAAAGAAGTGAACATAGCATGTGTTGATTTACATTCAATCTCCTTAGTTCTTTTTGGGGATGCAGATAGAATTTTCTGACCAAAGTTTATTGGGATTGTTAAGCATTCATTTAAAAAAAAATAGTTCCAAATTTTTCTCCCTCCCTCCCGTTCGTGCTTCCTAAAATGGTAAGCAGTTTGATATAGATTATATATGTATAATCATGTAAAACATGTTTCCATATTAGTCGTGTTGTGAAAGAAGAAAGAGACCAAAAGGGAAAAAACCTTAATGAAAAGAAGAAAATGAAAAATAACCGGCTTCAATCTACATTCAGACTCCATCAGTTCTTTCTCTGGAGGTGGATAGCATTTTCCATCATGAGACCTTGGAATTGATCAATATATTGCTGGGAAGAGCTAAATCATTCACAGTTGCTCGTCATATAATATTGCTGTTACTGTATACAGTGTTTTCCTGGTTCTGCTCATTGCACTTTGCATCAGTTCAAGGAAGTCTTTCCAGGTTTTTCTGAAATATGTCTGCTCATCATTTCTTATTCCCTTCCATTCACATACCACATTTCCCAAATGGACAAAATATATTAGGATTTAGGCTGGGTGGGGTGAGGAATAATTTTATTTTATTTTTTAAGTTAAATGAAATTTTATTATTGCAATAAGCTCAGTAAGATGTTGTATGGCTTACGTTTTTTAAAAGCTTTTTATTTTCAAAATAATTTTTCAACATTGATCCTTGCATAGCCTTGTGTTCCAAATTTTCCCCTCCTTCCTTAGATGGCAGGTAGTCCAATATATGTTATACATGTTAAAACATATTAAATCCAATATATATAAATATATTTGTACAATTCTCTTGCTGCACAAGAAAGATCAGATCAAAAAGAAAAGAAAATGAATAAGAAAATGAAATGCAAATGAACAATAACAAAAAGTGACAGTGTTATGTTATGATCCACATTCAGTTCCCACAGTGTGAGGAATAATTTTAGAACCTATTGATTGTGGATTGAAAGTCTTTGGTGGGGTGGAGGTTGAGAGAGATGAATCACAGTGTAGGACCTGGGTTATACTGGTAAATGTTTAACAATCAGCTCTCGGGGGGGGGGGGGGGGGGGGGGGGGAGATGATATGATATACTTTTAAGTTTGAGCTGCATTGTTCAGCCACATCGTGCAACTGTTTGCTGTTACTTTCTTAAATCTTGACAATGAGCAAAACAATCAGCAATTTCATAAACATAAATGTCCACACAGAGAATTGAACAAGTAGTTCCAGCACAACGTTGCTAGGACCTCAAGCAGCTGGGGAGCTGAGTGAGGGCACTGGGTGCCGGGGATGGGGATGGGAGCACAAGGGGACCCAGGACAGTCTCTGCCCACTTTCTAGTTCTGAAGACTGGTAAGCCTACAGGTAAGTTAATTGAGGAGGTGGTGAGGATGACTCAGGAGATCATTTCCTGCTCAGTCTCTGTCAGAGTGTGTGGGCCAGAGCCTGAGTGTGTCAGCTGGCCTATTCTGCGGCAGCTGGAGGGACAGGGGGAGGAGATGAGTATGTTTGCCCAAGGAGGGCTGGAGAGCTGGAATTTGATGCAGAATTTGAATTCAGATCTACACCCCAATGAACTCTGGTTTTACTTCTAGGAAAGGGAGCTGAGGACCAGGATCTGAGATGCTGAGCTTCCCCTGGGAGGGAGGAGGAGCTCGATGGTGACATCATGTCTAAGGGACCCTAGACCTGGATGGAAAGCTGGGAAGGGCCTCAGTCTGAGCCCCTCAGATTGCAGACAATGATCCTGAGGGAATCCTCATTGGACCCATCACAGATCAGGACACTGAGGTCAGAAGGGGGAAGCAGATCATATAGACACTAATAAGTATCTGAGGACAGATTCAAATACACGTCTTCTGACTTCAAATCTGGGGTCCTTTCCACTCAATTGTGTGGTCTGCCTTAGGGAAAGCACTTGTTAAATCACTTATTTTTACATCTGAGGAAACTGAGGCTCCAAGAGGTGAAAGTACCTTGTTCTTGGTCATCTAGTAAATGGCAGGGCTGAGATATAAATCCAGGTCCTCTAATTCCAATAGCATTTAGCTGCCAAGATGGAGAGAGGCAGGGTGGCCCAATGGGTTGGGGCTTAGGAGACTGAAGTTTAAATATGAGTCCAGTCGCATCTTGCCAGAGCCTCCTTGTTCATAAGTGTACCAGACATGCTCATGCCAGAGCCTCCTTAGACATAGATGTAGACACAGGTATAGCAGTCAGAGTTGCCATCAAGCCCCAAATACTCCTATTGGTGCTTTGAGATCAAGCCTTGGATCTTTTTCACTTTTTAAATAGTCCTTAGGGTTGGGAGGGGCTGTGAAAGGCCAGTCAGGTCCCATCCTATGAGCAACGTGTTCAATGACCAAAAGACGCAAGTCCTTAGTGGAGTTGGAGTGGGGTGATTGAGTCTGAACGAGTGCCTACTGGTCTAGAACTGGGGCTTGGTGACTGAGCTTGGCTCTGTTACCTTGTTCAGTTCAATGGTGTAGTGGATGAAGCACTGAACATGGGAGTCAAGAAGGCCTGAATTCAAATCCCACCTCAAACAGTGGGGAAAGTCAGTGAGTCTGTCTGTGTCTCAGGTTGTTCATCTGTAACAGGAGAGAGTTGGACTCTGAATTTGTGATCCTACAATCCTATGTGCGCATTTTTCAAAAATGGGCAGAGCAAGGAGGATGGGAATAGAGGGAGGGGAAAGAATTCCTAGAAGAGGTCCCCCAGAGCAGGGCCTTGAACAATGGGAGGAATTCAGGAATTCCCAGATGTGAGAAAAGAGAGTTTTGGAGGCGTGAGTATTTCCTGCCCAAAGGCACATGGGAGGTAGGAGGTAAACTATGGAGAACAGAACCAAAAAAATTGTCATTAAGTCTGAGAAGGACTAAGGTGGGATCTGCCCAGAAAGGTGAGGGAGAGTCCAGTTATGGGTGAAGGCCTTGAATATAAGCTGAAGGGTTGAGTATTCCTTCACATTCTCTCTCCCCGACTCCTGCTTGACATCCTTTATCCAGTCCACCCTGGACAGACATTCCAGGACCAGAGGCTTCAGCCAAGTTGAGAACCGGGCTCTTGGTGACTTTCACTCCTCTTTAGTGCCTGCTCCCTAACCCAGTCTTGCCGGCTCTCAGGGAAGAGGATCTCTGGGAAATTAGTCCAGCTCTAAAACAGTCAGAGATGTCACTCAATAAGCATTTATTGAGCACCTATTCTGTATGTGGCCCTGCATTGTGGGAGGCCCTTGAAATTAAAAGGGAGAAAAACCATTCCGTGGTCTGGTTTCTGTGAAAAAGAATCCTGCTGCTTGTTTGGGGAACTTGGATTTCTCCCATGTGGAATGCCGGTAACTTTCCTGAATTCTTGGTCTCCTTACCAAGCTCTTCCTTCAAGCATGTCTTGGGTCACATAGTCCTAACTCTGCTCTGAACTCTAGGATCCTCAAGGAGTCCCATCATTTATTCAGCCTTTGCTATCTTGGGCTGTCCTGTTGAGTGCATGAAGCTTGTCTCTTCCACCTGATCCCTGGGGAGGACACGGGCTCTATCTCCTGCCTCCCCTAAAGCAACTAGTACAGCCTGGGTCACACAGCACCTGCTCAAGAACCATGTGAAATCTTCACTTATCCTTCTATGGATCCAGAGCTACAGAAGCTATGACCTCAGACCCCACTGGGAAGTCAACCCATTCAGTTTTGGAACTTCTATTATGCCATCCAAGCTCAGCTCAAGGGCCACCCCCTATGTGAAGCCTTCCCTGATTCTTCCTGAAAGTATTCTCTCCCTCCTCAGTTTCCTACAAGCACGTGGTACTTGTCCTTCCTTCCACGCCTGGGTTCTCCTTCCCTTTTTCTCCTTAGTGCTATCATGGATGAGTGGGCACAGAGCTGGACTTGGTCAGGTAAACCTAGATTTGACTCCTGCTTCAGACATTTAGGAAGCATATGGTCCTGGGCTTTTCATTTAACCTCTTAGTGCCTCAGTCTCCCCATCTATAAAATGAAGGGGTTGGACTAATTAGCTTCTAAAATCCCTCCTGGTTCTGTCTGATCTGAAGGATGGGAGCTCCTTGAGGGCAGGGCCTATCTCTCTAGCACCTTGGACAGTGCCTGGCACAAAGTAACTCTTAATTTAAAGCTGGAGGAGTCCAAATGCTTCATTTTACAATGGAGGAAACTGAGGCTCCCGGAGGATGAGAGGCTTATTTGAAGTAACTGGCTGCTGTGTTTTCCCCTCTCTCTTGTGACAGGAGGCCCCCGATCTGACAAAGGTCCTGGGCCAAGGCTTAGGAAAGAGTTGGAGAGGGGGCAGGAGCTGGGCTGCCAGGGGCCAGCTCACACTGTCCAGGTACCTGCTGGCTGGGGGGAGGGGCGTGGGAAACAAAAACTGGAAAAGGCCATTCATTGAAAAAATTGTGAATGGATGAAGTAGCTCAAAAAGATCTCAATAGAGAAGAGTGTGTGGAAATGAACAGGATGGAGGCTGTGGTCCTTTTGTAAGAGTATTGGGGCCATGACTCATAAGGAAGAATGGGGACGACACAAAGGGACGCGGGGCCTCCTGGTGAGGTCCTACATGGCAAGTATTCCTGGGAGACAAAGCCCGGGGAGAGATAAGCAGGGAGTATGAATGAAAGCTTGCCTGGTGCCTGCCCCTCCAGACTGTGCCTGTTGATGGGATGTAGGTCAGACTCTGGGGTAGGGACCAGAGCCTTGGGAAGAATGGGGGGGATGTAAATCCTGCCCCAGGCAGAGGTAGGGAAATGGGGGAGAAGAGAGGGGAGCTCTCCCGGACCCCAGACCCAAGTGGCAGCCTCAGGTCTGAGGACACAAGACGCAAGGACCCCGGGCTTCTGGGAAATGGACAGAATATGAATACTCAGGGCATGGAACAGGGTGGGGATGGTTCCTGATCAATCAGCCATGATGGGATCACAGAGCTGTCATTGGGAATCCTTATGTTCAGGGGCTGGGATAACATTAACTGGGATACACAAGGGAAGACACAGACACTGGCCATGGTGGACAGGGACAATACTGTGTTGGGGAAGTGACTGAGGAGGTGAGGAGAGTCTTAGGAGGAAGAGTCGATGGTGGGATTGGTTTATTAAGTGGGAGATGGGCACCTGAGAGTAGTACAGAGTACAGCTGGGCTGCAGGGCTGGTCAGAAGGCCAAAACTGAAGAACAGTGGGAGCCAGGTGAGGTCCTCATCAATTAGGATAGTGGGTCCCCTCAGCAGGAGCAGGGCAAGTCGACTATGAAGAATATGAATGTCCACTTGACATGTGTGGCCCCCGCCATATTGGTTCCTCAAGGCAAAGGCCTATCCCCCTCACACTGTAGCTCAGACAGGACAGAAGAGCAAGCGGGTCCATGGGTGATGTGCAAGGCCTTGGTCATTGCTACTCTAAAGGCAGATTCTCATTTTTGATCCCGGTTTGCCAAACAAACCTGCTGGGTGCTTGGGGCTGGGGAGGAATATGGAGATGGCAGGGAGTAGCCTAGGGGTGAGGAAGGTCAGAGCTTTTGAAGCTCTAGGAGCCTTTCTCTACCCCCTCCACAATTACATTCCTGCTATGCTCTCTGCAGACTGACCCAGTTCACAAAGAACAGAGTTCTGTTTTTTAACTTTCTAAAAAGCAAAGTGAAGATGAGAAAAACTTTTTGATTTCTTCTGAAGGCCAGCACAACTGAGGAATTTATATTGAGTTACTGCCAGGATTTGAGCATAAATCCCAGCTCTGGAATTTACTGTCTATATATGGCTTTATAAAAAAAATAAATGAAATATTCAATCGTTCTCATATTTTATTTATTTGTAATTATTTATAAATAACTAAAATACATTAATATATTATGATTGAATAATAAATTTATAATTGCATTTTCAAGTATACAAATATTTATTTTCTTCCCTCCACTTTTCCTCCACCAACTGAAAACAAAAACAATAACACTGGTAACAAATAAGCACAATCAAGCAAATAAAAAAATCTTGGAACAGCTAGTTGGTGCAGTGGATAGAGCACCAGTCCTGAAGTCAGGAGGACCTGAGTTCAAATCTGACCTCAGACATTTAACACTTCCTAGCTGTGTGACCAGGGGCAAGTCACTTAACCCCTATTGCTTCAGCAAAAAGAAAGAAAGAGAAAAGAAAAAAGAGGGAGAAAAAGAAAAAGAAATCTCTGCGTTGCCCATGTCCAAAAATATGCATTTCATTCTTCATCTTGAGTAATTTTCCATCAGGAGGGAGGGAAGCACATGTCATCTTCAGGCCCCCCACTTTAAGTCCTCCTGTTGCTCAGCATTAAGTTTTTGAAAGCTGTTGGTTTTTGTGCTGCGGTTATGGTATAGTAACTTTTCACTCTGCATCAGTTCATACAAGTCTTCCCAGTTTTCTCTGAGACCATCTTTTTCTTCCATTTTTGTGTTGTTGTTCAATTATTTCATTTGGGTCCATTTCCTCATGACCCATTTTTGTGTCATTGTTTAATTATTTCATTTGGGTCCATTTCCTCATGATCCCACTTGGGATTTTATTGACAAAGAGATTGGAATGGTTTGCCATTTCCTTTTCTAGCTCTTTTTATAAATGAGGAAACTGAAGAGGCAAACAAGGTAAGTGACTTGCCCAGGGTCATAGGAAGTGTCTGAGGCCAGGTTTTAACTCAAAGGTGCATCTTCTTGACCAATAGTCTATCCATTGTGCTGGATAGGAGCTGCCCTTCTTTTTTACAACACAATAATGTTCCATCATATTCATAGACCATCATTTCTTCTGCCATTCTCCAATTGACGAGCTCTTCCAGACCCCAACTGCATGTTAGTTGCTGGTCTGTATCATCAACATTGATGGAGTTTTCTTTACCCCTGAAATTATTAACTCAGGCAAAGATCAACCCACAAAACTAACTGGGATGCGAGCAATAAGTATGGAAATTAGGGTAGTAGTTGGAATGGGATAGAAGGGGCGGAAGAGAGACATTTACAAGTGTTCATTAAGAGGGAGCCTTAGCCGGTCCACTAAGAGCCATCCAAGCTGACAAGCCAGCATGTTGAGGGAAGGGCCGTCAGCATGGGAGCAGACTGCAGATTCTAGCCTAATGGAGAATGCTTAGCCTGCAGAAGAGATATCGAAGATCTTGGAAGCTGGAGACCGTCAAGAGAAGAATGATCAGAATGATGAGGGGGTCATATCAAAATCGAGGAGGGAACCTCCAGAGGCGTTTATTCTGGAGAAGGGAAGATTCTGGGAGCACAGTAGCATTCCCTTCAAGGATCTCAAGACTGTGGGGCAGAAGAGCATTCTTGGCTCTTGTGGACAACAGGGAGGATGGTGGGAGAGACAGACTGGGCCTTGATTTAAGGAAGAGAGCAATAGAAGCAGGGGTATGGGTGGTGCTAAATGTTTAACAATCACACTGGAAAAAAAGATCATTTTTATTTTCCTCCATCACTTTCAAAAGTCCAGACAATCAAGAAATCAATAAATTGAACCCAGATCTGTCTTTCCAAGGTGCAAATGCTCACCTTGAACATTTAATAACGAGTTTGGGCAAGTCTGATCCAGTTGGCTCTAGCATCTATGAATGGGAAGCCTGGGCAGTGGGTGAGAGTTTCCCAATGGGGGAAGAGGAGAAATCTTGTTATATAATGAATAGATGATCCTTTGGAAGGGGAGATGTGTCTAGAGCAGGATGAGGATGGACCCGTAGGTCTATGTTGGAATTTTGGCTCTGCATTTCTAAGTGGTGTTCCTGCAGACCAATTGCTTCCCCTTTGTGAAGACTTCAAAGGGCCTTTCCAAATCTAGATGGATCGACCATAGCCCCTGGACTGTGTGACTTGCTTAGTGGTGCTCTGGCTGTCTGAAGGAGACCTCTACTAGGTCCAGGGGGGTTGATTAGCCCAATATCCGGCCCATTTACACAGGCTTGTTGGGTTTATGGAGCCAGTGGTGTGTTCGTCTTCCCCCATTCAGGATCATAAATGTCCTCCTCAGTGAGGGCTGCCCTAGATAAGACTGGGGAGTGAGCTACCTTGATCTTGGACGATTGGTTAAGTAGCTCTTCCCTAAACTAGACCATCTAGACCTCTATTTCCCATGAGAGATCTTCCCTCAAACACCCACAGGGCAGCCTATTGGCCAGCTTCATTCCTCTTGAGGCATCCAAAGAATCATCTCTATTGGCAAATATTTATCATGGGCCTTCTTATGCCAAGTCCTGTGCCAGGTGCAGGAGACATAAGGGTCAAAATAAAAGTTCCTGTCTTCAAGGGGCTTCCATTATATTAACGCTTCCTTACTTCTTGCCTTTCTTCCATAGTGCACCGAACGAAGGAGGTGGGAGTGCCCCGTCCTCTCCCCTGTCTGGGCCAAAGCTGGAGTGCTGTGCTCAGTTCTGGGCACCACAGTTTAGGAAGGGCATCATTAAACCAGAACCCTTGGCCCACACCTTCTCAAGCTCTGAAGAGGAAGTTAGATCATCCTCAGTTAGTAGAGTCAAAGAAGGTGGTATGGCCAAGACCAGAGAATTTGGCCTTTGAGAGCTTCTAAGCTGCTGATTCTGGGGTTCCAGTCCAGCTCTTCTTGTGGGGTGTCATAGTGATGGGATGTCATAGTCTGGGGCCGTGATGGAGGGGATGAGGTACCGATGGGGAGAACAACCAAAAGGACTTTGAGCTCAGATCCTTCTTCCCTTTCAGCAGCCTTAGCCCTCCCCCATCTCCTTCTCCTCTCCTCCTTCTAATCTGGGCAATTGGTCCAGGGCACGGTGAACGGCTTCAGTGAGCAGGGAGTCACCTTTTCTATGTGGTTGGCTAGATGCTGGCTAGAAGGAGCTGCCATCTTGCCTGTTGGAGTTGGAGTTGGTTGTAGCCATGACTGGGGAGGTAGTTCAGGACAGTTGCTCCATGGGTACTGTGGACTCAGATCTCTGAGCTCTCTCCCGTCACTGGAGAGGCTCAGTCATTGCCCCCCAAGCAGGTACAGGGACAGCTGGGAACAAGGGACAGTGCTGGGAGTGGGGCTGCTATGGCACAAATGGAGGGAGAGAAAGCCCATGGTGAAGGAGTGCTTGCCTCCCCTCTTTAAAATGAGGTGGGTTGGGCCCCATTTACTTTGTGAGGGGCAAAGGGATGAATCTGTGGTCTTGCTGTCCGATCGAGCACGGCACCCTTTGGACCACTGCACCTGCCTTGAGACCACACCCTAGGGACTTCTGGCACCCTGCTGTCTATCCTGACCTTGTACCCGCAAAGAACTGTTATCTCCCTTGATTAGAAGAGAGAAACTATTATTTTAGATGATATTAACGACCCATTATTAATCAGAATCCAGCTTTTTTGGTTCTCATTCAGCGACCAGTCCCTGTAGGTCAGTCAGCCACTCTCTGAAGGACCTGGTTGACAGAAGAGATTGCCCTAATTTTCTGGCTACATGCTCTTCAATCTTGGGTGGGACCCCACCCAACTAGGAGAATTTACTTCAAGTTTAGAGTGTAGAGAGAATCTAATCCAGGTGAGTTCTTCCTCCCCCCCAAAAAAAGTCTATGTCCTTGTACCCTCCACAGGAGTTTAGGATGCTCATAAAGGAGAAAACCAACCAAGAAGAGTAGTCTGGGTAGAGAGGGTTCCTCTGTCTGGAGTGCTGGAGCATCAAGCCATGTTCTCAGCAGGAGCTGAAGACTTTTAGCTCACTTCTTCATAAAATGTCAGGGACATTGCCTTCCAAAAACTATTTAAGGCTTTCGGCATCTCCATTAGGGGTCTTTGGTTACTGAGAGAGTCAGTGATCATCAACTTCTTCTCCTCATTAGGCTACTAATGAGGACTAATTGATCATTAATTTTCCAGAAACTCATTCTCTTTGGGTTTCTTGTCACAAAGGTGAGCCTGTGGAGAACAAAGACTGTCTCACTTTCCTTTTTTGCATCCCCACTGTTTACCCTTGGCATATGGGAAGCATTTAATAAATGCTTTTGTGTACATTCACTCATTCTTTCATGTTATCCCTCAAACAGGCAGAAGGCTCCACTGCAGGGCAGACCAAGTGAGAGAAAAAAGCTATCACTGAATTTTAGGGCATCATTGGCTCCTCTCCCGATCTTCCTGACCCAGCAGCCCTGGCCCAATTAGGATTTTTTTCCTTTCCTCCCTTGAAATTAGAATAGAATTTTAGACTCATGGGTTTGGGACTGGGAGGGGGCTTAGGGGCCATCTAGTCCTCTGCCTTTCCCCCTCCTCATTTTACAGATGAGACTGCCGAGATCCCAAAGAGGCTGAGTGCCTTATCTTGGGTTACCCAGGCAGGATCATAACTACGGGCAGAGCTCTGGAGACAGAAAGGATCACAGGAGACCACAGATATTAAACGCTCCCAGGGGACCCAACCCAGATAAAAATGGAATTGGGAAATATTTACAAAATAAATGAAAAGATAATAAACCAGAGGCAACATTACATTTTGAAACTAAGTCAACATGCAACCCATAGAGGTCCTTGGGCAGAGATGGGTACCCCCATTCCTAGTGGAGTTGGACACCATTGATCTAAATTAACCTCCTCATTTTACAGAGAAGGAAACTGAGGCCCAAAGAATTTATTTAAATGCTCAGAATCCCATCATAGATAGGATGAATCCCAGATGGGAAGTGACCCGGGGGTCTTGGCTCCAAGGCCAGCTCTAACTGCCTCTCTCTTCGATCTTTTTTACATGCTCCTCTCTCCCTATGTCTCTCCCCGACCCTAGTGAGATGTCAGCTCCTTGAGAGCAAAGATTTTTTTTCCTTGTGTTTCTGGGGCCTAACCCAGGATTTGGCATATAGAGTGTTAATAAATGCTTTGAATTGAATGGAATGGAAAGCTTTGATGTATTTGATCTGCTCCCCGTATGTGACAGGTTCCCAATATCGAGAAAATGCTGTATTCCATTTATTTTTAAAATCCTCTTCCCAGAAGAATCAATCCTTCTCTTAGTGTGAGTCAGCAATGACTAAGAGGCCTTTATTTGGGTCTGTTTGGGACTTTGTCACCAGCACATATCATCACTGTTGCCAGGGAGCTGCAGCTGGGTCCTGATTAGGCAAGAGGAGATGGCTTTCTGAGAACAGCAAAACACCCAGAGCCTCCATTTACTGAACTTTCCCCTGGCTGGGATGAGACCAGGCTCCCCCAAAACATACCTGGGCTTCTGAGGAGTAGAGAAAACATTAGCTTTATTTACTGCTTTGGGGCAAATGCTCTTAATTGAAGAAACAGCCTAACTGACTTTAAAAATATCATTTCAGTCATCTATCTCTGGAAACATGGAGATGCCCTGAGCCAGCTTCCTGCCTCTCCTGCCTCAGATCAGTCAGGGATGGCCTCCATGTAGTCTTAATGAGCCTTAAGCAGGAAAGGGCTGCCCTGTCTGAACAGAAGCCCTCCAGGGCTACGATAGATTTTACTGATTTCCCTGACCTTTCAGCAGCTGCCACAACCAGTCTCTTCCACATCTCAGATGTCCCAATATAAACTGTTATCTAACATTTTGTAAGGTCTCTTTGTAACTTGTGAGTGGGTTCTTACAATCTCCATGACTCACCCTCCCTCTCTCTTTTCCTCTCCCTCAGGGAGGGGACCAGCATCCCAACAGGGCATTGGGACCATGGGAGGTGTCTCTCAGGACTGGAAGAATACATTTTCTTTTCAGGGCCCCACCTTGGCAAAGATACTGGGGTAGTTTACCATTTCCTTCTCTAGATCATTAAAAAAAAATTTTTTTCTACAATATTTTATTTTTCCAAATACATGTAAAGATAGTTTTCAACATTTATTTTGTAAGACTTTGTGTTCCATGTTTTTCTCCCTCCCTCCCCTACTTCCTCCCTCCCCAAGACAGCAAGCAATATGATTGCAATTCTTTTAAATCTATTTCATATTTGCCATGTTATGCAAGAAAAATCAGGTGTAAAGGGAACAAAACCATGAGAAACAAATTTAAAAGGTGAAAATACTCTGCTTTAATCTATATTTAGTCTCTGTAATTTTCTGGATACGGATGGTGTTTTTCATTCCAGATCGATTGGGATGGCCTTGAATCATTGCCTTGTTGAGAAGAGTCAAGTCCATCACTATTGATCGTCACCTAATTTTGTTGTTACTGTGTATGGTATTCTCTTGGTTCTGTTTGCTTCACTCAGCTTAAGTTCAGGGAAACCTTTTCAGGCTTTTCTGAAATCAGCCTGCTCGTCATTTTTTATAGAATAAAAATATTCCATTAAATCGTATACCATCACTTATTCAGCCATTCCTCAAATGATGGGTAGCCACTCAGTTTCCAGTTCCTTGCTGACACAAAAAGAGGTGTTACAAACAATTTTATGCTTATGGGTCCTTTTTGCTCTTTTATGATCTCTTTGATATATAGGCTGTCAGATGAAACTTTGAGGGTGGAGAATTTTTCTGGGAGCTTCTCTCAATATTGAAACTGCTAAACCAAAGGATATGCAGTTTTATAACTCAGGGACTTTTTTTCTAGTAAATTTATTTATTTTTAATACACATCACTTTATGAATCATGTTGGGAGAGAAAAGAGGAAAAGGAAAAATCCTGAGAGAGATTAAACATACACACACACACACACACACACACACACACACACACACGAAGTAAAGATAGCATGTGTTGATGGTTGATTTACATTCAGTCTTTTTTAGTTCTTTTTCTGGATGCAAATGGTGTTTTCTGTCCAAAGTCTATTGGGATTACTTTGGATCACTGAGAAGAACCAAGTCTTTCATAATTGATCATTGCACAATCTTGTTACTGTATACAATGTTTTCTTGGTTCTGCTTGTTTCCCTCAATATTAGTTCATGGAAATCTTTCCAGGCCTTTCTAAAACTAGCTTGTTCATCATTTTTATAGAATAGACTTCATATGCTACAACTTATTCAGCCATTCCCCACCCGATGGACATGCACTCATTTTCTAATTCTTTGATGCCACAAAGAGTTACATTTTTGCACAGGTGGATCCTTTCCCCTTTTTTATGGTTTCCTTGGGATGCAGAACAAGAATGGTGCTGCTGGGTCAAAGGGGATGCACAGTTTGATAGCCCTTTGGACATAGTTCCAGATTGCTCTCCAGAATGGTTGGATCATTTCACAATTCCACCAACAAACCATTTTCTGAAATCAGCCTGCTTATCTTTTTTCTAGAATTATATTTCATTAAATCATATACTATAACTTATTCAGCCATTCCCCAAATGATGGGTACCCACTCAGTTTCCAGTTTCTTGCCAACACAAAAAGAGGTACTGCAAACATTTTTATACACGAGGGTCCTTTTTTGCTCTTTTATGATCTCTTTTGTATACAGACCCATTAGTCCCAGTTTTCCCACATCCACTTAGGGCCCTTCTTTAGGGCTATCCAGCTGCCCAGTCTTTCTACAACTTAGCATGGACTGGTTTTCCATTGGTCCACCATGTCGTATATTCTCTCCATACCAAAGCTTCTTAGGAGAGCCCTCCGACCTCACTGAAGGTCAAGGCATGGGTCATTTATTCCAGGGGATGTCCTGCCTAGCTCTGTGCTCTCTCCTTTGTCCTCAGTCACTCCTTCTTTTACCAGGAAGTCCCCAAACTTTCTTAGTAATTGCCAGGGATTACCAACTGGGGCTTTACTAATTAATTTCCAAGAAGTCCCATTAAATGTTATTTCTTTGGGAAATCTAGACTGCATCAGAGCGCACAAGGCATCATTGCTGTTTGCCATCCTCCTTGGTCTGTACTCTTTGATGGTATAAAGTCCATGCCACCCTGGTCAGTGAAGGTCAAAGGTCTGTTACCACAAGCTCTGGTCCTGGGACGGGCTGATTGGAGAGGCTCAAGCTTGAAACACCTGCCAACCCCGGGCAGCAATAGTCCCAGTGCTAATTCACAAGGTCCCCCCCGCAATTCAGAATGTTAGTAAACAAAACACTTAAATGTGATTTATAGGACATAATAGTTGTTTTCCAGCGGTTGGTCTGACCTGGAAAACAAAACTACAGTACATCAGAAAGCCGCTTTCCAATGATAGCCTAGAAAAATAAAATGTTTATCAGCATATCCATGCAGTAAGTGCCAGGCAATCAGGATGGAGATCCTGGATCCGCTTTCCTTCTATAGCATCCTCTCATCTGGGGGTGGGGTGACAGTGATTCACTTCAGAGCCAAAGTATTTAAGGGTATGTGTCTACACCAGCCATAGCTAGCCAGCAATTCCGCCCCCCCCCATGTCTTTTTTTCCTCTTGTTAGCAGAATACACAATTAGTTCAAGGCAGCCATTCACCGGGGGTACACAGAGTATTTTCCCCATAAACCCAAGGGATACTCACACAAACACACACATCATGGTAGGCACAGGTAAGCATTAACAGTGAGGGACGCACAGAGAGGAAACGAGGTCACACATGGGAAAGGGGCGCCTCGCCCCCGAGCAGCCCCAGAATCCCCAGAGTCCTCGTGCTGCTCGCAAGGACTCCATCCCTCGCAGGGCATGGGATTTCAGTGAAGACGTTGTTAGGTTCCCCATCGGTCTTGGGGCAATGCTCAGATGAAGGGATCGGCTCATCCTGGGGTAGACTAAGAGATATTGTTGGATACTTCTGGCTCTCATCAGCCAGAGTTGGTGTGAACTATGCAAAGATTGGTGCAAGGAATTAAAGAGAAGAAAAGACTTAGATGGGCCATGAGAGCCATCTCCTAGGACTAGAAAGGAAGCTCTTATTATGTGGAAGACATTGTCATGCAAGAGAGATTTGACCCATTCTGTTTGACTTCAGAGTTCTTATTGACCGGTGACTGCTGGGTGCTTGCAGGGAGCTGTCCCAAGTCCAAATAATTAGGAAAGAACAATGTTAAAAATCAAGCAAAACTAGTAAAAAAAAAAAAAAAACTAAAGAAAAGGAAGGGAAAACTGAAGTCCCTCTCAGTGGGAAAGTCTCCTTCCTCTGAGCTTCTGGGGCAGGTGGGGCTCTTGGATCAGAGTCGGGAGTCTTAGGCTTGTCTAAAAGTCACCCCCCACCCTCATGTAAGGAACCAAATCTGGCTCAAAATACTTCTCCAAGGAACCAAATCTGGCTCAAAATATTTCTCCGAGTGTCTGGCAAGCAGGACCAACCATCTCTTTCTCCAGCAGATCTCCTGTTTGTGCGAGCAATCAGTTGAAAATCTGGACACGCTGTCTCCAGGTATTCCTGCTATACCACCAACAAAAAGTTCTCCAGCGGGTCCCTATGAAAGGGTGAGATGGAGTCTGACTTGTTTCATGCTAGGACAAGTTAGGGCTGCTAAAGTCCTGGGATCTGTACAACTCAGAAAGTCCCTGTGTTCTGGCCGCCAGGAGAGGCTCTCCCGTCCCTGCGAGTTTTGCCCGATCCTGGCTGTCCTAGTTGCTTCCAAGAAGTAGATGTACTTTGTTGGGAAAGTGGGACTCCCTCAGGGATCTCTTAAATTCCCAAGGTTCTAGTCCAGGCGAGAAAAACCCAGTTCTTGGGATCACTGTTCTATGATCTGGTCTCAGGAAAACGAAAACAAAATAAATGAGTAAGCCTGAGAACTCGAGGTCCTGTTAGTCAATCAGCATTCATTAAGCTCCTACTCCGTGGAGACATTGTGCTAAGTACTGGAAATACAAATGTGGAAAATGAAAGCCAGTCCCTGCTTTCAGGAAGCTGACAATCTAACGGGGGGAGAACACAGTTCAGTCTCCAGCCCACCTAGGCAACTCATGTTCTCATGTGCTTGTGGTGTTAGGAGGAGGGAGAGGAAAGAAAATCCTCAAAGGTCCACCCCCTCAAGCCTGCTGGAAGTTCAGGTCAGAGCTAGCAGAACCCCAAGGTGAAGCATTTCAAAGAGAAAGGGTAGCCCCAATTCTTTTTATCCTTTCTTTTTTTTAATTAAAGCTTTTTATTCTTTAAAACATATGTGTGGACAAGTCTTCAACAATAGCCCTTGCAAAACCTTGTAGAGGTAACCCCAATTCGGAACCTCTCTGTAACTCTGATATCTTATAGAAAGGGAGCTCCTCAGTTTCCACCCATCTGCACCCAGCCAGACACAAGGATCCCCAGCGCTCCATTTTGAAGCCAGAGGTCAGAAAGCACCCCCACAGAAGGGAAAGGAGAAGCCCACGTGCATGTCGGGGACCCCAACCCAGCCCTGCCACTTGATTTTGGATGTGTGCTGTGTTTATTTATCTGTGTACACACTATTCCGCTCAGTAGACTCCAAGCTTCCTGAGGGCAGGAATGGCTTCATCCTTTCCCATGAGCCCCTTCTTGTGCGTCAAAATTGTCTCATCCTTTGCACTTTGTATTTCTTGGTGGGCATCTGTCGATGGCTTGTTTGCTGCTTCTTGTCTTTGTATTACCCCCAGCCTCTAGCACAGCTGGCACAAGCATCCATAACAAATGTTTATTGAACCATTGACTATAAGCTAAGCCCTGACAATCAGATCTCTGAAAAGGGGAAATGTTTAAGTAGATGCTGAAAAATAAGCCTCATCAAGGGGTGAACTCATCTTTCATACTCGCCGGCGCTGGCGAGAAGCGTGTCCTACATTCAGACCAATATTAGGGAAAAATCTAGTCATCGGGGAAGGCACATGAGTCAGCACTGCCTGGGATCAGCCTTCATCATTCAAGCCGGATCCAGGTCTGGTCACCTCATCTGCTCTCCCCGGGTCAAGTGCCTGGCTCAACTCCTGCTGCCAACTGGTAGACAAAGCCGGGGCCCCACGCCACCCCCTGCCCCCGCCTCGCCCCTTCCCCTGGCTCTCACGCACCATCCTCCAGGGCCTGGATGCCAGAGAAGGACACTCCAGGGAGCAGCCCCGAAGTACTTGTTAATTCAACTCAATATTTTCCAGGATTGTTTTGAGATTAAATAAAACAATGGAAAGTGCTTTACAAACCTTAAAGTGTGGCATAAATGTCATTTAAAACTATTATTATTGTTATCAGAATCTTACTGTGTGATGAAGACAAGTTAATTACGCCATGGAGTCAGCTACTCGTTCCCCTCGTCACATTAGATGGTTTCAAGGACTGTGGGAAGGGAGGCTCAATGGGCTCGCTTCTGGATCGTAAGCTATGAGTATGACTGTTAGTACCTGGGGTGTTTGAGGTGGGCGACACAAAGACAGAAATTCACCAGCCTCTGGTCTCAATTAGGTCAACTAGGTAGTGATGCAATGGATCGAGGATCAAGCCCAGAGTCAGGAAAATCTGAGTTCAACTCCAAATTCAGACACTTGCTAGCTGTGTAAATCCGGGTTTGCCTCAGTTTCCTTATCTGTAAAAATGAGCTGGAAAAGGAAATGGCAAACCATTCCAGTATCTTCACCAAGGAAAACCTCAAATGGGATCACAGAAAGTTGGATATGACTGAACAGTGATCTTCTCTGAGGGAGGTTTCATCTACCAGAGTGAATTCACATAAAGAAGTAAATATTTATATTTGGAAATATGTTTGAAAGAATTGTGTATATTTAACCTATATCAGATTGCTTGCTGTCTTAGGGAGGGGGGAGGAAGGGGGAGAGAAAAATTGGAACACAAAATTTTACAAAAATGAATGTTTTTTAATAATAATAGCTTTTTATTTTTCAAAATATATGCAAAGATAGTTTTCAACATTTGCCCTTGCTAAACCTTGTGTTCTAAATTTTTCTCCCTTCCTCCCCACTTCCCCCCTTCCCTGGACAGCAAGTAATGCAATATAGGTTAAACATTTTATGATATCTTTGGGGTACAGGCCGGTAGACACACTGCTGGGTCAAAGGGCATGCACAAATGTCAAAAATAAATGTTGAAAACTATATTAACGTGTATTTGGGAAAATAAAATACTATTAAAAAAAAAGAAGCAAGCAGCGCTGACTCTAAGCATATTTCCACACGTATCATGCTGCACAAGAAAAATAGATCAAAAAGCAGGAAAATGAGAAAAAAACAAGCAAACAAACAACAAAAAAGGTAAAAATACTATACTGTGATTCACATCCCATCTTCATAGTCTTCTCTCTGGTGCAGAAGGCTTTTCTCCATCCCAAATCTATTGAAATCGCCTTGAATTATCACAGTGTTGAAAAGAACCAAGCCCATCACAGCTACTCATCACATAATCTTGTTGTTGATGTGTACAGATCCTTAGCCTGAGGCTGCCTCAGTTTCCTTATGTGAATAATAGCATCTACTTTTTTAAAATTTTTTTAAATTTTTAAAGCTTTTTATTTTCAAAACATATGCGCGGATAATTTGACAACATTGACCCTTGCCTAGCCTTGTGTTTCAGATTTTCTCCTCTTTCTCCTCACCCCCTCCCCTAGATGGCAAGGGATCCAATATATGTTAAACATGTTAAAATATATGTTAAATCTAATATGTGTAAACATATTTATACAATTCACTTGCTGCACAAGAAAAATCAGATCACAAAAAGAAAGTAAATAAGTAAGAAGACAAAACACAAGCAAACAAGAGAGAGAGAATGCCATGTTATGATCCCCACTCAGTTCCCTCAGTTCTCTCTCTGGGTATAGACGCTCTCTCCATCACAAGACCATTGGAACTGGCCTGAATCACCTCATTGTGAAAGAGCTGTGTCCATCAGAATGGATCATTATATAATCTTGCTGTTGCTGTGTATAATGCTCTCCTGGTCCTGCTCATTTCCCTCAGTATCAGTTCCTGTCAGTCTCTCCAGCCCTCTCTGAAATCTTGCTGATCATTTCTTTCTTTTTTTTTTTAATTTATTTTTATTTTTTTAAATTTAATAGCCTTTTATTTACAGGATATATGCATGGGTAACTTTACAGCATTAACAATTGCCAAACCTCTGGTTCCAATTTTTCACCTCTTACCCCCCCACCCCCTCCCCTAGATGGCAGGATGACCAGTAGATGTTAAATATATTAAAATATAAATTAGATACACAATAAGTATACCTGACCAAAACGTTATTTTGCTGTACAAAAAGAATCAGACTCTGAAATATTGTACAATTAGCTTGTGAAGGAAATCAAAAATGCAGGTGTGCATAAATATAGGGATTGGGAATTCAATGTAATGGTTTTTTAGTCATCTCCCAGAGTTCTTTCTCTGGGCGTAGCTGGTTCAGTTCATTACTGCTCCATTAGAAATGATTTGGTTGATCTCGTTGCTGAGGATGGCCTGGTCCAGCTGATCATTTCTTATAGAACAATAATATTCTATAAAATTCATATACCAGAATTAATTCAGCCATTCCCCACTGATGAGCGTCCCCTCAGTGTCCAGTTCCTTGCCACCACAAACAGGGCTGCCATGAACATTTTGCACACGTGGGTCCTTCTCCTTTTTTTACAATCTCTTTGGGGTACAGGCCCAGTAGAGACACTGCTGAGGGGTCAAAGGGCATGTACAAATGTCAAAATTGAATGTTAAAAAATATATTAACGTGTATTTGAGAAAATAAAATACTACTTCAAAAAAAAGAAGTAAATATGTGTGAAGGCTTTTGCAAAGAGAGAGAGAATGCTCACAAGTGGGGAGGAGGAAAGGCTGCCAAAGGAAGGCACCCTGAGCTGAGTCGTGACCCAGGGGACTGGGTGTGCCAAAAGTGTGTTTGTTTGTGCAAAGGAAAGGATGGAATGTGCATTTGGGAAACACTGAGGGAACCAGTTCAGCTGGAACGCAGAGGGGGTGGAGTGTTGAATGGGGTGAGAGAAAGCCTGGGCACGGAACCTTTTGACCAGAGGGAAGAGGAGGGTGAAAACCCAAGAGTGATGGGTGCAGCAGGGTTCCCCTTCCCCCAGGCCCTCCCCCTGTCCGTGGTATCGATAACTAATCTGGGTACATGTTATTCCTTCCACTTGTACATACAGCATAACCTCCTCCCACTCCCCCACACATTCATTGTACCACACTGCCCTTACTCTTCAGATAATCATCCGGTTCTTAGAAGGGAGTGGAGGGGACCACAATAAGGCAAATTAGGACTGAATATTGGAAATACTCCCGAAATGCTGGTGTATGTGTCCAAAATAGGTGGGACACGTAGACGCTGACCCCTGGGACTCCAGTTTCAGAGTACTTAAGGTCACAGACCCCGGGAACAGAGAGAATCATCATTAAAAGCAGCTAGAAAGCCCAGTGCTCAAAGTACTGCCTTAGAGTCAGATTGGATCATCTCATCCCAGTCTCTTACCAACTTGGAATCGGGAAGATCTGAATTCAAGTTTGATCTGAGATACTGGCAGTGGGATGCTAGCAAGTCACTTAACCTGTATCTGCTCAAAATAAGTTTTCTTATTTAAAAAGGGAATACTAGCCTCTACTTTCCAGGGTCGTTTTGAGAATAAAATAAAACAATATTTTTAAAGTGCTTTGCAAACCTTAAAGTGCTATGTAAATGTCATCTATAATTATTATCATTATTGTTGTTAGACACTTAGATACTGACTAGCTGTGTGAATTATTATGCCATGGAGTCAGCTTCTCCTTCCTGCCACATTAGATGGTTTCATGCAGGTAGCTCAGATTTGGGAGAAGCAATTGCAAAAACAGTGGAAGGTGTGAGCTTTTCTTGGAAAAGATTAGTTGATTTTTCAGACTCAGCTTCCCCCTCCTCTGGAAAAAACTCCCTGTCTATGAGGAATGACATTGTTCATTAGGAAATTGGAACGGGATGTACCTGATTGTTGCAAATGTAAAGTTTTACATCTGGGTTCAAGAAATCAATGTCACAAGTATGAGATGGGAGAGGAAGTAGAGTTAGACCTACAGTTTTTCTGAAAAAGAGCTAGGAGTTTTAGTAGTCTAAATATGGGTTGACAGAGGAATGTAGCAACCAAAAAGGCAAACATGATTTTGGGCAATATGCAATAAAGTATAGTTTCCAGGATTAAGGAAACAAACATTTATTAAGCCCCTACTGTGTGCCAGGAACTGTGTTAAGCACTTTACCAATATAATTTCATTTCCTCTTTACAACAGTCCTACAAGATGGGTGATACTATGATTCCCAACTCACAAGGTGGGTGATACTATGATTCCCAACTTAAAGTTGCTGAAACTAAGGCACACATCTGAGTGACTTGCCCAGGATTACATATCTATTAAGTATCTGGGGCAGGATTTAAAGTCAGGTCTTCCTAGCCAATGCTACTGACAATACTTTCATATTCTGTCTTGGTTAGTTCAAAACTGGGTGGCTCAGTGATTAGAGCAGTGGGTTTGAAGTCAGGGAGACCTGAATTCAAATTTATCCTCAGACACTTAGTAGTTGTGTGACCGTAGGCAAGTCACTCAACCTGGTTTGCCTCAGTTTCCTCATCTGTAAAATAAGCTGGAGAAGGAAATGGCGACCTACTCCAGTAACCTTAAATGGAGTCTCAGTCAGACACGGCCAAAGTGACTCAGTAACAATAATGACAAAGACTCAGTTGTAGGTTTGATGATGAGAGTTGGAAATGGTTTCCCTGGAGAAGAGAAGGCTCAGGGGTCCATGCAGGCTGTGTTCTAGAGCATGGGTGGCAAAGAGAGATCAGACTGCTTTTTGACCCTGAAGGGCAGCCTGAGCGTGTCAGGCAGATTCAGCAAAGATGGCAGGAGAAGCTTCTTAATGATGGGGGCGCTGCCCAAGGTGAGGTGGGCTCCCGAGGAGGCCGGCAGCCACCACTTCTCAGAGGCTGAGGACTCCTTTCTGGCAGGGGAGATTAGGGGGCCCCAGAAGTCCTTTCCAGCTCTCCGGAATAAGTTGTTTCAGTAGTCTCCTGCCGAGATCTGGAAGTGCTTTAGGCCCAGTTCCTGGCTTGGCGTGAGGGGAGGAAGAAGAAAGAAGCTGCAGCTTGTTGAGTTCGTGACTAGCCCAGCGGAGTAGCTATTACTCACGGAGATCAAGTTGGCGCTTTGCCTTTTGCCTCCTCCTCACACCGGGGGATGTTCACTGGGACAGAGCTTGAGGAATTTTGGGAAGATGCCCACCTTCCCCCTCTTCTGTTCAGGGGCAGCTGGCTAATGGCAGAGATCCCCAACACACAGCCTCATGTTCCCTCGGCAGAAGCTGCCCATCCCGTCTTCCGGCTTCCTATCCAACATGTCCCGAAATTTCATTTCAGCGTGCTTGGGTTCCCCAGCTCTGGGGTCGGGTCTGTCCCCCGGAGGCCCTCCTACTCACCTGAAGCCCCTGACTGCCCAGGCCCATTTAGCTGCCAACATTCTGGGCTATGTCTTTAAAGCTATATGGCGCTAGCTCAGAAATCCCAGACTCCTTTCTCACCATCCCTGGAACAAAATGGACAGGGCCGTGTCCCCAGCTTCCTGCCCGGGGGCGGGAGCGGTGGGACAGGGATAGGGAAAAGGCACCTGAACCAGAGGGACAGTCCAAGAAATGCAGAACAGGCTCAGGAGTTGGAAAGGACTTCAAAGGACCTCCCTCCACCCGAACCGTCAGCCTTTCCACAACATCCCTAACAAGTGCTTGTACAGCCTCTGCCCTAAGTCCTCCAATGACAAGGAAGCCATTGGCTTCCGAGGGTGCCTTGTTCTACTCTTAGAAAGCTCTTGGGACCTTTTTCCTTATTTGGCCTCAATCTACATCTTTAAAACTCCCACCATGCCCATGGGGGGGCAAAAGGAACAAATTTAGAAGAGCTGGAAGGGACCTTAGAAGCCAGAGTCTTAACAGTTTCACAATTGGGCAAACTGAGGCACATAGCAATTAACTAAATTACTCTGAATGACACAGGTCACCCCAATTGCCTCAGGGAACCAAAACAAAACAAAACGAACTAGAGAGGAAAACAGCAAACCAGTCTAATATTTTTGCCAAGAAAACCCCGAATGATTGCGAAGAATCAACTGAACAACAACATGTCTCGGGCACTGTGCTAAGTACTGGGGATGTTAAGAAAAGCAGTTGACAATCTAAGAAATGGAACTTGGGAAATTGTGCACTGTTAACACAAGCTGAGGTCAGAGGTTTCCAAATACTTTTCCTGCTAGGAAATAACTATCATTCTAGACTTTGGAAAAAATTTGTTTTGTTGCATTTCTCTCATTTCATTCTACCTTTTCCCGCCCAGGCTCTGACAAAGTGGCCTTGTATTCACAGATTCCTTTGAGGTCACCTAGATAAGGACTGGCCACATTTTCTCCAATGGGTAACAAATCTCTGCAGTTACAGGGAGTACCCAGCAAGGTATGTTCCTCAGGGAGGTCAGTTCTGGGATAAAAGACTCCATCGGCAGCAAAGTGTTCCCAGGAGCACTCCTTGCCACAGCAAGGAATCGGAAACAAAGTCGATGTCCAAGGATGGGGGATGGCCGGCAGATTGCGGCCCACGAACGGAACGTAATTTTGCTATGCCTTCCGAAACGATGACGAGCATGGCAAATGCGGGGGAACGTGGAAAAGATCTACTCAAACTGATATGGAATGGGCAGGGAGCGGAACCAAGAAAACAATACACATAGTGACCATAATAGGATGAAATCAAACCGAACACTTTCAGTAATCGTGATGAGCACGAAGGGCCAGTGGAAAAGAGCTGAGAAAATGTGCCTCCCGGTCCTCCTTGCAAGGTTGAGGGCTTGTAGATACAGATTAGTATGTTTCTCATCAAACCATGCTTGACATGTTGGTTAGTTTTGCAAAATGGCTTCCCCTCTTTTTATTTTTTTTGACCTGTTCACAACTTCATATTTTGATATAAAATATTCAGCCAGCAGACCTATGATACATATCACCCGGCTGAATATTGTTATGGACTAGCCCCGTTCCCAGAAAACAAGGGCACTGTTTGTTCTCCCACCTTCTTCTGATCATCAATAGGAATTCCATTTGGAGGAGTGTTCCTCTTTTTAAAAGGAATGGCTCTCTGTGTAGGAAAGGAAAGGAGATATATTTGGTATTAAGGTGATTTTAAAATATATATATATATAAAACATGTAAAATATACATATGTGCATATATTTATGATAAATAATATTTTATATCATGCAGATGTGTGTTATGTATACACATAATATACACAGGTATGTATATATGTATGTGTATATAATCTACATATATTACAGATTATTTTTTAAATCACTTAATATTCAAATATATCATGTGTGTATATGTGGGTAAAAGTTCAGGGATCCTAACTTAGGAACCCCTGCAAAATCTATGATAAAAAGAACAAATATTAGGAATCAATTGGGGTCCTGTTGACTTGGTACCATCAGATGAAAAATCTCTTGGCTTAAAAATGAGATCTCTTTAGTTTTTCCCTGTGTCAAGTATTAGCTCCATGACTTTTGAGTAATGGTGGATCTTGCCGAGGAGGCCCTGGGGACTTGATGCAATGGGCAGAATCCATCACAGGTGGAGCGTGTGAAGCACCTGTCTCCTTCCATTTGGGCTGGACAGCACCTGTGGCGGGTTGCACGCACAGCTGCTCCCATGTGCTGTCAATCTTGGGTGGATACTGAATGATGTCAACTTTTCAGCTCTATTGGTCACAGAATCTGAGATGATTTTCACACTGGACAGGAGACATCCTAGTTAGTTGCAAGCAGAGGTCAACGGCTTCCACCCCATAGAACTATGGATCCTCTCTATAAGAGCCTTGTGAATAGGACACTTTCCCTCTTTGTATTTACATCCCCATTTGCTATTTCAGTACCTGACACACAATAGGAACTGAATAAGTGCTTATTGATTAAGCAATCAGTCCCCAGCCCAGCACTCTGTCCCCCACAACACATGCCTCTCTAGTTGCTGTTTCTTTTTGTGGGGATCCAGTCCATTTTAATCTTAAAGAATGATGAATTTCTAGTTTGAAAGGGAGGCTGATTTCTCGATTGGTAAATGGTCAAACGATAGGAACAAGCAGTTTATAGACAAAGTAAGCAAAGGTATCTATAGTCATATGAAAATAATGCTCTAAATCATTGCTGATGAGAGAAACGCAAATTAGAACAATTAGAAGCTATTACCTCACACCTGTGGGATTGGTTAATAAGACAGGAAAGGAAAATGTGGTTGGAGGTGATGTGGCAAAACTAAAACACTAATATTCTATTGGTGACGTTGTCTACTGATCTAACCATTCTGGAGAACAATTTGGAAATATGTCCCAAAGGCTGTAAAATCGTATATATTTTTGACCAAGTAATACTACTACTAAGTCTGCATCCCAAAGGGATTAAAAAAAGGAAAAGTTCCTTTGTGCATAAAAATATTTATAGAGCTTTTCTAGAGATGACAAAGAATTAGAAATTGAAGGGATGTCCATCGATTGGGGAATGACTGACCAAGATGTGGTAACGGATTGTGATGGAATATGATTGTGCTTTAAGAAATGAAAAACAAGATAGTTTCAGAAGAACCTGGGAAGATACGTATGACCTGATGCAAAGTGGAAAAAAAAGTGAGGTTAGATTGGTCACATATACAAGTACAAGTCTTCTGAAGACTGCAAGCCTTCTCCTTATTTTTCTTTCATTTTTTTAAATGAAAGCTTTTATTTTCAAAATATATGCATGAATAGTTTTCAACACTCACCCTTGCAAAAACCTCGTATTCCAAATTTTTCTCCTTTTCCCCCACCCCTAGAAATAAAGTAATCCAATATATGTCAAATATGTGCAATTCTTCTATACAAATTTCTTTTTTTATTATTGTCTTTTATTGACAAAACACACGCATGGTTAATTTTTCAACACTGACCCTTGCAAAAACTTCTGTTCCAACTTTTCCCCTCCTTCCCTCCACCTCCTCCCCTAGATGGCAGGCAGTCCCATACATGTTAAACATGTTAAAGTATATGTTAAATACAATATATGTCTTCTATACATATTTTCTTTCTTTTTTTGTTTTTTTAATAGCTTTTTATTGACAAGTTATCTGCATGGGCAATTTTACAGCATTGACAATTGCCAAACCTCTTGTTTCAATTTTTCCCCTCCTTCCCCTCCCACCCCCTCCCCCAGATGGCAGGTTGACCAATATATGTTAAATATGTTAAAGTTTCTATACATATTTCCACAATTATTTTGCTGCACACACAAAAAAAATCGGATCAAAAAGGAAAAAAGTGAGAAAGAAAACAAAAGGTAAGCAAACAATAACAACAACAATAAAGTGAGAATACTCTGTTGTGCTCCACATTCAGTTCCCACAGTCCTCTCTTTGGCTGTAGATGGCTCTCTTCATTGGAATTGCTCTGAACCATGTCACTGTTAAAAAGAGCCACCATATCCATCAGAGTTGATCATCGCATAATCTTCTTGTTGCTATATACAATGTTCTTGGCTCTGTTCACTTCCCTCAGCATCAGTTCATGGCAGTCTCTCCAGCCTCTCTGAAATCATCCCGCTGATCGTTTCTTATAGAATAATAATTATTCCATAACTTACCCAGCCATTCCCCAGCTGGTGGGCATCCACTCAGTTTCCAGTTTTTTGCCACTACAGAAAGGACTGCCACAAACATTTTTGCACATGGGAGTCTTCTTCAGGGCAAAGTTTTTTAAAAAAGGAGGCAGATTTCTGGTCTGTATGAGAAAAATTGCCATCAATCAGCCAACCAGTATTTCTTCAGTGCCTTCTTGGTGCCCAGCAGTGGGTTAAGCCCTAGGCTTACAAAGAAAACATGGCTGCTGCTCACAAAGAGCTTAGAGTTTTTAAAATCTGTAAGCTACTAACCCCCCCCCCCACCAACTGCCGCCAAAATAAAACCTCAGAATATTTTCATTAACACGGTAGAACAAAAGAAAAAGGTTTCTAAGTGAGACCCTGCAAATGATGTACAGTTTGGACTTTTTAAAAAACAGAATAAATTCAACATGATCCCTTCAGAGCTGAAGGGACTTGCATTCTAAAGCTCCTGATAAGTCCCAGAGTAAAGTGAGCCTCTTGGAGAGATAAGGGGCTCCCCCACTGCAGGTTTTTAAGCAGAGACCAGATAATTATTTGTCAGGAGTGCTGTGTGAGATGCCCCGGCTAGCGATGGCCTGGATAACAAACCCTGAGATTCTCTCAAGTTATGAAATCCAGATGAAGTTGCTGAGCTATGTAGGTAAAGAGTTTCCACCATGGAAAATCCTTAGGATAATGCAATCATAGATCCAAACTCTATCACCATCCCCTAAAGAAAACCAGCTCATTTTAGATAAATTTTCCTTAAAAAAGGAAACTGAGGCAAAAAAGGGTCACACTTGCCCAGGGTCACACAATCTATTATGCCCCAAAGCTGCTTTCAAAAATCAGAGGAAAATGCTCTTGACCAAATCGGGAGTGGACAGCCATTGGAAGGCTGAGTTCCATAAAATTTAGTCACTAAATAGTTGGTAAGGGAGAGCTCGGCTCCCTTGTAGGGAGCTTTTCCTCATTTTACTCACTAGGAGACACCCCATCCAGTGATTGTGTTGGCTCAAGAGACTTCAATCCAAAGGAAACCAAGAATACATACGCTTCAGTCAGATACGGACACTAAGAGGAAGTCAATGGGAGGAAGCCCTTTTAAGGAGTGTGACCTCACCACAGAGGGGAGAGCTGCCCACGGCTTCAGCGGAAAATGAGTCTGGACATCAAAAGGCCAGCATGTGAGGATCCACAAGGAAAGAAGGACCTCAGGCCCTCTGACACCAGAGACGAGAGGGAGTTGCCTTGGCTACATATGTGACCTACTTATATTTCACTCTCTTTGTGACTTAAACTTGTACCTCTTATTTCCACAGATGGTCTTATTTGTGAGATCACACCCCAAGTTTTATGGAAAAATACATTGTGACTATCAATCTTACTGCATCATATCAATAAGGGCCTTTCCTCTGAGCTGGTTATGTCTCCTTGCTGACTATTAAAGGGGCTTATGAGTGATATTGTAGGAGTGCCAATCCACAATCTACCCTAGACCCTAAAAGTGTCAGTCATCCTCTAGGGAATCGCCCCTTGCCCACCACCAGGTTTCTTTTTCTAATCTTTTTCAAGGTGATAAGAAGATAGAGATATTGTTGTTGTTGTTGTTCAACTGTTTTTGGTTTCTCTTTGTGACCCCATTTGGGGTTTCTTGGCAAAGATACTGAAGTGGTTTCCCATTTCTTCTCCAGCTCATTTGACAGATGAGGAAACTGAAGCAAGCGGAGTTATGTGACTTGCCCAAGATCACACACAGCTGGTAAATGACCAAGACTGGGAGTATCAGAATCCTCCCACTCATAGTCCCACAGCTAATCTCTTTCCCCTCTCTTTCACATAACCAGAGCTAGCTAGCTTCAGATCCAGACTTCCTTCCATCATCACACCCAGGAGCCGCCTCTATCAGCATGAGCCTCAGACATCAACCAAGAGACAACGTCCTGCAGCTTCTTATCCTGGTGAGAACTAAGCAAGGACTATGAGCTGGAGCACACACCCCTACTGCCAAGCGGGAAACAGCTGAAATCCTGTTGTTAACACCCCCAGACTCATGTCATGTGAGTTCATCGATGATTAACCTTGGGAGCATTTTAGAGCCTACTTTAATCCATCCCCTTCATTTTATAGATGAGAGAAACTGAGGTATGGAGAAGCTAAGGATCTTACCTGGGGTCATGCAGTTAATAAGTAAAAATAAAAATAGTCCCTTCATCCCCAAGCACATCCTCCTCCCTCTCTCCTTCCCTTGCTTCTTAGGGAGTCACCAGCAGATCGGGGCTCAATCTGGCAATTGTGACAGTTCATCTTTAAAGTTTGCCAAGAATCCAAGAACACACAATCTCAGGAGGCGTCATTATCCCGCATCTTGCAGAGAAAGAGATCTAGGTTCAGAAGGCTGAGACACTTGCCAGGAGCCACAGAGTTAGAAAGTACCTGCTCTATCCCCTGGGCCATCTGTCTCTCTAAATTTTACCACAAATGCCATTCCGTGCCATGGCTCAGTGCCCTCTGGAGGTCTGCCCCGAGGGGGAGGGGAGCAGGAAGATCTGGCTTGGAGTCCTGCCTCAGACCCCTGGTTGCTGTGGGACCCCAGGGCAATCACACCACAGGGACCTCCAGCGAGGGGGAGGGGAAAAGTTCTGCCATCCCCTCATTTCCTTTCCACTCCTTCATTTGTCATATAAGGTGATTGGTCACAAGATGCTATCTCAAGCCCTTTCCAGCTCTGATATTATGGGCGAGCCGTCCGGGAACCCAAGGATGAAATTGAGGGAGATCCCGTCAGCCAAAAACCCTGATGCTTTACCAGAAAAAGACCCTTTCCCCTCCTCATGTTTTCCAAATAAGAACTTGTGGGAAAATTTCAAGCCAAAAGCAGAGTGTCTCTGGTGCCAACCATCCCTTTAAACAACAGCTCAGGCCCAGGTAGCTTTTGGTTAAAGTGTGACTAATGTCACCCAGAGTTTGCCCCCACCTGGGAGTACCTGAGGTCAGCGGCTGGCAGGGGTTGAATCACCTCGGAGCGTTTCTACACCTGGCTGATTTTCCTGTCTCTGCTTACCAGTGGAAAGAAACCCCCTGCATAGAGCCACTGGGACCCAAGGACCCTCCTCCCAGCCCCACTTGTTTAGAGCTAACTATCTGGGGACCCTCCCCCCAAGTCTGAACTGCTTGGAAATGATGGGGGGCCCTTCTCTTAGCCCCTCATACTTAGAAACGACTGGGAACCCCCCCCAAGCCCTACGTCCTTAGAGATGGCTATCTAGAGCGAGCCTTTAGCCTTCAGGCAGGTGAGCCCAGTAACCTTCACCTCCATCTTCACAGCTTCCTCACCTGGACCGGAGGCCGCTGCCAAGTTCCAGCCAACAGACACGTGGACTCTGGCAACTGCTCTTTGACTCCTACATAGCAGAGGCAAGGAAGGTCCAGGAGCTGAGCCATGGGCAGAGCGGTCCTTGGCTCCTAGATTTTTCAAGGACTTAAAACACCAAAAAAGTGTGGCCTTCTTGCCACTTGGCCCCACTCCTTGGGCTGCCAAAGCCAGCATGGCCACCCCACCCCTCACTGGGGGAATCAGTTAGTCCCCTGTCAGGGTTATTGGTGGATAAAGTATTCTCACTTGGGAGTTCTTTGGACCAAGGACCAAGACAGCACCAGGCCTAATCCTAGCCCACCCACTCCTTTCCCAACTCTGCCGAAAACACATTTCGGGACGAATGAATAAATGAAGTGAATGAGCGAGCGAATAAATGAAATATCTTAGGTTCAGGCATTGTGCTAAGCTTGGAGATACAAATACAAAAGCAATGAGTCTTTGCCCTCAAAAGCTTACATTTCAGCAGAGAGAAACAACATATATGTAGAAGGGTGATTAGGGAAGGGAATTCTGATTGAGGGAAAGGAAGGGATTAAGCAATGGACCTACTATGTGCCAGACAGTGCTTTACAGATAGCTCATTTGAATCTCACAACAACTCTGTGAGGTGGGCGTGCATTTATTAAATACCTACTACATATCAGGTACTGTGAAAAGTGCTAGGAATACAAGAATGAAACAATCTCTTCTCTCCAAGAGCTTTTAATTTTCTAATGGCTAATGGAGAGAAACAGTCATATACAAACATTTATAGCTATAACTATAAAGTGAATAAATGCAAATATAGGCAAAGTAGTTAAATACAAGGAAGTTTGGAAGAAGGCCACTACCCTAATGGGGTGTGTGTGATGGTGGTGGTGGTAGTGGGGCTGTCAGGAAAAGCTTCAAGCAGAAGGTAGTGAGTACCTCAGCTCTGTTATAAAGAAAGAGAAGAAATCTCTGAGGCAGAAGAAGGAAGAAGGACACACCAGAAATGAGGGGTGGGGTGGAGCCAAAATGGTGGAGAGCAGACATGACTTTCTGTGACCTGCTCTGACCTTCTCTCAAACCAAGCATCTGAACTGGTTTTGGAATACAACATAGTTCCAGAAGAAGATGCTTTGGAAGAACTTCAGAACAGGTCTGTTTTAACTGGGCAGGGGTCAGTCTACAGAGCCCAGACCACAGGTAGGGAGCCTGGAGCAAGAAGCTGGGGCAGAGAGCCAGACCTTGGGGGTGTCTGCCCACAGGGGAATCTTCTGTGAGGATCTTAGGTTACTCTGTCCTGGTTGCAAGTGGGTGGTTAGCAGATTTGCTGTAAAACACCCAAAAGCAAATATAAAAGGCAAATTGTAAGCCATTGAGCCCCAGAAAAACTTGGGACCTGGCCGTGATTACCCAGCAGTCAGTCAGTCAGAAATACTGACCCCAGGAGAAACTAATGAAGCTGTCACCTCTTTGCCTTAAGAGCAGATCTTAACTCTTTAAAAAATAAGCAAAAAAGCAAAAGAACTCTGACTGTAGACAACTTTTATGGAGAGAAAGAACAGACCTCAAACTCTGAGATTCCTAAAGGCCAATGAACTCCAGATAAAGCTCCAAAGGGAAATGTGCGCTGGTTCCCATTTCACAAGGCTTTCTTGGAAGATTTCAAAAAGGAACTTAAAAGAAAAATGGGGAAAGGAGTATGGCAAAGGAAAAACAGAAATTATCTGAAGAAAACTCCTTAAAAATAGATATGATGAAATGGGAAAAGCCTATAACTCCCTAACAAATAGATTGGATGAAATGGAAAAGGCATATAACTCCTTACAAAATAGATATGAAAAAGATATCAATTCATTGAAAAATAGAATTTGTGAAAAGAAATGAAGGACAGACAGGGTAAAGGGATAGAGATGGGAGATGAAATATCTTTTTGCAGGGAAACCAAGGCAGATTGGCTTGATTGAAGAGAATAGAGATGGATGTGAGTAATGTCCAACAAGGCTGGAAAGGTAGGTTGGGATCAGGTTATAGAATGGACACCCAGGAGTTTGTATCTTATCCTAGAAGCAATAGGAAACCACAGGTTTTGAGAGTCACTTTTGTGTATAGAAAATCTCCTTGGCAGTTTCGTTTAGGAGGAACTGGAGTAGGGAGAGATTTGAGATGGGGAGATCAGAAAGGGGTGTTACAGTAATCAAGGGGAGATCTGATCAGGACTTGGACAGCTACTATGTCTGTGTGAGGGGAGAGAAAGGAGCAAGCAGATGGAAGGGATCTTATGAAGATGGAAACAATGGTATTTTCACTTCATTGACCATGAGGGATGAGAGCACATGAGGAGCCAAGACAAGGTTATGGACCTCAGAGAATGGTAGGAAGATGGGGTCTTCCACAGAAATTGGAAAATTTCAACTAGGAGGAGGGAGAAAGATGATGAGTTCAGTTATGATGTTGATATGAAGCTTTCTTTGGCACAGGGTATCAAGGGAAGACTTGGTCAATGGCAAAGAGAGGCACCTGCAGGCAGATGTGCTGACAGTCACCTGAGGGTCATGGCTGGTGCTTCCAGAATGCAAGAAGAAGTCAGATAAAAATGAAATGTTTCTTAGCTTCTATCAAGAGAGAACATTCCATATAATAACGGGCCATAGAGTAAAGGTAGAACTCTCCATTTTGCTGTTTTCTCCATCAAGAAGTATATTTATAGATCATTATTCATCATCACAGATTTGCAACTGAAAGAAACCTCCTCCGATTCATCCACCTCATTTTACATATCAGGAAACTGAGACCCAGAGAGGTCAAAGGGTGTTTGTAAGTGAATCACAACCTAATATTCTTCTTTTCATTGGAGGAAATGATCATTGAACCAACTATCCCTTATCTCCTGCTAAATCAGACACTGTCCCCAAGGATTAAATACTTTACTATCTTTTTGTTGAGTTAGAAGATAGCCCAACAACGTGAGGGTCCCCAGGTTAGTGTGGCAGGTATGTTGAAAGAATTCACAAACTCAATTTGTCTCCAAGTTAAGGGACAAAGATTTCTGACGCTGCCAACAGTGAGCTAAGTTCCAAAAGAATTTAGCAAAGAACCAGGAGCAAGGAGATAAATTTATACAAAAAAAAAGTTAGAGAGACCAGGTGCTTCATCTCACTGAGAGACTACTTTTATGGCTTACAGGTGGTATGGAGGAGGGGTCTGGTATACACTTCATTTTGTCTCAGGAACCTTGTTACCACTGACCGGCAGATTGTGATCTGACAGTTGACAATGTTTGTAGAACTACAGCACTCCCAAGACCAGGGGCCCTCAGGATGATTGCTACATCTCCCCTAGAAGCTGCACCCCATCATTTCTATCTGACTCCTGGTCCCTTATAAATTCTTCAGCGGACATAACCTGAAGTCTGTGAGCTGGTTTAAAAAAAATTTTTTTGGCAACTTTATTTCAATGAAATTGATTTTTTTAATCATCTGATATATTTTTTGTTATACATTTAAAAATATAATTCTGAGAAAGGGGCTATAGGCTTCTCTCAGACTGCCATAAAGGTGAAGCACCCACAAAAAGAGCAAGAACTGGTGTCTTAATTAGTTTTTGCATTGACAGCTATTTTAATTGCTTCCATCTTTTTAAAAGCTGGGACTTTATCCTCTCTATAACTCTAATCTAAATTTGGATTATTCCTAGAATGTTATTCACAGAAAACCCTCAAATGGTCTTGATTTGTAAAACATCTGAAGTATTCTCTGCATTTCCATTATTCTTATGGAATATAAAGTGAAGAGCATGAAGGAAAGTTAAAACTTCCCCCAGGTGCCTGTAGAGTCATAAGAACTCTGTATTATATGCCTTCCATTCATGCAAATAAGCATTTGGTGTGATTCAGATGTAGACATCCTCTTTTTTCTCTTCTGACTATGTCTGATAATGGATAAAATACTGTCATATATTGAAAAGAACATGTAATATATATAAGTATATGTAATATTTACATATTAGAAGTCTGATTTACAAAATAGCTAAGAATGACTAAGTGTCACTTAGGAATACTCATATTTCTTTTTTTTTTTTTTTTTTACATACAGGTAACTAGCAATGTTCTCCACTTAAAGGCTAAATACCTTTTTCTATGCTGTAAACCAGTGTGCAAAACTTTTTAAAGCTTTTTAAGTGAACCAAAAAAAAAAAAAAAAAAAGAATGTTATCCATAGAATAAAATTATGGGATTATAGTTAGGAAAGATCCTAGAGATCATCTGTTTCAACCCCCACCCAAAAGAGGAATCCCTTCTACAATGTCAGTTCAATCACCGATTTCCCATCATCTTGCTTAAGAAAGGGTTATCTCGTCCATCCTGGGTTGTAAGATGGCATGATTGTGTCACACTCAAGGCTCCTCTCATTTCTCCAAAGAAACCCAGAGTTTTCCTTGCCCACTCAGAACTATGTGCAAACAACCTTTTCCCTTGTTGCTTTTTCTGCCCTTTGAAGCACACCAAGAATGTTCAAGCATTTTAAATGGCTCGTCCTCACCCAGCATGCCTTTCCAGCAGGTTTCTGATCAGTTTTTAGAATTCGTCCTCCCTTTCCTTCTTTCCTTCATCCAGGGATCAGTAATATTGCTTCTGGATCTCCCTCTGCCCGTCGTCATCCAATCTTCCTTTCCACGCCTCCCTCTTCAGTTTTCCTTTCATAGATGCAGCCTGAAATAGTTACTCTGCTGCCCATATTCTCTAATCTATTCCTTCTGAATAAAGTGTTCTCAGTCATTACCATATTGCAGTTGTGAGTCATATTCCACGGAGCCTCAGGAATAACTCTAAGGCTCAATTTGCATTAAGCTCCCCAAGTCCTTTCTCCGGGATTCTACTGGTTCCAGCAAGCTGGAATGGAGCCCCGAGATCCAAGGAGATCTGGGAGGAGAGAAAGTGCCAGACAATATTGCAGAGGCCTTTCAGAATCTTAGCATGTCTTCTAGGTCTAGCTCATGCAGGCCCTCTGCTTCCCTTTTATCAGTTTGGGTTTTGAAAGCATAATCTCTGGGCTACCCATGGACACCTCCGTTCAACTCTTCATCCCAGAACCTTAATCTTCCTGAAGTTTTGAAATTCTAACTTGCCTCTCCAGACTTTAGCCCTAAACTTGTTCTCCCAAATCCTACCTTTGAGCCCTAGAGACTCTTTACAACGGAGCCCATCAGTTTCCATCCATGGCTGCCATTTTTCTTATGCAACTGCCCATCTGGGCAAGACTTGTCCCTTAGTCTAAAGTTACAAGGTCTGGCAAAATGGCCTGAGAACAAAATTTGGATTGCAGAGAGCTGGATCCAAATCCTGGTTCTACCATTGCCCCCTTCCCTTGGTGACCTTAAGCAAAGTCCTTAACCCCTGGCATCCTCAGATTCCTCATCTGTAAAATGAGGTGACTACAAAGGTGTCTTTCCATCTTTTGCTCCTAGAATCCTGGGAATCTCTGGTTCCCAAACCTCTACCTTTCCTACAAAACACAAATAATTCGATTATATGTCAGGCAGTCTAATATGTGAAAGTGGTTAGGCAGCCAGCCTTAGCATCCAGAAGACCTCGGTACAAAAATTCACATTTGGTACATATTGGCAATGGGACCTGGGCATGACACTTCAGTGGGCTACCTTCTCTTTAATACATAAATTGTGGAGAGAATATTGAACTCTTATGATATGAGTAGAAGGGCTTTCTTCACCTGGGTGTTCCCGATGCCAGAGAAGTCATAGGTCTGATCCCTATCCCTGTGTTTCAGATACTATCTTAGGGACTGAGGCTACATGGACAAAATGGAACCATTCTTCCCTCAGGGAGACAATGGATGAGCAGAAAGATGTGACGTTACCTGGAAAGGGGAGCCCCTGGCAGCTGGAGGGACCCTGGAGTTTCTTAGGGAATTTCCTCATGGGTGTCACTAAGTGGCAAATGCCAGGATCTATCTTGGTCTGTTGGAAAATGGATTTTTGGATCCACTTGCCTATGAAATGAACCAGGGAGAAGGGCCTTCTGTTCCCGGTCAGCAAATGGCCGGGAGCAGAAGGCCCTCCTCACACAGGGACCTGCTGGACTTCCATTTCTGCTGTCAGGATTCTCCCAAGGAAAGCTCATTCTTGGCTGAGAGGAGAGATTCTCCTTGGGAGGAATCAAAGATGGCTCTATTTTGTGTCAATAAGAGAGAGACGCACCCTTCCTGCCCTGCCCTTCTCCCCCATAACAGTTTTTACTTCATTGTACAAAAGTGTTTCGGAATCTTCACCACCAGCACATTAAAAATGAAACCCAACCCACCAATCTTTGGCCAATGTAGAATGACTTAGATCAAGGTCTTTGGAAGGAAAGAGGAAACGTTCCTGATTCAAGATCAGAATTTTGGCCCGGGCTGTCCCTAAGCAGTCTCCAGGGTTGCTTCCTAAGCTTTTTATCCTTGAGGAATGAGAATGTGTTGCTCTGTCCCATCCCTTCGCCCTTTAATTCTGACGGGTGATCCGTCCCTGGGCGTATCTGAGTGGGTCCACTCTTCCTCCAAGCTTGGGCAGTAGGTGGGAAATTTGTAGCAAATGGGACCCCACAGATGTAGGAATCACCTAAAGGAGGGGAGAGATGATGGAAGAGGATGAATCTGACTGTTTTAAGGACGGGCCATACCTCTTTTCAACAATGAGATGATCCAAATCAGTTCCAATTGTTCAGTAATGAAGAGAGTCATCTACATCCAGAGAGAACTCTGGGAAATGAATGTGGACCACAACATAGCATCCTCACTCTTTCTGTTATTGTTTGCTCGCATTTTTGTTTTCCCTCCCAAGTTTTTTCTTTCTTTCTAGATCTGATTTTCCTTGTGCAGCAACATAACTGTATAAATATATATATACATTTGTTGTATTTTAACATATACTTTAACATATTTAACATGTATGGGACTGTCTACCATCTGGGGGAGGAGATGGGAGAAGGAGGGGAAAAGTTGGAACAGAAGGTTTTGCAAGGATCAGTGTTGAAAAATTGCCTATGCATATGTTCTGTCAGTAAAAAGCTTTAATAATATTTTTTTTAAATCTGTTATCACCATAAAACAAAGAAGAAGAAGAAGAAAGAAAAAAAGAAAGAAAGAAGAAGAAGAAGAAAGAAAGAAAGAAAGAAAGAAAGAAAGAAAGAAAGAAAGAAAGAAAGAAAGAAAGAAAGAAGAAAAAGAAGAAGCAGCAGCTATACCAGACTAACTTCATTGCTTTCTTAGATAGTCCCACGAGTCCCACGAGAGATGTTTGAGGACTGGACCAAGACTCCCTTCCTATCTTTACTGAGAAATGGAGATTCCATGCTAATATGGTTCATTGAATTCAGAACTGGTTCAGTGACTAGACCCAATTTTTATTGTTGTTGTTCAGTCATTTCAGTCATATCCGACTCTGTGACCTCATTTCTGGGTTTTCTTGGCAGAGATACTGGATCCCACAACTAGTAAATGTCTGAGGCAAGTTACTAGCTGTGTGATTCCAGGTGTGATAGGACTAAAAGAAGGTTATTGATAGGGAAAAAGATTGAACGTAAGACTTCATTGGCATAAGGAACTTCCAGGTGAGGAATCTTCCTCTACCAATATAGATCGGCATTATCTGTTACTTATAGTCTTAAAGAGTTACTCGGGGCAGCTAGTTGGTGTAGTAAATAGAGTACCAGCCTCGAAGTCGGGAGGACCTGAGTGCAAATCCAGCCTCAGACACTTAACACTTCCTGGCTGTGTGACCCTGGGCAAGTCACTTAACCCTAATTGCTTCAGCAAAAAAAAAAAAAAAAAAAAAAAAAAAGTTACCCAAATTAGAGATGTGCCTTTTCTAGTTTACAGCCAGGATGTATCAGACCTATTAACTACCCCTCCCACCTTCATGGAATTAGTAAATTTTTCATTGCTTTTAGCCAATTCATTGATTAAAAAATGCTGAGCAGCACAAGGCCAGGGTGCGCTCCCTAGGGACACTCCACTACAGATCATTGTCCAATTTGACATCAACTTATTAATAACAGGCAGCATGGCATAGTGGCTAGAGAGGAAGGCTTTGGTTCATGTGTAACCTCTGATACTTCTGTGACCCCAGGCAATGAAATCTCAAATTTGGTCCTTTTCCCTCTTAATAGCTTTCTTCTGGTCCAGTTTCCTATAGTATAAGATATTCCTTCTACCCCAGAATTATACACACACACACACACACACACCCAGAAGCCCTTGGACAACAAGAAAGGGGTCAAACTCCCCACCTCTACCACAGGCAATCAACCCAGGAGCTCAATGAGACCCTGGAAACATGCTTACCCTTCAAGGCTTTATGTCTGAAGCAGCAACATTGGAACACTTCCTCACTAAAGCCCTAGGCTGGTTAAAGTAGAAAGTCCCAGGATGAGGACCTTGGAGGCCCTGGAAGTTGGCAGTGACAAGTGTGGTATGGAACAGGGAAATCCAAGGCTCATGGATTCTGAAGTACCTTGAGCTCTATCCCAAGATGCCTTACTGAGTCCCAAAGTTCCATCATGCTGAACCTCATAGATCCAAGGAAGCCTAATTCTTGGAGGTAGAAACCAAGGAGAGACCCAACAGAGCCACCCAAAAGTGCAGCAGGGAGTGCACCTGAGAAGCTTCTAAGCCATAGGAAAAAATATTGCAAATAGATCCTCCAAAAGGAAGAGTAACACAATAACAACTTAAAGAAAAAGATTTGCTAAATAACAACTAAAATAATGACTTTTCACAAGGACTACCCAAGGAAAAAATGAAGCAAGAAATAAAATATTAAATTTTAAAAGATGCTCTGGAGGAAAAAAAATGGAAAAAGAATGACTAGCTTAGAAGCAAAAGTCATAAAACCTACCCCAAATAACAACCTAGTGTAGGAAGAAGAGGTTGGGGATGTTATTCCTCATAACTCAGGTACATAAAAAAAGTATATGAAACATGAAGGAAGAAAAGGAGTCAATCAACAGGATTACTAATCTAGTAGATGAGGGGGAATGCTGGGTAAAGTTAGATTTTTAGCAGAGCTGGTGGATTCCTCGTCACTGGTAGACTCCTCTTCACTAATGGACTTCTCACTGGTGGACTCCTTCCCACTTGTGGACTCCTCCTTACTGGTGGACTCCTCCTCACTGATGGGTAGCTCCGCCCTAATGGATTCCTCACCGGTGGGTGCCTCCTCACTGCTAAGTTTAAGCAAAGGATCATTTGTTTGAGATGTTGCAGTGAGAACTGATGTTCTGGTAGGACTGGATGGCCTCCATGGTCTCATCCAAATTTTAGGTTTTGTGTTGCTAATAGCTGTGCCCTGTATTCCTGGTAGTTTCTGGCATGCACAATTATTCTCTGATAAAAGCCCTTACTCACCTTAGTTCTCCCAAAGAGGATGATGAATGTGGCTGAGAGAGGTGACTGACTCAAGGTCACACAGCTGGGTAGGTTTTTGAAATAGGATTCTAACTCAAGTCTGACACTATACCTCCAAAAATATATCATTTTTAGCCCTTATTTTTCAGACTCTACAATACAAAGATCCCAGATTTATTAGGGTAGGTAGGCCAATATTTTCTTATTCTCTTGGCTAATATTCCCCACTTTTGAAATTTGGGGAAATAAATACATAAAACTATCTTCCAGCACCTATTTGACAATTATGAGTTAAACAAGAAAGAATTCTTAAAGAGTTCTTTGACTTAAACGAACTGATGCTGACTGAAGTGAGCAGAACCAGAAAAACACTATACACAGCAACAACAAGATTAATCAGTGATCAATTCCCATGGACTTGGCTCTCTTCAACAAGGAGGGGATTCAGGCCAGTTCCAATGGTCTTGTGACGGAGAGCCATCTGCCCCCAGGGAGAGGACTGTGGGAACTGAGTGTGGATCACATCAGAATATTTTTACTTTTTTGTTGTTTGCTTGCTTGCGTTTTGTTTTCTTACTCATTTTTTTTCTTTTTTTATCTGATTTGTGTGTGTGTGTGTGTAGCATTCTAGTTGTAAAAATTTATAGAAGAATTACAAGTGTTTAACATCTATTTGGATTATTTGCCATCTAGGGGAGGGAGTGGGGAGAAGAGAGGGAAAAAATTTGGAGCACAAGGTTTTGCAAGAGTGAATGCTGAAAATTATCTATGCACATGTTTTAAAAATAAAAAGATTCTGTAATAAAAGAAAGAGTTCTTTGGGAAACAAGGGCCCCAATGGATACTGGGCAACTGAGGAGAGTTGTTCACACTGATGACTAGATAGATAATGAGAAATAGAGGGAAGCAGGAGTTCCATCTGGAGATGTCTCCTGTAGTTCCTTAGAATTAGATGTCACTGAGGAGGCTCCTAGTCTAGTTTCCCAGAGCCCCCAGCGGGTGGCAGCAGCGTTGCTCTCGGAAATAGCAACAGGTCTGCCAATTCTCACCAAGAATTGTAGCGTTGCTCAGAGATTGGAAATTTTACAAATGGAGTCAACAACCAGGGGCAGCAGCCGCTGTTGTGCCTTTCTTCCCAGCTGTGCGATCTATGGCCACTCTAGACTGGGGCCGGAGCGGGAGGCAGTTCTCCCTTGGTGCCTCAGAGGACTGTCTTGTATGAAGAGTTCCCAATGGAGATAGCCAATGGAGCCTCCCATGGGACTCTGATTAACGCTTATTTTTGGTGATGGTTGTTTGTCGATTCAGTCTCGGCTGCTTCTTTGTGACCTTGTTTGGATCTTCTTGGCGGAGATACTAGGCGGGTTTGCCATTTAATTAGGACTGAACAACAACTGAAAATACTTGCACATTTAATGAAAACCACAACAACGGCCCCCCCGCATTTCTGTGGTACATCCAAAATGCTTTCCCCTCACTGTTTTATGTGCGCTTCCCAAGGGCCTGAGAGGGCAGATGTGAAATTAGTTTCCTTTCACAGAGAAGGAAACCACAGGAAAGGTTAGGTGACCTGTCCATCACGCAGAGAAGGGTCAGAAATGGGGTTTGGCTACAAGGTCAGCTCTTCCGCCATACTACACTTACTCTTGCACTTGGTTTATTTACTTAGGCCTCAGCCTATGATTTCATTGGCACAAAGAGCTCCCAGTGAGGAAATTTCCTCTGGCAGCTGACCTACAACTTACCCTCTTAGAGACTTGTTGGTTCATTGAGCAGCTCCGTGGCTTTTGCCACGATCAGACCGTGTCAGAGATGGTCCTGAATGTTCCCTAAGACTTTCTGATTCCAACATTGTCTCTCTCCACTGTATCATATTTAAAAATGTGGAGGGCAGACTCTATCAGCAGGTAGGGTCCCTTGGATAACTAAGGTGGGGTGATAAGTGCTCTGCCTCAGGACACTGCAATTTAGAAGGTGCTGGAGCTATTTGCAATCCTTTAGCAGCATAGAATTAAGCATCCCAGGTGAGCTCTTCCCCTTCCCTGCCCCACCTTTACTCCCTCACTCTTCCCAGCAGTCTTAGAAGCTGTGGCCTTGCAGGAGGCCCTCAGGGACACATTTCTGTCAGCCCTGACTTCCTTCTGCCAAACCTTTGCTCCTGGGATTGGTTTTGCCCTTGAGATTTTCCCATTTTTTGTGGAGACCCAGGTTTCCATAAATCCAGGGGGTTTGCCATATTGTACCAACTGGCAGCCATCATGGAGCAATTTATCAAAGGGTCTTGGGGAAGTTGCTGCCTAACTCAGAATGTGCTGCTTCTCCAGGGGCCTGGAGGCATGATGGACTTGGGAAGAACTCCGGGGCAGGAAGCAGCTGAGAAAAGTCAAATGGCCAACTGGACCTGGACCTCGGTCTAGCTTCTCATGTCCTTGGGGGGAAAAGGGCAGTAGAAAGAACACTGGATTTAAAGTTAGAGCTGGGTTCAAATCCCAGCTCTGCCATTTGCTAATTGGGTGACCTCAATCAAATCGTGTCCTCTCTCTGGGCCTCAGTCTCTCCATCTGTAAAATGAGAGGATTCTTCCCTTCCATTTACCTTCAACCTCACAAATCAACAAACATTGAACACCGGGGCTTGATTTATGGTTTTATTGTTTATTTTAGTATTATTTTATATTATTTATTTAATAATAAATTATTAAATTATAATAAATTAATAAATTATTGATTTTGAGACTTTAGAAATTGATGGAGAACGTGTTACTGATGCAGTTCAAATATCTGGTTTCTCCCTAAACCACCCAGAGTCGGTTGTTAAATGTTTATCAGCCCATGCCTACATTGGCTTTAAGTCTATAATCTTGAGCCTGGGACCCTTGTCAGGTGCTTTAGGGCCTAAATCTCTGCCTTTCACTACCGACTTTTGTTTGTTGTTTTGTTTTGTTTTTTGTTTTATTTGTTTTGTTTTGCTTTTGTTTTGTTTTTTGGTGGGGACAATCCAGGCAGAGTGACTTGCTATTAAGTGTTGGGGGCTGAATCTGAACACAGGTCCTCCAGCGCCTGGGCTCTGTTCACTATAGCCCACTTTGCAGCTTTATGGTCATCATCCCCCTTTCTTCTTTGGTAGAACTAGTGTTTTTACTATCCCAGACTTGTACCACTCGCCTCCTCCCTTTCTGATTTCCTCCAGTGAAGCTCAGCTCAAGCACTGCACTTATGGGCAGGGTTAGCGAGGAGGCATTGCTGAAGTGAGGAGGACCTGAGTTCAAATCCAGACTCAGGGGCTTGCTAGCTGTGTGACCCTGGACAAGTCATTTCTGTCTGCCTCAGTTTCCTCATTTGTCAAATGAGCTGGAGAACTGTCATCTCCCTGGTTCTTCTTCTCCTCGGTTCTTTCCCACAGCCTTCCATAATGAGCAGAGTGGGGGGAAGGGGGCTTCTTCTAGGTCTTTTGATATTTCACGGATCTAAGGGTTCAAATCCAGCCTTCTATGCTCTGAGCCCCTGCTGCATAATGGACATGGTACCAACACCAATCTAGATGGAGAATGATGGTCTAGAGCAGGAAAGGACCTCAGAGGTCAACTAGTCTAACCCCGCCCCCCATTTTGCAGATGAGGGAGAGGGGAAGGGGCTTAGCCTAGGTCATGTGGGCAGACAATGGCAGAGTCAGGATTTGAACCTGGGCCCTTTGGGGTCACCAGCTGTTTTTTCTCTTTCTCCTTCACCAAATGACTGATCCACAAGCAAATCCCTTCTCCTCCTCCCTCCGAGCCTCAGTTTCCCTCATCTGTAAGGTGAGAGGGTCAGCAGTCTGGACCCTGCAAGTCCCAGGTCTTAAAATCCAAGACCCCAACGAACTCACCCAAACTGTGTGTTATTAAAACATCCCCGCACCAGCCTCCCTGGCTAATGCTGCACATACAATCTTAGTGACTCAACGGCCGGGGAGAAGTGAGCCAGACAATATCCAGGCGACCGGTACAACAATCCCCAAACAAAGCCGTGTAGGCTGAGGACACAAAGAAAGTCTGGGACTGGCACCATGCCCAGGACAGAGTCACCCTGCCCGTCCCTGCCTTCCTAGACTCCAGATCGTGCTCCTTTTGCTTCTCCCTGGCTCTCAGAGGATTTCCAGCAGACCCGGGAGGAAGAGAGAGGCGGATTCGAATCCTGAGCAGAATGGAGGGAGCATGTCAGGATCCCAGGGAGAAGGGGTTGTCTGGAGGGTGACTCTGTGGGAAGAGATTCAGAAAGGGGAGAGTCAGCTTGGCTGGCAATGGGCTGGCCTAAGTAAGGAGGCTCCGCCCGGATCTCAGCTGGATCTACACCCCAACTAGTGCTAAAGGTCAAGCTTCAGAGTTAGAAAGAGAAACCATAGGGAGCCACCGAATGTTCCTGAAGGAGGCTGGGTGCCGGGACAGTTCTGCGCGCTAGAGAAATAACTTTGGCAGTCGTGGGGAAGATGGTTCAGAAAGCGGGAAATTAAAGGCAGGATAACACTTAGTGGACTCCAGGTGAGAGGGCACAAGGGCTACAAGATGACGGGGGCTGCCCAAGCAGAGGGGAGGGGGCTCACCTAGTGATGTTGGGAGGAAGAATCTACAAGAATTGATTGAATATTGGGGAGCGGGTGGGGAGCATGAGGAGTCCAGGCTGCTGCAGCAAAGATGGCCAAGCTGGAAGACTGGGATAACCACAGCATGCTGGGCAGAGCAGGGGAAGTCTGGGAGAGCCCTGGCTGTAGGAGGGAAGCAGGCCACTTATGTCTGGGTTTGAGATGCCCAGGAGACAAGCAGGGGCCCAGGGGGCAACAGCTTGGGAAGGGAGGGCCGAGACCAGGGGCCTGACTGAGGTCAAGGACAGAAAGGCTGTCAGCAGAGTAGAGGCCCTGGGCTGATAGGAGGTTTCCACCTCTGCCAGCAGGCTGCAAGAAGAAGGCTGTGGAGAGTGGGACTCTCCCGGTCAGGCTCCCGGGATGGGAAGCCAGCCTACAAAGGTTGAGGAAATGAGTGAGAAGGTCACTTGTCCTCAGTCACACTGCCTTATAGGGAAAGAGTGAGGCTGGGTCTCCAACTTCAAACCTAGCAGGGCTAGGCTGGCACAGAGCTTCCCATCTGGACTTGGACTTGGGAAGATCCTGAGCGCCAATCCTGCCTCAGAAGCTGGGGAGCTGTGTGATCCTGGGCCTCAGTTTCCTCATCTGCCAAATGGGGATAATCATAGAGCCCACCTTGTGAGGATCAAATGAGGTGATAATTGTAAAGTGCTCAGCCCAGTGCTGGGCACAGGGTGTGTGCTAAGTGGCAGCCACTATTATTAGTGTTTCAGCCAACGCAGGGGCCCGTCTGAAAGGGGATGGGCAGATGTATCGGTCAGGAGCGGGCAATCGTTGCTGGAGGGGCCCAGTCCCAGCATGCTCTGGGCGCTGTTCTTGGATGGAAACCTCCAGAGCCGTGGAGAGGGGAGAAGTTAAGTGGTCCTGATGTCATATAATCAGAAGC